>NC_041019.1:45820427-47155427 GCF_004193775.1 Glycine soja | reverse complement strand
ATGGATCATGCTATATACCTAGTTTGGTCCTGGTTCAAGGCTAAAGATAAAGATTTCAATATTAGCTTAAATCATTGGTCTTCAAATATTTCGAATTCCTTTGGATATTCTGTTGGGCTTTCTTAATTCTGTTGTATTAGGGTGGGTTATTGGTTGGAGGGCAGCACTCTGGTGCTTTGTAACTTTTATTTCTGGTACCACTGGTACTAGTTTACCTATTAATAATATATATATTTTGCCTTCCAAAAAAAAATTTAGATTGGCACCTGATTCGTAGGACCTATGCTTCTGCTAGTCTGCTGGTTTCTACCTTGTATATTTAGTACCTCTGGTACTCACAGTTATTAATACAACTTATAATTTTGCTGATAAAAAAAAGATAATACAAGAGAGAGAGAAGGGCAGTGGCAGTCACGACATATATATAGAGAAGGGCAGCAGATAAAATTACAAAAACATTCAACACTAACAATGAACAAGTTATGAGAGTTTAAATCACAGTAAATACTTCAAAGATATCAGTCCAATGAAACAAAGGTCATGTAGACAGGCATAGCATAAGTTACAAATATACCAGTAATGCATACAACAACAATTTCAAATTAGTTTTTGAATCAAAGATATAAATACCTAACTTTGAGGCTTCAAAGATATAATCAAAGCGCTTCCGCAGCAACGCCAATTAGCAGTAGTAAATGATAGCCCTAAAAAAAACCATACAGAAATTAGCCACAGTGTATTTAAAGCCTTTTATCAACAATATGACTCTCACTTCATGGTGATAAATTGACTCTCAAAAGACATTATACTGAGAGTGTATTTAAAACCTTTTTCAGTCATTCTATCAAACAGCTCATTGACAATTTTTTAAGAATACATATCATATGAATCTAAATGACAGACCTTTATCCCAAGTGGAAGTCACTCTTGAGAAATCTCTTCAAGTTCAATTGTGGGAGCCAGCTTATGCATATGAATCTATGTTGAGACAAAAGGCTAGAATTAAGTGGCTAAAAGAAGGGGACAGCAACTCTACTTATTTTCACAGATTGATCAATCATAGAAGAAGAAAAAATGTTATTCCAGGTATTTTCATGGATGGTGTGTGGATTCAAGATAAATTACTCTAAAAGCCACTTTGGTTGTTTGGGTAAATCAGCAAGTTGGTGCAGGGAAGCTGCCCAATTCCTTAATTGCAGTACTTTGGAATTTCCTTTTACTTATCTTGGAATTCCAGTTGGGGTGTCCTCTAAGAGCTGGATCGTGTGGCAGCCTATTGTAAGGAAGTTTGATGAGAGACAAACAGCTTTCATAAAGGATAGACACATCCTTCATGGAACTTTGATTCTCAATGAAGCAATAGAGGAAGCTAAAAGAAGTAAGAAACCAGCTTTGGTGTTTAAGGTGGACTTTGCAAAGGCTTATGACTCTGTTTCATGGAACTTTCTGGATTATATGATGGTCAGAATGGGGTTCTGTTCTATATGGAGGAAATGGATCAATGCTTGCAATCAATCAGCTTCTATATCCATTCTCATAAATGGCAGCCCCTCAAATGAATTTGCCCCCACTAGAGGTTTGAGGCAAGGGGGCCCCTTAGCCCCTTTCCTTTTCAATATTGTGGTTGAAGGCTTGACTGGCATGATGAGGACAGCTCTATCCAAAGGTCTGTACAACAGTTATTTAGTAGGAAAGCAGAAGGTGTCAGTAAACATTCTGCAATATGCAGATGATACTGTGTTTGTGGGAGAAGCTTCATGGGATAATGTGTTTGTCATGAAGGCAATGCTTAGAGGCTTTGAAATGGTATCTGGTTGAAGATTAATTTTTCCAAGAGCAGTGTGGGGATTTTTGGTGGTGATACCAATTGGGTTCTTGATGCAGCTCACTTTCTCAAGTGCAGGCAGATGGAGATTCCCATTCAGTTGTTGGGGATTCCTCTAGGGGCTAAGTCTTCTAGCTGCTTGGTGTGGGAACCTTTCATTAAAAAATTTGAATCAAAGCTGTCTAAGTGGAAGCAGAGAGCTTTATCAATGGCAGCGAAGGTCACATTGATAAATTCAGTGTTAACTGCTCTACCAATTTTTTTATTGTCTTTTTTTAGAATTCCTCAAAAAGTAGCTCATAAAGTGAGATCCTTACAAAGGAATTTTTTGTGGGGGGGCTATCAAGACCTCACCAAAATCGCCTGGGTGAAATGGAAAGATATCTTCCTTCCAAAGGAGTTGGGGGATCTTGGGATTAAGGATATCTCTAGTTTTAATGTTGCCTTGTTGGGTAGATGGTTATGGGCTTTAGCCTCTACTCAAGATCAGCTGTGGGCTAGAATTCTTATCTCAAAATATGGTGGCTGGGCAGATCTTAACAATGGCAGTGATACACCTTGGCACTCTCATTGGTGGAAGGATATTCGAAAAGTAAGTAAGTAACCTGAATTTAGCCCTATTCATCAGCATCTGGTTTGGAAGGTAGGGGATGGAAGCATAGTCAAATTCTGGAAGGATAAATGGCTTGGGGTTGATTCAAACCTTGAGCAACAGTTTAATCAGCTGTTTCTCATCAGTAAACAGCAGACCAGTTCTATCTCCAATATGGGTATCATGTCTCATGGTCATTGGTGCTGGGATTTAAAATGGAGAAGGAACTTATTTGATCATGAACAGGGTGCAGCTGTGGCTTTTATGGAAATCATTAGTAACGTTCACATTCAACCTCAAATGAAAGACACCTTGAGATGGACAGCTGAACCTTCGGGTTTATACTCAACTAGGTCAGCTTATAGATTGATAATCACTGCTAACAGCAATCATCATCAGGCCAATATATACAAGACAATTTGGAGGCTTAACATCCCTTCAAGAGCTGCGATTTTCGCTTGGAGACTTATCAAAAATAGATTACCCACTAGACATAATCTCCTAAGAAGAAATGTCCCCATTCAGGAGCAGCATTGCCCCTTATGTGGATCTCATCAAGAGGAAGCTGGGCATCTATTTTTTCACTGTAAATTGACTAATGGTCTTTGGTGGGAATCAATGAGGTGGAAGCGAGTGGTTGGACCCCTTGCAGCTTCTCCAACAGCTCATTACACTCAATTATGTGATGGCTTTGGTGCTGGGAAGAATCAAAACAGATGGCACAGATGGTGGATTGCTTTAACAAGCTCAATATGGAAGAATAGGAGTCTCCTCATTTTTTTTGCTTAGCAAAATTAATAATATTATAGATGAGTACCAGTGGTACTAAAATATACAGATTTAGAGCCATATTACAAGTAGTTTTGGACAGACAATGATACAGTAGCTGAAATATCCCAAAACTACTCAAATAAGACTTGGAGCTATATTCTAAACCTATGTTGCTGTCCTAAGAAAAGCATCTTTGACATTTGAGGACCATTGATTGAAATGTAGAGAGAAATCTTTTTCAAAACATCTGAGCCATGTCCATAAGATAAACACTACATCTTCCATTAATTTATGAGCGTCAAAATTAGCATTGGAGAAAATGATGTTGTTCCTATGCTTCCAAATCGAGTAAGTGAGAGCGAACCACCACCACTGCCATCTTTTTCCCTACAACCCTACGGAAGCTCCGAAGATATGCTGACTAAAATGCTGATCCGGATGATAAGGGAAAAGATTTGAAACACCAAAAGTCATGGAGGATGCTTTATTCCTTTTGTGGTCATGGTTGAAGTCTAGGGACAAAAATTTTTGCACTTCCTTTAACTATTGGTCGTCTAATCTTGGAGACTTCTTTGCCTAAATTAGGTTCTCTTGTATTTGTGGGGGGTTTTTTGTTCTAATCCTATAATGGTGGGCGGTTTTAGATGCACTGCATCTATGTAAATCACCAGTAGTACTTTTGGTGCTGCTGTGCCCTATTATGATTAATATATAAATTATCTTTTGCTTTTCAAAAAAAAAAATTTAATGCGGCTTTACTTGGCAAATGGGGGTGGCAGCTGGCTAACAATCAAGACCAGCCTTGGTCTAGAATTTTAATCTCTAAGTATGGTGGGTGGAAGGAGTTGATTTGTGGTGGAAGGAGGAATTTCACTTCCCAATGGTGGCAGGATTTGAAGAGTATCTTCCAGCAACATCACAATGAATGCTTAACTGATAATTTAAAATGGAGAGTGGGAAGGGGGTCCAGCATCAATTTCTGGAAGCATAAATGGATGGAGGACAACTATACTCTCCAAGGAAAATATCCCCAGTTATATTTAATAAGTAAACAGCAGAATTCATCAATCAATTATATGGGAGATTTTATGGAGGGTAGGTGGGAATGGAAGTTATCATGGAGAAGGACTTCCAAATGCACTTTAATTTCTGGTCAACCAATCTAAAGGATGTTCTTTCTTAGAGGGGATGGGTTTGTATTTTTGTGGGCTATATTCGGTCTCTCCTAATGGGATGCAGACTGCAATTGTCTTGCTTTTTAACTTTGTATCTTCAGTACACCTAGTACTGAATTTCATATATAATATATTGATTTTTGCTGTGCAAAAAAAAAAATGTGTCTTTGTAATCTGTAGTACCACTGGTACTTCTAATTATCAAAGAGAGGGGCTGACTGCCCCTTTCTCTGATTTAGAAATCAGAGATGCTATTTGGAGTTGTGATGGCGATAAATGTCCGGGCCCAGATGGGTTTAATTTTAGATTTATCAAGGAGTTTTGGGGGCTGCTCAAACCTGATTTTGGAAGATTTGTGGATGAATTCCATGCTCATAGAAGCTTTCCTAGAGGCAGCAATGCATCTTTTGTGGCTCTTATTCCTAAGATATCTCAACCCCAGTCTCTAAATGATTATAGGCCCATCTCTCTCATTGGCTGCATGTATAAAGTAATAGCAAAACTCTTGGCAAATAGGTTGAGGATTCTGCTGGATGAGTTAATTGATGAAAGGCAGACAGCGTTCATAAAAAATAGGCACACTCTCCATGGAATTCTGATTCTCAATGAAGTGGTGGATGAAGCTGTTCACAGAAAGAAGCCTGCTATGATTTTCAAAGTGGATTTCGAAAAAGCTTATGATTCAGTATCATGGTCTTTCTTGGACTATATGATGACAAGGCTAGGATTCTGTCCTATATGGAGGAAGTGGATTTCTGCTTGCCTTCAATCAGCCACCATCTCAATTCTAGTAAATGGGAGCCCTACAAAGGAACTAGTCCCATCTAGAGGATTGAGACAAGGAGACCCTTTGGCTCCTATGCTATTTAATATAGTGGCTGAGGGCCTTACTGGCATGATGAGGGAGGCTTTGAATAAAAACCTCTATAGAAGTTTCTTGGTTGGGAAGAAAAATGTCCCTATAAATATATTGCAATATGCTGATGACACAGTTTTTGTTGGAAAGGCTTCTTGGGATAATATTATTGTGCTGAAGTCCATGCTTAGGGGATTTGAAATGGTCTCAGGTCTGAGGATTAACTATGCAAAAAGCCAATTTGGGGTTGTTGGTTTTCAGCCCTATTGGGCTCATGATGTAGCCCAACTTCTGAACTATAGGCAGTTGGACATTCCTTTTCACTACTTGGGAATGCTTATTGCTGTAAAAGCTTCCAGCAGGATGGTTTGGGAGCCTTTGATTAACAAGTTTAAAGCTAAGCTCTCCAAGTGGAATCAGAAGTACTTATCTATGGGTGGCAAGGTCACCTTGATAAAATCTGTCCTCAATGCGCTTCCCATTTATCTCCTATCTTTCTTCAAGATTCCTCAAAGAATAGTAGATAAACTGGTGTCTCTTCAAAAAACATTTATGTGGGGGGGGAAATCAACACCATAATAGAATCTCTTGGGTCAAATGGGCTGATATTTGCACTCCAAAAATTGATGGGGGATTGGGGATCAAAAACTTGTCCAAATTTAATACAGCTTTGAGAGGTAGATGGATATGGGACCTAGTCTCCAAGCATAAGCAGCTGTGGGCCAGAATTCTAACTTCTAAATATGGAGGATTGATAGATTTGCAGAATGGTAGAGATAAAGGATGGCACTCCCAATGGTGGAAGGACCTTAGAAAGCTTTATCATCAGCCTGAATTTCAAATTATTCACCAGAATATGACCTGGAAGGTTGGTTGTGGAGATAAGGTCAGATTCTGGCAAGATTCTTGGCTGGGACAGGGAGGCAGCCTTCAGCAGAAGTACAATCAATTATTTGTGATTAGCAGACAGCAAAACCTTCCCATCTCTGAAATGGGAAAGTTTTATCAGAATACTTGGAATTGGGATTTTAAATGGAGAAGGAACCTCTTTGATCATGAGAATGAGCAAGCAATAGCCTTCATGGACGATATATCTGCTATATCTATTCATCAGCAGCTGCAGGACTCAATGTTGTGGAAAGCAGACCCTATTGGGATCTACTCTACTAAGTCAGCATATAGGCTCTTGCTACCTACCAACAGACCTGGTCAGCACAGCAGGAACTTCAAGATTCTATGGAAGCTTAAAATTCCCCCAAGGGCTGAGTTGTTCTCATGGAGGTTGTTTAGAGATAGGCTCCCTACCAGGGCTAATTTGCTTAGGAGACATGCGGCTCTACAGGATATTATGTGTCCTCTATGTGGAAATCACCAGGAGGAGGCTAGGCACCTTTTCTTCTATTGCAGAATGACTGTAGGGTTGTGGTGAGAATCCATGAACTGGACCCAGACTTTGGGAGCTTTCTTAGATGATCCTGCTGCTCATTTTATCCAATTCAGTGATGGGTTTGGGGCACAGAGGAATCACAATAGGCGTTGTATTTGGTGGATTGCTTTAACTAGTACTATTTGGCAGCATAGGAATTCCCTACTGTTTAAGGGCACCCCATTTCAACCTCCCAAAGTGATGGATGATGCGTTATTTCATGCGTGGACTTGGCTTAAAGCTACGGAGAAAGGCTTTAATATTCCTTTTAACCAGTGGTCTACCAATCTTCTGGAGTCCTTCGGTTAATTTGTAATCTATCTCTAATAGTGGGGCTTTTTGTTGGGTTTGTTTTTGAAAGGTGGCACATTGAGTGCTTTGTATCTGTTTCACTCAGTACCTTTGGTACTGTATGGTTTCTATATTAATAATACTATAATTTTGCCTTCCAAAAAAAATATAAATTATCTTTGCAGTTCAAAAAAAAATTATTAAACACAACAGTACCACAAGTACTGAAAATAAAAGATACAAGACACAAAAGTGCCACCTTCCAAAAAGCAAAACAAACCCAACAATAACCCAGCACAAGGACCCCAATACATATAATCAGAAATTTAACCAAAGGCCATCATAAGCACCTTTTGAGGTTCAAAAGGAATGCCATGAAACAGCAAGGAATTCCTAAGCAATCACCAGACCTTTCTATTTCTATTTTTTACACATTTAAAGCTCAAACATATAAAATAAAAGCTATATAACAAACTAACAAAGATAAAGACAAAAAAAAGGAAATATAAACTCACCTCAGTTGGTGCTGCTGCCCATCATTTCACTCTCACAACAAATAGGAATCATGTACCTGCATGGAAGAAATAATCACACAACACACAATGATCAGAATAAGCAAATGCATATAATTAAGCATGATACAATATCAATATTCATGGAAGTAACAATGACTTGTCAAAAATTTGGATGAAATTCAATATGTAAATCAAAGCTTTGTCCCTGAAACCCTCTGTGTAAATCAAAGCTTTGTCCCTGAGACTGATAAGGTTGCTAGTGAACATACAGCAGATTTAACAGCTGTGTTGGGAAAGGACAATATTGACTCATGAATATTTTATCCTTTAACTCTAGAGGGTTGGGTAGTGGTGTCAAGTGGTCAGCCATCAAAAAAATGACCTTGACCAACAATCTTGATGTTCTATGTATCCAAGAAACAAAAATCGAAGCCATTGATAGGAGGATATGTCAGTATTTATGGGCTGACTGTAATGTTGCCTCGAAATGTGCCCCTTCAATTAATCCCACTCTATTTTTAATAAGCAATCAGCAGACCTCCTCAATTAATTCTATGGGGAATTTTGTGGAAGAGAGATGGGAATGGAAGCTAACATGGAGAAGGAACTTTTTTGACCATGAAATTGACATGGTAGCTGATTTTATAGCTGACATCGAGTCAGGCAACATCAATCACTCCAGCAGGGATTTCCTTTGTTGGAAGTCTGATCCTAATGGCCTATATTCCACAAAGTCTGCTTACAAAGTGCTGCAGGAGGGTCATGCTAGTGCTATTGAGGACAAGGTTCTTAACATCATGTGGAGTCTGAAAATTCCCCCAAGAGCTAGTGCTTTTTCATGGAGATTATTCAAGAACAGGCTCCCTACTAGGGATAATCTTAGAAGGAGGCAAGTGTCATTGCATACATATAGTTGCCCCTTATGTGACCTTGAAGAAGAATCTGTCAATCATCTTTTTTTCAACTGCTCCAAGACTAGGAGTCTCTGGTGGGAGCCTATGAGATGGGTTAATAGAGTGGGTCCCTTCCCCACTGACCCAAAGAATCATTTTCTGCAATTCTCTCAGTGGAATAGGCCAACCTACACAGTCAAGAGATGGGAATTTGTCTGGATAGCTTTGTCAGTGTCCATTTGGCATCACAGAAATGGCATGATTTTCAATAATCAGCCTTTTAATCCAGAAAAGGTCATGGATGAGGCTCTATTCCACACCTGGTCCTGGCTCAAGTGTGTGGAGAAGGGTTTCCAATCGCATTTTAATTTCTGGTCAACTAATCTGAAGGAGGCTTTTTCTTAAAGGGGTTGGGTTTGCTTTGTATGTTGTCCTATCTACCGTTTCTCCCTAGTGGGGTTTAGGCTTTTTTTGCCTTGTATTCCTATCTTATTTTCAGTACACCTAGTACTGAGCTTTATATATAATATATTGATTTTTGACAGCCTCATGTCTCCCTTCCTGAAAACCCACTAAAAACTGCCTAACCCCCCTGCTGTTACTCCATAATTTATTCTACAATAACTGCTTAAGGCAGTTACATATGGTCCTAAATCACTACACATTCAGTTACGATTAACCCTTTGTGCCTAACTAGGGTTTCGAAACATCACAACAAAGACACACCATTGAACAATGGATTTTCATCATTAACATACAACAGAGACATACCTTCGATGGAAGCGTAGACACGAACTCCACAAACGCGAACTCGACAATGTGGTTGCAGTCACGGAAGCGCAGCCCACTTTGCAAAAAACACGAACTAAGGCAGAAGGAGAAACAACAATAAAGCCCTGGGTTAAAATGACGAACGCCTAATGTTAAAACGAAAGGACGTACCTCAATGGATAAGTGCCAAAGACGATCTCCACAAACACGATCTCCACAATGTGGTTGCAGTCACGGAAGCGCAGGCGACTTTGACATAAGGAGAAAGAAGAAGAACGATAGGGTTCAAGCACAAGGAGAAAGAAGAAGAATGATAGGGTTCAAGCGCAAGGAGAAAGAAGAAGAACGATAGGGTTCAAGCGCAGATTGTGCAATTTCAGAAGTTTAATTTATAATGATAACAACATCGGTTTTTTAAAACTAACCGATGTTAACATCAACTACGTAACATCGGTTATAATAAAACCAATGTTAACATCTACTCGATAACATCAGTTTTTACAAAACCGATGTTAACAATGGCATACTAACATCGGTTTTTCCAAAACCGATGTTAACTACTCCATAGTAACATCGGTTATTAAAATAACCGATGTTACTATGGAGTAGTTAACATCGGTTTTGGAAAAACCGCAAAACCGATGTTAACTAAGTCTACTTATTTACAAAAATGTCACCGCGCTTTCGTTAACATCGGTTTTAGCTATAATCGATGTTTATTGGGCGATGTAGAAAGCTGTTTTTTTAGTAGTGCTTTTTCTTACAAAAAGGTGCCTCAACTACTCATTAAGAAAACGCTTATGAAGAATTAAGAGAAAGAATTGTGAATATTATCTGCATTTGATTTCTTGTGAGAATTGCCCCATCAAATGGGAAATGCAATTTAGAAGATTTAGGAGAGGAGAAAACAAATACTACATTTGACAACTTAACCTAAATTTAAATAGAAAGTGGAAGAGGTAAATTTATAGATCTTTTAGAAGAGGAAAGATACAATAGAAGATAGAATTTTTTATACATTGACACATAGACAAATAAGCTGATGTGACAGTGTATGGCTCCGCACCTCAAGATTTATATATTATAAATAGATAAATAGATTTTAGGATTATGGATGTTTTGAAATAATGAAACATTGGGACACATGTTTTATTCATTTGTCTAAGGATTAAATTAATTAGTAGTTTTTCACTATATTTTATTTAATATGGTTTGTATGGACTTTGGAGCGCCAAGATTTGTTTAACATGAAGTTATGTTATTTATTGATTTGTTTTCTTTAAGTTTATAAATATTTTGCATGTAATACTCTTATCGGGAAATAAATGTTTTTTTATAAAAAAAAAAAGCTGGTACATCATTTTAAGTAAATTCCGCTACAAACTTATTTAGAAAATATTACAAGTGTATGTATCTTGGGATAGAAAGGTGTTATATTTAGTGGTATCAAAGCCCTTAGTTGTACAGTCTCACACCTACATAACCTATGAATCCTTCTTATTCTGGTGTGATTCGATCCAGGTATTACATGTCTACCTACTAAGAGAGAGGTCTGCTTTGATATCATTTGTAACATTCCTGATTTTTGACTTCTCAACAGCTTACATTAAGACACTTCACGCGGTAGTACTTCACATAATATCCTTGTTGGTAAGAATTTTCCACGGTTCAAAACCCTCCATAAATAATTCTTTCTAAGACCTCGAAAATTAAAGACATTACAATGCACATTTTTTCTGTTTCAATGTCAAACCAGTCTATAAGGTTTGCAATCAAGCGAACAGTTTCAACAAATTTATAGAACTCCTCTTGATTGTAAGTTCTACCACTAATGATTCACTAGACCTCTTTATCCCAGACCAATTGATTCCTGGTCTGGTGATCTACATCTACCTGCAAACAAGTATCCAAGTTCATTAATGCCACTATAATTATTGCTTTCTTTTCATGAAGATAGTAAAATCAAGCATTCATTAGTTTAAGTTGCAAAATAGCAATAATTTTCACATAATCTGAAAATTCAGAGATAAAAAAATAATGCATAATCTGACAATAGAAATTCAACTTAGGAGAAATCTTATGCACTTATAATTGGATGTGGGAACCCACAACCACTATATCTTTTGTTGAAGTAAATCAAAATGATCAAACATAACGTATTGTATCCCTGAGTGGATCACTCTGCAAGATTCCATTTGAGCTCATATAATAATCTCATATTTATCTTACTGGATGGAGTAAAAGAACCTCCCTTCCCACTTTGACAGATCAGTTTGTCAAATTATTTTCTTTTTATCATATAGTCAGGATTTAACATAGATCAGTTTATCAATTGTGAACTTCCTCCAATTCATAAGTTTCAACCATATATGGTTCCAGATGAAAAACAATTACCTACTACATTCAGTAATTATGATTTTTCATAGCTTTTTTCACCGAATTCCAATAGCAGAATATCAATGCAAGAAAATTCATGAGACATATTAGACCAAGCCAAGAATTACCAAAAGAGCAGACAATAGAAAAACTTAAGAATAGGAATCATACGAAGCCCATCCCCCACGAGCAAGACATATTCGCTTTCTCAACAGGTAACATGTTATCCAAGGAATTTGAAGCAGCTGTATTTACATAACTAACAGCCACAACATTTGATGAAAAATTGAAAATGAAATTATTTCCTTAAAATAACTTCTCTAGTTTAACTATGAGAAATAGCTCCTCCATGCACTTGCAACAAAGCTGTCATTTTATTCTATTCTATGTTATTTATGTCCAAGTAAAAATACGAAGCTATTACTCTCTTGAGACGTCCACTATATATAAAATACTGTTAAATGAAGCCAGCATATACCATATAACCATAAAAGAACCATAACAATGAGAAAAACTTGAAAAAAGAAGAGCGGAGCAATTTTCAAAGTTGCTGTAAAACCATACTATTCTTCATAATTTCCATTCATATTTGTGTAAAATACATGAGAAATAATGAAATATCAGCAATACATCATAACCATACTTGCTAGCTGTTAGCAAAAGGGCATGCACCCACTGTCATTGGTGTACAAATTTGCTCAAAATCAGACCAAACTCGTACCTACTAATCAGAACATTACCACTGCAGTAAGCAAACATAATTACATCGGCAAGAAAGTTATTCGGAAAAGTCTTACAAAATTACAAGTCATTAATTTAATTCTACTCCTTAAAACTTTTCTTAAAAATTCCCAGTTTTCTTCTTAACTAATTCATTAAACTTGAAAGTGCCTTACTTAAAATGTCAGACAATGGCTCCTCAGAGTGCAATACATCAACTATATTACACTGCCCTACCCCTCCTAGCCGTAGGATATGCCGGACATGCAGCTTCATACCAAAGATCATTGGAGTCACGAATTAATAGACAAATCACATACGAAGAGCTGTGGGAGAACATCTATAAGGGACTAAAGATTATGGCTGTAATTATTTGTAACTACAGAATTATAATAGCGAATTATAAATTTCTTGGTGGCGTGGCCACTTAATTCCTCTCGCATGTTGGTGGCTTTGCAATTCAGTCCGTGAAGTAATGACCAATTCGTTTCGGCGTTGCCACAATCTTTGTCACAGTGGCTACGCTTCTGCACTAGACTGGGATTGGTTCTTATAAAAAGGGCACTCCAGGAGGAAGCCCTCTCACGACGTTCTTTAGAGTCTTGGTAGCATCTAGCTTGTTCCAAAAAGTCCTATGCCCTCACAAGGAATGCTAATGAGCTTTACGATGAAAATGTTTATCCCACTATGCCTCGCCATACTAATAGCCTCGGGTAGCTTTCATTTATGCATCTATTTTTTATTTTTCTTTCTAAATACATGACTAGATTATGTATTCCATCTCTAATAAGTATTTAAATTTTATATTTATTCTTTAATAATTTTTTATTAGTTTTTAATAAAATAATAATTTTATTTTTATCTTTTGACACTTTTTTCAGTCTTTAATAAATTAAAAAATTTTATATTTATTCTCTAATAAAAAAAATTATTTGTTATTAGTTTTTTTTCAATAGATTAATAACATATGAAAAAAATTTATCAAAAAATAAATATAAAATTTAAATATTTATTAAAAATTACAAACATATTTTAACCTATATCTATATATATATATATATATATATATATATATATATATATATATATATATATATATATATATATATCAATCAGGTTTGTTTGTCATTAGTAATATTAATTAATGAATATTTCACATTAATTTTATAATTATAAAAAATTGGTTAAATAATCAATTATGTTCCTAAAAGTATAGAGTGTTGTCAATTTAGTTCTTGAAATAATAAAATAAAAAAAAATTTAAAAGTATATTTTATCACTTCAAAATTTAAAAAATATGCGTCTTAAGTGACAATAAATAGCTTAGGGACTAAAGTGATATAATATAAAGACTTTTGAGGAATTTTTTATCATATAGAGCATCAAACCTTTTAAGAATGAAATTGATTATTTATAAATAAAAAAATCTGCTTACTCTTATTAAATATTATTAAGTCTTAATTAGTTGAATTCAAAGACAAATTTTCAAGTCAGATCAGTAAAAAATTACGTTCCAATCCATGACACATTTACATACTGAAAAAGATAAGAAAAGTATATATTTATCGATGTAGCACTTTAACCGTGTGACTAATTATTCTCATCATATGTACGAATCTGAATGCAGGTGCCTGGACAGGGTTGCCATCATCATAGTTCCCAACTTAACCTGAAAGAACAAAAACTTGACAGGTGGAAACTCTGCAGTGTTATTGAAGTACAAGAAGCTGAGATCTTTTTTCTCAAGATACCATTGCGGTTAAACTTTGCAATGTGTGGCGTTGTTAACCATGGAAGGCACTTACTGTATGGAGCAAGGAAACAAAATGAACCCTTATCTAGGAAAATTGCAGCTCCCTCTTTTTGATGAAATATGAACTTGATTTTGGGTCTAATCAAAAAGTCCAAGTTCTAGAAAACATGTTAAGCTAAAATTCTAGAAAACATGTTAAGCTAAAATTTTAGAAGAATATTCTTAGGAAAATTTATTGTAAAAAATAACTCTAGAGTAACTTATAGAATATTATAAAATGTGTAAGTAATGTATATGTATTCTGAAGAGTCATTTATAATCATTAGATTAAGTGTGTTTTAGAAAAATCTTAATCATTGGTTTGGGAGGAACCACTAGTATAAATAAGAGTGTTATATTAAAGTTTGTATGAAGTCAAATCAAGCAAAAAATCAAGAAGTAATCATTTATACAAATAGTCTTTTCTTTCAAAACTTTTTAATCTCTCTCACTCTTAAATATTTCCTTCAATACTAAAATTTCATTTCAATAAATTGATATCAGATCTAGAAGATCCTTGTTAAAAAGATGGTGAGTAGCACTATGGTTCCATTTCAAGTTCCAATGCTCAACAAGAGCAACTATGACAATTGGAGTATCAAGATGAAGACTTTCCTTAGCGCGCAAGATGTTTGGGAGATAGTAGAGAAAGGTCACACCGAGTCAAATAAAGAGGGTAGTCTTTCTCAAACTCAAAGGGATAGTTTGAGAGACTCAAGAAAGAGAGACTAGAAGGCTCTCTATCTAATCTATCAAGGATTAGATGATTCTGCTTTTGAGAGGGTTTATCAAAAGCAAAGTCGGCGAAAGAAGTGTGAGAGAAGCTTCAAACCTTGTATAAGGGAGCTAATTCAGTCAAGAAAGTACAGTACATCTTCAAACTTTAAGAGCTGAGTTTGAAACCTAGCATATGAGAGAAGGGGAAGTCATCTTCGATTATTTCTCTAGAGTCTTAAGAGTCACCAATCAACTTAAGAGAAATGGTGAAAAGTTTGATGATGTAAAAATTATGGAGGAAATCCTCAGGTAGTTTGATCCAAAGTATGAGTATATATATTGTCGCCATCATCGAAGAAACAAAAGACTTGGAGGTCATGACCATTAAGCAACTTTTGGGCTCATTACAAGGTTATGAAGAAAAGAAAAGAAGAAGGAAGGGATCATGGAGCAACTAATCAAGACACAAGTTAATTTGACCAACAAAGAAAGTAGTCACAATAATAAAAGCCAACGAGGACGAGGTCATCGTGGACATCGCACAAGAGTATGAGGTCATGGACAAGGACAAGGTTGGAGGCCTAATGATGACAACTACAACTTCCAAAGAGGAGGAAGCTCAACAAGAGACTGTGGGCAAGGCAACTCAAGATTGAGGTATGACAATTCAAATGTGAAATGTTACAATTGTGAGAAGTTTGGTCATTTCGTTCTTAATGTAAAGCTCCTAAAAAAAATAGAGTTGAAGAAAAGGCAAACTTCGTTGAAGAAAGAAGTAAGGAAAGTGAAACCTTGCTAATGGCTTACACGGGTGATATTTAACCCAGGCCTACTGTGCTGACATTTAATTTTTTAATGCTAAAATTAACCCAGGCCTACTGTGCTGACATTTAATTTGCGGTGACGATACTTGCATCTTCTTGTTCTTTTGTACAAATTGAAACCTTGGAAAAGAGAGATATGGGGTACGTGTGTTTTAAAAAAAATCCAGCAATATCAATTCCTTTAAATTGCTAAAGGGTCACCCTATTATGATTACGTATGTTGGAGCCTTTTAAAATCACAGTGTTGGTTAAGGACATGAATCTGGATGCTTTTGGCCTTAATTTGCAATATAATAATTGTAAGTTAGAAAACAAGATAGTAGTAAGGGAAGAGTTAGAGCACCGGTAATATATACATGTTATGTAAATGGATGTTACTTTGTCATAAATTCTCACAAGCGTGTTTGTGTGTTGTGTTTAAGTGATTACATATGTTATTTGTATATTTGTATGTTTATTTAAGTATGATTGTGAATAATGCATTGTTGATATTATAAATTGATAATTTTGAATTATATGATAGATACCTTCAACTGAGATAGAGAAGAAATTATTATAAATATTTTCATCTGGGATGAAAAAGAGATATATCTACCTCTATGATGGAAAAGAAAGTTACACTATATTGCATGGAATGAGTTCATAGACCGTTTGAAAAATCTTAAATCCAAACTGGTTATGGGAACTAAAGAATTGAGTTTGGTGATTCCTAGAATTACTGAGTAGTGTATGTTACATTTATTTGAATGGTTGAGGTGTTGTTATTTATTTAAATATTTTATTTTTTCATAATGTCATAAATGGTGATTTTTTAATCTAATTTTTATTGGAGCATACATACTTTTAGTGTGGTTATTTTTAGATGCCCATATTTAAGAATATTATTTTTATTTATGTAATTGGATATATTTATTATACGTGAGGTATTTTTAGACTAATATAATTTTGAGATTTTATATTTTTTTAGTATGGGATATTATTTTAACAAAGGATGTTATAGTTGACAGTCTAATTAGTGATTTATTTGTAATTCTGGATATTCCTTGATCAAGAGTAAAAAACTAATCCCTTTAAATATTAAGATCTAACTCACATTTTCCAACATATATTTTTCTTCTATACAAAGAAATCAAGAATCAAACCTCAATTACATGCTTAAGGAATAATATTATCTACCAACTAAGACATGTTGGTTTATTAGTTATTATTGTTGAGTGAGTGAAATCACTTTTTTTAAAGGAACAAAGATATATCTTTAAGGAAAATACCTTGCTATTAAAAAAGAAGTAATTAGTAAAATACCTATATTTGATTAGGGTTGATTTATTGCACAAACAAATTAAACTTTTTGAGTCAAGTAGATTTTGAAATTGATTATATGAATATCAACAAAACAATAGGAACCAAGAGAATAAGTAATTAAGGGTTATGTTATTATAAATTAGGGAGAATGAATATGGTGATGTGATGTGGCTAATAATTATAATTAAACTACGTATTTCAATAATTAAGGATATATATAATTTAAAAAATCAGGGTCTTATAAATAAGAATCAAGGGGGTCTTTATTATATTTTAGGTTTAAATATGTTTGAGATCCTTAAAATATACCTGAATTTGACAATTGATCCCTGAAAATTTTTTATTTCTCGTTGGATCCTTGAAACTTCAAAAGTTTTATAGAAAATCTTTGTCGTTAATCTTCGTCCAAAACGTGATGATGTGTCCGTTAGTTAGACACGTCAAAGATACACATGTGGAGCCACGTTAGAAGTATCTTTGATGTGACATGCCACAAGGAATTTGTTTATATTTAATTTAATTTAATAAACTATTTTATTTATAAAAGAAAATAATTTTAAAGTGACTTGTAACGCGATCAATGAGTGTAGTTTTGATAGGGACCTAACACAAATTTTACATATTTTTACGGGGACCTATAGCAAAATTATCAATTTCATAGGGACCTGAAAACAAAAAGGTTCAAATTTCATAAGGATTTTAAACAACATGTCATTACAATTGTTGATGCTTCACTATAGACAACATTATCATACCTACTTGAACACTACTTCATTGCAAATGCAATGGTAACAACACTAGTAAACCCCAAAGGAACACTACTATGCATCCTAAAAGATTGACCATCTTTTATTCAATGTTATAATCTTAGTATGTTGCTTTGTAATTTTTTTTCCTTAGTTCAACAACAACTTCAAAATTTGCTTGAGATTGATGTTCTTCTTTAGTTAACATCTTCTTCAACTCCATGTTTTGTTCCTCATACAAACAAATTCTTTCTTCATTTGTTGCAACCTTCAACTTTAGCTCATCCATTTGTGACAACAAATGATTCACATCCACATTACTTCCACAACCCACATTGTCCACATTAGTTCCAGTGCCACCATTACTTTCATAGTCTTGGTTCAATGATTTCTTCAAATCATCGTCCCAAACCCAAAATCTATAGTTCTTAACTTTCTGGAATCACAAACAAAAGAAATTTAAAACCATAGAACAGAACACAACACCAACCAAGTGTGTTTCAACAAAGAGCATAAATCCTTACATTCCACTCAACACATCGTCAAATTAACTTGTTTGGATGCTTGTTGATTTGTGATACTAGTTGAATCATCGGCTTCTCGTAGAGGCAATGAACAACACCATCAGACCCAATCGACGAAAACGAAGCTCTAACTGATGTCATCCACGACAAACACAAACCCTACTCGACCCTTGTCAAACCACCACGAGCTACCACCAACTCAAATTTGCTTTCGTCGACAACCTAACTTTTGTTATTCTCCTCATCCTTGTCTCGAATAAGATCAGTAACCCTAAATAAAATCAAACAATCCAAAACGACAACGTTTACAAAATTTTCTTTGTAAAATGTTTTTCTACAATACCATTTGGATGATGCCATCAAATGACATGTACCATCCTCTGACATGACTCCCCACATGTATAATTGATGTATCCAACTAACGAACATGTCATCACATTTTGGACAAAGATTAACGACACAGATCTCGCACAAAACTTTTGAAGTTTCAGGACTCAATAAAAAACAAAAAAAATCAAGGACCAATTACGAAATTCAGATATATTTCAGGGATCTTGAACATATTTAAACTTATATTTTATGTTTATGTCTCTTTAGAAGAACATTATTCTAGGTATTTTAACAATATCAACAATATCAATATTTTTAGGCTTAATTATTAATTTGGTCCCTAAATTATTTTAAGTGATTCAATTTGATCATGAAATTGAAAAAAAAATGAGGACCAAATTAATTAATTTTTAAAAATTGAAGAATCAAATTGAATATTTTAAAAAATGAAACCAAATTAATTAATTTTAGCACACTTTAAGGATTAAAATAAACTTTTAAAAAACTTAGAGATTAAATTTAACCTTTTAAAATAAGTTTGGTTTCCAATTTGATAATTAAGTCATATTGTGACAAAACTGTTGCCAATCTCACATGTTGTTAGCCATATCAGCCTTAAACGCACACATGCTAGCTACCACTAATGGACATGGACATGGACATGATATTACACTGCACGTTTTACTATGCATCCAAAATTCCCTTAACACGAAAGCGTGATTTTCGCCAGCTCTGTAAAAAGCTTAAAGTGCTAATAGGTGAGATTCTACTAAAAATAAATCGAATAGGTGTGAGTTATGCAGCAACCGTAGTTCTGGCAGACACAAAGTGAGAAAAAATATTTCCTTTTAATTTACTAAAAATAAAAAAGTTTACCTTTTACTCTACATAGTACATAGGTTGATATGCTGCAAGTAATGTTGGTTAGTCATAATGAATTTTTCTGAGGCGCATCGTAAACTGGTCATTTGACGGAGGTATAAAGTGACCTTTTACAGTTTTACTTTACATTATTTTAAACCATATGTACAACACTACGCAACCGTGGTTACTATAGATGTAAATTGCACGTTCAAAAAAACAAAATAGCAGGCACAACACACTACTCTTTAGTCATTAGCACTAGCCACCACAAAATAATAATAGATCAAATTTGTATAAATTGATGTAAATTAAAAAAAAAATACTCTTAAAAGGATATCTTACTAAAAATACCATCTGATTATTCTGTCAAAATCAAAATTCCTAATTCCTAATGATGCTGGTGGTCAATTAAAATTATTACTTGACATGAAAGACTCAAATTATTAACAGAGAGAAAAAAAATATATAGACTAAAAAAACTAACAAAATTGTTTAGGAACTCAAGCCAAAAATAAATAAAAAATTCAGAGATAAAAAATTATTAAATTCTATTTTTTAAATTTACATTTATTTATAAATAATCTTTACCTATATTAATAAAAATGTGACACATTTTTTCCACTGTGTTGTACATAAAAAATTATTTTAAATTTGCACATTACACAAGTATTGAGCCTTTTTTATTTATTTAAACTCATTGTGTAATTTCCTTTTAAAATTTGTTCCTTTATTGGCAGGAGAGAGCTGGAGGGTGTAAAGCGCAGGAGAGAATCCACCCTCGAAAACAAATATCCACCTTGATTTTTACGCGCAATTTTTTAATTGGAGTGACTTTCAAAAATTTACTCTAAGTCATGATAGGTACAGTTAGCCGTCATAATACCTATTACAATTTTTTATTTATTTTTAACCAAAGTTGTGCAGTCCGTAAAACTTTTTTTTTTATTTTATGATTTTGAAATTGTAAAACTTTTTTTTAATTGTTTAAGTTTTTTTTTTATTTTTGAAAAATATAAAAGTTTATATTATTTTTACGGTTTATTTTTTTTTCTAATTTTTTAAAATTGTAAAAAAAGATATTTAAATGTCAAATAAATAAGTTTAATTTTACTTATTAATATGGTGTATATTTTTTATGGTTATATTTTATATGTTATTAATTTATTTTAATATTTTATTATTTAAAATATTAATATATTTTTAATGTTGTTTTATTTAAATGTTTTTTATTTAAAATTTAGATAATCTATTATTAAAAATCATAATAAAATTAAAAATAACATAATACATTAATATCAAATGCACAATACAAATTAAAGAAAAACATCAAAAGTAGAAATTATATTAGTCATGTACTTGTTTGTATGGAGAATTAGTACGATTAAGTCCTTCACTTATACACAATGAGTATTTCTTAAGCCTATTTGGAATTGGTTCGTTCATCTCATTATGTATTCAAGTAGTGATTGACCTTCCTAATGTCTCTGTCGTCGTTTTGAAGGACCAGACATAAAATGTTGACCTAAATGTTGAGGTCATGTGTCTTCACTTCTAAGGGAATGAAAGTGATGCTGATAAATTTTGAAAATATTTTCCAACTTATATACAGGGTCAACCAAGTCATCATAATTTAAATTGCAAAAAGCACACATTGTAATTGCATGCGAGCAAGGTAATCAAAGTGCTTGAAATTGCCCACAATCATACGACCATTCATTCAATTTGACAGTGCATGCCATTGCTCGTCGACCAAGTCGCGTATTTGCAATTTCTTGAACCTCAAACTCCTCTGTTTCTCGAACATACATGCAAACATAATGTGAGGTAGTAAAGTGTTGATTTTCATGCATCATGATATATACGTCTTTAGAGTACCTATATTCTACCTTTATCATATTCATGATTTTCATGCCATTAGTAACAAATGAATCATTAATTTTATTAAGTATTTCATTGACTAAGGCAATAATAGGTAATGCTCGACTTCTTTCAAAACATAATTCATACATTCAGCAAGGTTGATAGTCATATGGTCATACCGTTTTCTTTCATCGTAGGCCTAAGTCCATTTACTCTTGGGAATTTGATCCAGCCAATCTGCTGCTTGTAGAAACTTTGCTCGCATTGCGAGTAACTTCGCCTCAAATTGTGGTTTTCTCATCTCATATCCTATGCCAAAAGATAAAACAATGAGTAATAAATATATTGAAGATGTAATAAAGCAAGAATATGATGCATGAAATAGGAAGAAGCATACCCATATTAATGACTTCTTTTTTTAAGTCATCAATTTTAAACTATTTGTTGAAATTTGATGCAATGTGACGAATGCAATACATAGACAAAACATTTGGTCCATTCCACCCAACACTTTCCGATTGTAAAGATACTAGTAAACCGGTTCCTCTATCTGATATAATACACAAATTTGGTTGCAGTGTAACATATCTCCGCAAATAATGCAAGAACCACATTCAAGCTTCTCTAGTCTCACTCTCAACAATCGCAAAAGCAAGTGGAAAATTATTCCTACTATCTCTTGTCCGATGGCAGTCAATAGAGTACCACGATATTTGCCAGTTAAAAATGTCTCATCTACTTGCACAAGTGGCTTACAATATTTAAAGTCTTCAATGCATGGGTTAAACGCCCAAAATACACAATTAAGAATCAGCCTAGGAGACTCATCTTCACCTTTCTCCATTGCAAATGAAGTTTTGTATTTTACTTTGGTACCTGTTATAAAATGTTGAGTAGTTGTCAACCATACAGGTAGGTAACTGTATGATTGTTCCTAACTTTCAAATGTCATTTCAAGGGCTTTTTGTTTAGTTGTCGATGTTTTTTTGTATGAAATAGTGTAACCAAACCGTTGATGCATGTTTGCAATCAAGGGTTTGATTTCAATACCAAAATTTATTTTCACTAAATGAACAATATTATGAGCAATTACAGAAAAGTCTAACCTAACATGATTTTGTGATATGAAATAATTTGTGCAAGTGTGAATACAATTTAATTTTTTCAACTTCCACCTCTTGCGTATTTTGCTGAACGATACTCTAGCCCTCCAATGACATCCATTACCATATTGACTATACATGACAACGTATTTGTCATTCTTGTTCTCGACCACATAAAAATTAAATGAATGCATAAAATGAAATTGTTTAATGGCATTCACAGCTGCTTGTTTTGATTCAAATGTCAAGCCTACGTAAAGGTCATTTGTTCTAGCACTCTCTCTGTTTTGATAAGGATTTGAGTACTCTTAATTTTCTAAAAATTGGCTACTAATAGTTTCAAAATATGAAGATCGTTTGATTGTTTGGTTCGCCATGTTCATGAAAATCGTGTTGTTGCTCGTCATCACTGAAGTCGCTAACATTATCTCTTATTATAGGTTATTCGCTAACCATCTATCAAAAAATACAAAAGTGCAATCAAAGTTCCTAATTTTGTGCATGTAACACTAAAAAAAAAATATCGATAACACTCTAAGTAACACGTGAAAAGGAGAGAACCAACTACTTGTTTAGATGTAAGATTGTGTAAATGTGAATTAAAAGTGTGAACAACACCTCCTTTTATAAATTACATCGAAGTGAACAATATTGTAAATACTGAATAGTAATAGTATTTTATGTTTTTCTTTAATTTGTATTGTATATTTTATATTAATGTATTATATTATTTTATATTTTATTATGTATTTTTATTAATAGATTATCTAAATTTTAAATAAACAAAAACATTTAAATAAAACAATATTAAAAGTATATAATATATTTTAAATAATAAAACATTAAAATAAATTAATAACATATAAAACATAACCATAAAAAATATACACCATATTAAATAAAAAGTATTAATAGTAAAATTAAAAGTATTTATTTGACATTTAAATAATTTTTTTTTACAATTTTAAAAAATTAGAAAAAAAATAAATCATTAAAAAAATATAAACTTTTATATTTTTCAAAAAACAAAAAGCTTAAACAATTTAATAAAAAAAAGCTTTAGAACTTCAAAGTCTTAAAAAAAAGAATTGGTTACGACTTCAAATTCATTAAAAAGAATAAACTTTTAATCATAAATAATTTTAGCAATTCGGTTAGAAAATTAAACCTAAAAGTGCCTGGATAGAAAAAGGCCCTTGAGCACTATAAAATACCACCTTTACCACACAACCATTAATAGAACAACTCTGCCACCTAGGAGGAACTAACCAAGCTGGCCCAGACATGAAGCTTCGACATCCTTGACTCCCTCATTGATGCCACTGTTCCCAAATCCATTCATCTCAATGACATGTCGTTCAACACATTCAACGAGGCATTGGGGGGGAGGGGGGGGGAGTAGAGCTTTGGAAAGTGTTGAAGAAGAATTCACCAGGTTGATGGAGGAAGTGGAGCTGCCATGCGAGCTACGTACACAAAAAGGACAGACATGGGTAGCCACCGAGGCTGCTATTGTTGATCCTTGCGACGTTGTGCTAGTGGTGTGGCAGAATTCTTGGCAGATCTCGGGCTCAGTAATGGGTTATGTTAGCTTCAGTTTCTTTATGGTGTAGTGGATGGGTTCAACGGTGTCATTTTAGTGGTCTTGTTATTTTCCACGGAAGGGTTTTGGGTGGGGTTGGATGTTGGAGGGTTTGTAAATCGGAAGAGGGGAAAGACGAGAGTGGGGGGAGGTTGGTAGATGACAACAATGGTGGGTGGTGACCAGTGATTAGAGGTTGTGGAGGGTCACCGAAAATAGTGGAATAGAAGGTAGAGTAAATTTAAAATAATTTTAAATGAATCAGTATAATCAAATAAAAATTAAATTCATGTAGAATGAAATTTTATATCAATAAATCATCAATATTAAATTCATATAATATAATAAAATAAAATAAATAGATAATGAAATTACACTTATTTTTTCTAAGATTAAAATAATTATTTGAAAGATAATACTATTCAAATGAAAAACATTTGCAGTGATTTAAATTAAATTATTTTAAACAAAATTATGTTTATAACTAAAACACAATTGA
Organism: Glycine soja; assembly: GCF_004193775.1. NCBI lineage: Eukaryota > Viridiplantae > Streptophyta > Magnoliopsida > Fabales > Fabaceae > Glycine > Glycine soja. The sequence continues at coordinate 47,131,073 of NC_041019.1, read as the reverse complement.
TATATGTATAACTTAATTTCAATTATAAATATTTTATTAATTTCAATTATAAATATTTTATTAGTGTGTATAGAAGAGGGATCAAATTATTTCGTGAGTTTTTATTCATGTTGTCCAGAATCATTCTGCACAGATCAACTGGAACCATGTCTTCTGAGAAGCCAAGCAGGTGGCGGACAAATTGACGAAGCATGAATTGGCGGCTGAAGTTAATTATCATAATTTTTCCTTAGCCCCCGATTTTATTTTTCCAGAATTGAGAGCTGATTTGGCTCAAGTTGGTTTCCCAAGAGGTTTTTAGGCCTCCTTGTTAGAATTCATTCACACACACAAAAAAAAAAAAATATTACTTATAAAGTAACTTAAATAGAGTTATTCTTCATTTTTTTTTCGTTTATTTTCTTTCGGCAGAATGATAAAAAAAAATGAGTTGTTTGTTAAAATTATTATATTAAAAAGTTAAAGAGTAATGAAAACTAACACCTAAAATTTAGTTGAATTACATTTTCTATAAGTTTACCAAAATTCTCAAAAAAGAAAAGTCAACTAAAATGTAATTCAACTAAATTAATTCACTGCAAAAAGAAAAGTAATATTTATACTTACTAAGAAATAATGAGCACATTCAATGAAATTATACAACTCCTAGAAACTATAAATTATCAAATATAAGATACATGTATGCATAAGAAAAATACTATGCATTTTAAAAATCATGAACATTAAATGAATCAAGTTTATTTACTACTCCCAATTTCCAACAATTCCTACCTGAATCTAGGTCATCTTGGAATATTGAAAGGCTTTAAGTTGATTCACAACAGAGGTTTATCATTCGTGTGGTGAGGTTTATATATGCAAACATGTTAGAGTATAGAAAATATATAGATAAACATACTTAGGGTAGAAAATATATAAAGGATATGGCCCCCAAAAGTTTTAGTAATTAAATTTAAAATAAGCATTTTTCCCCAAAAGTTTTAGTAGATGTGCTCCACCATCTCTTGCCCTAACTCCGCAACCATTGTTTTCTTGTTTGGTTAAGTTATTCTCGATATGTTGTGTTGTGTTATATCTAACTATATTTAATTTGTATGTCATTAATGTGCTTTGCATTAGATTCAACTTTTGTTCATAATGAGTAAACCTTAGATTCCCGTTTGAGATTGAATACAATGATTCTTGCGGAAAGTTTGTATTAATCATTGTATTGAATCTTGAATTATCTGTTTGGACAGTTTGGGGAGACTCGCATTTTCATGGTACATTCATGTGTTAAGGTTAACATTATTTTGTTTAATTTGATGAAATTACAATACAATGCATTTCTAGTTGTTCTCTGAGTGCATACTTGATTATCGGCGAATTAATGTCACCAATTTCATGTCGTGTACTTGGAGACCAATGCGAAATATTGCCAAAATTTTATCAAATTTAACAAAATAATATTAACTTTGACGCATGAATGTACCATAAAAATGTGTCTTCCTGATTGGGATAGGGCCACACCTTAAATGAAAAAGTGAGATATCATGCATTAAATGAGTTTCGAAGTATGAAGGAGCTATTTTTTAGATGGATCGAAGTTTGATGAATGAAAATCGCTTGAGCCCTGCGTATGAGGAAGACATGAAACAGTTCCTACAATTTGCTTCAAAAAGAAGTCGATCGGATGAAAACGGGAAGTTTTTTTGTCCGTGCGTAAATTGTTTAAACAGGAGACGGCAAAAAGTCGACGACATACGGGACCATCTGTTGTGTGATGGAATTAAGAGGAATTATACGACGTGGATATGGAATGGAGAAATGACAGACATGCAGAGTGGGCCTCAATCTGAACCGTTTGATGTAGAAATGGAAGATCGCTTGGAAGATATGATTTGTGACCTTGGACAAGAGTCTTTTCAGCAAGCACATGCCCCTATGTATGATACATTACAAAGTGATTCAAAGAAGTCTTTGTATTCGGGGTGCAACAATTTGTTGACGCTGTTGTCGGCGGTGTTAAGTCGGTTAATGTGAAGGCCAAATATGGGTGGAGTGGCAAAAGCTTTAGTTCACTGCTTCAAGTAGTGCGCGATATGCTTCCAGAGGAAAACACGTTGCCTAAAAGTTACTATCAGGCCAAGAAGATACTGTGCTCGATGGGTATGGAGTACCAGAAGATTCATGCTTGCCCCCAATGATTGCATACTCTAAAGACATGAATTTGAACAAATGTCCAAATGCCTTAGGTGTGGGGTATCACGGTACAAAGTCAAGGATGATGACGAGTGTAGTAGTGATGAAAACTCAAAGAAGGGCCCCCTAGCGAAGCTGTTGTGGTATCTGACGATCGTTCCAAGGTTTAAGCGTCTTTTTGCTAATGGAAACGACACTAAAGACCTTACATGGCATGCAAATGGCAGAAACTGCGATGGAATAGCCTGTCATCCAGCTGATTGCTCCCAGTGGAAGAAGATAGATCGTCTGTTTTCGAATTTTGGCAAAGAGCCAAGAAATCTTAGGCTTGCATTGGCCAGTGATGGAATGAATCCATATGGCAATTTAAGCACTCAACACAGTTCTTGGCCAGTTCTACTAGTAATTTACAATTTTCCTCCTTGGTTGTGCATGAAGCGAAAATACATGATGTTATCGATGATGATATCAGGCCCAAGACAACCACGAAATGACATTGATGTTTATCTAAGTTCGTTGATTGAAGACCTGAGAAAGTTGTGGGACGAAGGGGTTTTAGTGTTTGATGGGTTTCGGAATGATACTTTTCTAATGCATGCAATGCTTTTTTGTACCATTAATGACTTTCCAGCATATGAGAATTTGAGCGGTTACAGTGTTAAGGGTCATCATGCATGCCCCATCTGTGAAGAAGACACAAGCTACATACAACTGAAACATGGTAGAAAAACAGTCTACACTAGGCATCGGCATTTTCTAAAACCTCATCACCCTTACAGGCGATTGAAGAAAGCATTCAATGGAAGTCAAAAGCACAAAACTACGCTGATATCGTTGACTGGTGAGCAGGTCTTACAACGGGTTGAACACCTGAATACTATATTTGGAATGACCCAAAAGAAGGAAAAAAAGTAAGACTTGCATATGGAAGAAGAGATCGATTTTCTTTGATCTTCCGTACTGGTCTGACCTTGACATTAGGCATTGTATTGATGTTATGCATGTGGAGAAAAATATGTGTGATAGTGTCATTGGGACGCTCCTTAACATTCAAGGCAAGACGAAAGATGGTTTGAATACCCGTCAATATCTAACTGAGTTGGGCATACGATCGCAGTTGCATCCAAGGTCTAATGGGAAAAATATTATACTTGCTTCCAGCTTGTCATACTTTGTCAAAAAAGAAGAAAATCAGTTTTTGTCAATGTCTGCGGGGGGTCAAAGTCCCACAAGGATACTCTTCAAATATTAAGAGTCTTGTGCAGTTGAAGGAGCTTAAGCTGGTAGGGTTAAAGTCTCACGATTGTCACGTGTTGATGCAACAATTGTTAGCCGTGGCCATATGAGGCATTTTGCCTAACAAAGTAAGGTTAGCCATAACTCGCCTATGCTTTTTCTTCAATGCCATATGTACCAAAGTCCTTGATCCTGTCTAGTTTGATGACCTAGAAAACAAGACTGCAATTATATTGTGCCAGTTGGAGATGTATTTTCCTCCTGCTTTCTTTGACATCATGGTTCACTTAATTGTTCATCTAGTCAAAGAAATCAAATGTTGTGGTCTTGTTTATTTGCGGTGGATGTACCCGGTTGAGCGATACATGGAGATCTTAAAAGGGTATACGAAGAATCTACATCGTCCTGAAGCATCTATTGTTGAAAGGTACATTGCAGAAAAAGTCATTAAATTTTGTTCAAAGTACATTGAAAAGGCTAAACCTATTGGGCTTCCCGAGTCTCGGCATGAGGACAGAGTGGGCGGTAAGGATTCAAGAAGACTTTATATTATCACTCCAAGTGTAGAAGATTTGTTACAAGCTCACTTGTATGTGTTGAATAATAGTAATGAAGTTTTGTCATACATACTTCAGCATGAAGGTTTAGTAAAACAAAGTAATCCAAAAATGTCAAAGAACTGGGTCTTGAAAAAGCACAACAAGACTTTCTTTGATTGGTTTTAAAATACAATCTTTATTGATGAAAATGCTTCTGAAACATTAAGAAAGCTTGCAGATGGGCCTAAAAGAAATGTTATAACTTGACAAGGATACGACATAAACAAGTATTCCTGTGTAGCTTCCATCCCTTACTTTAGGTTCATTGATGAAATTTGGGAGCTTAACTATGTCAAATTTACTATTTGTGTTTTCAAATGTAAATGGGTTGACAGCAACACCGGTGTGCGGACCGATGATGTGAGATTTACGTTTGTAGACCTAAACAAACTAGCTTTCCACAATGATCCTTTCATCATGGCAGAACAAGCTAAACAGGTATTTTATGTGCAAGACCCTTGTGATGAAAGATGATGATTCATACATTGATACTTATGTTAGTCCTTTGTCCACACAAATGACTCCTAACATTGTCGGAGAAGAAGAAGCTGACGACGTTCATGCTAATTGTAATGATCATGATGAAGGAGAATTAATTAACATCGTCTAATGTAATTTTCTAATTATGTATTTCATTTTGGTACATTCATTTACATAACTGATTCAATTTTTTGATAACGTTAACTAACTCAAGTTTTTTTTCTTTATAGGTTCATGGCTACTCCACCTGCCTCGCGTCCTCCTCCTTCTCTTCCTTCTCCTCCTCCTGTAGTAGCATCAGCGTCTCCATCTACCTTGAAGCGGACACGCAAAGCCACATGGCTATGATCCTTGGCCACTAGAACGTCTGGGAAAGAGAGACCGGTGGTCCACGTCGATCCTGCGATCAGGAAGGTCGATGGTTCCCACAAGAAGAAATTAAGAACTTATTTGGGGATTGTCGCTCGTGATAAGGTCGACATGACATATAAGACTTGGAAGGAAGTCCTTACTGCTCAAAAGGATTTGATATGAGAGGATATTCATGTATTTTAATTTTCATTTTTCATTTTCTTTATTAGCCAAAATTTATAATTTACTAACAATAAAACCTAAATTATTGTTTGTCAGCCTGAATTTGATATCCCTGAAGCTTCTGACGGTAGGACAAAGAAGAAAGTATTTCAGACTGTCGGCGAGCAGTGGAGACAGTTTAAATTTGATTTGACGAGGAAATGGGCGCTTGCAGCCGACAAGGATAGTGTGGATGACATTGTTTGTGAAAAATACGGCATTAGCAAGGAGAAATGGGCCTAGTTTTGTCAGACCCGCAGAGACCCCTCCTGGGAGATATGTATTTTATCATTTTAATTGTTTTCCACCAAAAATTCAGTTCTTATAATACATTGTAGTAATGATTTTCATTAATGTTCGATTTTTGTAAGATGTGCGGAAAAAGGCACAGGCCATCCATAAGCAAAACACCGCCCTTCACTTGTTGTCTCGTGGGGGTTATGAATATTTAGAACAGAAGCTGATGGCTAAGAAGACAAAGAAAAAACTTGAGGAAGCTGCTCAATTCGGAAGCATTGAGGGTGTGATTGACCCTCCATCTCCCATCAGACGACACATGAAGTGCAAGATGGCTCGCACCAAGAAAACTGGGCAGATGACGTCTGAGGCAGCAAAGGAAATTGCTGACAAGATTGTAAGTCATTTTCAATTAAGAATTGTAATTATCTTTGTTTATTCTTTGAATGATTAAAAAAATATATGTGTTCTGTACAGGATTCTTTGGAGGAGCAGGCGTCACAGGGTTCGTTTGTCCCCCATGGACGTCAGGATCTCCTGACTGTTGCCATTGGGCGACCAGAACACCCTGGCCGTGTACGTGCTGCTGGAACTGGTGTGACCATAAAGTAATACTTTGGATCGACTCCACGAACTTACCGAAGAACTCGAGCAGCTAACTCAAAAAATCAGGGACCAGCTAGAGGAATCGATCACAGAAAAAGTGACTCGGCAGCTGATGTTATCCTTTAGCTAGATGCAGTCTGAGTTGCAATCACAGGGACTTGCACTGCCTCTGGAGCATGAGATTGGTCCCTCAGTTACTCGTGTCAGCACAAAGGGGAGTTGTGTTGATCCTTCAGCGGTCGATCCAAACATAGGTGACTCAGACAAATGCGGGTTGTATATCGAAGAAAATCCTTCTCGCCTGGTTACCCTAGGAAGAGTTTATGAAGGATCCACAACGGTTCACAACATCCCTTTGTTGCATGGCCAAGTGAAGGTTGGTGTTGAGGAGGTTAAAGATGCAGAGGCTCTCGTTCATATACCCACTGACGAGGTTAAGTTAGTGGGGCAGACACTTAACACCTTCCTTGCTTGACTGACACATCACTAGAAGCATTTATCAGAACATGTATTTTACTCATTATATGCTTCTTTTTTTCAATGGAATTGTTCACTATAATTAAATTATGTTAATTAACTATGTTGGATAAACAGGCAGCTGTGTCTCCAGCAAAACCTCCAGATAGGCCGAATCATAAGGTCAATGATCCCCTATATTTTATGACATTGATCATCCCGTAGCTTTTTTTGAAGTCTCTCCAGGTTATGTGGAATGCTACCATGTTCGGGGTGTTTAATGAAGACTTCTCGTTGTACATAAAACACGAAGATCTCTCTAAAATTGCACACGGTGGTCAATGTCTCAGCTTATCTGTTATACAGTTGTGGATTCTGTAAGTCAATTTAGATTATTGTTAATTACCTAAGTTATTGTTTTAAATTCATACATAATTAACTTTATCTTAACAACAATAGGCATCTGACTGAGACAAGTATGTGAGCGGAAAATTTCGATGTGTATGGACTCCTCGAGCCACAGTCCATTAAGAGATCTGGGCAATTGTAATTTGAATCAGAAAGTTACATGAAGAGTTGGATGTGTTAGACAAGTGGCCTCAGATATCTTAAGAAGGGGGGTTGAATTAAGATATTCCAAAATTACTTCCCCACTTAAAAATCTATTTCACTTTTTATTTAAGTTATGAATTCTCTTAATGACAATCTTCTTAAATATTGATTCAAATAAAACAATTTGAATATGAATATAAAGCAATAATAAATAAGGAGATTAAGGGAAGAGAAAGTGCAAACTCAGATTTATACTGGTTCGGCCACACCCTTGTGCCTACGTCCAGTCCCCAAGCAACCTGCTTGAGAGTTCCACTATCTTGTAAATTCCTTTTACAAGTTCTAAACACACAAGGACAATCCTTCCCTTGTGTTTAGAATTCCTTTACAACAAGAGACCCACAGTCTCTTAATCCCTTAGAGAATGAGTAGAAGAAGAAGAATGAATCTCTCTAGAAAGAGATAGATTTTACAGATTGAGCGCTCAAATAATTCCTTAATGAATTGCAATTGAATTGGCCAAAGAATTTTAAGAGGATAAAATGATTTTGCTCTTTGAGAGGATAAACACTTGTTGTTCTGAAAATCTCTGAGCAAATTCGTGTTTAAGTCACATATATATAGACCATTGGTGGTCATGAATAAAGCCTTTGAAAAGTTGTGACTCTTAGAATTATTTTTCTGAAAATCCTATCTGGTAATCGATTACAGTAATTGTGTAATCGATTACAACTTTAAAAATTTGAATTAAAACGTTTATTAACTGCTGGTAATTGATTACCAAAATTGTGTAATCGATTACACAGTCTAAAATTTCGAATTCAAATTTTAGTAGCTGTTATAAAATATATTTGGCCACTGGTAATCGATTACATCCTCTGGTAATCGATTACCAGAGAATAAACTCTTTGAAAAAACACTTTTTAATTTAAATCACTTGGCCAAACCTTTGCTAATTCAATTAGGAATTCCCTTCCTAATATACTAGTGATCATCTTCATGTTGTGACTTGTAATCTTGAAGTTTTGTCTTGATTTTAATCTTGAAAAGCCCATTTGCATCAATTGCAACACATCATCATGATCATCATCAAAACATCAAAGGCAATTGCATCTACAGGATGCAGAGTTCAAAACGCGATGTCTACCTTGGAGCTTACCTGAATGGGTAAGTCGAACTGAACAATTGAATTTAAATAATGTATAATACTACAATAACCCATATTGGTCTCCACTGCAACGCACATTGGCAAATGATCGTCATTTTGCCTAAGGAAAATCTTGTTGTCTGGTTTTGTTCCTTGCATAACAGGCTAAACAACTACCTTAAAGGAATAATTAAAAAGTCAGTGTTGTTTTTCAATACATTTGCATTAGCATAACTCAACAACATCAAAATTTTAATGTTCCTTGTATTCAACAATGCTTTGAAAGGACTTGATGATACTCCACTACCTAAATCCAAGGTTGGTGCTAGGTGGATTGTTGTTAAGGTTCATGGTTTAAATAAAACTTCTACTTATGTATATTTTATGTGTGTATACACTAATTGTAGTTAACGTTTAATATCCTAATTTCATTATGTATTTAGTGTAATAGACAAAAAGGAAACACTGAGTGCGGCTATTACGTCATGCACTGGATGTCCATGATAATCTTAGAAACTTTCAGGAATAATTGGGAAACGGTAATTGTTTATTTCAAACAAAGTTGATTTTCTTATCATTGATATTACATTATTAACTTATGTTTTATTTCATCATACAATATTTTAATGATGTTAGACCATTGGAAGTAGAGAGATTGAAGGCGCTTCGCATCCAGAGGGCACAGTATTATCTCAAAGTTAAAAATCAAACTTAGGATGTTAGGGAACTATATAACTTTAGGTTACTTAATTAGTTTACTAGCTTGGATTACATTTTTTGCAATTGCTATTTCAGTTTAACATTGAATAATCTTTGTTGATAGTTATTAATAAATTATTTATTCATAGTTATCAATTGATTTTTTACAATTGATAGTTTACTAGCTAGCTTTATGCTAAAACCTATTTGAAAGCAGAATGCAAATGATATATGTTGTGATGTGTGGTCTGATTTTAAATTTACTGGTTAAATTTTGGATTTTTTGTAAAAATAGAGAGAGTATTTAAAAAGAAATTCCTAATAATAACATCGATTTTTTTTAAAAAAAATCAATGTTAATATACACAAACAATATTGATTTTTCCAAAAAGCCGATGTTAACGTATAAGTTAACATCGATATTTGAAAAAACTGATGTTGTTTGTGTATATTAACATCGATTTTTTTTAAAAACCGATGTTAATATAAAAAAACGTTAACATCGATTTCTGTAAAAAACCGATGTTAACTTATACGTTAACATCAATTTCTGTTTAAAATCGATGTTAACATAAAAAATGTTAACATCATTTTTCTACTTAAATTGATGTTAACATTTCGAAGTTAACATTGATTTCTATACAGAACCGATGTTACGTTAACATCGGTCTTGTATAAAAATTGATGTAAACTGTTAACATTCATACATTTTTTTTTGTGTAATTCTTATTATATAATATCGGTTATTTAAATAACTGATGTTGTCAATTTTACGTTAATATCGATTTTAAAAAATCGATGTTAACGGTAATACTTTCAACATCGGTTTAAAACCGATATAGAAAATCATAAATAACGGATGTAAAAAAAAAATTTTAATAGTGTTTGTTTTTTTTAAATAAGCATTTTTAACCAATACTTAGAAATTTAGTAAAACTAGTAAATAAGCTAAACAAATTAAATGTGTAAATTGCTCAGATGTGTGACAATAGATTTTGACTTTGTAATGCTAAGGACCCGGCACTAAGGCATAGTAGACCATGCATTCTTATTTTAAAGGCTTTAGTCTAAGTTATTATCAATTCACTTAAAAAACTCACGTGGCTTTGAAGATTTTCAAAGTGACTAATGACTGTGCAAGCTGTATAATCCCATTTCTGCTATGCGTGGATCAGGGTGGGCACAACTCCAAAGGCTCAAACCTCAAATGCGCACCACCTAAAGTTGTTGGGAGAATATAAAGCAAAGCATCATTTTGATCACTATAAAGCACCGTCAGGTCTCTTAAGAAAATTTAAAATATATTTTTAGAATGTTAAATAAATTTTTTAATTTAACTATTTATTGTTACTTTAATTTTTAAATATATTAATATTATTATTTAAGTTCAACGACATTTAGAATTGTGCTAAACTAATTGACAAATTATATTTTCAGAAACATTTTTTTTAATTTTCTTACTTTTTAAACACCAATGTAACAATGGTATATACTTTTAGGCATAGTTGTGAAAACTAAATTTGGTTGGGTTGGTCAGATAGAGAATCATTGGTTTGGTCCATTTGGTCAAGTCATCAGACTAAAAATGTAGTTGATTCATTAACCTAATTTGATCCGGTTAATTTTTTTATTATTATTATTTCAATTCTTTTTTTTACATATTTCTAAGACATGTTAAATTATTAATATTTAATTATTAAATATTAGTATATAATATATTTCTATAATATTATTTTGATTTTGATAAAAATATATAATAAATAATTATTATTATCTTGACTTTGAAATAATTTAATATTTATATATTTTATACATTTTCATTATACTTATTCATGATTATTTTGATATTTTTGTACTTAACCGTAAAAAATAATAAAAATTCCTTAGTAATTTAATTATAATATCCAATAAAATAATTTATAATAATAAATAATTATATAATGTTAAAATATAGAGTATCTATTCATCATATTTTTGTTAGTTATATTATATTACATATATATATTATTTATTTTTTAATATATACCCGATTAATTATATCAATGATCTATCGATTTTATTTTTAATCCTTTGACTCAATATCTTGATGATAATAAAATCGATTTTCATAAGACAAGGACTCCATTGTCCCTCAAATGTATTTTACCTGAGAATATACCAAGAGCTTGGGACCGGTGCCACCCTCTTTCCCCCTACATTATGTAGTTCAAAAAAGCTTCCAGTCGAGGAACCCAATAACCTGAAAATCTCTCGTTGGATTCTTGATCATGCCATGCACTGTTTATTCATAATGCCATCTGGAATTTTTTTTTTCTCCTTACCATGATATGATTAGTGGATGATAATTATTACCAAACGTGTGAACATTAACACTTAAACCTTTTTTTATTCTTGCACATCATTGCCTGCTCCTAGCCTTTTTGTCACAATTTTGTTAAAGTATACAAATTGTTTTACAGATAACCGTCCAAGTTTACAACTGTTACACTGGATGATGATCGTGATGTTACTGCTGCTTTAGTGAAATTCTTTTAACAAAAGCAAGGCAGAGGAAAAAAAAAGGTAAAATTGTCACAAGGAAACAATTGTTGGGTCAATTCTTTTGTACTCTTTTTCATAGGGCTTGGGAACCACTGCACCATACCTGGTAAGAACTTAACTTTACTAATTACCTTTTGGTGTATTACATTTAATAGTGTACTTTCCATTTATAAATTTTTCCTAGAGTCATGTCTCATGTCATAGTTTGTGTGGTTTTGGGTGTAACGCACCCATCACCTAGTGACTAGTGGTGAATTACATCATATATGGTTCATATTTAATAACTGCTAACTGCAATGAGGAGTATGACTTGTATTGCATAGTTGTTGGATTCTTTTTTGGGAATAGGGAATTGGGGTCGAATTTCTTATGCTCTGGTCAAAGGGTTTGTTGTAAAGTTGATGTCAACAGGGATATTTGCTGATTTGCTGGATATGGTTGACAGTGGCTTTTCAAATTTTGGACAGAATAGAAGAGGCATAGATACACGAGAATGCTCCTCTGTCAGCCATGTGGGGTAGTAGTGATGTCACACAATAAATTCTAAGCAACTTGAGTGGCTAATAAGTTCATCTTATGCCATGTACCAATTGAAATATCTTGTGACCTAATTAACTGTAGTTACTCACTCAACATTATCAAAAGTTATTTGATTTTTGAAAGCATCTTGGGCCTACCAAGTTCAACTTATACCTTGCTTGTTTTACATTAGGTTAGTTATGTTCTTTGAAGTCACTAAAAAAATGGGGAAAAAGCTGTTTACTCATTAAGAGCATCATCCAATTGATACCCTATGACTAATGCCTTTTGAAGTGGAGAGATTTTATTAAAGTAGGTACAATTTCCCTTAGCAAAGTCCTCTTATATAGCAAGAAATCAAACCTTAATTAACACACTTAAGAGAAACTCAACTATCTATTAATGGCATATGAAAACATAGCCTTCTTGGTGAAGCTGGATGTATATGAAAACACAGTGGAGCTTAATATTCAGGGGAAATCCAACACACCTTGTGTCTTCTCATGATGCATTCATATTAGATACATAAGGCTCAATAACATTTGAGAAAAAGTAATCATAGCTAATTTTTTTGGGTATGAGTTGACAAGCTATTGATTCATTAGACAATTTTTTTTTGTTTGTATTTGTCCCTTTTTTCATCAATGACATAAAAAGTACATAACTAATTACGTTGATCCGCACTCTGATAAGCAAAGGATTTGATCGTGCCATAATGTGTAAGGGTTGTGATAAAAGTTTAGCCGTTCAAAAACAAAACTTCTATCCGAATTCCAATTCAATATATAAAGAAGAAATGTGGTGAATTTGTTTTTTAATTACCACCGTTTTTCATCGAAAAATAAACGAAGAGCAAAAGTTTACTATCAATTTACAACGGCCAAGAAATAAATATGGCGAATTAGAAAGTCCAACAATGTATCGTTATGAATGCAACGCTAATCTACAATTCAAACTATGATTTGAGCAAATGATATCAGAGAAACTCTACCGTCTACACATACAAAACATGGCGCACAAAGGATCAACCTCTCTTTCCTTACACTTGAAACATGTTAATTGAAAATCAATGAACTATAAAGCATACCGTTTTGCACTTAAACACGCACATCTGAATTCTCATGCAAGTAGCAGGCTTAGAGAACATGGAAAATTGACAAAGAAACTCAACTCGATCAACTTGGTCTCTCCCTAGATGAAGAGGAATGTAAGAACTCAATGCAATCTTCTACAGTTTCGGCTCGATGAGAATCAGTGAGGTCTGATAAAGAACGTGACCTAACCAAAGTTGATGAAGAAACTTTTCTGGAGGATCTCCTTCTCACAGAAACATTTCTTATAGCACTTGCCACCTTTTCTCCTAGCTGCAGTAGAAACCTCGCAGGAGACAAGTTTGTGTCTATGGACAATCTGAAAGTACGTGACCTGCTGATCCTCTTCCGGTTTCTTGAAACTCTATCATCATTGCCGTTGCCACCATCACCACAGTATTTGAGAAAGATGGTTGGTTTGTCTTTCACATCGGGGCTAAAGCACACCCTTTTGCTCCTTCTTGACATTTGAACAACTATAGGAGAATACTAACAGCACAAAAGATTGTTGTGTAAATTTTCTATGTATGTTGTGAAGGGAAAGAGAGAAATCGATTCAAAAAAGAGGAGAGGAGAAGCAGAGTGAGAATGTTTGTGAGAGTGGACATTTGGGTAGGAGTATATATAGATCAATCAATTCAAAGAAACAAGCTAAAACAAAGTACCTAGTAAAACGGAAAAGATGCCATTCTAGAATTAAAATTAATCCTATGTCCTATTTATCTTAAGTATATTAGTGTGACACATTGATTATAAGAGCAGTTATATATATATTTTTTTCAATATTTTTACACTAACAATCATTAGCATTAAGAAAAATGATGGTTAAAGTAGAAATAATGTAAGATAAAATAGTTTGATCAGAGTGAAGTTGTTGTAAATTTTTTTATATGTCTTTGTTTTTTATGGATAAAAAAAATCACATAGTTTTAGTATGGTATAAGAATTGTATTACATTCTGTTTACTTACAAATTTTTCTAATGAAACATTTTGTTTGTTGAGTAATTTCTTTAGTGGCAAGGAGGATACAGAGGAAAAAGAGAAAAATTTAGTATATATTTGTTTTATTGTTGTAAACGGACTTTTGGAATAAAATGAGATTTGCAAAAACATCCAAACTCTTTCTATTGTAAAATGGATTTTGTGATTCATTAGATTTACTTTAAAATTCCTACATTACATTTTGAACGGACTTTCAAACATGCATCCTAAGGGTAAAATTAAAGGTCAAAAGGCTTTACATATGGGATGTTAAGTCCAAAACTTATATATATTGTTTGAAGTAAATAAATAAGTAAAGGGATGTATTATATGTAAAAAGAAGTTCAAAGTTAACATCACACCCAAGATCAATCAAGTATCTAACTAAGGCCAAGGTCAATTGATACACGTGCATGAGACATGCACACATGGGGCTAATGTTGAATTAACAGTTAACATTAATGGGGCAGGTTTACCACTATTTAGGTAATGGTTGAGAGTTGAAGTTGGACAAAGCATGAACAGAAAGAAGATTGTACAGAATTTCTCAGAGACCAAGAAGGAGGAGGGGAAAAAAACAATAAAGGGTTTTGGTCAAAAGACAAAGTGGTGGTGGTGGAGCAGTGGAGACTTGAGAGGGAGACAAAGGGTGAAACAGTTCTGTGGTGAAAAAGGAGGCAGCAGAGACAGTGAGGATAAGGAACTGCTTATTAGTCTTCTAACCAACGTTGCTTTTTAGGTGGCATTGCAGGGCCAAGTGATGCTTTTTTGCTACCCCTTTGGTTCTGTTTCTGAAATCCGAAATCGAGATATCATATCATTGCCCTTATATCTTCGGCAACAAAGAGAATAAAGAGATGGAGAGGGAATCTATTTGAATATTTATGTTGTTGGCAAAAACATCGGTGAGACAAAAGTAATTTTGTCAATGGATCAAGACCTTGATTTTGCATTCATTTTTTTATTAAACGGGTTAGATTTGTCTCTAAACACGAACCACAGCAAAAGTAACGGAAAAACAAACATATCCTATGTTGTTGGCGTGAATATTAGAGAAGTAAGCCGTTAACCATTTTCTCTCATAAGTGACAACTTTTCCTCAGCTTCTTGTTGTAGAAGGAAACACAGAAGAAAACTGGTGCCTCTGCCACTATTATGCCCTCCAGCAACTTTGTTTGCGCTATAAATTCTTAGGCTTCTTTCCACACACAAATCAACACTTAATAATATAATACTATATAATATCAAACGTTTTAAATGTTAATTGGAGTCCTGAATATAGGAAGTTCTAACATGAAGCATTTCTCTGAATACTCTCATTTGGGATCAGCTTTTTGGCAGAGCCACGCTGATTCCAAATCATAAGGCTTGCTAGAGGATAAAATGATGAGAGAAAAAAGAATTGTATATACCAAGGGTGGCAAGTTTATTATTATAAAATATGCCCCTTTAAATACACTTTGTTTTCAATTTAATCTCCCTAAATATTCTCTCTGTTTCTAAATAAAAGTTAGAAGAAAAAAAATATTTCAAAATAAATATCTTGTTAACTTTTCAATATAACATTAATTGATTTTTTTAATTAATTTTTACAATAAATATCACTTTAGCTTTTTTAATATAATATTAAGAAAAAATTTAAATATATTTTTAGTTATAAAATTTAACATTTTATTTTACTTTTTGTCCTTATAAAATTATTTTTTTATTTTTAGTCTTTATAAATTATATTTATTTTATTTTTTGTCTTTAAAACTCTTTAGATAATACTTTGGACAGTGAAAAAATTATTTCTAAAGCATTATAAAAAAATAAAATAAACATAATTTATAAGGACTAAAAATAAAAAATTATAAAAACAAAAAATAAGTAAAAACTAAAAAGATATTTAAATTTTAAAAAATGAGTTTTTGTAAGTTACCATTCTCTTTTATTTATTTAGAAATTTTTCTTCATTTTTTAAAATAATCTAAAACGACACATATTTTAAAATGTGCCAGGCATATATCTGTTTTATTTCCCTAGCTTTTTAACGCCCCCATCTCCCCCCTCTCCTTCCACTTTTCTGCATCCATGACAAATACCCTGAGCTCCCTTCATTTTTTTTTTCTCATCAACACATGAACTTAGTTAAGGTTATCTTGTTGAGAATAACTTTATTTTAGAGAAGAATAATGTGGTTTATTTTTAAGAATTTGTTATTTGTTCTAAATCTTTAGGATATTATTTATACTTAAAAATATTATGAATTTGTCTAAAATATTTTAGGATTTGTTTTTTTTAAGGATATGATTTTATCGGTATTTGAATTTTGTACCGATGAATAAAAATTTAACAAGTTCATCTACATAATTAGTAGATCTCTTTTTATAAATATATCTCTACACAGGAAAAAAAAAATCCTTTCACATCTTGCATGACATAGAAGAACGAACTGCTTCAAGCGAAGGCAAATGCAATATAGTTAGGGTTCAATTTGATGGAAATTTTACGCCAACTATTTCTTCATCAACAAAGACTCGATGAAGGTATTGCACAACGAAGAACAAAATAATTTTGACAGTGTTTGAATTTGCGAGACAGTAGATTGTAATTCAAGAAATAGAACCAAAAAATTGAAAATTATATAGACTATTAAAAAAATGTAAAGGACTAAAATCCAAAAATTAATATATTATAAAGATTAAAAATACTTTCAAGTCTTATTATTATTATTTTTATCATTATTCTTTTATTAGATTATTTTCCCATCTTGAGGGCTATACCAACCCTTCTATATCTCTTTACTGGTACTTTTTATTTTTAGAAAAAATGTTTTCTTCACATATTTTTCCTTTAAAGGATCCACACTACTCTTTCCTTTATATATAAAAAGTAGAGAGAGGAAGAATAAAAAATTAAATTCGTTTTCTTCTCTCCTTTCTTTTTTATGAATAAGCAGGGGGAAAAGCATTGAATTCACGTGAAAACGTGATAGAAGAAACATCCGCTAGAATAACGTTATATAAGAAAGAAGGGATATAATAAATAAAAAAATCTACTTATTGTCTATCTAAAGATGACTAAAACATCCTCCTTTTGTTATGGTCAATGTAAAAAAACAGAAGATTTCTTATATGCCTAAACTCCGTCAAATGTTGACCTTACTGAAGTGGTTTTTAATTTTTCAATATTCAACAGAAATTTTAGATAATCTTGTGAGTCAGACGGATTATCTTTATGACGGGTTTGTTTTACACATTTGCTTTCATCAAGCGTGAAACAAAGCTTTATTAATAGTTATATCTTGGTGAAAATCATGACTCGTGGACCATCATGACTTATGGATTATACGATAATGATTGTGATATCCTAAGTTTCATATTGGATGGGTTGTTTTGTGAACCAGCAAGCCCTTTTGTCATATTGAAGAGGTCGGGAATATTATGAGGGACTACTAGATTTAGCTAAAGTTCGAAGTGAAAAGGGAACTAAGAGTGAAACTTGTTGGAGTGGGGGAAGTGGAAAACTAATGCGTAGAGACCCTCATTAGAAAAATATATAATGATAGCTGGTTGATCATGAACTTAATTTGAAGCAATTGATTGGCTATTTTCGTTATCTGAATGTCAGAAAATTGAAGTGCATTTCATGAGAAATTTAACTAATTCAAAAATTTGTTTCACTGTTTAATAAATTAATTTTTTAATAGTTTTTAATATTTTTTAAATATTTTTAAATATTATTTGAAATAATATTTTATAAAATATTTAATTTTTAACTTTTTATATTTATTATTCTTTTATTTTTGAATATTTATTAGATTTTTTTTATTTTTTTAATTTAAGATAAATTTTATGTTTATTTATGTAATTTTATATTTTTTAGTTATTTCAACGGATAATTTTATTAACCAGTTGTAGTTCAATAAGATAATTCTTATTTTTGTGTTAGTTTTTAACTATTAATTAATTTTTCAGCTAGTTTTGTCGATCTTAGTTGTATGATACATTCATATGTGATACATTCATATTTGATATTGTATTCTACTATTCTTTTTTTAATTGTGAAGTATTTATTAGTAATGTAGAGGATTATTATTTATCAAAAAAATCTGACGGATAATTTTTAGTGATTTATTTTTAACTCCATTGGTTCTTAATATAAGATCTCATTTAAAAAGAATTGGTGATCATTTTTATAATACATTTTACAATTCCTATAAGCTATATAATTTTTTTTACTAGTTATTCTTGTTAAATACTCTAAGTATTTGTGTTTTTTTATTAATATTAGTGCATAATACTCTTAGATTTTAATGTTTTCACATCATTTATAATAAATTTATGATTTATTTTTTGACACGAACAAGTTAATAATTATTAATAAGAATAAAATTTATACCATAATAACTTTTTTTAAAAAAAATAAACTGAATTAACTATTTTTATTAATTTGTGTGATTATGTTCAAAATATCTTATATAAGGACCAGAAAAAGTGCTATATTTGAAGTGATACAAACCAATTTATATGTGCATTATGTAACAATTTATATTCCACCTTATAGTAATTAATATTTTATTTTGTGTAAAATATCTAATTTTTTAAGAGATTTAACTATTTTGGTATTTTAAATAAAATCAAAAGAATGATAGTTTATTTGCTTTGATTTTATTTATTTGTGATATGTATCACTTTATGTGATGTTTTATAGATGAAGCTAGTTTTAAATAGATTAGAAGTTTAAAATAATTATTTAAGATTTTTTTTAAAGAGAACGGACTTGTATTATTTTACAAGAAAAGTAGTCAGCAATACAACGAGGAACTTCATAATAAGAATGGTGACCAGCTTGATCCTCTATTGCTCTAGTTAGATTATGAGCAATAGAGTTTGTTTGTCTCCTTATATGGCAAACTTTAAAATTTGGTAAATCCTGAAGAAGTTGACGGCATTGGCAGTTAATAATGCCAAACTCCTAGTGGTCCATACGCTTTTGATTCATGCTATTAACCACAAGTTGACAGTTCGTTTTGATTATTATTTCTTCAATATCCATATCCTTTAGCCACAACAAAGTTGCTTTGAGAGCTATGGCTTCACCTTCATGTGGTTGTGGAAGAAAATGCTTGACATTAGTCATGGCTTGACAAATTGTGTTAGTCTTGTTAGTAAATAAAAGGTTGTTACTATTAAAAAGAACTAAAGAAAAGAATTAATTGGGCCCTAGTTAACAAAAAGAATAGATGCTTTCACATATTGGGTTATAGTTAGTAAAGAGAAATATTCTTGTCATTAGTTGGGCCTTTAACTTTAAATAAAACATGTTTATTGTAAACATAATAGTGGGTTGTCAACAATTAAATGGACTTAGCTAAAATTAGTTAAAGGAAGTTGTTATTTACACTCTCCAACTTTACTTATACACTCCCCTAATTTTAACACCTAAATTACCCTTATAAGAACACACTCCCCCAACCACATGTTCTCTCCCTCACTCCTCTGTACTATTTCTCCATCCAATACAGCTTTGTAACATTTGAGAATCCAATTCAACTTATTCAACTTAGAAAACAACAATGTTGGCGTTGGAAAACACAACATTGTCAGCATCCTCCGCCTTTTTCTCACTATCATTGTCCTTCATGACACCATCAACACCGAAAATCTTGGCATGCCGAAATAAGGTTTCATCGAGATCCATTACCACCTCTCCATTGCCTAGGCTAGTCGCATCCTTAAGTTATCCAACAACAACAACAACTACACCACCTTTCATCTCTCAATGATCATTGTCGACGAAGCCCCCAACGATGACAAAAAGGCTCAATCCAAATGCATCCTACACCCTCATCCCTAAAATCTTTAACTGGAATCAACAACGCCAAAAAGTGCTTAAAAGAAACTCATATAACATTAACTTGATTGGACCCAACAAACCCCAAGTCCCCCTCGTAATCGATTCATCTCCCAAATCGTGAGAAAACCAAATCAAGAACCATTACCTTGTGAAATCAATTAAGAACAAGATTCACTATTGTAGGGTTCATGCAATTGAGATTTTCTACAATATGTCTCTATTAATGTTAAGATTGTAGAGCTCTTAGGTGCATAAGAAGAAACAATGGGGTTATGATATATTTGGTAAATTTGTAAATAAGGAGACCATGTTTATACTTGAACAATGGTAACAAGAAAGATATTAGGGGGAGTGCAAGTTTATAAGGGTAATTTGGGGGTGGGGGGGCGTGGTAGGAGGAGTGTATAACTAAAAAGGGGTAATGTGAATAGCAATGGCCTTAGTTAAATTAGAATTAAACTTAGGTAACTTTAGTTAAATTAGATTGGGCCTAAATACTAACTACATACCCCTAATAACCTTTCTGTAAGCCCAAAACAAGTAGAAAAAAATGTAACATGTGCATGTGTGTGTTACGCCCACTAAGAGAGGGAGAGAGAGAAAGGAGATAGATCTTTTGTAATTAGCACCTTGCATGCTTTTGGATACCATGATGAAACCTTAAACCTTACCTACAAGCTACATACTTGCATGCAAAGGAAGAAAATCTTTTTGACTAAGTTTGTCACCCTTAAAGCCTATGCATTCAACCCATAAAGCTACTAGGATCTTCTACACCCTTCAACATTTTCTATAAATAGAAACACCCTCCAAGCCTTCACCGCACAACAAATCCAATCTTTCTCTTGTCTTGAGCGGTTCTTAGTGTGAAAGAAAGCTTGGTGGAGCTTAGGAAAGGAGAAGAAATTTCAAGCCCCTTCTTATTTGAGCTAATTAGCGTGAGATTTAAGGGGAGTAGAGTTAGGGTTTTCTTTCATGTTGTTTCTATGGTGGAGAGGAATGGATTTTGGCCTCCAAGATTCTCACAAATAAACACATGAATCTATTGTCACACCCAAATCAAACAAACGCAAACCAATTTTTTATATCATGAATTGTGGCATCATTATCTCCTAACCATAATACATGTTGACAAAGCAACCCTGTGCCAATGAACTTGTAAACCTACTTTGAACTCCTTGTCAATGTCATGGTGACCACGCAACACTCTCTCCCATCCAATTCCAATGTTGCTTTGGAAGTAAAAGTACTTTTAAGCTTTCTCCTAATTTTGCAATAAAAAAACTTTCTCCAAATTTTAATACAAACATGCACTAAGAGTGTCTTTGGAAGACACTAAACATCTCTGCATGCTTTTCAAACTAAAAAAGTAAGTATATGAATTGAAAAAAAATTACATTTAATCTAACATTTTTCTAAATACACTTTAATTCAGCATTCTACTTGAATCTAATATGAAATAAGATTCATGTTCAACGTGACTTCGAAAGTATAAATGCCCAAATTAAAACAAATGCACATTATACATTCCTAAAAAAAAAATCTAAAACAATTTGATGTGTGAATGTCCTTCCAATTTGATCCTATTCAAGCTTCCTAACTCTTTAGATTCCCATCATTTCCATGCTCTTTTTGGTGATAGAATGTAGTTCACTCAATGTTTTTAAAATTTTACTGGTGATTGAACCAATAGAAACACTAATTCAAGGTTTAATGGTTCAATCGTAGTTGAATCATGATTGAACTGATTTTATATTTTTTATATTATGTAATATTTTAAGTAATAAAATAATATATAATTAAAAAAAATTAGGATCTACAAATTTATAAATTAGTATAAATGACTAAATTATATGTTTCATAAGATAAAAACTAATAATAGTTGAGAAAAATAATTAATACTTTGTGAAATATTTAAGAATGTTTTGTTATTTATCTTAAAAATATTTTAGGTTAAATAAAAAATTAAAAGAGACCAGTTTAATACCGATTCTTTATACTGGTTCGACATTTGTTTTGGCTGATTTTACATAGGTTTGATCAGTTTTCACCGGTTCTAAAATACTCCAATTTTTTAGAGTCTCTTGATCGGATCACCTGACTATTCCCAGTTCAATCGGTTAAATGAGATGGTCCAATTTGGTTTTAACAACCTTGAATCCACTAAGCTCAACTATCAGAATTGCGTTTTACAACAAGCAGAGTTGTCACGCTAATATATTCTTGATTTACTATAGGTACAAACAAAATGGATTTTGGGTTACTAAATTTATTACTTATATCTTTTTCCCAACATTTTCAACGAGAGCATAAAATCTTCAATTAAGAAAATTTATCTTTTAAATTATTCTGATCTTAACTTGGTTCATTAAAAACTTTGATTGTCCTCAAGCAAAAACAAAAATGAGAGTAGACTCTGAATGCTCCAACACTTTCAATTGCTGTAATTTTTTCAAATTTCCATAGCTGGACCTTCTTGCATTTGCCATGATCTTGCAATGGAAACACAAACAAACATTGAGATCGGATTGGTTAGTAGCAGAAATCAATTAGGTCGGCTTGCCTCACTTTTCCTCACAAGGCTTTAGTGTTTCTCTATGCGCACAAGTGTCTTGAGTGAGTGTTTAAAATTCTACGACATGCAATTAATGTTCTCAATTTTGCACTTCATCTTAGTTAAAGTTATCCTGCTTACACTTGGTGGATCGCTAAGGACTTACTTTTATTGGCTTGTAATGTGGCCTGGGCTAATCAAAGATATTATGGTTTTTCTAGGATTTCAAAAATTAGGGTTATAAGAGAAGGTCAAATGCCTTCAAGGTGGCATGAAGGTCACATAGAACACATCTTCCTTGCATTTTCGCCTCTTAGCTAGAGATTCCATGAAACTCATGTATTCCGGAAACACCTTCCATATCATTGCAAGAGAAGTATTAGTGGTCAAGGAAAGAATAACACTTAAGGCTTTCTCATGTTCTCCATCATGCATTTCTTCTTTGACAATCAGTTGATGAGGAGGGGTATTGACTTAGAGAATACTTTATTGTTGAATTTCTACTTGTGAGCACTCCTCCCATTATTGTGCTTTCTCCTCACTTTTTTTCATCTTTTTCTTTTGAATCATGCTCCTCTATAAGGCTTTCCTCATGAGCTTCAACCTCTACAAAGTTTTCTTCCCTTGTGGCCACAAATTTAGTCACTTCTTTTGCTAGCTTACCAACTTGAATTTCTAGACTTTTAAATGCTTGTTGAGTAGATTCAACTGATTCCTTGAATTGCATTAACAAATTATCAAGATTAGAAATTCTTTCTTCTTTATATTGATTGTAGGATTGTAACTCTTGCTCCCACTAACAATTTTCCATGGAATAGCTCTTGCCAACCTGATTTTGCATTGAGTTTTGATTGGCTTTAGAGCTAGCATGGTATGCCATGAATTCCGTAAACACACTCTTAAGATTATGAGTTCTTTCTTCTTATATTGATTGTAAGGGTGTAACTCCTGTCCCCACCAAGAGTTTTTCATAGGGTAGAGATGACAGTTGTCATTGAAATGCTCTCCTCCACAAAAATCACAATTTATCGGTGGTGGGTGACTGACCCTTGATCGTGTGCTGCCAAGATGCTCAGTCTACCTCTTAAAAATATCTTCCATCTTTAAAATGTCTTCCATGGATCAAGTTCTTCTAAGGTTCCACCCTGCAAGCATAGACTCACAAGTAGTAAAGTACTCAAAAGTCCGAGTGTCGAATCCACGAGAAACTTTGTTTATACTTAGATTGATGCAAACCCAATTTACAAACAAGATAAGGAATTTAAAATAACAAATAAAGAAAGATAAGAGATAAGATAAAGATTTAAAGATAAAAATAGAAGATAGAAAAGATAAAAGATTTAAATTAAAAGATGATAAAGATAAAGATAAAAATAGAAGATAAAAAAAGATAAGATAAAAAAAGAAAAAATAAGAAAAATAAAAGATTAAGATGAAGATAAAAAAAGATAAATTTAGAATGTGATAATCTTAAGACATAGCCTGCCTTATTTACCTAAGATGTATTATTTTAGATTTTTCTATATCAATTTGGTGAATTTTATCCTACTCACATCTGTTGAATACTTGCCTTTGATGTCTCATAATAACAAGTCTATTTTACCTATCTATCTCCCAAATGCCTTTGCAAAGACTCAATGGATAACATGCATGAAGTTCTAATTCTAGATGCTTGTTTTGATGCATGGACATAATGAAATCACTCTATGTCTAACAATGATTTTATTAAGATACCCTTTTCTTTTAATTTTATTAGAAATTACCCTCTATCGAGCGATTAATCCCTAAAACTGATGCATGTAAGACCTTTCTTGTATTTCTATTAAGGATTACCCTCTGTCGAACACCTAACCCCCTATAGATGATGCAAGGATGAATGATACATGAAATTAAAATAAGAAAGGATAATAAGAAAGAAAATACATGTTTGCATTGATAAATATGAAATGTATAATGCATCTTTTGACTTTTTAGGTCTGTTAGACCATAACTAAGGGTTTAGCCTCTCATAGGCGTAGGAGACTTTATACTTAAAAAGGGGTTTAGAAAAAAAAGGACATAAAAAGAAAGATTTCTCCTATTAGAAATATTTTTCCCTATTAGAGATACTCATACTTAGGATGTATTCATTAGAGAGGTGTGAGTCTTTTGGAGTGGTATCTTTTCTCCTTGGCTTGATCCCCTTTTTATATAGTTGTTGGAACGGACTTGAGTCTCATACCAAAAATCTTCTTATTCATATTTTTTGATATTTTCTAGAACCTTTTTGCTTTTAATTTCTCCTTTTTTATATCTGTAAGCCATAAATAAAAAAATACCAATTCCTAATATTTAAGCCAAAAATAACTACTAAATAAATATTTTTTAAAAATATTTTTAATTTATTTTTATTATAAAAAATAGTTCATATTTAATCGTTATTAAAAAGGAAAAGTTCCAAACTCATCTTTATCATTCAATAGCTATATTCTGTTCCTACGCTTATCTTTATCATTAAACTAGATTCTTCTCCTACCATAAGCTTAGTTATATTAATGTTTATTTTTGGTCAATGCTTCTTTATATTAATGTAATATAATATAGCTGGTTTTTGAAATAAAGGGAAGCCATTTTTGTATCAATGCTGCATGATGATGATGAAATAAAATTACTATATGAAATTTAGCAAAACCACGTGTTATATTCAATTGGTCAAAATGTTAAATTAAGTTTTTTAAAATAAAAATGATTTGACAAAAATTATTGCTAGATCTTATTAAACGTTTTTCGTATCTTTTCGTTTAATTTGCTAGGATTTAAAAATTCAACAACTTTGCTATATGGGACCAAGAAATGCTAGAGCAATTTATTTTAACACTATTTTAAACACATTCTTTTATAGTTGAAATTTCATGGAAAATAAAAAAATTATGGATAACATATCTTATTTAATAATTATTTTATGCTCAATATTGTTATTTTTAATAAATTTCAATCAAAAGTAGAATGTATGTTTAAAGGATTGTGCAGTGTGTTACTAGCACTCTTCATGGGACGAATATTCTTAATTGCTACCAAATTTTACAAAACATGTGTTCATATTTATATAACACTATTGGTCAAATAATAAATTTAAGAAATTACAAACAGGAGAATTCGACAGGAACCATGGGATGATTTATATTACAGTAGCTAGTTTTCTTCCGAAAGAAAATATTACAGAATGGTAGCAGTTATACAAATTTCCTTTTGGACGAAACTTCTTATATATCATTGTCTCTGGATCAAGCGATCTCTTGCAAGGGAGGGTAGTCAAGGTCGAGATCGAAGGTTTTAGAATCACCCCCCTTAAAGCATTGCCTTCGTCATGGTTCAGATGGAACATTGAAAACAATCTCGAGTTGTTCACCGCTAGAGGTGGAACGCACTCACCACAACGGGATGACTATAATCGAATTTGAAATGTTGGTACAAACACGAAGCTACCTTGGGAACGAATAAGACAACATAGACATACAAATATGGTTCGCTACCAACATGGCCATGTGGGAAAATTCACACAGGAAATAATGTTGGAAAGGGAAGCGAGCGCAGGCGCTAGGGCAAGATTGAGGTCAAGCAGCAACAATCAACAACAATATTGTTGGTTTTTGACACTGTAAAAGAAGGCAGGAATTGGTCTTCGCTTCCTTTCTACCTTGCATCGTAATCTTTTGCTAAGTTCCATATGTGTCAAGTAACATTTTGCAGATACATCCTTATGTTAGTTATATATGGGGACTATATTGCAAAACATCCTAACCTATTATTAGTAAGTATCATGTCTTTAATCTTGTTCGTTGAATTTTATATTAATATATCTAATGGTTATAAATGGTGGTGCATTCTTAGACCACTTAAATGATTAATTGTTACAGGAGAATCTACCGTCAAAAGTATGTGTCATATAGCAAATTAAAGCTACTTGTTTATTGGAAAATGAATCCTCTCTGTTTCCTTTTTTTTCTTTCATTTATTTCATTTTTATAAGTTTTTGGGAAATAAATAAGATGATATACACTTTATATAAGAAAGTAACATTTATTTTCTCATAAGCTTAATAATGGGACACTCAATATATATAAAACTCTCATTTACCTAAAAGCTAAAAGTGATCGATGATAGAAAAAGTTATGAGCAATATAAGATTAAACAAACTTTATGAGCAAGATTCACAGTGAAAAGAATAAAAAAATTCTCGGAAAATGTTTGTTGTATTTTTTATTGTTTTTAAATTATATAATTTTTTAGAACATAAAAATAATAAATAATTTTATATTATGAAAATATATTAAACATTTCACTTTTTTAGTTGAATTTAATTTATTAATTAGTATAGAAACTTTTTTATATATTTATTTATTTATTTTCACTCGTTCTTTCACTAATCAAAATAGACAACAAAAAGAATTTTTTAAACCTTTTTTCTTCTTATCTCTATCCCTAATCATATACACAGAACATTTTTGTCTTCTAATATTTATCTTTTACAAATATTCTTTCTTTTTTATATTCTTTTTAACTTCATTTCTAATCTATACAAACTCTTGAAGTCTCAATTTCAATATGAAAAGAAAAGTTACTCTAAGAAGGAATATATTCTTATGAGGAATAGGAATAACTCGTTAAATTTGATTGGCAAACTTAATTGGATACCTTGTCTAAATGCGTTTCCACAATAGCAAGAATAAGAATGTTATTACTATAAGCTTGTAAACATTTTAAAATTTGTTTTTATTTCTGGCTACACAATTTTATCTTCTTGTCAAGTAGAACTACTTTAATTTTTCTATTAAAATTGGTAGTACATGGAGGTACTCCCAATACTACTAAGCATAGTATAAAAAATGCTAGGACTGCTATTAATGATCTACTTAGAATATTATTATACGTATATAAATAACAAATAATTTAACTACTCACTTTGCGAGTTATTCTAATTTTTTTATATCTTTCTTCAATTCTTACGAATAAAAAAATACTTATGAGTCTTTGAGTGCCAAGAGTAGGACATATTTAATAATTAATTTGTGATCTTGGTTCATAAATCAAATAAATTGAACTTTAGTTAAAAACTAAGCTCCTTAAGTAGATGAGTTGAACTTAAGCAACATATAAGTTAGTATCATAAACCAATTATATGTATGTATGTATGTAAAAGGAATCAAATTATTCCAAGAATAAATCTTGTTAATTATTCCTTATCCATTAATTTCTTGAAATTTAATGGTTAAGGTTAGTTAGTTAGTTATTCTTTAGAACCATTGGATTTCAAGAAAATTAATAATCAAGATTAAGAGTAAGCCTTTTAGAGTTACTCTCTCTCTATAGAGAGAGATGAGGAGGGAGAGGAATCAAGTTACTCCAAAAGTAACTTTAAAAGAGTTACTTCCACTTTCCATCCTCCCCAACATTCATGTTATTTGATTTTCTTAATTTCGTGATAAATAATATTAAACATTAAATAGTTTATTAGCTTGTAACAAAAAATATATCAAAGAAAATATTAAATAACAACCTATATTTAAAATGTATTTTTTGTCATCATGTTATTGATATGAAATATCTATTTTATTAATTACTAATCTCTATAGAAAAACATCACTCGTCACACATGCTTGGGACAATTGTAAAAATTAGATTATTTAAATAATGATTATGTGCATGTTTGGTTTGACATTGAAAAATTGATTTTGAGTCTAGAATTGATTTTAGATATATTTTTACTTGTTTAATTTTATGTTAGAGAAGAATTTATAATTGATTCTAGGTCTAAAATTGATTATGGATTGAAGTAACTTTTAGTAACTTATACTCTGGATCTAAAATTTTTATATTAATTTTTACTCTTAATTTTATTTTATAATAAAACATTCAAACATAAATTATGTCACTTTAAAATCAATTTTTATTAAAAATCAATTTTGTTAATGTCCATCCAAACACACACTATATAATTAATTATAACTAAAATCAATTTTTGTTTAGAAAAGTTTCTTTAAGAGTGGTTTAAAAATAATTGGACTCTCTCCTCTTGACCAATTATTTAAAAAGTAAAAATAATATAACTTCAAACAATAATTTATATTTAAAAAATGATCCACAAATTAATTCGATAACTCCCATGTTTGTTGTCTTGGTCTACAATTATTCCATATTTAACCCAGATTTGAGGTTTGAACATAGAGTTGTAATTAGATGTACAACTTTATCAGAAAATGGGTTAGCCCGGAAAGAGAGAGATCAGTTGTGTACGAAAAAAAAAGCTTCAGATACCTCATGCTTAAAAAACACTTACATAGCCTGATCCTAACACACTTGATCTGTAAATTAATTGGACTATATTACCTGGATTAAATGGGAGTCGCAGCCAATATACCCATAACACTAGTATAAAAAAAAGGTACATGAGTGTTTTTATACGAGAATATATAAATGAGTGATAATTTAATATTTAAAAAATAAATTTTTTAATTTAATCTTTTAACATGAAAAAGTGTAATAATTATGTCATAAGTATAATTTAATGCTAGTTTGGTTCTTTGAAATTTGAATGTAATCTTAAATTGATAAAAAAGTAAAATTTAATATTAATTTAATTTATAAATATTAAAATTTATTGACAAAATAATATATTAAAATTAATCAGAAAATGTAATTATGGCATTTTTAAATCACAATTTTTATTCTTTTATGGATTAAACTGTTACCTGTTTAGCCAGAGAAACCAAAATAATCATTTATCCGGTAAAAAAAAACTGTGAAAATAAATGATACGAAACAATTCTGCACACAAAATATGCTCTTCTGTTAATCACCACCACCATGTGGAATAACCAGCTAAAGAGGGAGAAAGAGAAACCTATGTATAACTTCTTCACGGGGCAGTGAACGATTTATTAGAAAGTCAAGGAAAAGAATTTGTCCTAAATAGAGAAAAAATAAAGTATTTGTAATAGCACTATACCTTGATTACCTTCCATCCGTAGATTCCTTTCCAGCATCATCGGATTATTCTCTCTCTTCTAACACTCCCACTGTAGTTCGATATTATTCTATCCAAATTCGAAAGCTTTTTTCTCACACATCGTATAACATCTTTACAACCATGAAAACCACTGCAATCACTATAAATCCCTCACTCTCTCCACCCTTTTGTTCCAAAGCCACTACCCCTCCTTCTTGTTCTTCATCATCTTCTTCGTTCC
This sequence comes from Glycine soja, assembly GCF_004193775.1. Classification (NCBI taxonomy): domain Eukaryota; kingdom Viridiplantae; phylum Streptophyta; class Magnoliopsida; order Fabales; family Fabaceae; genus Glycine; species Glycine soja. The sequence goes on along the minus strand of NC_041019.1, from coordinate 47,101,553 downwards.
CTCCTAGTTTCCCACGTTTTCACTTGTCGGGAGCAAAACCCATTTCTCTTTCTTGCAGAGGAACACGATTGTGCTTCTTGAAAGGGTCTAAAACTCTTTGGGGTAGAAAAAGTTTTGTGCTTGGGGCTGGAAACATGACCATGGCAGAGGTTGATTCTCATGAAGAGGGGGAGAACGAGGGTGCTTTGGTTGGCTCTGAGAATGAGAACAATTCAAGGCCTCGGAGAATTGCTCTCTTTGTCGAGCCTTCTCCCTTTGCGTGAGTAACCTTTGTTGTTGCTTATGGTTTGCTCTTGGTTGTGCTAGTGTCCAATGTTTCATTGAATGTGGGGTGTTTGATGTTGAAAACCCTTTGCATTTTGTCTTGCTTGTTTTGCTCTTCATTATGTATGCAATGCCGTGAAGTCAACTTTAGAACCATAGTAACAGTGTAAATGTCATGCTGTGCTCAATGAATCAATCAACTTGTTGATATGGCTTTAGAGTTGACTTTGTGGCATTTGATTGGCCGAGTTAGTGTGTAGTTTTATGTCAAATGACATACGCATGGTTTTAAATTGTGGCTTGCAACTGCAATTGTAACCGTACTGTTGATTTTTGAGGTCTCCGCAATTGTATCAGTTACATTTGGTTGCAATTTCGCTAATCTCAATGTTCTTGTTATTGCAGCTGTGACCATAATTTAAACCCTAGTCATAGGCTTTTTATCTTCTTTATTAAGATGTCAAAGCTCCACATTTGGTTAATCCGAATTTATGTGTGGAACAGTGTGTTAATTTGACATACTTTCTATGATTAGTTGTTGAAAGAATAGAGAAACAGTTTTTCAGTGTTTTTGTCTTCTAACACAGTTGCTATTATACTCAGCCTTTGCGTTGCATATTCTATAGTTATGAAGTTGGATTTTAATGGTGGTCTGTTGGAATTAAGATTGTGGCAAATGGATTGAGCTGATTCTGTGTTAGTCTTTTTCCAATATCTATTCGATTTGTGTGGTTTCACATTCAGAAAAGTTTCATTATAGCTATTGTATTGTGCTGTGTCTCAGATTTCTGAATACTTTGGTGTAAAATAGTGTTTAGTATATGTTAATATGTATGGAACTAGACATTGATTTTAGGAAACTTTGATGAGCAATTACTCTACCAAGGTTTCTAGCTTCTCTCTGCATTGCAGTCCAAATGAGATTGAAATGTACTTTGCATCATTCATGTGTGATTCTTCAGAAGTGGTATTAGCAACATAAGAATTCAGAAAAAATAAATGTTTTTATAAGTTATGTCTATTTTGCAGATATGTCTCAGGCTACAAAAACCGGTTTCAGAACTTTATTAGATGCCTACGTGAAATGGGTGATGAGGTAACTTTTTCTACTTGTTTTTTCCATGTATGCACATGTTTATTTTCCTTTACATTTGGTACTTTTGTATGTTATCCCAAAAATTCATAGAAAATTTTGAATACATAGCTTCTGCACATTACAGTATAGTGTTTAAACATTTGTCCCTTTTTTTTTTCCCTTTTTCATTGCATACTAACTAGTTATGTTTATTTCTCTGTGTAGGTGATGGTCGTGACAACACATGAAGGAGTGCCACAGGAATTTTATGGAGCCAAATTAATTGGATCTTGGAGGTTGCTAACACTGATCTCTTTTAGTTGCTTAGCTCTTTTTTGCTTCATCAACCTTTGCTCTACTTGCACCTCTATTTTTTTTTGTTTTTTAATCATAAACTGTGTGTCTTTCTGTCACGAGGGTAACTCTTGTTTCTTGTCTTTAATTATTGCATATATGTTGTGTAATTATTACATGTATTTGTTGACTGTATAATCATACTTTTTTTTATATTTTAAATGCTTTTTTATATTTTTGGTAAGATCTTGTGATCCATGTTTTGATCACACAATTTACATTTCCAATATTTCACACTCCTCTCAATCCTGGGTGCAATTTAATATTGGCAACCTTGGCTGTAAAGATGACATGGTAGAGGGAGATCAACAAACGGATTTGTCAAATTGAAATGCAGTTTAATGGAAATTTCACCAGTGAACAATGGATACATCAAGCACACATGGATTAGGATTGCTTCTAATTAGGCTCTAAATACCACGTGAAGAGGAAGAGAAAAACAAACATAAAATTGTGTTTAAATTACATGGGGAGGCTCTATTATATAGAGTTAATGTCATAATTACATGATTAAGAAACATCCTAATTTCTGTGATTGTGAGATTTGGTTAGCCTTTTTGCATTGTCTCTGTATTTTCCAACAACTAGCATGCCCATATGTTTTATACTAACAATTTTCTTTTATACCAAAAACAATTGAGAAATGCAGCTTTCCCTGCCCTTTGTATCAGAAGGTACCCCTCTCCTTGGCACTTAGTCCAAGAATAATTTCGGAGGTAGCCCGGTTTAAGCCTGACATAATACATGCATCATCGCCAGGCATAATGGTTGATCTGCAATTCCTCTATCTCCTTATTTGTTAAATTTTGGGGATATTATGGATAGTGTAGTGTAACTGTGTAAAGACTTATTTGTGACACTTCATATCCAATGCTGGCTTAATTTCAGGTTTTTGGAGCTCTTATCATTGCAAAACTTTTGTGTGTTCCTATTGTCATGTCCTATCATACCCATGTACCAGTGTAAGTTTTATTCAGGTTACGATTTTTCTGAAAATATTTACCATTTTAGATTGCGTGTCACTTCTACTTAGAATCATTTTGATATGATGCTGTGATGTCAGAACTGCTCTATATGTTAAATCATGTATTGCTTATGGCTGATCTTGTTTAGTCTCCAGGTACATTCCAAGATATACCTTTAGCTGGCTGGTGAAACCAATGTGGTTGATCATAAGTATGTACACTTTCATGCTTACTCCTTCCAATTTGGACTCAAATATTGGTGAGCATAACATAAATTTTGGTGGTTTATATAGAATTTCTTCACAGAGCAGCTGATCTGACTCTGGTGCCATCTGCTGCCATTGCGGGGGATCTCCTAGCAGCTAGAGTCACAGCAGGTGAACATAAAATCCACTTATCTAGACTTTTAGCTATTCTTAATTGGTGACAGCATTTGAAAATACGCATTTCTCGGTATGCCTACTACTATGCTGCGAATTTTTGAGTAAGTTTTTCTCCTGTTGGTATCCAGCTAACAAGATTCGTCTTTGGAACAAGGGTGTTGATTCTGAAAAATTCCATCCCAAATACCGCTCCCATGAAATGCGATTAAGACTAAGGTGTGGACCTTTTCTCATTTTGTCATATAATCAAGTTTTGGCAATAATGTCATTTCATCATGTTCTTAAACATTTGTCATACAGCAATGATGAACCTGACAAACCCTTGATAATTCATGTTGGACGGCTTGGAGTAGAGAAGAGTTTAGATTTTCTGAAAAGGTAGTGAATATCATTGTGAAATTTGCATAACTTGAAGTATTTTTATTCAAGTTTTACAAGTCAATCTAAAAAATCAAGAAAATAAAATTGGAGGAGCAACAAAAAGTCAAAAACTGCTTGTTGATTATTGATGTGCCAAAGCTTAAAAAGCTCTAATTGCTTTTGGCAGGCTCATGGATAGGCTTCCTGATGCCCGAATTGCTTTCGTTGGTGATGGACCATACAGGTGACTAATTCTGACACCCCTTAAAAAAAAGAAAGTATTTGGTATTTGTTTGATGATAATGATCCTATCATCTATCAGTTTGAGGGGGGTAACAGAGGTTATAAAAAGTTCGTGAGTTGGTTTGGAAGTTACAAAGTTAGTTAGGAATGGTTAATCCAATTAGCTCTATAAATAAGGGCCTTCATTGTATTATTCTCATCTTATCTGTTTTCAATATGATTCCTTGTGAGTATTCTCAATCTTCAAGCTCTCAAGCTTCTTTTTCCGTCATTAATTCTCCTCCTCTGATTCCTAATATGTTTCATGCGTTTTATCTTTATATTACTCCTCTCCCTATCTAGATAAAGCAATGTTAACTATAAAAACTTTGGCAACTTTTAGTAATATGAGTTGCTTTGCTAACTACCAGGGAAGAACTAGAGAAAATGTTTGAAGGTATGCCAGCAGTATTCACTGGAATGTTAGGAGGAGAAGAACTGTCCCAAGCATATGCCAGTGGAGATGTATTTGTCATGCCTTCAGAGTCAGAGACGCTTGGTTTTGTAGTTTTGGAGGCGATGTCTTCAGGGATACCTGTGGTGGCGGCACGTGCTGGAGGTATTCCTGATATAATCCCTGCAGATCAAGATGGTAAAACTAGCTATCTGTATGATCCACGAGATCTTGAAGACTGCTTGAGCAAACTAAGGCCCCTTTTGCACAACAAAGAGTTGAGAGAAACCATGGGTAAAGCTGCACGTGAAGAGATGGAAAAGTATGATTGGAAGGCAGCCACGCGAAAGATTCGCAACGAACAATACAACGCTGCCATTTGGTTCTGGCGCAAGAAAAGAGCCCAACTATTGAGACCCTTCCAACGGCTGGCAAAACGTTTTTTCCCATCCCCACAAGTCAACTACAGGTGATGCAACTTCACCTACCAAGCTTAGGCTGGTCCCTTGCTAGCTTTCTTTGGCTTCATAGAAGACTTGTATTGGATAAATGTGTGGTTGATAGTGTAATGGATTCATTCTTTTTGAATGTAAAGGAACATACAATATGGTGGCTTGCACCGTATTTTGTGCTTTTATAAAGGGAATCAGTGCCACAGGTTTAATCCTTCATGTCTCTATTCTATTAAATTAAATATTTGAATGCCAAATCAATTCAGACTATAGCATCATCATAATTCATAAGCAGCAAAGGGATTTTTCACTTTGATGTATATACCATTGTGTTATGGACCGTTTCACAAGTTACATGGTGCAATCAAGAACATTTTTGTAAAATCAGTATATAGTCTATCCAACCCATCTATTTTAGCAAAGGGATTTTGGAGTATATTACATAAATGACAATTGTTTCCTGCACTTTCATAACTGCTTCCTACACCTTTTTAAGCTTCTGGAAAGACTATTTTGGAATGTAATTTTACATTCTATATTAGGTGCAGAAAGCAAATATAGAGGTGCAAGAAGCAATTGCCTGCATAAAAACATTATGTGTAGCCCACTATACCACTCTATTCAGCCTATCTAAGGAGAGTTATCCCCTGGGGAATACTATTCACCCCTACACTAATTGTTGTTGACCCCAACATCATTGGGAAATTACCCTTCTACCCCCCAACTTCAAAATTCCTTATCCCTCCCTCTTCCCTCTTCCTTCTTCCCCTTCCTAGCACCTCTTTCCCCTTCTCCTTCTCCATCTTTGTCCCAAACCGACGCCTCTTACCCTTCTCTTTCTCCTTCTCGTATCGATGCCCCTTCCTTTTTTCCTTCTCCTTCTTTCTTCCTCCTCCCCAATCCAACCTAAACGAACCCTTTTCCTTCTTCTCTTCAACCCTTTCGTTCTCCCTTTTTGCGCACCCTCTCAGATTTGTTTTTTTCCCCTAGGGTTTTGTGTTCACCGGAATCGTGATTTTGTTACTTTTTCTTTTGTTTTTGTACACCACAAATGAAATCACAAATTCGTTGTAGTTTCTCTACATGAAATTGTGATTTTGTTGTGGTTCATGCTAGAACCAAGATGGAATCATGATTCTGTTTCGGTTATTGATTTGTGTTATTTTAATAATTAATGTTTTTTTATTTTTTGTTATTTTTTTATTAATAGTTTATTTTTTTTCCTTTAATTTCAAATGGCTCAAACCAAACATGCTTTATACGTGGATGGATGTGATCCTTTTCATGAGGGCCTCGACCTCTCACATGAAAGGGATGATGCTGGAGAGAGACATCAAAGGCTTATTGCATCAACACACGACAGACAACATCCACCGACAGAGGTAAAACCAGAGTCATAGGCAGAGGCATGTCTATCTAACAAGATCTTTGGACCTCCATTTGTCATTGAAGAGGAGGTCCAATGATTTGTTATTGATCCAATATTACAAGGACCATTGTGTTGGTCATGTATGGATTTGGCAACTGCGACTAGAGATGAAGTTGGTCAGCCACGGTGGCCAAGTCTTACCATTCCCCATTGAGCCAACGGTGAGGGCCTTTGTGTCGTGGTCGAGGTTATTAGCCCTAGTTATGACATGGTACCTTACCGCAAATAGGGGCTTCATGAATGCCCTTGTGGAGAGGTGGCACAAAGAGATCTCATCCTTCCACTTGCCTGTCGAAGAGATGATCATCACTCTGGATGATGTGTTATGTCTCCTGCATCTGCCTATGACAGGCAGACTCATTGATCATGTCCCCTCCACCTTCAATAGAAACACCGTGAAGATTTTGCTTATGACTCACCTTGGCATTAATTCAAAGGAAGAGGCTATAGCGGTGACCATCGCAAGTGTCGGGGTTAGGTTGCTACCTGTGCAGGTATGGGCCCAAGCACATGCATTATTTTTAAACATAGGCATGAGGATAAATACTATAGAATCCTACCCATTGTAATATATATATATATATATATATATATATATATATATATATATAATATATATATATATATATATATATATATATATATGTATATGTATGTATGTATGTATGTAGTGTGTGTGTGTGTGTTAGAAGCTTAGAACCGTAAACATTGTATCATGCACCCACTACGACTGCATGCAAGTGCAATGGCATCACCAACATGCATTATCAGTAATTTCCATTAAAATTTTACAACAAATAACAGTGAACCAAAATTTCTAAATTTTAGAAATGTGAGAACCAAATGTGCAACAAAATTTTATTAAGCACCCACAATTGTACAATTGGGAAACTATAGAGATAAAAAATGAATTTAAGAAAAAAAAAAGATCAAGGTTTCAGGGACACTCTTTTTAAGTTATGATAAGTAAATAATTTTTAAAACTCTTCAAATATTCTTAATAAAAATTATTTTAATATTAACGAAACATTCTTATATTGACATTTGACTAGAGTAGGGGTGATTATTGTTGGGTACCAGAGTAATAAGATAATAACTCAACTAAAATAAGAAATGAGAAAAAAAGCATCTAAAATCACAATGGACAAAAAAAAGGAATTTTACTAAGTAGAGGAAATTACACCAATTACCAAGAGAACTTAAAAGGAGAAACTAATTTCTTTCTTAATTTATCTCTCAATAACTAAGCAAAAAGAAAGAAAAGAAGGAATGATGTTGGGATGTGAGAAACGGGACCACATGACTTGTTTTTATAGCAAAATATTGCAAAGCAACAAAGTAAGCCCACCGATGTGAGACTTATATTCCAACAATTCTCCCACTTGAAGATTTTGATTGAGTCAATCATATCTTCACACCATTCTTTCTTCTTCATTATTCCATGTTGTTTACGTTTCCAATAGGCCATAAAAGGATCAACACTATGTAAATTTGTTAGCGTTGATTAGCTTTGTCATAACATTTGCTAGGTTGTCTTTGGTGTGAATCTTCTGCATGTTTACACTTCCTTTCTCTACTACTCGAACAAAGTGATATTGAACACCTATGTGTTTTGTCTAGGAATGAAAGACTGAATTTCTTGCAATATTCATGGCACTTTGGCTGTCACAATACTCTTATGCTGCTTGTGCCTAAGTTCTTCCAATAGCCTTTGAATCCAAATAACTTCCTTGCATGCCTTGGTAGCTTCCATGTATTCAGCTTTTGAAGTAGACAGAGCTACAATAATCTGTAATTTGGATAACCAACTCACCGCCCCTCCTACAAGTGTACACACATATCCAATAATAGACTTCCTTTTATCAAGGTAACATGCGTAATCTGAATTGATATAACATCCAACAACAAAGTATGATCCTCCAAAAAAATAATGCAACATTTGAGGTTCCTTTGATGTATCTAAGGACCCTTTTCAACACTTCAGTGCTTTTTACCAGGGTTTGCCATGAACCTACTCACCACTCCCATTGCTTGTGCAATATTGGTCTTATGCATATCATGGCATACATAAGACTTCTTACCACTGATGCATATGGTACTCAAGACATTTTCATCCTTTTTGCTTCATTGATAGGATTCATACTTGAGGATAACTTATAACTCACATGAATTGGGATAGAAATTGGCTTACAGTCTTGCATGTTGAAGCACCATAAGACTTTTGGTAAGTAATTATTTTGAGAAAATCATTCTTGTCTTTTCTGTCTTGGTGAATTTGCATCCCTAAAATCTTGTTTGTAGTTTCCAAGACCTTCATGTCAAACTCCCTAGCCAACTATGCCTTCAACTCTTGAATTCAATCTTTATTGGGGCCTACCACAACCATGTCATCCACATACAACAACAAAATGATGAAATTATTATCATCAAACCTATTGTAATACGTACAATGATCTGAGTTCAGTCTGTTTTATCCAAGGCTAACGACGAAGGAATCAAATCTCTTGTACCAACGTCTTGGCGCCTGCTTTAGACCATACAAAGATCTGGTCAACCTATAAACCAAGTTTTTTTCCCTTGTTCTTTAAAGCCTTTTGGTTGGAGCATGCATACTTCCTCTTCAAGTTCTTCATGGAGAAAAATAGTTTTTACATCAAGTTGCTTAAAATGTAAATCAAATGCAACACATATAACCAAAACAACTCTGATTATGGTCAATCTGATAATTGGCGAAAATATTTCATTGAAATCAACACCTTCTTTCTGAGCATATCCCTTAACCACCAATCTTGCACGATATCGCTCCACTTGATCTGCCATCTCATTTGATGTTATAAATCCATTTGCTTCCAATGACTTTTTGACCTTCTAGGAGTTCAACAAGTTCCTAAGTCTTGTTTCTATGCAAGGCGTCCATTTCTCCATGCATTGTTGTCATCTATAGAAAAACATTTGAACCACTCATAGCCTCTTGAAAGGTTGATGGTTATCCTTCTTTAGTTAGAAGACAATATGAGTCATGGATTATCATGACAATCTAAGTACCTAGCTGGTGTAAACTTTGGTCGAGTTGGTCGTCAAAGTACTTGTCCACCATTGGCCTCATTTGGTTCTTGTTCTTCGTCCTCCTGTTCTGCTTCAGAAGAGTTATCTTCTCCTAATGTCTTTTCTATTTGCATTATAGTAGTGTCTTTGGTAGTGTTGTCATTTTTCTGCTCACTTTCCAATTCATTTTCTCCAAAAACTACATCCCTGCTAACAACAACCTTGTGGGAAGTGGGATCCCATAAGTGATACCCCTTAACATTGTCAACAATTCAACATAACCCAAGAATATACACTTTTTGGATTTTTGATCCAACTTTGTTCTTTCTTGGAAGTTGTACATCATGTACACAAGACATTCAAACACATGTAAGGAGGAATAATGGTTTGCCTTTCCACATCTCCATCAATGTCTTCAAACCAATCACTATTGACGGTGAACGATTTATCAAGTAATAAGCAGTCTTAATTGCTTTTGCCCAAAAATATTTGGCCACTCTTGTTGTTCTCAACATGGCTCTAGTTCTATCTAGGAAAGTCCTATTTATCTGCTTTGCCACACCATTCTTTTGAGGTGTATGTGGAATTGATAATTGTTTCACAATACCCTATTGTTTGCAAAATGCTAGAAAATCACCATTTACATATTCTCTTCCATTATCTGTCTTTAAGCACCTTAATTCTTTTACTTGTTTCAAGCTTTACCTATGTTTTGAATTAATTGAATATTGGAAAAACATCTAACTTCTTTTTCATTGGGTACACCCATAATCTCCTAGAGTAATAATTAGTGAATGATACAAAATACTTTGCTCCTCCCATGGATACTTCTGTTGATCCCCATACATCAAAATGAATCAAGTCCAGTATGTGTTTGCTTCTAGTAGTTGCTTTGGCAAACTTCAATCTATGTTGCTTGCTTATCACACAATGTTTATAAAACGAAAAATTGATCATTTTGAGCCTAAGCAAAAGAATACATTCCACAAGGAATTTCAGGAATCGTTCTGACATATGACCCAGTCTACGATACCACATCATCGTTGCTTCTTCTTGACTTGTTTCTACAACTGATGTTCTTGCAATGTATCTCCTAAAATCATGTATAAATTAGCTTTGATCTTTTAAGCTTCTATCACTACAAGATTGTTTTCACTACTTTTAACATTCCACCTTGGGTATGAATCTTGCACCTGAGGTCATCTAATTGCCTAATGGACAATAGATTCTTCTTAAAGCCCTTTGCATGTCGTACCATTAGAATTGTGCAAATAGTACCATCATACATTTTTATTTTGACAGTACCGACTCCAACAATTTCTAAGGCATGATCATTTCCCATGAACACGAATCCTCTTGAGATAGGTTCATAAGTGAAAAATCAATCTCGATGTGGAGTCATGTGCCATGTTGCACCTGAATCCAATATCCAAAAATCATGGAGTTGTTTTCCGCCTCTAGAACTAATCACTGGTTCACTATACAAGCTTCTACATCACTAAGGTACTTGCAACACAACCTTGAGAAGTTTATGCTTTAGAATTATTTCCTCCACCCTTCTTTTGCCAACAATCCTTCTTTAAGTGTCCTCTCATGCCACAGTTATAGCATTTTAGGTTCTTCTTACTTTGAGACTTTGATCTACCATGGTTTTGACTCCCACTAGATCCACATTTTGTTGATCTTCCTCTCGTCATTGTTAAAGCCTCTTCTTGCTTTGTATTTTCCAGCTTGTCCTCCTTATTCTTTCGCCTAGATTATTCTTCAAGAATAGCTTTGACAACATCATCAAAGGTTAAATGGCCAACAATATTATTATATGTTATGTTGATGATGATTTAATCATACAAATATGGTAGACTCTGAAGTAGAAACTCCGCCCGCTCATTTTCTTTTATGTTGAAATCTGATGTGGACAACTGGGCAAATAAAGTATTCATGTTGTTGATGTGGTCCATCACTGAAATGGACTCACTCATTCAAAGAGTATAGAGTTTTCTCTTCAACAATATTCTAGTGTGAAGTGACTTGAGCTCATACAATATGGAGAGTATCCTAAATCTCCTCCGCAGTCTTCTACTCCATAACACTTGACAAAATTGAGTTCGTCAAAATTGTCCTCAATATGGATAGTGTGAAGTGACTTGGAAACAACATTGTCATCCATCTCTTTCCACCTTTCATCAATAACATTCACAGGTTTTCCTTCAATTGCCTCTTCAAAATTGTCCTTCTTCAAAATTGCTCTTATCTTTAATTTCCAAAGAGATAATTTACTCCCATTGAACTGCTCTATCTCATATTTTGCTGCCATGGTTTCACACTAAAGAATTGGCTTACACAACTTCCACCATGAATAACACTGCATATTGGAATGATGAATGTAGACTGTGAACTAGCACACTAGTAAGTTCTTAGGGAAGAGAGGTGGGTCACTAATAGACACACTTAAATACCTAGTCTTTCCTTAGCCAGAACTTTCCTAGGTTGTACTTTCATAATACCTCAATTTATATCCAGTAATAAGAAAAAATATTTTCTAATGTGGTAGATTAGACTAATGTGTACCAGTGTACCAACGTGTATCACAATGGAACAATATCAAAACCTATTGGCTTTGATATCATTGTTGGGTACTAGGGTAACAAAATAATAACTCAACTAAAATAAGAGATAAGAAAAAAAGCATATAAAATCACAATGGACAAGAAAATAAATTTTACTAAGTAGAGGAAATCACAACAACTACCAAGAGAACCTATAAGAAAAAACTAATCTCTCTTGAAGAAAGTAAGCAAAATAAAGAAAAGAAGGAATGACGTTGGGATGTGAGAAATGGGACCCCACAACTTGCTTTTAAAGCAAAGCATGGCAAAACAATAAAGTAATCCCACCCATGTGGGACTTAACATTCCAACAAGTATGAGCCAACCTATATGCTAATTTAGCTTGACTCAAAGTAGATTTTAACAATTTTAAGTTTTAAAATTATACTCAATATATTTTTAAGGTGTGTTTGAGTTATGTTTTGGGTCATCCTAACCTAACCTAGTTTAGTGTCCAGCTTTTTCAAGTTTTTTTGGAACAATTTTATATTATTAATAAAAAAAATATTCAATAGATAAAATTTTGTATAACATGATTTATATATATATATATATATATATATATATATATATATTATTTATTATAAAATATATATTATAAAATATATCTTAATTTAAATTTTATACTTTTTTATTCTCTGACTAAATTATATATAATGTTAAGGTTAATGCATTACATTAAAAAAGTCGGGTTAATATAATATTGTCATGTGTATTTCAAATCTTGTTTGAGTCAGATTTGGATTTAAATAAATGATTTAATCAAATTTCAAATAAATAATTTTATCAAATTTCGTGTAGGACAAAGACATGCAAACTCATTCATTGCTCACCCCTAGACTAGAGAACTCGACGATAAAATTATAAAGAATTTGAAGTTGTTGTTGCATGTCGTTGTTTTGTTTTTTCAATACCTTCCTTTCATGATTAATAAGGAGAAGAAAAAAGAGAACCATTTTCTGTCTCCCTTTTCTTTCCTAAAAAGGTGCAAAAAAACCAAGTGTAAGAAGAAAGTTAGCATCTTTTTACTAAAATAATGGGATTACTCTTTGATAGGTGGTAGTATTTTTTTTTTTTTGGTGGACACTCTTCGATAAATAAATGGTCCTTAATCACATCTCTATCTCTATTATATATACAAGCAAGGCCCTGACTACCGGATCTCTGTCCTGTTGACACCTGTCCAATAAAAAAATAATAAACCCTCTTATGCTTCTTTGCTCACTTCAATCCACGTTCAAGGCCCCTTCTCTCTTCCTTAGTGCTAGCTGTTGCAATTCCCTTTTTTTAATTAATTAATTTATTTATGACCCACAAAAATCCCTCCTCAGTGCCAGCTGTTACAAGTACGTTTTCCCTTCTCTTCTCTTTCTTTCTCTCATGAAATTACGTTTCCACTCTTTCTTTTCTTTCTCTGTGTCTGTCACCACCTTTACTCTCTTTCTCTCTTTCCCTTCCGTCACTACCTTTACTCTCTTTCTCTCTTCCCCTTCCCATTTCTGTTACTATTCAAAAAACTCTGTTGTGTGTGTTGTGCCATTTTTTTTGTGTCTTCGTTAATCTTCTGTTCCTCCCTCTTTCTCTTCCTCATCTTCTCCTCTTTTCTTTCGCTTAAGGGCCTTCTTTGTTAGATTTTTTTTTTCACTTTGGTTTTTATATTGCTTTGGACGGAAAAAAGGTGTGACCTTTGTCTTTTTTATTCCTTTTGTTTAATTTTTTTGTGGTGATTTTTGGGACAGGCTAACGGCGGTGTTGAAGGTCATGATGCTTTGCCCATGCAAGGGCCTTCTTTGTTCGATTTTTGGGACAGGCTAACGGCGGTTCTGAAGGTGACGGTGCTTTGTCATGCAAGGGCCTTCTTTGTTCGATTTTTTTTCACTTTGGTTTTAATATTGCTTTGGACGGGAAAAAGGTGTGACCTTTGTCTGATTCCGACGAGGTTCCACGCAAAAAAGGTGTGACCTGATTCACGGGACAGTGTTGAAGAATAAAGGTTCCATTTTTATCTATTTTTTTCCTTTTTTTGTCTAATTTTTTGTGGTGGTTTTTGGGACAGGCTAACGGCGGTGCTAAAGGTGACAACGCTTTGCCATGCAAGGGCCTTCTTTGTTCGATTTTTTTTTTTGCTTTGGTTTTAATATTGCTTTGGACGGGAAAAAGTTGTGGCCTTTGTCTGATTCCGACAAGGTTCCACGGAAAAAAGGTGTGACCTTTTACAACAATATGATTCACGGGGTAGTGTTAAAGAATAAAAGTTCCATTTTTATCTATTTTATTTCTTTTTTTTGTCTAATTTTTTGTGGTGATTCTTGGGACAGGCTAACGGCGGTTCTGAAGGTGACGGTGCTTTGCCATGCAAGGGCCTTCTTTGTTCGATTTTTTTTTCACCTTGGTTTTAATATTGCTTTGGACGGGAAAGAGGTATGACCTTTGTCTAATTCCGACGATGTTCCATTTTTATCTATTTTCCCCTTGGACAGAAAAAAGGTGTGACCTTTCACAACAATATGATTCACATGTCAGTGTTGAAGGATAAAGGTTCCATTTTTATCTATTTTATTCCTTTTTGTTGTCTAATTTTTTGTGGTGATTTTTGGGACAGGCTAACGGCGGTGCTGAAGGTGACGACGTTTTGCCATGCAAGGGCCTTCTTTGTTTTTTTTTTGGCTTTGGTTTTTATATTGCTTTGGACGGGAAAAAGGTGTGACATTTGTCTGATTCCGATGAGGTTCCCTTTTTATCTATTTTCCCCTTGGACAGAAAAAAGGCGTGACTTTCGCAACAATATGATTCACATGGCAGTGTTGAAGAATAAATGTTCCATTTTTATCTATTTTATTCGTTTTTTTAGTCAAATTTTTTGTGGTAATTTTTGGGATAGGCTAACCGCGGTGCTGAAGGCGACGACACTTTGCTGGATTTGTTCTTTATTTCTAAGAATATTTGTGATTTTTTTCTCAGGAAACTCCTCTTCTCTGGAAGACTAAAGGTGTCATTTTTATCTTCCAAATCTATTCCAATCACACTATTTTTCCTGAAACCTAATCAATTTTTTTGCCTCATTTTTCGTGGTCGATTTTTGGGACAGGGTGTAATGTTGTTGTAAGTCTAACATGTTGAGGCAACCCTTCACAAGGCAATAGAACATTGTCATCCAAACCTGTGTTGTTTCATCCTTTGGCATAATCTTTAGCAGAACCTTCTTTCTTTCACTTTATTCTATGTCTTTGTGAATTTGTTATTATTGTTGTCATAGCTGTAGTGTTTTGAATTGGTTAGTTTTTGTGATTTGTTACCTTTTTTTTGTTTCATGAGCTCGATATTGTTGGTTTTGAATTTAACAATTTTTTTTTCCAAGCTTGGATTTTTGTTTCTGTTTCAGATTTTGCAGTGTGATAGTTTGTGGGAGATTTGGATTTTATTTGCTGTGATTTTCTTTATTAAAGTTCTTTTTTCTTGCAATTTTTATTATAACCTTACATTGTTTCTTACAGGAGGGTGAAACTGCATCTGAGAAGGTGACCAACAATTACCATGTTCTGAGACAAATAGAGTGATGATGACCCCATTTTTATTGATGGAGAAATTTTTATGTTACTTTGTTTTAACAGTTTAAAGTTTTAATTTAATCATTATGGTTTTCAGGCAATGCATTTTATTGTTTACAATTTGCTGAAAAACGTAAATTCAAAACACATTTTTAATATTACTTACACTGAGTTATTTAATATTAGTAATTTTATTGATTTCACTTTGATATAAAAATATTTTTTCTATTAAAAGTATGATATGATCTTTTTGTTTTGATAATAATGAAGGTACGAAAATTGATTCCAATATTATAAACTCTCTCATTCTGTCTACTTCTAACAGTTTTTTCTCTTTTAAGTTTAGAATCAATTGCGTGTAAGATTTTTCGTAATTTTATGGATCATATATTTGGAAATATATTATTTATGGTATAATAATATTATTAAGCGTGCAATGATTGCTTATAAGAAATTTTTATTATATATACAATTATTTCATATTATACACTTCAATAATAAATTAAGAAATTTAGTAACTTTATTCAACATTAAACAACTCATGTAAATATCCCATTAAAATTCCTCTAAGCAATCAACCCATATCTAAAATTAATATCAAATTTGATTATATTAATGAGTCTGTTTTTATATTATTTTCCACTGTATTGTACAATTCCTTTATTTGTGGGATTTATTTCTCATGCGATAATTCATTAAATTATAAATTTGATTTTGACCTATTATGTTGCTTTGTTTTGACAGTTTAAAATTGTAATTTACCACTAATTGTTAAGTAACATAATATTATGATTATCTTCATATCCTAACGAAATACTCTCATTAATTTGAAGATTATCACCATTTTCATACTCCAACAGAATATTTAAAATTGATTGGCAAAAATTAATTGGCAAGTACCTATTAATGGAAAGGTTTTTTTTCAATTTTCCTAATGTTTTTGTTTCATTTTTAAATTGGCAGTATAATATTTAAAGTTGATTGTTAAGTAACATAATATTATGATTATCTTCATATCCTAACGGAATAGTCTCATTAATTTGAAGATCTTGACCATTTTCATACTCCAACAGAATATTTAAAATTAATTGTCAAAAATTAATTGGCGAGTACCTATTAATGGAAAGAGTTTTTTCAAATATTACACTATCAATTTTACCAAATTAACAGTATAATATTTAAAACTAATTGTTAAGTAACATAATATTAGGATTATCTTCATATCCTAACGGAATGGTCTCATTAATTTGAAGATCATGACCATTTTCATACTCCAACGGAATATTTAAAATTAATTGGCAAGTACCTATTAATGGAAAGGGTTTTTCCAAATATTACATTTTCAATTTTACCAAATTGACAATATAATATTTAAAATTGATTGTTAAGTAACATAATATTCTGATTATCTTCGTATCCTAACGGAATAGTCTCATTAATTTGAAGATCATGACCATTTTCATACTCCAACAAAATATTTTAAATTAATTGACAAAAATTAATTGGCAAGTACCTATTAATGAAAAAGAGGGTTTTCAGATATTACACTATCAATTTTACCAAATGGACAATATAATATTTAAAGCTGATTGTTAAGAAACATAATATTGTGATTATCTTCATATCCTAACAGAATACTCTCATTAATTTGAACATCATGACCATTTTCACACTCCAACAAAATATTTAAAATTAATTGGCAAATACCTATTAATGGAAAGGTTTTTTTTTTCAAACATTGCACTATCAATTTTACCATATTATTCAAATCAGCTTTAATTTTCTATTTGTTCAGCCTTTCTATTTTTTTTTTTTCCCTTTAACACTAGCTGAAGTTATTTCAATGAGTTATATTTTTATATTTGTTATGTTGCTTTTAGTTAGACACTTCGACCTTTGATTTTCAAATATATGACATGTTTTAGTATCACATATATGCCATTCTTTGTCTATGTCTTATCTTTATTATCAAATATATATCATCCTTTATTTATATGGTCAGACAATTGAATATAGTAGCTTTAGACTTCTTTGTTTATGGTTCTTTTTGGGTTAGAGGGATTTCAATTTACATTTTGATGCAGAGGCTCTCAACATTCGCAGCTTGAATTATATTTATTGATTATTAGTAATCTAGATAATTTTTATTACTCATTGTTAGGTTTTACTTAATTTAATATTATTTTATTATATTTATTGATTATTAGTAATAGACTTAATTTTTGTTACTCATTTTTAGGTTTTAGATCATTTTTATTACTCATTGTCAATTTTTACTTTATTTTATTTTATATTATTTTTTTATTCATTATTATTAATCTAGATAATTTTGTAGTTATATATAAACAATTGTTATTAATTAACCTCATATTTATTAATTATTATGTGTTCATCATCCATCTTCACCTTTGTGCTTTCTTCCTTTTTTGGGGGTGTAAAGGTTCAATATATTTGTTTGCGTTGCATTTTTTCGCAGAAAATTAATTGACTCCGATGATGGGGTAGCTCATAATCAGGAAGCAGCAAAATTGGTGTGATGATGGTCCCATTTGATTCATGAAGAATTTTTTTTGTTTCTTTGTTCTAACATTTTAAAGTTGTAATTTAATAATTATGGTTTCTTAGGGAGTCGGGTTTGATTAATATATGAGTCATGTTGAATGTTTGATCAATTCAATTTCATGTAGTTTTTTTAAAGTCTAGATTTCATATATATACAATTTTATTATATATTACAGGAAGAGCAGTATTCATGTTACTTCAGCGGAAACCTGTATAACAAAAAAATTATTGAATTAATAAATGAATTTTAGAGAAATAAAAAAAATGTTAGGATGATGTGTTAACGTTTTAATTTTCGTTTTCAATCATACAAAAAAAAAATAATGATCAACTAGGGAGTTTGGGTGATTAAAATTAAACTAATGTTAGTGCAACAACCTCTTTATTTTTTTAAAAAATAGATTCCTAAGATGGTTACATTACATAATTATTTATTTATGAGTTAGTTATTATAATTTTGTGGGTCTTATATTTCCATATAAATTTAAATATTTTAGACAAAAATTCAGTCCTATGCTAAGATTACTCAAGTAAGTGTTTAAATTAATTTTATGGATCGTATACTTGAAAATATATCATTGATGGTATAATATTATTAAGCTTGCAATGATTCCTTATAAGCAATTGTTATTATATAAACAATTGCTTCATATTATATACTTCAATAATAAATAATAAATCTAAGAAACTTTATTCAACATTGAATTCCATTAAAATTCCTCTAAGCAATCAACCCATATCTAAAATTAAAAGCAAATTTGATTAAATCAATGAGTCCGTTTTTACATTATTATGCATTGTATTGTGCAATTCCTTTATTTGTGGGATTTATTTCTCACAAATACATTCACTTATTACAGAGATGGTGCGATTTGATTTTCATCATCTACGTTTTGCCAATTGATAAATCCTAATCCTATTATTCAATTTGAACCCATCACCAATAGAATACCTAGATTATAGATATGAAAGAAGATTTTTGGACAAAGTAATTATTGATAATTTGAAATAAACGACTTGACTCTTACTACAAAATCATTTGCTTGGATCAAACCTATCTCACTAAAAATGTAACAAATACGTTAGAAACGTTGAAAATAACTTTCCATTAATAGGTACTTGGAAATTAATTTTAAATATTATGTTGGAGTGTGAAAATGGTCATGATCTTCAAATTAATAAGAATATTCCGTTTGAATATGGAGATAATCATAATATTATGTTACTTAACAATCAACTTTAAATATTGCAGTGTCAATTTTAATATATTATTAAAACCTACTTCAATTTCGTATTCCTAATTATATAGTTATTTTTCCTTTAATCAAACAAATAATCATAATAAATTAATTATTTTCAACGTCTAATTAAAAGCAAATGCTAATATTAATCCATGTATACTCTCTAAATTAATTTTAATAATTTTAGTTGCAAATGACATTTTTAAAAATGTGTTTTTTTGAAACTTTTACATTAATCCTAATATTTTATGGTACTTTATACTAATTTTAAAGCATAAAAAACTACTCTTTTTTATTAAAAAAAACTCAACATTAGGTGCATGTGATTTTCAAAGGGGTAGACGAATAGAGAGGAGTGAAGAATAAAAAAAAATAATTAGGTTCATGTGATTTCTGATCATTTGGTTCTGTTTTAGATTTTACAGGAACATAATATGTGGGGGATTTGGATTTTACCACCAGTCAATGTATTATATTACGCTAGCTGAGGTTATTTGAATGACTTATACTTTTTATATTTTTCCATCTCTTTGGGTGGTAAGGATTCCAACTTCCATTTATATGTAGACCATCTCAACATATTTTAAACGGTTTTGCATTTTTCTCTTATATTATAAATATTTTAGCTCTAGCCAATCTGGTATACAGTTGGATTTTATTTTTACTTTTGTCCATAGAAGAAAATTTGTTGCAGGAGATCAAACGAAGAAAAAACTTAACTATCGATTTGAGGTTTTTGAGTTGCAAATAATAAATTAAATAATTCGAGTTCGGATTGGTTGATATAAACCTTTTGATATTTTTGCTTATAATTATTGAACATTTTAGTTTTTTAAAGTTACGGGAAAATTTTTTATTTTTTCCTAACCTTTATGTTTTGTATTTTCGTTCCCCACAAAATTATCCTTCTTCACTAAATGAGAAAGCCAGTAGTAACATAAGCAATGGCTTCCCTCATTCCCATCCTGCATTTGAAAAACAATAGCACAAAGTAAAAAAAGGAAATAGAATATAGAAAAAAAAAGATTAAACAAAAATTGTGGATTTTTAAAGATATAAAAACCAAATATTTATATTTTACAATAAAGAGATCATAGTTGTGATTTTTAAAAAATAGAATAATCAAATGTTTTAATTAAAAAATTAAGAGATCAAATTGTAGATTAAATAAAATTAAAAAAACAAAATTACATTTAAGTTTACCAATTTTGAACTATTAAAATGCTATATGTTTAAATTAATTTAAGCTACATATTTTTTTTTACATTCAATTGCTAGAATAGTTTTTAACCTTTAAATTACAAAGAGCATTAACTTTGTGTTCCCTACTACTATGTATTCTCCTTCTATCTCAGTCTAGTATCTGAAATCTGGAATCTAAAATCTTAACTCTTTCCATCATAGGGTGTGCATTAATTTTGAGTTTGTCTTTAACTTTTGCTTTTGCTTTCCATTCGCCAGGAAAGCTGGTCCTTTTATGTGCCTTCTTCTCATATTTTTATTCATGTTGTAAAATTTTGGTTGCCATATGTAATGTTATGTGAATTTTAATTATAGATTCAACGTGAACGAAAGGTTTATGTTCTATCATTTTTGTATGTGTATTATTTTCTTTAATTTATGGTGAAGGGGAAATAGACTAATAAAAAAGAAAGGAAAAATACATCCAACAATTTCAAGACACAGGCTGACACTACTAATATCTAATTGTAGTCATGTGCATCACAAATATTCTTTTATATACCTTCTTCTCATATTTTTATTGGTGTTGTAAGTTCAATACCTTTGAGTATAAAACAATTTCCCAATTTCTTTTTAATTTTGGCCCAACAATAATGATGACCCTTTTATATCAATAGAAGATACATTTTTACAATTGATGTCACAAAACATATGATCCAGAGCAGCCTCCCTTTTGTGGGTTTTACTGCACTTTTTATCATTTATAATAGTTTGTGGTTGTTTTTTTTCCTTCGATTGCCTGTTCATTCCTTCCAACGTCATACACAATTATGCTTTATACATTTAGAATTTTATTTATTTATTTCTTATGTTTGTTTTATATAATTTAAAACAATTTCAAAATGTTTCCGACACAATCAACTCTTTTTACAAACAATCTTTATGTTATATACAATCGGAACCCTAACTAATAGTATGTATGCCACTTACAATAAAATACCGACCCGTGCATCTCACAGACTCTCCGCTAGTTTCATATAATTACAACCATTCTTATTATATTCAGTCAAAATGCAAATTATTAATTACACTTTTATGGCGTGTACGTAGCATTTCACGTGTAAGAATATGATGATTGGTGACATTGCTCATATTGGTGACCACTGACCCGTGGATCATTGTGTACATGTACACCTTTGCTAGTCTCAAGTGCAACAAATGAAGACAGGACTGGTAGCGGTAGAGCTTAGAATAAACGAAATCATTGAAAACTTTGTAAATTCTTGGTAATTTAATTTTGATTTTGATTTTATTTAACTGCGTATTCCTGTTTTGATTTTGATTTTATTTAACTGCTATTCCTGTTTTATGATTAAGGAGCAAAAACCATGACAAAATGTACAACATAAGGAGAACTCTTTAATGCTATAGTAAATTAAAGTTTGTTTGTTAGAACAAATTTAGCAACCGTCTAAATAAATTTGACTATAGTCATATAATAATTCAGCATGGTCTCTCAAAAGTGTATTATTTTTATCAATAAATCCTAGCAAAGTTAATAAATAATTGAGTAGTCCTTTATTAATAGTGACATATTGTAATTAAATTGAACTTATTGAATCAGGAAAAGGAAGACAATAAAAAGGAATTCCAGTCATATAATCAATACGCCTACGCAAATAAAACAGAGAACAACTCATACTACCATATCAGCTTTAAGCATGTCATGGCGTTCCCCAACAATCGATCACTTTGATAATAAAAAAACACCCTATAGCCCATTACTTGTAGCTTTTTTCTTTCTCCTTTTATGTGTCATAGTTTATGTCTCCTTAACATAGCAGCTTTCTCCCTTGTTGTTGAAGTTTTTATACAAATGTCTAGAGTGGCATCCATGTTAGACAATCCCATTGACCACGTACTGATTTTACTTTCTCATTTAGTATTATGCTTTGCTCTTGTGTCTTTCTCTCTCCCTCTCTTCATTCTATACCTATTTTACTAGTAATTATTATTTTTTTAAATAACTTGTTTCAGGTCATTTCGTTTATACACTTTTACATCGCTTGTTAATATTAAATTTGAGAAAAAATAGGAATGTTTTTAATAAGTAAATAATAAATATAAAAGAATCGGGGTTATTTCTTTTCTATAAGGTGATATATGTCTTATGGTCATTAATCAACCCGCGGTAATCACTAACTCAAAGATAAAATAAAGTATATGCAACTTAGCAAAGTTGCTTCATTAATGAAATGAAGTGGAATTTTGTCATTTATCATGGGGAAACTTTTTTGGTGCCATTATTGCTTCATAAGTTTTTGGTTTTGGTGGGTGGGACCAAAACTGTTGGTGCAAGCAGAGTGGTGAGCACTGTGCCTTTAGCAAAGGTTGCAAAAGCAACAACAATTTTAGTGCCAAACAATTAGTAACGGCAATAACAAAAGCACGAAAGAAATCAATAATTTTATGACCACCATGTATTTTGTTTTTTATTTTTATTTATTTTTTGGACCGTCCAAATGGTAGTAGGGTTTTGGAAAAGATATTGGTAACCGATTTCATAAGGATACTAATTAAGAAATTAAAAAATATATATTATGAAAATTATAAGAGGATGAAAAAAAATACGCAACATAATTTTATATATTTTATCCAAATAATTTTTTTAAAATTTTTTTAACTAATATCCTAAATGCATGGATGGATTGACATTTGTCTTTAGAAAAATATAACCAAGATGAAAAGCCATAATATTATATATGTGAGAACTTTTCTTTAAGCATGTTACTCACTCTGTTTTATTTACTAAAAGTTAGATGAATAAAATATTGCCTTGACAAACATTTTTCATGGAGGTCAAATATATTTTTTAATTAGGAATCATGACTATAAGACTAATTCCGTTAGCTGAGAATGAGTAAAGCTCAGCCTTTTATAATAATTTCAAGATTTTTCTCTAAAAAAAATATTCCAAAATTTAAATTGTTAGCACTAGGAATGAACGCTGTGAGGTCACAATATGAAAATTTCAATATCGTTTAGCTTTTGTTAAATTTGGATGATCAATAATTAATAATTATAATTAAAATATGAAATAATTCAATAATAATAGATTTGTAATTTTAGTCACTTGTTACATATTCAAGACGAGTTGGTTGAACACTTGTGTTGAGTAAATCCTCGTTTTTGTCCATGACATTGTGGAATGTTATTTTAGTAGTATTTGAAATTAGAAAAATGAAAATTAAATCCTTAAAATTATATTTTGTAACTAGTTATTAAGTTAGTTTGTGTATTTTTTTTACGCATTGATTAACTTTGTTAGTAATTATGTGATGTGACATGTTATTTGTAGAGTTGTCAAAACGGGTCAGTCCGGCTCATGTGGATTGTCCCGCAATGGGTTGAACTAAAAATGGGTTAATCCAGTCCGGTTCACTTTCGTGTGAACTAACAAAATGTTAGGCCGACCCAGCCCACCACGGGGTGGTAGGTTATGCGGGCTGGCCTACTTTTAGTTTTTTTTTTTTGTAAAAATAAATAATTCCGAACAACTTAAAATAAAATCCAATATAGAAACCAAACTAAATCAAATCCAAACATTCAAGGGACATGTTAGGTGCACCCAGCAATGTTGCTGGTGCACCCAACAATTTTATGAAATGGCAAAATTGCCCTTAAGTTAAAATTTAAAAAGAAAACGCACACCCAACAATTTCTTCCTCACCTTTCTACCTTCCTTCTTCTTGCTTCGTTTCTTCTTCCTCCGCGCTTCCATCTGCCATTGTTGTGTTGCTGCGAAGCTTCCGTGGTGCTGCGTTTCTGCCGTCGAGGTTAGTAACCCCTATCTCCCCTCCTCTTGTAGCTTAACTGTTTAGTTAGTTTAGGAGATGATGACTTTAGGGTAGAAGACCTGAAAATCGCCTGAAAATGGCGAAGAGCAACCGTTCCAATATTATCGGAAGAAGTTCTTCCGGTAGCTTCTCTGGAAGAAGGGTTTTCCGGTAGAAGAAAAGTTCTTCCGGAGAAGCTACCGGAACAAGTTCTTCTGGTAGCTTTACCGGAAGAACATTCTTCCGGTAGAACGTTTTGTTATACCGGAAGAAGGTTCTTCCGGTAGAACAACAAATTCTTCCGGAGAAGCTACCGGAAGAACCTCTTCCGATAGCTTTACCGAAAGAACCTTCTTCCGGTACAACAAAATGTTCTACCGGAAGAAGGTTCTTTCGGTAAAGCTATCGGAAGAGGTTCTTCCGGTAGCTTCTCCGGAAGAACCTTCTTCCGGTATAACAAAATGTTCTACCGGAAGAAGGTTCTTTCGGTAAAGCTATCGGAAGAGGTTCTTCCGGTAGCTTCTCCAGAAGAACCTTCTTCCGGTATAACAAAACGTTCTACTGGAAGAAGGTTCTTCCGGGAAAAGGAACAATTTTTTCCAAAGTTAGTTTTGTTTTTTTTTATATATATATATAAATGAAGTTTCTTTTTTTTTTTTATATATATATATAAATTTTGCTTTATAAGAATTCAAATATTTATGATTTCATGGTGGTAAGTAAAAAAAATTAATTAAATATTATATATTAGGTTAAATTTTTGTTTTTTTGTATTTGCATAAAAAAATTGGTATTAGGGTTAGGACCTAGTTGAGTGTAAGATATATGTTTAGTGGTTGAGTGTGCAGGGTTTAGTTTTGGGTAGTCAACAATGCTTAGGGTAGTGTGATTAGGGTTTATAACGTAAGGATGAAGATTTATGTAAATATATGTAGGTTTTTAATTATATGAATAGTTTATTTGACCTAAAAAAATACGTGTTCTTCATGATTTGCAGATCATGGTTAGAACACGAGATTTAGGTCATGCTTTATCTAGGGTTATAGGCAGAGGTAGACAGGATGAGCATGATGCAGTCGATGTTCCCCAGAGGTGTAGGCCTACTGTATCAGTCTGTAGGCGACGAGTACATATTACAATTGATGAGGGTGTTCCTCAAGTGACTGAGGATGTTCCTCATATGGCGGAGGATGTTCCTCAGGTGACTGAGGATGTCCCTCATATGGCTGACGATGTTGCTCAGAGGAGTGAAGATGTGCCTCAGATGACCGCGGATGTAGATGCGACTGTTGTAGAGGACTTAGGTCATGATGGTGCTGAGGGGTCACATGTTGATGAGGGATTCCTTGGTGGGCCCCGTGACCCATCATTCTAACTTCATTTGTGGAGCATGTCGCACATGCCATTTGGACTGGACTGTAACACCCTCTACCCATCACATATATACTAACAAAGGAATAAAAATTCAAATATTAATTAAAAGTATTTTTTTAAACATTTTTAAATACAAGCCTTTCAAAGGGATAAAAGGTTCACAATCACTTTCTTCTACATCATATTCAAACTTGTCTAAATAAATAATAAAGTCATCGGCTTGAACAAGGCCGTCTGAGACTTCATACAATTAATATAAAATCCTATACCCCAATGTCACATCCTATCAGAGCGTTGTGTCTCGACGTCCTTCAGCACAAAATTCCTTAAGGCAGTTCACCTAGTCATCTGCTCCCCCGAACACAGAGTTCAAGATCATCACAGGATCCAAACACAAACAACAAACCGAGAGTGAGTTATCACATTCCTAACTAATAGAGAAACAAGACAACTAGATATACATATCATATAAACCAAATAAAACTTACTTACACGTAATTCACGTAATTCCACCACTTTGTCATTCAAAATTCACTTTTCATCAATCAATCACACTTTTCAATCATCAATCACATTACACAGGAATCACACGCTCTGATCAAGACATAATAACACCTCAATTTCATAATAAACAATTAGCAAGCGCATGAGACAGTTATGCTAAGACTCAAGCCTATATGCAATGTGGTATCATGTCAGTGAAAAATCACCCTGGGGCGCTTAGGAGTACATAACAACACACAGCACACAATGGGTTTGTCAGGTCACTCTCACTAAGTAAGATCATAGGGAGACCAGTCAGGGTCACGGTGTTTTGCGAGAATGCTCCAACCATATGAGATCAACATAGGCTTAAAGGAGCACTTAAACCCGGTGACCCCCAAGGCCTACACTCCGAAGAGTCCGTCAGGGCCTCTCCCTCCTGATTCAGGTCTAACCCCTAAAATCATTTTAGCACACAGACACTGCTCGTGAATTATACAATACCCACGACCTCACACTCGTGTTTTAAACACGTACAACATGTTGCGCTACAATTTAACACCGGTTCCTAAATAGGAAACCTACACTTTCTCTTTAACACTGCGCATTTACACTTTTCTCAAGATAACACTGGTCGGGTTATTGTACAATTCACAGCTTACAACACAAATAATGTCACATCAAGAGTTAATCACACACTTATTTACAATCAAAACTCATTCACAATTTCACATCTCATAATGTCACAATCCACCATCACATGTTTTCACGTATCTCACAATTCAACACCTGTTCTACTTTACACTTTTACTCAATCTCAATAACAATATTATAATCTCAAGGTAACATATTATTCCACAATTCATCACATATTTCATTTATAAGCACTGCTCATGAATTATACAATACCCCCAACCTCACACTTGTGTTTCAAACACATTTAACACATTGCACTACAATTTAACACTGGTTCCTGAATAGGAAACCTACATTTTCTCTTAAACACTGCGCATAAACGCTTTTCTCAAGATAACACTGGTCGGATTATTGTATAATTCATAGCTCACAATATAATTATTGTCACATCAAGCGTCAAACACACACTTATTCACAATCAAATATCATGCCCACAATTTAACATCTCATAATATCACATCAATCATCTCATTTTTACATGTATCTCGTAAATTGACACATTCAACTTTGTACTACTCAATCTTCACTATAATATTATAATGCCATTATAATAACTTATTACACCTTATAACTCATGCACATCACACAATAATAATATTTGCATGATACAAAACATATATATGTATATGTATATAGTAAATTAAACTACATTGTTTTTTTTTATCAAAGGATTTCTATAACAATTAATTTAATATTACATCAAAAGAAATTACCACTAGACATTAACCTTATAATTTTCTTTAATTTATTGTTCTAGTATTACAATAATTATATATACACATAACATGTTGATCATCTTCGTAGAAAAATTAGAACAAGATAATAATTTATATAAAATAAGTTGTTGAATAATATTATTTAAAATATAATTTATGTTAATAAAAAGAGCTTAATCTTTTTAAGGGGTTCACACTCAATACAAAAATACATCAATTTCATATCAATTTCTCATTGGGACATCAACTGATTCATCAAACATATATAATTCACTGTAATAATTAAAAGAATAAAATGAAAATTGCAAAAATACCCAAAAACTCATTCCAATTGATATCTCTAAGGATCCCTACACATGTTCTCACTAATCCCCAATTGTGAATAACTCATCCCTTACCTCTGAGCGAACTCACGTGTCTTCAGCCAGCGATAGTAACATCTCTAGCGATGCCCTGAGATTCCTTCAGTTATTCCTCCGACTGCTCCGATAGAATTCCCAAACGTCAGAGAGACGGAGAAGAGATTGAAACCTCAACTTGTACTGTCTTCATGCGATTCCTTTTTCTCCCTCCACAAATGTTTTCTCACAAATACCAACGGTGAAAGTGTGCGAAATTGAATTTTAAACAACATGTCTAAATTTCATAAAAATCCAACGGTTAACGAAACCGGGATCGTAGTTTTACCGAGACAGTTTTGGGTTTCTACGGGAAATTAAAATGCTACAATGCGAAGGGTTTTTCTCTAAGCTGAAATGTGAGTTTGAAATTTTCAACGGTGAGAATGTTCGAAATTGGGTTGCGAACGTGGTACTCAAATTTAACGACAATCCAACAGTGGACGAGTCCGAGATCGTCATTTTTCTGAAACAGGTTTGGTGGGCTGCGGGAAAAAGAAAGGATTTTGAGAGGAGAAGGGGAAAAACGAAAATGAGGCCAAAAAGAGGCACCTGACTTAACATAACTATTTATAACTAGGGTACTCAACCTATTATTTGATCTATATTTATTTATTTATTTATTTTATAAAAACAAACTCTATTTTATTTTCTATCAAACAAATAAATGAAATATCCTTTTTATTTTCTCTCAAATCATTATTTTAATTAATAATTATACCTCCTTATTTATTTATTTATAAAATCTCATCATTTTTCTAAAACTCTATTTATTTATAAATAAAAATCATTTTTAATCTAGATTACAAAAATTGGGATGTTACATGGACAAGTATTATAATTTCTTACTTTTTTTCTTCTTGATTTGTTTGTCATTAAATTTTTTTTATATTTGTATATTTTGAATTATTTGTACTTCAATTCAGGAGCGTCCTGAGCTGAAGTTGGTGTCACACGAGAGGAAGGTGGCGTTGATTGGGAGGCCAGTGCCTGTGATTGAAGGGCTGGTTGTCGCCACAGGATTAAGTCCATTGATCGAGTGTTCAGTTGTAACCGCGCGATCCTGGACTTATATCTGCATTTGTGGAGAGGTGGCACAGGAAGACCAGCACCTTCCACCTTCCAGTAAGAGAGTTGACGATCACACTAGATGATGTGTCGTCACTCCTCCATCTCCCTATCAGTGGCGCCTTCCATAGCTTCGAGACTTTTTTTGTGGACGAGGCAATATTTTTGTTGATGGAGTTGCTCGAGGTGTCTGGTGAGGAGGCTAGAGCTGAGACAGTACGAGCGCGCGGGGCATATGTGCGCCTCTCATGGGTTCGGGAGATCTATGAGATGAGATGTCAGGCACGACGATGGATTGTAGCAGCTTGTGCTTATCTCCTGCACATGGTCGGTTGCACTTTTTTTTCTAACAAGAGTGCAACAAATGTTCATGGGGTGCATCTAGAGGCTTTTCGTGACCTGGGTCAGAGTGGGGGCTATGCCTGGGGAGCTGCGGCCCTGGTTCATATGTATGACCAGTTAGATGAAGCTTTTAGGACCACGACACGACAAATTGGGGGGAAATCCAGAACAACTTCCTCTTCTTTCTCAACATCACCATTAATTTCATCTGCAAAGATAAAAAAAATAAACAATATCAATAATAAGCCAAGTAAATAAAACAACACACTAATAACAAACTAAAAATTATGGAAAAAGAAATGTAAATCACCAATATCTTCAAAACCATTTACCCAATTTTGGGTTAAAATTAATGCTTGAACATTGGAAGGAAGAAGACTAGCGCGATACTTGTTTAGCACACGAGCACCAATGCTAAATGCCGATTCACTCGCAACAATTGGTATATGAATGTTTAACACCTCACATGTCAATCCACAAAGATTTGGATAACGTTCTTGGCGGTCCTTCTAATAACTCAAAATATCCAACTTAGGAAATTTTTTTGGCTCAAGCAGTGCCTCAGCCAAATAGAGATCTAATTTAGACTTGTCATTGACATTAACATTTTGGCTTACATAATTGATATATTCCTATGACAATATAAGAGAAAACTTAAATAAAGAGATGAAAACTTAACTTCCTATGACATTTTAGACTAGGAAATAGGAATTGGTCCGTTATTGAATTTGGTTGCTAACTTGCTACAAAATAAAAACTTAACTTCCTAACAATTATAAATAATTATAAATTTATAATAATAATAAAATAAAATAATATATTATTTAAATATGGTGGGTTGACGGACTGACCCACCAACCCATAGGTTGATCCCACCTAACCCATGGGCTAAGTGGGTTGGACTGAAAATTTGATGGTACTAATTTTTTTTAAGAAAATTGAGCTTAGCCCACCTTTGGCCCGTAATGGGCCAGACTGGCCCGTGGGCCAAAACCCATTTTGACGGCTCTAGTTATTTGTCACTTTGGCAACCATGAGTGCTATGATGTGGCATTGAATCATAGACACATTAGTAGAGGCCAAAAGAAAGAATTGTGTGTTTTGACAATGGTAGCCGGTAACTGTAATACTTCATTTTCATATATTAGAGTGACTAATAATTAAATAACTAAGTTGGGAGACTAAAATGTTAAAGACCAAAATGAAGATTGCATATATGTGGGGTTAATTTAGTAACTCATTTAGGGAACTAACAACAACAACAACAACGCCTTATCCCACTAGGTGGGGTCGGCTACATGGATCAACTTCCGCCATAATGTTTTATCAAGTACCATACTTCTATCCAAATCATTAAGTTCGAGATCCTTCTTGATAACCTCTCTTATAGTCTTTTTGGGTCTTCCTCTGCCTCGAATTGTTTGCCTTCTCTCCATCTGGTCTACTCTCCTCACTACAGAGTCTACCGATCTTCTCTCTACATGCCCAAACCACCTAAGTCTATTTTCCACCATCTTCTCTACAATAGGCGCTACTCCAACCCTTTCTCTAATAGCTTCGTTTCTAATTTTATCCTGTCGAGTCTTACCACACATCCACCGCAACATCCTCATCTCCGCTACACCTACTTTAGTCTCATGTTGGCTCTTGACCGTCCAACATTCTGTTCCGTACAAAATCGCCGGTCTTACCGCAGTCCGATAAAACTTTCCCTTTAGCTTGATCGGTACCTTTGCATCACATAACACCCCCGATGCTTTTCTCCATTTCATCCATCCTGCTTGAATGCAATGATTCACATCCCCTTCAATTTCTCCATCATCCTGTATTACAGACCCAAGATATTTAAACCGTGTGACTTGAGGGATAATATGGTCTCCTATTTTTACCTTTGAGTTAGATACCCTCCTACTTTTGTTGAAATTACATTCCATATACTCCGATTTGCTTTTGCTTAGGCGAAAGCCATGTGTTTCTAGAGCTCGTCTCCAAGTTTCCAACCTCTCATTCAACTCCTCCCTCGACTCTCCAAGGAGGACTATGTCATCTGCAAAAAGCATGCATCTCGGCGCTATCTCTTGGATTTGTTCCGTGAGGACATCCAGAATTAAGGTAAAAAGGTAGGGGCTAAGGGTTGACCCTTGATGCAAACCAATTGTGATGGGAAAATCGTCTGACTCTCCACCCTGTGTCCTAACACTAGTCGATACCCTATCATACATATCTTGGATAGCTCGAATATATGCAACCCTAATTATTTGGTGATTGTAATTTTGTATCTATGTTGTTGTCTCTCTCCTCTCCCCTCTCCCCCTCTTGCTTCTTCTCTCTCATGAAAACTTTCACATAGATACCATTGTGTAAAAGACCTAGAAATCTTCCTAAGTTCACCATGCATCTTTTTCTTTGCCTTTGACATATGATATTTCTAGTTGTTTTACTACAACAATCAAGACATTCTTAGTTCCCCACCCCCATGCATCGCCTTCACTTATGATTACACCACTAAGTACATGACCATTGTCACCTTCACCACAGTATAATCCCAACTTTGTTTACCTTAATTGGCTACATCTTTGGTGACAGGTTTGATGATAAGACTGTTGGTTACACTATAACATTCCATTTTTCCTAAACTAGATTATAAAATATTGTTATTTATAAATACATAGAGTTTTAAAAAAAATGATGAGATTTTATAAATAAATAAATAAGGAGATATAATTATTAATTAAAATAATGATTTGAGAAAAAATAAAAATGGTATTTTATTTATTTGTTTGATAGAGAATAAGATAAAGTTTATTTTTATAAAATAATAAATAAATAAATAGAGTAAACCTAGTTATAGATAGCGTAAGGTCAGTTTTCACACTGACGATGCCTCTTTTTTCCCCTTCTCCTCTCAAAACCCTCTCTTTTTCCCGCAGCCTACCAAACCTATCTCAGAAAAACGATGATCTCAAACTCATTCACCGTTGGATCGTTGTGAAATTTGAGCACCACATTTGCAACCAAATTTCGAGCATTCTCACCGTTGGGAATTTTGATATCCTATTGGAGCTGAGAGAAATACCCTTCGCACCGTAGCTTGCTCTTTTCCCGCAGAAACCCAGAACGGTCTCAGTAAAACTATGATACCGGTTTCGTTAACCGTTGGATTTTCATGAAATTTGGATATGTTGTTAGAAATTCAATTGTGCAGACTTTCACCGTTAGGATTTGCGAGATAATAGTTTTGGAGGGAGAAAAAGGAATCTCATGAAGACAGTACAAGTGGAGGCTTCAATCTCTTCTCCGTCTCTGATGTTTGGGAACTCTATCAGAACAGTCAGAGGAAAAACTGGAGAAATCTCAGGAAACCGCTAGAGATGTCGTTGTCGCTTTCGGAAGACATGTGAGTCCGCTTAGAGGTAAGGGATGAGTTATTCACAATTGGGGTTAGTGAGAATATGTGTAGGAATCCTTAGAGAACTAAATTTGTGTTTATTTTGGGATGTTTATTGAATTATAATTTTTCCTTTATGATTATAAATACAATATTGTTGTGCTCTACATACCAATTGATGTTCTGATGAGAATTAATTAATAAACTTGAATGCCATTGATGTTTTTGCGTTTTGACCCATGATTTTGATATAATTGTGTGAAATTATTTGAAGGGTTTTATTGCCCATGTTGTGACAAACCTTTTGTATAAATTATTATATTGAGATTATGAAATGATGATTCAAATTACGAGTATGTGATAAATTGAACCTATGATAAATGGTGAAATAAATGTATATTGATGTGTGTGTATTAAGTTGTGAGCTATAAACTGTGTAATCACACAATTATAAGACCCTTTAAGGGTGATGGATATTGTGATGGGATCCACTATGGGAACCCGACGGGTTAAAATGACTTTGAAAACAATTGAGTAAATGTGTGTATTGCATAGTTCATAGGTAAAGTGTATATGATTCATGAGGTGTGATAACATGTTAAATTGAGATTATAGCATTGTGATTGGGATTAAGTGTATGTGATAAATTAAGTACGTATATGATTGAGATATATATGTGCATTGAGGTGTTGTGTGCATTGAGTTGTGAACTATGAATTGTACAATCACACGATCATAAGTCCCTTTAAGGGCGATGAGTTAATGTTAAGTCCCTTTTAGGGCGACGAGTTAATGCTAAGTCCCTTTTAGGGCGATGAGTTGATGCTAAGTCCCTTTTTGGGTGACGAGTTAATGTTAAGTCCCTTTAAGGGCGACGAGTTAATGATAAGACCCTTAAAGGGTAACGAGTTAAAATTATTTTGAGAATAATTGAGGAGTCGTGTGTTTTGTACAGTTCATAGATAGAGTCTGTGTGCTAAAATATTTTCTGGGTTGGACCTGAATCAGGAGGGAGAGGCCCTGACGGACTCTTCGTAGTGTAGGCCTTGGGGGTCACACGGTTTGAATGCTCCTTTAAGCCTATGTTGATCGCATATGATTGGAGCATTCTCGCAAAACACTGTGACCTTGACTGGTCTCCCTATGATATTACCTAGTGAGAGTGACTTGACTTGCTAGTGTGTGGTTTGTCTTGTCATGTACTCCTAGGCGCCCGACGAGATTTTTCACTGACATGGTACCACATTGCATATAGGCTTGAGTCTTAGCATAACTGTTGCATACGCTTGCTAATTGTTTATTATGAAATTGATGTGTTATTATGTCTTGATCGGAGTGTGTGATTCTTGTGTATTGTGATTGATGATTGAAAGGTGTGATTGATGATTGAAAAATAAATTTTGAATGACAAAGTGATGACATAATGTGAGATATGCTTAGTAAATTTTATTTGGCTACTATATGTTGTCTTGTTTCTCTCTAGTAGTTAGAAATGTGATAACTCACTCCCGGTTTGTTGTTTGTGTTTGGATCCTGTGATGATCTTGAACTTTGTGTTCGGGGGAGCAGATGAATAGGTGAATGACTATGAAGAACCTCATGCTAGAGGACACGAGAACACAACGCTCTGATAGGATGTGACATTAGGATATAGGTTTTGTATTAATTGTATGAAGCTTAGACGACCTTGTTTGAGCCGATATGACTTTATTATTTATTTGGACAAGTTTGAATATGATGTATAAGAAAGTGAATGTGAGCCTTTTACCCCTTTGAAAGGCTTGTATTTAAAAATGTTTTAAAAATACTTTTAATTAATATTTGAATTTTTATTCCTTTATTAATATATATGTGAGGGGTAGAGGGTGTCACATACACCAACTGCATGAAACCCTTATCATAGTTAAATGGAGTTAAAGGAGTAGCTAATGTGTGTTCCATGTGTATTATATATGTTAATCCTAAGGTTTGTGTCAGGACACAAGATCTCAAGCAAAGACAATGTTTGACCTATAGAATTTCAAGATAAAAGATAAGATACATTTAATGCATAGTAAAAATTAAATTTTTGTTATTAAGGTTTAGGTGGTTTGAATGCAAAGTGAAAGATTGTATTTTATTAGAAGAAGCTTATTTGAATGGATGGATTGATAGTTATTTTTATTTCAACTTTTAAGAGAACTTATTTATTATAGGTGATGGTAATCTTTACTATAAATAGATAAAGAGAATTAGTAAAGAAGATACAAGTAAAGAGAGTGTGTGCGAGAAGAAAGATTGTGAAACAAAATTACTTTGTTGAGAGAAAAATATCTTTGTATGAGAGTGTTATAATTTATTGTAACTATTGGGTTAAATACTCGGGTTTGTAGAATGGTACACAATTTAATGTGAATTATAATCTTACAATCATTTATGTGATATTGAAATATCTTTGGATGTGTAATTTTATTTGAGAGAACTTTAATTACCCAACACAACCAATAGTAAATGTTGATGAAAAAAAATCCCTCAATTTTAAGATCAATCCAAAGAAGCTTAGAGCTATCAAATGGACTGACCTGCTAACCCTATCCTACCAGTCGGACTAAATGGTGAAAAGCAGACTGACCCCACCCAATCCAAATCTCTTATGAACTTTGTCTTTATAGGCCTATTGGTTGGTTTAAAATTGGTTTTGTTTAGTTTTTAATCTAAATTTGTATAATTAAAAAAATAAAAAAGAAATTGAGTGTCAAAATATGCAAAATTTCCAAAGTTAGCCAACAAATGTACACATTTTAAAGTTTGGTGACACAATTCGCAAAAACATAAAAGTGACAAAAAAATACAATTAAATCTTCCTTTCTATAAAATCTTACCATATAATTCGGGTCTAAAGTACAAATACAGAGACGTTCCTAACCCACACTTTCTCGCTGGTTGATCAGCAGAATCCAACAGATTGTACAGAAAGGCATAAGGTTCCAAGATAAAGAGATTGGGATTTGGAATTTCAGTAACAGCATGATCCTATGGTGTCTTGAGTAATGAATTAACTATTGATTAATGTTGGGAAACTAGTCAATGTTAAGTGCCAAAGGAAATGCCGAAATAGGGACATGCACTAAAGATTATAAAGTTAAATAAAATCTCGATGCCCAAAGAGACAAGAAAGAATAAAAAGAAAAAACTTAGATGCTTGGGGACACAACAAAGTGAAAAGTAAACAGAAAGCAGCATTTGAGGCTCAAATTTGTGGCCTTTGCTTTCATCTACGGTCAAGATTCCATAACAAAGTCGGTTTGACCCTTAACTCTTATACAAGGCCTATATTGGAAATCAATCTCCGTCAACTCATTTCAATTATTATTTTACCAATGAAGTACAGTGAAACAGCATAAAATTCTTTTAAAACCACTATGTTTACTAAACAAGGAACATATAATTTGGAGTTTAATTTTGATTATATTGTCAATTAATTAAATAATCATCCTAAATATATATACAATAATACATGATTAAATGAAAATATAAAAGAAACTTTTATATCAAAATATTGTTGGTCTGAATAAAATTAAAACTGCATTTGAATTTCTTAAGTAAATGAGTTTGAATGTTGTAAATTAAAAAAACCCCTTAATTTGTAAGAAAAAGCCTGCTAAAATTAACTAACCATATTTCCCAACAAAATATATCATCAATGTATTCCATTTAAATTCTAAAATGAATACACATTTATCTATTATACAAAATCACTTTAAACGAACTTTTTCTTCTGTGGAATAAGTAAAGCAACGAAGTACATTATGTGTCACATTTATCTAGTGCCCAAATCAACTGCTTCCACTTGCCTAAAAAAGCATGTGAGTGAATGATTCTTCCCTTTGATGATTCTACCCACTAGAATTGTTATTCAATCTTCACTATCAATATTAATTCTCCACGTAAGATAACTATAACCAATTGTCACCTAACTGAACATTTATATAATCAAAAGTAAGTGGACTTAATTAAGGGTAGCACATAAAACAATAAATCATTGAAGAATTGTGGACTTTCAGCTTGGATCTTAATGTCCACCATGTTGTGGAACAAATGCTTCCAAGACATTATGTTTCATATCAAATGCTTTATGATCACATTTTTACATGAGGACCAAAGCTCTGTCCAACTCCTCACCACACTTGGAAAATCTTTCTGGTATAATCATAACTTTATGGCTTGAAATACACTCCTAATATAGGGTTATAAAAATTAACAGTCCAAATTGTTTTATATTACACCACTAGTACATCAACATGATTGATGCCTTTATTTAATTCTTTATGTATACTTGGAACTGAATATATTTATTTGAAGCATCTTTTAAAAAGGCAAGAGATAGCTCCTCTTCCTCAGGGCGATCTGCAGATAACTCCTGGCTGCCTATATAGGAAGATGAACATCGGATGCTAGCTCACACAAACCTTCCATCTAACTAAAATCAAATTACAAAACATGTAATCAGAAAAATCATATTACACATCACCAAACTCAACTTCTCTGACACACTAGTCCCGGAATCTTAATGTCGGAACAGGATTCCAACTAATCTCTACACACATTCTAATTAAACATATTCACACAAAACCATCCATGAAGCAATCCAGCATCACTGGAAAAAGGTTTAAAACTTTTGTACCTTCAAAACTCTAATCCCTGCACCACTTGCATAGATCACCGATGTCGCATCAATTGCATTTGCAAAATAGCATCACAAGGTGAAAACTGGCATCCATGGAGATTGTCTAAGTAAATGTTGCTCCTGTGGTCTAGATTCATATGAAGAAATGCCATGCAGTGGTGCTGACATGAACATGTTTCCACTTGTGGAATTGAAAACAATGGGCATGCCCTCACATGGCAATTTCCACTCATATTCCTCCTTAACCATGCTAGACAATGCCTGATTCTGAAGTGGAGAAGAGGGTTTGGTAGTGTCTGATGAAGGAGATTTTGTTTCTTGGAGATTAACCATTGTGATGTCATGGATACTGGATCTTCTCTTATCCTTCCCTCCTGTAAGCTGCCTGATGAAGTACTTCTGAGCATGACTTGCAACCTGAGTTGGTGTCCTTGTGGTCACAAAGTTCCTAGAGATGTTTCTCCAATCCCCTTTACCATACTTCTTGAGACCCAGCAGAAATTGCCTGTGGTTGTTTAATAATCAAAGACATTAAAATAGGCAAGGACCAAAAACCCTGAACATGAGACAAATATGCAAATGCATGGAACCAGCAAGAAAAACATTTGACATGGCAAAATCACATATTAATCAAGAAGAACCTTATTTTTAAACACTCAGCCACCCAAACACCTAAATAAACCATCCTAAGCAGAAAACCTATAAACAAGGTTTTAAATTGCAGTTACCGTCGTGGTTGTAGTTTTGTAACGATTCTTGATGTAGTAGGAAATTACAGATAAATGCGTTCGTAACTCCGGTTGCAGATACCTCAAAAACCTTGATATTGCAGTTAAAATTGCAGTCACATATCATTTTTAAAACCTTGAATCCTTGATTATAAAGAAACCTCTTAAGTCTTAAATATACATTTTTTAAACATTCTAGCTAACCAATGATTCTTCATTAATTAAATCACCCATAAAATTGAACATTGATCTAAATTGAGGTCAGTGCTGAAGGCACAACACACAGACACAAAAAAAAAGGTTATGATATGCAAGGAAATTACCTGTGCTCCTCTTCAGTCCATGGCACTCCTTTCTTCCTTTCCTGCTCAGTTGGCCTCGTGGATGCACCCCTTTTCGCACCAACATTACAGAACTGCTTGAACTCATCATAGCCTTGATTGTTAACCCACTCCAATGTGAAAGAACTGGCAGTAGTATAGCCAGGAACTGGGATCAAACCTGCTTCAATGACACTCACATCTTCCTCAAGCTCTCTGTACTGTTTGATCACATCACCAACAGTTTTCCCTGGAATCATGGCTGCCACCCTCATCCATCTATCTGGGGTGTCCTTATCATAGTAAGCCAAGGCATTTTCAAACAGTTTGTTCTCTTCTGCAGTCCATCTTGCTTCCTTGCTTTCCTGGAACAACCAATTGGAGTTTTGGAGATAGGAGGCTGGAGAGAGCACTTCAATTCCCCTATTCATTGATCTCTCTAACAATTGCACATAGCAAAAACGATACTTCTAAATTCAACTCTCTCTCTCTCTCTAAGTTCAAAGAGAGAGAGATACCCTCAGAGAGGAATGCAGAGGATAGGAGCTTCTTAGGATCAAAGGAATCTAAAAGAGGCTTTCTTTTACAAAACTCAAGAGAATCAATGATGGGCAAAGCAAAAACCCTTAAGAAACTCTTCAGATCTAAGAGGAGGTGAAATAACCACCATGACAACCAAAAGAGAAAAGAAAAGGCTAAATCAAAATATTGGAGAGGTGACACACTCAATAATTGGGATAGTTCTCAAGAGCAAAGAAAATACATGTATATCTATGTATTGGACTATTGGTGTTAGAATCTTTGATAGAACTAAAAATAGGGAAGAGGGGGGCAACTGAGAAAAAGCAAAAAGCTAAAAAAATGATTTTTATGAAGAATTGAAGTGGAAGAAGTGGTGGCTGTGAGTTTTGTGTGCGTGCAGTGCAGAGGGGTGGTACAATGAGTGAAGAGAAATGTGTCAGCTGTGTGTGTTTGAAGTGATTGAAAGACAGCGATCTACGGAACAGAGAAGAGGAGAGAGAGTCAAAGGGGTTGAGTTGTGATTGGTGCAGAGGATGTTTGTGGGGGCTGAGAGTGAGAGAGAGAAAGATTAAGGTGACAGCGACACACTAACAGTCTTTTTTGGTTCGGGGGGCTTTGAGTGAGACGATGAAGGTGCCCTTGTCAACTCATGGCCAAATTCACAATGGAGAAATGATAGCAACGTATGTAAACCGAGGTTGGCATAGGTTCATTAGGTTGGCATAAGAGTCCAGGATCTGCTGTTAATTTTTTAGTTGCATTATTCATGTAACAATTCATATAGGATAAATAATCTATTTAGTATTTCTTCTCTGAAATATGTATTGGTTGACAATTTAGGCCCCGTCTGGTTTGAGTGTTGCTTAAAATATAATTGCTTAAAATTTTTAAAATATATTTCTTAAAATTATTGTCAAAAATATATCTAAAGACTAAAAATAATAAATAAAAAATGATTTTCGTCATTTCTGAAGAAGTAAACTATAGCATTAATGCCTTAGGATATTATTTTTTCTCGATACATATTTTTTAAATCTTGAAAATTTAAATATAAAAAATATTTTCAAAAAATGAAAATAAAAAATAAAACCAAAAAATAGACACTCAAACTAAGCGTCATCTTAGTCCTTACATTTTTTTAATTACCAATTTAATTAGTCTACAAATGCACATATGCTATAGTAAATTAGTTAAACGGTTTATTATAAGCCATATATGTTGTGGGCTAATTTCTCAGTTTACCTTAACATTAGGGGTCATATTTTAAGGACTAACTCTCAATATGTTTAGTGGATGAACTAATTTGTCTCAACATATAAACATTGCTGAATCAAATTGCTAACTTAAATAATATAAGGATTAAATTGTCAGCAAATACATAGTTTAGGAATAATACGTTATTTACCCATTCATATAATAATTTTTTTAGGTTTACATTTCTAATCTTTATATTTTAATCCATACACCAAAAATTTATTTGTTTTATGTATTTTTTAAATCTATTTTAATTTCTGCTGTCCAAAATTGTATGAACTAAAACCAATTAAAAAAATATGTACATTTTTTTTATCGCCAAAAATTTAATTATTAATTTATTCTAAAAACTAATAAAAGTTACAAAAGTATATGAATGAATACTAAAACAACTAGTTATATATAAGGAACTAAAACATAAAGACTATGCATCTAAAAAAACAAATGAGTAACTATTTTTCTAATTAATTTTATTAATACATCGATTGTATCACATATTTTTCTCTCTATTCTTTCCTCTTTTTTTTCTCTGTTGTAAAATTGGTTATACGTAATGTTATATAAATAAAATTTCTTTATTTTTTATGAATGAGTGTTTCATTCTCTTTTGAAATCACTAAAAATTTAAGAATAAAACATTAATTTGTTCTTTAAGTATTATTTTTTAAAAATGGTTTTTAAAGTAATGAAATTATATAAATAATATTTAACATGTTGAAATTCATTAGTTTAGTCCTAAGTTGATATGTTTTAGCATTTTACAGTATTTTAATGTTATTAAGCGTCAATTCTTTTGGTTGATAGAAGTATATTAATGTCGACTAGTGATGATCTTGAGACCGTCGCTATGCGCTAAAGTATCCATTTGTGTTAGCCTTTTACTATTAGCAACGACTTTTGGTTGTCATTTTTTCTTTTTTTATTAAAACAGATCGACTAAAAATGATAATCTCACGTCAAGTAAAGTTGGAGAAGAAAAAAATGGAAAATTTTTCATTTTCAAATGCCATTTCCGTTCTCCAAATTATCCATGACGTCAAATAGAGCATTAAGTAATCCCATGGTTTTTAGCATAAATTCCTGAATAATACCGTTCAAATGAAATCCAACACATTCAACTAACGTAAAAACTACCAGCTAAATGCGTATGAGGGAAAAGAAAGGCCCAAGAATATTTTAAAATAGGTTTATATACTTTTTTTTACTTATAATTTAGTATTTTTTTTTCATTTTCGTCTTTATAATTTTATATTTTATATTTTAATCCTTACAAAATATATTTGTTTTATTTTTTGTTCTTACGAAAAACATTTTAGATAACACTTTATTGTATTATTTAAAGCATCTTTTAGTGTGTTTAAAGTATTATCTAAAATGGTGTAAGAATGAAAAAGTAAAATAAATATTTTTTTGCAAGAATTGAAATAAAAAAATTACAGAGACAAAAATATGAAAAACACCCAAATTTTCTGAACGAAAAAAGTATTTAAACCTTTACAATAATATTAAACTAAACAAAGGATAGAAAACAAGGTTTCACTTTGTACATACACGTGTTCTTATCTATTAATGTCAAAACAAGGAACTTGCAGATAAATATTCATCAAGGATGTATCTCTCATTTTTGTATATCCCAATTTTCTATTTTCTTTACATATTTTTCATTAATGTCATTATCAATTTTTTCAATCTATTCTTCTTTAAATTAACATTAATAAACATCCATGGATACAATCATGCCTTAAACATATGGTGAGTAAGGACCCATACACTTAAACTGGATGGAAGAGTTACTCGATCCAAAGACAACATATCTCAATCTTCTAATCTACTGTATTTCTCATCAACGTCATCATCAATCTTTTAAATGTATTTTTTGATAAACAAAGTATTTTATTAACATTGATATCACAAGTTTTAGCAATTCTAAGATATAAATGGTAGAGACTCACAAAGTATTTTAACTATATTTTTATTTTTCAATACAAATCATTCTTCATTCCCAATTTCTCTGTTACAATCTCAATTACAATCAAATCAATAAAATTTGTAGGGGTGAATGTGTAAAAACAAAGACCTTACAAGACTTGTCACTCTTAATGCAGCAGATTTAAGTCTTCCTAAGGGAAGGGTTGTTGTGAGATGAGATTCAAATTTTAGGGAGAATACACAAATTTAGATAAGGTCATCTGAAGGTGGATAGGGCTTGATGGTGCGGTGAGGATATTAAACGCTACAAAAAGCATGAAAGATGTGATACAATGCAAATGGAGAATACGTGTTAGATTCAAGAGATTTGCATGAATGGATTGCAGCATGAAAGTAGCGTGTTGGTTCCGAAAAAAATTAGGAATGCGGTGAATGTTGGAAGATATGGGGCAGTTTGTCACTTACGTGGGTATGAGTAACAGGAGGTCACAGTTTTTGCATTGATTCTGAAGATTGGTTACTGTCTTACTGGAATGTTATTGGTTACAGCTACATTTGAACGGGTGATACAGTGATACAGTAAGGAGCATGTATTTATTTTGCCATACTTGGGATACTGATTGCAGACTTTGGCATGGTTTGGACACACTTTGTATTCAAAATTGCTCTATTATTTTAAAAGGTTTGCCTCAAAAAAAAAAAAGTTTCGGTGTCATGCTAACATTGCTACTTCAGCTGTGAATAGCGTCATTGTTGGAAATCCAATAAAAAAAATCCATAAAGTGTTAACATTAGAGAAATATGTGGAAACAGAAAATGTTAAGAGATTGCAAAGAACAATTAAGCATGAGATGGACTAAGAATATAAGCTTTGACACCACAAAAAAAAAAAACTGAACAAACATATAGTATAAAAGTAGTATATTACAAATAATTCAAATGTGATAAAGCAAGTTATCCTAATATTAGACTAACAAAAATTAATGCAGTTATGCTTACCATTTAATTGAGTTTTGATACATGATCATATCCTGGTAATGCAAACCGTTCTCAAATCACCCAAAGATCAACCATGTAACGATGAAGTACGTGACAGATTTATTTCAGTAAATAACCAAATTATGCAGGGTCGATCTCAATACATATGAATATGATCTGAATCGCTTTAACAAGAAAAAAGTGTATGTTCAAAGAAAACCAAAATGCTGACTCCAACCTACTGTGAAGAAATGCTCCCATTAGCTCAAAAAGGCAAGTGGGACATCCTGCTTATTAAATAACCACCATCCCCTTTATTCTCTTGTTTTTCCTAGCTTCTCTGTATCCTTCCCTTGTCTGTGTGTTGTTCAATCGATGACTGAAAAGTCTAACATTTTGGAAGATCTTTTGGTGGGGGTAGCAGTGATTCATTAGGACCTTTACCATTGTCCACCAAGAATGCCATCTTCAACCCCCATGTTGTATGCACCTCGAAATGGCAGTGCAAGAACCACACTCCTGTCAAATATATATGGAAGTAAAAAAAAGTAATATGAAGAGATATTGAACTTTCTAGAACGATTCTACATTATATACAGAGAGTATATAGACAGGCAAGGATGGTTATGAAGGGGAAATTATAAAGAAAATAAATTTTATATGTATACATATTTTTTATATAAAATTATTTTGTAACCTTGTACTTGTTTTCATTGAGTTGTGGGTTGCATTTGGGCTTTACTCAAGTATTAATATTAGTATTTGGTACCTTGTACATTTATACCTTTATCTAATGTATATATGTATCCTTTTTCATTAGTAATAAAATAACTGAATGAAAATCTCAATCCTTAGCAAGTGAAGAAAGTCTAATCCAAAATCATTAGATAGGAGGCTCTTGTTTGTCTAATCCAATAAAAGTGCTACACTAAACTTCTTATTCTACTTAGTATGGGACATGTAACATTATTTTCTAAATCCTTCCTTGCATTGGACTTGATTAAGATTTTGAGTGTGAATGAGATTCAAAAAATTTTACCTGGGTTATCTGCTCTGAATCTGAAAGCAACCCACCCTCCAGTAGGCACTCCAATTGTGTTCCTCTCAACAGGATCCGCAAGATTAAAGTTATTTTGATCCGTTTTGGGATCATAATTTCCTACACCAGAGCCAACAACAAAGAAGTTGAACCCATGAAGATGAACCGGGTGGCTCTCAGGAGCAATGACCCCAGTATCCTGCAAAACAACCTGAACTGTGGAGTTGAATGCCAGCCTGTAAGCCTTGGTGCCATTTGTGGTCTGCCAAGCTGCCGCCGGCGGAGTCGCCGTGTAGTTGTAAACATGAGAAGGGTTGCCAGGGAAATCAGTGGTGAACACCCCCTTGATGTTGAAGTAATGAGCCTGAAGCAGTGCAGTGGTTGGCATCACAAATGTCACATTGTTGACAGCAGCCACTACTCTACTCCCATTGCCAGCTGTGCAAGATGGACAAGGGTTAATCCCCAAACCAACAGTGAGGAGAAGTGAA
Organism: Glycine soja; assembly: GCF_004193775.1. Taxonomy (NCBI): domain Eukaryota; kingdom Viridiplantae; phylum Streptophyta; class Magnoliopsida; order Fabales; family Fabaceae; genus Glycine; species Glycine soja. Next base: position 47,057,183 of record NC_041019.1, on the reverse strand, counting down.
TGATCAACTTTTTGTGGGACTTTTGCAGGGTATTTCTTAGAATTAAGGCTTTTGAGAGAATTGGTGAAGTTGTTAGCAACTTGGGTGGCATTTCTTGGAGGAGGGGTGGTGAGAAGTGTAGGAGTGGTGGCAAGAGTGCCAGTGTAGTGCAATGTGGCTGTTGCAGTCAAGTTATCCACAGCTACAACTGGAGAATCCATGAAAGTAGAGGCTACAATTGTGTATTTGCCAGAGTTTTGGTCAGCAGTTAAAAGGGCATTGGTGGTTTGACCAGGGGCTATCGAAAGAGTGTCTGTCTTGAAGGGCTTTACATATGAGGCATCAACTTCAACCACAGTGAATGGATGGCCAGCAATTTTGAAGAAGAGCTCCTCATTGAGTGCAGCATTGATGATTCTCAATAGGTAGGTCTTGCCACTTTCCACAGGAAGCTTGTACACATCTACTTATATCAAACCAAGAAAAGAAACCAAGCTTACCTCTAGTTAGCTACTTAGCACTTAACGAAAATTTAATAGGACAAAAATACAGTTTTATAGGTGTTTTTGGTGTTCTCGATTAGAATTGAAGTTTTATTTTGATAATCTATGTTGATCTTTAATGCAAACCTTGATTATACGGATTGCCAAAGTGAAATTTCAATTCCGATTGGAGAACAACACCAAAAACACCTGATGAACTACATCTAAGTTTTGACAAATTGAAAACTATATATACATGTAAGAAACCATAGAAGTGAAAAGTAGCAGAACCACCTTGTGTAGAACAATTGGCCACAGACACAATCCCTGGAAGGCCATTAATGGTATGAGCATCTGAGACATTTGGTGCTAATCCTGACTTGAGAGCTTCATTGATAACATCTTCTGTATCAGATTTCCACCATTCTCCTACAGTTTACATCATCATAATGAATTTTAATTTGAAATATGTTTATGTTGAGGACTAATCAACATTAATGAATAGGAAAATATACATAAATGAGTGAAGGGCATTAGTTGATTATTTGAATTCACCTAATATTACAACCAACTCTTTATCTGGTTTTGGGAAAGGGTATGGCACACCCCTCTTTGGCAAGATAACTATGGCACCATGGAGAGTTGACCTTAGCCAGTTAACATGAGCATGCCAAAGAAGTGTTCCTCTTTGTCCTGTAAGGGTGAAGTTGTACAAATATGATTGTCCTGACAGAATTGGGCACTGTGTGATGTATGCAGGCCCATCAGCCCAACCAGTTCTAAGTTGTCTCACACCATGCCTGCCAAGATGGTTGTAGTCTTCCAATTAGCATTCAAGATTATTTTGTATAGACAACATTTAATATATTTATAATATGTTTCATATCTTTGTATTTTACTTTTTACATGCACATATAGTGTAAAAAGTTTTTATACAGCTATTTAATCACAAATTATAATACATGATAAATTTATTATTAATTTTTATGATAATTATTTTAAAAGTTATATTAATGATTATTTCTGATTGATTGATAATGTAAAAAAATATTATGCAAATGGTAGAGAGAAATTAAACTATTCTTGTTTTTCCACAGTTCGTGCATGTAACTTGAAGCAAATTAAAAATGAAGTCTCACCAGTGGATGGTGACATTGTGGTTGACAAGGTTATTGACTTTGACTAGCACTGTATCATCTTCCCTAGCGTAAAGAGTGGGTCCTGGAAATTTCCCATTAACGGTGACAATTGGTTTGCTTGAACATAACCTAGTAGTATTCTTCAGTACCACCTGCATCCATTACCAAAATCAAGCATATGCCTAGGCCCTTTGAACCATCTGTCTAGAGTAAAATTTTATAGTGGTTGGAACTTGGAAGAAGTGACTTCGAATGTATTCAATATTCATGCAAGACTGAATTTAGGTGAAAATTGTAGCTTCAAGACGACTAATAATTAAGAATACTCAAATGACTGCACATATCTAGAAATAGAAAATTAGAATTTATGTTTTCATAATGTTTTATAAGATAAATAATATTATGGTGCAATTGAATTCACACTACAAGAGAAACGGCTTATGCCTACCACCACCTTTACCAACAAGCTTATGATCATACACTATTTCTAGGTGATTATGATAAGATATTACTTTTGTAGGCCTTGTGGCTTGACAATGGACAAATATAGACAGTGCAGTTGAACTCATTAATGTCAATACCCTGATCTAACAGCTCTCACATCACATATACTCCAGGTTAAATATAGAACTTGATATAAACTTTGTATTAAATTAAGTAAAACTATACATATTTTGATCGGAAAAGCTGAATAAATCATAAATTGCATATACATTTTGAATACATATTGTATATTATCCTGCACTCTAAAAGCATGAAACAAAGCATATATATCCCCACGAGGCCAAAAAAGAATTAATGGCTTACTTACATTGAATTTGTAGTGCCTCACTTTGCACTCGACTAAAGCTGGAACAATGCAAGCAATGAGAAACAGCATTCTAACCCAAGAGTCCATTTTATTGAGTCTTCACCACCCTAGCTTCTGACTTTTGTGTCAAATAACTTAATTAATTGTCTTATAACTTATTATGTGCTTAAGTGCATTCATGCATGACTAGCCAACACACCCTTATATATAGGCTGAAGAAACAGTAGACATTGCTTCCTCTTGGTTCTTCTTGTTTGTTTATTAGGTGAATGATGGAAGCATCCTTGGAAATTAAGACTTGCTGGTTAGGGTACGTAGGGGGAAATAGAAAGGATGTATAAAACCATGTTAACTCATTACTAATTTCCTGCAAGTCACATAAAGTTTGTAATGGAAATTAATCCACGTACGATAAATTATTAACCTCCTTAGATGGACACATTTTTCTTCGATAAATACAACTGTTTTAGGTATTTATAGTTGATTGGTTGTATTCTGAGGTTCAAATATTTCTTTCTGTTGCCCAAGTTAACTAATAATTAAGCAAAATAGTTGTTAACCGATTAAAACACAGTAAACTTGTTACTGTCACAACACCATTCGCCATTTTGGGGCTGGCCGGCTGAATCAGCCCTTTAGCTGCAGCTGCACGCTAGTGCTCTGACGTTATGTAGAGAATTTAACAAAAATGATTTTTCATTCATTATTTGGTGCATTGTAATTAACATTAAGTGATATTAGTCTTTTTTTAGGCTCTCAATATATGACTAATATACTAGATATAATAGATATGTATTTCAGGGGTTTATTTAAATATTAAAAAGTATAATTTAATGTGTAACAGAAATAAATTAATCACATATATATACACTATATGAGTGATATTGTTGTTTTCTTTTATGTTTTTCATCTTAATTACATGTATTATAAATTGATATTTGAATATGTACTTTGAGAAAAATCACTCATTCATTTAAGCAAATAGTTAGTACTTTTCTTTTAAAATTTAAATATGTTCTCCTTCTAATGATAATATTTTTAACACCAACTTGTAAGAGTCATTTTTTTAATTAAATTTAGGTGTCTAATAATTTGCTTAGACTAGTATCAATAAGTTAATATATACTGATCGTTTTTAAATATCGAACTGTTTTTGTCATGTTAACAAATTTGCTTTTGTCATGTATTTGGATTTAACTTTACTAATTTATAATAAGTTAATATATACTGATTTTTTTTTTTTTGCATAATTTTTATATCGAACTGTTGGTTCTCTTTATTTTTATCAAAAGGACAAGTCAATGCTAGCTAATAGCAACCATGATCCAACTATGTTGGCACCAATGTTCCTACTAACCTAAGAGCTATCAAAGCAAGCCAAAAAATATCATTAACAAAATAAAGAACCAACAACAAAAGCATGGGGGTTAAACCAAACCCATGCAGAAACAAACTATGTGAATCTATAGTTTGGTAATCCATATCTATTCCTATGGAATTCAGTAGAGATAAAAACAGGAAGAGAACTCGCAAAAAGAGTAGACACGGGAGACAAGCGTATTTACACAAGCATTGCCTTAGCTTCTCTAAAAATATGCCCAACAACAAAAAAATATAGTCTTTGTAGCATTTATACAATTAAGCCACCTATTCCTTAATTTTCAAGGGATTATACTATGATCCTTAAAAGCTTGAACCACCATCAGAGAATCACACTCAAGCCAAGCTTTTGTCCAACCATTCTTGACAGCACTTTCAATTATGCGATTATTTTATTAAAATAGTTAACTTTATATCGGCATTTCATATTATATATATATATATATATATATATATATATATATATATATATATATATATATATATAAAATCTTTATAATTTTTAATTTAATAAATTAAAAATTATGTGACAAAATAAATTTATTAACATGACAAAAACATGTTTATAAAGCAATAGTTGAGATAAATCCAAATCGTGTTACATTCGGTGTTTCATATAATCAAGCGAATTATTAAGTAATGAATGGTCAGTTTAATTTTTAGCTTAATATAATTAAAAAATTGATCAATCACAAATGTTAAATGGGTCAATTACAATGTAAAATTGCTCAATTATTTTAATAATAATAGTCTTAAAAAATAATTAATAATAAAATTAGTTAATAACATTATATTATGGAATGGATCAATCTACTTATTAAATTGGTGACCAACAGCTGATAGAAAGAGAGATGCTTGTAAAGAATTTAAAATAGTTAACATTATATTGGCATTTCTTATTTAATATATTATAAATAGATACATCATATCCTAAAAAAATAGATACATCATAATATATATATATATATATATATATATATATATATATAATTTTTAATTTAACAAATTAATTTTTGTTAAACTTTTATTTATCATCACTATCACATTTGCAATTAAAAATTAAATTGTTAAATTATTATTATAATATAAGAAGACACTAATTTCTAAACCAAACATAAAAAGAAGAATCGCTAATTTTATAATGCGTTGTAAAATTGGCCATTCTTTGTTAATATATTTACGTGCACATAATTAAATTAAAGGAAGTGCGTATTTTCTTCAAGTTCATGTCACAAATTTTGAAACTGATTAGACATCTAGACGGTGGTTATCAATTGATAAACGTATGATTACTTATGTGTGAATTGAAGTATGTAGCATGCTGATGGAGGCCACCAAGGAACTAGAAGATGGTTACGTGTTAAGTTATGCGCGGATGCTTAGATCACAAAACATGGTCTAGTTGAGAAATGGCTTTCGGGTCGTGCATCAGAAAGCAGCTCGTATGAATTGTAGAAATAATTTATTGGATGTAGTTATAACACGTTGAGTTTGTAAGAAAGAATCTGATTTAATATCTGCATCATATATTAGTTTTAAGAGTAATTAAATTTTTAATTGACATTTAATTTCATAATGAATCCAAAGAACTAAAATTTATGAAAAATTAAAGATATCTTGAAGTCTTAAAAAAATCAGATGTGATTATAAAAAACGCCCCAATCATGATTTGTTTGAATTTGAAACAAAGATCGATCAATCTAACTTTTGGGGAGTAATAGCTCTGTCACCTTTCAAGCCTCTTATTCTATATCTTCCTTTCATCGCCTTAAAAAAATCAGATGTGATTATAAAAAATGTCCCAATCATGATTTGTTTGAATTTGTAACAAAGATCGATTAATCTTACTTTTGTGAAGTAATAGCTCTGTCACCTTTCAAGCCTCTTATTCTATATCTGCCTTTCATCGCCATCAGTCTTTGTTTGGGCATGTAACAGCCTAACACAAATGTGACACATGGTGGTTTACTAAGTAATTAGTATAGTTAAAGACAGAAGATAACTATGGATTTAGGTTTGTGGTCAGCTTGGTTAGAAATGAGTCTACTTCATGCTATTAGTAGGTCTCGTAATTTTTAGTCTTTGAACATTTAAGAGATGGATTGCAGGTAAAGTCTAGACCAAAGAAATGAAAAGATGGTTCATCTTTTCCTTATTTTAATTTAAAATCCTTTCTTTTGGTCATTCTATAAATAGGCATTTAAATTTGTAGAGGTTAGTTTTCTAAAATGGATTTGTGAAAAGTAAATAAGTGTACGTACTAACAGTTAGTACACTTATTTATTAATATTGAAACCTTACATTTTCTTTTTTCTTTTTAATCTATGGATGAGATTTTTGTTTTTTATTTCATTTTTTTCTTTTTCTCTTCTTTTTGAATCTGCCTCTTCTTCCTCAGTGATCTCCCTCTTCCCCTGATCCACCCTCTTCCACATCATATTTCCGAACTCAGAAAAGCTTTCAAATTTGAAAACTTAGTTACCGCCTCTGGAACACCTATGTTGGCATCTCCAACACAACCGCCATCTACCTATGAAGCACGGACATCCCAGTCCTTTGTGGTGTTCAGTGTTCGACACGCATCCATGTCTGTGTCAGTGTTCAACACCGACACGACACCCGTATTTCGTTTTATATTTTGAACATTACATGTGTCCACGTGTCCAGTGCCCGGTGTTCATATCGGTGCTTCGTAGCCATCTACTCCTACTCTATCGCCGCCACCACCAAATGTAACATCCTAATTTTTCGTAAATAAATTTAAAATTTTTTTTAGTAAAATAAATAAATAAATATAGAACAAATAATAGGCTAAGTACCCTAGGTATAAATAGTTATGTTAAGTCAGGTGTCTCCTCTCCCCTTCATTTTCGTTTTTTCTCTTTTCTCCACTCAAAACCCTTTCTTTTTTCCGCAGCCCACCAAACCTGTCTCAGAAAAATGACGATCTCAGACTCGTTCACCGTTGGATCGTCGTGAAATTTGAGTACCACGTTCGCAACCCAATTTCCAACATTCTTACCGTTGGGAATTTCAAAATCATATCTGAGATTAGAGGAAAACCCTTCGCATTGTAGCATTTTAATTTCCCGTAGAAACCCAAAACTGTCTCGTTAAAACTACGATCCCGGTTTCGTTAACCGTTGGATTTTCATGAAATTTGGATATGTTGTTTGAAATTCAGTTGTGCACACTTCCACCGTTAGGATTTTGAGATAATATTCGTGGAGGGAGAAAAAGGAATCGCATGAAGACAGTACAAGTAGAGGTTTCAATCTCTTCTCCGTTTCTCTGACGTTTGAGAATTCTATCGGAGCAGTCGGGGGAATAACTGAAGGAATCTCAGGAAACCGCTAGATATGTTACTATTGCTGGCTGAAGACACGTGAGTCCGCTCAGAGGTGTTATTCATAATTGGGGGTTAGTGAGAACATGTGTAGGGATCCTTCGAGAACTAAATTTGGGTTTATTTTGGGATGTTTATTGAATTATAATTTTTCTTTATGATTATAAATACAATATTATTGTTTTCTATGTACCAATTGATGTCCTGATGAGAATTGATTGATAAACTTGAGTGCTCTTGATGTCTTTGTGTTTGACCCATGATTTTGATACAATTGTCAGAAACTATTTCAGAGATTTTACATCTCATGTTGTGATAAAATCTTTTGTATAAATTGTTATGTTGAGGTTATGAAATGATGATTCAAACTGTGAGTATGTGATAAATTGAACATGTGACGGATGATGAAATACATGTGTATTGAGATGAGATGTGTGTATTGTGTTGTGAACTATGAACTGTGCAATCACACAATTGTAAGACCCTTTTAGGGCGACGAGTTAATGCTAAGTCCCTTTTAGGGCGACGAGTTGATGCTAAGTCCCTTTTTGGGCGACGAGTTAATGTTAAGTCCCTTTAAGGGGGACGAGTTAATGATAAGACCCTTAAAGGGCGACGAGTTAAAATTATTTTGAGAACAATTGAGGAGTCGTGTGTTTTGTACAGTTTATAGATAGAGTCTGTGCGCTAAAATGTTTTCTGGGTTGGACCTGAATCAGGAGGAAGAGGCCCTGACGGACTCTTCGGAGTGTAGGCCTTGGGGGTCACACGGTTTGAGTGCTCCTTTAAGCCTATGTTGATTCTATATGGTTGGAGCATTCTCGCAAAACACTGTGACCCTGACTAGTCTCCCTATGATATTACCTAGTGATAGTGACTTGACTTACTATTGTGTTATTGTGTGGTTTGTCTTGTTATGTACTCCTAGGCGCCCGACGAGGTTTTTCACTGACATGGTACCATATTGCATATAGGCTTGAGTCTTAACATAACTGTTGCATACGCTTGCTAATTGTTTATTATGAAATTGATGTGTTATTATGTCCTGATCGGAGTGTGTGATTCCTGTGTATTGTGATTGATGATTGAAAGGTGTGATTGATGGATGAAAAGTGTGATTGATGAATGACAAAGTGATGAAATAATGTGAGATATGCTAAGTAAATTGTATTTGGCTACTATATGTTGTCTTGTTTCTCTATTAGTCAGGAATGTGATAAGTCACTCCCTGTGTGTTGTTTGTGTGTTTGGATCCTGTGATGATCTTGAACTTGGTGTTCGGGGGAGCAGATGACTAGGTGAAATGCTTTAAAGAATCATGTGCTGAAGGACGTCGGAACACAATGCTCTGATAAGATGTGACATTGGGGTATAGGGTTTTATAGACGGCCTTGTTTAAGCCGAAGTGAATTTATTATTTATTTTGAAAAGTTTTATAATAATGTTAGAAAGGTGATTGTGAGTCTGCTACCTTCTTAAAAGACTTGTATTTAAATATGTTTTAAAAACTTGAATTAAGTTTAATTTTTTTTAATTATTTCTTTTATTATTAATTCATATATGTGTGGGGTAGAGAGTGTCACACCAAAAGCCACGACGAACTTCAACGCATCCTTGTCGACCTTCTCTTCATCACCAACAACGTCGCTAACGTCCCTTCTCTGGTGATAAAATCGATGTCGTTCTACCACAAGACCACCATTGGGGTCTATAGCTGGTGTGCTTGAGATCGAATGAAGGTCTGCTATCGTTCACACCCTTTCGTTCTAGATTGGTTTTGTCTCCATCCTCGTGTATCATCCCATGCACAAATCGCTCTTGTGCAACAAACCCATCGTACCTCACGCTCTCATAAAATTGAGCTACAAAATGAAACCAGTTTTTCATATTGATTTAAAAAAAAAGATAAGAAATAGAAGAATGAGATTGAGAATTCTCTGATGGGAATTCAACAAAATCAAAACCAGATCTGCAAGTTTATATGAAATTTAAAATAGAGGAAGGAGCTTGAGGGCTTCCCCGCGGGAAAGTTTTGGGAGTGAGAAGAAGCTTCAAGCTTGTGAAAGAAGGAGGGAAACGACGAGGGAAAGTGGTTGCCGGTGAGAGCATGTGGGTCCCACAACCCAATGGCCAATGTCTATATCCAACTGAAAAAATTCAGTTAATGGAGAAGCCCTGAACCCCACATTTAGGACATTATGCGTGTGTCTTAACAAATATTTCTAACTTAATATAATAGTATTACTTTATACTTTAATAATATTTCTATATATTTTTTATAATTGCGCGTCTAAAATTAAGTGATTATTATCAACATATGTAAAAAAAATGACTTTTACTAAATCAATTTATTTGCTTTTAATCAAACTGAATTCTACAATATTAAACTATCCAAAATTAAGGTTGGACAAAAATGTTAATTTGTGGTAACTTCAGTAACTTGTTTCGTTAGGTTGAGGCATTGTCCTTTACCTTTCCATACCAAGTCAAAGGAAAAAGATGAACAAACATCTCCTTATTGTTTCTGTTTTCTGGGTTTTAAAATATTTGTTTCAGAAATAATTTTCAAAAATTAATAGATTTTGGATGAAAAATTAACTATTGAATAAAGAAACAATTTCTAAATCACTGGCCCAGCAAATTTCACCTGATTCAATGTGGACAATTACTTCCTGCACTCCCCAATTGCTTCTTGCACCTAATTTGAAATTTATAATTATATTTTGGAAAAGTCTTTTTGACATGCAATTTTTTACATTTTAAAGACCCTGCTAAAATGTAATTTTAGATTTCAAATTCCGAATGAAGCATTTTAGAACTTTTAAAAGGTGCAACAAGTAATTGCCTTCAATTATTTTGAATCGACTAACAGCTAGCTAAATCAACTTAATTAAAGCTGTGAAGTATACCTCCTTACTTGTTTTATATATCTCATCTTTCTATTTTTCATTCAATTTACTTACATAATTTTATCCCTTATCTTCTCCATCCTAATGTTAGAAACAATTCTTTCAATTTTTTTTTCAATTACATGTCTCTTAGATTCCACTCGAAAAATTCCATTAATCCTCTTTTCAAGAAAACAAGAATGTCATTAATAATTAAACTAAGCAGCACCTGCGTGCATTGCAGGCTTAACTCATGCAACCACAGCACCAACTCAAGTAGACGTTAGTATCTTTATAAAGATTTTATCAAAAACTATTTACATACAAGTATTGAAGGAAAAGCATTGCTCCAACAAGGCTTTTGCGAAACTAAACTATGATATATCTTAGAAACTTAAGAAGTTACACGGTTTTTTTTAATATAAAAAAAGTAAGAATCAGTCAAGTATCATCATTTAACTTCCTTTCAACTACTACAAAATATTATTTTACAATATTGATTCAAAAATAGTTCTCTGTATCGATCTTAGAATATGATGCGGTGACATTTTTGTAATTAGAAAAATAAAAAAAAACATTTTAACAATTGTCATTCTAAGACAGTTATATGGACCCGTCTTAAATTGTGTCTCGGTGACAATGTGGTAATTCTAACGACCTTCTAATCCATTTCACAATTTGTAACTTTGCATCAGCCAAAATAAAAGCCTTCACATAAACAAACATTTGGAAGTTGGAACCCTTCACAATATTGGAATCCAAAGATTGTGGGTGGGACTAGGAATGCTAAATAAAACTATTTTTTTTAAAAATAACTATAACTAATTATATAAAAGTAATTATAAAATTATAACCAATTTTATAATTATAGATATTTTAAATAATTTATTTTTATTTAAAAACTAGTTATAGTTATAAAACTATAACTAATTTTATAGAAATAGGTATTTCAAATAATTTATTTTTTTCATTCATAGTTAGTTATATAATTAGTTTTAGACATAACTTATGTAATTGGTTATATAACTAATTTATTTATAACTAGTTATATATCCATATTTTAAAAAAATAACTAGTTATATAAAATTATACTCATATTTTAAAAACTAATTATAATTATGGTTATAGTTATAACATTCACTTATAATCTAGTTATTTATTATGTATGACTATAGTTATGTAAATAGCCAAATTAAAGAAAGTTTGTTCCATTAAATTAAATTACAAAATTATCCTTCACTTTATATAATTTTTTAAGAGAAATCGATTTTTAGTCCCTGTGAAAAGGTGTTAGATTACTAATTTACTTCTTAAAAATTAGAGGAATTTTTTTTTTAATGAAATAAGTCATGATAAGCATCAAAATAGCACCCTAATCCCAACTAAGTTAGCATCAAGAGAACTATCCATCCTCTGGCTCATACCCTCATCTTATTAGAAGATAACAACAATAAATAAAGCATGGGGACCAAACCAAACCCATATAACACAGCATATTAACAGAATCTATATGAAGGCAAGCCTGTCTTATTTCGACCAAAATCATTAGAAATAAAACTAGACAAACTCCCACCAATTGAAACCTGCATTTGAAACTCCAAAAGAGGCCAATTTATTCACACAATAGTTTCCTTATCTAAAAATGTGAGTGGAAAAAAAATGCACACTACTAATAGCAAATATGCAGTTTTCCCACTTATTACGAAGTCACCATGGAACCAAAGATGAGTTCTTTAGTGCTGCAATAACCAACATGGAATCACTTTCCAACCAAATACTATTCCAGTGACGATGTCTAGCAATATCAATGGCTTTAACTACAACCATCAGTTCAGCAGAGAAGGAGAATAAGACTCCTAAATGTAATGCAAACCCTCCAAGAAAGTTCCCTTGATCATCTCTAAACAGACCCGCACTAACCGCAATACCTGGAGAACCCCTCCCAGCTCCATCTGTATTCACCTTAATTAATCCAACCGAAGGCTGGAGGCACCCATAAGACTTTTTTTAATATTAGGAGTTATACCTACATGTCTCTGAATATGGAAGGTTTTAAGAATACTAACATATTTGTTCTCTCTATTTTGGCAAATCCATAATTTTGATCCAAATTTCAATTTTGTTTATATTTATTTTTTTATTTTGTTTCAATTGAACCTTAAATCTAACATATTTATTTAATGTATCATCAAGAAATAATATATATATATATATATATATATATATATATATATATATATATAAATAAATTAGACGCAAGCCATAACTAGTGATTAGGCAAGATAAAATAAACTATTATAATTAAAGAAGAAAAATATAAGGGAACAATTTGCACAAGGAGATATGTAAGATAAAGGGGAGTCTTTGGTGTCCAAAGAAATATGGTTCATGTAAGGGGGATTTGGGAGAAATTCTAGGTTTCATGAGAATCTTAGATTGACAATTTTTGTTTTTCATGTTTGATATCTATTTTAAAAAAATAAGATTTCTGAAAAAGAATATTTTTTGGTAATGTTTTTTGAGCAATTTCTCATGAAAATTTTTTTTTACTACAAATAAAAATGTCATGTTACTCTTATTAGATTCTTTAATTTGATAAATAATTAAAATATCATGTAACTTATTTATTTTTGAAAAATTTTCCCAAAAATATTTATAACCAACCAAATAGATTTTTCATTCCTAGGTATCATGATTTGATCATAGGAATCATAATTCCGGGATATGAAAAAAATTTCTCCTACTAAACACTTCCTAAGGGTTTTTATTTGTTAACGTAGTTAGATTAAATTGAAGGAGGTACAAACCTCAACAAAGACAAAAAAAAAAGTAAGATAAAACAATGAGAAAAATGAATTTATACGGAGACAGAATATTTGTGAAATTTTAAGATTCCTACTACTTTATTTCCTTTTTAACATTTGGTAGGGGAATTTTTTTTTTGAGAAAAATGTAAATTATATTAAACCCAAAATGATACAATAATAAACGGAGCATACTCCGCAGCTAGAGAAAATCAAAAGTCTTTCTAATACAAGAAGACCTATATCAAGATGTTAAAACAAATGCAACAGGTGCGCTTGTTTATACATATGAAACTTAATCTTGATAATAACCTCTATTAAAGAAAATTGATAATCTTCAAAAATCAGTTTGTTCCTAGACAGCCAGATGCAGTAGACTGTAATTGTTATAGCCAAACAACGAAATTTTCCTTGAACACCTCATGTGGATCTATCCCTAATTAAAGAATCAGTAATGCGCTGCAAAGAAGTAAAACGTCTGCAGAAAGGAGCCAAATCACGAATGTGAGCCCAAACTTTGAGAGATTTCCTGCAAGAAAAGAACAAATGAGCATTTGACTCAGCCTCATTTGAACATAAAGGGCAGAGGGAACCCTTGTTCAAAAAAGCAGTTTTGTCAAGAGTAAACAGCTAGTTCCTTTTAGCAAGCCATAGAATGAAAGACATCTTAGGGGGATTGCTAGGTTCCATATAACAGAACACCAACTAACAATAGGCTTGACACCTCTAATATATTCATAGACTTTGCCAACAAGCAATTGTTCATTGGTGCTCCAAGATTGAATCCTCTTTTTGGCCTCTTCTGTACTTAGCTCTTTGGAGATAATAAAGTCCCTTATTTGAATGATTTTCTTTATCAAAACTGAATCTGATGAAAAAGTATTGTAATTCCACACATCGCTCCCTCTGAAATTTTCCTTGAGCACCTGATGTGAATTTGCCCCTAATTTTCATACTAGGGAACATGATTTCTAGAAATGAGTAAAATACATTTGGTTAATCTTAAATGTTTCTTGAGAATTAAAGATTCATTTAAAATACATAACTAAAATTTTCTCTACTTGAGAAAGTTGGATTCCTGCCCCCCCCCCCCCCCCCCCTTTTAGAAATGTTTTTGTGGGAAAGTGAGCTAAAATTATTTGTCGGGAACCATAATTTTCTGATAATATTTTTTATTAATTATATACCAAACAAAGGAATCATAGTATCCTAATTTAAGATTCTTGGGAAAGTAAAACTTTCTATCTACCATATGCACCAAGAGATGCAAAGTAAAAAAAAAAAAAACCTGAAAGAATTGTTTCTTTGGATGAAGATGTAAAGGATGAGGCTATATGCACATTTCATATAAAAAATGCTTAAATATATTTTTGGTAAAATACATTTGGGGTCCCTATAAAATCTCAAAGAACTGTTTTTTGTACCTGGCATATTCCCATTTTTTAGTTTACTACCTAATTTTTTTATTTTGGTACCTGACCTTTCCAAACTTTTGTATTTGGTACTCGTTGTTTGGCTGACTCCGTTAAGTGGTGACGTGGTTGACGAAATATCACATCATTAGTTCCACATCATTAAAAGATAACATTATGTTTTTTCACGTTATCAATTTTTTGAAATTATTTTAAAAAACACACCTTTAGAGTTGGCTTGACCGACTCTAACAACACAAAGTTGACTCCAATTCAGATTTAGAATAAGCTATCTCCAACTCAATTTTTTCCCAAATCGAAACTCTGCATGATTTTGCCCCAAATCAAAACCCCCAACTCTTGATTTGGCCACAAATTGAAATCCCAAATGAAGATTTGCAACAAAGGTTGTTGTACACCATTCAAACTTTGTGGTAGCAATAGAAAATGAAGGTCACAAAGAATGGTATCATTATCAGAGATCTACGCAGGGGTAGTGCTTTTAACATTGTTTGGCTAGATTTGGTGATAGGTGGTGGTTTTGGACACGGATCTGGTGATAGGTGGTGATGGTCGAGGAATTGTGCATGGCGGTGCGGAGGGCAGGTTGTCATGCACAGGACGGTGGGTGTTGGCACGTAGTGAGGGGTTGGAAGGTGTGGTGGTTCGAAGAGAGATGGCGGTTGTTGGTGGCTATGGTGGCGGTTGTTGGTGGCTATGGTGTTTAGGGCAAAGGAGAAGATTGAGGGAGAAGATTATGTGTTGTGTTGTTAAAGGCAACTCTAACAATGCGTTTGTTGTAAATAATCAAAAAATAATTAATGACGTGAAAAAGTAAAATATGGTGTGGCAATGACCTAACATTGACGGTGGGCATAAAATGTAAAAGTTTGGAAAAGTCAAATAAAAAAAACATGGTAGTAAAATAAAAGAAAATATAGTTTAGATATGAAAAACATATTTAAGAAAAAAAGAAAATACAAAGAAAGAGTAAAGGAGGTATGTTTAACAATTATTGACCGGTTAACCTAAATCAACTATCAGGCCCGATAGATCCAAATTTTTTGGCGCCACATTCACTTAATAAACTCTCTCTAGTCATTTAAATTTGAAATGAAATATATTAATTTTGACTTGTGTGCAGATTTATGAAATAATATATTTAATAGTTTGAATAAGTTTCTATATATTTATGAGAAAATATCTAGGCGTTGATAATGTTAAAATGTTTTTATATTCTCGTTCTATCAAGAAATATTAAGTACTTCCGAAACAAATTTTAAGTATGATATGCTTGTTTTGAATTTTAAACGAACTTAAAAGTCATATTTAACATAATTTTTTTATAATTTAACAATATTGATTCGGCATAAAAGTTAAACCCTTATATTTATTATGCATTTCAACTTTTTAAATTGTATTTATCATTTTTAGAAAAATAGAATAAAAACTAAAAAATATTCCTTCTACCACTTTAGATTGGATTGTATTATTTCATCTTTGGATTAAAACAAACTGATTGCATAGTAAAAAAAAAGGTTTGAAACTATTTTTAATCCCTAAAATTGTGACATTTTTTTATTTTAATATTTATAAATATTTATTTGTTTTTAATTTCTAAATATTATAAAAACAACATGTTTTTATTCCTAATAGAAAATAAAAATCGCAATTTTTAGTCCCATTTGGTCTACTTGCATTCTTCCATTGGGCTTGTCTGGCCTGAGTATCTTTTTCAAGATTCAACAGTGATTCACCACAATTGGAAATTAAGTCATTTTTGAGTATCCACAACTTGCTTAATATCTAGTCTCAAACTGTTTTCGAAGTTAGAACACCTTGATCATTCATTCATACCATTCTTTAAATATATGTTCATAAACCAGATTTTCTTATCAACTTTTTATGTGTAGTTCTAGGTCTATTGTGTGCATTTATGATACAATTTGTTGTCAAAACTCATGATTTATGGTTAGACTTGTTAAATAGGTGATTAGGGGGTATTTGGTAATAAAAGGGCTCAAAACATGCCAAATTGATGAAGTAGGAGATCTAATTATTCATCACGGTTGTGATCAACCTAAAAGTCACTAAGGTCATGATAGTTTGATCACGACCCAACATTTAAAAGAGTGAACATCATTCAAGTCGTGATCCTTTGATCAAGACAAAGCGCATAATTAAGCATAAAAAGTCACCACGATCATGACCGTGACCAAAATGTCCTGACAGTTATAATTATAAATAGTTTCTTTTTTAGACCTTAGGGAGAGTGTTTTTATTCTTTTACGATTTTTGAGTTCTGAGAGAGAGAGCAAGAGCACTGTGTTAGAGTCCTTAGCCCAGATAAGTGTGGAGATCACAATTAGGAAGGTTCCTCATATGGATTTCGACCCTCTTGGTATGCCTATACTTCTTCTTAGGATTTCTAATTTATTCATAGCTATAAGTGGCTAGTCTCCCCAATCAAGCGATTATGATGTAACCTACCTTGAACCCCTATTTGGATTTTAATGAGATTCTCAATGTTATAAAAACAAAAACCATAAAAAATATATTTAGATTCTCATTTTTAATCATCTCTGTCGTTAGTTTAATAAATTTAACTAATTGAGAATACAAGTAGTCCTATGATTTGATATTTGGACTTTCGAATACACTTGCCCTTGTGCGAGCATAACATATTTTACGCATCAATAACATCCCAGACGAATCACACTAGAATGAGAGGAATTCAGAGGTTGTACAAATATGGACTCTAAAATAACTTAAAGGAATGAATTGGTACTACCTATACAAATAAGATGCATATATTTTTTTGTAGTTCATTACTTAAGAACTTTATAGTTAAACATGTTTGATTTATAACAATTATGGAATGAGTGACCTTCCGAGAAATTTCGTGGAAAACATGTGAGTGATGACAAATTGAAACACACTTTAAAGTTTCGTGTTAATTTGTGAAGATAATCATTGATCCTAGAAGCAAACAAAATTAATTATCGAAATTTCAAAAATGACTATCTAAAGTAGATCCTGAGTGGGGAAAGTTTCTAATCAACAAGAATATATCAAGTGAAATATCATGATATGAAATGTGTGTTTGAATCAACCAAAAATTAAAAATCTAAGAATGCTACATACGAGAGGTATGATTTGACCGTGGTGAGTATTAAGGTGATCGACTGTAATCCTTGGATAAAGGCGAGTGAGTAATAAGGCTTTTGAGTATCTGGTACTGGCAATGGAGACTCTAATAGCGTTGGTCCATCATCATCAATCTCTCCTGGGTCCTCATCATCTAAAATAAGAGGGGTTAGTTGTGGATCCAAGTCAATATCATGACTTCCGTGTGCCATGCCATGACCAGTGTGCATTCAATTTGTTTATTTAAATTTAATGTATTCGTTTAAGTTTATTTTATGTTTATATAACTTTTTATTTTATTTTATTTTTTTGATCCTATTTAATTTATTTAATTTCTTTATTGTTACATATAATTTATTTTACACTTATTTAACGTTCTTTTCTAAAACAATGTATTATACCACGTGGATGTAGCCATTTCATTTGGCTCATTCTGAATGAGCCTAACAAATTAATTAATTAGCTACATGGAAAAAGATCACATGTTTTTGAAAATTATAAAGTTAATTATCAATTTTCATGCTAAGGTGGCAAAACAATTCTGATTTGGTAAATTGTTTCAAAATTATGCTTATTCTGTAGTTAGCAATTTTGCATCAGTTCTTTGATAAAATTAAGTTTATAATAAATAAATAAATATGGTTTAGTATATAAAATAAATTATAATATATAAATATCCTTTTGAACATATCAAATATATTTAAATTTCTAAAAAATAATTATCAAATAAGATTATTTTTAAAAATTAATCTTTCATTTTTAAAAAGTTATTGAAACTCAATTTAATATAAAGATAAAATAGAATAGATCGTAATGAATAGATTATTAAAAAGATAAATATAAAAAGAAATAAAATAAAAGATAGGAACTTAAAATGGTTGAAAGATAACTTTTTGACTAGTAATTGAACAGTATGTGAAATGCACATTCAAACAAGAGAAAAAAATTATTAAAATGTCTAATCTATTTAAGAGAATTAGAAAAGTCGAAAACTCACTCTCCAAATTATGCATTCTAATTTGTAATATAAGAGTAAATTTATTATGTTCTTTTATTGTCTTTTGTTATAATTTTTAAAATGATTCTGTTACTATACTCAAAATACGTAAAATATTTTAAGACAAATATTTTAACTTTCATATTTTAGATAGTAAAATACATTTACAACTATTGATTTAAAATTAACTATCGAGATTGTGATAAAAATTAAATACATATACAAGAAATTCATAAATTAACGAGTTTAATATTTATGTATTCTCAATGTAAAGGCTTTTATATTTAGAAATCACATTACTGTATTTTTTTAAGTAATAAAGGCTAGTATTACTTTTTTAATATATTCTTTTTAGCACATTCTACATTTTTTTATTGAAATTGACTAGCAACTACAAAATTTTGTGTATTTTAATTTATAATATAAAAGTATATTATAACTAAAAATAAAATAAATTTTATTGTATAAAAATTATTTTAAATAAAAATTATTTTTTATACATTCATATAACTAGTATTTTAGTATATATAAATATAAGATAAAATTTTACTTTTATAAAATTAAAATTCATAATAAATAAATGTATCTAAATATATAAATTATATATTAATTTAAAATAAATAATTTAAATTATAATATAATGTTATTTTAATTCTAGACAGTTTCTTAAAAAAAAAATAGGGAAGTTTCTTTTACAGATAAAGATAAAAGATTCAGCTTAAGGAATAGATAGTTACAAAGATGATACAGATAAAGATAAGAAAAACAAAATAATTTGAATGTGCATCTAAAGAAGAGTAAAAGAAAAGATGTTGAAAAAAAAGAGAAGAAACTCACTTTTCAAAGTAGTATTATGTTAAGAAAATATTTTTTTTATGTGATTAAAAATATAACTTCTAAATTTAAACAAACAAACACTATTTTTAATTATTCATGATTTTTATTTATTTATTTATTTTGGTAAGTGTTTATATACATGAATAAGGATGCATATGAGTAAAATGGGGTATTTTTGTGTCTCAATCCTTTGGTTGATTAGGAAATAATATCCTCACTAATCCGGAACTTATGTGAATGATTCAACCATAAGTTTGAATACATGAATTTCTTGTATTCAATATTTGATTGCATCTAATGTTGTATACTTACGAGATTCTTGGAGACAAGATTTAAAAAATACAAATATGATAAACGATGTAACGTGTTAAAAAATAGAAAAAAGGTTAAATGACCTATTTTGTTATTTATTTAATTTTTTTGGTTCAATTTAATTTTTTATCTTTTAAAAAAATAATTTGATTTTTTATCTTATTTTTTGTTTATTTTAATTTTTATCTTTTACGAAGTTTATTTTAATCATTTATTTTTCTTTATTCAATTTTAAATGGATTTAATGATCAAACTGAACAAGAAAATAAGATAAAGAACCAAATATGTCATTTTAAAAAATAGCATCAATCAAGTATTTGATTATTTGATAGAAACATACATTACTCAGCGAAACGACAAAAATAGGGTAATTTTTTTTTCAAAATTACCAAATAGTGGTAAAATTTAAATTAATACTTCGAAAGGAGTAAGTTGTAAGGTAATCTATAACTCATGAATTGAAAGTTGTAAACTGTGTTATGACTTTTTTTTTTCTTTCTTCAATGAAGTCGTAAAAAATTTTATGACTTCAATTTTTTTTTTCAACACGACTTTAAAGTCATAAGGGAGTATTTTTTTTCCTTTTTTTGTTTAAGTTATAAAATAATTTACGACTTCAATTTTATTTTTCAACATGACTTTAAAATTGTAAGGTTTTTTTTTCTTTTTTCCATTTTACGACTTCAATTTTTTTTATTTTCAGCACGACTTTAAGTCGTAATTTTTTTTAAAAAAAGTTGTAAATATTTTTTTATTTTAATTATTTAATGAATTAATATATGTTTTATTTTTTAGTTTTATTTAATATTTTCTATATTTTTTGTATATTGTGTTATTTAATATATTTTTTATATTTTGTTTTCTAATGTTAAAGATTACTATTTTTGTTTTGTAAATTAAAAAAATAATACAAAAGACTTAAATTTAAATAAAAATATTAAAATGTACTACACATATTTGTTTACCAAAAATATTAATAGTGGAATGATGTCCCACAACGCGTTCTTCTGGATATGCGTCTAGGTCTTTCATCTTGCTGCACTTGATTTGTTGATGGTTATTGTTATCTTGTTCTATGATGGTAACGTGTAACTATTTGTTGTTGTTGAGGAACATCATCACCATCATGGTCATCATCATTATTGTTGGTATTGTTATCATCGTCTTCCTCCTCATCCTCATGACTTATGTCATGTATTTGAGTAAGTAATGGTGGATGATAACAAGAGCTCGTTGGTGGTTGGTTGTATGCTGTTGAAAGTGGTACCAAACCTTTGTGAAAGTCCTTCAAAAATATATAAGGTAAAAGGAACTTGAAATGAGTATTGAGGCATATATGATGAGAATTCAAATGTTTGAAAACTTTTTTTACATCCTTGAGGCATATATCCAAAGAAGCCTGCTGATTGATAAATAGATTGTGCATGTGATTAATGATGTTGTGACATATATCTAGAAACATGCACTAGAGGTACACTGGGTTCAACATGTGATTGATGGTGGTGATGACTTGTAAATTAAGAATTACGAAGTTAGAAATAATAATGAATAATAATAGCAATAATTTATCAAAATTCTTAAGTAAACTAACAACCTCAGTAGATAGTATCCCCTCACGCGATATATGTCGTCTAGTTCGACGTGTATACCATTGCATGTATTCTGAATTTTCATGCAAAATACCATGATCAACTTCACCTTGAACAATATAATGATTCCATTTGTTAATCCAGTTGCGATGATGGTAAGGCTAAAAAATATATATTCTCTCTCTTATATCTATGTCATCAAATTTGTCTAGGTTTGGTGGGTCCTTCGGAATATTTTATCCCAATCCAAATTGTCTCATGAGCCTGTCTATTGAATGTCATTCCACAATTGCAAAACATATAAGAGGTACTTTTGCACAAACAATCGTAGATACCTCAACATCATCAATTAATCATTTTATTTGAGATGTCTCATAAGATGTCCACAAGAACTGCAAGACATATATTATTATTATCACATATTTCTTAATGAATAAGAAATACTTAATATAAATAATAAAAAAATGAACCTTATTCATATGTAGTCTATCAAATATGACGTGTATTAGTTTGACTGCATGGGTAAGAATGTTTGTTTGACTCATCGGCCGAGATCATCTTTGTGCAAGAGAAAATTCAAGTCCTTGTTGTACTTCATCGTTAGATAGGTCATCTATCTATAAGGCAAATCATTTAATGTGATCCCACGCCCATGATTGTAGTAGCAACAAACATCCTCTGATATTAGTTTATAAAGGCTTTGCAACCCGATCTAAAGCTCGAAAAAGGGAAGCTAACATTGTTGCACCCTAATGACCTGCCTCTATAAAATTTGATAACAAAAGGAGATACATAAAATGAACTCTTGCTCTTAATGCATGTGGCATCAAACATCCACCTATGAGCATCATGATATGAGCTCTAGCATGTTGTGCAATCACAACATCATTAGGATCAATAAGAAGTTCATAAAATTTTGTCACAACCAGGTTAGATAAATCATTTTCCCCTTTATATACTTATTAGGTGGAATGTCCCCTAATAAGGTCTAATAAGCAAACACACGTCACTAGTAACGACACTAGTTACAAGCAGTCCGCCAATCTTAAGGCCCGACTGCAAGGTCACATCTTCTAAAGTTATGGTTGCCTCCCCATGTGGAAATTGAAATGTGAGTTTCGGGCCTCCAACGTTCAACCAATGCAATAACCAAATGTTGGTTAATATCAATCTACCCAACAATTATAACAGGACCAAAACCATCTTCATTTATTAAGTTTTTCATGTGATTATCTATACAATCCAAATGCATAAAAGCCCAGACATAATTACACCTTGGACGAATCATTCTCTCTTTGCCTTCCTACACTTGATTGGAAATATGATTGTGTTGTAAGCACAACTAGGAGCCATCAATAGGTCTTGGTTGTGCATGTGTCATTGCTTCACAAAATAAAATAAAAAAGAAAACAAGATGGGGAGGCAACAAGTGTATTGGCCAAGGAATTTTTAAGAGGATAAGATGATTTTGCTTTTTGAAAGGATAAGATATTTTTGTTCTGAAAAACTCTAAGCAAATTCATGTTCCAAGTCACATATAAATAGACCTTTGATGGCCATGTAAAAACCATTTGAACAGATGTGACCCTTGGAAATAATTTTCTGAAAATCTCCTCTGGTAATCGATTACAAGACTTGTGTAATCGATTACAGGCTTTAAAATTTGAATTAAAACGTTCAATAACTACTGGTAATCGATTACCATTTATGTGTAATCGATTACACAGTGTAAAATTTTAAATTCAAACTTGTAATGATTGTTATAAATCATTTTGGCCACTGGTAATCGATTACATCCTCTGGTAATCGATTACCGGAGAGTAAATCTCTTAAAAAAGACATTTTAGCTTAAATTTCTTGGCCAAATCTTTTGTTGTTTCAATTTGGAATTCCCTTCCTAAATCACTAGAGATCTTCTTGATGTTGTATCTTGTATTCTTGGATTTTTGTCTTGAATTAAACTTGAGAAGCGCATTTTCATAAGGCAACAAAACATCATGATCATATGGCATCATTAAAACATCAAAGTCAAAGTCTTTGCTTCTACACCCATGCCTTTGAGTTCATGTGAGAAAGAATCTCATGTTTTTGCAATGTACTTGATTGGACTTCACGTAAACAATCTCATGGCACATGGTAATGGTAAGTTGAACATGTAGAATGTCATGGCACTTTCTTGAATGTGTAAAATCTCGTTGGCTTGCTCTTGCTTGAACGTGTAGCCTTTGGGGTTCTTCAACTTGTCATTCACAAGCTTCATCATTTAAGGAGGGACGATTCTTCAAGTTACAACATATTTCCATACTTCATATTGTGCAAGCTAAGATTCTTCACACATGAGCTTGTAATATTCTCGTTCTTATGCACTTATCAAATGTTTCATCTGTATTTTCGGCTTCTTCTGCACGAGCCTCACCTATATTTGCATATTTTGGTGTGAGTCACATGACAAAGAAGTCATAGCACATGGCTCGACTTTATGCTTTTTATTTGGTGTTTGACAAAGAAGTCGTAGCACATGGCATGACCTTATGCTTTTTATTTGGCTTTGTCAAAGAAGACAAAGAAGTTGTAGCACATGGAGTGACCTTATGCTTTTTATTTGGTTTAATTAATGGAATTTGAGTAGAAATTGTGAGCATTGGCATGACTTTAAAGTTGTCATTAGGATTTAGTTATTTATTTAAAAATATATGTTGCAATTTATAAGTTAACATTATTTAAAACAAAAATATTTTAGAGTTTTAATCATTATTTTTATTTATCTAAAAATGATATAAGTTAAAAAACATTAAATATTTATAACAAAAACTTTAGGGTTTTAATTATTATTATTATTATTATTATTATTATTATTATTATGTATTTAAAAATGTTATAATTATAATTATTTATAAAAAAATACTATAAATCAATTCAAAGTTGTGGAGGATTTTAATTACTTTGAAGTCATGCTAAATCAACGACTTTCATCTTCATTATAAAAGGGATGATGCCTAACACTCAAGCTCACTAGTAATCTTCTTTATCTTTTCACATTTTCCTTAAAAGTCATTGTAGTCATTTTTATGATCTTCCCAGTATGTTTTTATTTAACGTTAGATACTGTAAATTACTCATATCTTTAATGCTAGATTACATTTTTATTTATTTAGAGATGTCTGGTGAAGAACCCATGATAAGAGATAATGTTAACAACTTTAGTGATAAGGATTAGGAGCACGATGTTCACAAAAGTGGAAAACCAAACAATCAAAGTCAGTGTGGATCATCTTCATATTTTGAAACTATTAATAACCAACTTTCAGAAGATCTACAATTCTCAAACCCTTACCAAAATAGAGGGACTGACAGTACGAATGACTCCTATGACCTTTATGAAGACATGATATTTGAATCAAAACAAGCAGTTGTGAATGTAATTAAGCAATTTCATTATCTATATTCATTTAATTATGATGTAGAAGAGAACAAGAGTGACAAGTATGTTGTTAAGTGTATACTATATGCTAATGGATGTCATTAGAAGGTTAAAGCATCTTTCAGCAAAATACGTAGTAGGTGGGAGATAAAGAAAATAAATAGTATTCACACTTGCACAACTTCACTCATATCACAAGATTATGTTAGGTTAGACTCATCTGTAATTACTCATAATATTGTTCATTTAGTGAAAACATATTTTGGAATCCAAATCAAAACATTGATTGCAGACATGCTGCAACGATTTGGTTATACCGTGACACACAAAAAGGCATGGACAACTAAACAGAAAACACTCGAAATTGCATTTGGAAGTTAGGAAGAATCATATAATTAGCTGCCTATATGGATGACAACTACTCAACACTTTGTACCAAGTACAATTGTTAGATACAAAACATTCAATTCAACAGAGGATAGTGAGGATGACTCTTCTAAGGTGATTCTTAATAGTGTATTTTGGGCTTTTAAGCCATGCATTGAAGGCTTTCAATATTGCAAGCCGATTGTGCTAATAAATGACATATTTTTAATTGGAAAATATCTTGGTACTTTGTTGACTGCCATTGGACAAGATGGTAGTTGAAATATTTTTTCACTTGCTTTTGCAATTGTTGAGAACAAGAGAAAAGAAGCTTGGATGTGGTTTTTGTATTATTGGATGGGTTGGGCCGAATGTAACTTCTATGTGTTGCATTTGCCACATTGCACCAAATTTTAATAAAGTCTTTAAAAATGTCGACTTAAAAAAACAAGTCATTAATATGGGTAAGCTTCTAAGTGTAACACCTCATTTTTCGTAAAATAAATTAAATAGGATTTTATTTAAAAATAAATAGAGTTTTATGAAAATAATGAGGTTTTTTTAATTAAATAAATAAGGTGAAATAGTTTTATTAATTAAAATAATTTTTTAAGGTAAATAAAACAAATATATGTTCTTAGAAAATAAAAATATGTTTTATTTATTTATTTGATAGGGAGTAAAATATATTTCTTTTTTATAAAATAATAAAATAAAGAAAATAGAGTAAATAAACTTGTCCCAGTAAAAATACGTCTCAAACTCGTTAACCGTTGTATCATCGTGATATTTGAACATCAAGTTTAAAAATCATTTTCTCATATCCTCACCGTTGGTATTTGCGAAATAATGTCTGTGGTGAGAGAAATGTTCCTCGCACGTAGCTCTCTTTTTCCCACATACACTCAAACCTGTCTTAGTAAAACTATGATCCTGGATTTGTTAACCATTGGATCATCGTGAAATGTGAAAAAGAGGTTCATAACTCATCTTTACACGTCCCTACCATTGGGATTTGTGAAATAATGTGTTTGGTGAGAGAAATGTCCCTCGCATGGAGATAATGAAATGGAGGCTCCAATCCCTTCTCCTTCTCTCTAGCGCTTGGAAACTCTAGCAGAGTAACTAGAGAAAAAGCTTCAAGAATCTTAGGGAACCGCTAGAGATGCCACTATCACTACTGAACTACACACGTAAGCCCACTTAGAGGTACGAGATGAGTTTATCGTAATTGGGGTTAGAATGAACATGTGTAAGGATTCTTGGGGAACCGCTAGAGATGTCACTATCACTACTGAACTACACTATTGAACTATCACTATTGAATTGTTGTGTGCATTGAGTTGTGAGCTATGAACCGTACAATCACACCACTATAAGATCTTTTAAGGGCGACGAGTTAAGGTGCAATGAGTATTATGATAGGATCCACTGTGGGAACCCAACGAGTTTAATCACTTTAAGGCACGATGAGTTAAAATTATTTTGAGAATAATTTAGGAGTCGTATGTTTTGTATAGTTCATAGATAAATTTTACGTGCTAAAATGTTTTCTGGGTTGGACCTGAATCAGAAGGAGAGACTTTGACGAACTCTTTGGAGTGTAGACCTTGGGGGTAAATGCACTCGGTTTAAATGTTCCTTGAAGCCTATGTTGATCCCATATGGTTGAAGCCTTCTCACAAAACAAAGTGACCCTAACTGGTCTTCCTATGATTTTACCTAATAAGAGTGACCTGACTTACCAGTGTGTGGTTTGTGTTGTCATGTATTCCTAGGCGTCCGATGAGATTTTTCATTAACATGATACCACATTGCATATAGGATTGAGTCTTAGTATATTGTTGCATAACGTTTGCGTATTGATCGATATTGATTGGTTGAGTGATATTGTGTTTTGATCCTTGAGTATGTGAATGTTGTGAAAATGTGTGAGACATGTAATGTTGAGATGTGATGTTACGCGATAAGTGGTGGAATGACATGAGCTGTGTTAAAGTAAGTTGTATTTCATTTATATGATGTGTATATCTATGTTGTCTCATTTCTCTCTATTAGTGAGAAATGTGATAACTCACTCCCTGTGTGCTATTTGTGTTTGGATCTTGTGATGATCTCGAACTTTGTGTTCGTGGAAGCAGATGATTAGGTGGATGACTATGGAGAACCTCATGCTAGAGAACGATGTAACACAATGCTCTGATAAGATGTGACATTGAGATACAAGGTTTTGTATTATTTGCATAAAGTTTTGGACATATAGTTTTTATCATTTTGTTTCACATGCTGAGTCTTAGTTCATTCTTTGGAGTTTGGGACAATTTTGTTTTGAGCCGAAAATGTTTTTAATAAGTTTTATTTGGTAATAATGAAGTGAATGTCACATTTTTACTCACGTGAATTTGTTTAAGTTATTTGAATAAAATTGATTTAATTAAATTCCGAATTTTTATATGTTTTTCTTAAGTATATGTATGTCAAGGTCAAATAATTTATTTGTTACATGTTCAACATATTTATTACTCAATGTTTTGTCTTTTGTCATAGGATATGAGATGAGGAAATTTTGATTTAAGGCAAAGTTGCTCGCAATATGACCAGAGTTTCCACGAGCAGCAAATTAGTTAGACCAAATTCCCTAGAGTAAGTGGACTTAGGCCTATGATGAAGGAAAACGATATGGGCATATGACTACCAACCTTGTCGAATGTATGAATTTTATTTTGAAAGGAGCCCGGGCATTGCCTATTACTTTCTTAGTCAAGGAAACATTTAATGAAATAAATGACTCATTTGTTACTAATGACATGAAAAGCATGAATACGATAAAGGCAGGACATAAGTATTCTAAAGAGGTATATGTCATGATACAAAATAATTGATGCATTGCTACCTCACATTATGTTCGCATGTACTTTCAGAAAATATGGGAGTTTGAGGTTCAAAAAATTGCAAATACACGACTTGGGTGACGAGCAATGGCATGCACGGTCAAATTGAACGAATGATGGTGTGATTGTGAAGAATTCCAAGCACTTCAAATTTGTTGCTTGCATGCAATTGCAACATGTGCTTCTTGCAATTTAAAATGTGATAACTTTGTCGACCTTGTATACCAGTTGGAAAACATTTACAAAGTTTATCAACATCAGTTTCATTTCCTTGGAAGCGAAGATAAATAACCTCAATACTTGGGTCCATATTTTATATTTGATCCTTCGAAGCAACGAGACACAACAAGGAAGGCTAGCTACTAATCTTATACATAATGAGATGGACGAACAAATTCCAAATAGGCCTAAGAAATGTTTATTGTGTAGAACTGAAAGACATAATCGTAGTAATTGTCTATACAAACAAGTTGACAACTAATATTATTTTTATTTTTTTAATTTTATGCTTGTGTTTAATTTATATTTTTTGTTTTATATTAATGTATTATGTTGTTTTTATTTTAACAACTACTTTTATTACTAAATTATTTTTTGTTGTTATTATTAAAATATTTTATAAAATAAAATTAATTAATACTATTGTACAAAATTATTAATTTACTTAATAATAACTGTAAAAATAAATTAATTTTTTTAAAAAAAATTAATATTATTTGATAAATTATAAGTTAATATTAGTAACAAAATATTTTAATATTTTTTAAAACAAAGTACATTTTAATATTTTTATTTAAATTTAAGTCTTTTACATTATTTTTTAATTTTAAAAACAAATAATAATCCTCAACATTAGTAAAAAAATATAAAAAATATGTTAAATAAAATAATATAAAAAATATAAAAATATAGAAAATATTAAATAAAACTAAAAAAAGAAAACATACATTAAGTTATTAAATAATTAAAATAAAAACTTTAAAGTCCCAACGACTTTAAAGTCATGCTAAAAAAAATAATTAAAGTCATAAAATACTTTATGACTTTAATTAAAAAAGAAAAAAAATTCTTAAAACTTTAAAGTCGTGTTGAAAAAAAATTGTAGTAAATTATTTTACGGCTTCAATGGAAAAAGTTAAAAAAAAAATATTTCCTTACAACTTTAAAGTCACGTTGAGAAAAAAAAAAAAAGACATGATAAGCTTGGTTAGATTCCAGACAATCTAAATAGAGGCCATCTTGACTACTACTGGCTTTTGACTATTCTTAGCTTTCTCAATTTCCTCATGTATCTTTGGGTTGCAAAGAGGTATAGGTACAAGAAGGTGGCTGGAAATGCTCATTGAAGATAATAGCTTGAGGTTGGACAACTCTGTTTGCTGAATATATGTTTTATCTTTGATCTATATCAATTTCTTAAACAATTAATTTGTATATATATTATTTGAAGTGTTTGGTAAGTTAAACATAACTCGTCTAAACATATATATATATATACACATAAAATTAAATATGAGCGATATGCATAAAAGATCTAAATTGAAAATCAAGATTTATATATTCATCATCATCTCAAAAGAACTTTTCCTATGATAATGAGTCAAAAAAAATACTAAGAGACCTCATTATACAATTTGTACGCTTTGTTTCTTTACAAAAAAAAATTATAAAGCAAGATGATGAATTAGCAACTTCAAGTCTTCAAGAATTCCACAAACTAGCAATCATCATTGAAAAAGACACCCTCTAACTCTGGTTCATCTAAAGATAAACTAGCAATTTCAAGAATACCATAATCATCAAGTGATCCAAAATCATCTCCAGCTACATCCCACATTTTAGTTTCCTCTTGATGATATTGTGGAGTATTCCTTGAGAGAAGTTGTAGGTTGCTATGAACGAATACTAAATCTTCAACTCTATGTGGTGTCATCTTGTTTCTCGTTAAGGAATGGATAAATGAATATGTACTCCAATTCCTTTCACAACAAGAAGATGAACAAGGTTGCGCAAGTAGCTTAAGGGCAACCTTTTGAAGTATTGGAGAATTAATGCCATGAACTAGCCACCAAGCTTTTGGATCCATTTGACCTCTATCATTTAAAGAATCAAGATCATCAAAACCTTCTCTTCCATCCGAGAAGTTGGCAAACTCAATATTCGCTTTCCTCCTTACATCCACATCAAGAAAGAACCTCTCGAAGCATTTTAATCTTTCACGAGTGAGTTCCATGTCTTGATGTGGAGGAACTCGATTAGAATCTTCACTTAGTCATTCATGACTATAATATCTACAATTAAAAATAAATATATACATGATTAAAATTTATGTAATTCTAAAAAAAATGTAAGTAAAAAAGTATAGAGTCAATTACCTAGGATTTAAAGAATGAGCTAAACAATGGAGAGGAGTGCTACTCTTAGTCCAGTGATCAATTAATATGGAGTGCACTACCTCATAAAAGGTTGATCCTTCACTCTCCTCCTTTCTCTCATATTGATATATGACATTCTTCACCTTTTCAATCATTGAATCCCACATCTCATATACTAGATGGAGAGATGAAGCTTCCGTATCCGTTCTTCTAAGAACATCATAGATAGGGCTAGTGAAAGAAAAAATATAATCAACCTTATCCCACCATTTATCATCCAACAAAGTATCTTTCATAAATTTAGCCTTTGCAACATCATCTTCCTTATAAGAAGACCATTGGTCACTAATGACCATCTCTTGGAGTCCTTTCTTCAATTGCTTGAATCTCTTAAGCATTACAATAGTGGAGGCAAATCTTGTTGGAGCAATGGATAGCAATTTCAATGAATTGAATGAATTGAAAATTGATAGTCTCATAGAGTAACTCATGACAGTTTTTCACAAACATTGCATCATCCGCAATTTGGGTGATCCAAGAACATTCTTCATAAGCAACATTGTTTTTTTCTGTATTCTTGGTTGCACATATGTTCTTCAAAGCAAGATTTAATGTATGGACAACACATGGAGTCCAATAGATGGAAGGAAACTCAGCCTCAATTATTAAACATGCTACTTTACAAACGGCTGCATTATCAATCACTATTTGCACAACATTTGAGTGCCCAACCTGCAATAATTTGGTCCTAACATTTTGAAAATCTATAACGCTCGTCAATTTTGGAAGCCAAATTGAATGGTTGTTAATGGGTGGTAATGGCCACTAATGATTTGTAACCGCCAATAATGAGTGGTAATGGCTACTAAATGCATTCTTGATGGTAGAATGCCTACATAAAGCACATGGATTTGGTCCCTGAGTTCATCCCTTTCGAATTCAGTCTGATATACCATCTAGAGAAAGAAAGAGAAAGAGCTTGGAAGAACTAAAAACAAGAAACTCTTCATGGCAATGGCTGGAGGTATGATTTGATCTGTATTTTCCGCATTTTGTTAATAACCCGTGTTTCTTTTGTAGTTTGTAATATCACAGGTTAAAAGGTTTAGTCTAACATTTGGTATCAGAGCCACATTTGCCTCTGCCTTGTCCATTTTCGGTTTTCGGTATTTTTTCGATTTGATTTCGTTTATGGTATGAAGGGCCTTGTTTCTTAAAAATAAGATTAAAAATCTTTATTTTGTTCGATTTCCTTAATTTTGGCTTTTGAATCGTGTAAAATGGTGTCCAAATGACTGAAAATCGACCGGGTCTGCATATGGGTCGGGTTTGACCCGCTAGAGGTTGAAGATGATGAATAGTGTTTAAAAAAAAACAAACGGAAAATCCTACATTTTGTGCTAGTTGGGTGTCAAACCCTTGACTCCGAGAAGGCTATAGTATGTGCAGACCACTAAACTAGTAAAGCTTTTCTGATATACAATCGTTTTTCATATCTTATATACTCATTTTGCTTTACAGTTTTTTGAATTTTGATTTATTTTATGCATGAATATATTCTGGAAAATTTTATTCTATGCATATATATATGAAATCAAATGCATAATATTATTTTTCAATTATAAAATTATATGAGAATCTTATTCATAATTATATTGTATCTTGATTTTGAAATGCAAAATACCATTTATTCTCATATAATAAAGTTTTACGTCTAAGTGATCTTTATAATTTTGATTAATTATGGATTAGCCACAACATCTATATTTGATTAAAATTATATATTAATTTGGTTAAAGATCATATAAGGAATTAGACATAATATTGTAATTAATTATACTTATATAATGAATTTTATCCCACAGGAATTTTTTATTATATTTGTATAATTAATTGAGATAAAATGACGTATTATTTTTCATGATTTACCCACAGGCATCATGATGTATGTATAATTTGTCGATTTTATCATAAAGTAAATATTTACGATAGAAATTAAATTATTTTCATGTTGTACCCACAAAGCATGAATTTGAGCAAATAATTTGATTATTCTATCATAAGGTTTAATTGTTTCTTATTGAATTAAAAATTTAGCCCACGGGCAATTTTTATGTCACAAGATTCAATTTTATGGTATGTTTACATTGGTAAAAGATACAATTAAGATTAGTATGCCTCAAATTTTGACATAAGCCTTTGAATTTTGCAGCTTCTCAAACTATTAGTTTTTCTGATATTCAATGTTATGTTCCCGAACTCAAAGGAGATAACTATAAGATATGGAAGGAGAGAATTCTTCTACAATTGGGGTGGATGGACATAGACTATGCTATAAGGAAAGACGAACCAACTGCAATCACTAATGAAAGTAGCCTAGCTGACGTTGCGCTATATGAGCGGTGGGAGCGATCCAACCGGCTCAGCGTGATGTTCATTAAGACCAAAATCTCGACTGGGATACATGGTTCTGTTGACCAGCATGAAAAGGTCCAAGACTTGCTTAAGGCCATTGATGACCAGTTCATCACTTCAGATAAGACTTTAGCAAGCACCTTGATCATGAAGTTCTCTTCTCTTCGGCTCACCAGTGTGAAAGGTGTGCGTGAGTACATCATGAAAATGCGAGATATTTCAGCTCAACTTAAGAAACTAGAGATTGATATGTCTGAGTCCTTCCTAGTGCATTTCATTTTGAACACCCTTCCACATGAATATGGGCCGTTTAAGATTTCCTACAACACACATAAAGATAAATGGTCTATCAATGAATTAATGATCATATGTGTTTAGGAAGAAGAAAGGCTTGTAATGGAGATGGGTGAGAGTGCATTGCTGACTACTGCTTATGGGAAGAACAAAGCAATTAAGTCTCAAGCTAATCAGAAGGGGAATGGTAAAATACCACCTCAAGCTGATATTAAGAAGGTGGCAAAGTGTTTCTTTTGCAAGAAGAAGGGACACGTGAAGAAGAATTGCCCCGGGTTCCAGAAATGGCTTGAGAAGAAAGGTAAATCAATCTCATTAGTATGTTATGAATCTAATATGGTTAGTGTTAATATTAACACCTGGTGGATTGATTCTGGATCTACTATTCATATTGCAAATTCTTTACAGGGTATGCAAAACCTAAGGAAACTAGTGGGAAGTGAGCAAAGCATTTTATTAGGCAATAAGCTGGGCTCACATGTGGAGGCCATTGGAACTTGCATTTTGACTTTAAGTAGTGGCTTTATTTTAAAATTAGAAAGGACCTTTTATGTACCAAGTTTTTCCCGAAACTTGATTTCTATTTCAAGACTTGTACTGTTTGGATATTCCTTTAATTTCAAAGACACATCATTTGAGTTATTTTATAATTCTGAATGTGTTGGGAATGATATCTTGTTTGATGGTCTTTATCTTCTTGGTTTACAAAATAGTGTCACTTATAGTTCTATGCATGTTCAAACTGGTATTAAAAGGTGTAATATTAATGAGAATTCCTCTATGTTATGGCACCGGAGATTAGGACATATCTCCATTGAGAGGATTAAAAGGTTAGTGAAAGATGGGGTACTCAATACTCTAGATTTTGCTGACTTTAAGACTTGTGTGGACTGCATTAAGCGTAAGCAGACCAACATGTCTAAGAAAGGTGCTAACAGGAGTTCAAGCATATTAGAAATAATGCATACTGATATTTGTTGTCCAGATATGGATGCACGTGGTCAGAAATATTTTATCACCTTTATAGATGATTATTTACGATATATGAATGTTTATTTACTTCATAACAAATACGAAGCTTTGGATGCCTTCAAAGTCTTTAAGGCTGAAGTTGAGAACCAATGTGGCAAGCAAATAAAAATAGTGAGATCAGATAGAGGTGGAGAATACTATGGCAGATATACTGAGAATGGACAAGCACCTGGTCCCTTTGCAAAGTTTCTTCAAGAACATGGGATTGTTGCCCAATACACTATGCCTGGTTCTCCAAATCAGAATGGTGTGGCAGAAAGAAGGAACCAGACATTATTGGACATGGTGCGGAGTATGTTTAGCAACTCCAATCTTCCTAAATCCTTGTGGGCTGAAGCACTAAAGACGATAGTGTATATATTAAATCGTGTTCCAACCAAGGCTGTCCCAAAGACACCTTTTGAGTTGTTTAAAGGTTGGAAACCAAGTTTGAAACATATGCGCATTTGGGGTTATCCGTCTGAGGTGAGAATATATAACCCACAAGAGAAGAAACTTGACCCGAGGACCATTAGTGTGTATTTTATTGGATATGCCGAAAGGTCTAAAGGTTATAGGTTTTATTGTCCACATCATATTACTAGGATTGTGGAATCAAGAAATGCCAAATTTATTGAAAATGATTTAATCAGTGGGAGTGATCAATTGAGGGACTTAGGTTCTGAAATTGATATAGAATCTCAACCTTCCGCGTCAAATGAAAGATTGGTTGTAATTCATACCCCTCAAGTTCAAAGGGATGATGAACAACACATGATTGACATTCCACAAACTGTTGTTGATAGTCCAGTAGATCAAGTTGATCATCAAATTCATGAAAATGATGAACAACCAGTTGAACAACATGATCCCCAAGAAAATGTTGATGCAACATTAAGGAGGTCTACTAGAGTAAGAAAATCAACTATTCCTAGTGATTATATTGTATATTTGCAAGAATCTGACTATAATATTGGAGCTGAAAATGATCCTGAAACTTTTGATCAAGCCATGAGTTAAAGAGTCAAATTTATGGTATGATGCCATGAAGGATGAGATGAATTCTATGCAGAGTAACAAAGTTTGGAACCTTGTAGAGTTGCCTAATGGGGCAAAGGCCATTAGATGTAAATGGGTCTTTAAGACCAAAAGGGATTCATTAGGCAACATTGAGAGATACAAGGCAAGACTTGTTGCTAAGGGATTTACTCAAAAGGAAGGAATAGATTACAAAGAGACTTTTTCTCCAGTATCTAAGAAAGATTCTCTTCGTATAATCTTGGCATTAGTTGCTCATTTTGACATTGAGTTGCAACAAATGGATGTGAAAACAATTTTTCTTAATGGTGATTTAGAGGAGGAGGTTTATATGAAACAACCTGAAGGTTTCTCCTCTAATAGTGGTGAGCATTTGGTTTGCAAACTTAATAAATCTATATATGGTTTAAAACAAGCTTCCCGTCAGTGGTACCTTAAGTTTCATGGGATAATTTCTTCATTTGGTTTTGATGAAAACCCCATGGATCAATGCATATACCACAAGGTCAGTGGGAGTAAAATATGTTTCATTGTTTTATATGTAGATGATATTTTACTTACAGCCAATGATCGGGGTTTGCTACATGAGGTAAAACAATTTCTCTCTAAGAATTTTGACATGAAGGATATGGGTGATGCATCTTATGTCATCGGCATTAAGATTCATAGAGATAGATCTCGAGGTATTTTTGGTCTATCACAGGAAACCTATATTAACAAAATTTTAGAGAGATTTCGGATGAAAGATTGTTCACCAAGTGTTGCTCCCATTGTGAAGGGTGATAGGTTTAATTTGAACCAATGTCCAAAGAATGACTTTGAGATGGAACAAATGAAAAACATTCCTTATGCTTCAGTTGTTGGAAGCCTCATGTATGCTCAAGTATGCACAAGGTCTGACATTGCATTTGCAGTTGGAATGTTAGGAAGATATTAGAGTAATCCAGGTATTAACCACTGGAGAGCTGCTAAGAAAGTGCTGAGGTACCTTCAAGGGACCAAAGATTACATGCTTATGTATAGACAGACAGACAATCTAAATGTGATTGGTTATTCAGACTCAGACTTTGCTAGCTGTGTTGACTCTCGTAGATCAACATCTGGGTATATTTTCATGATGGCTGGTGAAGCTATTTCATAGAGGAGTGTTAAGCAGTCTTTGACTGCTACTTCTACCATGGAAGCTGAGTTTGTCTCTTGTTTTGAGACTACATCACATGGTGTATGACTTAAAAGTTTCATTTATGGGCTAAAGATAGTTGTTACTATTTCAAGGCCTTTAAGAATTTTTTGCGATAACTCAGCTGCTGTCTTTATGGCTAAGAATAACAAAAATGGAAGTCGAAGTAAGCACATCAACATTAAGTACTTAGTCATTAGAGAAAGAGTAAAAGATAAGAAAGTGGTCATTGAGTATATAAGCACTGAGTTGATGATCACTGATCCTTTAACTAAGGGCATGTCACCGTTTAAATTTAAGAATCATGTAAAAAGAATGAGACTTGGTTCCACTTTATGATTGTATACTTATATGTTAAAATTGAAACTTTTATATTATGATATTTTCTCATATTTGGGTGCACATTGATTTATTTGAGAAAAATTATTCATTAAGTTTTATTACCACTTTGAGTATATTGCTTGGGAAATTGAGTATATTGTAATACATGGATGATATTACTCGTTATAAGAGGAACTATCACTATGATTCGTATATTCATTTCTTAAGAAGATTGAGCATTAAGTCAAAATGTTTGGACCAAGTGAGAGAATGTAATAATTTGGTCCTAACATTTTGAAAATCTGTAACGCTCGTCAGTTTTGGAAGCCAAATTGAATGGATGTTAATGGGTGGTAATGGCCACTAATGATTTGTAACCGCCAATAATGAGTGGTAATGACTACTAAATGCATTATTGATGGTAGAATGCCTATATAAAGCACATGGATTTGGTCCTTGAGCTCATCCCTTTCGAATTCAGTCTGATACACCATCTAGAGAAAGAAAGAGAGAAAGCTTGGAAGAACCAAAAACAAGAAACTCTTCATGGCAATGGTTGGAAGTATGATTTGATCTGTATTTTCCGCATTTTGTTAATAACCTGTGTTTCTTTTGTAGTTTGTAATATCACAGGTTAAAAGGTTTAGTCTAACACAACCTCCATACATCCCTCATATGTTTGGCAATGAAATCCTTGTCTTTGATCTCTCATTTGAATAATTGATGGCCTTTAAAAACATAGGTCCACTCTCCATGACAGCCATGAAATTAATAAGAGATATTCTTTGTTGGTCACTCCATCCATCACTAACAATGCTCACACCCTTTTGGCTCCATGCATTTTTAATTGGTTGTAACAAATTCTCCACGTGTCTTTTCTCATTTTGAAGTAATGTTGTCCTTAATTTATTATAACCTGGAGGTTGGTAACCACTGATCTGATTGTTGGCAGCATAGGCAAATGTCTTCCTATAATGAGGATTTCTTGCTAAATGAAAAGGCAGCCCCGAAGAGTATAACATCCTAGCAATTTCATGATCAAGTGTCTCTCTAGTTTGCAAATTAATGGCATTTTCCACAGTTGATGTCTTTCTCCTTTTTAGATCAACACCAAGAGTTTGTATCCATTTGGTGTTCAGTAGAAATCGGAGGCAACAACACAAATTTTGTTTTTGACCTCTCCACCCTCAATGTAGCCTCATTGGCTATCTTCTTCAAATCTATAAGTTTGGCAATTGTTACCTTTTGACAAACTCTAACTCCCTTTCCTGTCATCTTCAACAAGTGTGCCCTCACTCTAGTGTAAGACCCATTAAAGGTAAAATCACAAATATTACATTTTATCTCATAATTTCCACCACCACCTACACTTTTTATCTTTGTAACATAGGTTCATAAAGGTTTGGTATCATCATCTTGTTCTTTAGCTTGACTAGGACTAGAAACACTCATCTCTACAACAATTTAAAAAAATAAAAAATGAATGTAAATAATTTCTAAGTAAAAAACAAACAACAAAAAGCAATTTCTAACCAATGTTGTTCTTGTCTTACTGGCCATGTTGTAACTTAATTTTATTCAAAATAGGACTATTCAAGATAATTTTAGTTTTTGTAAATTATTTGTTTTATTTTTCATTTTTTAAACAATTTAGATACCTTTTTTAGCAAATAATTTTTTAAGAATAAATAGGAAAATAAAGAAACATTCAAATTCATAGGCATGTGTGAAATGTTTATGAACCGAAACATTCAAAATTTGAATTTACAAAAAAAAGTTAATGTAAAGGTGATCTATTACAATTTTTCCCTCTCCAATATATATGTTGTTATTTCTTTAATTACTTAGCAAATAATTTTTTTAAGAATAAATAGGAAAATAAAGAAAATTAAAAGAAAGGTAATTTTTTAATGACATATGCAAAAGAATGTTATCACAAGATTTACAATAAAATAAAGACAAAAATTACTTTTTATATTTTTTGAACAGCACAAAGAAAGAGAAAGAGTTAACGCATAAAATAAAGAAGCAAAGAAAGAGAAAGAGTTAACGCATAAAATAAAGAAGCAACGGATAACAAAGAAAAGAAACAAAGAGAAATTTGATTTTTACAATAAAATAAAGAAGTGGGGTACATGCAATAGCCAGCGGATAAAAATTAAGAACACAAAGAAAGCCAACAGATATCAGTACAAATATAGAGAAAGAGAGAGAAAGTGTAAAAAGTTTAAAGTCATTTGAACAAAGTGGAACCACACTACCCTTCTAAGGCAGCGAGAAAAACCAGAGAAGAAATAGGGAGCAAGGGACTACCTGCGCGAGGAAGGAAACGGACGTGGCACTGTGCAGCAATGGAGGCGCTTGCGGGAGCAGCAAGGAAAAGACGTAGAAGAGTTATTCTTTTGGTAAACATTTTTAAATAAATAATAAAAATACCTAAGGCTTATTCGGCCGCGACGCATGTGTCTACTTGGTGGGCCACATCCAACCGCGCGTGTCTTACTGTTCAACCGTGTTCGGTGACAGCAGAGACAACGGACACCACGTCACACTGGAGTCGTACCCGCATATGTGTCTGGTGCGAGTCCGACGCGGAACACGCTGGTGATGAGCCGCGTCCGTGCTTCTTAGCCTGATACACCCTATGTCAAGCTGAATGTAAATCAAGGAGCAGATGAGGAGGCCTTGGGAGCTTACCATCTATCATGCACCGCGTGAAAGGAATACCGTAACTGATCAACTTGCAGCTTTAGGAGCAAATAACACTTTGGGCATTTATGTAGTGCCACCTGATGGGGTGTTGAATGCTTTTCTCAATGACTTAGCTTTTTGTACCTAGTTTCCTTTTGTCTTTTCTTTCCTATTTGTACCAAAAAATAAAAACTTAAACTATTAAGCAAAAATGTTACACAGTATGAAAAGCTAGTCAATTAAATCTTAAACCATCATAATTGAATTTAGTAGAAGAGATTAATCACTAATAATACGATAAACTAAGGTTTGAATTCCCATTAAAAGATGCCCACATTTAGTATTTCATCTTACTTTGAACAAAACTATCTCCTATTAATAAAATTAGAATATAAGACAATAGAGAAAATAAAGTAATAATTAATTAATAAGCATTTACTTATACAAGTATAAATAATATGATAATTGACGAAATCGTATCTGCATATAAGTTCAATCTAAATTGAAATAAATTGATTTTCATAATCGGATCTAAAATAATGTAACATAAATAAGGATCTAAAACAAATTTAATCCAATTATTTTTTCCCAACTTTTTTTTTTGGGCTTTTAAGTTTGATTTTGTAGTATGCACGGCATCCGTAATTTCAGGCGTGAGACAAAGTACCAAGTATCGTTCTAACAAAAATGTCGCCATCTTTGTTTCCAATAAAGATAATTTACAGAAAACAAGAGGCCCAAAATACTTACAGCCAACACATAAAATTTGGTCCTGCTGCAACCCTTTTCTCTCCGAGTTTCCTTCCTCTATTGTTTTTCTAACCCAAGCAAATACATGCTTGCATTGTTATGTAAAGATGATTGCACTCAAATCCCTTCATCCTTTCTTCACTCCTACCAATATCAAATATGGTATCAACCGAAGCAGATGCCTCAACACAAAAGGTTCTGTTTTGTGCCTCTGCAAGTCCAATGAATCTGAATCTCAAGCTCCCCAACCAGGAGATATTCGTAAACAAGAACTGCTAGCCCAAATTGCCATGCTTCAAACTCAGAAAGTCCGTCTCACAGATTATTTTGATGAGAGATCTGAATACTTAACCCAGTTTGGTGAAGAAGCCAAGGCCGAGTTTGACAAGATTGGAAAAGATGCCCTCCAAGGATTAGATGAAGCTAGTGCCATTGTATGCTTCAACTTTTGAGTTAACAATGTAGTGTATTTTTGGTTTTTGCATTTGGAAAGTCTCAAACCATGGTTTGGTAAAAGTCTGTCTCTTGTGCCGTACACACTAGCCAATCAATCATCAAGCACGGCATGGAGGAAAATCGATATGTGAAAGGTATTTTAGTAATGACCGCTTATTGTGTTCATTTGTGTTTGGCAGATAACAGCAAACATAGAGAGCCAGATGGTGGAGTTTGAGGAATCTGCAGAACTTAACAGACAAGAGATTCAGGAGCATGAAAAAGAACTAGGTGAATTTGAAGTTCAAATGGAGGATGGAAGAAATGAAGGGCTGTTCTTTAAGAACCTCAGAAGGAGGACACCTGTTGACAAATCAAAAGCCAAGGAGGAGGCAGAGAAAATCAAAGATGTAGCCAGAGAAAAAGCTGGTAGCAGAACAAGGAAAGGCTTTTACCTCCTCTTTATTGGCCTACTGACCTTTGCAATAGTTGATTCTATTGCCTCATCATCAACTGATTGGAAAAATATAGCAGTTCTTGGAGCTACTCTTGTGGCTTTAGTTTCTCAGTTCATCTACGAACAGACAATGTCATTAGAAACTGGAGAAAAAAGAAAGACCGACACAGAAGAGGAAAATAACTGAAGTTTAATTGTTACTGAGATTCAATGCAAGTTTCTGTGGAAGACAAAAAGTATAATGGATGTTGCGTGATACAATAAACCCAAGTGGAAGCTTATAACTTGGGCCTGATAACATCATGCTAATTTGCTTTGGCATCAACAACAGCAGATATTGGTGATATAACTACAATCACCAAAATCTGAGTAACTGGGTTACCAAGTGATGCTGATGAAACTTTTCACATCTTATGTCAATACAAAAAAACATACTCTTATTATCATACTAGTTTTTAGACATGTACATTTGGAACCTGACGTGTATCTCTGTGTCTTATGTCATATATACAATTAATGAGAAACTAATAACTACACAATGTCATTCCTTTATGTACAGCTTAACAAGTTGGTTAATCAAATAGAGATGTATAGTAATTGCCGCCTGAAATTCCCTATGCCTTACAGAATACAATCAACTCATGTAAAGCCTGAGGCATATAATATCTCAATTTCACATGAGACAGACAAATATCCCAGAAACCAAAACACACATCCTTTGCTGTTCAGCAACTCCAAACTTTAGGTACCCTAGAGGAAAACTGTATTGCACCCAGGTACCTGATACCATATGTTCCTGTTTGTATTATATGTAGTCCATCAGCAGTCGCCAAAAGCTATTGGCCCAGGGGCCTCAAATTTCCTTCAACAAAATAATATCAGGAAGCATAATATTGTCTTGGCAATTTGCATCAAACACATGTGCAGTTGAAACCACCAATCTTAAACAAACATGCTAAAAAACGATGCTCGGTCTCAAACCTAAAACATCACAAGAATCCCTTTTCTTGTGGGATACCAGCCAAATGCTTGTATTTTAGTATAATATACTTGTGTTGATGTAGTCAACAAGAGGGAAAAGTAGGAGTTAAAAAAATTATTTTAATCTATGTTAGGGCACAAAAGAATCAAGTTGAAGCTCCTTAAAATATCACCGCTCTAACTAGTATGTTCCAAGTAATGGCAGTTGGCAGAACACCACACCCCAAAGCATCATCTAGAAACCCAACTGCATCTGTCACCCTACCACAAGAAGAGAGCCCCATAAGAGTAATATTATACAAGATGATGCCGGGTTGAAGCTTGTCCTCTAAGATGTGAGCCCAAATCTTTGATGCCATTTTGCAGTTCCCATCTTTGTAAAACCCCTCCATGATGGTATTGTGAGTTACAAGATTAACACAATTCTTTTGCCTCATTGTTGAATAAAGCTGCAGAGCATCCTCCACTTTGCCAGAGGAACAAAGTCTATGGCAATGTTGTACATAGTAATATCAGGCTTATGCCCTGTGTCCAGAAACTCATGCCACAACCTAAAGGCAGTGTCTATCATCTTGCTCTCACAAAAACCATCTATCAACGTACTGTATGTGATAATATCTGGTTTCCACCCTTTCTCCAACATTTCATTAACGCAATCATAAGCCTCACGAAACCTTCCAGCTCTTAATAATCCATTTATAAGAATATTATAGGACACAACAGTCGGCCAGCAACCTTTGCTGCTCATTTCCCTAAAAACTTTAACAGCACTGTCAAGTTTGAAATGTTTAACAAACTCATCAATCACCACATTACAAACATGAGAATTAAATTTACAGCAACGCTTATTCTAAGTTTTACAACTCCACCTGCCTCATCTAATCTCCCTTCCTTGCACAATGCATTTATCAGTGACAAGTAAGCAAACTCATCCACACCACCTCCCCTATGTTCAGCCTCTTCCAACACCTGTAAAGCCCTATTCACATACCCATTCCTACACAAACCATGAATCACCACACCATAAGTAGCAGAATCCGCCTCCGTCAAACCATCCCACAACACCATTGCCTTGTCCACCTTCCCATTCTCAAACAACCCCTAGAGAAATATGTTATAACTTCTCACATTCCGCAAACCGCACTTCCCCATCTTCTTCCACAACCCATTAAGCATCAGGCCTAACCCCTCTCCCAACCATCTCCTCATAAACCCTCCTTGCTTCACCCAAATTCCCCACCTCACTCAACCCGTGAATCAAAGCGCTATATGTAAACAAATCACACTTCCTCTCGTTCCTCTTCATCCTCTCCCAAATCTCCAAACCCTAACTAAACCTCCCACACCTACACAACCCACTAATCATAACATTATAACTCACAACACTGGGAAACACCGATTCCTCT
This sequence comes from Glycine soja, assembly GCF_004193775.1. Lineage (NCBI taxonomy): Eukaryota > Viridiplantae > Streptophyta > Magnoliopsida > Fabales > Fabaceae > Glycine > Glycine soja. The sequence goes on along the minus strand of NC_041019.1, from coordinate 47,014,028 downwards.
CTCAACAACCTCTCCCACATCTCACCCGCCTTCACAAAATACCCCCTTTTGAAAAACCCATCAATGATCATGTTGTAACACACCACATCAAGCTCTACCCCTCGTTCACGCATTTCATCGAACACCTCAAGCGCAAACCCCAAATCCCCACTCTTCGCCACACCCCCAATCAAAGTCCTGTAGGTGATCTTATCAGGGCTCATCCCCGCACCCCACATCCACGTCAGCAACCCCCGACCCTTCTCGAACTCACCCTTCTTACACAGAACCTTCAGCAGAACATTATAGGTTTCAACATTCGGCGTCACAGATGCGGCTTCGAAGTACTTGAAGAAGTTCTCCGCACGTGCCCACTGGTGTGACTCCACGAACGCGTTGAGGAGGGTGTTAAAGGAGCAAATGGTTGGGGAGCACCCAAACACATGAGGCATGGTTTGGAACACATGCAAGGCTTCGTCAGGCATGCGGGTTTTGGCGTAGGCTTTGAGGAGAGTGAGGGGCATGTCCTCTGGGAAGGGGTAGCGAATGGCGGCGACGATGCGCGGCGCGTGGGAGAGAAGGAGGGCGGGATTGGCGGCCACGTGATGGAGGGGGCTGATTTTTCGGCTTTGAGGAGCTTGAGAAGATGGTGGGGTGAGAGGCATTTGGGAATCTCCACCATGACACTGGACAATGGGGAGTGGGGCGTGAGCAAGTTTCACTACATTGCATTTGATTGTTGGTGAATTTGGAATACTCAAGGGGGCGTTTGTTTCGCGACAAGTTCTAACTTTTTTGCACGGTACGAAAGTACATCCGAACCATCTAATGACAAAAATATTAACTATTTCAAAACCATCTCATCTAATGATTCAAATTTACTTTTGTATTATCTAAGAAATCTTTCACTTTTTGTAAAATTTATTTTGTTTTACTATATAATCTTGCATACTTGAAAAATCACATTCTTGAAGATATTATTTTGTTTAGGAATATTATTCACATAGACATGTTTTGTTGGTATTTAATAATTGCAGAAAAATTAAAATTTATTTAATTAAAAAATTAAAAAAAGTAAAAAAAAAAATATAGTAGAATATAGTAAAAATAGGTAGCTATTGTAGAAAATAACTTGTATTTTCATGAGAATATTATATACTCATCCTTATTCATGAGTAGAGCTTGTTTGAAACATGAAGATATAACATTAACATACAACATATCTAAGAATAAATTCTCATAACCTTCTAGCAAACAATAGGTATTATATATTCTTATCTTCATATTCCTTCAAATAAAAGAACATAATGTGAAACAACCAATACCTTGTAGTACTGTGTGTTGAATTAAAAGATAAATAAATAAAAATTAAATTTAGTCCTATATGTGTCATATTCTCAATTTGGTCCTAAAATTTGTTAAATTGGTTCTTATATATATACAAATATTACTAGTTTGATCTTTGTCGTCATGCATTGATTGTTTACTCATGTACATATTTTTAATTTGATCCTTATGCATATATGCATAACACATACTTTATTTTATTACATAGACTAAATTAAAAATGTGTTACATGCGTATAAGGAGCAAATTAAGAATGCCTAAAAGGATTAATGATCACAATTTGCTCTATAACATAAGTGTAAAGATATTATATTATTTAAAAATTACATAGAAGTAATGGCCTATATTAATCTAAGCAATTGTTATTTACATCTGTCTTTTTTACTTATACATCTTTTTTTTTGTTTTCATATTTTTTTATAAAAAATATATATCCTCATTTTGGAAATTAATTTTGAGATTTTAACACTCCAGAACATTAATTTCTGGAAGCCTTGGAAATTTTAACACCCTTTTTTCTCTTTGCTGTTTTATCTTTATCTTTACCAATCATAAAACCCAATTCACTAATCCCCTTCACCTCCAAACCAACAATGCTGCCACACCTTTAAAATTAACCAAAACCTTAAAAATCTAGAAAAACAAAATATGATGCCAAACCATCCTTGTTTTCCGTTCATTGCGCTGTTGTTCAATTATTTCTTTCTTCTTGTGGTTTCAACTTACTATGCATCTTTAAGCTAAAGCAATGTGACAACCATCTACAAGGTTTTGAGTGAACAAACACTCCCGACAAGTCTATTCCTAATATCGTGAAGGAGTTCTCAATGGGAGAGGACAGTCACTTCTAGGTGCATTTGAGTATCCACATTGACGATACTCTCTTTTTCATTTTTATTAGATTAGTGAACAACACCATCTAATTTTGAAAAGTGTTAAATCAATGAAGACACTATATTTTTCATTTGGGTTGACATTGCAAACCATTCTTAGACACAATACACACATTCATTCTCACATAGATCCATCGCATACGTACACCTCACCATTTCGTCTTTCTTTCTATAGTTCTCTCTTACTAAAAAAGCAGTGATAACATTTTCTATCCTCTTTAAAAACGCACTATAGCATGCGCGCGTGGACACACATGGGTCTCAAAAGCACATAAACATTAAAGTCACCATTTCAACATTAACATTGCTAACCCATCCTAATTACTCCTACTGATGCAATTTTAAAGGACCAACAACACAGTTAAAACAAAAAAGGAAGTTCATATCACGACTTACAAGAACCGTTGTGATCAAACCAGAGAGTATTTTTGGACAAAAAAAAGAACCTTTGATGGAAGGGAAAAGGGAAAAAGAAATTTGATTTTCCATGAGAGAAATAAAAGGTTGTACTCGTCAGAACTAATGAGGGATAGTTGGAAAGAAATATAGAAGGAAGAATTTTTTAAACTCTAAGAGCATCTCTAGCGCAGAATTCTTACCTGGTTCCTTCAGTTGAAGAAACGGTTTCGTAAAGAAACTGTCCACTGGAGCGTGTCTGTGTGGTGAAATCGAATCTTTAAATAAATAAAAAAAAAAAAAAGAAACACATCTTATATAAGAAATCGATCCTTATGATAAAATATTATTATCCAACATCAACCACCCATGTCAAAAAAGAGGAAAAACAACGGAAAAAAACTCAATACAAACCCAAAAATACAACCATCTCACAGATCTAAAAAAATACAACCACGGCTTGAAGAGAATCTCAAAAAAATTCAGAGTTAAACTCAACTTTACTAATCTTCTATTCCGTTCCAGGAATAGACAAGGTTGAAACTTGAAAGGAGTGGACAAGTTAAAATACAAACCGCGATGGTGGTGCATGGCGCGATGGTGGTGCCGCCATGGTGGTGGCGCGATGGTGGTGCCGCCATGGTGGTGTCGCGATGAAGAAAAGAAGAGGCAGTGTGGCGCTATGGTGGTGCCGCGATGAAGAAAAGAAGAGAGGGTGTGGCGGGATGGTGGTGTCGCGATGAAGAAAAGAAGAGAAAGAGAAGTAGGGAAGTGGGGGAAGTGGGGAAGTGAAGGTTCACAAAGAAAAGTGAACATGGGGAAGTGGGTTGGTAGGCGGGAAAGTGATAGTGGGAACGGTCTAGAATTCTCGGGAAGGTTAAAAAAAAATTGAAAATGGATGTATTGGGAAGTAGGAAGTGGAGAGGTGAAGAATTGAAACGTTAAAAGAATATTAACTTTGATAGAATATTATTGTTCAAAGATATGGTTGTGTATAATTTTTTTCACTAATAGGGACACTGTTTACTATAAATCTGGGTAGTGTGATAGAGTTTTGCACATATATTTATAATTCAATTTTTTTTTTCTTATTTCTATCAAGTCTCAATCTTTTTTATTCTTTCTAAAATGAATCTCAATCAATATAATTATCAATGTTACTGTAATTATTTGTAAAATCAATCACTCTCTACCAATAAAAGTTTTCAAAATCCACCGTAACATGCTATGTATTTACCATTATCCCATACCAGTGAAAATTCTCAAAATTCACCACAATATATTATGTATCCACCACCTCCACACATGCTGTATATGCATCCTTCATCCAATGTAGAGCCACCTACCAGTGGTAGTTTTCAAAATCCACAATTTTGTAGTCAACCATTACCCTCAACCAACCCAAACACGTGTTATGGGTCTTCTTTATCCAATATTAAGCCCCCTAGCAATGAAGTTGAATCATCAATCGGTGTAGACGGTATTCAACTAGACGAGGGAGATCAAAATTCTAGCGAAAAAAAAAAACTCATACAACATTCTTAGTGACAGAAGATGTGATTATCGTCTTATTGTAGTTCAATGTATCAAAGGATTCAATTATAGGAACAACCAAACATCAAAGCAATATTGGGAAAGGATAAAAAAAATGCATACAACAATGGTTATGTGCATCAGAGCGAGCAATTTTGTGAAAGAAGTTGGACTCAACTGAAATCTCGATGGAATAGGATCCACCATCCAGTTCAAAAGTTTAACGGGTGCTACAAACAATCAAATAAACATAGAAGTGGAAGTTCAAAGAAAGATGTTTTGGCTGATGCTCATATGATTTACTCACAAGATACAGGAAAAAAATTTGAGGTTGAGCATGTTTGGTTGTTGTTGAAAGATCAACCAAAATTTGATGCAGAATTAATGTCAAAGTGTTAAAAATGAACAAAGGTTTTCTGCTAGTGAAAATTACTCATCGTCTTCTAACCCAGAGACACTCATTGAAGTCGAAGAATATGATACGTCATCACCAATGTCTCGCCCAATTGAACAAAAAGCAGCAAAAAGGAAGAGCAAACGAAATAAAAGCTTCTAGCATTCTCGATTTATCTGGCATAGAAAGTGTAATGAAGGACAAAAATATGAACACATCAAAACTTATTCGGTTAATAAAGGCACAAGAAAGGCGTATGCAAGAACAAGAATGACATATGTAGTATGAAATCCTCATGAAGGATACATCCAACGTGTCCAAACAATAACGCCAATGCCAAGAAAAGTATTGTGACCATATTAGGGGAAAAAACTAAGATATTAAAAAATATTATGTATGTTTTTTAAGCTAAAATGATATGCAAAACCATAGTGATAGGCATCCCAGCAAGGTTGGCACCCCTAACACTATGCAACATACCAATTGAGAACAGTGGTTGAAATATATTATACCATAAGATAATTAGCTCAATAGTTAGGAAGCATATTGTTGATAAAGCACAATAGTATTATATCTTTTCTTTTTTCTTTTATAGATTAAGATTCTACTGTAAATAGTAATACATGCAAAGGGATTAAGATATCCTACAAATATACTTATTAACAAAAATAGATTTTGTCTTGCAGTAGATCGATCAATAATTTTCTCATATAATTATGTTTGATAGGAGAAAAATAAGCACTAGCATACAAGACATGTTGGCCTTATGTTTCCAGTTGAAGAAAAGTTAAGAGGAAGAAAACAAAAGAAATGAGAACAAACTAGAAATGGAGAAAAATAGTTAACTTATTCAGATTTTTATGCAACATTATATGAAGTGACCAAAATGTCCAACTTATTGACAGAAAGGACTATAATTAGATGACAAAAAGATAAATCTTTACTTACTTGCTAGTTCCTTAAGTTCTCCATTGTATCCTTCTTAGGTTTTAGGTTAACAAATGCACAATCCTTTCATAAAATAATGTGCCCTAAGAATTTGATGCATGGGTAATGATGAAGTCCGAAAGGCAATGTCCTCAGTTTTTACTTTAATTGCAAACCAAGAATATGTAATTTCTCTTTTATTTCTTAAAAACAATTAAATCCAACAAATTTTTAAATTGACCATTCTTTGTTTCTTTCCTTCCCAGACCAATAAGTTATAAAGTTGATTCTTTCCACCAAAATTGCTAAGACAGTATAAAATTAAACAAATAATGACAATATGACATGTGACAGTCATCATCCAATAAGAACGTGACACGTGGCAGTCAACATCCCTTTGTAACAGTCAACGTCCAATTCTGGACTCGAGGACCAAGATTGAGTGATTGGATAAAATAAGAGGACAAAATTCGTTAACAATTTTAAAGGGGGACCAAAATCGAAATTGAAAACACCTAGGGGAACCAAAAATACAAATTTTCCTATTATTTAACATTGATAACAAGTGTCGAATCACTCCAAAACAGATAAAACTAGGAAATTCTAGTTGTGTGTCTAACACTAGAAATAGTAAAATGCTAAAAGTAATATGTAGTTTATACATTTATGGAATGAAAGGATTGAAAAAATGAAGTCTTTCAATATTTCTTGAATTATCTTTTACTACATAACATTGATGTTGGAAATGCCTTTACATTATGCATGGCATCATGCAACAAGCACACAACAAGAATTCAGGAGGAAAATTAGTAAATAAGTATGGCCTTGTTTAGATAAGCCTTTAATAAGAACAACAAAGAAAATATGACGGTAAAATAAATTAAGATTCTCTCATAAATTAAAATTAACTTATGCATAAGTTAATTTTAACTTATTCGAGGAACATAATTCATTTTACTTTTTTATTTTTTCTCTTATAAATGTTTATTAAGAAGTTTATTTAAAAGACCATATTGTTGGCTCATGGCATGCATTTATGCATTTTAACTTGATTACTATACAAAAGCATCGTGTCCTTTACCCATAATCAAAGTGTAAGATCAGGGACAGATCTAGTAAATTTATTTAGTTGGGGCAAGAAGACAATACGAAGAATAATACTTTTCCAAAATAAAATAATATAAACTTTTATGGAATACATAATCTCATGACAAAAAATTTAAATTATCTAAGTTTCTACAAATTACAATTAGGTCAAGGTGTGTGTTAGTATCATTGACTTACTACATGTGTTTAGTATTAGAAAATGGAAAGGTAACACTAAAAAATGATAAACAGGTATGATTAGTAATAATTTACTCCCTCTTCTTACATCCATTTTAAAAAAAATGTCTTTCGGGTGTAACATCTATTTCTTAATGGGGATAATTTTTTTATTATCAAATATAACAAATAAAAAAATTATTTTGTGGGAGTAAATTGGTAGCTACATAATCACTTCAAATAGTAATCCATATAAGATGTTAACTTCATATAGTATTTACAATAAATGTACAAATAGAACAAGAGAGTCTGCAAAAGTGCATTGAATGTAGTTTTTTCAAGTTGTTAACTTATTCATAAATGCAAACTCTCCTCAATTTATAGTCTTCATACTTGTTTGATGTTGGAGGGGAAACATTGATCTAAAGCACTTTAGTTTTTGCAATAAATGCACAATAAGCTATTCATTTGTTGTTCTGGAATATCAAATTAACCGATAAGTTTTATAGTCTTTTTGCTCTAGTAACAAAGCAAATTGGGTGAATTTTTCCACTTCAATGATGGGCGCACTAACATTTTTGAAAATCCAATTTGTGTCTTCTTTCTTTTAGTGTTAGGTATGCTCATGATAGCTTCTCCTTTTTGTCTCTTTGTAGTTCAACAAATAACATTTGTAAAACTTCATTTCTTTAGGGTGGTATTAGAATGATACTCTCGTAAAATGATGTTTGTGCATTTTTCCATTCAATGATTGATATTTAATTTATTTGATGCATTTAAGGTGCGTTTGGTACATAGAACATTTTTTCATGCCCAGAAATTATGACTTTTAGGAATAACTAAAATATATTTTGTTGTTCATAAATATTCTTAGAAGTATATTTATAGATGTATTTTAGGAATCAAAGATTTTAATGCTAATTAATATATGTTTTAGGAATCAGACTAATATCATCATATATATAAATACTTTGGTTACATCAACAAATAAGTAATTACACAACAATCAACACATACAAATGATGTTGAAATTTTAACAAATTGTATAAAATATTAAATGAACACTAAAACACATTATATCATATTATCAAGAGAATGGTTTAAGGAATACCAAAGTTCATAGAGTTTGATCAAACAAACATAGCAGAATCTAATAGTGGTCATGAACAGTTGATTTAATGAACTTCCTCAACCAAATCACCTTCTTCCTTATGGGACCTTCATTTTCTATTCAGATATGGAGAGGAGAAACTATTCCTAAATTTGTGTGTTAGGGACCATAATTGTGCCTCAGGTTTAAACTTATTAAAGTTTTTATTATTCCCTAATAGGCCAAACTAATTTCTGCTAATTAAACCCATATTAGTTTTCTGTTAACAATCTAATTGATGTGATCCTTACTAGGAACGGATCGCTTGATACATGTTACAGAGTTTTGGATGATGCCACTTCTAGAGAGGGAAGATAAGTCAGGGTAAACGCCACAAGGATTACCTTGATAAGTTTGATATTGGTTCAGCGAGGTACCCAGAGAGAAGTTCTCACAAAATTTTATCAAATGCAAAAAGTGCTTTCTATAGAAAATGAAATCCATACATATAGTGTATCTGAATAAAAAAAATTGAAATAGGCATGGGCCTTTAAATCAGTTTGGGCCAAAACTACAACGAAAAAATTATAAATAAAAAAATATAACATATTTGACATGGGCCTTCAGCAACGATTAATATGCTTAGTAGTGCCTCTGCCTTTGGGCCTTCATCCTTCTCCACTTGGGCCTTATTAAGTATGCCTGCTACCATTTGTTGGAGGGTATCCACTGACTGTTTAGTCCTACTCTTGGTCATAGGTCCTTGTATTTGGGCAATTTCAAGATTCTTATCATTCCCTTCTTCTTGGAAAGCATTTGCCTTCAAATGTTTAGCATCATCACCTGTAACAAATAGAGTCAAGTCAGTAACATTAAATGAAGAACTTACTCCGTACTCATCTAGAATATTGATCTTATAAGCATTGTCATCGATCCTCTCTAGTACTTGGAAAGGTCCGTCTCCTCTAGGTTGAAGTTTGGACTTCCTTTGTTTAGGGAACCTCTCCTTCCTCATGTGTACCCAAACCCAATCACCTGGTTCAAGTACCACTTCCTTCCTGTTCTTATTGGCTTGCTTGACATAACTTTCATTCTTCTTTGCAATTTGAGCCTTCACCTGCTCATGCAATCTTTTCACATACTTAAATTTAGCCAGTGCATCCTTATGCTTAAAATCAGAAATGTTAGGCAATGGTAACAAATCAAGAGGAGTCAAGGGGTTAAAACCATACACTACTTCGAATGGAGAGTGTTGTGTAGTGCTATGTACAACCCTATTGTATGCAAATTCAACATGAGGCAGACATTCTTCCCAACTATTTATATTCTTTTTAATCACAACTCTAAGAAGAAAAGACAAAGTTCTATTTACTACCTCAGTTTGGCCATCGGTCTAAGGATGGCATGTGGTGGAAAAAAGAAGCTTTGTTCCAACCTTACCCCATAGTGTTCTCCAAAAGTGACTAAGGAACTTGGTGTCTCAGTCGGAAACAATGCTTCTTGGTAGTCCATGGAGACGCACCACTTCCTTGAAAATAAATCAACAACATGAGTCTCTTGGAGATTGCTTTTGTAAGCTGGCCTGTTAGGCAATGAAGCTCCTAGAAAGAGGTCAATTTGATGTTTTATGCCTCTTGAAGGTGGCAGTCCATGAGGAATCTCCTTGGGAAAAGACATCTTTAAATTCCTGCAATAAGGGTTCAACACTAGGAGAAACAGAAATAGTTAACTCATTAGAATTATCAGTAGAAATTTTACTGTCTTTGCAATACAGTAGATAGAGTGGCTCACGAGCAAGTAACACTTTCGTCACTTCACTCGCCTTTGCTAAACAATTAAATTTTCTCTCATGTGTATCACTCTTTCTCTCAGGTGTATCACTCGTTTCTTTCTCTTGTTCTCTCTTTTCTCTCATTCTGATTTGGTCATCACACACTTCTCTTGGGGATAGAGGTTTAAGAATAATTTTCTGGGCATGGTGCTGAAAAGAAATCTTGTTGGTGAAGCCATCATGCACTGCTTTGGTGTCATACTGCCATAGTCTTCCTAACAGTATATGAGTCACCTCCATTGGAACCACGTCACATAGCACCCTATCATTGTATCTTCCAATGGTGAGACACACCTCAACCCACTGAGTAACGTTTACCTCTTCATTTTCACTAAGCCATTGAAGTCTATATGGCCTAGGATAGGGCTTAGTATCCAAATTCAGTTTAGACACTAACCTAGAACTTGCAACATTGGTACAACTTCCTCCATCAACAATTAAAGAGCATAGCTTACCATTGATTGTGCATCTGGTGTGGAAAATATTTTCTCTTTGGGTATCGTCCAGTGGTTGCATCTGACTTCCCAAGAGCCTCCTCACTATTAGCATATCACCCTGCATAGTGATGCAATCCTACCCCCCTAGGGCATTGGATAGAAGACTCCAAGAGGATTGGGCCAGAGATGCAAGAGAGGGCCCTAGGGTTCTCATGAGCCTTAAGGTAGATTTCAGACCCATGGGCTAAGTATGAGCTCACTTATCTTTATACATATTAGATTAAGGTTTCATTGTTTTTGGACCTTGTATTTAGGGCTTTATAATGTAGGTAGGGTACCTTAGAAATGTAAGATTTTTCAACCCTTGTATTTTAGAGCACCTAGACTAGTTTTTGTATTAGGCGTAGTTTTGTAATTTCACATGCATTAAGTGAATATTTGATGTGTGTGTTGGGAAATAAATTTAATTGAATTGGGAGAATCTCAATCCAATTAAATTTTAGAGGGGGAGATGAACATTTTCTTGCTACACCCCATTACTACATCATATAGTCACACTTTGTGCATGTCCTTCATGATTTACATGCCTCAAGACACCTAAGCACACTTAGTGGAGAATCTTGGACTTGATCTTGGATTAGTGGGCTGAACCATAGTTAAAATTCACTAATCATAATTAGTGAAATTTTGGCTCCACAAATTCAAGTGATATTTGAATAGAAATTTAAATTTCCCTTCAATTTTGTGTGACACTTAGGCTATAAATTGAGTCCATGTGTGTGCATTTTTTGAACTTTGATCATTTGAGAATTACACTTCAAAGTTCAAACCTCATTTGAGGCACAAAATTTCATGCTCCTTCTCTCCTTCTCCCTCCACTCGTCTTCACTTACCTTCAAGCTCTTATCCATGGCTTCCTATGGTGGTGAACTTGTTCTTGACTCATCTTCTCCTTGAAGTGGTGTCTCCAATCATCTTTCTTCCTTCTCTATTCCTCTGTCATTGATCTTCAATAAGCAAAGGACTCCATTGATGAAGAAGATCCAAGGCCTACAAGCTCCACATGGAGCTACATCACATAGCTTCCTCCTCAAGCTTTTCTTCCACCTTTTCTTTTTCACTAATTTCATATTCACTGGTGATTTCTCCATCTGCCTTCATGATCATGGTCCTGGTTGGACATGCAGAAGCAATATGTCCTCTTCTTAAGCATTTGAAGCATTTTATGTTTCTGGTATCGGTGTTGGATGATGAGGCAGAATTATGCTTAGTTTCAGCACTAGACACTGCTGACTTTCCATGTGGACTGGATGAGTTGCCTCCCTCCTTCTTAGATTTGTTGGTCTAGTTCTAGTTGAAATTGTTGGATGAGTTCCTTCTTGCTGCAATTTTCCTCTTCAGCTATTGTTCAACCCGAACTGCCTTATGCAGTAAGTCATCCAATTCCACATACTCTTGTAATTCAACAACATCTCTAATGTTTGGATTTAGGCCACTCAGAAAATGAGTCATTGTGTCCTAAGTTTCCTCTTCAATGTTGGCCTTCACTAGTGCCATCTCCATCTCCTTGTAGTACTCCTCCACAATCAAACTTCCTTGGGACAATCTCTGGAGTTTTTGTCGCATGGTTCTGCTGTAGCTAGTTAGAACATACCTATTTCACATAACCCTTCTTATCTCAGTCCATGTATCTATCTCTCGCCCTTCCTCTCTCACCATCTCTCTTTGATTTTTATTCCACCAAACAAGGGTATAGTCTAAGAATTTAGCTGCTGCTAATTTCACCTTTTGTCTTTTAGTATAATCATTGCAGGAGAATACATGCTCAATCTTCATCTCTTAGTCAAGGTAGGCATCTGGATCACTCATGCCCTTGAAAGGAGGTACATTGAGTTTTACTCCCTCAATTATGTTCTACCCCTCTATTATGTGTTGCCTGGGTCCAACACACACTCTGTTACCACCATAATGTATTCCAGTATTCTGATTTAATTGGTTCTTCGTACCTTCTATTTTTCCATAGAGCTCTTCATTATTACGGTTCAGCAATCGTTGCATCTCTGTAGTCATTACGTCCAATAACAAACGCTGAGATCCGTCCAGTTGATGATAATCACCACCACCATCACCAGCTCCTGCCATAATAAACAGAGAACAAAATCTTCTGTAGTAATTTAGAAAAAAAGGTTTCAGGACCTCACCACACTCTACTCACGTGTTTCCTCTCTTTGATGATAGTACACTCATGTTTGATGCTCTCAATATAGGCTTTTGTGTGATGTTTTTCACTTTTGCCTTTTACCACTCCCTCCCTCTTAATTTCCTGGATGAATCAAATTAGACACACAAGGTAATATAACAGGAAAGACAATTTAATTATCATAGACTCAATAACAGATTTGATTTGGATAACAGAATTGATTTGGATAACAGATTTGATTTGGATAAAAAAATTGATTTAGATAACAAATTTGATTTGGATAACAAAATTGATTTGGATAACATATTTTATTTGGATAACAAATTTAGTTAACAAATAGAAGAAACAAGGAAGCTACTTAATCACAAAGAAGAAGAGAGCAAAATTAATTTCAAATGGTCATAACTTCTGCTACGGTTGTCCATTTGAGGCCTACTATATGTCAAAACGCTTAGAATTAAGAGGAGAATCCCTAGAAAAATTCTTGAATGAGACTTGGTCCATGAATTTTTTTGCCAAAAAAACGCCTCTAACTGCATCAAATCCGCATTCAAAGATCAAACCCCATTTTCTTCCTTTCTTTTTTTTTTTTCAAACTTTCTGTAACTTTTTTTTTATAATGCTTTCTTTTCAAATTCGTCTAGGATAATTTAGGCAATTCGTTCAATAGGCAATTTGTTCAACAGGAAAATAGACAAATAGATTCAAGAGCCTACTAAACCCTAAACCCATAAGTCCTTCCAGTAAGCCAAATTGTCCCTAAATAGAATTTGAAACATAATTCAAACAATTTTTTTTTACACACAGCCTGAAAGAAACAAGAACAAGAACAAGAACAAGAACGCAACAAGACGCAAATAACAAAACAAGAACAAAACACGAACCTGGACAAATTATAAAGAAAAATAAATGGATAGGATAGAACTTGTATCAAGAGTTGAAGCTCTGATACTAGATGATGTGATCCTTACTAGGAGCGGATCGTTTGATACAGGTTATAGAATTTTGGATGACGCCACTTCCAGAGAGGGAAGTTAAGTTAGGGTAGACGCCACAAAGATTACCTTGATAAGTCCGAGATTGGTTCAATGAAGAATCCAGAGAGAAGTTTTCACAAATTTTTATCAAATGCAAAAAGTGCATCTATTGAAAATGAAATCCATACATATAGTGTATCTAAACGAAAAAATAGAAATAGACATGGGCCTTTAAATCAGTTTGGGCCAAAATTACAATGAAAAAATTATAAATAAAAAATAGAACATATTTGGCATGGGCCTTCAAATTAGTCTGGGCCTTCAACAATGATTAATATGCTTAGTAGTGCCTCTGCCTCTGGGCCTTCATCCTTCTCCACTTGGGCCTTGTTAAGTATGCCTGCTACCATTTGTTGGAGGGTATTCACTGACTGTTTGGTCCTACTCCTGGCCATAGGTCCCTGTATTTGGGCAGTTTCAGGATTCTTATCACTAATGGGCTCACTAAATTAGATCATTTATCTTGAGTCCATCTAAATGTAAATAACATATATAAATGTTATTGTAAAATATGTAGCCCATATTAATTAACTAGGAATTATAAAATTCTTATTAATCTCCCACTTAGGCTTCATATTAACCTTAGACATTTATACCACGAAAATTTTTAGGCGTACGATCATATGTTATTTACTTTTAGAACCCTCTTTAAACAACCTAGTTCATCTCATACAACAACAAAGAACCATTGTGGTTTTCATCACAACCTAACGTGACTAAGCCGCAATGATCATCATTGTCATTCATACATGATGACATAGATCAAGTATGGATAAGCAGCATGGAAATTACATGCAATGTGATCTTAATCATATATATTTTTAACTAGTCCAAACTTTATTCTTTATATAGATAAATCCAAATGCAACATAAATATTGCACACAAAACAAACTCATAATAGAATGATAAACATCAACTTTATTTCTATAGAAAATCCAAACAATACAAATATCTAGAAAACATAAGATATAGAACATAAACGAAACTCCTACTAAGGTATACATGAAATTACACCCATATGAGCACTGTGTTCATGAAAAACTTTAGGTACCAAACCTTTAGTAAGTAGACTAGCTAGCATGAAATTAGTTTCTATATGCTTTATTTGCCTATTCTGAACTGTTTCCTCAAGAACTAGAATGTTGTCAATGAATTTTGACTTTGTTGTACTCCTATTATTGTTGGAGTATTGAACTACAAAGTTATTATCACAATAAATTATCATTGGTCTTTCAATGCCATCGACAACACACAAACTAGTGACAAAGTTCCATAGTCATATCCCATGATTAGATGCCTCAAAACAAGCAATTACTCTACAACCATGGTTAAAGAAGTTATGAGAGTCTATTCAATATATTTCCAAGATATAGCTCCTTCAACCAACATATATATGTATCCAGATGTAGAGCATCTACTGTCTTGATATCCAACAAAATCAGAGTCTGAATACCTGATGGTCTCTGAATTATCAAACTTTTAATAAGTAAGCATGTAACCTTTTGTTCTCTTCAAATAATGAATCACATGTTTGTTATCTTCCAGGATTACTCAAGTATATATTTGCTCATAACTCCTTCGAAGGAAAGCTATGAAGGAAAATGGAAGATGAAAGTAGATGGGAGCTCCAACTGCCACACATAACCATAGGTTTATGCTCCCTTTTATCCCAATGCTAAAAGTGTCTTACATAGCCCAAGAATCGTTGCTTTTTCTTTTGTGTGAAATGGGCTATGCACTCAAGGCACATATGGCTTCCTTAGTGAGCTACAAAATTACACAAACAAAAACTACGTTGGGCTCAACACGCATATGACTTGCTAAACCCTATTACAAAATTTCCTAAAATTGTCTTGTTAGAGGGGATTTAGGCTTAGTGCGAATATCACTAGCTAAGTGTCATTCATGACTTTAGCTTTGCCTCTTCAACTTCCAAACACATGCCATGTGGCATCCTTTTGACAAACATGTGGGCTTAACGAGACACAACTCACTACATGAGCCACTCCAAACTTCAATTTTTCCATTTCCTCAATTGATGTTCCAACTCTTTGAAAAACACAATAAAACTAATAAAAATGCTAAAAATTAACTTCAAGAGACTAAACACTAAAGAAACAATAAAACCTAACTTATTGGAATTAAACTAGGCATCAAATGAGAAGAAATAAGATGATTGATGTGAAAAATAGGTAAAAAAAACTAAATGTGCACAACAATTATCATATATCCTCAATGTAAAAACACTGGCCTCCTACAATCTTCTACTTGATGAACAATAGAGTGTGTGGTTGTTTTAAATTTCCTCTAAGTGGACATTAATCTAATCTAGTGTGTCTCTCGACTCTAAGGCCAAGAAAATGACACACTGACCACATAAAGGTCTCTAACCAAGATATTGTTGTAACCTTGTGATCATGGTCCAACCATAATGAATCTTAATTTGGAGTCTTGAGAAATATTCAGAAACTTTTATCATTCAACCTTAATGAGGAGACAAAGCCAACAATGTTGTACTTGAGCCTCACAATATCAAGTTACGGGCAAAATAGCCCTCTTCAGATTCCAACAACACACTATAATTTTAATCCACTTATAAAAGTAAGGACAACTTATGTTATTCTACTTTTTTTCCTAAGTTTTAAACATTACGCAGTTAAATCATTGTTTACATGTAATAAACATATTATTAAATTTTATAACAAGATTCCTTAAGGTTCCAATTGAAAATATTAATTAACTAATTAATATTTTAATATGTATTTTTCATATAGACTATAAGATTAAATAATTTTGAACTAATTTAATTAGCCAATTTCCAATAATAGTTTCTTAAGTGCAAAAATTAATTCCAAGATATTCTTATAATATTTTAACATGTTTTTTTTTTACCAAAATTCTAAAATGTCATTATATTCCAATATATAATATTTTGTAAATTTTCCATAGTTTTTAAATGTGAGAAGACCATTTTGCTCCTAGTTTCTAAGAACTTGAATAATCATAATTAACTTAATTTAAGTCCAAAAAGAGTTTTTCTCTTCCAATTTCACTAAATTAAAACTATTATGACTAAAATTAAATGTTTAAATTATGTTATTAATTTTAGTTGAATTAAAACCTTAAACTTACATAAAATCCACAAAAAAATTATTTAATACAATTTTTTATTTGAAATTAAGTTTTCACTTATAAGTGATATCTACAAAGTAAATAAGAAACTAGAACAAAATACAAGGGTTATAATCTATAACTAAGTCTCTCCATAAACACCCCTTTAAATCATGGCTAGAAATCTTCTTCACTTGCAAATCTATATCCATGTTGTCCTTTATTGCCTTTAGTGTCTTCTTTGTTTCCACATCAATTTTAACTTCTCTCTTTGGTTCCTCTTCTATAATTTCTTGAACTATATGCTCAATTTCGGTTACTTGTGGCCTGGCTATGGTTTTTGGCGATTGCTTCACTTTAACATTGTCATGAATATGATGTTATCTTCTTCATCTTCTTGCACAACAAAAGAGAAGGAAAAATTATGCATTTTAACTTTGCATGATTTTCTTTGCTTCTCAAAGGCTCTAGAGAGGCCTTCATTTTTAAAAGGAAGAAACAATGTAGAGTGACAAATTAAGGCTTAGTTTGGAACAAGAAGGAGGAAGACATGGGAAGGAGGTTGGCTCTGCACATGTTCGTGAAGGGTTGGAAGATAGGTTTAGGGGAAACGATCACAATCAAGGAAGTGGGGGCCTTGGAGATGGAGGAGAAAGGTTTTTGCTCTAGTATGGCTAGGCATTCATACAAGACATGTTGGGCATATGCCAATGAATTTCTCATCAGGGTGACAATCACAAGAGGTGGAAAGGTTGTGAGTTTTGGATGATTTTCTCTACTTCTCAAAGGCTTTAGAGAGACCTTCATTTTTGAAAGGTGGGTAGAACTTAGCAGGGAAAAGCTTAGGTTGGAACAATGAGGAGGAAGATAAAGGAGGGAGGTTGGCTCTATATATGCTTGGTGGCAAAGGGTTGGAAAATAGGTTTATGGGCAATGATGACAATCGAGGAAGTGGGGGCCTTGGAGATGGAGGAGGAAGGTTTTTGTTCTAGTATGACTAGGCATTCATAAAGACATTTTGGGCAGATGCCAATGAATTTCTCATCAGGGTGACGATCACAAGAGGTGGAGAGGCGGTGAGTTTTGGATGATTTTCTTTGGTTCTCAAAGGCGTTAGAGAGGCCTTCATTTTTGAAAGGTGGTTAGGACTTGGATGGGAAAAGCTTAGGTTGGAACAATGAGGAGGAAGATAAGAGAGGGAGGTTGGCTCTATATATGCTTGATGGCAAAGGGTTGAAAAATAGGTTTATGGGCAACGATGATAGTCGAGGAAGTGGGAGCCTTGGAGATGGAGGAGAAAGGTTTTTGCTCTAGTATGTCTAGGCGTTCATAAAGACATTTTTGGGAATATGCCAATGAATTTCTCATCGGGGTGATGATCAAAAGTGGTGGAGAGGTAATGAGTTTTGTAGGATTTTCTTTGGTTCTCAAAGGCATTAGAGAGGCCTTCATTTTTGAAAGGTGGGTAGGACTTAGAAGGGAAAAGCTTAGGGTGGAACAATGAGGAGGAAGATAAGGGAGGGAGGTTGGCTCCATATATGCTTGGTAGCAAAGGGTTGGAAAATAGGTTTATGGGCAACGATGACAGTCGAGGAAGTGGGGCCTTGGAGACGAAGGAGGAAGGTTTTTGCTCTAGTTTGGCTAGGCGTTCATAAATACATTTTGGGCAGATGCAAAGGAATTTCCCATTAGGGTGACGATCACAGGAGGTGGAGTGGCAATGAGTTTTGCATGATTTTCTCTGGTTCTTAAAGGCTTTAGAGAGACCTTCATTTTTTAAAGGTAGGTAGAACTTAGAAAGGAAAAGCTTAGGTTGGAACAATGAGGAGGAAGATAAGGGAAGGAGGGAGGTTGGCTTTATATATACTTGGTGGCAAGGGGTTGAAAAATAGGTTTATAGGCAACGATGACAATTGAGGAAGTGGGGGCGTTGGAGACGAAGGAGGAAGGTTTTTGCTCTGGTATGGCTAGGCGTTCATAAAGACATTTTGGGCAGATTCCAATGAATTTCTCATCAGGGTGATGATCACAAGAGGTGGAGAGGCAATGAGTTTTGCATGATTTTCTTTGGTTCACAGAGGCTTTAGAGAGGCCTTCATTTTTGAAAGGTGGGTAGGACTTAGAAGGGATAAGCTTAGGTTGGAACAATGAGGAGGAAGATAAGGGAGGGAGGTTGGCTCTATATATGCTTGGTGGCAAAGGGTTGGAAAATAGGTTTATGGGCAGGGACAACAATCAAGGAAGTGGGGGCCTTGTAGACGGAGGAGTAAGATTTTTGCACTAGTATGGTTAGACGTTCATAAAGGCATTTTGGGCAAATGCCGATGAATTTCTCCTTAGATTGACGTTCACAAGAGGTGGATGGGTCATGAGGAAGCATTAGTTTGTTCGAATTGCAACAATAGTGATTTGTAACAATGGTAGTGATTATGGTTGAGGTTGAACAATGAATTTATAATTTTAATTGATGGTGTATGTGTCGTGGTTGATAGTGTCGTCATGTTACACGAGAAGGTGTGAAGACATATTAATTAATAGAAGGATTATTTTATTTCTTATTATATTGCTATCATTATTATAGTAAT
Source organism: Glycine soja (assembly GCF_004193775.1). NCBI lineage: Eukaryota > Viridiplantae > Streptophyta > Magnoliopsida > Fabales > Fabaceae > Glycine > Glycine soja. Next base: position 46,995,004 of record NC_041019.1, on the reverse strand, counting down.
AAAAATATTAATATAAATTAAATAAAAACATACAAATAATATAAAAAAAACATACATCATTAATTAATAATTATTATGTATTAATATATTTATTTAATTTAAAATAACTACCAATGAATTAATAGAATAAGAAATCCATATTAATAATATGTTATTAATTATTTTTACGTTTCATATATTTTAATACTTTTTATCTTGTGTTATTAAAAGCATGTTACATTAAGTATATTGGTTATTACTTTCTTTTAATATGTTATTAATTATTCTTACGTTTCTATGAATTGATAGTTTGACTTTTTTTTATTAAAAAAATGAACGATAATTAATAGAATTTAAAATATAAAATTTAAATAGATAATCAATGTTACTAAAAGATTTTGAAATAAGCTTAAATATATAACTATAAGGTAAATATATTTAAATTTAATTCTAATTTTAATAATTAGTATAGCTTTTCTTTTTACGATAATATTTGAAATTATGTTGCCAAACATTTAATATATGTGATTAAATTAATTTTAATCAGAAACTTTTTATTAGAATATATGTACTTATTTTTCATAATTATTAAACATTTTTTTTCATGGGGTGCCTTCTTCTTGTTCTTTTTGTTCTTTTTTTTAATCTTGGGTGCTTTTTCTTCGAATAGATCTGAATATTTTAGTTTGTGTTTATTATTAAATGAATTTTAGCATTTATTATATAATATATTCTAAAGTATGTTTCATTTATTTTAATTCTTTTTATCTTGCGTTATTAAATGTATGTGACCTTAATTAAGTAGTATATTAGTTATTATCGTCTTTCACTATATTATTAATTTTTATAACGTATATATGAATTATAGTTTGACTTTTTTATTAAAAAAATGAACGATAGTAAATGGCATTTAAAATATAGTTTAAATAGATAATCAATGTTACCTTTTTTTATTAATTCTAATTTTCATAATTCTAAATTTTCTTTTTATGAGAATATTTTAATATTTTATTTTTTGTATACACTGTTAATATTTTTAATCAATTTAGATTAATCTTTTTTTAAAAGATAAAAATGATCTTAGATATTACAAATATATTAAAATAATGTTACTTTTTTGAAGTATTTATATAAAATTAAATAATTTTATACACGACAGTTTATAATTAGACAGTAATATAAAAAAATTACATTTATATTGTCAATGTATCTATATAAAATTTATCTCTAAATATTTCAATGAAGTAAAATATTACGTAGATGTCTAGAAATGTTTAAATGTTAAAAATAATTATCTAGTTTTAAAAATTTCTCAAAAATTTAAATATTAAGTTACTATTTTTTCTAAAATAAAGTAAGATAAATGGAAATTATGTTATATCAAATTTATTGGTCAAAATTTATTTAGATCATTTCAATATATTCTTATTATTTTTATTCTCTAGTTTATTAATTTTTGTCCCTTATTTTATTTTCAATCGACAATTTTAAACTCTCTATTTTAAAATAGATATACATTTGATCCTTTCATTTTAAAAAATTTGTAATTTTTATCATTCTATTTTAAAAATTTATTATTTTGGTCTAGTTCTTAATTTTAACTATATTTTAATTCTTTTATTTCTTATATTTTAATTAATTAAATCATTTTTATGATATTTTAAAGAAATATGTTAGATATAGGATTCAATTGAATCAAAATAAAAGATAAATAAAATTGAAGATAAAAAAATGTTAATTTTTTAAATTAGAGTGACCAAATATCTTTATTTTAAAATAAGAGAACAGAAATTATGGATTCATATTATATTATATCATATATAATAATATATTTAATAATCGAATTAAATTTTTACGAACCATCAAACCTTGAAAAGTGGCCTGATTTCAATCATGTGTGATTCAAACCTAATTTTTTATATATATATATATATATATGATTACAACATTAACATGAAAATAAACATCACCGTTTTTCCAAAAAAAAAAAGCGATACTTAATGTCACTAATATTATTAAAGTTTATAGTACTTTTACTGTAATAAGTATTAAAATAAATATATTTATAAATTTACATATTAATGAAAGATATATGTTTCTTAAAAAAATTAATATTACATATCAATTAAAATAATAATATATTTATGTTAATTTCTCTTGCATTCCACTGGTCTGCGTACTAATTTCTAAAATTGATGATCAAATATTTGTATTTTAGAATATATGGAATCGAGTAAAATATAAGAATCTAAATTACCTCTAATCCTGTTATCTATCAAAATAAAGACATGTTTCCTCGTGAAGGATGCATCTAAAATAGCTCTTACTATTTAACAAAGGTATTAAAAATAATAATAAAATATGTTTATAATTTTGATACTTTTAAGTTTTAAGAATAAGTATTTCCTTGGGATTCGAATATATAAAAAAATATTTTAATTTTGAATTTAAGTATAAGTAATTCTTAACTAATTTTTATTTTTTTCATGATTCAATTTTTTTATATTAAATTTTAATAAAGGATACTTTGGAAAAATAACTTAATTTTTAAATGAGATTGACGCAATGAATTTAAAACAATTTTTTTATTCTTGATGAATTCTGATGGAATAATTAATAATGACAATTTAAAAATATTAAAGATTGAGTAGAAAATACATTTTTTGGTACAAAAGAATAGTTTTTGGCAAATCACTTGTTACTGAGATTGGCTGTTTGTCACATGAAAAAAAAAAAGATTGGCTATTTGTGCTATGCCAATTATATACATATCTTTATTGTTTGATGAAGCTTTTCATTTTGTTCCAATGAAGCAGGTGTTACTCGTACCGTCAAATGGTCGTCGGGCCAGAAAACTTGTAATTTGATGTTTGGAATGATATATATATATATATATATAATATTAGGGTAAATGTTCAATTTCGTTCTTGTTATTTTTATTTGGTGACAATTTTGTCTATGTATTATGAAAATGAGGACTTTAGTTCACAAATGTATAAATATATCGATAATTTAATTCAACATTTAATATTTTTATTTTCATTAGCATTGAGTGTATATGTGACACATGAAAGTCAATGTGGTAAAATAACATGTGTAGATGGATGTTCCATATCAATCATCAATGTTTTGGACTAAAATGTATGTCAGTGAAACTTTTTTAAAATGTTGTTTTCTGTGTTTTCAAACCTAACAATTATTTTGAGAACAAGTTTCTTCTTCCTAATTTCATACCAATATGATGTTACGTAATGACACATTCTCTCAACATATATAATTTAATAACAAAATATTAAACGACACTTTTGCGAATTAAAAATGTGCAAGCAATGACAACTGAGTCAACAATATACTATTACTCAAAATATTTGATGTTTATTTAACATGTTGTTATTTGTTAATTAATATTAATACTATTCATTCACTACACGATGAAATTAATTATTCTCGAAGTGCATTGGTCATTGAGCTAGCTGCAGTTGAAGTTTAACCACAAGTTTTCCCTCAGGTTGAAGTTGTAAATGCCCCAACATTTGTACAAGGAGCATTTGCATTTAGACCTCCTCCAATCCATCTAATCGCTCCTATGATTAGAGTTCCCTTTCTAAGTGGACCATCTCCAAAAATGAATCAACTAAATTTCATAAATTACATTCCTACACCATGTTTCTAGCATCATCAACCTCCTTCTAGGTGATTCATGAAAACAACATGGTATTTTAGATGATTAGGTTGTGGATAATACGCTTCCATTTCTTCTATTATGTTTTTTAAGATTAATTACTTTCTTAACTTGTTTTTTTGGAATTTTTTTATGACAATATGATGTTAGGCTTGTGAGTAGAATGATGAATAATAATCCATAATTTGGTGTCTTTTATTAAGTACTGTTATATTAGAAATTTAGCAACTATTTGGTTATGTTAAGAACAAAATCTTAAGTTTAATTATGAATGCGCATTTCTAATTCATGAAAGTGTCATGGACCATTTTATTATTAAGTTATATCTATTGGGGAAGTGTCATTGCATAATAATGTATTAGTAAGAAATCATGAAGAAGAAGCTTCTTATCAAAATAATCGTAAGGTTCAAAAATAAAAAAAAATCAGCATTAAAAAAAAAATTTCACTGACATTTTAGTTCAAAATATTGTTAGCTGACATAGAATGTCTCCTACCACGTGTCACATATGTGCTCAATGTTAACACGAAAACAAAGATAAGTTATTTGTTGGACTAAATTGTCGGTAGATTTGCACATTTGTAAATTAAATTGTTCATTTTCACAGTAGAGGGACAAAATTGTCACCAAGTGAAAATTATAAGGATGAAATTGGTTATTTATCTTATATCTTATCTTTGTATCTAAATATAAGATTTTTTAACTATTTTTTTAAAAAATAATTAAATTAGTTAATAACATTAAATTTATTGGACTCATCATTTCTCCTTTTCAACTTTATTACTTTCTATCTAATAATTAATGTGCCTTAGTCTTCTTGTCCAGTCATTATAAGAAAGAGAAATGTGTTTATCTTTTTAATCTATAGCATTTATAGTCAAATAATTAAGGATATTTTAATAAAAAATTAATACAAATGATAATTTAAAAAAATCTTATAAAAAAACAAACAAAATTTTAGAAGTTATTATATATTTAACACATATGTAGTAGTTTTTCTTTAAAAAATATTACTAATATATAGATTTATGTGATGGTAAGCTTGTACTCATTTAAGCTAGGCTAGTAGCTTGAGGCTTCACTCAGAGGGAGGGAGTTGATTACAATGATGTATTCTCTCCAATGGTGAAGCATAGGTCCATAAGAATTCTGCTATCAATGGTTGCCAAGTTTGATCTAGAATTAGACCAAATGGATGTTAAAACTGCCTTCCTATATGGAGAACTGGAAAAAACTATTTAAATAAGACAACCTAAGGGATTTATAATAGAAGGAAAGGAAGACTTTGTGTGTAAATTGAACAAGTCCCTATATGGTCTAAAGCAGTCTCCAAGGCAGTGGAATAAAAGATTTGATGAGTTCATGACTCACATCAAGTTCAAGAGAAGCAAGTTTGATAACTGTGTCTATTTCAAGTTTGCCTCATATCATAATTTTGTCATTCTATTGCTATATGTAGATGACATCCTAATAGCAAGCAATAACAAGGATGAAACAGGCAAAGTTAAGGCAGACTTGAAAAGAGAATTTGAAATGAAAGATTTGGGTGGAGCTAAAAGAATATTGGGTATAGAGATCAAGAGAGATAGAGACAAGAAGCTATTGTTTCTATCTCAAGAAATGTACCTAAAGAAAGTTCTAAACCGGTTTCGTATGTCAGATGCTAAACTTGTCTCAACACCCTTGTCTCAACAGTTCAAACTTAGTATGGATCAAGCTCCTGAAAGCAAAGAAGATAAGGAATTCATGTATGAAGTTCCTTATGTAAATGCAGTAGGTTCACTCATGTATGCCATGGTATGCACTCGACTTAACCTTTCATACTCAATTAGCCTTGTAAGCAGATTTATGGAAAATCCTGGAAAGGTACACTGGCAGGCTCTAAAATGGATCCTAAGGTACATAAAAGGGTCAATTGGAAAGAGTCTAATATATGGAGAAGTTAAGGGTTACCAGGAAAATACTGTTGTAATAGAGGGGTTTGTAGATTCTGATTTTGCTGGTTGTTTGGACACCAGAAAGTCTCTTACGGGCTATGTATTTACTGCATTTGGAACTGCAATTAGCTGGAAAACTAGTCTTTAGAAGGTGGTTGCATTGTCCACTACTGAAGTAGAGTATATTGCTTTGACAGAAGCAATAAAAGAAGCACTATGGTTAAGGGGAATAGCTCGAGAGCTAAAGCGGCAAGATCATGTTATCACTATCCATTGTGATAACCAAAGTGTTATTCACCTTTCAAAGAACCAGATTTATCACGAAAGGACAAAGCATGTAGATGTGAAGCTACACTTTGTGAGAGAGATTATTGTTGAAGGAGCTGTGTTTGTGAAGAAAGTCTCCACTGAGCATAATCCATTTGATATGATCACTAAAGTTCTACCAAGCAGTAAGTTTTTCTACTGCCTAGACCTTATAAATTTGAAGTAATGTCAGCTAGTTTGATGTCAAAAAGGGAGCAACCACTTTGATCCTTGTTTAGTTATGTAACCAAGGTGGAGATTTGTTGATAAGTTGGTTCACATAACTAACAAATTAAGCTGGTAGTTAAAACAGTTGTAACAAACTAAGCTTATAGTTAAAATAGTTGAAACAAACTACTAATATTAGTGAGTTATCCATTTATAAATAGCTCAATTACTGTTTAGTTTGTGTGTGATTCTTTTTCAATTCTCTCTAGAAAAACTCCTTGTAATCTGAAACTCATCTTGATAAATAAATTCTGAGATTTTTGTATATCATTTATATGATACTTTGCATAACAGACTTGGTCATAGATTATGATATCTATAGATATGGATATAACATTGTTAATCAATATTTCTTTTTTTTAATCAATAATCATGTGTATTTTCCTTTACCTGGTGCAGCGCTTGTGGTTGATACTTTTCCATTTGGGGGAATGGGGAAGCATTGTAAGTAGTGAAAATTTTTGGTGTTTTTACTATTGATTAAATTGTGCCCAAACTAAGTATTGATTTGATTGCCACTACTATTCCCTAGTCATTGAAATGGAGGATAGTGAAACAATGATCTTATTTGCCTAATAAATTGTGATGTAATTGGTTTTGATTGACATTGGTTTTGAAGGCTCTCTAAGTCGCTTTTATGAAAAATCGTCTTAAAAAGTCATTTTCTAAGACAGTTCTTCAGAAAATCGTCTTATAAAATGATTTTTTTAGACGGTTTTCTACAAAATCATCTTCGAATCCTCAATTTTTTTTTTACATTTTTAAAATGAAAAAATATTCTAAAATAGTTTTTATGAAAATCAATGTAAAATCCAAGATTCTAAGTTAGTTCAAAAATCATTGTGAAAAGTGTTGACTTTCCACAACAACGACTTCAAAGACAGTTCAAAACCGTCATGCAATGTGCCTAATTACCGACTTTAAAATTCTTTTTGTAGTAGAACTAATGGAAGAATACTAGAAGAATATGAAACCTATGAGAAAATGAAGGCTAAAAATAAAGGAAAACATGTGTGGATTCACAATTAAGGTGAGATGTGGAAGTGGTGTCAATGAATTCTTCATTCAATTATTATTGTTGAAGAATGGTGAATTATTATCATTAAGTAAAAAATATTATTTTAATTCTATAATCTTATGCCCAATGCAGTAAACAAAAATTCTTGCAATTTACAAATGGAGATGATGGAGGATCCCATAATCTTTTCCTGAATTGTAGCAACAAAATCTTAGTACCAGAAACACGTTCGATGAATCTTTTCCTAAATTGTAGCAACAAAATCTTAGGTCATCACAACAATCCCACCTTATATGGTTATCAATCCCTACTTTTGGTACTCTCATTTGTAACGTGTTTTTGGTACTAAATATTGCAGTGTCCAAATAATAAAGGGATCAAGGTGAGGATATACATGTTCCGTAATTAGTCCTGGTTGTGTGTGAATTAGTCATGGGCCCTTTATTTTGCAAATTACAGGCTGATTGATTTGCAATCATATCCATGTTGTTGCACTTGTTGATCAACACCTTCATTTTACGTGAGGCCTGAATTAAATTCTGAATCATAGAATAGGGGACAACTTGTCCTTAATAACTAGCCATAGAATAGGGTTAAACAGAGTTGTTTCTGCATCTTTTTTTTTGCTTGACTCAATTATTTTGCAAATGTGCGATGCATGCTTGTTTGTTCCAGTAACCACACTATCAGACTACCACACTCTCTTCGACATGCTCTTCCCTAACTTTTTTTGTTGGGTGGAAGCTTGATCAATGTTTTCACCATGTTGGAACTACAATTTTGAGCTAAATGCCCATAACAACCACATTGTTTGCATATGATACGAAGTCCTACATATTGGACCTTACACTAATGATGGTTTAGCCATACTTTCCCCACAACTATATGAGTTAGATCTATCTCCACACAAATACGTGCAAATCTACCGCTAGTAACTTTCATAGTATTTGTATAAACTTTAATTGATTTCCCTACCGTGGAAGTCATTGCAAGTTGGAAATTAAACTTTCATCAAAATAATAAATAAAGAAGGTTCAATCTTGGAAAATGTATCCATGTGGTGTTCAATCCTGGAAAATGCATCGTTGCTGGTGTTCAATCAATCTAAGCATTAGGAGACACAAAATTTTGGCTCCAGTTTAATGGTCAAAATTCATCCATGTATCAATGGTGATTACCTTTTCTTTGTTGTCCTCAAAATCATATTTCACCATGTAGAGTCTATTATCAATATCCATATTGTCTAAGCCCCCATAAACGCCATACATGCTTAAGCTTCTCTTACATAACACCACACCTTATCAACTTCCCTACCAACTTAATAACTAATGCATCCTTCCATGGGTGCATAAATTTTTTTGTCTAAATACACTTTAGGCAACACATAGTTTTTCACTACTGCAAAAAAGACTTTTAACGACAGTTAATATAGACCTTTAACGACAGTTACAAATCATCATTATATCTAAGAATCGTTTTAGAAAATGTATATTCTAAGACGGTTTTAGAAAGTGTACATTTTAAAACGGTTATCAGCTAATAATCATTTTGACATGTACATTTTCTAAGACGGTTCTCAGTTAATAACTGTCTTAGAATGTGTACTTTCTAAGACGGTTCTTAGAGAGTGTACACATTAAAAAAAAATGTCATACAGTAAAAACTTAGTTATCACACATAATACCATCCATGCTCCAATCATTCTTTATTAAATTGACAAAGTACACACTTTATAGGGTGGAATAAGCTAAAGCATTTGAGCAAATAAAAAGTACAACAAAAATGCATATCCATGCTCTATATGCAACAATTTTTTTTTTGGCAATAATTAGTGTTGGCCTATAGGCATGTTTTTGAGGTGGGATGGCACTGGACCCATGACTCAAGAGAACCCAAAAAAATACTTTAATGTGAGGAGGATTTTTTTTTAATTCTTTCAGTAATAACTAAATTTTGTTATTCAACAAGAAAAACCCTTAATTTTGCTGGGTTTTTTTTAAAAATATTTCAATTTTTAATTTTAATTTATCAAAGTATCAAAGTTAACAAAAATTTAATGTCTTACAAAAAAAAGTCTATTCACATGTAATATTTTGCATTTATATGTTTTTTAGTAGAGAAAATGTTTTGTATATAATAAAATATACCATTTTTATAAAATTATATGTCTATTTTTTTTAATGGAATGTATTATATTTTATAATAAACTTAAATATGTTTTTGGTATTTTAAATTTGTGTTATTGTTATTTTTGCCTCCCTAATTTTAAAACATATTCTTTTTAGTTTCTTATGGATTTTGGGCCATTAAAATGCATAATTTGTGGTAACTTTTAACTGTAGGAGGAACTAAAAATGTATTTTTTGAAATTAAGGAAATAAAAAAAGTTAAGCCTCATTTATGGTGATTGTAATTTTTGATTTTCAAAACATATTTAAAATTTTACAATACTAGGATCCATATTGTTTTGTCTTAGGCCTATAAAATGTTAGAACCAACTCTGCTAATAAGATCCTTTTTCTTATGGCCCTAACTTGTCTCCAAAGAGAAACACAATTCGTTGAGAGAAAATGAGATCCTAAGCTATTCCCCTTAACCATAGTGCTTCTTTTATTGCTTCTGTCAAAGTAATATACTTTACTTCAGTAGTGGACAATGCAACCACCTTCTGAAGACTAGCTTTCCAGCTAATTGCAGTTCCAAATGCAGTAAATACATAGCTCGTAAGAGACTTTTTGGTGTCCAAACAACCAACAAAATCAGAATCTACAAACCCCTCTATTACAAAAGTATTTTCCTGGTAACCCTCAACTTCTCCATATATTAGACTCTTTCCAATTGACCCTTTTATGTACCTTAGGATCCATTTTAGAGCCTGCCAGTGTGCCTTTCCAGGATTTGCCATAAATCTGCTTACAAGGCTAACTGAGTATGAAAGGTTATGTCGAGTGCATACCATGGCATACATGAGTGAACCTACTGCATTTACATAAGGAACTTCATACATGAATTCCTTATCTTCTTTGCTTTCAGGAGCTTGATCCATACTAAGTTTGAATTGTTGAGACAAGGGTGTTGAGACAAGTTTAGCATCTGACATACGAAACCGGTTTAGAACTTTCTTTAGGTACATTTCTTGAGATAGAAACAATAGCTTATTGTCTCTATCTCTCTTGATCTCTATACCCAATATTATTTTAGCTCCACTCAAATCTCTCTTGATGCGAGTCTTCCTTTCCTACTATTATAAATCCCTTAGGTTGTCTCATGTAAATAGTTTCTTCCAGTTCTCCATACAAGAAGGCAATTTTAACATCCATTTGGTCTAATTCTAGATCATACTTGGCAACCATTGATAGCAGAATTCTTATGGACCTATGCTTCACCATTGGAGAGAATACATCCTTGTAATCAACTCCCTCCCTCTGAGTGAAGCCTCAAGCTACTAGCCTAGCTTTGACTCTTCCTTGTTCAACTCTAGGGATGCATTTTTCCTCTTGAAAATCCACCTACAACTGACTAACTTTGACCCTGCAGGTCTCTTTACTAGGTCCCAAGTATGGTTATCATAGAGAGACTTCATCTCTTCATCCATGGCCATAAGCCATTTATCATTCTCTTTGCAATCAATGACAACTTTGTAATAGTTTGGTTCATCATTCATGACCTCACTAGCTGCAACAAGAGAGAATGCCATCAAATCTGCATAACCATACTTCTTAGGGGTTTAACTTGCCTCCTAGTTCTATCTTGTGCCAACAAATAACCATCCTCACCTTCTTCCTCATCATCATCATCAGCCTGAGGTTGAATATTGGATTCTTCTCTGTGCCAAATTTCACATTGATCTATTTGGTTTTCTTCATTGAGCTCCACCTTAATGCTATCCTTTTCTGAGCTTGTATAGACCACCTTATCTTTTGTAGTTGCCTTTGTTTTATAAGTCATTTCAGACTCATTAAAAACAACATCATGACTTATAATGCATCTTTTGTGTCCTGGCTCTAGACACCACAATCTGTACCCCTTAACACCTTGAGGATATGCTAGAAACATACACTTGATAGCTCTAGGTTCCAATTTGTCTTGCCTTATTTGAGCATAAGCAACAAATCTAAACACCATGAGTCTATCATAACTTGGAGGATGCCCTGGCCATACCTCTTTTGGTGTCTTCATGTTTATAGCTGTTGAGGGGCACCTGTTGATTAAGTAACAAATAGTCATGGCTGCTTCAGCCCATAAAGATTTTGACAAATTAGCACTCAGCAACATACACCTCACTCTCTCATAAATGGTTCTGCTAAATCTCCCAGACAAACCATTTTGTTGAGGTGTTTTGACTACTGTCTTGTGTCTTGCTATTCTAGGCTTCCTATAGTAGTTAGTGAAAAAATCTGAACAAAATTCTAGTCCATTATCTGTCTTGAATCTTGTAATCTTTTTTCCTGTTTGGTTTTCTATCAATTTTTTCCAATTTTTAAAACAATCATGCACCTCATCTTTAGTTTTCAAAATGAAAATCCATAACTTCCTGGAATAGTCATCTACCATTGATAGAGAATACTTTGCACCTGAGTGAGATGGAGTTCGAGATGGATGCCATAAATCAGAATGGATGTAGTCCAGAGTACCTTTAGTTCTCTGTTGTCCAGTACCAAACTTGACCTTGCAAGCTTTGCCATAAACATAGTGTTTACAAAAGTCAAGTTTCTCCACCGTATCTCCACAAAGCAGGTTCTGTTTTCCCAGTTCAATCAAACCCTTCTCACTCATATGTCCCAACCTTCTGTGCCATAGTTCTGTCTTTGACAACCTTTTGACAGAAACTACAATAGTTGATCCCATTACCACTTCTCCAATAAAAGAATACAAGCTGTTCTTTTACATCCCTTTCATGAATATCATGGAGCCCTTTAGAACCTTTAGAACTTCATTCTCCCCTTTGAACACATAGCCTTGTTTGTTAAACTCACTCATAGAAATCAAATTTCTCTTCAAATCTGGGACAAGCCTTACATTCTTGATGACTCTCTCAGCACCATCATGAAGCTTGAACCTCACAGACCCAACTCTAGTGATCTTACAGGACTTGTTGTTTCCAAGCAGGACTGAACCACCAAGTTGTTCATCAAGCTCCTCAAACCAAGACTTATTTGGGGTCATATGGAATGAACACCCAGAGTCCAAGATCTATTCTGTCTCAGTGTTTTCATGAGACACCATTAAAGCCTCAGCTGAATCATAACCATCTTCAACTAGAGTAACATTTCCAGGTTCTTTAGATCAATCTTGCCTATTTCCTTTCTGTCTATCAGGACAAAATCTCCAAGTATGAACTTCTCTTTTACAGTGGTAACATCTAATGTTTGGTACATTAGATCCAGATCGAGTTTGTGACTTGGATCTTTTCCTTTCTGTCTTATCGTCCTTCTTATACTGACTTCCACGAATTGTGAATCCCTCCCCATGTACAGAAAGCCTTTGTTCATTTCTTTCATTTAATTCCTTAGAGTTCAAGGCTGATTGGACTTCAACAAGAGTGAGAGAATCTCTTCCATAGAGAAGTGTTTCTTTGAAATGAGCAAAGGTCTTAGGTAGAACACACAATGACAGTAATGCTTGATCTTCATCCTCAATAGTAACATCAATGTTTTCAAGATCAAGAATTAGTTTATTAGACATCTAACTGTTCTTCTACCATTTTATTTTCTTGCATCTTAAATGAATACAATGCTTGCTTAAGGTAGAGGTGATTTACTAGAGATTTGGTCATGTACAAGTCTTCAAGCTTTGACCAAATTCCAACTGCAGTTTTTTATTTGGAGACTTGTTGAAGCATTTTGTCTCCCAGACTCAAGATGATGGCACTATGTGCTTTGTCGAGCAAGATCTTCTTTTCTTTACCTTCCATCTTCACATCAAGATTGATTTCACCATTCAGAGCATCTTCAAGACCTTGATGCACAAGAAGAGCCTTCATCTTTAATCGCCAAAGACTGAAATCATTATGTCCTGTGAATTTCTCGACTTCATACTTTGCAGATGCCATGGATGATCGGTCCACGCTCACCGCACCAGTTTGTTATGCAAAGTATCACATAAATGATACACTAAAATCTTAGAATTTATTTATCAAGATGAGTTTAGATTACAAGGAGTTTTTCTAGAGAGAATTGAAAAAGAATCACACACAAACTAAATAGTAGTTGAGCTATTTATAAATGGACAACTCACTAATATTAGTATTTTGTTACAACTGTTTTAACTTCAAGCTTAGTTTGTTACAACTGTTTTAACTACCAGCTTAATTTGTTAGTTATGTGGACCAACTTATCAACAAAGTCATTTATCATAATTTGAAGAAATTCATCAAATTCATTACAAATAGCAGAAACGAAGACATGATTATTGCACACACATATGTGCACCACACACATTTAAAAAGATACCTCTTTTTTGTCTGAGTTGATCAAATCAATACTTTCTTTCACCTTATTCACCTGTTACAAGCAAGAAAAAAGTATTATAGACTTATTATAGTTAACCTTCCATTTCTTTAAATTAAAAGAAGCAAATAAAGTTTATTGCTAATAACTTTATAAATTACAAACACCTAGATGTTTCCATGTTATTTTGTAAACATTTATCTAATTAAAACATTTGAAAATGTTCATATCGTGATAATAGGAGTTAATGTACCAAATATCTCCTTACATATTATCAGAGAATCTCGCGGAACATCCAATAAAAGAGTGGGAGCAATCCTTCTGCAAATTTTGGGGCAGTAAAAAAGCCAATAATGTCAAGATCTATTCCATTTCTTTAATGATAAAATCTCCCACCCTAGCTGGGCTAAAAGTTAAATTCAATTTAAACTAGATCGATCAAGGGAGCTTTCTATTTCTTTTCATCCTTTTCACCTCCATAAACAATATCATTATATAGAGCTTATTTCTAATGAGCTAATGTTACTCTTAACAATATCATTATAGAAAGAAAAAAAATAAAATGAAGAAATAATATTAGAATTAGATCAATGAGCACTAGTTCATCTGTATTGAAGCCAATTACACTAAAATCAAATCACAAGAAATATTAGATTCTTTTGCAAACTAATAATAAAGAATGTTTTATGAATTTAAAACTTACCGTGATTTTCTAAAAAATAACCTTTTTGATGAGTTGGATGAATATCACCTTGGGCAGTAACCTTGCTCAAAATTCCAATATGCTAGCTTGGGCATCTCTTCAAAAATGGAGGGAAAAATTTCAGTAATATGAGCAGAAGTTCTTTCAGGCTTCCTCAATTTACACATTGTTAACAATGACGAGAGACTTAGAGTTTAATGCAACACAATTTGTAAAACAAAATATCACTATAGAAACATTTGACTGACATTCATACCATAAGTTAGTAATGAAGAAGGTTAGCTTTATATCCATGTAATACATAACATAACTAAGATATGACAGTATGGAAAATGTCTTTTTGGCATATATTTCGTATGATCCTCTTTATAAGAAACAAATTTTAGTTTAAAATACACAAACTTATTTCTTATAAAAAAAGACCCAAGGTAGTACATGTAAATTACACATTCCCCATTCTCATTTTCAAAGCTGTGACCCAAGATTGGAATCATTTGTGATTCTTTAATACTTGAAACCTATGAGCATGTAAACGAACACTTTTAGCCCAATAAATAGAGAGGTATTTTTTCTTCAATTTATAACCTCTTTGTTTATTATGTTATGAATAAATACATAGCAACCAAATGAAATGTAAAATATAAATTCTTTACCATTTAGGGGAATAGATGCAAAGATGAATTAGAATAGGAGAGGTCTATTTAGATTTGTCTATTTATCTATTAATATCATATTCAATTTCCTTTCAAATCAAAAAAATAAAAGATAACAAGAAATTGGGAAGTAAAAAATTAAATAATTCCCAACATAAAAAAGAATTCAGCAAGCTATAATATAGGGTCTTGAAAAATCTAAATCTAGCCTACCTTTCTGTTACCTCCCCTATAGCTATAAAAATAACTAAGCTTGTTCCTTATTGCTGCCATGCTTGCATCAAAAGCACCATTCTTCAAAACTATATCTTAATCTTCAATTTTCTGCCTCCGTAAGACTTTCTCATATTTTCGTTCTCAATCCAAGTATTTAACTTTAGCTATTAGCCTCTTGATGTGGTCAGGCACAGAGCCTTCAAAATTGTAGATAGAAATATGATACTTTAGGAAAGAAAGACCCTCTCTCTCTCTCTCTCTCTCTCTCTCTCTCTCACACACACACACACACACAAAGAAAACTTTGCATAAATATACTTCACAATTTTTTTTGTAATAAAGAATATAAGTTTTTGCCACTTCCGTAAACCTTGAATAATTGTTTTTTTTGTAATGATCAAGTCCTAAAAGTGTCTCTCTACTATGCAAATAAAGTATTACCATGTGTTAGTCGTCTTATACGACTAACTTTTGTATGGAAAACATTTTCCAAAACTTGTATAGTTTCCCCAATTTATAGTTATTTTGTAGGGATTTGTAAATAAATCTTGTTTTCTTGTTATAGCTGTCTCTAGAATATTTTCCATTGGATTTAATGATGAAATATGTTCAATTTCAAGTTAAATGAGGCTAAATCTTAAAGTGCTAAAAGTGGTAGTTGTGCCCAGCTCACCATTTGGGCTTAGCGCGCATTCATCGCTAAGCGCTGCTTCAGCACGCTTAGCGCGATAGAAAAATCTGGCAGAGCATCAATATCAAAGCCACGCGCTAAGCGCATGATTGGCGCCAAGCCCAAATCCACTTACTCGCGCTAAGCGCGAGGGTAGCGCTAAGCGCAACGTCGCAGATTCAAAGCCTATTTAAAGCGTGTCTTGTGCAGAATTAGGGTACAGACACAATTTTTAAGAATTCCAGAGCAAGGACACCATAATGCTAATTTCGAGATAGAGGCTTTGGAGGCAACAAGAGGAGCAGCTTTGCAAAGAAGCCTAGGGTTCTTCAATTAGAGAGAGATTAGTGAGCTGTAGAGTGGTTGTGAGATGCTGAGAAGAGGAGGAGGGATCCCCCTTCTTGTGTAAGGAACAATTATTTTGTACTCTCAATCTCATTTGTATTAGGGTTTTTTTGTAATGGCTGGCTAAACACCCTTGTTGGGGATTTCTAAGGAACAACTGATGTAATTACTTTAATATCTAATTAATTGTGTTGTATGTGTTCAATGCTTCTTTCAATGCTTAATTTCTGCATGCTCTTGGTCTGATCACCCATTTGTGTGTACAATTAGGTGACTTTAGGATTGGAAAATGTACTGCTGCCTTAGAACTTGATAGAAGCAGGATTGAATAACCACATTGCCAGGGATGGATTGTGGGGTTTTGGTTTTCTGAATATGCTGTTACGATAATGCTGTTTGAGTTAAGCTTAGTCTTACAAGAGGGATTTGCAGACGAAGCTTAGGTTAAATTAGTCTAAACTTACGAGGGATCAAGGTTTAGTACTTTAGGCTACATCATAGAACATAAGAACATGATTAATTAGAGAAATATCCTTATATACATTAGTTTGTTTGTTAGGAAGACCCAACACTTTTTACCTATTACTGTCAACTTTTACTTACTTGCATTTGTTGTTTTTACCATAGAAGTAGTTTATTTCTATTTTAACCATCCATTATCAATGCTATTCCAACAATGCCTTATTTTTGAATAAAACTCTGTCTAATAAGCAAGTTCCCTGAGTTCGATACTCGGATCACTCTATTTTAATTTTAAATACTTGACAACCCGGTGCGCTTTTCGCTGAATCGGAATTCCCTTGAACATATTTGTATAAAGGAAAATTGGACCAAAAAGTAATTGCAGGGGAAATCTAACAAAATATTTATGGCGCCGTTGCTGGGGAACTTAATTCATTAGAAGAGTTCAGTTCAGTTTTACGACATTGCTTTATATTTTTCTCTTTGATTCATTGATTCTTTTTGTTCATATTTTAGTTACTGCACATTTTATTGTTCTTTTGAACTGGATAATTGTTCTATTTATCTTGTATGCAAATAAGATCTACTGCAGGTGATTTGATCCCTATCAATTTAGGGATTAACGCTACTTGCAGGAGGCGCAACGCAGAAAGAATTAGAAAATTTTTGTAGGACTTAGAAGCAGCAGCAACTCTAGAAGAAGAACCTCGATCTTTCAAGGCGTCTTCTAGCTTTCCTATTCCAGGGCAATCTCATACAGATTTAATTGAAGAAGTTATCATGGCTGAAGAGCCAAGGAGAGTGACCTTAGAAGATTACTCAAGTTCAAGTGTGCCGCAATTTTTCACCAGCATTGCACAACCAGAGGTTCAGGCACAAACAATCACATATCCTCCTTCTTTGATACAGCTGATTCAAAATAATCAGTTTCATGGTCTACCAAATGAAGACCCATACACATACCTGGCCACTTACATTGAAATATGCAATACTATTCGATTGGCTAGTGTGCCTGAAGATGCAATTCGATTGAGCTTGTTTTCATTCTCATTGTCTGGAGAAGCTAAGAGGTGACTTCACTCATTCAAAGGCAATAGTCTTAAGACTTGGGATGAAGTGGTTGAAAAATTTCTGAAGAAGTATTTCCCAGAGTCTAAGACTGCAGAAGGAAAAGCAACCATCTCTTCTTTTCACCAATTTCCAGATGAGTCTTTGAGTGAGGCATTAGAAAGGTTTCGTGGTCTATTGAGAAAGACACCCACTCACAGATTCTCAGAACCGATTCAGCTCAATATTTTTATTGATGGGTTAAAGCCACAGTCCAAGCAGCTATTAGACGTTTCTGTTGGGGGAAAGATAAAGTTGAAAACCCCTGAAGAAGCCATGGATCTTATTGAAAATTTGGCTGCAAGTGACATTGCTATTCTCAGAGATAGAGCCCATATACCAACAAAGAAAAGTCTTCTCGAACTTACATCACAAGATGCATTGTTGGCACATAACAAGTTGTTGTCCAAGCAATTGGAAGCATTGATCGAAACACTAAGTAAGTTGCCAACTCAAATACATTATGCACAATCTTTATCATCTACTGTTTTGCAGGTTGCAGGGTGTGCCATCTATGGTGGAGCTCATAATTCTGGCTGCTGTATCCCCAATGAAGAACTAGCTCATGAAGTCAATTATACGGGGAACCAGCCAAGACAAAATTTCAATGCAGGTGGATATTCAGAATTTTAGCATGGCCAACCATATAATTCACAGAGACAATGGCAAAATCACCCTGGTAACCAATTCAACAAAGACCAGGGTGGTCCATCTACAAGGCCACAACAGCAAGGGCGTAGTCTCTATGATCGAACAACGAAGTTGGAAGAGACTCTAGCTCAATTTATGCAGTATCTGTGTCTAACTAGAAGAGCATGGAGTCTGCCATAAAGAATTTGGAAGTCCAAGTGGGACAGTTGGCAAAATAGTTGGCGGATAGGCCATTAAGCAGCTTTAGTGCTAACACTGAGAAAAATCCGAAGGAAGAATGTAAAGCTGTAATGACAAGGAGCAGAATGGCAATTCAGGCTGATGAAAGTAGAGTTGAAGAGAAGGTAGAGGGATATAAACAACAACTGGAACTTGAGCCAACACTGGAACCAGTTTCTGATCTTATTGAACTTGAGGAGGTTGTGGAAGATGAAGATGACCAACAGGAGAGAGAGACACCAATAAAAGAAAGTGAAATAGGAATAAAGATGAAGGAAGAACAAGAAAAAGGAAAAAAAAAAGAAAAAGAAAAAGAAGAAATGGAAAAAGAAAAAAAATCAGAAAAATGAAAAAGAAAAAAAGAAGGTAGATGAGGAGAAAAAGAAGAGCAAGAGTGAGGTTTCAAGAGAGAAAAAGAGAGAGATTACTTTAGCTGAAGGCAAGGAAGTACCATACCTATTGGTACCTTCCAAGAAGGATAAAGAGCAACACTTAGCCAGATTTCTTGACATCTTCAAGAAGCTGGAGATCACTTTGCCTTTTGGAGAAGCTCTCCAACAGATGCCACTCTATGCCAAATTTTTAAAAGACATGCTGACAAAGAAGAACCGATACATACATAGTAACAGAATAGTTGTGGAAGGAAATTGTAGTGTGGTCATTCAACGCATCCTTTCCCCGAAGCACAAAGATCCTGGAAGTGTCACTATACCGTGTTCTATTGGTGAGGTTACTATGGGTAAAGCTCTCATAGACTTGGGAGCTAGTATCAATTTAATGCCTCTCTCCATGTGCCGGTGACTTGGAGAGTTAGAGATAATGCCCACACATATGACCCTCCAGTTGGCTGATCTCTCCATCACAAGACCATATGGAGTGATCGAAGACGTTTTGGTTAGGGTCAAACATTTGATCTTTCCAGCTGATTTCGTAGTGATAGACATTGAAGAAGATGTTGACATTCCCCTAATTCTTGGAAGACCTTTTATGTCCACCGCAAGCTGTGTGGTAGACATGGGGAAGAGGAAACTACACATGGCCATAAAAGACCAGCAAATCAGTTTTGATATGTTTCATGAAGAGAAAACTTTGCCTGACCAAAATGTTTGTTTAAAGGTGAATGTGATGGAGGAAAAGAGACTAGAGAAAAAGGTTCTGGAAATTGGAACCTTGTTGGAACCAGGATAACAGGATGATGTGTCAAGCCAGTGACGTTAAAAGAGTGCTTACTGGGAGGCAACCCAACTTTTCTTTCCCTTTTCTCTTTTTCATTCTTATCTCCTGCATTTAGTTAGGTTAATTGCTTGTGATTGCGATTAATTTTTCTGCTTGTTTAGTAGTGAACAATGTGGAAGCAAAGCTTCATGATGAATCAACAATGATTCAAAGGTGTTTTGATGATAACAATGATGACAACAAAAGATGATGACAAAGGTGATGAACAAAAAGCTCAAAAGATCAAAGAACAACTCAAGTGAATCAAAGAACATCTCAAGTAAATCAAGAACAAGTCAAGAGTTCAAGAATCAAGGAGAATTCAAGACTCAAGAAGAAAGCCTAGAATCAAGAATCAAGACTCAAGATCTCAAGATTCAAGATCAAGATTCAAGACTTAAGATTCAAGAATGAAGAAAAGACTCAATCAAGATAATTATTAAAAAGTTTTTTCAAAACTTTGAATAGCACATGAGTTTTTGACAAAACCTTTACCAAAGAGTTTTTACTCTCTGGTAATCGATTACCATATTGTTGTAATCGATTACCAGTAGCAAAATGAGTTTGAAAAAGTTTTCAAACTGAATTTACAACGTTCCAAATATTTTCAAAAGGTTGTAATCGATTACAATGTTTTGGTAATCGATTACCAGTGTCCTTGAACGTTGAAATTCAAATTTAAAAGTGAAGAGTCACATTGTTTCACTCAAAAGCTTTGTGTAATCGATTACACTTATTTGGTAATCGATTACCAATGTTTGTTTCTGAAAAATCTAAAGATGTAACTCTTCAAAAAGGTTTTGACTTTTTCAAATGGGTTTTAAGTTTTTCTAAAAGTTATAACTCTTCTGAATGGCCTTCTTGACCAGACATGAAGAGTCTATCAAAGCAAGGCTTTGTTTTGAATTTTCAATTCAATTCATTCTATCAATCAATCTTTTCCAATTCATTCTTTACACAAGAAAGTTTTCCACATTGATTTCTGAGTCTCTTTGAACCTCTTCTTCTTCTTCCTTTTTCCAAAAGCTTTCCAAAGTTTTCTGGTTTTTCTAAACCTTGAAAACTTGTGTTATTCATCCTTTTCATTCTCTTCTCCCTTTTCCAAAAAGAATTCGCCAAGGACTAACCGCCTGAATTCTTTTTGTGTCTCTCTTCTCTCTTTTCCAAAAGAACAAGGGACTAACCGCCTGAATTCTTTTGTGTCTCCCTTCTCCCTTGTCAAAGAATTCAAAACGACACAGTCTGAGAATTCTTTTGATTCTTCCCATTCCCTAATACAAAAGCGTTCAAAGGTTTAACTGCCTAAGAATTCTTTTGTATCCCCATTCACAAAGTATCAAAGGTTTAACAGCATGAGATCTTTGTCTTAACACATTGGAGGGTACATCCTTTGTGGTACAAGTAGAGGGTACATCTACTTGGGTTTGACTGAGAACAAGAAAGGGTACATCTCTTGTGGATCAATTCTAGTGGAGGGTACATCCACTAGGTTCAAAGAGAACAAGGGAGGGTACATCCCTTGTGGATCTTTACTTGTAAATGGATTTTTACAAGGTTGAAAGAAATCTCAAGGACCGCAGGTCGCTTGGGGACTGGATGTAGGCACGGGTTGTTGCCGAACCAGTATAAAAACTCTTGTGTGTTTGTCTCCTTCTTCCCTACTCTTTTACTTTCCGCTGTGCATTTAATTTCCGCTTTTACTTTCTTTTAAGTTTCTCTTCTACTCCTCATTCTCTTAACAATTTAGTAAAAGCCTTAGAAGAGTAATTTTTTTATTAGTAAAGGTTTAGGAATAATTAATTCAACCCCCCCTTCTTAATTATTCTGAGGCCACTCGATCCAACAAACAAGGGGTTTTTAAGCCTAGGTGAATAGATGGGCAAAAAAGACTTAGAAAAAAAATTTTAGTTGTCCATCCACTAAGCGCAACCTTGTGCTAAGCGCTCTGTCTTCATGCGCTAAGCCTGAGCTTGCTCGCGCTAAGTGCTTAGACCCCTAACTAGTTGGCTGAATAGTTCAGCTAAGCGCACATCATCATGCTAAGCCCAACATCTTCATTGGAAGTAAACTTCTAGCAGTGGGCTTAGTGGAGATGATGCGCTAAGCGCCACTTCTTCTCTGGAAAAGTTTATTATAGCAGCGCTAAGCGCCACTTCTTCTCTGGAAAAGTTTATTATAGCAGCGCTAAGCACGCTGTCCTGAGCTAAGCCCTAGATCCATTATGTAATTGAACTCCATGACTTTGGCTTAGCGGGGCAGGATGCGCTAAGTGCCAATCTCTTATTGTTTTTGAATTCTTGGAAGTGCGCTTAGCACACCTGTTGTGCTAAGCCTGAACTACTCTCTGTAAGTTGAAGCTTGATTGCGCACTAAGCCTCACATCTCAGGCTAAGCGCATATTGCAGAAATTTTTGTGTTGCAGAAAGCGCTAAGCACTACCTGCTGCACTAAGCCCCAGATGCTCACTGGAATTTGAAACTTCAAGTTGGGCTTAGTGCGAAGTTAGGCTAAGCGTTTGGGCTTTAAACTCAAATGTCACATGGGCACGCTAAGCACAGCTACGCGTTAAGTGTGCCAATCGAAAATGCCAAAATAAAATAGAACTGCCTTAGGCAGTTACCTCTACACAAAAACTCTTGCTTCCTTCTTGTGTGCTTACCTTCTGCGTGTGCGCATTTTGCTGCTGTGCCTCAAGTATTTCCTGCATCTTCCTTGCTTCTTCTTGCATTCCATCACAATCCAAGTAAGTAGTGCTTCATTTTCACTTTCATTTTCATGCTTTGAACCTTAGGATAAACAATTTATTGCTTTGTTAGCTTGCATTGTTGTTTAGGTTAGGGTTTCTAGCTTTAGGGTTAGTCATTTTAGGATTTTAGGTAACTTAGAAGCCCATTAGGGGCAATGTGGCTGAAAGGGGTGAAGACCCCTGTGTTTCTGTTTGGAAATCACGATGAACGCGTTTAGCACGCCTGCTGCGCTTAGTCTGTTCATCGCAGCTGTTAAATTTTTGGAATTCCAGATGATCACGCTAAGCGAACCATGTCGCACTAAGCGCGTTCATCCCTGCCGATGAACGAAAGTGATGAACTCGCTAAGCACATTTGTGCGCTAAGCGGGACTAGTGTTTCAGACATTAGAATTTTTGAAATTTTTGTTCAGCGCTAAGCCTGACCTATCAGGCTAAGCGCCAATATGCTTCTGTTAATCAATCCTTTGAATAAGGCTAAGTGCAGTTGCTGCG
This sequence comes from Glycine soja, assembly GCF_004193775.1. Lineage (NCBI taxonomy): Eukaryota > Viridiplantae > Streptophyta > Magnoliopsida > Fabales > Fabaceae > Glycine > Glycine soja. The sequence goes on along the minus strand of NC_041019.1, from coordinate 46,971,922 downwards.
CTAACCCCTTGTTGTGTGTCGAGGAGGTTGAGCTAGACGTGCCCTGTTGCGCTAAGATCAACTCTCTCACTGTTTTTGAGTTTTTGTAGTTAGGCTAAGTGCACCCTATGTGCTAAGCCCAAGGGTTATTTTGGTTAAGTTGAGCTAAGCGCGCCATGCTACGCTAAGCCCATACCCTCTTCTGTTTTGAAAATTGTAGACTTAGGCTAAGCCTAGCATGCTGCGCTAAGCCTAATCTGCAAAAAATTATTGTGTGTCTTTAGGCTAAGCGCGAGTCTGCTGCGCTTAGCCCATGAGTAAAAGTTTATAAGGCACGCTAAGCCCAGCCTACTGCGCTACGGGCCCAGTTCAATTTTTAGTGTTATTTTTCTGTCTTGTTGAAAATAACCTTGACTAATCTTCTTGTTTGATCTTATATTTTTAGATGGCATCGAAGAAGCGAAAGGCGCTTGCCACACCTTCCCAGGTATGATATGAACGATCCATGTTCACTTCTCCTGAGGCCTGGGAAAGGTACACTGACATCATTGTTCCTAGGAAGCTGTTGCCAGAGAGAAATATGGTAATCTACCACACTGAATTTGATGAGTTCAAAGAATAATTGGAGAGAAGAAGATGGGATGGAGAATTGACCAACTTTAAGGAAGGTAGCATTTATGTTGCCATAGTAAAAGAATTCTATGCTAAACTCTATGATCCAAAAGACAAATCACCAAAGCAGGTGAGGGTCAGAGGTCATTTGATAAAATTTGATTAAGACGCCCTCAACATATTCCTAAAGACCCCTGTGATCATTGAGAAGGGGGAGACATTAGCAGCTTATGCTAGGTTTGCACTCTTGAGGCCTGATCCTCAAGAGTTAGATGCTAAGCTCTGCATCCCAGGGAGGGGATTTGGGCTTAATGCTGATGGTCAGCCTCTGAAGATCCTCAAGAAGAACATGACCATACTTGCTCAGACATGGAGTGTTCTTTCTTACTCCAACTTGATCCCCACCTCCCACACTTCTGACATCACACTGGACCGGGCCAAGTTGATTTATGGCATTATTATGAAGATAGACATGAATCTGGGCTACCTCATCTCCCATCAGATTTCTATTATTGCCCAACATGACTCCTCTAGGCTTGGATTTCCAGCCTTAATCACAACTTTGTGTAAAGCTAGAGGGGTCACATCAGATTCTAGATCTTTGAAGAGTCTCAGCCCTGCCATTAACTTGGCATATATAACGAAGAACTGTTGGAATCTAGATGATCCAATAGTGACATTCAGAGGGCCAAGGAAGGCCAGGGGTAAGAGATCTGAGGCTCACCCTACTTCAGCAGCACCAGATGCTCTTGCTCCTTCTTCATCTACTTTACTAGATCCTACTACAACATCACTTTTTTCTTCTACTCCAACTACTCCCACTCCTTTACCAGCTCCATCAGTTCCAGCTCCTCCTATAGGACCCTCCTCATTCACTTCAGAGACATTATTTGCCATGCTCTAGAGCCTGCACAGAGGTTAGATCATCATCATTTAGAGGTTGCAGAGCTCTGGCCAGCAGCTGACCATGAGTGTGGAGGAGTTCCTTGCACATGTGGCTTGGCCAGGAGTCCAGCCTTCTCCTTCTGGAAGGGGTGAGGCCTCCATAGCCCAATAACCTGTGCCAGCAGAGGAGCCTATGCCAGATATAAAGGATGAGGCTGTTCCTCCTGAGCCATTTATCTTTGAGACTGATCCATTTGCTCAGAAGGAAGCAGCAGCTCAGGAGCCTACTTCTCCAGTTCATATCTCTCCAGCATCCATCCTTGAGGATTTCTAGCCATCTGCATCAGCATCGGAGCCAGAGCAACCTACTGTTCAGGATCCACCAGCTGCTCCGGTGCTGGATCTGAACGAGCATGTAGAAGATTAGCAGCAGGATTTCTAGCCATCTGCATTAGCATCAGATTTCTATTGTTTTAGTGTTGATTGCTTGTACAAAAAGCTTGTTTGAATAATGAAATGATTGACTCATGTTTCAATGGTTTGTTTGATATGAAATGTGTGTTTGTTAATGACATGAATGAGCAAATGTATGAATTGAGTGGACTGGAATGTATAGACTTTGTTTTGATCAAGCTTGCAGCCATTAGAAGAAAAAGAACATGTGATTAGAACTTTGACTAAAAATGTTAGTCAGTTTGACAGATTGATTGTGAAGGAATGCATTGATTGTATCCCGATGAAAGTGTGATCCTTAAATTTGGAGAGAAATGACTATCATTTAGTACTGATTTTTGCATGAACCTCTGAAGTATGGACTGAATGCATGAAATTGAGGATGATGAAGGCCATGTTTGATTGTGACAGCCACTTAGCCAAAAAGATGACCATGTGCTTGAATGATTTATCCCTTGCACCCAGTTTGAGCTGAATGAATTATTGATTGATTGAACCTTGAGCCTATATAGTGTTATCTCCTGCTACCTTGTCTTAGGTTGTAGGAGAGCATCATCCACAGGAAGCTTGGTTTAAGGCAAATTTGTACCAAATTTGGGGTAGTAATTATCAAGGTAAATTTGTTCCAAATTTGGGGGAGACACTGCGTAAGAATTGAAATGGTAAAAGTAAATAGCATACGCACACTATTTCTGTATATACACATACTATTTTTGTATGTGTTCAAAAAAAAATTGTAAGTATAAATAAAAATGTATAAAAGTGTGTGTGCTGCAAAGGTTTATCTATGGATGAATGAAAAAAGTAAAGGTTTATCTATGGATGAATGCTCTCCTAGAACCTAAGCTTTTGAATCCTAGAAAAACCATGATTTGTTGGCAGCCTAACCTCATTACAAGCCTAGAAAGTCCTTCGGATTCAATTTGTGTGTTTATTTCTGTATGGTATGAGATGAAATGCAAAGGTTAGGACATGTGCTAGTTGTTTATAATGGAATGAACCTAAACACTTGAGCTTGAGTGAAACAATGACTGTGAGGCTTTGGTTGATGATCCTTCCTTGATATCTGTCATTCTTACTAGCTTATTTCAGTTGTGATTCTAATGCATATGTTCCTATCTTTGAAAAGTTGCATGTTCGTGAAAAGAAATTGATTGAAGCATTCCATGATATTCATTTCATATGATTGAATTTTTCATTGAAACAAACACCATTTTGATTGACCAATGTATTTTTTCACTTGAGGACAAGTGAATTGTTCTTTCTTTGCTTGAGGACAAGCAAAACTGTAAATTTGGGGGAGTTTGTTAGTCGTCTTATACGACTAACTTTTGTATAGAAAACATTTTCTAAAACTTGTATAGTTTCCCCAATTTATAGTTATTTTGTAGGGATTTGTAAATAAATCTTGTTTTCTTGTTATAGTTGTCTCTAGAATATTTTCCGTTGGATTTAATGATGAAATCTGTTCAATTTCAGATTAAATGAGGCTAAATCTTGAAGTGCTAAAAGTGGTAGTTGCACTCAGCTCACCATTTGGACTCAGCGCGCATCCATCGCTAAGCGCAGCTTCAGCGCGATAGAAGAATCTGGCAGAGCATCAATATCAAGGTCGCGTTCTAAGTGTGAGATCCGCTCGCTAAGTTCGACAATTGTCTTTAGCCAGGCTCAGCATGTAACGACCCGCCTCATCACTACGGTATCCACACTCTAATATTTGATAATTTCAATTTTTTTATAAAAAGAACTCCCTTAATTTTTGCTTATGAAAATAGATGTGATTTTGTTACAACATAAATTCATCCAACAACACGCCATTACTTAAGTGAATATGCATAATTACATAGAAACAATAATTTGGTACATGTCATACACATAACGAAAATTAAATATGTTCATATATATAATTAAAATTCCAGTTTTACATCTTTAACTCAACAAAATAAAACTTAAAAACCAACTACGGAGGAGTTGATTACAAAACACAACTCCCTCCCAAAATAACGCCAACGTCATCACGTCGGCTCGGCAGCTCCTCACCAGAATCTTACTCCCTACACCCTGCCACTGTCATTCTGCTCCCACGAACAAGGTTCGTGATCATCACAGGTATCAACCACACGATACAAAATTGCAAGGGTGAGTTTATTATAAAAGAACCAATACCAATTCCGAATAACCACAATTAGCAAGGAACATAGGCAAACATGATGAGCATACACAACAATCATTATTCAACACTCATATCCAACAAATATTCATCATCCATCCATGGACCCAATCAAGACTGCACAGAATGATGCATGCACCTGACTCAACACTCAGATGCAATGTAGTACGTACCAACAACAACCAAACCTTAGGAAATAGCCTAAGCGTGTCCACACGACACTCTCACTTAGGGAACTATGCTGAGTTTGTCGAGACCACCCGGTTGTGCACGTAACAGCCCCCCTCCCATAGGTGATCAGCCTGGGAGCCCAAAGGTGTTCCCTACCCCCTAGTACAAAGTACACTTGGCCACAGTTACTCTATTTCCTGTGTCGTATGAGCTATGATCACGGCCAAAAGTAAGTGCCAAAGACCATGGACCAATTAAAGCGCCTAAGCATCCCCTTAGGAATGCTTAAATTCTCTAACCACGCTAGTTACCCACGTCTGGGCCATCCGACAAGGTCAGTGCACTCTACCCCCCATGACATACACTTCATACGACGTATGATCGTGGCCAAAAGCTAGTGCCAAAGACCCTGGAAGGTCAATGCATAGTGCCCCCCACGATCATACAAAACATCTAATGTATGAACGTGGCCAAAAGCTAGTGCCAAAGACCCTGAAAGGTCAGTGCACAGTGCCCCCCACGAACATACACAACATGCACATGCCAATGCATTTCCAACATCAATCAACAAATCCTATTTCCATGTCATTCACAACATAAATATCATCTCATCTCAATGACGTTATCAACAACAACAACAACCTCATTTCATATTCACATATTCATCAATAATAACAATTCATGTTGACATGGTCTTTATTAACAACGTCATCTCAAATCAATATCATCATAATTATCATTATAATCACATATCAATTAAAATCCACAATAGCAACATCAACAACAATTCAAACAAACACAACAATATCATTTCCACACGCACGGTCTTCAAACAACACATTTCAAACAACCAAAAGAAGATCATTCATCACAATACATATATATATCGCATCCCATTAGTTAAAACGTAATTTTCTTTGAAGAAAAATTAGCATGCAATAGGGACAGGCAGATATCCTCATAGCTAGGTTTCCTGACCCTAACTATGGTGTTAAAACGATAAATTTTATAATAAACTCCCCTTACCTATCGTGAGCTACCCCACGGATTCCTCGTCGCGTCACTTGAAGATTCATTTTTGTCCTTGGTCGTCGATTCCACACAAGCCTCTACCATGCCAAAACGAAGGAGACTTAGTATGAATTTCAGAAAACAAAGCTAGTAGCAGTGCTCTGGGTCAAACACCCACATCACTACATGAAAGAGCTGAGAGCATTTCGGGTTTTACAAAGGAACGTCATTTGGAAATTCCGATCACGCCAATGTGACCGGAGTTCAGTGTAGGTTACGAAAATAACATGCATTTCATGAAAGGATAACGTTTACAAAGTCTCTTTCTCTAAGGTTTTTCAAAGGAAGCATAAGACATGCAATGGCGGTTCCAAAGTCAGAAAAGATGCAAAGACAAGATGAAACTAACAAGAAATAAGCATAGAACCATGGTTACCTCGAAAGAAAATGAAAGGTCAGATTAGGGTTTTCGTTCTCTACCGGAACCCCAAGCCAAGTTGAAAGATTCCGCTTTGGTTGAAGGGTTCCTCTCGGTGTGGGTTTTCAATGGAGAACAATGATGGTTTGTGGTGGCTAATGGTGGCTGTGGGTGATGGAGAAAGTTCTTGGAACTTTAGAAATGTCTTTGGAAGAAAGAAAGAAGAAGAAATGACGTTTTTCCTAAGCTACATGAAAGCAAAGGCTGAAATGCTTAAATAAGAGATGCTCTCGGGAATGGAAGCTTCTTGCACACTCCAGACATCTTCTCAAAGATCCCAACGGTCAGATCATGGAAAAGTGGCTTGTGAAGTTGCAAAACAAATTTCAAGAAGATCCAACGGTTAAAGAAGGCTGGGAAGCGTTTTTACAGAGGCAGCTTCATGTAGTTTTCTCTAGAAGCTTCATTAAGAGGCTTCCTCTAGAAGCTTCATTAAGAGGCTTCCTCTAGAAGCTTCATTAAGAGGCTTCTAGAACACTCCAGATATCTTATCAAAGATCCCAACGGTCAGATCATGGACAAGTGTCTTGTGAAGTTGCAGACCAAATTTAGAGAAGATCCAACGATTAACGAAGGCTGGGCAGCATTTTTACCAAGGCAGCTTCATGTAGCTTTCTCTAGAAACTTCATTAAGAGACTTCCTCCAGAAGCTTCCTCGTGGCTTCTTTGAGAAGCTAGATCCTTATCTATCCACACCCCTCTATTAACTAAATTAACTTCCTTAAAAATAATTACGGATGAAAATAACGCAACAAATAATCAAACATCAAACATAATTACTAATAATATATATATATATATATATATATATATATATATATATATATATATATATATATATATATATATATATATATATATATATATAGTACATTTAATATTTTACTTTGATTTGTACAGTAAGTGTTTGAATAGTACTTCCTGGAAGTACAGCAGTCTAATATTTTAGTTGAATGGTACTGTAGCAGTAAGACCCGTGTTGGATAAAGGGTAGTAAGGCTAAGGTGTACTGTTTAACCAAGATATCAAGACATAATACACTGGTGGCTATAGGATTTCCGTTCAAACTATATATATAAAAAAAAAGAGTTTTCTTAAAAATAATTCAGATCCAGAAAAATTTTGTGACATATTTACTTACGGAGATATTTCTATGGAACCAAATGAGGGCAAAGATATTAGAGAATATCATAATCATGTCTAGACTCGTACGATCTTTTTCTCGTATCTCTTTTCGCTCAAACTCCTCCTTATCATCTTCTTCAAGAAACTCCAATCTATTAAATGATCAAGACAACCAGACCCAAGAGGTCGCCCCAAAACACAATCTCTTCGATGAGGAAGTCCGATTCGAAGATATCAATCAAAATATGGATGACTGGAACATTCCATAAATCCCTCAGGATCAACTATACGTTCCTGAGACAATAAAAGACAAACACAACTTTGATTACATAATCAAAACAGTAGAAAACAATATTCCTCTAGGACAAGAAGTAGGGGAAGAATTCCATTTACTTTCAAAAAATTCAATTTATGAACATAGCCATAAGTATAAATATCTACACATCGGTTGTGTACAATTAGCCATCAAGCCCTTAATTGATATGGGCATAGATGCAGCAGTTTTAATGTGTCTAAGAGACATTAGGCATAACCAATTTGAAGACTCCCTAATTGGAACAGTCGAAACCAGCCTAGGACAAGGTCCAATATATTTTAATTGTTATCCAAACAAAACAGTGAGTCTGATGGACAGAAACATTCTTGACTCTCTGTTCTTAAACATCCACTTTCATGGCCTTGACATGAAAGAAGGATCAATCCCAGCAGCCTTAATATATAGGATCCAGTACAAGGTCATGAATACTTGTGCATCTAGAGTCCTGTTAAAACCTCAAAGAGGAGAAACAACTTTGTTTATCACAGATATGACGAAGGCTAATGTTTCTCTTCCAAGAAAAATAAAATGGGATGAAGTAACTCTTCCCGAAAGATGGGTTATGGATAAGGCAACACCGTCTATTCCCCGACCCGCTCCAACCATAGAGAATATTAAGCAAGATAACTCCGGAAAGGTAGAGATAACCTTCAATAGGAGAAATTCTTTTTCATCAAGGATAGAAGCCTCTAGGTCTGAATATGAGTCAGCCAGAAGGTCTTTTTCGGTTAGAACCCGTTCAATTCCAGTAGGACTAACTAGATCTGAGTCACATAACCAGTTCCCTACTGTAAACCTCCAAGGATTAGACACTACTTCTAGCATACCTAGAACAACTTATAACCAAGAACAGGAGGACGACCAAAAGTCGATCCAATCCCCAACATACTCTTCTATGGAACCTTATGATGTTATTTGACAACTTTAGCATTGATAAGGAAACCCTTAGGAAAGATTTCTATTCTCCGGAGAATGAACCTCAAAGGAGATGGTTTTTCCAACATTACAAGGGAACAAACAGAAAACAAATCCAAGACAAGTTCTACGAATTTGTCGAAAGAGTCAAAATTAATGTCCTTTTCTTTGATTGGTTTCATGCTTATGCCATCAGAAAGGATATAGATTACCCTTGGAAACAAGAAATCATAGGTGACCCAACAACAAATGTCATAACAAACTGGCAAGTGAGAGATGGTGAGTTAATCCAATCGGAATTACCTCCCACAACACAATATCAACTACCAAATATCATAGACAGTAGTAATAAACCTGTCATGGCAATTCCATTCAAAACAAAAGATGTCAACGAGGAAGTAACCTCTAAAGACATTAAAAGCCTAATGGAACAGGCAAATTATACCAATAAATACTTACAAGCTTTAGGAGAAACCATTAAAACTAAAGTAGTTCCTAAACAAAAATCAATTGAGGGAGCTTCGCCAAGTTTCCCCATCGAAATTGAAAAACCTTTATTCAAACCTTTCAAAGTTAGTGAGAAGGCTAAACGGAAAATTAGGGAACTTAGAAAAACTAAATCCTTAACTGAGGGCGTAGGTGACAATCATAGTGAATTACTAAACAAGATTGATAGTTTACTTAAGGTCATTCCAGATACTCCCCAAACCTCGGAAAATACTTCCAAAATGGTAACAAGAAGTACCTCCAAATTAATTAATGTTATAAATGAAGATAGTGACCAAACCTCAGATAACACAACTGAGATAGGATCAGTGTCAGAAAAGAATATAAATCCAATTAATTCCAAACATTGGAAAACACCCTCCAAATTATATTACCAACGTCCAACTGCCCCTTACCTTCTATTAGAAGAAAGAGGTGAAAACAATTTTAAAAGTTTTAGTGCAAATAACATCTACGAATGGAACATAGATGCACAAACAGAGTATAACATCATGAATACACTCCAACATATGACCATGGTAGCCACGGCTTACCAAACCTCCCATGAATGTTCAGAATAAACCATTATAGATATCTTAGTGGCAGGATTTTCTTGCCAGCTAAAAGGATGGTGGGATAATTATCTCACTAATGAAGAGAAATAAAAAATTTACAGTGCAGTTAAGACGGATCTCAATGGAAAAGTCATTACTAATGACGATGATAAAGAGATTCCTGACGCTGTTAACACATTAATATTTACAATAGCCCAACATTTCATTGGAGACCCATCCTTGTGGAAAGACAGATCCGCAGAATTATTATCAAATCTTAAGTGTAGAACCTTAGCAGATTTTAGGTGGTACAGAGATACTTTCCTAACTAGGGTTTACACAAGAGAAGACAGTCAACAACCTTTTTGGAAAGAAAAATTTCTAGCTGGTCTTCCCAGATCATTAGGAGACAAAGTTAGAGATAAAATCCGTAGTCAATATGCCAATGGAGACATTCCATATGAAAACTTAAGTTATGGTCAATTAATTTCCTATGTCCAAAAGGTAGCCTTAAACATCTGCCAAGACGACAAGATTCTGAGGCAATTAGCCAAAGAAAAAGCTCAAACAAAGAGGGATTTAGGTTCCTTCTGTGAACAATTTGGCTTGCCAGCCTGTCCAAAACAAAAGAAAAAACAAACCTCCAGGAAAGAAGCCCAGGATCATAAGCCAGCCAATAGAAGAAGATTTTCAAAACGAAGATACTCTCAAAACCCCTCAACCAGTAGAGAAATGGAAAATCCTAAACAAAAAATAAAATAAAAAATAACGTGCTACAATTGTGGAAAACAAGGCCACATTAGCAAGTATTGTAGACTAAAGAAGAAGTTAAGAAACCTTAACCTAGAACCCTCAATTGAAGAGCAAATAAACAATTTGCTCATAGAAACCTCGGAGGAGGAAACAGAAACAGAAACTTCATCCTCCGTGCTTTCCAATGAAAACCTAAACCTAATCCAACAAGATGACCAACTATCATCAACAGATGATGATGGACAAATCAATACTCTAACGAGAGAACAAGATCTCTTGTTTGAAGCAATCAATTCCATACCTGACCCCCAGGAAAAGAAGGTTTTCCTGGAAAAACTCAAGAAAACATTAGAGGTAAAACCTAGACAAAAAGATTTTATCACAAATAACAAATTTGATGTAAGTAACATACTCAAGAGACTAGAAAATTCTTCAACAAAGCCAACGACAATTCAAGATCTCCAAACAGAGATAAACAATCTAAAAAGAGAGGTAAAAGAACTTCGCCAACAACAAGAAATTCATCAGATCATTCTTTCTCAGCTTGAGGAAGATAGTGATTCTGAAAGTGCCAACAACACACACACACACACACACACACACACACACACACACACACACACACACACACACACACACACACACATATATATATATATATATATATATATATATATATCAGGGTGTTACAACTCTCCCACCCTTTTAGAAATTCCGTCCTCAAAATTTACCTTACTCAAACAAGGATGGGTGAGCTTCTCGCATCTGACTTTCTAATTCCCACGTGGCATCTTCTCCTGATGCACCTCCCCAGGTCACCTTGACCAACGAAATCTCTTTCCCTCTTAGGTGTTTTGTTCGCCTATCCTCGATCCTGAAAGACAATGTTTAATATGTCAAATTCTCCTTCACTTGTACATCATCCAATTCAATCACATGGGATGGATCACAGATATACTTACGGAGTTGAGACACATGAAAAACATTGTGAAGATTAGAAAGAGACGAGGGTAGTGCAATTTGGTATGCCACAGGGCCAACTTTCTTAAGAATTTGGAAAGGACCAATAAAGCGAGGTGTGAGTTTTCGGGATTTCAATGCTCGACCAACCCCAGTCCATGGAGTGACTCTCAAGAATACATGATCACCAACCTCGAATTCCAGATCTTTCCTCCTCTTATCATGATAACTTTTCTGCCTACTCTGAGCAGTTCTCATCCTTTCTTGAATTAACTTAACTTTCTCAGTGGTTTGTTGTACCACTTCTGGTCCTAAGGTGAGGCCTTCCTTGGGCTCTAACCAACATAGGGGTGTTCTACACCTTCTACCATACAAAGCTTCATAGGGAGCCATGCCAATGGTAGAATGAAAATTGTTGTTATAAGTGAACTCTATCAATGGAAGAAAACTCTCCCAGCTTCCCTTCTGCTCTAAGACACATGCTCTTAAAAGGTCCTCCAACGATTGAATGGTCCGTTCAGTTTGGCCATCTGTCTGAGGATGGTAGGCTGAACTCAGTCTAAGCTTGGTTCCCAACGCTCTGTTCAAGCTCACCCAAAAACCTAGAGGTAAATCTAGGATCTCTATCAGATACTATGCTAGATGGCACACCATGTAACCTGACAACCTCACTTATATACAAGGTAGTCAACTTTTCCAAGGAAAATCTGATATTAATGGGAATGAAGTGAGCAAACTTAGTCAATCTGTCAACAATAACCAAGATAGAATCTAAACCTCTAGGGGTTCTAGGTAGTCCTACCACAAAATCCATGGAAATACTGTCCCACTTCCACTGGGGTATCTCTAAGGGTTGTAACTTCCCTGAAGGTCTCTGATGTTCTATCTTAGCCTTCTGACAGACTAGGCATGCATACAAAAACTCACTAACCTCTCTCTTCATGTTGGGCCACCAAAACATCGTCTTTAAATCATGATACATCTTGGTAGCACCAGGATGGATGCTCAAATTACTCCTATGTCCTTCCTCTAAGATCATCTTCCTAAGTTCAGGCACATTCGGAACACAAATTCTATCTCGAAGTTTCAAAACTCCATCTGATCCAACATTGAAACTATTGTCCCTTCCTGACTCTATAGCCTCTAACTGAGTCCTTAGAAAAGGATCAATCTTCTGACCTTCCCTGATATCTCTTAGTAACTCACTAGTGATCCTCAAAGTTCCTAATCTTACACTATTAGGAGTAACCTCACATGCAAGACTAAGGTCTCTAAACTTTTCCAGGAGATCCATCTCTCTAACCATCAAGGAAGGCATATGTAGAGATTTCCTACTCAAGGCATCAGCCACTACATTGGCTTTACCAAATTTCGAGAAGATCCAACGGTTAACGAAGGCTGGGCAGCATTTTTACCGAGGCAACTTCATGTAGCTTTCTCTAGAAGCTTCATGAAGAGGCTTCCTCCAGAAGCTTCCTCGTGGCTTCTTTGAGAAGCTAGATCCTTATCTATCCACACCCCTCTATTAACTAAATTAACTTCCTTAAAAATAATTACAGATGAAAATAATGCAACAAATAATCAAACATCAAACATAATTACTAATAATATATATATATATATATATATATATATATATAGATATATATATATATATATATCAGGGTGTTACAAAGCACATGACTGGAGCCAAGCCCAAATCTACTTACTCGCGCTAAGCGCAAGGGTGGTGTGCAAAATTAGGGTATAGACACAATTTTTGAGAATTCCAGAGCAAGGACACCACAATGCTAATTTCGAGATAGAGGCTCTAGAGGTAGCAAAAGGAGCATTTTTGCAAAGAAGCCTAGGGTTCTTCAATTAGAGAGAGATTAGTGAGCTTCTGAGTGGTTGTGAGATGCTGAGAAGAGGAGGAGGGATCCCCCTTCTTGTGTAAGGAACAATTATTCTGTACTCTCAATCTCATTTGTGTTAGGGTTTTTCTGTAATGGCTGGCTAAACACCCTTGTTGGGGATTTCTAAGGAACAACTGATGTAATTACTTTAATATCTAACTAATTGTGTTTTATGTGTTCAATGCTTCTTTCAAAGCTTAATTTCTGCATGCTCTTGGTCTGATCACCCATTTGTGTGTACAGTTAGGTGACTTTAGCATTGGGAAATGTACTGTTGCCTTAGAACTTGATAGAAGCAGGACTGAATAACCACATTGCTAGGGATGGATTGTGAGGTTTTGGTTTTTTGAATATGCTGTTACGATAATGCTGTTTGAGTTAAGCCTAGTCTTACAAGAGGGATTGGCAGATGAAGCTTAGGTTAAATTAGTCTAAACTTACGAGGGATCGAGGTTTAGTACTTTAGGCTATAGCATAGAACATAAGAACATGATTAATTAGAGAAATATCCTCATATAAATCAGTTTGTTTGTTAGGAAGACACAACGCTTTTTACCTATTACTGTCGACTTTTACTTACTTGCATTTACTGTTTTTACCATAGAAGTAGTTTATTTATGTTTTAACCATCCATTATCAATGCTATTCCAACAATTACTTATTTCCGAATAAAACTCTATCTAATAAGCAAGTTCCCTGAGTTCGATACTCGGATCACTCCGTTTTAATTTTAAATACTTGACGACCTGGTGCGTTTTCTGGCGAATCGGATTTCCCTTGAACATATTTGTATAAAGGAAAATTGGACCAAAAAGTAACTGCAGGGGAAATCTAACACCATTTCATTGAGCTTCCAATGATCCATTATGCATCAGTGCCGAATCCATAGGATTTGGACCGCTGCACTCCTCACCGAATCTGTTGTAGGATCTTCTGCCTCTTCTACCTCATGAACCTTCATTGTTGCCACCAAGGCGGTTGAACTATATTTCCTCCACAAAATACTCCTTGGGGCCGAAAGGAAGGGAGAGCATCTCATTGTGCATAAGGCTCTGGTCGAAACTGCCACAGTTGAACTCAAAAAGTGTGATGGTGGTTCCCTTCTTCTTCATGGGCTTGGAGTTCATGGCCTCCTTAAGGCTAGGAAATCTTTGGGGCTTGACCACCATGGCCACGATTGCAGCCTGGGCCTCAGCCTCATCAGCCTTGGCCAACTCAGAATTGGCAGTCCAGGCTCCGATGTTGCCCCATGGTTTTGAAATTTTGAGATCTCGAAAGGGAAGAGAAAATGGAATTATGTTTTTTGTTTTTTAGTGGGAGAGGAAGTAGACGGAGGCGGTGGCGGGGCATAGGGGGGGTGTGGGTGTCGATGCATTAAGAGACAGGACGGGCATGGGTGTGGGAAAGTTGAGAGAGCTATGCCGTGAGAGACAAGAGAGCATGCAAGAGACTGAGAGAGCACGTAAAAGTTTAGGGAAATGAAATCAAAAATTAAAGGGGAAGGGTTTTTAAAGATGGTTTTTTGAAAACCGTCCTTGAACACTTGCTTTCAAAGATGGTTTTTTGAAAACCATCTTTGAACACTTGCTTTCAAAGATGTTTTTTATAAAACCGTCTTAAAAAAGTTGAACTTAATTTCAAAAATGTCATCACTTATTTTTCTACATTGGTTTTTTGAAAACCGACTAAGATTCATTGATATTTAAACATGCTTTTTTAGTAGTGTAGCCACCTCCTTTTCATGCCACACTATTGTTTTTGGGATTTATGAGATTAGGATAAATAATGTGCTGGGAAACATTAAAATATTTTATTGAAACAACTCTATATAAAGAGCACAGAGCATAACAATCATAACTCCTAATAGTTGAAATGTAAACAACAACAAATTGAACTCCTAAAAACAAGAAAAAAGGTTGGAGTTGTTATGGACACATTTGCAACACTCCTACAAATTTAACTCTTTTGCATTCTTCCTCTCGTTCAAATTTCCCTTGTTCCCACAACTCACCTCTTCTAACTTCCATAACTTTCATTACCTTTTTCTTCTCGCTTCTTCTTCCTCTCTTGGGCTTGTAACCCTTTCTTCTTGCTTTCTTCTTTTCTTTTTTTTTGACCCCTCATATTTCATCTTCTAACCTTTTCTTTTTCCTCTCTTGGACATTTTTCTTTTTCTTCTATGAAAACCTTTTTTCCATCTAAACCTCATGCATATAGGGACTGCTATACCATGCCAACCACAAGCCTTTCACAACAACAAACAAGGGTTGTCATTTATGAGTTGTTCACGATGAGTTATGGCCAAAGACATGGATCACAAGGTTTTAGGTAGCAATTTTGGAATTATTCATTTTGTGATTTTATCTATGTTGTAAGAAAAGAAAATTATTGACACCCATGTAATATACATTTTCAACACTCATTTTTAAATTTTACTATATGCATATTCTTATAATATGATAAGGAGACAAAAATGTCATAATCTTAGTTTTAATTAAGTAATTATTAATGACATGATGTTAATCTTATCTTAATGTATAACTTTTATAAAAGGAAATAATATGATTTGGTGTCATCTATCTTCTAGAAATTTTTACTCTTAGTTATTATAAATTACTATAACATTTTATTTTAACTTCCAACAATAGTCACATCTTTCAAAAACATTACATCCAACTACATATATAACTAACTTTGTAGTTGAGACACAAAGTGTTTTTTTTTGCACTAGTACATATAAAGCGAGGAACTTTTCCAATATTTTTTTCCTGCTCAAAATGAGGATTAAATTGTACTTCTCTTTTGTTAGCTTTTAACCCTCCCACATTTTCATTTTACAGTGAGGTTGCCTATTTACAAGGTGGTTGAATGTGTGTCAATGAATGTTTTAATTTTTCTAGGCTATTTTATCCATTATTTTAATTGATATTCAAATATTGCATTGAGGCTCTTCAATTGCCTCAATATTTTTTGTGTTCATATTCCTTATGGATTTCCATTTAACACATTGATGCTATTAAAAAAGGAAGAGGTAAGACATATAACATTGATTTTGCTTTTATTTGGTTGCGTTGTTGCATACCAGTGATGGCTCCAATGATTTCTAACGACATTTCATGATGGGTGTAGGGAAAGGCAAGAGACATGTAAGAAAATTGAAAGCAAAGAGCATAACGTATACACAACAAATCACAAAAGTTGTGGCATTAGGGTTTTGGCAACTTTGGAAATGGCGATATGAACTACTTTTTTGGATTTTGTTTGTCAATATTTTTTCTTTCTTTTTTTTTCTTTTTTAATTGATTTCATTCCTTTTATAGACTCGAAATTATGTTCGAACTATCTTTTAATATCTGCAATCTCAATTTTCTTTTTTGTGTGGCCTGGACATTCATCCCATTATATGATACTCTTTCTTAGGGATGGTGCAATCAGAAAGGAAATACAAAGAATAGTGCAGGAGAAAAGAAATGCAACGTGTGAAATATACCTCTCTAGATACAAACTTTTGTCATTCAATTTTTTGAACTTTTATTTTGGTTTTACACTTTCAATTCAAAAGTACAAAATTAATGTTGCACTTAAGTTGGAGACATGCTTGAATTAGCTTAAAAATTACTTAGGTTGCCCATGGTGAGTGTTTTCAAGCGCACATTATGTATTTGCAATGATATGGTGGAAAACCAATTCAATTTGCTGCATGGTTAGAGTAGAATGGCACTAATAAGTTAAACGCCCTCTTTTTCTGGCGAGTTTAATAACTATGGACTTGGTGTTGTTACAATAGAGTGGTTAGTTTGAATTTCAATAATCATATCATTCACAGTACAAATCAAAGACAGACAAAAAAGTTTGTTGGTGCTTTAACTTGAAATACCTTACTAAGAATTCAATGTTGACATAAAAGTATAGGTAACTAAAAAAAATGATATAGTTTTCTTTGTCTATTGTTATGTTGTAGGTTATTGAACTGAAAGCATTACATAGAAATGCCTAGCTCTATATTTCTGGCAGCTTGTTTTACTTGTAAATCATCTTCACCATTGTTCAAAGAGAAAAGTGGTAACCAACAAGTGAAAGTTAAGGCCGAAATTCAGAATTAAGATCATGGGTTTTTCTGTTGGAGTTTAATTACACAAACAATTATTAATAATTCTTAATGTGAAAGCTTAGTTGAATGTGATTTATATGGTAGAACCCTTTAAATGCAAGCGTGATGTTATATATATGATGCAAAGCTTAGTTTGTGATTTAAGACTTTCTAAAGTCAAATGATTAGCTTAGTTTGTGAGTTACCTTGGATAAAATTTGATGTTGTGTATGCTTTTGAATAACGAGGAGTTTTGGAGTATTTTTGGGTAAAATGAAATTTATTTGGTCTCATTTCACTCATCTCATATGTGCTTTGCAAGTCTGAGTGAATATTGTCGCTTGGGCTTGCTTCCGTGCATGAAAAGAAAAATGCTTTCTTGACAAGGCCTAGGTTTTTGTCTTGAAGGAGGTTTTTATCTTTCTCCCTTTCTAATAGTAACACAACTCATAGTGATAGACCCAAAAGGATCACAAGGAAGCCTACTAAGTTCAATGACTTTGTTTAAAAGGAAATACTCATTATTAAATAGTATATTCTCCCAATTAGTTGTAATTGAATTGTAGTGCGTTTTCCATTATCTTGCATTCTATTTTTCTGTTATCAATTTGTAAAGTGCCCAATCATTTGCTGAGACAGTTGGCTATATATATACCATTGATGAATGAAATAAGGCAGAAAATTATGACCTTACTTTCTCATGTAGCAAAATTTAGTGAATTGTAGCTTAGTTAATAAAACAATATCCTATCAACTAGTCTGACCTATCATGGCTGACCATAACACATGCAAATCGGCCATCAAACATCTAGAGGAAGCTGTTCTCCACCTTACACAAATATAAGCCAACCTCACCACCAACTATTCAGACCTCTCCCTTAAGGTGGATGCCATTCTCAACTATTTTTCTAACCTCACCACATCTTCACCAAAAATCCCTCTCTCCCACCAGTCACCTTTAGTTCACAATCCTCCTATTGAGGTACCTCTCTTTGATGGATACAATCTAGTTGGATGGATATTTAAGACCCAACATTTTTTTACCATCAAGGATTGTTGGATGACAAACGCATCATAGTGGCATCCTTTTACATGGATAAACCGATGCTTAGTTTGTTCCAATGGATGTTTAGTAACGATTTTGTTCATTCTTGGTTAAGGTTCCTTCAAGCTCTCAAAATGACTTTGTTCAAACTTACCCAACGTGGATATGTTAACGAGTATCTCACTGAATTTGAGTGACTTGCTAATTAATGTATTGTTGGTCTTGCTCCAATGTTTCTTTTGAGCTATTTTATTTTTGGACTTTCGTCGGAGATCCATTGCAAGGTTCAAGCTCTATAACTAATGTTGCTCACATAGGCCTTTGCTAAATTACAGGAAGATAAGATCAATGATCGCCATTGCGATGCTCGTTCCTACAATTCTGGGATCTTATACTCACAGTTGTGACCACCACCTTTAGCTCTTCCTGCTCCTTCCAAGGTGCATTTCAAAGATATGTCACCAAAGGAGTTAGCATCTTGTTGTGAACACAATCTCTGTTACTACTATGACGAGAAGTTTACCACTGGTCATCGTTGCAAGGCATGATTACTAGTTCTTCTTGGAGACGACGATGACAATTTTGATGAGTTGCTTCAATTTCTTCCAGCTACACCACCCAGTCCTCCACCGGAAGAAGAGGATACTAATCCCCTTATTAGTATCATTATGCTTTCTAGCATACCGGCTCTGGCAACCTCCCATCTATATGGTACAATTTTAGACTCGCGGATCACCATTTTAATCAACGACGTTAGTACCTAGAATTTCATTTAAACTAGAGTTGCCAAATTCTTAGATCTACCTATAGAGTTCACCTCCGCTCTGAAGGTGATGGTTGGTAATAGCTTTGTTTTGGACTACTCTTACTTTTGTTCATAGGTTCTAGTGTTCATCCAGGGGGAATACTTTTCTAGTGGACCTCTATGTCCTTTCGATTAGTGGCATCGATCTTGTGCTTGGAGTTTAGTGGCTCAAAGGGTTGGGTCCAATTACGACCGATTATGGGCCTTTGATGATGACTTTTTCTTTGTTAGATCGACATGTTAACTTTCACACGAATGTAACCTTATATCCTTAATCTGTTTCAGCCTAGCAAGTTAGACGTATGTTGCTTCTGCTCTCTTCCACTTATTCCACATGCCCAAACCATCCACCATCCCTAACCAAGCTCCAGTTCCAAATTCCCCACACCCAATACCAGAAATTGCCACCCTCATTCACTGCTTAGTTTCCCTATTCCATATACCCCCCCTTTTTTGACATAACCATCACATTTACCTCACTCCAAACTCCAACCCCGTCAACATTCATCCCTATTGTTATCCATATTTCCAAAAAATGGAAATTGAGAAGCAGGTGATTGATATGTGTAACTTTGGCATAGTCTGACTTAGTCAGTGTCCTTTTTCTTCACCCATGTTCCTTGTTAAGAAAAAACATGGCAACTGGAAGCTCTGTGTTGATTTTTGTGCTTTGAATACCATCCCAATAAAAGATCACTTTTCCATGCCCACTATACTGATGGACAATCTTGGCGGTGTTGCTTGGTTTACTAAATTGGATCTGCAACAGGGATTCCATCGGATACACATGGCTGAAGGAGACATTCATAAGACATCATTTCAGACCTACCATGGGCATTATGAATATAGAGGTATGTCCTTTGGTCTCTGTAATGTGTCATCGACCTTCTAAGCTACCATGAACAAATTGTTGAAACCATTCCTTTGTCAATTCATAGTTGTTTTCTTCGATGACATACTCGTCTACAATAAGTCCTTCAAGACTCATCTTTTACATTTAAATTTTGTTCTTTCTGCTTCACATGAGGGAAAATTTTACTTGAAATTTTCCAAGTTTTTGTTTGCTCAACAAAAGTTAGAATATCTGGGTCATATTGTATCTCAGCAGGGTGTTGCCCCTGAATCTTCCAAAATCAGTGCCATGCTTGAGTGACCAAGTCCTTTTTCTACCACTTTTCTTTACGGATTCTTGGGGTTAACTGGGTTTTACCGCAAATTTGTCAAAGGATATGCGACTATTGTTGCTCCCCTCAATAGTTTACTTTGGAAAGATCAATTCTAATGGAATCCTGGAGCTTACTATGCTTTTGAAGCTCTTAAGTGCACCATATCTAAAGCTCATATTCTAGCTCCTCTTGATTTCACAGAGCCTTTCATGTCTGAAACTAATGCATCAGGGGCTGCTATGGGTGTTGTGCTTATGCTGAAGAGCCACTTCATTGTCTATTTTAGCAAACCTTTTTGTACTCATTTGCAAAAGGCTTCAACATACATTCAGGAACTTCATGTCATTACTTCATGAATGGTGTCAATATTTACTGGGTCACTCTTTTGTCATATTGAATGATCATAAGAGCCTTCGAAAGTTGATGACTCAAGTTATTCAAACCCCCGAGCAGCAAATTTATCTTGCCAAACTGTTGGGGCTATGATTACTCCATTCAATACAAGGTTGGGTCAAGTAATGTAGTCACATATGCATTGTCATGGATTCATAAGGATACTATAGCTTTTTTATACATTGTCGATGCCCAATTATGTGTTTTTAGACCAATTGCATTTTGCCTTGCACGCATATTTAGAATTTCAAAATTTACTCACACAGATTTAGCAGGATCCCCTTTCTGTTAGTGCTTATCATTTGCACAAGGGCCTCATTTTCTTTTAGAATCATATTTAGCTCCTAGCTAATATTCCTTTTCGTGAATTGTTGCTTGAAGAGTTCCACAAAACTCCTATTGGAGGCCATATGGGCATTGCCAAAAACTCTTCATCGTTTCTAGACTAATTTTTTTTGGACCTCTATGAGATAAGATGTTAAAAGTTTGTGTCTCAATGCAATATTTGTCAACAGGTGAAAACTGAGACAAAAAGGCCTGCAGGGTTACTCAAACCTCTCCTAGTGCCTTCTCATTTATAGGAAAATCTTTCCCTGGATTTTATCATAAGTCTACCTCTCTCTGAAGGTCATTCGATTATTCTAGTGATTGTGGATTATTTTTCAAAAAGGGATTCACCTTGGTTTTCTTCGCCCCCACTATACTACATTCAAAGTAGATGCACTGTTTTTTGACTTAGTTTGCAAATTGCATGGTTTTCCCAGAAGTCTTGTTTCAGATTGTGACCCTATATTCATTAGTCAATTTTGGTGCGAACTTTGTCACCTTTGTGGTACCAAACTTAGGATGAGCACTTCCTACCATCTAGAATTCGATGGTCAAATTGAAGTTTTCAACCACGTCTTGGAGCAATACTTACGTGCATTTGTCTATGACAAACCATCTCTTTGGTCCAAATTTCTATCCCTAGCAAAATGGTCTTATAACACATTTGTACACTCGGGCATTGGACTCACTCCATTTAAGGTGACTTATGAGAAGCCACCCCCTTCCCTACCTAACTATTTGCTAGGCTCTTCTAATGTGGAAGCAGTTGATGTTGTACTTACTTCCCGTGAAGTTATGCATACTTTGTTATTAAAGCGCCTTACTAAAGCCCAAGCTGACATGAAATGTTTTGCAGATTCCAAGAGGTACAATGTCTATTACTCTGTGGGCGAATGAGTGTATGTTCGTCTCTGCCCTTATTGTCAATCCTCTGTTGCTGGCTCTTATTGCAAATTAGCCAAATGCTTTTTTGGTCCATTTCAGATTACTGAACGAATTGGACAGTTTGTTTATCGTTTACAATTGCCTGTCTTTGCCTGAATACATCCAGTTTACCACTGCTCACTTTTGAAGCTTCATCATGGTCCTCTCGATCCCTTCTGCTTCTGCCACATCACCCCCTGATGCTGTAGACAACAACCCTTTAGTGGAGCCCTTAGCTATTTTGGACACAAAACTAAACAAGCTAGTTTTGGTGCAATGGCTTGGTTTAGCTCCCGAGGACACTTCATGGGAAAAATGGGATGATCTTGAGGCTCTTTATCACCTTGAGGACAAGGTTGTTTTTTCGTTGAGGGTATTGATAGTAACACAACTCATAGTGACAAACCCAAAAGGATCACAAGGAGGCCTACTAAGTTCAATGACTTTGTTTAAAAGGAAATACTCAATATTAAATAGTATATTCTGCCAATTAGTTCTAACTGAATTGTAGTGCGCTTTCCATTACCTTGCATTCTGTTTTTCTGTTATCAATTTGTAAAGAGGCGAATCATTTGCCGAGGCAGTTGGCTATATATATACCATTGATGAATGAAATAAGGCAGAGAATTATGACCTCACTTTATCTTGTAGCTAAATTTAGTGAATTGTAGCTTAGTTAATAGAACAGTATCCTATCACTTTATTACTTGCTCACTAACTTATGTTATATAACAGGTTTTATTTTATTTTTCTTTTTTATACAGCAGTATAAAAGTTGTTTGATTTTGTAAGAAATTTCACATACTCTCTGCAACAGCATTTCCAAAAAATTATTTCAGTTGAAATTAATCACCCACATATATGGAGTAGTTATTATCATTATTAGTTATATAATGTTTTTCAGCTTAACAGGACTTTTATGTACCGTCCTTTAGAATTATTGAATGGTCTTTGTTAACTCACATGGGTAAGAAGTTGCAAAACTAAGATTTATTATTTTCTAAGTTTAAGCTGGAAAGGTATATATATCAAGACTCCCCAAATTTAAAAGTGCTTGACCCAAGTATATAATTTTTTATAAGTTAATAAAAATCAACATAAATTTGGGTTGATTTGGGTTTTGATATTATTTGCCATTAGATTTTAGTGGTCCTTCCTTTGGATTAAGTTAGAGGTGAAGGAGAATCAAATGTCGCATCATCTATAAACAATGATGAACTGTGGCAAGTTTGACTTGAGATGTCTTCGTGCAGGTTCTCATATACTGTCTGGTCTCAACTATATCAATGGGAAGGAAAAGGAATAGAGTGGGTGCTGTCACAAGGTCCAACTATACACTACTGGCGGCACTGTCAACGAATCCAAGAATAAAAAATACACATCCTGGTCATGGCTAACCGTTGTTAATCTTTCAGTAGATTGATGTTAAGATGTTGGAAACATGCATATTATTTTCACAAAGTCTCTCTACTAGAGTCCAACTATACACCACTGCTGGCAGCACTGTGAACGGCAAAAAATACACATCCTGGTCATGGCTAAGAGCTAAAAATGAGAGTTTCAAATGCACATTCTATGAGTGGTATAACCAACCAAAGCACTGCCTTATATATAGCTATGCAACAGTCAGAGAGGAAAACACTAGGCCACCAACGTAGTGGCGGGAGTAAACAGTCGCATGAAGTCTAAGTTATGAGGGGAGGATAGAACAAAGCCAACAGTCAATGAGGTATGGTCTTTTCTGTGAATTGAATAATAGCCTTATAGGATTATTTGATGTTCTGTACAAAGATATAATACGTGGTGGAATTATATATAGGAAGTCACCAAATTATTATGTCGTGAATCTTACCTCATGAGCAATTCAAGGTTGTTTATACTAAGCTTCTTGCTTTATAATTTTAGAGTTAGAATGATGTCAGGTGGTCCTTTTGGTCTTTGTTAGATTATAGTGGTGCCAAGTTTGGTCGGTTTTGTCCTTGGTTAAATGTAACAACGAATGGCATTGGCTTCAGTTTTGTACACTTATGCAGTCTTGTGCTTTTTATTATAATATGTTATCTTTGCCAACAAAAACAATAGTTTGACATAAGACGTGTTTTATTTATATAAGCATACTTAACCAATAATATTTTAATTGTATTGAACTTGCTATACGAATTATGTTTCCTTACCTGACTAGGTTTTCATCTTAATTCATATATGTTGATTCGGATTATATGATTTACTCAAAAGATTGTGACTTTTGTATAAAATTCTTAAGCGGTTTTTTAGACTATCAATTATAGGAAATAACAGGATCTTGAAACTTATGATTCCCACAAAAAATTAATAAACAAACAAATAATAATGCATACATTTTTCTATAGGAAGACTTCTTTCTAGTATACTTTGATTTTCTTGAAAGAAGAGAAAAATAAGATTTCACTTCCTTAAACCTTTCTTTTCTATCTCTCTCCGTTCGTGATGACTATGGGTGAGAGAGAACACTTTTCTGTCAGGAAAGGGACCTTATTTCACGTTAGTGAGTATTAACCCCTTTTATAACCACTACTTCCATCAAGTAACAGTTAACCCTAAAAACTTATCCTATTAAGCCCAATTACAATTTAGTCTTTAATTATTAATTAATTATTTATTAGTCCCTACATAAGTCACATGTCTTTCACATGAGACATTAATTCTAACATTCTCCCACTTGGCTCATGTGACGACATTAATAAACATTATTGACTAAATAAATAAATACGTTAACTAACATAATGCGCATTAAAAATGATTAAATTGTTTTATACATTGGGTACATCATAATTTCATGATTAAGGATAAGAACCAATTCGAGTCATGGCGGTTGTACATCATCAAATCGATATAGTCCCTTCCATGTACTACAAATTAGTCTTCTCCTTAATATGACCATTAGTTAGGAGTACATAATTGGTCCAACATAATGTCTTCATTCAAGACAAAACCTGTTAGCATTACTCTAACACAAACATGCATGCAAATAATTGAGCTCAGAGAGTCACTAAAATGCATAAAATAAATTACACTTAATGATCATCAATAACAATAATGTCCATACTTTCAACATGTTCTATAATGTCTTAGGCGGTAATCCCTTATTCAAAGGGTCAACTATCATAAGGTTTATGCTAATATGTTTTATTGACACTCTTTGTTTCTACTTCTTCTTTCACGACAAAGTACTTCAATTTCATATGCTTAACACCCTTAGAGTACTTGTCGTTCTTACAAAAATATTGCTGCGGAGTTATCACCTTTCCATCTTGAATTAGAATAGGTGATGTTAAACACCTTTTCATCTTGAATTTCTCTAGTATTTTATTGATATATGCTTTCTGAGACAAGCCTAACAATCCTTGTGATCTATTACGGAATATTTCTATCTCTATCACATAGCTTACCTCACCCATATCTTTCACTTCAAAGTTTCTAGAGAGAAATCTCTTAGTCTCATGAAGAAGACCAAGATCATTAGTTGCAAGTAAGATATCATCAATATACATAATTAGAAAAATAACGTTACTCCCACTGACCTTTAGATACATACATTGATATACAGTATTTTCCTTAAATCCAAAGGAAACAATGATATACAGTATTTTTCATTCCTTCAACTGAGAACCCCATTGGTTGGTCCATATAAAAATTATCCTCTAAATCTCCATTAAGAAAGGCGGTTTTTACATCCATTTGATGTAGTTTCGAGTCATAATGGGCTACTAATGTCATGATAATCTTGAAAGAATCCTTTCATGAGATCGGTAAAAACATCTCTTTATAATCAATGTCATCTTTCTGAGTATATCCCTTAGCAACAAGTTTAGCCTTGTAACGTTCAAGGTTTCCATGAGAGTCACGTTTAATCTTGAAGACCCACTAACAATCAACTCTCTTACAACCCTTTAGTAATTCTACAAGGTCCCAAACACCATTATGTTTCATGGAATTTATCTAATCTTTCATGACATTTAACCACTTCTCAGAATTATCACAACTTACAGCTTGTGAAAACAAAATTGGATCATTATCATTAATGCTTAAGTTTGTTTCTGTTTCATATAGGTATACCACATAATCATTTGAAATAGATAGTCTCCTTTCTCTTTAAGACCTCCTTAATGCTACTTCTAGCGATTCTTCCATAATAGGTTCATTATGCATCATGGGTTCATTATTGTGTTGCTCCTTTTCATTAATTTTGTAACAACAACTAAAAGGAGGAGCAATCACCTTACTACTAGAGGCATAAGCTAAAAGGACTTGCACTCTAACTTCTTTAATTTCCACTTCTCGTGGAACTGCACTCCCACTGATTTCACCATTTTCAATGAACCTTGGATTTCCAGTTTCGACAATTCTCATACTATGATTAGGACAATAAAACATATACCCCTTTGATTTTTCTGAATAACCAATGAAATATCCACTGATTTTTCTTGCATCCAATTTTCTTTCTTGCGAATTATAAATCCTTATTTCTACCTGGCAACTCTAAACTTGCAGGTGTCATATTTGTCCACAGTTCAAAAGGTATCTTTAGAACTGTCTTACTAGGAACCCTATTCAACAAATACATGACAGTTTTCAAATCATACATCCACAAAGATACGAGTATAGTCAAATTGATTAACATACTCCAAACCATACCCATTAATGTTCTATTACGCCTTTCTGATACACCATTTTGTTATGGTGTACCGAGCATTGTGTATTGCGCACAAATGTCACGTTTCCAAAGAAGCTTAGCAAATGGACCTGGGTGCTATCCAGTTTCATCATATCTTCCGTAATACTCACCACCTCTATCATATCTAATAATTTTCACATTTATGTCTAATTGCCTTTTTATTTCATTCTAGTAAATTTCTAAGGCATCCATTGCCTGAGAAATCTCAGGCAGTAAGTAGACATAACCGTAACGTGAATAATTATCAATAATGGAGATAAAGTATCCTTCCTTTCCGAAAGAAAAAAAATCCACAAATATCAGTATGCACAATTTTAAGAAGCTGAGTGCTTCTTGTAGCTCCTTTCTTTGTATGTTTTTGCTTGTTTTCCCTTAATACAACCCACACAAATATTTAGATCCATAAAATCTAGATAAGGAAGAATTGCATTCCTTATTAATCTTTCCATCATTTCTCTAGAAATGTGACCTAAACGTTTATGCCACAAGAAAATAGATCGTTCATTCACTAAACTACGTTTAGTGCCAACATTATGATGTAGAGTTAAAGCAGTTTCAGCATACAAACAGTCTAATTTCAATTTATATAAAGCATCACAAAGAATACTAGTACCAATGAGATGGTTATGCTTAAATAAATTGAAACATCCATTACCAAAATTAAAAGAGTATCCAGCAACATCAAGTCAAGTTTAATAATGAAACTAAATTCCTAGATAAACTAGGTACATAAAGAGTTTTCAATAAATCTAAACGATGTCCAATGTTGAGTTTTAAACAATAAGTCTCAACTGCTTCCACTAGAGCTTTCACTCAATTCCCCATGAAAATGAACTTCTCAGTTGGGCTTATGGTTTGGATTGTAAAGAATCTCTGCATAATATTAGAAACATGAGTCGTACATCCAGAATTAATCCACCATGTATTACGGGAAATTTCAATTAAGTTTGATTCAAAACATACATGAGCATTAAACTCATCTTTCTTTTTGAATCAAGACTTACACTTTAGGCAATCCTTCTGGAAATGTCCTGATTTCCTACAAAATTAACAATTATTGCTCTTTGATGCTTTCTTCTGGATTTGCACAAGACTGCCACTGATCGTTAATGGCCCTTTTCCTTTATCATGCTTCTTCATAAATGTTTTTCCCACTCCTTGATTCCCTCGGTGGCTTACATAATGAACTGAGTGACTTCCTTGATTCTTAAGCCTCGTTTCTTCCTAAATTAACATATTGTGCAGTTCATGCACATTCCATTTATCTTTCACGGTATTATATCTCATTTGGAACGGGTCATACTCAGACGGTAATGAGTTTAGAATAAACTGAACAAGAAAATTCTCATTCATAGTCATTCCCAAGGTCTTAAGTCTTGCTTCAATGTTTGTCATCTTAATGACATGTTCATACATAGTACGTGAATCATCAAACTTCATGGTGGTCAATGTACTCATTAATGTCCCAAAAACAGACTTATCAGCTGTTTGAGAGTACTCTCCCAGTAACTCCATAAACCTTTTAGCACTTTCAATTTTAGAGAGAGTTATCTTAATACTGTCTGCAACAGTCATTTTCATCAACATTAGGTTGAGTTTGTTAGATCTTTCCCAAGCTTTATAATGAACTTTCTCTTCATTGCTACTAGTATCAATAATAGTAAGAAACTTTTCTTCCAACATAGCAAGATCATGATCCAAAACACCGAGGTAAAATTGGACTTGCTCATTTCAGTCAGAAAAGTTAAGCCCATTAAAATTGGCACAGATGATACATAAGAATTCAGTGAATTGAGAACGTGTATTACATAATAAAATTCACATAAGTGTTTTGAGACATAAAATACATGTCATACACATGATTCATTCATATAACGGTCAATGTATATTGATGTTCTCCTTTGGGTGATACACCAACACACAACATACAAACAAAATGATGCTAATAAATTTTTTTAACATTATTTGGCAATTAAATATGCACCAATTAGTAGTATCTATTTCCTTTGGGCATATAAATAAAACTAATGATACACACAAATCGCCTACAGTTATATTCATTAATTATAAGAACAACTAATCAACCTTTGGGCGATCCATAAATGCCTTATAACAACGAATTTCAATTACCCATAAACCAATAATCATATAATTTAGCACCCGTTATTCTATGAGTAATTGAAATAATCATTAATTTAAAATTAAATAATCTTACAAATTTGGCCACTTTGGTGACAAACAAACTCAACATACATTTAATTTCAACCAAATATAATTGAAATAATCATTAATTTGGAATTAAATAACCTTACAAATTTGGCCACTTTGGTGACTAACAAATTCAACATATATTTAATTCCAACCAAATATAATTGAAATAATCATTAATTTGGAATTAAATAACCTTACAAATTTGGCCACTTTGATGACTAACAAATTCAACATACATTTAATTCAAACCAAATATATGGTCTGCACATACTTATTGCTATTAACAATTTATATCCATTCTATTAATTTCATTCCAGGCCATAAAATAATTTTTTCATTCATTTGTGTTTTGTATTCAAACACATTCAAAGGAATATGTAGCATATACGTATTTACTACTATCAATAATTTCAAAACATTCACGTTAATTTAATTACAGAACATAAACTTTCAATCCTTTAATCACGTTCAACAATAATTTTTCAGGAAAAAAATGATCAGGTGGTAAGGTTGCAAATAGCAATTTTTAAAATTTCCTATTCTTCCCTACAACGAACTACGTGTGCGTAGCCTTTATAAAAGGAATTAACACGTACGGGCGCATCGCTTTTCAAAACATGAATCACAGTAATACCTTTCTCACATTATATGATAAAAAAAATCCCAATACCAGCCACCATTATCATGGAATCAGATCAGATTACACAAAATATAAATTTGAAATCTTTCTCCAAATTTAATATATACAATTAAAAGTATCCACTACTTATAAATAATATAATTTTATGCATTCATACTTATGATTTGAAAACCAACTTAATTGATATCTTTTTCAATAAAAGATTTCATACTTGCAGTGGACAAAATCTCTAAATTTTATAATTGGGGTTCATGCATCATTGGGAGAAATTAAATCATCCCTAAATTTCATAATTAGAGTTCATGCATAATTGGGAGAAATTAAATCATTCTTGGAGAATCATAAATTTCATAACACATGCTCTGATATTACATATAAAAATTTTAGGGGGTTCCTAGACTATCAATTGTAAGAAACAACAAGATCTTGAAACCTATGATTTTCACAAAAAATCAATAAACAAACAGATAATAATGCGTACTTTTCTCCATAGAAAGATTTCTCTAGTATACTTTGATTTCCTTGAGAAATGAGAGAAATAAAATTTCAAACACTTTTTTTGTCAGAAAGGGGACCTTATTTTACGTTAGTGAGTATTAATTCCTTTTATAATCACTGCTCCCATCAAATAACTCAATTACTATTTAGTCTTTAATTATTAATTATTTATTTATTAGTCCCTACATAAATTACATGTGTTTCACATGAAACATTAATTGTAACATTGTGCTCTTCAAAAAATTCCTTTTGTAAAAATAGAGATAAATATAAATTATTTGTGCATGAATTCCAAACTCGGATGAATAAGAAAAAAACTGTACTAACTGCTTAAAGAAGCATTTTTTCTGGGTTATTAAAAACCGATTGACTTTACTTTGATTAACTTCTGTGTTTCAGTATCTGATAATTAATAATAAAAAAATTCTTTAAAAAAATGAACCTAATAGTTTTGAATACAAATTATTATAAGTGTTTTTTTTATGGTCATGGTAGTGCTTATCTTTTTCGAAAGATTAAAAGAATAGATAGCTTATAATTTTCAAAAAAGATGTAATCCACCTCTTACAAAACAATGTTCTGATTTTTACACTTTTTTTTATATTGAGTAACTATTTTAATATTATATTATTATAATGGAAGTTAGTTTTTAATATTTTTAAAAAAATTATAATATTAATTTTTGAAAAGTATTTTTAAATATTCAATTTTTTAGAACATTATATTTTTAAAAGAAAAATACATGTGAAAGAAAGTATGTTTTAATTTAAATAATCTTTTAAGGATTATTTTCTTATAAGGAAATTATTGATAGTTAATTTTTGAGGTTATTACTGTAAAATATTTTTGCACATATATTTAATTTTATTATCAAATTATATCAATGGATAAAATGGCATGATAAAATATAATCCAAAAATAGATTAAAAATTTATTTTTGGGCATATTCTATTAGTTTATATAAATTAAATATAAAGATATTTCATTTATTTATGTTCTTGGATTATATTTCCATAGGTTAATAAAAAAATTAAAATTTAAATAAAAATACTTAAATCCTTTATTTATCATGTCATTCATGTGCATTGGACGGGTCAAAATTCTTAAAATTCATACGGTTCAAAGAGAAAAGGCACAATTAAAATTCACATATTATCAGGAATAAGAGTGTGACCATTCAAGCCAAAACAATTACTCTTTATGACCCACGTAGCTGTTGCTACATATAGAATCTTCAACGATTGTTATTTGGTTTATCCTTTTCGAAACATTTTAATATGTTATTAAGTTTCTACTTTCTTTTTTTTTAATCAAATCTGGCTTTCTATATTTTGGTTTCATGCTTTCAAATTGCATATATTGCAAAAAGCATCAGTTTATGAAGCAGCTGCATGTTTTATCATATTGCCTTAATTTATATAAATAATAATGCAGTTTTTTTAAATTTTTGTATTGAAGGGTTCAGATTCATAACATCAAATCAAATTACTTCATAATATTTTATTTTTATGCTATATCATAATTTATTAAAATAAATATCTAATAATTTTCTTTAAATCAAACAATTAAGAATTACACTAAATATTTAATTAAGAGCTATTGCATAGTCACTAAGCTAGTACTGAATAAAATTAACCTCATATTCTACAATTATATATGAATAAGTTTGTTTTAACATCCTTAGTTTTAGACATTAGTTATAAGAATAATATTAATGGTTTATAATACCCTTAAGTATTATTAATAATATTATCTTTGTATTAAGAATTATAGGAACATGGTAATAAGACCTAGATGGGACTTTTAGGCCCAAGATGAGCCCAAGTCACCCGCGCACACATATACAAGAAGAGTAGGGGATGGAAGGTTAAAGGAAAAAGGAAAAAGGGAAAAAAAGGAAGAAAGAAAGAAGATGATGAGCAGGAGCTCCCGAGGAATGCATCGCCCACATATATATGTGAATGTATATCATGTAGGTTTTGATGATGCCAAAAGTTTATTTGGTGAGCACAAATTGAATCAAGTCAAAGAACAAGATCAAGAAAATCTAAGATAAGGACTTAGTAAATTTGTTAAAAGAGTCTCAATTTGATTGCTATAGTTTGACCTCAAAATCTTTACTGTCAAAGCTCTTTTATTAAAGTTAAATTAGTTCATAAATCTCTTTTTTGAACTAGTAATCGATTACCAGGTTCGTGTAATCGATTACCACAGAGTTTGTGAAAATGACATATTGAAAATTTTGAACTGATGAACCAACAACACAAAATCATTTGAATTTTGATCTGGTAATCGATTACTAGAATCATGTAATCGATTACCAGCGAAGAGATTTCAGAAAAACTATTGAAAAGTCACAACCCTTCAAAGATATGACTATGTAATCGATTATCAGATTCATGTAATCGATTACCAGTGAAAAAGATTCATGTGTGTGTGTGTGTGTACTTAGAAAATAAGTGAATTCTCATATAACTTAACTTTCAAAACCTCTCTAAACATCCTTGGTCAAATTCTTGAAAATTATTGAGAATTCTTTTAGGAACTTCAAGTTGTATCATTTGATATAAAAGAGAGAAATCATTTTGTTCATCTTATAAAACTCAGTTGTAATCAAGAGATTGTCTGTCTCTTGCCATGTGAGAAACTTGAACACAAGGGTGAGGGATCCCAAGGTGTGTTCAAAGATTGTAAAGGATTTACAAGGATAGTGGAAAATTTCAAGTGGGTTACTTGAGGACTGGACGTAGGCACGGGAAGTGGCTGAACCAGTATAAATTGAGTTTTCAATTCTCTCTTTCCTTATCTCATTTATTTTATTGCAACTTACTTTGTCTTGCACATTTAAAAAAAATATGTTAAATTGATTGCTACTTCTTCCTCTACATTCTAAATCTATCACATATAATTTAAAAGGGAATTAAAACTTGTTAGTAAAAAAATTTTAAGACTTAATCACCCCCCCCCCCTTTAAGTTGTTGAGGTTACTTGTTCAACAATATATATAAGAATAGAAGGAGAGGGAAGGTTTGAGGAAAAAGGAGAAAAGAAAAAAAAGGAAGAAGATGAGCGGGAGCTCTTGAGGCACCCATCGCCTAGAGGTCGTCTTGGCTTGTTTATTATTCTCCAATTTTCCTCATTTTATCCTATGTTTGGATATTCATGAGTTTTTTTTTATGATTTTGCTTGATTAAGAGGTTGTTTGAGTTATTTGAGGGCTAGGTTTTGTAATAGAAGTGTTATGTGAGTGATGGGAATGTTTGGTTATGGTTTGGAAGATCATCAATGGCCATGGAAAATAACTTTGTGAAGATTCAAGAAGTTGTATACATATGATACTCACACTAAGCATGGGAACTCCTCACGAGTTTTCACTTTTATTTTGACTTAATTAAGTTTGTTTTGACCAAAAAATTATTTTAATTATGTTATTCGTTTCGATTGAATTGACTATTGAAAATTACATAGAAATTCACACAAAAAATTAATTTAACTTCATGTTTTAAATTAAGTTTCACTTATAAATCATGTCAATCAAGTAAATAATAAATTAGCTAAAACACAAGAGTTAAAATTGACAAATAAGTCTCCCAAAATTGTTGTGGTCGGCTTGTTCACCAAAAAGTGTCCCTAACCCCACAACAATTCACTCATTTTTCTTCATCTTTTGATTTTGCCTCCACTTTCGAAACTTCTTTGTAAAAATTGTTGTAGCAAACCAGATGCATTCCTTCGAATCACGGCCACAACTCTTCTTCACTTGAGAATCTATATCCATGTGATCCTCCATTGCCTTTATGGTCTTTTCTGCTTCCTCATTAGCTTCAAGTTCTATACTTGGTTCCTCTTTTATGTTTTCTTGAACTCTATCTCGAATAATGGAAAGGGAAGCAAGGTTGTGTGATTCAACTTTGGGTTCCTTTTTGGGAATTCCCTGTTTATCGTATGGGTTAAAAATGGAAAAAATGGTGCTATAGGCCATGAAATCACATGATTTTCGTCGCAAATCTAAGGCACAAGAAAGCCCTTTAGTTTTGAAAATGGGGCAAGACTTGGAACGACGGAGCATAGGTTGGAAGGTGAAGGAGGAAGACCTAGGAAGGCAGTTAGCATCAAGCATGGTGGTGAAGGATCGAAAAATAGCTTTGGGAGACGTAGTGGAGGTAATAGGGTGCTTGTAGATGGAGGATGAAGAGTCATGCTTAAGAATGGTTAAGCGTTCATAGAGGCATGACGGGCAAAATCCAGTGAACTGCTCCTCAGGGTGGCGATCACAGGAGGCGAAAGGGCGATGAGGATGCACCGATAATGATGGTAAAGATAGCAATGACTTGTGAAAACATGATAAAGACTCATGCCCAAGTATGATTAGGCGTTCACGAAGGCAAGATGGGCAAAAGCCTAAGAATTTCTCTTCTAGGTGGCGGGCACATGAGGTGGAAGGGCATTGAGGTTGCATTGTTGTCAATTTACGACAATAGTGATGGTAACAATGTATAATTCAAGTGAAGTGAGTAAAATATATAATGTAACAGAAAAATGTATAATTCAAGGATATTAATTAATACAAAGACTATTTTGTTCCTTATTATACTATTGTCATTATTATAGTAATAAAAATACAATGTTTTTAATCAATAGTAATAAAAATATTATATAATATAAAGTAAAATATATTAATAATGTAAAACAAATTATACATCATTAATTAATTAGTAATGAGGCTAAATTATAATTTGGTTTCCCTATAATTTCAAATATGTGATTTTGATCCTCCTATTTTTCAAAATAAGCAATTTTGGTCCTTCCGTTAGTTGATTGTTAATTGTTCATCCAAACTCAAACATTAACTTTGATGTGACATATGGTGCTTACCTAATGCTTATTTAGGCTATTGACATGACATTTATGTGAACTCATGGTAAGAGATGAACTCATGACCTTTTATTTAAAAACAAAGTAAAATATCACTAATATACTTGTTTTATTTAGTTAATTTTGTAAACACTATTTTGTATGTATAATTAATCCAGAGCTATTAATATTTTCTAAATTATAAATTTTTAAAAAAATATTGAATACATAAATTTTTAATTTTATTTTATATAAATTTATATATTTTTATTATGAATAGTTAGCATATTTTTATTTTAAAAAATTAATATATATAAATTATTTACATAAATTATATTGTAAATTGATTTTAATATATACATTGTTTTTACCCTAATTATATAAATCAATATAATTTCATAAATTAATATAAAAACTATACAAATTATGTAAATTTATTTTAATATGTAAATTATTTTATTCTAATATATAAATTAATAAATTTTAATATTTAATTTTTTAGAAAACTGACATGTTAATATTTTCATTTTAACTATAAAACAATATGTAAATTTATTTTTATATATAAATAATACAATTTTTTAATTATTAAAAGAAATAAATTTTAATTTTTAGATTATTTAAATATTATTTTTAATTTACGTAATTTGTATGAATTACATAAAATATTTTTAAAGAATTTATATATTAGTTTATGTAATTTTCTAAAAACTAAAATAACATAAGAACAAATTTTTATATATGACAATTTATTAATCTATATTAAATAAAATTTTATACTAAAAAAATACATGTAAATTTAGCCTAGTAATTAGAGGATTAAAATTGTAATTTAGCCTAGTAATTATTATGTACTAAAAATATTGTTTTTGTAATAATTGTTTTTTAAAAATGTGTTTAAAATAATTTCTAACTAATTGTTAGAATAATTTATATCTATAATATATCAAATTTAAGCTTGTACATTTACACAATTTAGTGCATATATTTTCTAAGGTTATTGTTTTTAAAATAATATTATTTAATTATTTAAATGAAAAACATTTGCATGTTTCAAAGTTAAATTAGAGTGATTTTAATAAAAATAACTTTATATCATTAAAACACATTAATATACATGCTTCAATTAATTTTAATTATAAATTGTAATTAAAATATGTATGGAACTAGAAGTATGGTTTCACTTGATTTTTTAACATCTTTTTTTTTTTTCAATTGATGCAGTTATTTTATTTTATTTTTGTAATTGAGTGCTTCTTCTTTCCATGTATAAAAAAATTGTATTTTTATTTTAGTTTGTGTCTACGTTAAGTGAAATTCAACATTTATCAAGGAGGGAGCAAATGAGATTGAAAGGAGAGACTTCATCTTAAAGGTGATCAATTAGGTTTTCTGACAAAAATTAGAGTCATTAGGAGTGGAAGTTCAACATTTATTGCATAAGATATTCATAAATATGTTTCATATATTATTCCCTCCATTCCAAATAATTGTTGTCTTTAGTTGTTTTACAAAAATCAAGAAAAAGTAATAAATTAATTAAAGAGAATAATAATTTTATAAAATTAATCTTATGTCATCATTAATTATTTTATAAATTTTGTAGTTCATCATTAATATTATAAGGGATATGAGTTTAAAAAAATTAATTAAAGTAACATTAAGTACATTGGTTATTACTGTCTTTTAGTGTGTTATCAATGCATATTGCATACTCTATTTGTTCCTAGACTCTTTCAACTAATTCATGTCCCTAAAAAATAGTTAGTTTAGTTAATTAAATTAAATTTGTCATTATTTGTACTATTATTTCAAAAATTATCATTTTCTTATTTCTTTATTCACTTAATTGTTTTAATAAATGTTTGTACAGAGAATAATCAAGATATGAAAAGAAAAAATAATTAATGCATCTAGAAATTAGAAAATGATTTTATAAATAGGAATGGAGGGAATATTAATTGCATATTAATTAATTGAATGGATAGTTTGACTTTGACTTTTTTATTAAAAAAATTAAAAAATAATAAATTACATTTAAAATAATTTTTAATTAAATAATCAATATAAATAAATGTGTTTGAATTAAGTTGAAATATATAATTATAAGTAACATATATTTAAATTTAATTGTAACTGTGTGACAAAAGAAAAGGTCAACGTACCAAAAAAATAATTGTAATTGTAAAAATTATAACTTTTCTTTTAATTTTAATCTTTAAAGAGTTCAATTTTCATGCAATATGAATGTCACAAATTTTCTCTACCAAAAACAACTAAAATTGTACCCAAAAAATGTAACAAATTATGCATTATCAATCAATTAAAAATAATCTTTCACATGACTTTTCAAGTATTTATTATAAAATTTAACCGTTTTAAACGTGAACATTTATGATTAGATGATATTATAAAAAAAATTACATTTATAATATCACATACTTGGAGAAATAAGGTTGGTTTGATGGTAAAAGAAGAAAGAAAGGAGGAAAAAGTCATGGGTTTGAATCCCTTCTTCAACAAAAACTAACAAACTAACATTAATTTGTCTATAAAAAATATCAATGTATTCAATAAAAAAATATCAAACCAACATTAAAATTAAGATAAACTATTGCCTAGTAGGATATCCATGCATATGCACAGGTAATACCATTGCCTAGGCATTTTTTATATCAATTAAC
This sequence comes from Glycine soja, assembly GCF_004193775.1. Classification (NCBI taxonomy): domain Eukaryota; kingdom Viridiplantae; phylum Streptophyta; class Magnoliopsida; order Fabales; family Fabaceae; genus Glycine; species Glycine soja. Next base: position 46,934,808 of record NC_041019.1, on the reverse strand, counting down.
AAACAATTTATATGTAAAATGAGCAATTAATTGAAAATTATATAACCAAAAAGACACAGTTACAATATTAAGAAAAAAGTTTAATCAAATATGTTATCTTATATGTAACTATGCCTATTACAATAAATTAGCAAAACAACATAATTGTATTTGAATGTCTTAATACTGTTACAAACCCTTTTCAAAAGAAACTTATAACCCAAATTGACAAAAATTGGTCAATGTATAGGCTATTGCATGTATAGCCGAGGTTGAATTTGTTGTGGTAAACCGGTACCTAGTGAGATACACTTTGCAAATTAGTTGTTTATGTAATGAGAAATTAGAATATTGACTTATTAGTGTAAGCAGAAATGTATAGCTTTAAACATATTTATCAGCAAAATTTGTATTATAATAGTTAGCATTATCCTTCTTTAGATTTTTATATCAGAAACTATATTATTGATAATTATTAAATTTGTGAATCGGAAGCAAAAGTATTGAATTTCATAACATCATTTTTTAAAATCACTTACCAGAATACATTCAGTATCGATTCAAAATGCACTTAATTGTTGTTTTAGTGTGCAAATCTGCATAATTATCAAGAATATGATTAGTATTTTATAGAGATAAATATTATAAATATAGTGAATCAATTTTGAGATATTTACCATAAATTTTGGAAAACTTCCTTGAAAACCACTTTCATGGTTGTCTTTAATGGATTTCCTTCTTTGTCATGTATTAGTATTTTTAATCTTGTCTTACTCTAGACTCTTGAAAAGGCCACACAGAGTTTTCCATGACTAAATACGGTTTTAGGAAAGTATAATCTGATGTTTTGATGTGATTGCACTTGAGACTTATTAATAGTCATAGCATACAAAATAATTAAAGGAAATTGTCTTTTGATAAGTTTGAAAGGTGATTGCGATGGAGACAAAGACATTCTTGGAATGTAAATTAGATTTCCTATGTTCTTTCCAGAAATGATTCTAGCTTTAATGACATGATTTGCAAGTCTTGTTACTATTAACCTTGTTCCATTGCATAAACCTTCAAATTAATCCAAATTCCTAAGCAACATAATAGGAGTGGATTGTTTTTAATTTGATGATCTGATTAGGAATACCAAATGTCTTCAATGCATTTAAAATTTTTGGAGTAATTGTCTCTAGTGGAGTGGTATCAATTGCATTAGACATGTCAACTGAGTCAGAGCAAAGATACTCTTTATGATCACCAGGAACCAAAGTGAATGTCTATAATTAGATGAACTCATGATATCTCTCAGGCTTTTGATAATGCTTTGAAACAAAACTTATGGGCCATTGGAGCTTCATCCCATATTATAAGCTTGATGACCTTCAAAAGCTCGACTAATTCACTGTCTTGCCCAATATTGCAAGTTGAGTTTTGTAAGGCTGGAACAAGTATTGCAAATTTAGAGTGTGCAATTCTTCCTCCGAGTAGTAATAAAAAAGCTATTCCACTTGATGCAACTATCAAAACAATATGCCCATTCGAACGCAATGTAGAAGATAGTGTCATCCGCATAAAAGTTTTGTAAATTTGAATCAGATTTAGATTAGAATATTTAGTAGAAAAATCTATTTGTATTTGTTGTCTAAACTAAGGTTAGACACACACACACACACACACACACACACACACACACACACACACACACACACACACATATAGAGAGAGAGAGAGATTACTTGTCAAGGAACCAAATAAGCTTGGGAATTCATCTTTTAGTTGTTGTTTATTGTGGTCTCGTTTTACATAAATCAATCTATTTCCCCAAAAAGTTATCTAAGCACCTATCGGAAGTGGAATTTCTAGATAACTCTTAAACTTCTTCTATTACATTTAATTTGCAAGAGAGCTAAATTCTCCAATTGGTCATCCTCCAATTGCAACTTTGGTAATATTCAAGAAAAATATTATGTAGTAATTGATTTGAGAAACATCTATAAAAATAAAGTCAGTTGAAAGATTAGAGATAAATTTAGATTTGTACCTTGATTGTTTGATAATCTCCTTTGCTCATGTAAAATGCCACCCACTAAGAATACTCATGTATGCTGCCAAACATGGTTAGGTCTATTGATACGGTTAGAAATCAACATTGTTACAAATAACTTTCTGAGGTAATGACTTGATCCCCAATTGTTGGCCTCCTTAATTGCCTTAATATATTCTCTACCATCATGAAGGAATCCTATAGCAAATCAAGCTTATCTAAATGTAGGATATTCTACACCAACAACAATTTTAATTTCTTCGTAGCTACATGGTCCTTTAGCTACAATCAGCATCATTCTTATGTAAAATAATTCACCAATGTTTGGTGGCACCCAATATAGTCTGCCAATACTATAGCCTTGTTTCCTTGGTTGCCAACATCATTTTTTTGCAATGTCAACAAACTTTGTAACAAACTGTGCATGTGTAAGATTTTTCCCTTTATTGTAGATTTTATTTGCTTTCAACCAAGAAGTAAACATAGATTCTTTTACACTTGGCTTAGAAAGTAAAGAATACATATCTTCATCATTATTAAAAATAATAGAATGTTCACCTAGTAGATGAAAGTATGATCTCTCAACAGTTGGTGTCCTTCCGTGAAGTGGAAAAGAAAAGATTCTCCAGCTAGTCTCACAGGGTAAGATGTATATGCAATCAAGATATTGTTTTACCTCATAAATGCATTGTGTTTCTATATCATCTAGTAACATTACAATTGCAGCACTTATCCGATCATATCTCTTGCTGATGTACTTAAATAAGTACTTTATTGAAGTACTTTGATTACACCATTCAACATTGATGTGTGCTTTGTATTTTAGCAGCAACATTGATGTGCCCATTGTAACACCCTATTTTTTCGTAAATTAAATTAAAAATGATTTTTATTTAAAAATAAATAGAGTTTTAGAAAAATGATGAGGTTTTTATAATTAAATAAATAAGGAGAAATAGATTTATTAATTAAAATAATAGTTTGAAAGAAAATAAAAAAGATATTTTATTTATTCATTTGATAGGAAATAAAATAGAGTTCCTTTTTATAAAACAAATAAATAGAGTAAATAATAGGCTGAGAGTACCCTAACTATAAATAGAGACATTTTAGGTCAGTTTTTAGACTAGCGATACGTCTCTACATTTTGTCTTCCTCTCAAATTCGTTTTCCATTCTCCCTCTCCTAAAACCCTCTATTTTCCCCGCATACATCCAAACCTGTTTTAGTAAAACGATGAGCTCAGACTCGTTAACAGTTGGATCATCATGAAATTTGAACACGTTGTTCAGAACTTATTTTCGCACACACCCACCATTGGGATTGTCTGTGGAGGGAGAAATACTCATCGCATGCAGACAGTGGAATGAAGACTTTAATCTCTTCTCTTTTTCTCTAATGCTTGGAAACCTTAGCAGAGCAACCAGAGGAAAAGCTTGAGAAATCTCAGGATACCGCTAGAGATGTCGCTATCGCTGCTGAAATACACACGTGAGCTCGCTTAGATGTAAGGGATGAGTTTATCGCAATTGGGGTTAAAATGAACATGTGTAGGGATCCTTAAAGGATTAAATTAGGATTTATTTTGGGATGTTTATTGAATTATAATTTTCCTTTGTGATTATATGTTGTTGTGTTTGACAGACCAATTGATGTCTTGATGCGAATTGATTAATAAACTTGAGTGCTCTTGGTGTTTTCATGTTTTTGACCTATGATTTTGATTCATTGATTTTAATATGATTGTATGGAATTGTTTAAGGGGTTTTACTCCTTATGTTGTGAGAAACATTTTGTATAAATTATTATATTGAGATTATGAAATGGTGATTCAAATTATGAGTAAGTGACAAATTGAACCTGTGATGAATGGTGAGATACATGTGTATTGAGATATTGTATGTATTGAGTTGTGAGCTATGAATTGTGCAATCACACAATTGTAAGACCCTTTAAAGGTGATGAGTTTTTGCACGACGAGTATTGTGATGAGATCCACTGTGGGAACTCGACGAGTAGAATCACTTTGAGACGCGATGAGTTAAAATGATTTTGAAAACAATTGAGTACTTGTGTGTATTGGATAGTTCATAGGTAAAGTCTATGTGTGTGTCATGTATATATTAATATTGTGTGATACATATATGATTCATGACGTGTGATAACATGTTGCTTTGGAATTATACCATTGTGATTGAGATTGAGTGTATGTGATAAATTGAGTATGTATTGAATTGTAATATACATGTGTATTGAGATGTGTGTGTGCATTGAATTATTAGCAATGAATTATACAATCACACGACTGTAAGACCCTTTAAGGACGACAAGTTAATGCACAATAAGTATTATGATGGGAACCATTGTGGGGACCTAACGAGTTTAATCACAAGCGCGACGAGATAAAATTATTTTGAGAATAATTGAGGAATCGTGTGTTTTGTACAGTTCATAGATAGAGTCTGTGTGTTAAAATGTTTTATGGGTTGGACCTGAATCAAGAGGGAGAAATCCTAACGGACTCTTCGGAGTCTAGGCCTTGGGGGTAAATTCACCCGGTTTGAGTGCTCCTTTAAGCCTGTGTCAATCTCACGTGGTTGGAGCATTCTCGCAAAATAGTGTGACCTTGTTTGGTCTCCTATGATTTTACCTAGTGAGAGTGACCTGACTTACTAGTGTGTGGTTTGTCTTGTCATGTTCTCCTAGGCACCCAACAAGGTTTTTCACTGACATGGTACCACATTGCATATAAGATTGAGTCTTAGTGTATATGTTGCATAACGCTTATGTATTGATTGATATTGATTGATTTAGTGATATTGTGTTTTAATCCTTGACTACGTGAATGACGTGAAAATGAAGGAGACGTGTTGTGTTGTAATATGATGTTACGCGACAAAGTGGTGGAATGATGTGAGCTATGTTTAGGTAAATTGTATTTCATTTATATGATATATATATATATATATATATATATATATATATATATATATATATATATATATATATATATATATATATATATATATATATATATACATGTTGTCTTATTTCTCTCTATTAGTTAGGAATGTGATAACTCACTCCCCGTGTGTTGTTTGTGTTTGGATCCTGTGATAATCTCGAACTTTGTGTTTGCAGGAGCATATGACTAGGTGAATTACTTTAAAGAACCTTGTGCTGAAGGATGTCGGGACACAATACTCTGATAGGATGTGACATTGGGGCATGAATTTTGTTTAATTACATGATGTTTTGAGCAAAAAAAATGTTTATGACAAGTTTTATTTGGTAATAGTGAAGTGAATGTGAGTCTTTTACCCTTTTAAAATGCTTTTATTTAAATGTGTTTTTAAAAAAATTAATTAATTCTAATTTCCTATTCCTTTTATTATTAGTATATATGTGTGTGGAGTAGATGGTGTCACACCCATTCTTTTCAATGACATTCCCATTATTTCTTCTTTTATATATAGGGTAATTGTCCTGGTCAACAAATGTTTTTTTGTTGGAACCTTTTATGGAAAAATTTAGAACATTTACCATCTTTCTTGCATGGTGAATGTCTATTAGCTGGTCTACATGGACCGTGTATCATATGACTCTTGATGCACTCATGTAAAATTGGATCTCTATTTTGATCTGGTAGCTTAGTTGAGACAATTTTATCTGTATCTTTAGGAGTTGGATACTTGTTGGAAGGATGTAAGAACAAAAGAATGTGAGCATGAGGTAAACCTCTTTTTTTGGAATTCAATAGTGTAAATATCTGAGGATAAAATTTGTAAATAATAAGCACGGTTAGAACATTAAGATGATTCAAATTGTTATATGCTTAATTATAAAATGACATTAAATGGGGAATAAAGCTTAACTTACATGCAAGTATTTTCCCAAAAAGTTCATTCTTCTTTAAGTTAGTTAGCAGCTGATCAAGCTTGATCTTAAAAATATTCTTGCTACTACATCAGACTGTTCTTGTGTTTGCAAATTAAGTGGTCTTAAAACTCTTTGTATTTCTGGTAGTGTGGATTACATGAAAAAGTCAAGAATAAATATGAAAATCCAACATAACTTCATATTGTCATGCCATCAATAGTTGTTTCATGTATCTTCTACTCCCAGTAAAAGTAGATGGCAAAATAATTCGCTTTCCTAGATTTGATGGCTAAGATTGGCTTTGATGATGTGAATTGTGAAATGTAGAATATTTATAAACAGTTTTTTTATGAGTTTTGATATAGCACAACCTCTCTGACTCCATTATGGAATACCATCAACCACAAGTTACTAAAAAGGTCTTTGAGATCTTAATAATGTCTAAGCTTCCCCTTTTCTAGTTTACAATCTATAACAGAAAAAATCCCTTATGGTGACCCTATTTTTTTTTCTTTGCTGACATCCATGTTGATTTTTATGTGGCTCATCACCTCTGTATCCACCCTCACCATATAGAAATAAAAGTGAGTATTGTAAGCCTATATAGCTTACATGTAGCTCATTTATCCTTTGCAATTTACCACTTTGTCTCTCCAAAATAATATCTCTATTTTATGAGTTGTCGATATCACCAACAATTAGAGCAGCTACTTCAGACACAATCGGTAAGTTATATATTCTCCCATCGGTCTTTCTGTTGGAAATAAGTTTGAGTTTTAGATTATTTTCATCCTAGATATCAAAACTTTCCTTAGCCATTTTGAATGTTTTTGCAAAGACATTGTGTTGATCAAGCATGTCTTTAATATCGTTGACAATTTCTAGATCAATAGAATTTCCACACCTGCAAGCCAAGATCCAAAAAAGTTTACAGTTAATACAATTTATAAGGAACATTGGTCCAAATAAACTTGATTGTAAATTGTATACCTTACACCTCCTAGCCTATTTTGAATTTCATTTTCGTATCATAGATGTAAAGTTGTGCAAGTACAGGAGAATCACCAAGCATAGGCAACAAACTACCAATCAGGTGACATGTTTGACCTTGAACTCTAAAAGTAGGTGGTCTTTTCCTATTGTTGAATGATTTATTTAGTTTTTCTCCTGGTGATGTGAAGGTGAACATTATATTATATGTACGAATGTGCTTTTCAAAATTTTTTCTTTGACTTGAGTTTTGGTCAAACAATAGATGTTGAATAAGAATACGAGGTTCCTTTAGAAGTGGGAGTTGCACTTTTCCATCACCACAACAAAGAAAAATTTTGGATTTGTGGTCCTCAAATTTTTCCTAATTCTTTCATCAGACCACATATAAGCTCCCCAATGATGGCACAAAAATAAAGGATCTCCACTATCATAGTAATCTGTCAAAAAAATTAAATATAACCAATAAGCACAAAACATATGTATTCTATATGTCCTCACTTATATTAAACACAATGATACCTGTATCAACATCCTAAATATTAATTAAACTTGAATGTTCTGCATTCATGTCAGCAAAATCGTTATCATCATGATGTAAATCATGTTGCTCAAAATCTGAAAAATCACATGTAATTTGCCAGATTAACAATTTAGTGGTTGTAAACAACCTGTCATATATTTGGTGATAAAAAATTTCAATCTTACCATTGTGTTCTTCATTTGAAATGGAAGTATTAATAACTAATATATTTGGTGATAAACATTTTCAATCTTCCCAGCTCTGCTTGGGTTATTAGATGTGACTTTGGCCTTAAAGGAGCATTTATTCTTGAAGTGTGGCCAATATTAGTCCCTTTAGAATATGTATTGTCCCCAAATTTATTCATAAGATTAACTTTCATTGAACCTTCTTGGTTCAATTTTCTAGTCCTTAAAGACTGTGTGACACTCTTACATGGTTGTGTGCATAGGTTTGAAGTATGAGTGTTCGGATTCATAGGTTTATCATCATTGTTAACAATCCTTGATGATATATCAGATAAGGCTCTTTGACTTGGATATTGACATCTTGTAGATGTACCAAAAGGCAATAACTTGATGGTGTTCCACATAATTTATCTAACAAAGAAAGTATTTAGATAAAAAGTGTAAGCAAAACATTACTATAACTTAGTCATAGAGAAAATGTTTATTTGAAAGTTGATATCAGATTCTTTATATATCAGGTTGGATGCCTACAAATTAAGGTACTATGTCAAGAATGAGAACTAACAGTGAGGTAGTGAGGTACATAAATTTTATTGTTGCAGTTTACTATATCTTTATGTAAGAAGTAGGAGTACTAAAGAAAAAGGCAGTTATATGCTTATAACCTTCGCATGTGCATTTGACAATTGAATATATATATATATATATATATATATATATATATATATATATATATATATATATATATATATATGCTACAGTTGAATGAAGGTAAAATGAACAATTGAAACAAGTTCATGAAGCTAGCTATTGGCTCGGTAACTTCGTATATGGGGAAAGGCTACAAAAACCATAATTGGTGTGATATTAAGGAAATTGAATTATGATTACTTGAGGAACCAAGAATGAAGGGAGAAGCAAGGTAGCTAACTAGCACAAAAATGAACAACAAGAATGAAAGAAAGTGACAAGGATTTGTGTGCAAAATATTGGGAGTGGTCTACTTATTTAGAATGGCACATGGACTCACATGGTTCTTGCTTTGCACAGAACAGAGTCTCTCCATGTGCACTACAAAACAAAGACACGAAAACCCCACTATAAATGTTGTGACATGACTCCACCTCTAAAAAAAGGGTACTCTTTTCCCTTTGCTCCTCCACCCAGGGTCTCCCCTACAAACATTATTAAAACCCGTTTTCCCCTGACTTTAAATCAGCACAGCTCATCCTACTCCTACTACTCCATTGCAAGCACTGTACTAAATAATCAATTGTTCTCTTATCATCTCATGTGTTTACACCAATAATAATAAAATTGAAGAAAATTTCACTCAATTGGATAAACAGAGTGGGTTGTTATAAATCCTGAAATATGTCTTCAATTCCTACTAGCACAACATTTTATTTTATTCAATTTTAATCTTAATTGTGTGGTTAAATTTAATTTTATTCAATTTTAACAAGGCTAGGCAGACCATTCAGGCATATATGTATATTAACTTGAAATTCTTGAGATATACATAGCAACTTCCACCGAGCAGATTCAAAGAAAAATGCTTCAAAAGATATACACCAGAAAGTAAAGTTAACGTGATTAAAAGAAAAATGTTTTCAAATGGACATGGGGTTCTCACAACAAAGAATGCAGATCAAAGTCTACATTGTTTCTCTTAATCATTCTAACCTAAATTCAATATCAGTGGTATCAACAGCATTGAAACATGATGGCATAGCATATATAAATGTAGTGGAAGAACAATATGTTCAAATTGTGCAAAAGCTTGCAAAGGTTGATACACTACCTGACATGGAGGATGGCATTTGTTGTTGGCTGCAGTGCCTAAACTCAAAAGGGACCACACCCCTCAATTAATAGTTTATAAGTTTTCTATAAGCACCACAAAAAAAACATGTTTCATACTACATAACTTACAATGACGGAATATAAATAGAAATGGTAGAGCTTCCAAATTCACAACTCCAGTTTTTAACTTTAATATCTTAATCTTATAGTAACATCTCGCACCTATGCACATGTGATGCAGCTAGAGTTATTTCTGAAAATGAGACACTCATACAAACTTGGGAGGTTGATGGTGGTTGAAAACAATGCCGGCAGAGGAAAACTTGTCACAATTCGACGACGTGGCAGCGCGACGGGGATGACCCGTACAATGGCCGGTGGCAGCGCGATGAGGGCAACACCAAGACGCAAACAAACAGTTGCGGGACAGAGGGTGACTGAGTAAAGAAATTAAAGGATTCACGTGCCCTTAAATGACGCGCAGACCACGACAGTGTTCTTAAAAAATATCATCAAATTGGCATTTCTACGACGGTTATCCTTGACTCGTCGTTGTACACATCATTCGAAGACGGTTTTTGTAACTGTCTTTGTTTACAAACACAATAATTACAAAAAAAGTCACTGGTTCAATGTACTACGACGGTTTTGTGGGATGACGTCATAAGTGCATCGTAAAATGGTATTTTTTAGTAGTGCTTCTTTCTCCTTCCTGTTGCTACTATTAGTCTCTCCTTCTCTTTCCCTGTGTTTTTCTGTCTTGTTTTGTTTCTCCTTCACTCCTGCTTAGTTTCTCTTCAAGCTCCTCTTCTTTCTTTGTTTTGTCTCACTCTATTTTTTTAATTTACATTTTTTTTATTTTTTTACAAGAGTAACCCCTCAGCAAAAATAATTAATCAGAAGAAGGATATGTTGGACGGGTGTTTGCTTTGGCGAAAGGAAAAATAAATAGGTTGCTTTGGCACGCATTGAATAACTAGGATCAGCAACAGACCACCAGCGAACTTGAGAATGACAATTTTTTTACTTTTTTCTATATGATAGGCTGAGAATAACATATATATATATATATATATATATATATATATATATATATTGTACCGTCTTATGTATTGCACAACGGGTTCTAATTTTATTTACATTTAACTTAACAAAATCAATCCAAATAAAGTATGACGAGTACTGCTCCCTGCAACCGTTATTGCAACTCAATTGTTTGTACTTTTTTGTCTTTGTTTCTCAGAGATATTCTCACGGTCATGCGCTAAATGTGAAACCTCTTAACTTTGACGGGGAGTCAAACCTTGGTTTGTTACTTTGTTTCTGAGGATTTATCTCTTCTGCTAGATCCAACTTCTCATTAGTTCAATTGTTTGTGTGCTTTACCGCGGTATGCAAACTCAATAAGAAGTTCAAATTTTGAACAAAGAAAATTTTGAGGGGCTTACCTATATAAGATTGTCAATGAAAATAATCTTGCAACAAATTATCAATGTAAAATTACATTGACATCAATAACCTTAATAAAAATGTTCCTAATGCTTTTTTTATTTATTAATTCGTAGAGAAAGGAATTAAGGGTATACGATCGAAAAGCTAGCCAAATATTTAAGCAGATTAAAGTAGTAGGATTCCATGGACAACATGATGAAATAGCATGCATGGGAAATTAGGAATCAAACACTGCTTTTCTTGAGCTTTCCTTTTGTTGTGGCAATTTGGCGTTGGCTTAATTGGTGATCGTTTAGGGAATGCCTTGGATCTTTCGTCAGCTTTATCGCTGCTTAAAGTGTGCCTCACTGCTCATAGTAGTCAAGCAAAGGATGCGGCTATTGCTGCAGCCATTCTTTCGTTATGGTTCATTTGGAAGAGTTGTAATAATCTTATCTTTTTAGCTTATCACTTCCCAAATATTACCTGCTGTATCACTTTCATGGAATTGCTCCTCTGGTCACACCTCTCACTCTATGGTGGATTTTTCCATTCTCAAATATTTTCGGGTAAATGGCCATGTCAACAAAGCTCCCAAGATTATTCAGGTTACTTGGTACCCTCCCTTGCAAGGATGGATCAAGTGTAACACGGATGGAGCTTGCAGGGGTTCTTCGGGGCTTGCGGCTTGTGGAGGTATTTTTAGAAACTCTTTGGGTTTGATTATTGGTTTTTTGCCAAGTCTTTAGGGTTTCGTTTTCTCTTAATGATGAGCTGCTTACGGCCATGATTGCTATTGAGATGGCATTTGATAAAGGATGGCAAAGGATATGGTTAGAATGTGATTCCACTAGCGAGGTTGCTCCCTTCTCTTCTGTTGTCAGTGTCCCTTGGCGGATTTGGAATCGTTGGAAGAGGTGTATTGATCTCAGGAAATCTATGAACTTTGTAGTCTCTCTTATTTTTCGTGAGGGAAATGATAGTGCTGACAAGCTTGCTATCTATGGGTTAGATAATATGGGTTTTATTAGGTGCGATTTCCCCCCTCCCTTTACTAGTTATGAGACCCACATGAATAGATTGGGATTAGTATAAGCATGATGTTTTGCTTGTTGGCTTTCATTAAAAAAAATTACCTAATTAATGTAACTATTGTAATGTTTTGGGAGAGCCTCATGATGTCAGTAGCTCTAACACTTTTTCATGTTAAAAGGGAAAAAAACTCACAAGGACGAAAGTTAGTCTTGGAATATCAATCAAGTTGACTTTTACTCTTCCAAAGACGTAAGTATTTCTACTTATTTATTAATCACTATAATTAAACCTAGATTCGCTTAATGTCACTTTTAATATATTATGTTTTATAATTATTTTGTTTTGATACATTAAGTTTTAAAAGTTTTATTATGGTCCTTTATGTTTTTGAAATATATCGTTTAGGTCTTTTTTTCAATTTTCCATTAGAAACATTAGTGTTTTGTTAATTTTTAAAATTTAAAAAGGACCAACATGATATATTTTAAAAACATAAAAGATCAAAATGAAACTTTTAAAACCTAATATACCAAAACGAAACAACTGTAAAATATAATGAACCAAAAGTCACATCAAGCCTTTTAAAATAATTAACTTTATATAGTGGTGGCTAAAAATGGTAACTATCTCTAATTAATTTTAAAAAAATAAACAACAAAAAAAACCATTGTCTCCTCTAACCTCTTCTAGATATGAAAAGGCAAAAAACCTTATACTTCTCACTCGAAAAACCAAATTTTTCATACAGCTATTCTATTGGAAACAAAAACAAGGAAGATTGAAGTAAGAGTTGTCTTCGACGAAAGACAAAAACATGATCCTAACTCACCAATTAACCCAAATCTGAATGTGGAAGTCACAATGTGACTCTTTGTGTGGTCCACGAGCAAGACCTTTATTGCTATGCATGATTGGGCCAAGCAAGTAGAAGATTTCTCATCTGACATCTACAATTGGGTCGAGCAAAAACGAGCAGCGCAAAGAGGGATCAAACTATGTCTTTCATTGGAAGATGATTCTGACTGATCCGACTGGACAAACCTCATCTACAACCAGGCGTTGTCGACTTCTTCTTCCCCTTTGTCAACGCGCTATTGCTAGTGGCGACGATAAGATGATTGTTGTCTTTAAGGGAGGCGCAATTCGAGTCACGTAGGGAGGTTGCGACAGAGACAAAAGCAGGGCAAAGGCAACAATCTTCTTGGGTTGGCAGCAAGAGCCAGAGCGACAGAAGAACAAGAAGAGGTCCTTACCCATTGTGATTGGGAATAATTTATGAATGGAATTATTATTGTTATTAAATGATTAAATTGAATGAAGATGATGATGATAATAACAATAACAACAATAATAACAACAACAACAACAATAATAATAACAGCAACAACAACAACAATGATGATGATGATGAGACTAAAGGTTGTTGTTATTTGTGGTTTTAAATCCATCTTTTCTTCATTTACTTAGTGATTCTTAATTTTTAAAATAAAAATAGTGGCAATTTTTAGCTGCCTTTATTTTAACTTAACTATTTTAAAATTTAAAACATTATTGGACACTAATATTTTTTATGAAAAATTGAAGAAATGACCAAAACAATACATTTTGAAAACATAAAGGACCAGAATGAAATTTTTAAAGCATAACGTATGAAAATGAAACAACTATGAAACATATTGGACCAAAAGTGACATTAAACTATTTTAAAATTTAAAAGTTAAAAAACACTAACATTTGTAATGGAAAATTTAATGTCATGATTTTATTACTTGTGTGTATAAGTGCTTATTTTTTTAATTGTAAGATGAAATTATATATGACTTTATGTTGATTGAGATGTTAGTTCATTTAATTTGCTTAACTTGGTGTATTATGAGTGTTAGTGGGGGGTAGGCAATTTCGGGCCCAAATATATGGTCACAAAAACTATAGAATTGGGGTGAAAATAGAAGAAAGGGGTAGCCTATTAGAAAAGAAACAACCAAATCAGCCACATGTTCCCCTTAACCCCTTCAATGTTCAAAAACTCCAAATCCTCTCTATTTCACTTTCTTTCTCTTTTTCCCTCTTTTGCTCAAAAATCTATTCTCCTCTAGATCTTGAATTTTGAAACTCATTTAGTGGTCACTTGATTTCTCATGATTCGAGATTCCATGCTGGATTTCAGTAGGTGAGTAACAAATCCATTCCCTTTTGGTCCCTTGAGCTCATTTTTCCTTTTTGCATGACCCCTTTGATGGGTGGTGTTAGCATCTTGTTGTAAGACTATTTTGATGCTTGCCTAGGATCTATTATCTAGTCTTAGAGCACAAGCTGAGGAGATCCACTAAAAATTCACCAAGTGCATCATTGTTCCTATCTTCTACAAAGGCTTAGAACCCTAGGGCATTGATTTGGGTAAGGGAAGCTTTTACTATGTAATTTATTGTTCACATTGAGTTTTGATGTTGCTTTTGTGATGCTTGGTTGCTGAATAATAGGTGCTTAAAGTTTTTTTTGGTCATTTTTGGGTGTTGGTGTGGATGGGTTGGATTGCTTTGTTTTGAGGTCACTTTGCGATCTACAGAATTTTGTAGTCTCGCCAAGCGAGACATTCTCGCTAAGCAAGCAAATCCCTCTAATTTGGAAAAGTTAGAAATTTCATAAGTCTCGCTAAGCAAGTCATTCTCAATAAGTGAGCAAAATCCTTTGATTTGAAAATTTTGGAAATTTCATAAAACTCGCTAAGCAAGCAAACCTAGCCAACAAAAAAAAAATAGAACTCGCTAAGGGACTAGCTAGCTAAGCAAGACAAATAAGTTTGGCTTTGCTAGAAATGCTAGCTAAGCAAAAATGGTTGTCACTTCTTTTTGTTTTAGCTATAAAGTTCCAAAATTATAATTAATAGTTGTTTTCTCATCTCAATAATGAATATGATTAATTGTAGAATTAATATAGAGATAGAATGTTCGGTACACAAAACTTGAAAAGAATTGTGGGAATGTCGTGATTTGAAAACCTAGAACTATATTAGGAATATGCGTGGTCTAAGAACTGATGATGTGTGAGAGTGTAGAATTCTTGGTTGAACTTATGGAATTGCTAGATGGGTTCCTAAGTGTGTTGTTGATAATAAGAATGAACTTGTAGTACCATATCAGGTAGGCACATAAGTTGAGAGTGTTTGGTGGGCTCTCAACCTAAGGGTTTTCATGGTGACTAACGGGAATGAGCCTATAGATTAGACAAGTGAGTAAAATCCTATAAATGTAAAGTCATGCAAACCCTATAGAAGTAAGGCATTACTCACACTTGTCTAATTTTAATAAAATCACACTATCTCCACAGGGTTAGCTCAAAGGACTCCCTGAATGGTCAGAGAATTGGGCCATGGTAAGAGATGATCGAGCCTATGGGGACCACCCAAAAGTCGTAGAAACCTCCATGGAATTGTGTCTGCGTAACATTACATGATACATATGCATATGAGATTAAAGTGTGAATTGAGATTATCATATCATATGCTTGAATTGATTTGGTAATGAATGTTTTATTCAAAATTCTCTTTTAAGCTATCTCATTATCCCTTTACTTTTTTATGGCATGATTCTTTTATAAAAATTTACCCTTGCTTTCATGTCTATATTGTGTTGTATGGTTGTGATGATCATGTTTGGTACGAGAGCAGATAATACTGATATTACAAGAGATCATACAGCTTCTTGAAGACCTAGATCTAGAAGATGGACTAGGAGTCAAGACCACTCTCTCTTTTTGCTAGTTATGTATATAATGTTAGAGGGGACCAACTTAGGGCCTTGTGATAGTCTTTTGGATTGTAGTATATATTTTTCCCCTAAAGGGAATCCTTTTGGAACTTGTAGTTTACTTTCATAGATAATATCTTATTAAAGCTTTAAGACATGCTAACCTTGTCTTCTAATATCAAACAATACTTGAATCGTATATCTATATGTTTTGTACGTGAAAAGAGAAAAAAAAATATTCTAGATATTACTAGTATGAGTTATAATAGAATTTTGTATGCAATTGTATTTTGGAGCAATATCATAGGTAGGTCATTATAGAAAATTAAAAAAAATGATCAAAATGATACATTTTGAAAAATAAATAATTAAAATGAAACTTTTAAAATTTAATGTACCAAAATAAAATAATTGTGAAACATAATAGATCACAAGTAACATTAAACCTAAAAAATGTATGTTAATTTTATTTTCCAACCATAAAATATATTCAATTGAAAATTTACTTTTGGTACTTAAATCAACTGTACGAACAAATTAAGTGATATAATTTTATATAGTGTTAGTGTAGAAGCAAATGACTTTGATGTTTTGATGATGATCATGATGATTTGATGCAAATGCGCTTTTCAAGTTTAATTCAAGACAATGATTCAAGAATACAAGACACAACATCAAGATGATCACTAGTATTTTAGGAAGGGAATTCCTAATTGAAATAGCAAAAGGTTTGGCCAAGTAATTTAAGTTAAAAAGTGTTTTTCAAGAGATTTACTCTCTGGTAATCGATTACCAGAGGATGTAATCGATTACCAGTGGCCAAAAATAGTTTACAACAGCTATTAAAAATTTGAATTCAAATTTTAGACTGTGTAATCGATTACACAATATTGGTAATCGATTACCAGCAGTTAATAAATGTTTTAATTCTAATTTTAAAACCTGTAATTGATTACACAAATCCTGTAATCGATTACCAGAGGAGATTTTCAGAAAATTATTTCTAAGAGTCACATCTTTTCAAATGATTTTTACATGGCCACCAAAGGTCTATATATATGTGACTTGAAGCATGAATTTGCTCAGAGTTTTTCATAACAAAAAGTCTTATTCTCTCAAAGAGCAAAAACATTTCATCCTCTTAAGAATTCCTTGGCCAATATACTTGCAATTCAATAAGGAATTAATTGAGTGCTCAAATTGTAAAATCTATCTCTTTCAAGAGAGATTTATTCTTCTCTTCTTTCTAAATTCTCAAAGGGGATTGAGAGATCAAGGGTCTCTTGTTGTACAGAAATCTGAACACAAAGGAAGGATTGTCCTTGTGTGTTCAGAACTTGTAAAAGGATTTTATAAGATAGTGGAACTCTCAAATGGGTTGCTTGGGGACTGGATGTAGGGACAAGGGTGTGGCCGAACCAGTATAAATCTGAGTTTGCATTTTCTCTTCCCTTAAACTCGTTTATTTGTTATTGATTTATATTTATATTCAGATTGTTCTATTTGAATCATTATTTAAAAGTTCATTTTTAAGGGAACTTGCAACTTGCATTGAAATTGAAATAGAATTTTTAATTGGGGAAATAGTTTGCAATATCTTAATTCAACCCCCCTTCTTAAGATATCTGAGGCCACTTGTCTAACAAGTGGTATCAGAGCTTCATTCTTGTATAAAGTTTAGAAGCTTCAAGAATAATGGCCTCAACAAACTTCTTATTTCGAGAAGGAAATTCAATCAATAGACCTGCCATCTTTAATGGAGAGGGTTACCACTACTGGAAAACCCGAATGCAAATTTTTATTGAGGCAATAGACTTAAATATTTGGGAAGCCATAGAAATACGGCCTTATATACCCACCACAGTAGAAAGAACCATAATAGATGGAAGCACAACAAGTGGAAGCACAACAATAGAAAAACCTAGAGATAGATGGTCTGAAGAGGATAGAAGACGAGTATAATATAATTTAAAAGCCAAAAACATAATTACATCTGCCCTGGGAATGGATGAATATTTCAGGGTTTCAAATTGTAAGAGTGCTAAGGAAATGTGGGACACTTTACAAGTAACACATGAAAGCACAACATATGTTAAAAGATCTAGGATAAACACATTAACTCATGAATATGAACTATTTAGGATGAATGCAAATGAAAGCATTCAAGACATGCAAAAGAGGTTCACACATATAGTAAATCATCTTGCAGCCTTAGGGAAAGATTTTCAAAATGAAGATCTCATAAACAAAGTATTAAGATGTCTAAGCAGAGAATGGCAACCTAAAGTAACAACCATTACTAAATCAAGAGATTTATCTAACATGACTCTTACTACTCTATTTGGAAATTTACAGGAACATGAAATGGAATTGTTGAGATTAAATCAACATGAAGAAAATGACAAGAAAAAAGAAGGGAATTTCTCTTAAAGCCTCATCTTCAATCCAAGAAGAAAGTGATAAGGAAATTGATCTAGATGAAGATGATGATCTTAGCCTTTTTGTAAAAAGGTTCAACAAGTTTCTAAAAGTCAGAGGAAGTCAAAGGCGACCAAATTTTAAATCTAAAAGAAGGACATAAATCTCATCTTCTACTCCAAAATGCTTTGAATGCAATCAACCTGGACATCTGAGGGTTGATTGTCCTATCTTCAAGAAAAAGATGGAGAAATCTGAAAAGAAAAATTTTAGTGAAAAGAAAATGAAGAAAGCGTACATCACATGGGATGACAATGATATGGAATCTTCTGAAGATTCAGAAAATGAAGAGATAAACCTCTATCTAATGGCTAAAAGTTATGAAAGCGATGAAGAGGTAACATCTTCAAATAACTTATCCATTTCTTTTGATGAATTACAAGATGCATTTGCTGATTTGCATAAAGAGTCAATCAAACTTGCAAAGTTGGTTTCATCTTCTAAGAAAACAATTTCAGATTTAGAAAACGAAATTTCAAAATTAAATAAAGAATTAGATCATCTTAGAACTGAAGTCTCAATTTCTAAATCAAATGAAAAAGTTTATATCTCTACTATTTCTGACAAGAAAATATCTTATTCTTGCAGTTGTGGAAAATATGAAAAAGAAATTAAAGATTTGAAAAACTCACTTGCAAAATTTTCTTATAGTAAAAATAATTTAGATGTCATATTAGGAAAACAAAGATGTGTCTCTAATAAGGCTGGAATAGGATATAAACCTGAAAAACAACAAAAATTTCATAAAAACCTCTTTACTTCCACACAAAAATATAATTCTAGTTCTATCACTTGTTTTTACTGTGGAAGAAAAGGGCATGGCACATCTACTTGTTATTTTAAGAAAAACTACAACAACATTAAAATGATATGGATCCTAAAAGGATCTTCTGTCTACACTAACACACAAGGACCCAATAAAGTTTGGGTACCTAAGTCAAAAACTTGATTATGTAGGTGTCTTTGAGGAAGGAATGGTACATAGATAGCGGATGTTCAAAACATATGACTGGAGATGCATCAAAGTTTACACATATCTCTCCCAAGAAAAGCGGGCATGTAACTTATGGTGACAACAACAAAGGTAGAATCCTTGGAGTTGGTAAAATAGGTACAAATTCTTCAAACTCCATTGAAAATGTTCTACTTTTTGAAGGTCTTAAGCATAGCCTACTTAGTGTTAGTCAATTATGTGACAAAGGCTATCTAGTATCATTTGATTCTCAAAAATGTCTTATAGAACATAAGCATGACATTAATATAAAACATGTAGGTTATAGAGTCAACAATGTATACATGATAGACTTAAGCCTAAAACTAGATACCAATCATTGTTTTCTTAGCAAAGATGATGATCCATGGTTATGGCATAAAAGAATTGCTCACATAAACATGGATCACTTAAACAAATTAATTTCAAAAGATTTAGTAGTTGGTTTGCCTAAATTATAATTTGAAAAAGATAAACTATGTGATGTATGTCAAAAGGGAAAACAAACTAGAGTCTCTTTCAAACCCAAAAATATTGTTTCAACTATTCAACCCTTACAATTATTGCATATGGATTTATTTGGTCTATCTAGAACTTTGAGTTTTGGATGAAATTACTATGCTCTTGTCATAGTTGATGATTTCTCTAGATATACATGGACATTATTCATTACTCATAAAAGTGATGCATTTCAAGCATTTAGGAAACTTGCTAAAGTTATACAAAACAAGAAAATCTTAAGATTGCATCCATTAGAAGTGATCATGGGGGTGAATTTGAAAACAAAGATTTTGAATTATTTTGTGATGAACATGGTATTGAGCATAATTTTTCTGCACCTAGAACCCCTCAACAAAATGAAGTTGTTGAGAGGAAAAATAGGTCATTGGAAGAAATTGCTAGAACTTTATTAAATGATACTTCTCATCCAAAATATTTTTGGGCTGAAGCCGACAATACTGCATGTTACATCATGAATAGGGCCTTAATAAGACCCATTTTAAAGAAAACCCCATATGAGTTATATAATGGTAGAAAACCTAACATTTCACATCTTCATGTTTTTTGTTGCAAATGTTTTGTGCTTAATAATGGTAAAGATAATCTAGGAAAATTTGATGCAAAATCTGATGATGGCATCTTTCTTGGATATTCATTGCAAAGTAAAGCATATAGAATATATAACAAAATAACTATGAGTATTGAAGAATCCATTCATGTTTCTTTTGATGAATCTAATGTTATTCTATCAAGAAAGAATATACTAGATGATATTGTAGATTCTTTAGAACAAATTCATATTCATGGACAAGATTCTAAAGGAAAAGGGAAAGGAAGCAATGAAGATCCTTAAGAAGAAGCAAAATCAAATGATGAACTTCCAAAAGAATGGAAAGCCTCAAAAGATCATCCCTTCGACAGCATTATTGGTGATATCTCAAAAGGGGTAACAACTAGACATTCTCTTAAAGAATTATGCAATAATATGGCTTTTGTATCTATGATTGAACCTAAAAATATAAAAGAAGCCATAATAGATGATAATTGGATAATTGTTATGCAAGAAGAACTGAATCAATTTGAAAAAAACAATGTGTGGGAACTTGTTGAGAAACCTAAAAACTATCCCATCATAGGAACAAAATGGGTATTTAGAAATATGTTAGATGAACATGGAATAATCATTAGAAATAAGGCTAGATTAGTTGCAAAAGGATATAATCAAGAAGAAGGTATAGATTATGAAGAAACATATGCTCCAGTTGCTAGATTAGAAGCCATTAGAATGCTCTTAGCATATGTATCCATAATGAATTTTAAGCTTTATCAAATGGATGTTAAAAGTGCTTTTCTAAATGGCTTAATTCAAGAAGAAGTATATGTTGAACAACCACCAGGTTTTGAAATGTTGGATAAGCCAAATCATGTCTATAAATTGAAAAAGGCTTTATATGGCTTGAAACAAGCCCCTAGGGCTTGGTACGAGCGTCTAAGTAAGTTCCTTTTAGAAAAGGACTTCTCTAGAGGAAAAGTGGATACTACTCTTTTCATAAAGAGAAAATCACATGATATTTTATTAGTTCAAATTTATGTTGATGATATTACTTTTGGATCCATTAATGAATTATTGTGCAAGGAATTCTCTCATGACATGCAAAGTGAGTTTGAAATGTCAATGATGGGAGAACTTAATTTCTTTCTTGGATTGCAAATTAAACAAACCAATGATGGTATCTTTGTCAATCAATCCAAGTATTGCAAAGAGTTAATCCACAAATTCGGCATGGAAAATGCTAAGCACATGGCTACACCAATGAGCACTGCTTGCTATCTAGATAAAGATGAAACCGGTCAGTCAATAGATGTTAAGCAATATCAAGGTATGATTGGATCACTTCTTTATTTATCTGCTAGCATACCTAATATAATGTTTAGTGTGTGTATGTGTGCTAGATTTCAATCAAATCCTAAACAATCACATCTTAGTGTTGTTAAAAGAATCATAAGATATTTAGTAGGCACAATGAACATAGGATTATGGTATCCTAGAAATTCCACATGCACCTTAATTGGATATTCTGATTCAGACTTGGCCGGTTCTAAAACAAATAGAAAGAGCACAAGTGGAACTTGTCAATTCATTGGATCTGCTCTAGTTTCTTGGCATAGTAAGAAACAAAATAGTGTTGCTTTATCCACTGTAGAAGCGGAATATATTTCTGCCGGCAGTTGTTGTACACAAATCTTATGGATGAAGCAACAACTTTCTGACTATGGAATCCTTCTTGACCATATACCTATTAGATGTGATAATAAAAGTGCAATTAATCTTTCCAAAAATCCAGTTCAACACTCTAGAACTAAACATATAGAAATTAGGCACCATTTTCTAAGAGATCATGTTCTAAAGGGAGATTGTGTGTTAGAGTTTGTTGATACAAAGAATCAACTTGCTGATATCTTCACAAAACCTCTCCCCAAAGAAACATTCTTCTCTATTAGAAGGAAATTAGGCCTTTTAGATGTTAGTGATTTAGATAAATAAGGATTGATTGATTTATTTATTTTTATGATTGATTGTTTGTGTTAAGTATGTTACTTTGCTTGATTTTGTTTAAATTCTTGTTATTATGATAGGCTTTATGCATTATTGTGTGTTTGATGTTTGAATGATTGAATTAAATGTATTAGTAGTGATGATTGATAGTATTAGATGTATTTAGCATAGACATAGGTAATTTTTAGAGAAACTAGCCTAGTTTATGCTCTGGTAATCGATTACCATTCAGTGTAATCGATTACACAAGAACAGGTAGCCTGTAATCGATTACAACATCCTGTAATCGATTACCAGAAGGCTTACTAGTCCTGTAATCGATTACCATACCTTGTAATCGATTACACCTCGTCCTCCTCTATAAACACCTTCGAAACCAGTCACGCTGCGCAGCCTCACTCTCATTCCCGTGCCTCCTTCATCCCTAATCTTCAAATTCTCATATCTTCCTCAATTCTTCACCGAAACACGTCTCGTAAAGCCAAATCTTCCTCATTTTCACTCCTCTTTCGATTCCATCGATTGAAATTCACTAAAACTTCCTCAAATGGCAGAATCATTGAAGAAGAGAAAGGGATCATCCTCCACCACCGCTGCTGCTGGCCATCACCGCCACGAACCATCTGAAGCACCCACAACACCTATCCATCCTCCCTTATCATCTCCAAGATCATCCACTTTGTTTTCTTCAAATGATCAACGTCTATGGTACCTTTCTCAATTCTCTTCTAGGATCATCTTAGACCCCAAGTACCTAGACATAGATTTCTTCAATGATGAGACATTTGATTGTTATCAAGTGTTTCAAAATTCTGGCTTGGTTGATTTCATGTCTTTAAAATTGCCTTATTATCCTGAACTTGTCAAAGTCTTTTACTGCAATTTAAAAATTCAAGATGGCATTATTTCTTCTGAAGTGCATGGTATTTCCATGATCATTGATCAATCATTGTTCTTTTCTTTGACTAAATTACCCAGTCAAGGTGCACCTTTTGAGGGCACCATTGTTGATGACTGGAAATTTGATTATTCTAGTCATGATGCTCGTCATATGGTTTGTAATGACCAGGCTGAAATGACCGGTAGATTGCTGGCCGGATCATTGACCTTTGATAATCGCATCATGCACTACATTATTGTTAGAATTTTTCTTCCCCGGTCTTCAAATTTGGCTCAAGCCTCTGAGAAGGACTTGATTTTGATGTGGGCTTTCCTTACCGGTCGTCAGATTGACTGGGCTTACTTGGTTCGGTACCGAATGCATAAGTTATTACGGGCCAATGCACCTCTTCCTTACCCTCAATTGGTCACTCTATTTCTCCGTCATTTTCAAATTCCACTTGATGATGAACCATTTGTTCAAGTCAAGCGTTCCTTTGCTATTGGTGCTGGTGCAGTCACTTCTTTTGGATACCGTAAGGATCGGAATGGTCAATGGCTGAATAAAGATGCACTTCCTCCACAAGATGAGCGTACTCCTTCTCCTCCTCCTCAGCGAAATGATTCAGCCCTCATGACTGAAGTTCTTTCCGAGTTACGGGGTCTTCGTACTTATGTTGGAGAACGTTTTGATTCATTGGATAATCGCTTAGCCAGAATAGATATCCGTCTCACATAGCTTGAAGAAGATGTGGGTTATATTCACCAGAGTTTCGATCTTCCACCACCACCTCCACCTTCTTATAGTTTAGTTTATAATTTTCTTTTTAAGCCACGTATTTTGGCTATAGTATTTAAGTTATCATTTTCTGCACTTTATTTATCTTTTGGTATTTGGACTTTAGTCTTTTATGATTGGATTTCATGTCTATGTTGTGTTGTATGGCTGTGATGATCATGTTTGGTACGAGAGCAGATAATATGGATATTACAAGAGATCATACAGGTTCTTGAAGACCTAGATCTAGAAGATGGACTAGGAGTCAAGACCACTCTCTCTTTTTGCTAGTTACGTATATAATGTTAGAGGGGACCAACTTAGGGCCTTGTGATAGTCTTTTGGATTGTAGTATATATTTTTCCCCTAAAGGGAATCCTTTTGGAACTTGTAGTTTACTTTCATAGATAATATCTTATTAAAGCTTTAAGACATGCTAACCTTGTCTTCTAATATCAAACAATACTTGAATCGTATATCTATATGTTTTGTACGTGAAAAGAGAAAAAAAAATATTCTAGATATTACTAGTATGAGCTATAATAGAATTTTGTATGCAATAGTATTTTGGAGCAATATCATAGGTAGGTTGTTATAGAAAATTAAAAAAATGATCAAAATGATACATTTTGAAAAATAAATAATTAAAATGAAACTTTTAAAATTTAATGTACCAAAATAAAATAATTGTGAAACATAATAGATCACAAGTAACATTAAACCTAAAAAATGTATGTTAATTTTATTTTCCGACCATAAAATATATTAAATTCAAAATTTACTTTTGGTACTTAAATCAATTGTACGAACAAATTAAGTGATATAATTTTATATAGTGTTAGTGTAGAAGCAAATGACTTTGATGTTTTGATGATGATCATGATGATTTGATGCAAATGCGCTTTTCAAGTTTAATTCAAGACAATGATTCAAGAATACAAGACAACATCAAGATGATCACTAGTATTTTAGGAAGGGAATTCCTAATTGAAATAGCAAAAGGTTTGGCCAAGTAATTTAAGTTAAAAAGTGTTTTTCAAGATATTTACTCTCTGGTAATCGATTATCAGAGGATGTAATCGATTACCAGTGGCCAAAAATGGTTTACAACAGCTATTAAAAATTTGAATTCAAATTTTAGACTGTGTAATCGATTACACAATATTGGTAATCGATTACTAGTAGTTAATAAATATTTTAATTCAAATTTTAAATCCTGTAATTGATTACACAAATTCTGTAATCGATTACCAGAGGAGATTTTCAGAAAATTATTTCTAAGAGTCACATCTTTTCAAATGGTTTTTACATGGCCACCAAAGGTCTATATATATGTGACTTGAAACACAAATTTGCTCAGAGTTTTTCATAACAAAAAGTCTTATTCTCTCAAAGAGCAAAAACATTTCATCCTCTTAAAAATTCCTTGGCCAATACACTTTCAATTCAATAAGGAATTAATTGAGTGCTCAAATTGTAAAATCTATCTCTTTCATGAGAGATTTATTCTTCTCTTCTTTCTAAATTCTCAAAGGGGATTGAGAGACCGAGGGTCTCTTGTTGTAAAGAAATCTGAACACAAAGGAAGGATTGTCCTTGTGTGTTCAGAACTTGTAAAAGGATTTTACAAGATAGTGGAACTCTCAAGCGGGTTGCTTGGGGACTGGACGTAGACACAAGGGTGTGGCTGAACCAGTATAAATCTGAGTTTGCACTTTCTTTTCACTTAAACTCATTTCCTTATTATTTATTTATATTTATATTCAGATTGTTCTATTTGAATCATTACTTAAAAGTTCATTTTTAAGGGAACTTGCAACTTGCATTGAAATTGAAATAGAATTTTTAATTGGGAAAATAGTTTGCAATATCTTAATTCAACCCCTCCTTCTTAAGATATCTGAGGCCACTTGTCTAACAGTTAGTTTAAACTGATGATAATTATTTGTTATGAATAAGTGACTTGATCATAATATTTAATAATTGAATGAATCGATTTATGTATAAAAAAACAAAATCAACATCACTTTCGATGATTTAGAGATTGAAGTTAAATCGAGGTCACATCATCAAATGATTGAGTAATATCACTTCTTTTAGTAGCAACATTTTTCAGGTTTAATTTGACCGGTTCACAAAATATTCTAGCAATAAGTTTCCTCCTTATATTAGCATTATTTTAACAAAGTTATAAAAAAAAATTAAAATATAGCCTAAATATCATTTTTAGTTTATTATATTTTAGTGTATTTTAATTTGGTATATTGAGTTTTAGAAATTTTATTTTTGTTTTTAGATTTTTAAAAATTTTATTTTGATCCTTTATGTTTTCAAAAAAAATTATTTTGATATATTAAATTTTAAAATTTATTTTGATACTTTATGTTTTTGAAAGTTTCATTTTAATTCTTTATGTTTTGAAAGTTTCATATTAATTATTTTTTATAATTTACGTTAGCAAACATTAATGTGCTTTTAACTTTAAATTTTGAAATAATTAATTTAAATAGTGATGACTAAAAATCGTTACTATTTTTTTAAAATACATTCAACCACTTGTTTTCCTAACCTTTGTTGTCTTCTTCTACAAACTCCATAACCACCAAAATATAAACAATCCAACCATCATTCACTCATATTTAGGCACTCCAATCATCATCAACAAAAAAATTATTGATCTACAACATCCATCTATCAAACAACACCATCGTGTCACCCCGGAGCCACAAAGCGACCTAACATCAACATTTATCAAAAACAATGGGTCCCGATGGTGATGAAAAACTTTAGTCTATGTCGCGGTGGCAAATTTGGATCTTTTGTTGATTTGCTAACATTTGCTAAATGAAATTAAAAAAAAAAGGACCAAAATGAAACTTTCAAAAACAAAAAAGATTAAAATGAAATTTTCAGAAACATAAATAATCAAAATGAAACTTTTAAAATGTATCAAAGTAACAAAAAAAAAACCACTAAAACATAATATATAAAAAGAAGTAATGTTTAGCCTAAAATATAATAATCAATGTCAAAATCGTGTTACTTAGTGTGTATTTTAGGAAAGTTTTTATTTTATTCCTGATTGTATTTTTATTCTTTATCACAACTGTATATTGCTATTAATACTAGGATTATGTATTTAGAATAAATCCCATAATTATAGGGATTTGTCTCCCTAGAATTAGTTGTCCATATTTCCTAAAATAGCCAACAGACTCATGTACATATAAGTCTAATGACCTCATAATTCAATATGAGAAAATAAAATATTTTTCCTTCTAAATTTAAGATGGTATCAAAGCTCCTGATCCTTAGGAGCCTCTGGCCATGCCTGAAACCCTAAGTCATAGCCCTCATTGTTGCGCAACCTTGAAACCTAGCGTAGCCTTGATCTCACCCATGGCTGAAATTGTGAATCATGTTCCTAAAATAGGGGACAAATTCCATATTGCTAGAAAATTGTAGAATATTCATTTTGTTTATCGGTTAACTGGAAAGAATTATCTTGAATGGTCTCAACTCATTAGGACCATATTGAAGGGAAAAGGAAAAAAAGTCACCTGACTGATAATGCCCCTAATGAAAAGGATACCAAGTTCAAATCATGGGATGAAGAAGACTCCATGATCATGGCATGGCTGTGGAATTCAATGGTCCCAGAAATCAGTGATACTTGTATGTTCCTTAAATCAGCAAAGGAAATTTGGGAGGCAATAGAACAAACCTATTCTAAGGCCAAAGATGTCGCACAAATATATAATGTAAAGGTGAAAACCTTGGGTGCCAAACAGGGAAACAAATCAGTCACAGAATATGCCAATCAACTCAAATCCCTATGGATGGAATTAGATCACTATCGAGTCATAAAAGCAAGGTGTTCAGAAGACTTAGCAATCCTTAAGGGGTACATTGAACAAGATAGAGTTTATGATTTTTTGGTAGGCCTGAATTCTGAATATGACCAGGTCCGAATCCAAATTCTGGAAACCCCAACTGCTGAAAGCTCAGCAATGATAGCTAAAGGAGGAACAACCATGATTGTTAACTAAAAGAAAAATGGATTTCCCAATATGGAGAAAAAACATGAGGAAGTGATGTAAGCTCCATTGGAGCTTGTAGGCCTAGGATCTTCTTCATCAATGGATTCCTTTGCTTCTTGGAAGATGAATGGCAGTGAAATGGAGAAGGAATAGAGAGAGGGGAGACGCCACTTCAAGGAGAAGATGAGTTTAGAAGAAGCTCACCACCATAGGAGGCCATGGATAAGAGCTTGGAGGAAGAAGGAGATGAATGAAGAGAAAGGAAGAAAAGAGCACGAAATTTTATGCTCTAAAAGAGCTCTGAAATCCGAAGTTTAATTTTCAAATGATCAAAGTTCCCAAAATGCACACACATGACCTCTATTTATAGCCTAAGTGTCACATAAAATTGGAGGGAAATTTGAATTTCTATTCAAATTTCACTTGAATTTGAAATTGAATTTGGGAGCCAAATTTTGGAACCAAAATTTCACTAATTATGATTAGTGAATTTTAGCTATGGTTCAGCCCACTAATCCAAGATCAAGTCCAAGATTTTCCACTAAGTGTGCTTAGGTGTCATGAGGCATGTAAAGCATGAAGGACATGCACAAAGTGTTACTATATGATGTGGCAATAGGGTGTAGCTAGCAAATGCTCACCTCCCCCTCTAAAATTTAATTGGATTGGGCTTCTCCCAATGAAATTAAATTTATTTCCAACCACACACATCAAAGTTTCACTTAATGAATGTGAAATTACAAAACTACCCCTAATACAAAAACTAGTCTAGGTGCCCTAAAATACAAGGGCTGAAAAATATTACATTTCTAGGGTACCTTACCTACATTGTGGAGCCCTAAATACAAGGCCAAAGAATAATGAAACCTTAATCTAATATGTACAAAGATAAGCGGGCTCATACTTAGCCCATGGGCCCGAAATCTACCCTAAGGCTCATGAGAACCCTAGGGCCTTCTCTTGCATTTGTTGCCCAATCTTCTTGGAGTCTTCTATCCAATGCCCTTGTAGGGTAGGATTGCATCATTCCCTACCCCTTGAAAAGGATTTGACCTCAAATCCCGAGGTTCTTGAAACTCTGGGCTTTTTTCCTCAACACCTGTAAAAAGAACAAAAACATATGTATTAGTGGTGTTTGGTATGTTGAAGTAAGGTAAGGTCTGAAAACTCATTTCTTGGGCATCTTCCCATGAAGGAACATGGTTCCTCACCAACTCAATGAGTGGTGCTACAAGTATAGAAAAATATGGGACAAACCTTTTGTAAAAGTTTGTTAAGTCATGGGAACCCCTTGATCACTATTTAAAAAATTAAGAAAAGTAATGCAATAAAACATACATTTTTCTGTATTTTCATATTGATTATTCCAACCAAAAAGTATGACAAACCTAAGGTGTCCCATATGAGTACCTAAGTTTGTATTGAAACTAAAAATAAGAACAAACCTACCTAATGAGTCCCTATGTACACAAATCATGAAGATGTTGGGTGCACAAGTGATTTTACAAAAAAGGGTTGCACCACTCAAAACATTCATCATACCACCTATTTTAGGGATTTGGTGCCGAATAATACCTAGTTTGGGCACCAACAAAGCACAAGGATTTAAGCTCTTGCGAACCAAACCCTCATCAAACAACTCTTTTACTTGAGGAATAAACTCAAGCCTAAGAGGTGTGACAATGCTAACAAGTGTCTTTTTACAAAGGAGAAAATGTGGAGGTTGTCTAAGAGGGGAAATTTCTTTAATATTTGTCTTTATTTTAAAATGTCTTTCCTTCTTAGCTAACCTCTTGGAGGAGACACTTACCTCCTTACACTCCTCCTTAACCATTAAAGGTTGTCCTTCTTCTTGGGGGTAGATCTCTTCACTAGATTTTTCTCCTTTTGCTTCTTCACTTTCACTAGAGGAAGGTGAAGTAGTAGCCTCATCTTGGCTACTATAAATGTCTTGGCCCCTCATAATCATGGTTTTCTTGGCGGGGCATTAAGAATTAATGTGTCCTCTTCCAAGACATTTAAAGCACTTCATGGAGCTACTCTGCTCTTGCATACTAGCCTTAAGGGGTTGCTTTTCTATTATCTTCCCCTTATCATCTTTGGACTTAGAAGGTGTCACCCCTAAGATTCCTTGACCTTGGTATTTCTTTGGATAATAGTGAGAGCCATAAGATTTTGAAGTAGACTTCCTTTTAAGTTGTTGCTCTACCCTTATTTCCCAATCTAAGTTAGCCTCTACATTGTCCTTCCCATGGAAGTATGAGAGTTTAATGTTAGCCTCTTAAGGCTTTCTTTCCTTTTCTCTCCTATGGGAGTGAGGTCTAAGATGTGACCTATGCCTTCCTTCATAATAGTCATGAAGTTCTTCACTTAGGCTCTTGCAAGAGTTATGACTACTATAAGAGGCATGTTTTTCTTTTCTTAACTCTTTTAGTATTTTTCTTCTTTCTTCTTCCCTTATTTGTTCCCTCTCATCTTGATTTATTTTTACCCTCTCTTTTCCTTTTTTCTTTTCTTTCTAGTTTTTCTCTCCATAACTTGAGGGAACTCAACTCATCCAAGATTCTAGATAGATGGTCCTTATGACTAGTACCCTCGCCATTAACACTAGATGAATGATGACTCATGTTGG
Source organism: Glycine soja (assembly GCF_004193775.1). Classification (NCBI taxonomy): domain Eukaryota; kingdom Viridiplantae; phylum Streptophyta; class Magnoliopsida; order Fabales; family Fabaceae; genus Glycine; species Glycine soja. The sequence goes on along the minus strand of NC_041019.1, from coordinate 46,904,340 downwards.
TTCCTAAGTTGTGGTTCTTTCTTGTTGGGGGTTTGTAAACAAGGTAAAAGCTAAGGTTTGAAAAGAACTCAAGATAAGCGTGATAAGAAAAAAGAAAGTATTATGCAATAACAAGATAAACTAGGTGTGGCTAGTAAAGAAAATAAACTATGAAAGTAAGCAAGAAATTAAAGTGAAAGAAATGTAAACTAGGCGGATCCTAAGAGTGTTTGGATGACCTCATTTAAGGTTCCCAACAAAACACTCACTATCCTAAGGAAAAATTGTCTAAAATTATTACACACAAATGGAAGTAGGGTGACCTATTGGAGGCTCCCAACTTACTTCCAATGAAAGGCCTTTTTGTTACAAAATTTGAAAGCAATGAAGGTAAGTAAATTCTCAATTAAAAAATTACAAAAAGATCCTTAATTTTGCTGGTTGTTCTCTCTTTGTTGATTCACTCAATTTGGAGTGCTTCTTAGTCCAATAGCTCTTAAGGTGGTTGGCCCCTTGCTTCTTGACTCAAATTCTTCAAGGTATGGCACCAATCCTCCTTTCCAATTCCCTATATGGCAACCCACAAACAAGGAAACAAAGAGACAAGCAATAACCAAAGACCAAAAAAATGAAATGAAAGTTAAACCAATAGAGTTTAACAAGACAAATTTTCAAGGATTATTCAACAATTAAAGCAATGAAAAGCACATAAAAACAAGCTAGGATTCAAAGAGAAACTTAGAATGGCTCTAGAGTAGAGTAAAAAAAACTAAAAAAACATACTCAAGAAACCTCTAGTTTTGGAACTTGTTTTCACACTAATTTTCAATTGAAATTTCAAAACTAAGATTGGTATAAAATAGGCACCAATTATAGAACAAATTTTGAGCCAAAACAACAAGCACACTTCCCTTTCACTTTTTTTTCCTGGACACTGATTTTTTTGCCAACTTGTGTGATTTTTATTATTTTTTCCTTTAATCCAAATCGCTTGGTTATTTTTTTTATAATTTTTTTACAGATGTCTAGAAAATTCAGTAAAACTTTTAGCTCAAAATTTGTAGTGACCAATTCCCAGTAATTTATACAAGTTCGTATGTTAAAGCTACCAACACCAGCGATTTCAACCTAGAAATCAAGAATAGTGTTTATGTTGCTTAAGGCTTGGATAGTTACAATTTGTGTTTGCTTATGCTCAATTATCTTGAATAGCACAATTCAAGAGAGCTTAAGACTTATTTTGATTCACAAATCCAGCCACAACTCAGCACCACAACTCAACTTCATCATACACATCATGTAGGAAACTTAGAAAACAAAAAAAAAAAGTTCAACAACAAGACTACTTCTAGGAATTGATTTAAAACATGTTATGAACTAAATAACATGCATGAATTAGACTCAAAATTCAAAATATAGGCTAAGAATGACAAAAATACATGAACAAATGTATCTAGAATTCAATCAAAAAAATAAAAATTCAACACTAACTTAGAACATAATGTGACAATTATTATGACTAAACATGACTCTAAGACAACATGGATTAAGTGATTTACACTTAGATTTTTGTGCTTTTTTTTCTAATCAATATTTTGGAAGAAAATTTGGATATAGGGTTCAGCACAAGAATATTATAAATGAAAAATGATAGAACCTAAAATCAACACAAAAACATGATTCAAGAGTAGATCTATAAAATTTGAATCATAGAAATGCAAGAACAAGTGTAGATCTAAGATTTAATCGGTTTATTTTTTTTTTAATCTACTCTAAACAGCACCAAACCACAAGACAATGGAGGATATACGTGGAGAATAAGATGAAGAACAAGGAATTAAAGAGAATTCATCGAACAAAAAGATAGAGGAAGCAAAAGAACATCACCTAGATGAAGATGCTTTGATACAACATGATGTAAGCTCCATTGGAGCTTGTAGGCCTAGGATCTTCTTCATCAATGGATTCCTTTGCTTCTTGGAAGATGAATGGCAATGAAATGGAGAAGGAATAGAGAGAGAGGAGATGCCACTTCAAGGAGAAGATGAGTCTAGAAGAAGCTCACCACCATAGGAGGCCATAGATAAGAGTTTGGAGGAAGAAGGAGATGAATGAAGGGACAGGAAGAGAAGGGCATGAAATTTTATGCTCTAAAAGAGCTCTGAAATCTGAAGTTTAATTTTCAAATGATCAAAGCTCCCAAAAAATGCACACACATGGCCTTTATTTATAGCCTAAGTGTCACACAAAATTGGAGGGAAATTTGAATTTCTATTCAAATTTCACTTGAATTTGAAATTGAATTTGTGGAGCCAAAATTTCACTAATTATGATTAGTAAATTTTAGCTATGGTTCAGCCCACTAATCCAAGATCAAGTCCAAGATTCTCCACTAAGTGTGCTTAGGTGTCATGAGGCATGTAAAGCATGAATGACAAGCACAAATTGTGACTATATGATGTGGCAATAGGGTGTAGCAAGCAAATGCTCACCTCCCCCTCTAAAATTTAATTGGATTGGGCTTCTCCCAATTCAATTAAATTTATTTCCAACCACACACATCAAATATTCACTTAATGAATGTGAAATTATAAAACTACCCTTAATATAAAAACTAGTCTCGGTGTCCTAAAATACATGGGCTGAAAAATACTACATTTCTAGGATACCTTACCTATATTATGGAGCCTAAATACAAGGGCAAAGAATAATGAAACCTTAATCTAATATGTACAAAGATTAGCAGGCTCATACTTAGTCCATGGGCCCGAAATCTACCCTAAGGCTCATGAGAATTCTAGGACCTTCTCTTGCATCTGTGGCTCAATCTTCTTGGAGTCTTCTATCCAATGCCCTTGCGGGGTAGGATTGCATTAGGAAGTCTGGGGTACCTACTGCAACAAGCCACACCACACAAGGGAGAAGTGCTGGAAATTACATGGAAAACCCCTAAGTTGAGAATAGGGGCAGAAAGGAGGTCCTAAAAAATGGGGAGGACAAGGGCAAGCACACACTGCTAATGTTGGACATAGCAAAGAGGTTGTTCGGCTAAATTATGAAGAGATAGAAAGGGTAAGATCCTTCCTTAGTAAACTGGAGAAGCCTACTGGTACGTGCTCCTTAACATATTCTGGTAAGTTTCCATTTTCTTTTGGACTTAATGTTTCAGATACACCATTTACCCACTACTGGATATTAGACTCTGGAGCCATAGACCACATGACCCCTCTACCCAAATACTTCTCCACATATTCTCCATGTCTTAGCAACAAGAAAATTTCCATAGTAGATGGAACCCTTATAACTGCAGCAAGATAAGGAGAAGTGCAAATAAGCCCATCCATAACATTAAAAAATGTCCTTCATGTTCCTAAGCTGTCCACCAATCTGGTTTCTATACAAAAACTCACAAAAGATCTCTCATGTAATGTTGTTTTTTATAGCAATTATTGTATATTACAGGACAAGAACTCGGGGAGGATGATTGGAAATGCTAGAGAATGGAATGGCCTATACTACATAAAGGATCCTAATATGCCTACCATAAGCCACTCTCTCATCTTTGAATCCACCATGACCAGCAAAGAGAAAATTCAACTATACTATTGTCGAATGGGACATCCTTCATTTCAAGTTGTAAAAGCGATATTTCCTTCCTTGTTTAAGAATTTAAATGTGGGGAGTCTGCATTGTGAGGTGTGTGAGCTTGCTAAACACAAGCGTGTATCTTTTCCCATTAGTAATAAGATGAGTTCTTTCCCTTTTTCTCTTTTTCATACTGATGTATTGGGTCCTACTCATGTCCCTAATATCTCGGGTGCTAAATGGTTTTTAACCTTCATAGATGATTGTACTCGGGTAACTTGGGTTTTCTAATTAAAATAAAAATCTGAAGTTATCTCTATTTTTATTCAGTTTGTCTCAATGATTAAAAACCAATCTGGAGTCAACATTAAGAGAATTAGGTTTGACAATGCCAAGGACTACTTTAATCTTGTGCTCAACTTTTTTTGTCAAAAGGAAGGGATAATCCATGAGTCTTCATGTGTTAACACACCCCAACAAAATGGAATTGTAGAAAGGAAAAATGGGCACTTATTAAACCAAACCAGAGCCTTGCTTTTTCAAAATCATGTCCCTAAAATTTTTTGGAGGGAAACCCTCCTTACTGCCACCTACCTAATCAATAGGTTACCATAAAAAATCTTAGAATCAAAATATCCCATGCAAGTCCTATCCTTATTCTACCCACACTTGGACCCTACAAATAAACTTCAACCTAGAATATTTGGGTGTGTATCCTTTGTACAGGTTCATAGTAATGAAAGGGGAAAACTGGATCTTAGGGTTGTCAAGTGTGTATTCTTGGTGTACTCAACCACACAAAAGGGATACAAATGCTTTCACCCTCCATCAAAAAGATTCTATGTGTCAAGGGATGTCACCTTCAACAAACAAGAAAGCTACTTCAAGCAACCTTATCTTCAAAGGGAGAATGTAATAGTGGAAGATGAGCTTCTAATGCTTCCAAATATGACATTTGGACCTAAAATTGGGACAACTAGTGTTGTTGTACCTGAAACTGAAAGAAGTCCAGATTCAGCAGAACAATCCCCTGATTCAATAGTAGAACCTGCACCTTAACCTGAGACTAATGGTGGGAAATTTGGGAAAAATCTGGTATATTCAAGGAGAGAAAAGGCCATTCTAGATTCTATCCATGTCCAAGAATCTGATCCACCATCATTACATGAGGTAACATCTTTTAATCCTATAAATAATTCTAATGAGTTTGTTGCTGGAATTTCAAAAGTACAGGTGAACCAAAACCTTGACCTTCCCATTGCCCTTAAAAAAGGAACAAGAACATGCACCCAACAACCACTTTACTCTCTATCAAGTTTCCTATCCTTTAAAAAATTCTCTCATACCCATAGAACCTTTCTCACAAACCAAAACACTACACCCACACCTTCCTCTGTATTTGAAGCATTATCTGACAGGAAATGAAAACAAGCCATGGATGTGGAAATGGAGGCGTTAAACAAGAACGAGACCTGGGAACTTGCCATTTTTCCAACTGGAAAAAAACCAGTTGGGTGCAAATGGGTATACACCATAAAGTATCAAGCTGATAGGACCATTGAACATTACAAAGCAAGGTTAGTGGCCAAAGGATTCGCTTAGACATATGGAATGGATTACTTGGAAACATTTGCCCCAGTTGCTAACATGAACACGGTTAGAGTAATATTGTCATTAGCAGCAGACCATGATTGGGACCTACAACAGTTTTATGTGAAGAATGCATTCCTACATGGAGATCTTGAAGAAGAAATATACATGGAGTTACCCCCTGGTTATGATGGACAAGTTGCTATTGGAACTATTTGCAAGCTAAAAAAAGGCTTTATATAGGCTGAAACAATCCCCGAGAGCATGGTTTGGAAGATTCACCAAAGTTATGACAAGTTTGAGCTATAAATAGAGCCAAGGTGATCACACTTTGTTTATCAAACATTCAGTTTTAGGGGAAGTAACAGTATTACTGGTGTATGTAGATGATATTATAGTAACTAGGGATGACAAAAGGGAGCAAGAAGAGTTAAGTCAATGCCTTGCCACAGAATTTGAGATTAAGACATTAGGGAGACTTAAATATTTATTGGGAACTGAAGTGGCCCATTCTAAGAAAGGAATCTTTATATCTCAACAAAAATACATCACTGACTTGCTTAAAGAAACAGGTAAAACAACTTGCAGACCAACAAGTTCTCTAGTTGATCCAAACATAAAGTTAGGAAGTGCAGAGGAGGATATTGCTGTGGACAAGGAAATGTATCAGAGACTTGTGGGCAGACTTATTTACTTATCCCATACTAGGCCAAACATTGCTTGTGTTGTAAGCATAGTCAGCCAAGTTATGCACCAACTAAAGGAAGCACATTTACAAGCTGCCCTTAGAATTGTTCAATATTTAAAAGGGACTCCAGGAAAAGGGATTTTGTTCAAGCGAAAAAAGAGTGTAAGTCTTGAAGTATATACGGATGCAGATTATGTTGGGTCAGTTGTGGATAGGAGATCAACTACTGGATACTGCACTTTCCTTGGTGGAAACTTGGTGACTTGGAAGAGCAAAAAACAAAGTGCAATAGCTAGATCAAGTGTTGAAGCAGAATTTTGAGCAATGGCCCAAGGAATATGTAAACTTCTATGGCTGAAGATTATATTGGAAGACTTAAAGATAAGGTGGGATGAACCTATGAGGTTATATTGTGACAATAAATCTGCAATTAGTATAGCCCACAATCTAGTCCAACATGATAGAACCAAACATATTGAGGTGGATAGACATTTTATCAAAGAAAAGCTAGACAGTGGCTTACTTTGCACTCCATATGTGTCCATTCAAAATCAACTTGCAAATATACTCACCAAGGGGCTGAACTGTATCAACTTTGAAAGAATTATATCCAAGCTAGGAATGGAGAACATTTATTCACCAGCTTGAGGGGAGTACCAAAATCATGTTACTTAGTGTGTATTTTAGGAAAGTTTATATTTTATCCCTAATTGTATTTTTATTCTTTATCACAACTGTATATTGCTATTAATACTAGGATTATCTATTTAGAATAAATTCCATAATTATAGGGATTTGTCTCCCTAGAATTAGTTGTTCATATTTCCTAAAATAGCTAGCAAACTCAAGGTCCAATGACCTCCTCATAATTCAATATGAGAAAATAAAATATTATTCCTTCTAAATTTAAGAATCAAAGTTATTGTCGGTTAAAATAATATCATGTTTTATATATATTTAATGTAAAAAAATGTAAATGACAAGTATGCCCCATGTTAGTAATGTATAGAATGACTGTATTTCCCTTTTATTAAAAAAGAATATTGTGTGGACCTTAGCAATTAAAAGTTTTTCTGATGGTGATGTCCCTGTCCGAGAAATGGGTTTGCAATGTCGTAGGCGGGAGACGAAATTGTTGATAGGCAATTACGTGGATGATTGTCCAATACGGTTTTGAAAGAGCTATGTTCCCATATCTATGATTGCATTGGTGGAAGTAGGAGTTATAGTTAGCGAAGGGAGATTCAGATATGAGAGAATGTCTTCCTGTGGTTGCATACGTTGAAGCAATATCTGTTTTTAGCGGCGACATTTGATTTGTCATAGATTTTTTTAAAAATAGTTTGTGATTTTCGGTAGAATAAGTGGCAATTGTTTTTACGCAGTATTCTTTGTGACTAATTACGTTAGGATTCATCAATGGATGATGGCGGTGTTGGATCATGTTGGTTAATTGAATCAAGTACTTGTCATTCGACAAGGGAGAAGGACACTTTTATTGTTGATTTGATTCTTGGAATGCAATGTTGTTTTTTAGATTGACGGAAGATGTTGTAGTTGATTTGAATTTTTTTTGTTTCGGAACAATTGAGTAGAAATTTTTCCCTATTCGGTGAAGTGTTAGGTGCAAGGCTATGGCTAGCTTCGAGGGCCAAAACCTCCAGAGTGACAAAAGGAAGAAGAAGAATAAGGTAAAGGGAAATATTTTAGCGTTGGTGTTGGTACCCAGAGTGATTATCCAATTGGCACCGTAATTCTTCTAAGAAGGTTAAGGAAGGTACCAAAAGGATCATTGCCATGACTGGAGTCTGCTCAGGCAATCTGGATAAAGCATCAGCAACTTGATTATTCGTGCCGAAACAATATTGTATCAGGTAATCATAGCCCATCAAATGAGCTAAGTACATGTGTTGCTCCAGTGTTTCAATGACCTGGCTCAACAATTCTTTGAGGTTGTGGTGGTCGGTGATGATCATGAAACGGTGGCCAAGCAGGTATTGGCGCCATTTCTTCACCGCTGTTGTGATGACACAAAGCTCACACACGTATGTTGAAGCTCGTAACAGCTTGGGAGGAAAAGGCTTGCTAAAGAAAGCTATGGGATGGCCCTGCTGAGATAAGACCGTGCCCATGTCGACACCGGATGCATCAGTCTCCACCATGAACGACTTCGTAAAGTCTGGTAGGGTCAGGACTGGAGCAGTGGATAACGCTTCCTTCAGATAATCGAAACCTGCTTGGGCCTGAGCTATCCACTGGAAAGGTTCCATAGTGGTGGCCTTAACCAATAGGGTTGCAATGGTTGGATATCCTCTGATGAACCGACGATAAAATCTGGCAAGGCCCAGAAAACTTCTTAAGGCTTTCGTTGAGTGAGGAACCGGCCACTGTCAAATGGTCTCGACCTTGGAAGCAACGGGTTCAACCCCTTTGGATGAAACAAGGTGCCCAAGATACTCCACCTGAGACTGAGCAAAAAAGCACTTAGATAACTTCAAAACGAATTGTCGGAGGTATGGCTGAAAGATCATGTTCATTGTGGCCTGAAAAGACAACGACGCGTTACACAAACCGAATGGCATTACCTTGAACTCATAATGGCCATGGTGTGTGCGAAAGGCCATTTTCAGTACGTCGGCAAAATGCATGCGGATTTGATGATATCCCTACAACAAATCAAGCTTCTAAAAGCAATGTGCACCTCTTAGTTCATCCAAGAGTTCATCAATGGTGGGGATAGGGAATCTATCCTTCACTCTGACCACATTCAGGGCCCGATAATCCACACAAAAATGCCATGATCCATCATGTTTCCTGACCAATAAAACGGGCGAAGAGAAAAGGCTCGTACTTGGTTGAATCAAGCCTTTCTGAAGCATGAGATCGACTTGAAGCTCGATTTCATGCTTTTGAAAGTGCGAATATCGGTATAGACGCACATTGACTGGTGCTGAGGGAGGGAGGAGATGGATATGATGGTCCGTGTCCCTGGCCGGCAACAACGAGTGAGGAGGTTGGAACAGAGCCTCAAACCGAACCAAGAGAACTTGAATTGTGGGAGAGACTTCAGAAGTTTCCCTTGCGTGAGTCTTAGGCGGAAGCATCGCGATGTGAAAACATAACCCATCTCCATTTCAACGGTACAACTTGCGAAATTAAGGGGGTGTGAGCAAGCTCAGAGTTACTTCTTTGTCTCTGGTCAATTCCACGAGTCGACCCTTATGGAAGAATTACATGCGCAAGGTCGTGTAATCCGTGAGGATAGGCCCAATGATTTAAGCCATTGAACTCCTAAAACGACATTGGCACCCGCAATTGGAAGCACATACAGGTCCACCATAAATCTGGCACCCTGAATGTTAATCAAGACACTAGGACACAGGTGATTACACACCAAATGTTGACCATTGCACATCATTACGCGTAACCAGGCCGTATCCAGACAAGGCAAGCCTAATTGCGTGACCTATTGCTGCTGAATGAAGCTGTGAGTGTTGTCGTCGTCGACCAGAAGGATGACATGGTGGTCGGAGATAAGACCTATCAAACACAGCATTTCAGGGGCAACATTACTCGCGAGAGAATTGAGACTGATCTAGGCTGGGTTCGGGTCGGGTGGGTTGGGTGGATCAGGAAGCGGGTCTAATGGGTCTATATTAGGCACAGGAGGGTCATCCTCTTCAACGATCAAGAGAAAAACCCTAGAGGCACAACGGTGACCTCTATGGTATTTCTCGTCGCAGGTGAAGCATAATCCTCACTCCCATCAGGATGCAATTTCCTCCACTGTCAATCGTTTCAGGGCTGGCGGTGGAGTTCGAGTGGGAGTGGGTAAAAGTGGTGTTGGGGAAGGTGGAAGAAGAGGGATAGGGTTCGCGCGAAAAGAAGTGGGGTTCACGGTTGAAGGAGCCTAAGGTTGTGACGGTGGACACTGGTCATGAAACTTCTCCTCCTGGAGTCGCGCCAAGCCCGCGGCTTGAACCAGGGTCAAAGGTTGCAGCGCCTGCACCTCTCAACGGATGTCTGGTGACAACCCAGAAATGAAGCAGCTAAGAAGAAAGGGTGGTGGCAAGCCAACGATGCGATTTGCCAGGTCCTCAAACTTGGCCGATAATTTGTGACGGACCCTTTTTGTGTTAGCTTGAATAGGGCACCCGTGGGGTCGTCGTATTATGACGGTGCAAACGGGTCTGTAAGGCTTGGAGAAACACCGGCCAGGACATAAATTGGCCATTGATGGTCATCCATTGGAACCACGCAAGTGCCCGACCCTCCATATAGAACGATGCTATGGTTAAATGCTCTGGTGTGGGTGTGCCATGGTATTTGAAAAACTGATTAATTTTGAAGATTCAACCAAGTGGATTGGTGCTATCAAACCTCAGCACGTCTAATTTCATTTTGTGTGTGGATGCAAGGGATGAGGTATGTGGGGGAGGCTGGTGATGTGACAGGATAGGGGTGGCTGTAGGCGAAGGTGGTGGAGGAAGGCAGAGTAGGATCGAGCTTGTTGGGAGACCCCGGTGAGTTCGAATCAGACATTGCAATGAAAGCACCAAAATGTTAGGTGCAGGGCTATGGCTGGCTTCGAGGACCAGAACCTCCAGAGTGACAAGAGGAAGAAGAAGAATAAGGTAAAGGGCAATATTCATATCCTTGCTTGTTATTTACATGGATATATATATATATATATATATATATATATATATATATATATATATATATATAACATTGCTAATAATAGAATTATGCTATTTTGCTCAAGGAATATTACAATGTAACAGAATTTGTTATGCTTGTCGGTTGAAATAAAACAAGCACAAACCAAGCAAGACTCCTTGATGCCGCATTGCCCAAGCTTCAAACGTAATCACGAAGGTATGATGGTCTTGCAATCTTTCTCTTGGACTTTTCTTCTTTTTGCACCTCTGGTTTCCTACTTGCTACCATTGTCTTCTCTGTTTCTGTTTTCCTATTGCCTGCTTCTGGTATCCTATCATGAAGACATACATATTACGTTTTGAAGGTTTTGGAGGATCTTTTGATTGATATGAAAGAAGATGAATGGAAAAGTGTTGAGGATAACGGGACTCGGTTGAACAAAGTTTAGAAACAAGAAAGATTAATCACATTCACAGGGACCAATAACTACATTTCATTGTTTTATAAAATTAAGTCACACAAAACTGTCAACATAAAACCTTTATCATTCCATTTCCATCACTATTCATCTAAAAAAATATATATCCAACAGTAATTAACTAAAGACAAATCGTAACCAATGTTTTATGAATATTGATCAAAAAATTTAAAATAAAAATATTTTTATTGAAAAACAGAAAATTATTTTATTAATGATTTTTTTGCATTTTTCTCTTATTTATATAATAATTTTTTTTCCTTCACCGATCTCCTAAAATCATTGATTAACAATACGTAACTAAATGACTCACGGGTGGACCACTTTACACAAAGTTCAAACCACTCTTAATTTATACGTTGCTCCACGGGTGAACCACATGTTTACGGATTCACCCTAGAATTTGCCTATTTTAATATGCCATAATTAACTTTGGTATAAGTTCACTAACATGGAACAACCAAAAATCAATTTAGCCCCAAAACATAAAAGACATTTTGGGGGTGAGAATTACCTTAAAACAAATAATTACATCTCCACTAACCAAAATCCAAATTGACGCCTAGTCAAGTTATAGACAAAGCATTGGGTTACGAGCCTCTTTTTTTGCATCACTTACTTTCTTTATCTCTTATCTTCTCCACCGTATAGCAACATGCTGAGATGTTTTTCCCTTTGCTTTTTTGACTTTTGCGGCAAACTCGGTGATAATGGAGCTTTACAAACTGTATTGAAAAGGGAGAAAGCACAAATCTCTCAGACTTGGTAATTGAAATGGGATAAAATTTGATTCTTTCTATATAATTCCAGTGGGACAATACAATGATCTTATGTGTGTGTTGAGCAACAATCATTAGCTTCTAATAATTTCTGTCTACTACCCGATGGGATTTGAGCTTTGTAGGGTTCAAAGTGCTTCTGTTTTGGACTTCTTGCCCAGCTTTGCTAGCTAGGTTTCACTTGAAAAACTTCACCTCCACAGATTTTGAGCACAAACCTTCATTCTTCTCCTTTTATTCTTTTTGTCCATTTTGTGTACCCTTAATTGAATATTGATCATTACACATCTTTATTATGCCTAGCATTTTGTTTATTTTCATATATTTATTTTATCAGCAAACGTTTGTTTCATGTATTATTTAGAAAATGAGTTACATTCAATACATTGAGACACACAATACTTTAATGATGAAAATTTAAATGAGAGAAAGTGCTCAAAATAATGTATAGAGAATAGTTTATGAAGGAAATTTTGTTTATTTTATGAGACATTATCTGAGGAACCAAACATGATAGTTACTCGTTTTTCGTAATGTATTAGCAGAAATTTAATAAATTAAATAAATTTTAAAAATATAAATTAAAAGAAAGTAGTTAATATTATAGCAAAATATATATTATTTATTCAAATAATAAAAAATTGAAACTTAAATTTATAAGTAGAAGAATAAATTTAGAAAGTTGAAAGGAATTAAATCCGAAATTTAAATAATTGAGATTTAAAAAATAAAACTAAAACTTAAAGAAAAAAAATCTAGGAAATAGTAATTAATAATTTAAAATAATAAAAATGAAAATTAAATAATGATGAAATTTACTTTTCAGAAGAAAATTTATACCATATAATACATTTTTTTATCAAAGTAATCAAATTATTTTGTTTTTTAACGGAACAAATTATTTTGTTATTCATATTGTTTTGTTTTGTTTTTTACCAGATTCATATTGTTTTGTTATTCATATATAACTGCGGACAGTTCTTTTCTTTTTCAAGAAATAACTGCGGGTAGTTATAGCATTACACTAGCGAATTCAATTACAGTTTCTTTTCATCGAAGTCTTGTTTTGTGTGTACTTCAAAACAAAATTCCTATCCTTTGGTCCCACCTATTTCCTTATTTATTTTTTCGTAAGTTTGTCCTAACAACAAAGACAAAGTTGGGCCACGTAAGGCACTTCCAAGTTGTAAACCCAAGATAGAAAAAGCTACCCAAGCTATCAAATTATGAAACGAACAAGAATTACTATAAGATTGAATTTAGTACGAGCTTATTGTTTTTCTTTTACTCGAAGTGTAATTAAAATTAAAATGTCCTTGATTAATATGTGACAGATAAAATTATATGGCAGACAGTTTCAACAGACAATGTTAATTCAATTTAATAAAAATATTAAAATAAAATGTTAAATATTTTCATGTAAATTAAAATTTAGAGAGTTTGGAGTCAAAACATTTAATATGATGCGGAGCTATAAGTTACACTGCAAACAAATAGAAGATCCTATTAGGTAGGATTTGAAAAGTTGTTAGTTGTTAGTATCAGAGAATACTTGCCTATGTTAAAAATATATATATGTACCTCAATTTCACAATTGTTCGGACAGTAATTTTAGTGCCTACACATATCTTGAATGGGTACTTATATATCTAGATCTAGACCTGACATGTTTTGATTAAATAAAATATATATCATTTCAATGTCTTTCTTTATAAATATTAGTAAAACAAAAAATAATTAAAAGGTGTAATAGCTAACTCATTTCTTATGATCTAGAACTGTCATTATCCAGATACCATATTATCATTCAACTAAATCGAGCTAAATAACATTTCTGTGAACAACAAAATTATTGCTCTAAATTTGGTTGCTGTAAACGAACAACAAAACTCCAAGACCTTCTTCAACTAAGTTTTTTTTTTCAGCAAAACCTTCAACTAAGATAAAAGAACTCCGGTTAACTAACTTATGTGCTCAATGGTACTAGCATGTAACTCAATATACAAAAATCTTTTCAAAATTTTAGTTATAAAATACTTTGTCGAATAATTACTGAAGTCTAGATTTAGACTTATTTAATTAGTAAAAAATCTATAACGATTATGAGTAATTTTTATAAATATTCATTGGATTTGGATTTAATTATCATCCATTCTAATAAACACTTTGAAATAAGAAAAACAATAATACTATTTGTACATCATTTTTATTATACTGCTTCTTTATTGACTAAAAACACAAGAAAAATACACATTATGTCAATATCCTTTATTTCCCGAGAAAAAAAGTATAAGAATCACTCCTTTTGACTTCTTAGAGTTTAACTTTAGAGTCTACTTATTCAAAATTCAAGATTACTTTTATCTTTGATCTATGCTTCACGCTCCAAATACATGCAAAAGTTGACTTAATTTGGTCGTCGACAAACGCATAATGTCAAACCATGTATGCCATGATAGTAAATTATTTAATTATTTAATTCGTAAATCTTTTTTAAGTATTTACACTTTTACAAGTTCAAGAGCCTGCCTTGGATATATTTTAGATTGAAACCACATTCCGTTCCCTCACAACCTTTTCCTTTTCATATATATGAAACTCTGAACTTAAACTTTAAGAAATAGGGGAATCCACTATAATAATGACAAATTGAAGTAAAACTTCAAGGCAGCTGATGAATAATGTAATAATGGATCGACATAACTCTCATTTTATGCCATTGTTTACTGCAGACCGACCCATATATTGTGCATCATTTCCCTTTTCCCCTAGTTATTTTGAAACAACCAGAAATTGCGTACTTTGATTGGGGCGTCTATCTCTGAACAATAAAAAAAATTGGCCCTAGTAATGATATTCAAATAAACAGACACAATTGAAATATCCAATATCATGGTAAGAAAAGAAAAATAGCCAATAAATTCTCAACTGTTCAAGCACAAGGAGACCAGCAAAGTCACATTTTTTTCTTTTCATTGCATTGCGTAGAGCAAAATCCTGGGTATAAAGTAACTAAAACTGAACTACAGCGACAGATTCATAATAACATTTTTTTAAAATAGGGAACATAGGAGCTAAGCACCTTTCTCCATACTAAACAATCTCTACATCAAGGAAAGGCATATCAAGCTTCAAATGATGATGCTAGTTGCAATCGTTTGAAGTCAATCAATAGCTTCAACACAAAGAATGTGCAAATTTTTTTACTTTTATACAAAACAAAGGCCTAGGCCAACCCTACTGCATTCTTATTTCTATTTAGTCTTCCCGTTAATCCTGTTCCTTTTTTACCTTAACGTCCATAAACTTTCTTGATCATTAGTCACCGCGTATATATATCATTTAAAATATTTCAACTCCTTTGAACAATACTTTCAATAACAAAACAATCTCTAAAATACATGTCACAACACTGCAGAAAAAGGGTATACACTATACAGAAGTAGAAGCTCTGTACAATTCTTAACAACGGAAATTTTAAAACTCTGAAATTTTCCTTCCAGTCACAGCAGCATGGAACGGACATAGTGTATCTATACAACACAAAACTAATGTAACGTTTCATTGGGACCATGGTTAGTGACTCACATATAATAAAGTTTGATTAATTGATATCAAGGAAAAGAAAAAGTTAGTGCTGTACTCAAAACTACAACTTATGACAAGCAGCAAAACCAGGTGGCCTGAGCCCACCTTGCTACCACTTTCGCAGGAACGCATAACATGCCAAATTTTCAAGTTAAAATGCTCCCAAATTATAAGCCACCCCAACCCTCACACCACCAATCAGCCACCCTTTTGCAGCATAAAGACAGAAAAAGAAAAACACGCCATGCCCAAAGGCAAACAAAGCACCAATTTCACTGGCGCCATATATCCATCAACATCAATCAAGCCTTTTTCTGGCAATAAACTAAAACACCACAAAACCAATGCCATCAACATAAATAACCAGCATCATATATGTCTAAAAATTAAAATTCTTGTTTATTATTAAGAGTAACCGAAGAAAGAACCAACCATGCTATTGACTGTAAAAAAGAAAAAGATATTGCAGGATTTCAGGTTCTTTTATCCATCTCCAACCAATTAACCAAGTAAACCAACCGAATACATAGGTAGCATGTGTGGTTTTACACAAACAAATGCACCAAATGTAAGTTAACTAACTAAATCATCAGACCAAAGAACACCTCCAATTTTTTTTAATACAATCGAAGTACGCTTCTGGCAATAGAATGTGCCTGGTTCGACCTTCCTTTGCCAGACCCGTTTCTCCGGCTGCCCAAATAGAGCCTCAATAAACCATTGTTATCAATGCTGTTCGGCGAGGAATACCTCGCACGACGGTTCCTCTCCAACCCAACAAACTCGTCCCTCCCCTTCCTACCCCCAAGTTCAAGTCCAAGCCCATTCCCTTGCACATCACTCTTCCTCATACTCACATTCCCAAACCCTCCACCACCACCTATCATACCCTGCCCGTTCCTCCAACTCACACTGCTATTACTCCTCATCAACTTGGGATTAAAACCACCACTCCTAACATCCCCATTCCTCTCCCCTACTCCTCCTCTATACTCCTGCCACGACTCCGAGTATGACCTCTCCACTCCATTCCCATTCCCATTCCCTCCACCATCCTCCTCCTTACTCCCCCTCCGGTGTATCAATCCCCATATACTCCACGCCTTGCTCCACCGGCTCGACGACTTCTTAGAACTCCCCTTCTCATCATCCCTCATCGAATTTGAATTCGAATTCAAATTCGAATTCAAATTCGAGTCCCTCAAAGGATTATTATGGACATAATCAGCAGAAGCAGCCGGAGTAACCCTTGCATTAGCATTAGCACCAGCACTAGCATTTGCAACAGCCTTCAACTCGTCCATTTCAGCAACAACAGCAGCAGCAGTCCTTCTAATCGAACTAGACCGATCAAGACTCTTCCTTCTGCGCGAAGAAGAGTCCGAATAATACTCCTTGGTCTGAGCAGAACCACCAGGTAGGTTAGGATTAGGATTAGGATTAAGATTGAGATTGAGAGTGACAGTGTCCTCATATTCCGGCTCCTCCACGGGGATAAGAGAATCGGTTCTGAGAACCTGAACCGTCGCCGGCGCCGGCACGTCTTCGATCATCGTAGGCATCCTCGGAGGAACCGCGGCGAACGACGACGTCGTTCTTGCCATCAAATAACCGTCCCAGGAAGCGCGCGGCTCCTCGAAATCGAACGACATTCGGGCGGCGTCGAGCGAGAACCGCGGATCGGTGTCGCAGGAGCGCCGCCCAAAGCCGTAGTCGGCGATCTCCGACTGCGTCTCGCGGAATTGCCGCGAGATCGGTTTCTCAACCGGCAAGAGTGTCCCGGAGCCCACAACGACGCCGTTTCGCTCGCGCTTCTTGTTCTTCTGCTTCTGCCTCCACTTCTGAAGCTTCTTGCTGAATACCGAAGCCGCGGACCAGAAGCTGCCCTTCAAGTCGCGGCCGCCGGAGGGTTTCTTTGTTTGGGAGTCCAGATCCATGTGGTCCTTCATCGCCTTCAGTGTGTCTTCCTCTTCTTCTTCCGCCACGTCAGCTTCGGGTTCTGGCACTATCTCCGGTTCCTCTTCTACGATTTCCGAAACCGAAACTCTGTGTTCAGTGAAGGTGTTATTGGTTACTTCTGGTTCTGATTGTAGTTGTAGTGAGTCTGGAACCCTAGTGTCGTTGTCGTGAACGATAATGTTGTAGTCTTGTTCTTCTTCTTCTTCTTCTTCGAACTCGAGGACGGGTTTCTGAACGATGGAGGAGGAGGGGAGGTTGTGTCGGGTTTCGAGCTCGACGAAGGCGGCGGCTTCTTGGTTGAAGAGGGAGAAGAGGGTGCTGCGGGCGCGGACGTCGCAGGATTTTCTCTGCGGTTCGAAGAAACCGGAGAGGGCTTCGTTTTTGGAGGCGGAGAAGGATTTTGTGCGGCGGAGCTCCGGGAGGAAGGATGATGAGGAGGGGGGAGGGCGGTTGCGGGCGGCGGCGGAGGGGCGGAAGATGGCCTTAAGGGCGGCGGCGGCGGTGGAGGAAGTTGGCGGCTTGCGGGCAGCAGAGGAGGAGGAGTTGGAGTTGGGATCGAGCACGGCGAGGCGCTCGCAGAGGCATGAAGGGCAGAAGCCGGTGAAGTTCTCCTGCGGGTGGCGGTCGCAGGAGGTGGAGGGGCGGTGGGGTTGGAGAAGCTGCGGCGGCGGCGGAAACGGTGGTGGCGGCAACGACGGTGGGGGTTGGGTGGTGGGATTCATGAATGAAAGTAAAAGATAGTTAAGAATGTGGTCATGTTAATCTCAAACAAGAATAAGAAAAACAACAAGGTAGAGGCTTTCTTTGCCAGAGACTCTCTGAGAGTGAAAAAAATGAAGTGTATAGACTGTAGAGTGAGGAATTGTGTGTGGGCGCTTTGTCTCCGTCTCTGTGTGTGTGACAGAGAAAGGAGCGAAGGGAAAGAGTGAAAGAAGACAGAGAAAGAGAGAGAAACTGTTTGGTTCCAACGGACACAGAGAAAGTGAAGTGAGAGAGAGATAGAGAGAGGAAGTGAGGGAAATATAAAATGGAAAAAGAAAAACGTATACTGCTGGGTGTTAATGTTAATTAATACAAGGATTATTTTATTCCTTACTATATTACTGTCATTATTATAGGAATAAAAATACTAATACTATAATTTAACATAAGTCAAATATGTTAATTGTGTTGTAAAAAAATTTATGCATTATTAATTGTGAGTTATTATTTATTCAAAAATATTAATTTTTATAATAGTTATTTTAAATGTTACTGTCGTTATTAGAGGAATAAAAATATAATGCATTAAAATTTTAAGTAAAATTTATTGATTATGGAAAAAATTTATACAACGTTGACTATAAGTAAAATTTAAATGTTATTGTCGTTATTATACGAATAAAAATATAATACAGTATTATGTAATAAAGATATTAGATAACACTTTTACTATGCTGAGTTTGAAACTTATGTTTGAAAATCATAATAATAATATATTGGAATTAAATTCATATAATATAATAAAAATAAAAAAATGAAATTCATACAATCACATCAATTTTATATTTTTAAGATTAAAATACATTTTTTTAAAAATAGTCTTATTTAAATGAAAAAAATTGAAGTATTTTAAATTTAAATTAAATTAATTTAAAAATAATTTACATGAGTGTTTAAATTAATTTTGATTATAAACTTTTCATTAAAATATACTAGTATGTATGGAATTAAAGAATTGATTTTACGTAAGTTTTAGAGAAGTTACAGTTTTTTCTTGGGTGCTTATTCTTCCCATGTATATGAATATTTTAGTGTTTTTCCTGATCTGTATCTATTACTAAGATATTCTTAAGAAGTTAAACATTTATTACTTAAGATATTCCTAAGTATGCCTCATATATAGTAGTAATTCTTTTTACCCAGTGTTATTAAATGTATGCCCCGTTGAGTGTATGAGTTATTAATGTCTAGCTTTTTAAAAAAAAATTGACAGAATTAATGTCTTTTAATATTACTATTTTATTTATATTTCAATATCTTTTATTATATTATTAACTGGTAGTGATACGTGTCCCTGAAATGAAGTTTCATTTGTATTTAAAAAATCTAAGATAATAAATGGCATTTAAAATAAATTTTAAATAAATAATCAATGCTAATTAATAAAAAGAGTTTCAAATAAGTTAAAATATATCATATTAATTAAAAATTAAATTAAACTAATTATTATAGCTTTACTTTTATGTTTTGAGAGAAAGCTTTACTTTTATGTTACTCTTAATTGATTTTAATTCTGAGAAACTGTAAACGTCCGTCCTATTTTGTGATATACTGTGACTGAGGAGAGAAACATTAAAAAAATAAAAAAGATAGGGGGAGAAGAACCAAAATATGATAAAAATGAATTGCAAAAAACATGAGATTATGTCAATAAGTATCCTTTAATTTTTATGTGATGTTGTTGTCAAGTTTTTTTTCACTTACAACTAATTAAAATATTTTTCAAAATAATTATATAAAATTAATAATGTTATCATATATAAAAAATTATTATTAAATAGTAGTGAAAATACTTCACATTATTACTGTACTTAAATTAAATTCATTTTTAATTTAAAAAGTATTTCATTTAAAAAAAATAAAAATTCAAAATAAGTTATTACTTTTAAAAAAATAAAGTTAGATAACTGCACGGTGTAATATGAAATTATATGTGTATGTATACTTTTTTTGATGTAATGTATGTATGTATTTACATCATGTAAATACATGATAAATTTGTTAATAAATTTGTTGACATTAATTTTCTTAAAAATTATATGACCAAATTAATTTTCAATTGAGTTTTTTATATCGACAGTAAATATATTTTTTTAACCTTATTAAGATTGACTATTTCTACCAATTATATACATACGTATACTTTTTTGGTGTAATGTATATATTTACTTCTTCTTTTTTACCAAATGTATATATTTACTTAATGAAGTATTTACTTGATGAAGCTTTTCATGTTTATCAACCATAGAGGTATTCACTTTAAAAATAAAAATAAAAAAAAAACAAAACATAGAGGTATTACCTAAACCGGACAAATTAATGGTCAAATTGTAATTTAGTGGTTGGAATGATTCGGGTCCTTTAATTTTTGTATTGATTTATTGTCAATCAATAAGAAATTTAAACGTGATACTATTATCTCACTAAGTTATATACATCATGTAATTTTTATGCTATGAAGTAATTTTTAATATGATGTTTTTTTTTTGTGGGCTTTAATATGATGATGTTATATAGTAATGGTTATATATATTATAGCTCAAGTTTATTCATCTAATGTAAATGCTAGATTACCTATCATCTATAAAAACAAATGTAAATACTAGATTTACTTATCATTTAAGTAATTTTGTACATGGCTGATGTACCTTTTCTTTGTTAAGAAATTTAAAAGTCGGCTTGTAGAAATTATCTTCATTTTTTTTCCTCTTATCTACGTTTTGAGTGAGAGAAAAGAAAAGAAAAGGAAAAAAGTCTTTATTTTCTTATTTTTCTCACACTTGTCTTTCTCTTTCTTTTTCTCGTATATTTTTTCTCAATCTTTCACTTTCCTTTTTCTCTTTTTCTTTTTCCTGTTTCAGGTTCCTTTTTGTTTTTCGGCTTTCTTTTTCTCCATACGACTCCCAACCCTCTCCCACTTGGTTCTGCTTCGTAAGCAAACAAAACTGTGCTTCCATCAGTATCCCAAACACAAAGGTACATAAGCCAAGCCCCACCTCACACCATAACCAAAAATAGTTTTAAAGTGAAACGAAGAATGATGCTTTTAATTACTCAAAAGACTTTAATCACATGATCTAGACCATTCAAAAAATTAACTCTACCGAGACTAATGTGGTTGTCACTAGTATTGGAGTATATGATAAGTTTCTAACAACAAAATCTTAGCAAGTATTACTTAATTAAACATAAAGATATGATTATCAAACCTCAGTTGAAAAACACATCGGTGATTTTGAATAAGTAATATATTTTAACAATTGTGATTTGATTTAAAATTATCAATATATTTTTCAACGACTTATATAGCTATACAATAATAATGTGAGTTAACTTTACATTATTACTGTACTTAAATTAAATTCATTTTTAATTTATAAGTAAATTTTCCCATATTTTGGTTCTACGTTGAGGAATAAATTATGAGTTAACTTTAAACAACTTTTAAGTTTATCAAAAAATTCATATTAAATTTTACTACTAATAACTTGCTTTTATGATAATAAAAATGTCTATATATAAATTATGTCATTTTAAAATTAATTTTAACTAAAATGAATTTTATAGAATTAATTTTATTTAAAATCAAATTTTTTGTGCTTGTAGAATCTATCTATTTAAAATACATTTGCTGAAATTTTCTTAGCTTTGGTCAAGTGTTTGTGTTTTATCAAAGATGTTTTCCCCTTAGTGGGTTGAAGAATGGGACAAGAGGTGGGGATTGGCTTTAGCTTGGCCTGCCTTTTTACATTTGGCAAGAAAGAGTACGTAGGAAACTATAAAGACTAGACAAATTAATAAACCAAGCCCCACCTCTAAAAGACAAAAATAGTATCCCTCAAAGCATAATGTGAAAGGCCACAACACAAGCTCCTCTCGTCTATCCGGCCATTTCTAAAGGAAACTTGCTTTATCCATAAAAATAAAACTCTAGTTTCCCAAATGCCAAACTCATCCCGTTCAACTTTTGGGAATATAAATTTTTCTACCTTATTGGGCTTTTTTACCAATTAGGGGTAAATTTTTCTAAAAATATTACCAAAATGAGTATAGATTCTGAATTTATTATGAGACATGGGCAAGTCGTGTATATAAAGAAATTATATTTTAAAACATGATTTTATTTTTTATTTTAAAAAAAATTGAAGAAGTCATGTTTTAAAGCCGACTTCAGTATTTTTTATTTTTTAAATTAAAGTTATGCTTCAAAGAACGACTTTGGTTTTTTAAAATAAATTTCCTAATGCGAGTTATTGTTAATTTAGATTTTTTTTTAAAAAAAATTATACAAATTCGGTGTTATTTTTATGAAGACATCACTTGTATTTTTTAATTTAAAATTGTTTTTTATCGTGCTTGTAATTCTCTTAATTTTATTTTTTTTACAAATGTGGTGTTTATTTAATGATTATTTCTTTATAAATTTGTTGAAATGTTTTTGTTATTGTTTTGTATTCTTTTAAAAATGGTAATAAAAAAACACTTGAAATTGATCATCAAAATGTAAATAAAGATATAATATGTTACAAATATTTGAAAAAAAATTATTTGTGAAAGGATATTCCACATGTAAGTTTTCTTATATGGTGTTGTGGTCTTCCTTTCGGTTGTTGTTGAGTTATTTTTTTATCGTCCTCCTTTTGGTCTTCGATCATATCGAGTCGGTTTTACTCCAATTGGTGTAGTATCACCACGTCGACCCCATTTGTTGATGTAAAGAGGACATTTGTGCATGATAAACATCACAACCCCATCATGATCATCATTATCATTTTGATCATCATTGTCACCGTTACCACGACCACTAAAATCATTGTTATATCTTCTTCGTCATCGTTATCGTCATTGTCATTAGTCATGCCCCTCCTCTTAGTAGGTAATGTGGAATGATAACAATACATTGATGGTGTTGGATTGTATGCAAACAATGGTGTGGTGGAATATATGGCGAACATATTTGAATGTCCAAGAAAAATATCAAAACTATAAGAAACTTGATGAAATGAATATTGAGCGGTATATGTTGTGAATCTGATGGTTGAAAAGTTTGATGATCATGAGGGCCATATATCTGGAAAAACTTACTTGTTGATAACTAGATTGTCCAACATATTGTTGATGTTGGGGCATATCTAAAAATGCAAATTGGTAATTGATAACTACATCATGTCGCATAATCTAGAAATTTGGGTTCTACTTGTGGTTCATCATGCTAGAAAAAAAAACTAATAATTAAAGACTATTTGCATGTGTCAATATATATATATATATATATATATATATATATATATATATATATATATATATATATATATGTTGTGTGCTATAAATATTTTCATTCATGTATAGTACGTTTAATTTAAACAGTATGTGTTTGAAAAATATTCTTGGAAGTACAACAGTATGATATTTTAGTTGAATGTTACTGTAGCAGTAAGTCCCGTGGATGAGAAAGGACAGTAAGACTAAGGTGTATTGTTCAAATAAAATATTAAGACATAATATACTGTGGTTATAAGAGTAATGTTCAAACTGTATTGATTTAAAAAAAAGAGTTAAAATTTTTTATTGTTTTAGATCCAAGAAACTTAGTAACATATAATCTTATGGAAACATTTCTATGGAACCACATGAAGGCAAAGATACTAGCGGATGATATCATTATGTCGGGTCATCTAGGTTTTCTCTAATGGTATATGCATGAAACCATTCCAAGAAAAGGACGTTAACTTTGACTCTTTCGACAAATTAATAAAATTTGTCTTGGATTTGCTTTCTTTTTTAACCCTTAAATGTTGAAAAAACCATCTCATATGATATTCATTCTCTGGAGGATAAAAGTCTTTTCTAAGGATATCTTTATCAATGCTAAATTTATCAGATAACATCATAAGGTTCATACATAGAGGAATATGTTGGAGATTGGATCGACTTTTGGTCGTCCTCTTGTTCTTGATTATATGTAGTTCTAGGTATACTAGAGGTTGTATCTAATCCTTGGAGGTTTATACCAGGAAACTGGTTTTGCGACTTAGATCTAGTTAACACTATATATATATATATATTCATAGACAAGTGTCTTGCTGAAAGCAACATTTGAAAGAATAAGTTCATGGTTTCTTGAAAGAGGGATGCAAACACTCCATATGTTAAGGACTAGACACATATACTTGAAAGACATATATGTCATGATGCAAGAAAATCAATGTTGTTCTAACACACATCACGTTCAAATGTACACTTAGGAAACATCTAAGTTTAAGGTAAAAGAGCATAGGAATCCCCTAGTAGGTCGATGAGCAATGACCTACACTATTAAATTGAATGAATGGTGGTGGGATTGTAGGAAATTTCAAACACTCTAACTTCTTGTTTGCATGTTATTGTAGCTTGTGCCTTTTTCCATTTAGACTTGTTTATTGACCCTATGTACAAGTCGCAAAATATTTACAAATTTTATCAATATTAGTTTCAGTCCATTTGAAATGAAGATTATCGGTCTCAATACAAGGTCCAATTTTGTTCCTAATCATGTCATCTGACGAGAAAAATATGCAAGATCAAGTACTAGTTTCATACATAAATGGATGAGTCAATTTTAAATATGCCTAAAAAAGTTTATTGTATAGAACTGAAACTATGGGAATTGTCCACATACGAAATTAAATATGTGAAATTCTTTGCGCTATTTTAATCTTTTTTGTGTTTAATTAATTAGTTTACATTGTTGAATTTATATTAAATTCCATTCATTTATCACTTTATTATTAACATATTTGTTCATTATATTTTATCAATAGCTATTATTTACTAAATAATTTAATTATATTTAAATAATAAATTTTCTCATTATTTAATAATTTTACAAAACAACTATAAAATGGAAAATCCAATGTTTTATTTATTAAATAATTTCGTATTTTTTTTAAAATAACAGTAAAAAATCCCTAAACATACAATTCCTATTAATCATTGGAAATCATTTAAAATATTAAATTAATGAAAGTCGTGAGTAAGAGGACGACTTCATTAATAAATTAAAATTTAATTAAGTTAAAAATTTCTAAGGTCATTTTCTAAAAGATGACACCAATTATTAACATTAATATATATATATATATATATATATATATATATATATATATATATATATAATAAGTTGTTTCTATAAAGAAGACTTCTAAATTTTTTATTTTTTTTTAAAAAATAAGCACACGCCAAAGTCGTATTTTGAAACAAGATTTGTCAATACCATGTAATAAATTAAAAATATATCCATTGTAAGTTAAAAAAAAAGTTACCCTTGATTGATAAAAAAAAAACACCTAATTGCTTTCACTAGCATTCTAACATTAACTCACCTAATCTTTTAGTGCCAACCCTTCAGGCTTTTCTAATGCTAATAAGCTAGAAACTTAATCATGTATTTTATTACAACATAAATTTTGGAAACAAAGCTTTCACATTATCACAATTTTTTACTCTGCTCACAAATAGAAAGGAAAAAGTGCTTAATTAATTATGTTTATTTAGTTATTAAAACTTTTATTTTGCACTTATACTTTATTAATTTTTCTAATGAAAAAATATATTTACAGTTATTATGTTTCCATGCATAACATAGGGATATGTACTATATAGGAATCAAGAAAGAAGAAAAAGTCGTTTGTGCCGGAAAATTATCTTTGTTTCTGTTTGATCTTGGAAAGATTGTTGCACAACAGACGTCAACACCAATAATATGCTATAAATAAACATTATTATGACATCTATTATGTTTGAGTAAGTACTTAAACTTTAAGCTTTCATATGATTATTGATATGATATGGCTATATATTTTGAACATTTATTGAAAACTTAGTATATAATAAATATTTAATAAACTACATATAATATAACAACATAGTAATTAATTCCCCTTGCCATAAACGTAATAATTATCATGTGAGACTAATAAAGATGTTTGCAACTTGCTGAGGATTCCAATTCTAATTAATTGTGAGAATTCCAACTTGTGTGTGCGCGTGTATTTTAAGAAAATCAATTATTAAGATAAAAATAATTTTTTTAAAGTAAATTTTCAAAATAACTTGATTATATATATATATATATATATATATATATATATATATAAATTTAATCCAATAGTTTTAAATTTTAGTGTATTATATATATGAAATAATATTTTTAAAAATTAATTATTAGTCAGATAAATTCAAAAGTAGTTCGGATTGAATATTAACAATCTCATCCCTAATTTAAAATCTAACTTTGATTGTTTAGAGAAATCCAAACTCAATTCTAATCCTAATTAACTTGAGTTTTCCTATCAAAATGGAGACGAATCATGAGTTCAAACCTCATTATCATACCTACACAAGACCTTGACCCAAAAAACATATCATGAACCTAAGCTTAATTTACACACCAAAACTCTAATGTGTACGAGTAACTCCATCTTCATAAGGGGATATACCTACAGTAGTCACTACCACACGGCACAAGGTTACATAGGCTAAAAACTATAAGAAGTTGTGTGTTTTAGAGTATCTCTAATGAAATTCTTTTTAACCAGTTTTTTAAATTATTTTTTGTGATTCTCTTAATATTTTTTGTTGTTCTTACATTATCCTATCATTATAAGAAATTTATACATAATTTTATTCCAATATAAAAAACTCTAAAAAATTTTAAATAACTCACACTTTTATATATTTTTTATTTTCACTTAATTATGATTTAATTATGATATTGTTATATATCAGATAAATATTATTTTTATTACCAAGAAACAATTTCTCATAATTTCTTAAAAAAAATACAAATCTTATTTTTAAAAAATTCTTCATACTATCTAAACTTACTTCAATGAAAAAAAAACTATAAAAATAATTTTTTTAGTTAAGAAATCCTTAAAAAAAACTCCATAAGATGCTCTAAGGTAGAAACATTAACTTCCACGAGCCTTCTCACACTTGTCAAATGTTAGTGTGTTCTCATTTACAAATTGCGTGGCACATACTCAAATGTACAAGCAACATGCACAAATCACAGTTTTCTTTAAATTTCTTATTCTTAATTTTCTTAAAGTGGAGATAAATCCAATCTAGCATGTGTCTGGGATCCAACCATGTGTTTGGGCTCTAAGACCCAAGTCTTAACACACATGCCACTAAGGCTAGCTAACCAAGACACTACCACAACCATATGATTCAACCATCATGACTCTCAATTTGGAGTTATAAGGAATATTCTTTAACTTTAATACTTTTCATTTTCTATAAAAAAAAATATTTATTTTCAAATTTTCAAGATTTAAAACATTTGTTTTGAAAATATCAAAAAATTTGTACTAACATCTTAGGATCACAAAATAAATGTCTTCAACCAGCCATATTATTTTATCGCGTAATTATCACGTCTGACTAGTAATTTACATCACAAATTTATTAATTTTATTCATAATTATGTTAAAATTTAACTAAAACTGGTTTTTACTTATGAAAAACTTACACCAAAAATTTGAAAAACTCACTTTACCATAAAGTGACCTAATTTGGAGGATTTGTGAAATGCCCCAAAGAAAAATATTATTAATTGATGAGGGGACTGGCATGAGGTTTCCGAGAGTCGCCGCTATGTCACGAGAAAAACCCGGGCCACGCAAGAGCAACTGTATTTCTGTCTATTCACTTCGTTTGTGTCGCAAAACAAAACACACTCACTGCAACCCTTTGCTCTTTCTTACGTTACAAACACCACCAAACCAAAACTTACCCACCCCTGCCATACTCTGATCCATGCCATTCACATATGATGGGTCCACACACTTCTAATTCAACCACAAATTTGCTATGCTGCTGCTACCTATCTTTTTTTCTTTCTTTCTTTATTCTCTCTATGTGTGTTGTGTTGGCTTGGCTCTTTAATTCACTCTTCAGTGATTTGCTCAATTCAGGTTCTACCTTAAATCCATGCACAATGCAACCTCCTTCCATTTGCTTTCAGTTGCACATCACGGGTTCTCATTAATATCCTCTTCTCTCTCTCCGTGTATGCAAGTATGACCCCCCTTTTCTATACTCACACGCGTGGCAAACTATTTAACCAATGAATATTGATTGAATAAGGTGGCCAGAGAGAGACACGACCCTTCATGGGCAGGTTTTGGCATCAGAAAAAAAGGTATGGTATTAAGTGCGTAATTGCATGTTTTGTATATACATTTTGTAAGCTGTGTATTCTTATTAATTTTGTGAAATGGTGTATATAATAAATGAGATTTTAAAGTTATACCAGTATAAGTTTAGACTTGCTAAAAGTTGTGTATATTTTGTAATCCAAAATTTAATTATAAAATTCATTATAACCAAAATAATTCCATCAAAGTATCGTTTCCACCTATAAAAACCCAAAATCTAATTTTTGTTTATGTGTGATTTATCTCTTTTAAAACTATTTGGTTAGATCTGTAAAAAAAAAACTATTTGGTTTAAAACCTTAAAATTGATTCGGAATAAATTCATTAATGTAAAATTGATAGGATTTGGTGGCTTATATTTGTCTCAATACAAATAAGAGAAATGCTAATGATATTCTCTTTATCACTCTCTTTATAATTGACTAAAATTTATTAAAAGTTATCAATTTTGGTAGGTCACATTTTTATTTAATAATTCTCTTTTGATTTAGAAATAAAATCAACCAAAATTGATAATTTTTAATAAATTTTAGTCAATCATAGAGAGAGCCTACGAGAAAGTGTCGGTAGTATTTTTCTTGCCCTAAAAATATTAGGCTCACTTTGAGTGGTTTTTAATTGTAAGTTTTAAAAATTTTAAAAGTAACAACTAAAAATTTTGGTTTTAGTTTTTTCCATTTATTTTTTAGTTTTAAAATAAACTCATTTTGAAAGTTTCTTATTCTATCAAAATAAGTTTAAGGGTGTATTTCCGTGTTAATGATAGTGTACGCCAATAGTTTTGGTGATGTTCGGGGTAGTGGTGGTGTCAATAATAGTGATGTCGATAGCACCAACGACAACAATGGTGATCACGGTTTCATTGTTCTAGTAGTGGTGGTGATAATGTTAGTGGTGGTACATGGTGGTACCA
This sequence comes from Glycine soja, assembly GCF_004193775.1. Classification (NCBI taxonomy): domain Eukaryota; kingdom Viridiplantae; phylum Streptophyta; class Magnoliopsida; order Fabales; family Fabaceae; genus Glycine; species Glycine soja. The sequence continues at coordinate 46,875,155 of NC_041019.1, read as the reverse complement.
GTAGCGATGTTGATGGCATTAGTGTTTATGACGACGATAACAACAATAATTAACAACAATGATGATAACAATAATGACAATGGTTGTAGTGATGATAGTGGTGACAATGACAATGATGATGGTGAAGTGATAGTAATAATGATGGTTTTGGTAATACTATTGGTGGTGGTTGTAATGCCAATACCAATGGTAATGGCTATTGTAGTGGTAGTAGTGATAATAATGATGTCAGTGACAAGTAGTGATGATTATTGTAGTATTAGTGCTCGTAGTGATAGCTACTATGGTGGTTGTAAGTTATTATTGTAATGTCAATTTGAACATAACTCAATAATATTTCAAAAAAAAAAATACCATTAGAATGTAGTATAAAAATTAGCTCTAATTTATAATAACCAAACACATTTAAGATTGAATTTAATTAACGGTAAAATAAAATTTTGATAGAATATTTACATTTTAAATTTCATTTTGATGCTTTAAGTTAAAAGTTTCACTTTGGTTTCTTGAATTTATTAGACAAAATTGATCATTTCGTTAATTTATCACACTAATTTAATTAATTTGGTGATACTGGCCAATTATGAAAAATGACATCATTAAATTAATATCGTTAGTGTAAAAAAATTGATGAAATGATCCATCTAATCTAATAAAGATATTATAAGGACTAAAGTGAAATTTTTTAAGCTTAATAAATCAAATTGAAACCTAAAATATATAAATAAGAGACTAAATATTATTTTATTCTTTAAATAATTATATTGAGAGTATAAAAGTTTTTTATATCATCATTATTGTTATGTATAATAAATTTATTAAAGTTTTATAATAAATATTTTAAAATCATATCTAGGATATTTTCTAATTTGTTTAAAGTATTTTAAGATATTTTAATGATAATACACAAATTAAATTCTTTCGGATTTCGAAGCTATAAACATCAATTGTTTGGAAAGTTAATTGTTTTATAATAATAATAATATCCGTTATTTGAAAAAGAAAAAAAAGTGTGAGTGGAATGGAAACTCGCCTGACCAAAGACGTAATTGCCAACGTATGCATCTAGTGTGTTGGTTAGATTAGACAGTATATATTGATTGGTACGTGTGGAATGAATGAGGCGTAAAGTGTTCACCTGTCCTCTCTCTCCCCTTCCCTGTTATACCCTTTCCTTTTCCACAAAGAATAATAACAATTTTCACCAAACAAAACGAGTTTGTTATATGTTTTTGTCTTTCTCAAACCATGTCGCACCCCAAGGTTTGGGGTTTGGTTTGCCTTTCTTTCTTTCTATGCTTAATCAGCTAATTTGGTTGGTTGATCCGAATATGATTATTATTCCTATATCTAATATGGATAGAGCATGCATGTGTTGTAGTATTTGGTGGGACAGAAATTATAAGTATTATATTTTGGGACAAAAATTCTCCCCTTTAGGCTGTGGCCCCATCTTTACTTTGATCTTTCAAAATTGCCACCACTTCTCTCTATCCTCCACTAAGAAACATAGAGCCATTGTTTTCAACATGTTCACTTTTTCAATGGGGTGCATATTTATGTTTTGTTGCCTCCTTCATATTTCAAACATCAAAGTCTAGCTACCTTCACATTTCAAACATTTCAACATGTTTTGTTGCCTCCTTCACTTTTTCAACGTTACATCTCCAAATATTTCTGAGCAATAATAGACTAGTAGTTTGACTACTTATGTACATGAGCATGTGTATTATGAATATGGTTTAGAATTATTTTTTTTCAATTTTTTTCATCATTCATTTATGATATACACACAATCTTTCATATCACAGAAACTTTTCAATTTCAAATAATAACTCTCACAGAACATGATAGTAACTGAGTTCTGAGTCCTCTTACTTTTAAGAATATGAACCTACTTTTTTACGTGAGAGAAAAATAATTTATTTGATATAAAATGGGTAGATTCCTCGGAAAGCTAATTATAACCCTTTTCATATTGAATTTTGCATATTTATTTCATAATTAAATTCTTTTATAAGGGAAAAGAAATATGTAATTAATTCTTAAAAATGCTTAATGAGAGTGAAAATATAAAACACAACACACAAATATTTAACAGATTGCAGACTTGATTTCACTATTTTTTTTCTACAATTTTTTCTTCTATCACAAGTAGATGGGACAATAGTTATGAAGTTTAACTTATATAACTGTAAAGCATATGCAAATTATCACAATTTTAAATTTTACACTGCCAATTTTTTAATAATGGTTCCATTATTTTAAGGAAAATAATATAATGGCATGAGGAAGCTGTATCTTACAGTAAAGTATATTATGATGATTTTTTCAGAGAATTTGTGCGCATTGAAGATTGGTGTGCTAATTTTTTATTAAGTGACATGGAAAGTGGTTGATTAGTACTATTCAAGCATGCAAAACAAAGATTACAGGAAGATAACACTTCGTGATTTGGAAAGCCAAATTTTTTAATCTTGTTTTCTGTTTTTTAGTGAGAAACTGAAGATTCGGTAGCAGACTAATGGTTCTGTCCCCTCCAAAAGCCTTTATACAGTGAGAATGAGCTTTCCCATGCTTCTTTAAGATTTTGTAATTTTCTAATTGAAAAGAACAACTGAAATTCTCAATGTTTCAATATTTTGAGCTTTATTTAGAAAACTGGAAAATGAACAACAGGGTGTCAGAGCCTTAATAATTCCAAAACAATGATAAAATTACCGTGGTAACATGGTACTTTAATTATAATGCCATAACATTGACTACATAATTATGAATAATAATGATGTTATGAACCTAGGTTGCAAGAAATCGATCGTCAAAGGTTACTAGCGATATTTATTATTTCAAGTCGATCTTCCTTAGCAAGTTTTGTCTATCTTTTTTTAATTAATAATTAAATTTAATCGTATATACATTGAATTAAAGGTCAGCCGTATGTTATTCAGGCTTAATGTTGGGATGATTTCTTTCCCCAAACTTAAAACCCAACTTGGTTTCAATTTTTTTATGGTATTAATATAATTAATTAATGAGATATAACATCTATCTATAGCCAATACTTATGTTACAAATTGGAACTAGTTATAATTTGAGTATTTATAACAAGTTCAATTTGGATCTTACGTTAGGCTTAAATCACAATGACAACACCTACATAAGCTTTCTTTAATGCAATGTTAGAAAATGAAATCCATCTCACTTTTTATTAAATTTAAACACTTATATTGTAATGTTTAATTAAGATATTCTTGAAAGTGCTCACATAGAATAAGTAGAAGAATATAATGGGTTAGCCTAACTATTGACCCATGGATAGTGTGTGTTATAAGTGTAAGATAAATTACTAGTCTAAAGTGTGACATGTCCTGCTTCAGCTAATGGAGGTTTTAGGCTATGATCCATTGATTAAACCTAAGTATAGCATGTTATACTAGTTCTTGTTAATAATTTAAAGGCGTTTAAAGGCACACTGTCATTCTATTAATAAAAAAAAAACTCTCAGGTTAACAGGTGTATTTAGGAAAACTAATACTTTTCTCAAATGTGTTTCCACAGATCAAAATTTAGCATGAAATAAGGAAAAATTATGAAACTCCTAGTTTCCTATTTGAAAGAATGAAGATGAAATAATGATATATTTGATTTTTGGTTTTTTCAAAAAGGATATATTTTACTTTAAATTTGGTTTATGCATACAAAATTCTAAGCTTGCTTTCAACCACTCAATGTGAAAAAATGTTTTATTGCTTTTATATAAAGTAAAACTTCATTTATACGTATTGATAAAAAATATTTTTTAACTCGATGAATTTTACATTGCTACTTTAATAATTTAATAAGAAAATTACTACATATTGTTAATTATATATATACTAAAATTTCAAACAACATTCATATATATATATATATATATATTAATTTATTTAAACTTATTTTTAATCAAAATCAAATTTTCAAAATCAAATATGTTTTTAAACTCTAATCCAAACACATACTACTTTTGTTTCTCGAAAATCGGGCATTGCAATGTAACCACGTGTGATTGATATATATGTGAGAGAAATAACTTATATTAAATATTAATCACCGTGTACTTAATCATCAAAATTAAAAATCAGCCAAACAGAGTTGGCCCGGGCTCTTGTGTTTTTCACTTTTTGTCAAGGATAGGCAGTAAGAATTGACTCCGTAGCTTATTTAAATATGACTTTGTTTTTCTTTTGGACTTGATTTAAAACTCAATGGTATTTCTGAAATTGGGACTATAAAATTTACAACGACTGATAACTAAAATGAATGAAGAAATAATATAAAAATATATATGAAATCATCATTAATTTTATTTTAATTAAAAATATAAAAGAACTTGGAATATAATTTAAATGTACTGATAGTGTAAAAAATTACATGTACTCATCTAATATCACCTATTGTCATATATTATAAGTTATTTAACTTTTATAATAATTATATTAAAATTTATACGTAATAGAATTTTTAATTAGTTGATAATATAAAAAAGTTACACTTATGATGCACAAAATTAAACTCTAAATTTTATTTTATTTTATTTTTAAAAAAGAACTTAAGAAAGTTAACCTAAGAAAGGACATAAACTTAATCTCTAATATATTTATCTTGTAATATTTTTTAAGTTAATTTGTGTGAATTAAAAATATTTACAAACGTATAAATAAAACTAAATATGTACAGATTGAGCAACAGAACCACAATTAATTATTACTATACATCTCAAAACACAATACAAAACCTATCCACATATTCATCGTTATTATTTTCTTTTTTCTGGTAGAGAAAAAAAAGACAAAGAAAGCAAGTAGACTTAGAAAACAAAAAAGACAAGAATTGGAAAGCAAAATAACAGTTTTGTTTTGGTAAAAAAAAAAGGGTAAGTTGAATTCCAATAGTTCACTAAAGTTAAGACTCAAAAAGGTAGTTATATAAAGTATTATTTATCGACAATGAAATCAAATTTTGTCCTTATCAGATATGAATTTATTTTTTATTAACTAAATTACCTTTCGTTGGTAAATAACAATTTTTTTAGTCCATATTAAAGTGTACCATCACCTCCGTAAGTTCTCCAAAAATTTAATCCATTTTTTTTATTGACCGAAATGAAAAGAAAAAGTCAAGAGCATTCACACAAATATATACGGAGCCAAAACTCACTGACATTTCAATTGAGAACTTGGTAATTGGGATTTGACTATATAGCAATTGAGAGCTCCATAAAGCGGCACTTTCAAATATTTTTACCTGAGCATATAACAAAAAAATGGGTAAAGAACCTTGGGAGCTCTTGAAAGCAAGTGATTGCAGAAAAGGACATGTTTAAGGATTTTGTGATTGTTTTCGCCCAAAGAAAAAGGACTTTAATTATGACTGCCCACTATTCAAACATGGCTTTAAGGTCATGAAGAGGCACTTCCAATCACAGTCATGAAAACGAAAAATTGAGCCACAAGAGAGTACAAATAGGGCCAGTTCAATACTTTCATAAGGACTATAAGAAAGCTAGCATTTATATCTATAATTATAAATGATAATTAAAAAAATTATTAAAAATTTAGAAAGATAATGTGAAACATTATGTGAAAGTAAAATGTTAAAATCACACTCTCTAGTATATTTTTTTAAACATATTTTTTTTTTGGTTAAAATTTTATTAAAAATCACAAAATTCAATAAATTTTAATTAGTATTTAATTATTTTTTTGAAATTTTTAATATATTTTAACTAATAAGAGAAAGTGTGTCACGGGCCCTTCTTCTAAGAATGAAATAATAAATTTTATATTAAAAAGTGATTTTTTAAGATTAAAAAATACTAGCAATATTTTGTTTACATTATAAATATATCATAAGAAAAATTAAATAATTAAACTATTATATCAAATTAAAAATATTAAATTTCTAAATTCGTTGTACATATTTAATCAAGTTCCAAATGAGAAAATAAATTAAACCCAAACCTTTTAGAAATTTTAATCAAGTCAAATTTAAATTTTACATCTATCTCATTTAAATAAATGGATTAAGTTTTAACAATTTTTTTTCCCAAATTAAACCTACTTGTTTTATTCACAAAAAAAAAAGACTACTTGTTACATCCTCAAGACCTCAAGTATAAATATGGTCGCGTGTCTTATAAAACCATACATTACATCGATATGGAATTGATGACTGCAATATTGCCAATCAATTGAATAGCGTAGATATAGACTTGAGCATCCAATCTACAAGATTCCACTAATCTTCACCTAGGTCATTATATTCAATAATGTTGTCTATATATACGTTTGGGTAATTATTGTCCATAATAACAAACTGTTTACGCTCACACACAAAGTTACTATTGATTCAATAAATTTTAAAAATTGAAATAAACTAGCCGAAATAGTTATTTTTCTTATTCTGTGGGTATTTTCTAACAAAACAAAATATTAAATCACTGTACAAATCCATGCCTAAATGTGTGAACGAAAAGAAAAAAAGAAGGGGAAAAGGAAGAAACTCATCATTACAAAGGAAATTTGGATGCAAAAGGACAATCTAGCTAATTGAGGGTCGTTTACCCCACAAGACATATACATCACATATAAATCAGAGGCCTTTTGGTTTTATGAATAAAATACCAATTCAGAGAATGATAGACTACTTTAAACAAAGCCTCCATCTTGGACCCAGTATATGTTTGTGCAAAACCTCTTTGCTATTTTGCCATTTTCCCCCTTATGATGGGGCTGCATTCTTTTGGGAGCATTTACTTGATAATAATATTAAAACCACATATAGATATAAGTTTCCACTGCATGTGTAACATAATAATAGAAATTAAACCCTCTTTTTTTGCCGCTAATCACTCCACATGGCATCCTTCAAACTCTAATTGCCTCAAACTAATTTTCTTTATATCGGTTGATTAAAGTTGGAGATTCTAGACAATTTCCTTAGCACCTATATATTGTCCTTGAGGCAGTGCCTCAAATGGCTATGATTGCGCATTTCTTGGCCAATTTGGCTAACACTTGAGGAAGGTTTGCTTTGGTTTGTCATGGAGCAAATTAAAGCCTTAGGTAATGTTAATTTGGATTAAAATTGGGAAAGCACTTTTGTGAATTCCAATGGATTAAATGAGAAAGGAATAATTTTTTATTTTGAAAATAAAAATACTTTTGAGCTCTCTGAAATCTAAACATACACTTACTATGATTTTTCCACTACACCAAAGAATATCTTTAAGATTATCATGATTTTTTCAATGTTGTCAACCATCTTTCCAAACACAAACTAATCTTCAAACCCACAAATTCATACCTATCATAGCCCTTGAGAATTGAGAGGCGATATATATTTGTACGCACATGTATGTATAGAGTGAAGGAATCCCAATGGAGAATGTAAAGTTTGGCATGTTACTAAAGCAAGACAAAGAGGGGCAAAGGGAGCATACCAACAGGGAGATATCTAGGGATACCTTCCTAGGGATTTATAAAATATTCCAATAACGATTAGGGTATATAGCTATTATTTGAAGTGTACAAGTGCCGCATTACTTAGTGCTTACCTTGAGAATGCAAAAGAGAGAGGGAGAAAAAGAGTAAGATGAAATAAACAAAGGAAAGGGTAAGAGGGAGTATACTCGTATTTCAGTTTTGTATTCAAATTGCATGAAAATCATCATGAAATTGGTTTTTGAAAGTTGAAAGGATAGGGAAAAGAAAAGATGATCTTTGCTTTTGATCCTGCCCCTTTTCCTTTCTTGTGATAAAGTGGAGGGAGATGTACTTGAAAGGATTTACAATAAAGTGTTTCCACATGATATATATATATATATAGCATATCAAAGACAAGGCCATCCTTCGGCTAAAATTAAGCTTCACAAAACTTCTTGTCTAGAGACTTGTGTTCCTCGTGAATTTTGCCAGCATAAATGCTAATTAATATTAATTTTGCTACAATTTTAAAAATCTGTATAACTATCCAAAGCAAAAGGGCAAAAAGTAAATAAGAATTGCATTGTAGCTTAATTTACATAATTATTCAAGAGATTTTGTAAGAAAAGAGAAAAGTATGATTGGACTAGCAAAAATCAAGGTAATTTGCGACTTCAGTGTATACTTTTTTACTTTCTTTCTTTCTTTTTTTTGGCTTTCTTCCTAAGCATGAATATGTAGGACCCGGGTAATAGAAGAAAATCCATGATAAAGTGACATAAATGGGAAGAACTTTCTTCGTGTATGAAATCGTTTGATATCCTTTACTATATCCATGTTCAATGCATGACTATCACTTTCTTGCTCTAGCGGCTCTTTGTTTTGTTTGCTTTTTCTTATGGTCGCAGCTATTCTGTTTTGTTTGGTACATGATGTTACATGGAGGAAGGCTCGTAACATTCTCTCAATTACGTTAATTCTAACATATGCTATTATTTGTTAACATTTATTAGAAACTACAAATCATGAGTAAAATTTATCAAATAATGAACACATAAAATTTTATATTTTTTAATAAACTTAAAATAAAAAAAACTGTTCAAAAAATGTGTTAAATAACGTATTGCTGACATTAAAAACATTGTTAGCATTTCTCGGGTTATACATCCAGGCTTGTATGGATTATCCAATGCAATTGGGGGTGTTGCTAGCAAAATTGCGGATACACCCAACAATTGTGCAATTGTCCGTCTCTTACCAATCTGCAAGTGTTTTTTTTTTCTTTTCAAAAATATATTTTATGAATTAATTTAAAATTAATGATTCAAGCAGTACTCAAATCTATGACTTTCATAATTATTAGCATGACGCTCTGAACTAACTGAGCTAGTAGGTTAATTATATTATAAAATAAATAATATTATTATATATAATACTAAAATTTTTAATATATATTTAATATGCATGTAAATTTAAATAATAAATTTTATGAAAATTAATTTTAATATAATAATCCGTATGAGGCTTACGGATTAGCTAATCCATACCCCTTTTAAGGAAAAAAACAAAAATGAAAGAATCACATACTGAGTGTACCAACAAATTTGTTGTTTGCACGTAGCAACGCCCTGCAATTGGGAACCAAGTCCAACAAGTAATGCTACTGCCCTTAGATTGTGGGCCAAATTCCCAAAAGCATAAGGATATCATCAATACAGCGATTGTTTTACGAACCACATTTTTTGGTTGGTGCACCCCCAAAATTATAAATGTTCTCATCTTACCCTTCTCCCCTTGCTCACTTTCTTCTTTCCATCTTTCTCTTCACCGTATCGCAGCTTCTCACTGCTGCCACTTATCTTTTCCCTCACGCCTCTGTGCCGCCTCTTCACCCTTCGGATTTGGGATTCAAAATTATGGTTTCATAATTTCAAATTGAATAACCCATGATACATTTGTATTTTGAATTGAGTAGTCTGAAATATATTTGTTTTCCTTTATAATTTATTTTGGTCTGCAAATACTTATGGACAACAAAACAAATATGATGTGCAATATGAAAAAAAATCTCAAAAGTATTAATGTAATTTATTACCATAGTTAGAAAAGTAAAGGACTTAAGATACATAAGTAATAAGCTGATTTTGTTTTATGGAGAAATTCAATACATTTTTCCTTATAATTTTTTTCTTCTGTAAATACTTATGGATAAGTTTAACTACACATAGTGTAATTGTTAAAACTACAACTTGCTTTTAAGTGGATAACAAAATGCACTGTTGTGTTACTATCTTGCCCCTGTACGGTGGAACAGAATCTATAGAATTTCCTTCTTTATATTATTCCTCAAATACCTTGCTTTAAACAATCCCGCTCAACACATGATTCGATATTAAAATATAATGGTTTATCCCAGAATAAATTCGAACCATGGATTGGTGACCCACGAAACCCTTCTGCTAACCCCAATAGTACGTGTAAAATTTCATTTGAAAAGTCAGAAAAGCTACTCACTGTGATTATTTCCAGTTTGATAATTAAAATATCCACTTTAAGTATAATGCTGACTTGTTAACAAAAGGAACATTCTATTCTTCATTCCTTTGGATAAGAAAATCAATGAAATATATTTAATGAATGCTGGTATAGTCCTTTGGTGTTTCCATTATTCTATCTGACCTGCCTTCGGCAAATCTACCAAACTGGTCCATTTCTTGGACACTTAGTCTACTACTTTCACATTTACTGTTCTTCCTACACTGCACCAATCTAGCAACAGCATTAACTTTCCTAGCAACAGCTCCCGTTGCAACCTCTTTGTCATATGAACATTTTCTAATTTTAAAATAACTGCAGTACACACTCAACAGCATTATGATTTCTCCCAGTTCACTCCCTTTATCAACTGAGTTTTCTTTGACTGGAAATTTGATTAGTTCACATGTTGAATCTGCTGAATAGGTTCTGAATTGTTGATGTCCAACAACAGGGATTCAAATTCCATTATGAAATATTAAAACAGAAAGGATTACTTAAGGAGTCAGAATGCATATAATATATTAAGGAAACAGGTTTAAAGTATCACTGCTTCTGTTAGTACATTTATTAGGCAACTTAAAATGCCTATGTTCATATGAAACATGACCCCATAAGGGATAATTGAAAGAACAATAACTTTCTTTTTACTACCAAACCTAATATTCTTCAAAGTGCTTTCATCATGTTCGATTGCAAAAGGAAGGGCATAGTTTTAAAGTCTTTATGTTGCCCTCATACATAGCTCTTCAGAAGAATGTCTCACTTCCTCAGTTTCCTTAACCTGCAAGGATCATTCTTCTGATACAGTATGAGTTGCACCTTTATTCCTAACAGGACTGCTAAACAGTTTCTTGCAATCCCATTGCACAATATATCCTGCAGAAAACCTTCTAACTAATGAATTACTCGACTTTACCTGCACAGATATAACAATCTGCGTAAGATTAAGAAAATGAACAATTACGAGCTCAAGAAAATCTAAGCAACTGTCACCTAAATCAATTATATGAATATCTTACTCCCTTAAAACTCAAATTTTGGAGCAATTCCGCCTCATCTAGGTATATCTTAATTTCCATTAATTGTCACATTTCCTCATTAAGACTTTCTATTTTTGCAAGAATTTTTTTTACTGCTTAGTTAATCAACTTTTCTTGAATCCATAACCTAGGAAACTTAATAGGTTACCCATCTCGTTTCTTCCTTTTTTGGTTAAAAAAACCTTCAAAATAATGGGAACCTATTGTAAAGAACCTCTGGGGTGCACAATTCATTCAAAGAGAAAAAAATGACATCAATATTCATTATCCACAGGCCCTTTCTACTGATTTTCCCATTATGATAGTGAATGACGTGTTCAATTCTGACGGGTCCACATCTGGTCCATTGGTTGAGGACATCTAAAACACTATAGTAGTAGTACATTTTTTAAGCAAAAGAAAATATTTATTTTTGAATAAAATTAACATCATAAACCAGCTTTATTGCCAAAATTTATTCTAAATTTCACAGCAGCAAGCTTACAGGAATTTTTCCTAGAAAAGTAGGACGAACAAAATCATGAGATAATTCAAAGTTGTAGAAACAAGACTTGCTCATTTTCTAACTCCTTTACACTTCCGAGCAAACAACACTAACCTTGTGTGTATTTGATAAGCTACCAAAATGTTGCTTAAACATGTCTTCTTCAGATGGTAGACTGCTCAAATTGCCATCAGTAGTTATTTCTGACACACTTCCAGATTCACTTAAATATAACTGCTCTGCTTTACTCTCAGAAACTTCTTCAGAACACCAAGAAGCATCATTATTGTTGCAACCAACATATTGGTCTGGAGCAACACCACTCTTTTCGTTCTTGCTAAGGTTATTAAGCCCAAAGGAATTCTTGTCCTCACTAATCACAGCCTTATGTCGTCCTGCAATAAGCCATTATTTACAAGGTTAGAGCATATTTTTTTATGTTTTATGTCATGGATTTATTTTTATTGAAATTATGGGGTTTTAAAAACCAAACCACAGATTAAACCGGAAAGACCTCCATGGTTTGATTGATTTCACCAGTTATATTTGTGATTCAACTGTGAATTAAACCATGATTGAACCAGAGACATAGTTAATTCATGGTCCAACCAGACACTCTTGTCAAGTTTCCAAAATATTCTATCAGCCACTTTGCTTGCAATACCAAATACCAATTACCTAGGTGCATTCAAAAGTACACACGGAAAATAGTGTATAGCCTGAAGATTTCTGTAAGTTACACTAGTCTTGTCAAAATCATATTCTTCAAACCAAACTTGAAAGGAGTTTGGTTGACAGATTTGGTCTTCTGTGCTATCATCAATAAAGATGAAAATTGAGAAGAGAGAAATTATGTGAGAACAAGGGTTCAACTTATACTCAAGGGAATATCTGGAAACTTTGTCTCACATAAATTTTGCATTTCTGGGGAGGAAAGTCCTTCCATACAAACAGTATAAATAGAGTGCCAATGGTTGTCCAATGGAATGTTTCTGAAATTTTAGTGACTTCATGAGCAAAGAACTGATATGCCACCACCAAAAGTTCATGATTGAAATTGGAAATTCAACACTTGTGACTTACCTGCAAGTTCCTCCAAAGCTTGAAGAATCTTGAGAGTTCAGAGTATCAGGCAATGGAGAAGCATGATCGGATGGAATTTGAACTTCAGGGGGTGAAGGAGATATGCCTAATAATCATAAATGCAAAAGATATTACAGTTGACTTAGAAAATCCTAACACTATTGTGGCTTTGGGCTTAATATCTTGTTACTCCAGAAAGAGAATAATAACCATCAGATGCAGATTTTGTTAACACTCCAATACCAGAAACTTTAATTACTAGACATGGTTTGACAGTGACTTGATTTTCTCTCCTGCAAATGACAAGGAACCTGGACAACTGGCTTAGCATAATTTCATTATAAGAAGGAATTAGTTCTCTTGCACATTCTGAAACTGAAACGTCCACTAAAACACAAGTTTCAGACCAAAAATAATTAACTTGTACTCTTCAATGATGGAGATATATCTGTTCTTGAACATGCTGACCAGTACATATAGTTCTACTCAAGTATAGATCGATCTCCATATTTCAATTTCCAATATGATATAAACTAGCTTCTGAATCTTCAAAATACTATTGTGGGTAGGGGGATTCAGGATTAAAATACAACAGAGTTTCTCAGAAACAATAAAATAAATATTTGAGTATATATGCCTCTAATGAAGCGCAATTAAGATTCTTGCTGGCATGAATGGAACTAGTCACTTTTGCTTGAGTCCATTTGGGAAGTCTTCAAACACTAAATTTAAAAGATGAAGCCTCTCTATGACTGCTTTCAGGATAAAGCATTCCATCCCCACTTTGGCTCTTGTTACTCATTAACCAAACATCCTCAGGATTGATCTTGGAATGCTGGCGTTCTTCTTTGCAAAACGATGGATAACTATAAGCGGGAGGCTGAACAAAACTTCTTGGAGACAATGGATTATTTTTTTCCGTTATTTTCTCCAATATTCTAGAAGAAATGGAGCAGGCAATTTCCATACAAAAACACAGCCATTACCGTCCACCTGAATATGGATAAGTTAATAATTACAAAAGATAGGGCATCAACAATATTAGCTAAAATATGAAAAGCCAACATTTTTAGCTAAAGTTGTTAAGCTAGCTTATTGAATTAGAAATGATTGGTAAAATTAGTCAATGGACTAGTTGATGAATATAAGACAACATAAAATGTGATGTTTATTTGATTTTTAATATATAAATATATTTTTATTTTATAGACAAAAATACATTTTGACATGGATCACAATTTAGCATTTTAACATATCCAAACATTAAAGGAAAATTTTGCAAGAAAAGAAAAAACAGATTAAGATGAGAAATGGGAATGAATAATAACATAATCCCTAAGGATCAATAGGTTGAGGAGAATTTGTTACAAAGAATATGAATTCTTTGATAAGGATTTAGGATTCTACACAAAAAAATAAGAGAAAATAATTCTCTCACACTTTGTATAAAGCTAAGTTCTGATTTCATCCAAATCTAAGTCCTTTCATTATAAAATTGTGAGATACATGTAGTTGTCCTAAGACATGCAAATAATCAGATTTATTCTTGGGTCAATTCTTCGAGTTAGCTCATTTTTTTATTTCTTAAGCAGTTTACCAATTTGGGTTTGGGTTTCACATTTTTTATTTTAGATTGAGTTTCATTCACCATTTGCTTAGCATGTGTTCTTGTGATTGAGCCATCAAATCCATGTTCTACTTCAAGGTTTATGCTCCTCAGTTGGTCCTCATCACAATCACTTAGTTTTAGGTTTTCTAATTAGTTTTGAACTCTTTACATAACTAAAATAAATAAATAAATTATAAAGCATTCACTTTAAAATTGCATGTTAACTCAAAGTAATGTAGAAGAAACAAAACAGTAAGCACGAAAGAAGCTCACCAAAACTATATGCTTGCAATCAGGCAAGATGACACCAGTAACAATTTCAGCATGCCCTGTGGCCTTCACAACCATCTCTCCCGTGATAAAGTCATATATGCATATGGACTTGTTAGAGAATGAGCAGACCACGTAAGTGCAGCAGCTTGGATCCATCATAACCTGTTAACATTAATTATTAGCTCCTGATAAAGAAGGTTGACATCCACAATCCTTTTATAATAATGAAGCTCACCTTTATAGGTTCTCCAAAAATTTTATCATGATTGTAAGACCTAATTAGTTTCTGAGCAGCCATGTCAAACGTCTTTATCTTCTTATCCTATGAGTATGATAATGATATTAGTAACTCAAGCACTGAATCTGTGAATTGAGTGATAACCTTATCAAATTGATACATGCACAGACTAATTGTTTTAGAATTCACTTGGAAGCTCTTCCACAACAGGCAACCCTGCCTTGAATTTTGATGAGTCTCACTGTTAACAGACATCTACTTCACCTGCCCAACAGTATCACATGTCTGATCCACAGCCATGTCATTGGCAGTTCCACATTGTAAAATCCTTTGACGATGTTGCTGCAGAAATTTATAACCATCATCTGCTATCACCACATCACGAAGCACCAGGAAACTGTGAGAGAGAATTGTTTTTGTCAATCATAGAGGAAAGCATTCAATATCATGTGCATTAATGTTGGGTTCACTGGTTATTGTATTATTGAAAGTAATTTGAAAATCAGAAATGTGATGGCCTCTAGAATAAGCACATACTCATCAAATGGTAAAACTTAAACAAAAAAAATGACTTATTCTAAATAAATTAGTTGGCATTTCCATGCAAAGCATAGGCTACCTCAAACTGCAGATTTGATAGGTCTGTATTTCTATGAAAACTGTTTTATAGAACAACATTCAATATTAGCAAGGAATTAATTGATTGTTCAAATGGTTTTTCCTTAAAAACAAAAGATATTTATATTTTTTAGAATATGCTGCAATAGAAACTTTCTGAACATATGTTTCAGTGCAAAAACTACTTTTCAGTTTGTTTTTTGTCAACTTCATTTTAAATAATATGCGTTTCGTGGAAATGATTTGGGCATTCCCTTCTTTTCGAGCCATTGGCCAAACAGATATCCCGACATACATTATGTCTCACCATATGCAGGCCTTTTGAGCCAAACATCGATTTTTTGCCATAACCTTGACCTAGGATGGAAATTTCCAACCTTACCCTAGGATGAGAGAGCAGGAGGAACTTCCAGGTGAAGCTTCTATTATCTTGGGTCAGAGGTGTTTGTCAAAACGAAAGAAAAAAAGGGAAAAGCAAAAGAAGAGCACAAAGAACAAAAACAACAAGGAAAGAAAGCAAAAGAGAAAAAGGGCAATATAAAAAAGAAAGAGAAAGAATCAATCAATCAAAGATAGAAGATGAGCAAAGGAAAATAGAAAAAAAAAACAAGTCCTTTGGACTAGACAATGTCTGAACAATGTGCAGAATTGTCAAAGGAGAAGAGCAATAGTAACTTGGTTAAGACACGTGGATGTGTAAAGTGATTGTTTGCTTTAGTTACAAACCAAATCTTTGTGTGTGCCCTCCTATTCCACACCAAACAAAAGAGGAAGGGAAACAGAAAGGGGAAAGGCCAGAACAACCAAAGCCAGATTTCCTACCAAAGTCTGACCTTATAAAGTCCTATTGATCCATGATGATTATGCATATTATCTTTGATTTGATGGGAAATGACTTGCAAATTCAATTTATGACATATTTGTGGTTTGGAATTAAGATGAAACACTTGCATGTGTGAGACTTTATACACCTTGAGCGGTTTTCCTTTATTCAATTGGACCCAGTGTTTCTTCTAATGTTCTTTTAGAAACGAAATGCTAATGTCTTAAATCTCATTTTTTGGTTACGAGAAATTCTATCTGCATGCTTTCATTTCCCATTAGTCACATTGTTTTTCTTCAAAAAAAATATATGTTGTTCTGATCGGTTTAGGGGTTTGTTTCTTTGCTAAGCATGTTCTCGTTTTAGTGAAAGATTTCAAAGACTATCAAAGTCTTTTGTCTTGCAGAGACTTCAATGTCTCCTGCCTTTACATTTCAAAGACTATAGAAGTATTTTATCTTGTAGAGACTTCAATGTCTTCTACCTTTACATTTCAAAGACTATCAAAGTCTTTTGTCCTGTAGAGACTTCAATGTCTTCTGTCTTTACATTTCAAAGACTATCAAAGTTTTTTGTCTAGCAGAGACTTCAATGTCTTTTGCCTTTACATTTCAAAGACTATCAATGTCTTTTGTTAAGACTTCAACATCTTCTTTACATTTCAAAGACTATAAATATCTTTTGTCAAGACTTCAACATCTTTTTTACATTTCAAAGATTATAAATGTCTTTTGTCAAGACTTCAATGTCTTCTTTACATTTCAAAGACTATCATAGTCTTTGGTCAAGACTTCAATATATTCTTTACATTTCAAGACTTCAAAGTCTTTCATTTGGCACACTTGATACTTCATACATTTATTCTTTTGACAGGTTTCACTACTTTGGTTTTCGTCAATTGCCGGTCGGATAGAAAGATCGTTGGGATGAAATTAGTGTCCTTATCTTTACTTACCTTTTCATTTTCAATAAAAGATAAGTAAACGAGGACAATTGTCATACCCTAATTTCATCTGGGGACTATCATTCGCTAACATTTTGATTCTTGCTAGCCGAATTGAGCTGTTCGACACCAGTTGCAGTACAAGACAAAAGATTATTCAATGTTTCGGTAAAGAATGCAGAAAATACCCAAAAGGGAAGGCAAAAGGGTCATTTTAAGCTTTTTTTAACCCCTGGCTCGCCCAGGCTAACCTCTGGCTCGCCTGGGCCCCCAAATAGCTTAGGGGTGAAGCAACCAGCTCACCTGGGTGAGCAAGGTTACTTCATGATGGAGCAACAACTCGCCTGGGCGAGCTGTAGATCCACCAAATCTCCTGATTTCCTATAAATAGGCATGAGAGGGATGAAGAAAGGGTTCAGTTTTCAAACATTGAAAGGTTTCAGTGAAATTTGAAGATAAGAAGAAAGAAGAGAAAAATGAGGCCAATGTGCTACCGAATTGCGACCGTAATCAACTTCTACATCATTCTTCATTCGTCATTTGGTTAGTGTTTATTTGAAGTATTTGGATACAATCTACGCAACCTTAAGGGTTCTCTTTGTTGCTTTGGACATTTTCATCTCATTCTTCTACCATAAGTTATCTCTTTTCTTTTTGTACGGTGAGTTTTGACCG
Organism: Glycine soja; assembly: GCF_004193775.1. NCBI lineage: Eukaryota > Viridiplantae > Streptophyta > Magnoliopsida > Fabales > Fabaceae > Glycine > Glycine soja. The sequence continues at coordinate 46,857,368 of NC_041019.1, read as the reverse complement.
ATCATTTACATCACAAATCATCTTTTAATGAGATTGAAAGTAAATAAGTGAAACCAAGATGAAATCAACATGAATTGAGTTTTTATCCACAAAAGTTGCTTGAATCCATTCAAGGTCCAATGCCCTAACGGTCTCTTTTATTTTTGTTGGTTAAAATGAACCTTTCAAAAGTTTAAAATCAACTCGTCACACAAGTTTCTTTTGCTTGTAAAGAACTACGTAGGTCTGAGTTCCTCATCGCACTTGAGGATACATAGGAGCAAGGGCAACACTCTTGTCGACCCCTAAAAAGTAAAAACATGAAAAAGGGAAAATAAATAAATATTGAAGTCATGATTTTGTACACTTGATTAAAGGCTGTCATCCTTTGTGACAGAGGCGTGAGGTGCTAATACCTTCCCCGCACGTAAACAACTCCTGAACCCTTATTCTTAAAATTCACAGACCCCTTTTTGGTTTTTCTAACATTTTCTTCGAATAAACATTGGTGGCGACTCCCACACGTTTTTATTTTTTGGAAGACGCACTCTCAAATCTCGTCTTGCCCTCCCGCCGAAGGGTAGGTTGCGACAACAAGGAATTAGAATTTGAAGATAATAAATACGGAAAAACTATACAGTTTTTCCTAGAAATATTTTTTTTTTCATTTTTTGGGAATTAAAAATTTATGGAAAATATTGAAGTGAACCACAAAGAAATAATGTGAATGATGTCAGTTTTCAGTTTAAATGATAGTTAGTAGCGCTCTTAACTATTAAACACATTTTCTCCAACTACTCTATAGGAAAATTAGATTTTTTGAGGGAAGGATACCTTCCAAACCCATTTTGGAAGAATGTAGGCCAGTATAAACCACATCATCTGGGTATGGAACATCGAACTTGAAAGGATCTATATACAAAAAAAAAGAATGCTTTTATAACTATTATTTAAAAAAAGAATAGATAAGTATTTTGCTCACGTATGCAAGGAGTTACAACTTGCAAGAACTAAATAATGATATGTCATTAAACAAACTTTGAACTTCAACTAATAAGACTTTTTTGCTCTAATTATTATTGCATTGCACAACATTCAAATGTCAAATTTAGAAGAAACTGTTTCAACTAGTCACATACACATCCTGAATCAAAACTTGTGAAGACCTATGTTTAAATGTGAATGGCTTTGAGTACTAAAATCCTTATGAATTTCATGAAATTCTCCTCGGACATTGTCAAGCTTGTAGAAGTTACTGCCATCTGTCAGGAAACCATCATTTGGCTTTGGAAATAATACAATCTCTTTGGCAATTTTTTGTTGTAATAATTGAAAAAGAGACCTGGCCAACTTGGATGCTCCTGGACTTTCGGTTATGTCTTCAACTGCACCAAAGACATTGTTCAATAGGTTATAGGAATATCATGGCCATTGTTGTAAACCTAACACTATGCAGCCAGATGCATGTTCTCATATTCTTTAACTCTCTTCCCTCCCCCTTTTCTCCTTTTATCAGATTTGCAAAAAGATTAAAACATTATTTTCCTTTGTTGAGGATTCCTCATCCTCCTGCTACGCCTTTTATTAGCAAATTATTGTTACTTAACCTTACATAAAATGATAAAATGGAAAATTGCCAAACAGCCAGAAATACCAAGGAATCTTGTCCCTACTGATTAGTTAGTTAGAGGTTAGTGAGTCAAATAAATAGGAGGATGTAAGGGGAAAGCTTTCATTCTATCAAGTATCATTTGTAAATTGAGCATTAGCTTTGTGAAACAAAAACCCTTGAAGGAGATATTGCTCTTTCTATTTGGCTATTCCTTGTTCTTTTCATCCTATTCAATAAAATATTTCTTTTCTTCCCCGTTCTAATTTCTAGTTTGTAACAATTTAATATTTTTCTTTTTTTGTATATGGATGATGCAAAATGATCAATTTTCAGGAATAGAGTTGAATTCCCCCCAAGTTGTTAAAACTAAACAATAACTAATACAAGAGCCAGAATTGTTTATTAATTTAGCTCACTTATTTAAATTTATTCATCACTATTTTGCTATTGTCGAGAAATGGATTGAGTCTAATTCACTCTCAAAAACTAGCTCAGAAGAATAGGATTGGCCAAATCTTATAAGGAGTATTTTAGCCATATTTCTATTCAATGTAGGACATCTTAACAGACACACCTCACGCCTAGGACAAGATATCTAGAGTGTGAGGTTTGCAGGACTAAACTTGTGGGTGACCAACATTAATACTAAATAGGTTCTTGTACCATATTAGTAATGGATAAGTCTTAACTCACTTCCAAAAACTAGCTCAAGGGAGGAGGATTGCCAAAGTCTTATAAGGAGTATTATGTCCATATTCCTAACATACCTCACAGTTTAGTGTTTCTTCCTTCTTTTTTTTACTCTGGGAAAATAATATTGTATTATATGTTAATCAGTACAAGTTGTACTATTGAAATTACACATTGGGCCAAATTTAGCAGGACTATGGTTCCCTAATACAGAGTATCTAAATTGAATTAGGAAACCATAATTCTGTGGAAGCAAAGCTTCCAAGCTTATTTTAATGATGCCAAAGACTCAAGTCAAGAATCAAGATTCAAGCAAGTTTCAAGAATCAAAGATTCATTCAATCAAGAATCAAGATTCAAGAGAAGACTCAAGATATGCAAGAACCTCAAGAAAAACATCAAGATAAGTATAAAAAGAATTTTTCAAAGAAAATATTGAATAGCATAATTTGTCCAAAATAATTTTTCAAAGAAAAATCTTTTACCAGAGTTTTTACTCTCTGGTAATCGATTATCATAAGGCAGTAATCGATTACCAGAAGCCCAAAATAGTTTTATAACTGTTTTACAAGGTAGTAATCGATTACCATGGGCATGTAATCGATTACCAATGTTTTTGAACGTTGAATTTCAAATTTCAAGAGTCACAACTTGTGACAAAATATTTTCAAACTTGTGTAATCGATTACACAACATTTGTAATTAATTACCGGTGTTTCTAAACATTGATTTTCAAATATAAACATGAAGAATCACAACTGTTGATGTGTAATTGATTACACTATAATGGTAATTGATTACCAGTAACTGGTTTTGAAAAATAAATTGCCAAGAGTCACAATTTTTAAAGTGACTAGTTTTTGAAGAATTTGCCAAGAGTCACAACTTTTAAAGTGACTAGTTTTCAAGAGAGTCACAACTTTTAAAGTGACTAGTTTTCAAGAAATTCCCAAGAGTCACAACTTTTAACATGATTTCTTCAAGAGCCATAAAATGGCTATAAATATGTGACCATGGCACGAATTTCAGAACTGATCTTGAATACTAAATCATTCTCAACATCTTTCTAAGAGTTTTTGTTCAACACTCGCTTTGTCAAGAAAAGTTCATTGGACAAAAACTTGTGCTATTCTATTTTCCTCTCCTCCTCCATTCATACAAATTTTTTTTCAAGAGACCTACTCTTGGTGACTGTTTTCAAGAGAAGGTCTTCTTGGTTGAACACTAAACACAAGGGACCAACGTTCCTTGGGTTCATTGCAAGAAGCATGATTTGCTTCTTGGTTGATCACTGTAATCAAAAGACTAACCGCTTTTGAATTCATTACAAGAAGTGGGTACAACTTCTTGGTTGTTATCACTGGACTCAAAAGACTAACCGCTTTTGGGTTCATTGCAAGAAGTGGGCATAACTTCTTGGTTGTAATCATTGAACACAAAGGAGCGGATTCCTTTGTGGTTCATTGCTTGTAAAGGATTTTACAAGGATAGTGAAAATCTCAAGCGGGTTGCTTGGGGACTGGATGTAGGCACGTGTTGTGACTGAACCATGATAAATCCGGTTTTGCATTCTATCTTCTCTTATCTCTTTTACTTTCTGTTGTCTTTACATTTCCGCAAGTTATTTTCCTTCTTTTATTATTTCAGTATCTTGTTAAAAAAGAAATATTTGAATCTAGGGAATAATTAAGAAAGAAAAATTTTCAATTAGGAATAGTCAACGAAAGCTTAATTCAACCCCCCCTTCATAAAATTTTTGAGGCCGCTTGTCCAACAAATTCTGACAGTTTGCTTGGCCCACAGCTACCCAACATACATATAGAGTCCCACCCTAATCACATAAATGCCTCATTCATATTGTTGGGCTAGTGATGAAATGATACATCAAAGTCATGATTTAGATTTTTTTGCCAAGTCCAGCAAAGAAAAATTGCATCCTCTAGTGTCTTACTACCATTAAAATTGTCCCCTTCAAAAACAATGTTATTTCGGTGTTGTCAAATACTCCAGGTTAAGGAGATCCACCAGCATTTCCAAATCTGAGAACTAGAGCTATTTTGATTCCAAACCACATGCTGGAGGAAATGCATTCTTAGGATCTATGAAAATGGTCCTGAAGTGTTTGTCCACGATACTGATTTCCACCAGAGTGGCAATATTTTTGCTACAACTAAAGAAGAGATGTGTAGCATCCACATCTTTATATTTGCAGAATAGACATGTGGGATAATTTATTTCCATATTTCTCTTACGCAGGTTCATTTTTGTTGGTAATCTATCCCTGAGTAGTCTTCACGCGAAGAATGCAGCTTTGCTAGGAGCCTTAACCTTCCATAACTCAATAAAAACACTATCCTGATTTTCATCAGTTTGGGATAACATAAGCTTCTTGTACCCGCTCCCTGTTGAATAGACACCCGATGCATCTTCCTTCCAAATCCACTTGTCTTCTCGATCCAGGTGGATGTTGATATCTTCTAGATCTTGTAAAAACTTTACAGCCATCTCCATCTCATCATCGAAAAATTTCCTTCTCCATTTAAAGTCTAATTCCTAACTTGTAGCTGCGAAGTTGCCCATCATCTTTATGAAATGTTTTTGCTGTTTGGAAATGGAAAAAAGTGTGGGGTATTTCAACTTAAATGGTACTCCATCCTCCTTCCATCCATCCTCCCAAAATTTGGCCTTTTCTCCACACCCTACTTTCCATTTTATCCCTTTATCGAAAATGCTGCCATCTGCACCTGAAGGATATATGATATTTATATCCTTCCACCATGTTGATACTTTACTTCCCCTTGTTGCTTCCTCCAAATTTCTCCAATCGCCATATTTTGAGTCCAATATTCTAGCCCATAATTCTCCCTTGTTATGGAAAAAACTCCATTTCCATTTTCCAAGGAGTGCATAGTTAAACTTCCTTAAGTCCCTGATCCCTATTCCACCTTTCTCCTTTGGTAGGCACACCGACTCCCACTTTACCCATGCTATCTTCTTCTCCTTCACACCTCTGCCCCACAGAAATTGTCTCTGAATCCACACGAATTTGCCCAAAATTTTATTTGGAGCCCTAAAAAAAAGAAAAAAATAGATAGGAATAGAATTTAGGACAAACTTTATGAGTGTTACCCTTCCCCAAAAAGATAATAGCTTTTACTTCCATTTTTCCAATTTTCTCTCACATTTCTTGACTATAGGATCCTATGTATCGGACCGCCTTGGATTTGCCCCAATCGGGAGGCCCAGATATAGAAATGGTATGGCCAATAACCTGTAATTTAAATACCTAGCAGCATCCTCATTCCAACTCTCTGACATCCCATTTGTCCCAAAACTACTATTTGAGAAATTAATTTTGAGGCCTGAGACAAGTTCGAAGCTTCTCAAAATCACCTTGATCGCTTTAACATTGTCTATGGATGCTTTCCCAAAAAAGAGTGTATCATCTGAATATTGTAATATGCTAACCTCCACCTCATTTATATCCACTAAGAAGCCGTGAAATAGATTTTTCTTCGTCGCCTCTCTCATCAGTTCATTTAGTCCCTCTGCAACGACATTGATTAATATCGGAGAAAGTGGGTCCCTTTGTCTTAGGCCTCTTTGTGGGGTGAACTCGAACGAAGGGCTGTCATTAATCAATATGGAGATAGAAGCTGATTTTAGGCAACCCTCAATCCATAATATCCATTTTTTACAAAAATCCATTCTCCTCAACATATATAGCAGAAAATGCCAAGAGACAGAATGGTAAGCCTTTTCAAAATCTGCTTTGAAAAACACGACCTATTCCTTGACTTTGCTTCATGGATTACTTCATTTGCAATGAGGGTGTTGTGTAGCAAATGACGACCTTCTATGAATATTGTTTGTCTCTCATCTATTAGTGTTGACAACACTTCCTTCAACCTCCATGCTAACACCTTTGACACAATTTTGTATATGCTACCTATTAGAGAAATATGCATGTATTCATTTAAATTTTATGGATCGGATACCTTGGGAATGAGCACAATGAAGGAGGCATTGCAGCCCTTCGGGAGAGTTCCATGAACAAAAAATTCATCCATGAAGCGAAGCACATCAGCCTTGATAATTTCCCAAAATTCCTTAATGAATTTAAAGTTAAGACCATCTGGGCCAGGGGTCTTGTCACTCCCACATAACATCCTTAATTTCCTTTTCAATGAAAGGCTTCGATAATCTGTCATTTTGATGTTGTCCAATGGCTCTAAAACTGACCCCATCTAGTTTGGGTCTCACCCACTCTTCCTCCTGAAATCTTTTCTTGAAGAACAAACATGTCTCCTCCTTCACCCTTCTAGGTTCATCAATCCAAACACCATTTAAAAACACTCCTCTCAAAGTGTTGGATCTACGATTTAAGTTTACAACTCTATGGAAAAACTTTTAATTGCAGTCCTTTTCTTTGGTCCATCATGCTTTTGCTTTCTGCCTTAATAGGAACTCTTGCGATTGTGCAGCTGCCTATAGCTCCTCTTGAAGCTTTTTTCTAACCAGCAACTCTTGGTAAGATAATTGTCTATCATCACCTTCAGATTCAAGCCTGTTTAGCTCCTTCTCTATAGTTGCTACCTTCTGATGGGTATCTCCAAATTGCTCCTTATTCCAGATTTTCAACTTAGCCTTGACTCCTTTTATCTTTTCTTTGAGCACAACCCCCCCCCCCCCAACTTCTTATAATATTATTCAGCCAGGATTCTTGGATGACCCATTGAAATGATTTATGATGGAACCAAAAATTTAAAATCTTGAAAGGTTGGGGTCCCCAGTCAACAACTTCAGATTTCAGCATAACTGGACAATGATTCGAGAAATTTCTTTATAAAATAAATTGTGTGTTACCGTACCATTTCTGAAGCCATTCAGCACATACAAGAAATCTGTCCAACCTTCTCTTTGTTGTTCCATTAGGTTTGTACCATGTGAATTTCCTCCCCACACTAGGTACATCTTCAACTTGAAGGGTCTCTATCCATTCATTGAAATCATCCATATTACTATCAATTTCCCCCCTTTGAGATCTTCAACTTGAATTGTTTCTTCCTACAATTGCCATCTAAACTGAATTGCACTCAAATCCACTCAAGGGTGCTCTACAACAAGATATGCATCATTGTGATAGTAAATATTCTCAAGAAAGGTTGTAGCATCATGATAATCAACTATTTACACGGAGACTATAATTTTATTTAGAGGAAGTATTTGTCATGAAGGAACAATAATTTCATAATACAACCATTGGTTATACCATTGGTCATATAAGTTTTTATCTCAACTTATCTTTCTAGGGACGAAGGATAGAAATAAAACATCCCACAGATTCAAACTAGTTGTTGATGTTAATAAAGCTAAAAGAACTTAGAAATTTTACATTCCATGATATTCCAAGTCCTATCTTCCCATATCAAAGTAAAATGACAAAAAAATTTATGACTAAACATAAGTCAACCTATCAACAGCAAAAGGGCAAGAACAACACATACATCATAATCCCACAATGGCTCCACCATCATTACATTTCTCAATTAGGAATAAAAAAACTCATTTATAACAATATACAACATCTCAGTTACAAAGAATGTCACACCTGAGACTGGTAGTTCCAAATACAAACAATTCCAAAGTATAAACTAGCTAGAATCCTAAATTAACAAGGTTGCATGAAACAATTAATTAAATGATGCCAATAGTATACTTGTATAAGAAACATAACTATTAGTGACTAAATCCTCACAAACTGCAAATATTCCCAATTATGATGTTAGCTTCACATCAGGAATTGAATTCAGAAAGAAAACAGTAGTAGCAGAAGAGGCATTACCATGGCTCTGTTGGATATAGATCCACACATTTCACTCTCTTTGATCTTTGCGCAATCTTGCACTGATAAAAAAATTAAAATAACACGTTAGATTAAGTATCCCACAATTTAAGCCAGAATAACTTCATTTTGATTTACAACCTTACTAGTATCTACGCAGTAGCAGTTAACGCAAATAGGTTTTCTACTATGACATAGTGCATATATCCAACTTATAATTTTCAAGTACTAATTAATTAAATAATTGATTGTTGAAACTACATTGATTGATATACATTGATTAGCTTCCACAACCTTCTAAACACTAGAACACTAAAATATTCTTCATTTTACAAAAAAAAAAAATACTAATAAAAAATAAAAAGACAGGGTGATGTGGGAAGAACCAATAGGGAAATACATTGAAGGAGTGCATGAGTTTAAGAAAAGGGAAGCAAACTAGACTATAACTCACTCCTTGGAAACATGGCCAAAGAACCATTTTAATTCTTAGGTGATAGCACTCAAGCCTTCATATCACGTGTTACCAGTAGACAAAAACCTAGATTTCCCCCCAAAAAAAGGAAGCATTGTCTCGTCTCTGCTTGCACAATGTTTCTTAATATAAACAAGCTTAAGGAGTATGAAAAATACAGGTGCTATATCTAGCTCAATGGAAGGATAGCACAAGATAGATCTACCTCATGCAGTTTAGCCTCTTGTGTCACTTGAAATGGTCTTGCCATATAATCACAATTAAATTCAAGGGTCACACATCCTCCTCCTTTTGTTTCCAGGGTTCGTTGTTGCCTTGGATGTACCATGAAACTTTTGGAGACAATGGTGTATATAAATCTATATGTGGAAAACAATAAGATAATGTACGTAATTTTGGAAAACATAATTAGTTATCTCAACTCAAGATTACTAGAAAGTGGCAAATAATTTCCAGGCTTACTGCCAAGAGTAAACATATCCAATTCTGCTAAGAAATCCTACACTATTTGATGTGATCCCTATCCAGATATTGAATTCAGGATTAGGACAAATGTACAATATACTAATTAGAAAAAAGTCGTGAATCTCTATACAAATGTACCATGGTTATGTTGGATGTAGATCCTCACCATTTTTTGTAGATTGAAGAGTATACTAGCCCTTACCGAGATTAATCATTGGAGATCAGATTTTGAATTCGATGAGCCTAAGAGATTGAGCTCGATGAGAGAGAAATGTGTTTATTTTTTTTTTGTAAGAAAGCTCAGTGTAAATACCATGCAGATGAATGAACAAGAGTTGTGCTATACATTTAATAGAGATTACAAAATGGCATGAATCCCGATCGTGCCAGGGGTGATGGAGAAGAAGGACTGGAGTGCGACGCTGATGATGAAGGCGCGCTTGATGGATTTTATGTTGATCTGGGGTTCTAAAGGGGGTGAAATGAGTCCAACCGAGGGTGGTGTGCTGAGGCTTGATGGAGGGGTCTTGGTAGATGTCGGGGATTGTGACCACAAGCAGCTTGCCATTATGGGATTTGGTCTCGGCAGCATAGAGGGCGAGAAGTACGATTTCGAAGCCTGCGAGGGATGGTAGCTCTGTGGAGTAGATGTGGGAGAGGACGAGGCCAGTGAGGAGAGGGATGAAGGAGATGACTATCGAGCAAAGGAGGGGTCAAAGAAGAGGAAGATGGTTAGGGTTTTCAAAACTTGGCATGGAATGAGAGTGAGAGTGAGAGTGAGAGGGATAGAGTAAGAAGCGAGAGAGTAAAGTGCACTTACTTTTAAGACAGTTTTCTAAAAACCGTCTTAGAAGGAAAACCTTCTAAGATAGTTTTTGTACAACCGTCTTTGTTGAAAAATCTTGTATTTACAAAATTGTCATTACCTAATATACTAAGATGGTTTTTGGGGAATCGTTGTCGTTTTGCTGTCGTAGAAAACACCTTTTCTAGTAGTGGCAAACACTTTGAGGTGACTCACCAATAGTTTTCTTCAGGTCCAATATTGTTTAGGAACTTTCTCCTTTAGTCTCTTGGTAGGACACTTGTTGAGCAAGTAAGCTGTAGTAGTTACTGCTTCACCCCAAAAGTTATACGGCAAGCCTTTCTACTTAATCAAACTCCTTGCCATATAAAGTATTGTTTTGTTTCTTCTTTCTTAGACCATTGTCTTATGGAGAGAAAGGTGTTGTGACCTCATGTTGGATGCCACATTTCTCGCAGAAATCTTCAAATTCCTTAGAGGTATACTCTCCACCACCATCTGTCATCAAAACCTTGAGCAATTTACCACTTTGTCTTTCAACCATTGATTTAAACCTTTTGAAAACTTCAAATACTTAATTTTTAGCCTTTATCAAGAATAGCCACATCATTCTAATGTGCTCATCAACAAAAGAGACATAGTCTTTGTTGCCATCAAGTGAAGCTACCTCAAAAAGTCCACATACATCAGAATGTACTACATGTAACAATTCTAATGATCTCATTGGTAAATATGAGCAAAAAGAGTTCCTAGGTTTCTTACTAGCACTGCATACCTCACACATTCTATCAGGCACATGCACATTAGGGAGACCTATCACCTTGTCTTTAGACTATAATTTGTAAATCAAGAAGATTTTGATGTAGGCACGGGAAGTGGCCGAACCAGTATAAAATTGTGTTTGCATTCTCTCTTCCCTTATCTCATTTATGTTATTGCAATCAATTTTGCCTTGCATGTTTATAGAACATTATTAAATTGATTTTTGTTGCTTCTTCTGCATTCTAAGCCTATCCCTCTTAAGATTATTGAGGCCACAAGGTCTAAAAAGTGGTATCAGAGCGGGATTCTTGTATAAAGTTTAAAAACTTCAAGAATAGATATGGCCTCATCCAAATTTCCATTTTCTGAGGGAAATTCTATCAATAGGCTCTTATGTTCAATGGTGAGGGTTATCATTATTGGAAAACCCGAATGCAGATCTTTATAGAAGCCATAGATCTAAAGATATGGGAAGCCATTGAATTTTATTCCTTTATTCCTACAATGGTAGAGAGAAATGCAACTATATAAAAAAAACTAGAGAAGAAAGAAGATGATGATGAAAGAAGAAACAAGAAGATTCCTCTTTAGCCCCAAAATGCTAAGTGCGATCAAATTGGGCACATGAGATTCAATTGTCCTGTGTTTAAAAGAAGAATGGAAAAATACGACAAGATGAATTTCAAAGGGAAGAAAGAAAAGAAAGGATACATCACTTGGGAAGATAATGTAATAAATTATTCAAGTGATTCAGGAGTGGAAAATCATAAGTCTAGGTATCATGATGAAAGACTATGAAAACGGAGAAGAGCAAAGTCGATACATTGATAGCAATTTCTCCAAACACATGGCATGCATCAAAGTTTATTCATATTTCTCCCCAAAATAAAGTGGATATGTGATTTATGAAGACAACAAACAAATGCCATATTTCTCCCCAAGAAAAAGTGAATCTCAAGAAAAGTAAGTATGTGATCTATGGAGACAACGAACAAAGGCCACTTGATCAACAAGCCCAACAAGTGATATCAAATGATACCAACAGGTCACTTATCTTTGATTAATTACTTTTGATGCTTGTTTGCTACTTGAGTTTAGATTGTCCTTGATGATTGTGATTGAATTTGATTGGTTGTGTTTGATGATTGATTGATTGTATTTTTGATTGTGTGTTTGATTGTATTGTCTTTGATGTTTGTTCCTGATTGAGTTTTTGATTGTTTTTAAAGAATCTATTAAACTTTTCAAATTAGTTTCATGTTTTAAGAAAACTATTTCAAATTTAGAAAAGGAAATTTTAAAATTTGAAAAGTTAAATTTGAAAATTGAAAATTAAAATTTGAAATTTGAAATTCAAATTTGGAAGTTGGAAGTTGGAAGTAGTTATTGGAAGTTGGAAGTGGAAGTTATTGGAAGTTGGAAATGAAAGTTATTGGAAGTTGAAAGTTGAAAATGGAGGTTGGAAGTTGGAAGGGGAAGTTACTAAAAGTTGAAATTGGAAGTTGGAATTTGAAATTTAAAATTTAAAATTTAAAATTTAAAATTTGAATTTTGAATTTTTTTAATAGAAATTATTGTGTATAGTTAGTTGATTATTAATTTAATTAATTTGATTTGAAATATTTGATGATTGATTGTATTTGATTGTGTTTGATTGATGTGTTATTGTACTTGTTTTTGCTTGATTAATATTGAATGATTGTTTTAATGCCTTTTGGTATCACTTGATTCTAATACATTGCAACAAGTGGTAACATCTTTCTCCTCTCTATTCATGATTTGTTTTTGATGTTGACAAAGGGGGAGAGAAAGATAAAGGATAAAATAGTAAGAAAAATTATCTATTGTTTATGAGACAATTTGTTTACATATGAAAAATATGAAATCTTCAACTGTCTCATATAAGCAATCATTGCAAAACCAAGGGGGAGTAAACTATATGCGAATAGATATTTTTTCTTTGTTGTTGCTCCTAACCTACAGGTGGTTGTCATCATCAAAAAGGGGGAGAATGTAAATCATGAAGATTTTGATGATGTCAAGAAGAATTAAGAATTTGCTTGAGAAAGGGGGAGAATGTAAATCATGCAAGCTTTGATGGTGTTGAGAAGAAATCACATGTTTGTCATCATCAAAAAGGGGGAGAATGTGAATGTATGTATACATGATTTTGATGATGTCAAAAGAAGAATTAAACAAGGCTCATTTTGCTTCAAGATTAATACAAGATTTTTTCCACAAACAAAGCTTTGATTCAAGATTTCTTCAAGATCAAGCCTTGCCTCACAATGAAAGGTTTCAAGTCATTCAAGGCACATGTAATCGATTACCAATACATGTAATCGATTACCAATGGTTTGAAAGTGTGTAATCGATTACACATCATATGTAATCGATTACCAGAGACTCTGAACGTTGGGAATTCAAATTTTAAATGAAGGGTCACAACTGTTCAAGAAGAACAACTGTGTAATCAATTACACTAATTCTGTAATCGATTACCAGAGAGGATTTTCAAGGAATATCACCAACAGTCACATCTTATCATTTGGATTTTGAATGGCCATCAAAGGCCTATATATATGTGTGACTTGGGACGAATTTTATGCAGAGAGTTTTGCTTGGCAAAAATGTCTTATCCTCTCAAAAGACAATGAGAGAGATTCCAAAAGAACTTCATTGTCAAATGCTCTCTCAAAAGAAATCCTTGACCAAACACTTGCAAAATCTATAAGGATTCTTACATGATCTTCATTGTAATATTCTTCTCTTGAAGAGAGAATTCTTCTTCCATTCTTCTTACTCAATGAAATTAATTAAGGGACCGAGGGTCTCTTGAGTTGTAAGGGTTCCTGAATACAAGGGATGAGTTGTCCTTGTGTGGTTCAGAAGTTGTAAAGGATTTTACAAAGATAGTGGAAATCTCAAGTGGGTTGCTTGAGTACTGGACGTAGGCACGGGTTGTGGCCGAACCAGTATAAAACTGTGTTTGCATTCTCTCTTCCCTTATCTCATTTATGTTATTGCAATCAATTTTGCCTTGCATGTTTATAGAACATTATTAAATTGATTGTTGTTGCTTCTTCTACATTCTAAGCCTATCCCTCTTAAGATTATTGAGGCCACAAGGTCCAACATAATTGACTTAGGTTTCTAAAATTTGAATAGCCAAATCTTAGATGCCAAATTCAAATTTCTTGCTCAACCATTGTTGTTGTAAGACACTTTGTATCTGCAGCATTGATGTTGGTTTAAAAGGTTGTGTTCCTTGAGAGTTAGGATCTAAGCACCAGCCTTTTATTTGGATCAAATAGCTCAAGAAAGCATTCTGCCTAACCATTGAGAATCCCTTTTCAACTAATTGCCCCATACTCATGAGATTGCACTGCATGTCAGGCACAAACAACACATGACAACTAAAGATATTAAAAATCATAGGTTAAATTGCTCATTTGGTTCCTTTAGTTTCATGGTTCTTACCTTTTTAGTCCCTATAGTTTGAAAGTGGTCTTTTTAGTCCCTATAGTTTATATTTTAATTCTCTTTTAGTCCCTGTAGTTTAAAAGTGTTCTTTTTAGTTCCTATAGTTTCATGATTCTCACTTTTACCGCGTATTAAATGCCACAACCATCAAAGACCGTTTTCTGATACCCACTATCTATGAACTTCTTGATGAGCTTGGAGGCGTGTGTTGGTTCTCAAAGCTCAACCTCTTACAGGGCTATCACCAAATACTAATGAACAAGGATGATGTTATTAAGACAGCCTTCCGAATGCACCATGATCACTATGAGTTCCGGGTGATGCCATTTGGATTATGCAATGCTCCATTGTCATTTCAGGCAATCATGAAACACCATATTTTGGCCATATCTTCTCCAATTCATAATTGTGTTCTTTGACGATATTTTTGATATATAGTAGGACGTACGTTGACCATACTCTCCACTTAAAAAAAAATTTAGATACTGCTAGATGGTCAATTCTTCCTTAAGTTATCCAAGTGCTCCTTCGCTCAAAAATAAGTTAAGTATTTGGGTCACTTGGTGTCAGCCCAAGGTGTCCAACCAATATCAACTAAAGTTCAGGAAATTACGTAGTGGCCTACCCCTCAGTTTCAAAGGGCCTTGCATGGGTTCCTGGGGCTATCGGGGTTCTACGCTAGTTCATTAGAGGTTATGTAACCATCGTGGCTCCTTTGACTAAATTACTGATGAAAGATTAGTTCACATGGATAGAGGAGGCTCGGTTTGCCTTCATCGAACTGAAGGATGTCATTACAACAACCACAGCCCTCCTTTTACCAAACTTTAATTTACCTTTCATTCTCAAAACAGATGCATCAGGTGTCGGGATAGGTGTCGTGCTGTCCCAACAAGGTTATCCAGTAGCTTTCTTCAACAAGCCTTTTAGTCCCAAATTGATCCATGCCTCGACATATGTCAGGGAAATTTTTGCGATCACGGCGACCGTGAAGAAATGGTGCCAGTATTTGGTGGGCCACCCCTTTATGATTTTAACAGACCACCGAAGCCTTAAGGAGTTAATGACGCAAGTAGTGTAGAAATCAGAACAACAAATGTATCTTTCTAGGTTGATTGGTTATGGATACACGATTCAATATCGATCCAAAAAATTGAATGTTGTTACTGATGCCTTGTCATAAGTGTTGGGGATTCCTTTGGGTACTCTCCTTTCCTTATCAGTTCCTTGCTTCCCCTTCCTCAAGGAACTTAAGCAAAAGCTTGCCACTTATCCTAAGTTCATTACAATGTGCCAATCCATTTCCGAGAATCCCGTGGCTTACACGGAGTACACCATTAAGCAAAATTTAATTTTACAAGGGGGTTGAATTTGGATACCTAAGAATTCTCACTTCATTTCCACTTTGTTGATGGAATTTCATTCTTCGCCCATAGAAGTGTTGGATCAACAGTCTCAATAACTTAATAGGGATAGGCTTAGAATGCAGAAGAAGCAACAATCAATTTATTAATGTTCTTTAAACATGAAAGACAAAATTGATTGTAACAAAATAAATGAGATAAGGGAAGAGAGAATGCAAACACATTCGGCAAAGTCCGTGCCTACGTCCAGTACTCAAGCAACCCACTTGAGATTTTCCACTCCTTTTGTAAAAATCCATTTACAAAGTCTGAATCACACAGGGACAACTCATCCCTTGTGTTCAAGAATCCTTACAACTTAAGAGACCCTCAGTCCCTTAATCAATCTCTTTGAATGAGAAAAAAGAAAGAAGAATTCTCTCTTGAAGAGAAAGATATTACAATTGAAGTCCATGGAGAAACTCTTAATGGATTTGCAAGTGTTTGCCTAAGAGTTTCTTTTGAGAGAGCATTTGGCAATGAAGTTATCTTGGAATCTCTCTCATTTCCTTTTGAGAGGATATGACATTTTGAACAAGCAAAACTCTCATTTAATTTTGGACTAAATAGGCAATTTAGTCCCTGACTTTGTATCCCTTTTTCATATTAGTCCCTAACTTAATGTTAAATTCAAAATAGTCCCTATCTTTGCATAAGTGTTGCAAAATAGTCCTTCCGTTAAATTTTAAAGTAACACTGTTAGTGAGGTCAATTTTAGTGCCATGTGGACTATCCAACGTGGCACTAAAGGATGACGTGGCATGGCACGTGGACATGCCTCTTTAAAGATGCCACATCATTTGATGATAACAAAACGAGTAAATAGGCAATTTAGTCCCTGACATTGTACCCATTTTGCATATTAGTCCCTATCTTTGCATAAGTGCTGCAAAATAGTCCTTAAGTTAAATTTTAAAGTAACGCTGTTAGTGAGGTCAATTTTAGTGTCATGCCATTTGATGATGATAGAATGAGTGGCTTCTTCAAATTTGATGATTCTGAACCAATTGAGGCACGTATAAGAAAAATAACCCACACACACTTGCACAAATAAAAAGAACCAAAAATCCACAACAACAACCTTATCTCTACAGCCGTCAACACCAATGGGCGAGGTCTGCATAACCATTCTCTTTTCCTCTTTTTTTTGTCTTCAATTACCATCAATATATCATTCCAAGTTCTAATTTTTTTGTGTGTGTGTTCTGAATAGGAAGAGAAAAAACCAGAGGAAAACAAAGTGGAGGAGAAAAAAGCATAGGAAGAAGAAAAGAAAGAAGAAGAGAAAAACCCACAGGAATCAAAAGATGACAAGAAATCCAAGGAGGAATCTGCGCCGCCAGAAATCTTGCAAGGCATAACCTTCACCCATTGGTGTTGACGGCTGCAGAGATAAGGTTGTTGCTGTGGATTTTTGGTTCTTTTTATTTGTGCAAGTGTGTGTTGGTTCTTTTTCTTATATGTGCCTCAATTGGTTCAGAACCATCAGATTTGAAGAAGTCACTCATTCCATCATCATCAAATGACATGGCACTAAAATTGACCTCACTAATAGCATTACTTTAAAATTTAACTTAAGGATTATTTTGCAACACTTATGAAAATATAGGGACTAATATGAAAAATGGGTACAATGTCAGGGACTAAATTGCCTATTTACTCGTTTTGTTATCATCAAATGACGTGGCATCTTTTAAGAGGCACGTCCACGTGCCATGCCACATCATCCTTTAGTGTCATGTTGGATAGTGGCACTAAAATTGACCTCACTAATAGTGTTACTTTAAAATTTAACGAAGGAACTATTTTGCAACACTAATGCAAAGATAGGGATTATTTTGAATTTAACATTAAGTTAGGGACTAATATGCAAAAGGGGTACAAAGTCAGGGACTAAATTGCCTATTTAGTCTTTAATTTTGTGTCCCAAGTCACCTATTTATAGGCCTTTGATGACCATTCAAAAACCTCTTGAACACATGTGACTCTCAGGAGTTATTTTCTGAAGAGTTGTGACTCTTGGGAGTTATTTTCTGAATTCTTGACTTGGATCAAACTTGAGAAATGCTTATCTTTGGCATCATCAAAATCATGTATACATACATTCACATTCTCCCCTTTTTTAATGATGACAATCAAGTGGTTTCTTTTCGACATCATCAAAACAATGCATGATCCACAAGAAGGACACTTGGGTGTAGCAAAGACCTTGGCCCGAATCAATGAGAATTTTATTTGGATTGAAATCCAAAAAGATGTCGAGTGTTTTGTAGCCATTTGTATTGATTGTCAACATACAAAGTGTGAGACACGAAAGGCAACAGGGTTGCTATGTCCTTTACCTGTCCCTTTCCTACCATGGGAGGATCTCTCTATGGACTTCATTGTCGGTCTACCTCCATATTGAGGTCACACCACTATACTAGTGGTTGTTGATCACTTCTCAAAAGAAATCCATTTGGGCATGCTTCAATTGCATCATACTTCTCTCATAGTCGCTCTTCTCTTCATGGATATCATAGGAAAACTCCATGGAATGCCCAAAAGCCTTGCCTCAAATTGTGACCCATTTTTTATTAGTCTATTTTAGCAGGAATTATTCTGGATTAGTGGAACTAAATTGGGCATGAGTTCGGCATATTACCCTTAGACCGATGGGCAAATCGAGGTGATAAACCACATTTCGAACAATATCTCCGTGCTTTTGTGCACAAGAGACCTTCTTCATGGGGGAAGTTCTTGAATTGGGCAGAATGTTCCTATAATACTTCCAAGCACTCAGGCTTAGGTCTTTCTCCATACGAGATTACTTATGACAAGAAACCTCTCACCATTTCGCAGTATGTTGCCGAAACATCCAATGTGGAGGCAGTTGATGATTTTATGACTAGTAGAGAAGCAGTGTTTGCAGAACTTAGAAATAAGCCTATGAAGGCATAGGAAAATATGAAGCGGTATGTAGACAACAATCACAAGGATGTTAATTTCAACAAAGGGGATTGGGTGATGGTTTGATTATGTCCTCATAGACAATCAATAGTTTTAGGGCACCGCTCAGCTTATTTGAAACTTGCTAAGAGGTACTATGGTCTGCACCAAATTATGGAACGCATTGGGAAAACTGCCTACAAACTTCAGTTGTCGGTGGGAGCTCGCATTCATCTGGTTTTCCATTGCTCATTACTTAAACCATTTCACCACTCTAGTGTTGAGACTTGCCCTTTGTTACCTCCACCAACCACGATAATTGAAAACCAACCAACCCTCACTCCCCTAGTTATATTAAGAACCCACTGGGATTCTACTTCTATTGAACTAAAGCTAAAGGTCCTAATGCAGTGGGAAGGTTTATCTCCATATGACACTTCGTGGGAAGATTAGGACTAGTTGAAGATCAACTATCACCTTGAGGACAAGGTGTTTTTAGATGGTGTAGGGGATGATAGAATGATGGAGTTACAGGAGAAAAGGGTAGACCCGATATAGAGGCCCAAAAGGAAGGTGATTCCACCAAAGTACCATAAGGATTTTGTGTAACAGAATGTGCTAAGCAGGCATGAGGCGAGTTGATGATCCAAAGTTGTTGCTGAAAACTGTCTAATGTTGTCGGTCATTATTCCTTATAACTATCTCTGCTTGAAGCTTCTCAAATGTAGTCCTTCATGTATTTGGGTGGATGGGTCCTTCTTTTGGGCGTTTCTCTGATTGGAGCTCCTTCTTCCTATCATTCCCTATGAACTTCCATTCGGTTTGCATTCCTACTTTTCTAATTTCAGCTTAGCTTTTTTTGGAAGAATAGGCAATGCTTGGCTTTGGCAAATTTCATCTCCCTCAGCTTGCTCAGTCACATGTTATTGGACTATTGCTTTTTTATTTTGTTCAATTCCTTTTTGAATTTATATCTCAAAAGAAATTCAGAAATTGGAAAAGCAAATTGTTATAATAAATGTACTATTTGTGATGATAAATCATGATAACCGATAGCTTGCAAGCCTCTTAAAAGGAGTACATTAGAAGTTAGAAATGTATGCATATAATCTTTTGTTCAAATTGATGTTAAATTGGTTTTCCAGGGTTACGAGGGAAATATAATTGAACATCTCTCATTATTCAAACTAATGTAAATAATTGATTTTAAATAATCTTAATTCGGTACACCGGGTAAATAAAAGACCACTGATGATTACCCACATAGTGAACTTGATCCAAATATATAAAATAAAACTTAATAAGACCTATTAAAAAAAATCAAACTTCCTATTAACAAAACAGGACACGAAATGATTCAATACTAATAATTAATAAAATAAGTAATTCAAGAGTTTGGGTTCATAGATATTAGTATGTAAAGATATATACCCATTAAAATCTTAGTTTGACAGTCCCGTGCATTGCACGGGCGATTAACTAGTATGGTAACAAAAAGAAAAAGAATCTACAAATCGTGATGGGGAGAGGTTGGTGTTGCTGCTGGTGCTTGATGGCACGTGCTCACTCCCACACGTGGTGCCACGCAATGCGCTTACCTTAGCAGTGAGCATTAAATTAAATGGATCAATACCCTTTCATACGTAACTCAAATGCACAGAATTTCTCCGGGTAACATGTCTATTAAAAACTTTAAAGGTTACTCTTTCGTATATAAGCATAAGTTTATTACAAAGTTCAATCAATTTTAGTTGTAAGTTAAAAATCTTAATTTTTCAATGAATTTTAGTTAACATATTGTTCTCCTGAAATTTAACACTTTTTCAACAAACTTTAAATTATTAAAAAATAGCATTGACCTATCTAATACTACATCCATCCAATCGGTTAGGTTAACACCACTATCGCAAGTCATAAACACTATGTAGTGTCAGCAAACCATTGCAAAGTTAACACATGAAATAACAACTAAACAATTCTTCACTAAAAAAAACTACATTTTTTTGAAACCGTTAATATTTATTTTTTCAAATAACTAATTATACATTTAAACTTATTTTAACAAAATAGCTATAACTATTCTAACCAACGTGAATATCTGTACCAAAAAAACCCGACGTGAATATGAGGTATCCTATTCTCTTTTTTGTTTTTTCCCTGCATTCTTTTTCAAAAATAACAAGCAAATCATACAAAAAGAAAAATAAAAAAAATGAAACAAAAGAGGGTGAAACGGTAAACTGAATAAGATGAGGACAAGCTTGACGTTGAAGTATACCCAAATTGCCTGCAATTGGCACAAGCACGCATTCACACAGTAATCAAACTCTGGCCATTGGATAAAGATCAGATGATTCATACTTTATGTTTATAAATCAGATATAAAACAAATTTAAGATCTGAACCATTCAATCTTCATCAAAAAATTATAAAGCAGTACCTGCATGAATGTGTGTGATATGCAAGTGCACCGAATCTATGTCCCCTTCAACACAATCAACCTACCAATAACAATAACAAGTCCAACAACAAAAGTTGCAAAACCAAGCCTTCCTTTCCTTACTCACCTCAACAACATCACAATTCCCAACACAACACAATCTCTGAACCCTTCCTTCAGTGGTCCCTACTATTCCCAACACCCCATCAACACGTTCCTTCCAAAATCCTCACTTTCAGGAAACTCACTCTTCATCTCTTTTCACCCCAATCCCTTCAAACTCACCCCCACAAATTTTCACCTCTTTCCCCAACTGGGTTCTCATAAAAATCTGTTTTTTTTTTTTGCCTATGCTTTTCTGAAAGCCATGAATTTCAGGAGCTTGGAGGAGTTCTGGGCCTTTTACGTGAACCAGCATTCGAAGCCTTCCACGAGGAGGTGGCACTTTGTGGGAACGCTCTTCAGTATTTTCTTTTTGTTCTGTTCAGTTTTCTTCAGCTGGTGGTTCTTGTTCTTGGTGCCCTTTTCTGGGTATGGATGTGCCTGGTACAGTCATTTCTTTGTGGAGGGGAATGTTCCAGCCACTTTTGGACACCCCTTTTGGTCACTCTTGTGTGATCTCAAGATGTTTGGGTTGATGCTTACTGGGAAAATGGATAGAGAGATCAAGAGGCTTGGCAAAAGACCTGTGCTGCAAGTGTTCTGATTTCCATGTTTGGATTGGTCCCTTTTGTTTGAGGTGAGTTTACATGAGCCTTTATGTGTGTGTAATAATTTTGTGTTTCAATGCTTACTTTTTTCTTTTTCTTTTTTTACATTATTTTCTATGAACTTACAGTTTAATTTTTTTTACTAGATTAGTTATTGTAAAAGTCTAACAATCTTATTATACATGACACTTTGTGATAACATTGTACATTGTAGATACCATTGTTTTTTCCATTAACTTTATTGGCTATATGGATGATTTTGCTGAAATTTATTTGCTCAATTTGCTGAAATATGTGGATGATTTCATTAACTGGATGAACACCACTTGTGTGAGTTTGATGGTGCAATTTGCTGGATTAAACGACTTTGGTCTAGATACATACATGGATGTTGAAATTGTGTTGATAATGCCTGCATTTTCTGAAAATCAAAGGCAATAACATTTCCTAAGTAGACACAATACAGTGTAAAAACATAGAAGCAGTATAAGTTGATGTTTACAATTACATATTTCAGATAGAAGTTTATGAAAATCCTTGCCCAACAGTGTAACATGATTTACTCAAAGAATTTACTCTAGATAATTCCACAAGATATTAGAAGCTTATTCCATTGGATAGTGGCGACCATCATAACCTTGAAAAGATTGCACATGCATGATGTGCTAAGATTTTACTTAACTTAGCTTCTACGTTACTAATGGTATTTTCCTATTAAAATTCTTTACGCAAGAGGTTCAAAAGGGTGTAATTTTCAGCTTTATATCTCTTTCTATGAAGGTTTGGATAAATGCGAAAGTCCCTTAGTGCATTTTCTTCTGCTTAAGTATGCTTTTATCAAAGAAACCTGAATAGTTTTGTAATGACCTTGTAAGAAATGAAAGAACCCTCATTTTGAATGGCATTGCAGAAGACAAACAATTTGTCTTATTACATTCATAGTGAGAACTTCTATATCCAATTAGATAAAACAACTGTTAGAGCTACTGAATTGCCATTTGGTCATCTATAAAATAGATTTATTACCTTTAAATAATGTTTGTGTAAGGATTGTTTTAAGACCTCTCTTTGGTGTTCTTCCCATGATTTTGAATTTCCCTTACTAGTCTGCAGAGATTGAAGACATATTTTGCACCGATGACCTATATTTGCTTATTATTGTATTTGTGTGTATTAGAGTTTGAGTATCCAAGGAGAGTTGGAAAAAGAAATTGAATTCTGAAATTGAAACTCGATCAATTATTAACTGAATGAGTGTAGGGCAAACATTTAGCAAGCAAGAAGCTTGTCATAGATGCTTGCTAACTATAACAGATTACCAACTGATTATTGAGTCCTAGAATGTTATATGGACATTATGTATCATGTATGTAGGTTTGCTAATTTATGTTATGATTTTGAAATATGAAATGTTTCTGACCAACACCAGTACAGGAAATATTCAAGTGCAAATGCATTTGTTGAAGCTCATCAGTGGGGATGATGGTGCTTTGTGATTGCTTGGCTTGCCAATCTTTGAGAAGCCCGTGTTATGTTCAAAATTCAATAGTATGATATGAAGTGTGCATGACACCAATCAGGTAGACTTCAGTGATCTGGGATACCCGCATGTAGTCTTGTGACATGCCATGGTATTTGCATGGTCTATGTGTATATTGAAAGTTGAAACATTTGTTGCTGTTTGCTAGCAATAATTACATCTCAATTCAATAAAACCTACCATAAGTTTGGAGTTTCCCAGCAAATTTTGCTTATACATGTAGTTTGCAAACTTGTTTGTTGGCAAATTCATAGGAAATAGATAAATAAGCAAGCATGTCTTTAGAACATCTAATAATTATATGAAAATTGATTTAGAGTGTATATAACCCTCCAATCTATTGATTGTTTCAACATTTCTTTAAAAAAAAAACAGTAGAATGCTCTTATGCTAACACTTTTTTTCACTGTTTTGAATTGGTAATTATATGAAAACTGATTTAGCATGAATATAAACATCCAATCTTTAGAACATTTTCTTACTGTTCCTTGAAAAGATGGTAATGGCACAAAAACAATGCCAAACATCCAAACAGTGGAAGGACAATAAAGTGTTTAAAAGAGTTTGTAGTATTACATATGAAGGAAGAAATCATCAGAAAAATACAGTTTATTGTTGTCAACCAAACCGTTGATGTGGCCCTTACCCCTTGGCAGCTAAGTTCAATGTTATCTGGTAGATTAGGTAATAGATCTGGTCTTTCTTTCTCCTTGATAGTAAATCTGGTTAGATCTAAAGAACTAAATAATCTGGTTCTGAACTTACTGTGACATTGTAACATTATTTCTTACTTGATTACGCAATCTCAATGCATGAAATATGGTATAAAGCAACTTAGTATCGACGAAAAGCTGTTTCAATGAACAAATTTCATATATATCCTGCCTTGTGGGGGTGACGAGGAGTTGAGAACAAAAGGCATAGTTTGTGACAATTAGATCAAGATGACCCCTATCACCTACGTTTTCTACCAAGACCATGCTATATGTGTTAAAGAACAAAGAAGGGTTTTTTTTTTTTTTTTTTATTCTAAGGTATCCATTTTCATGGAAGTTGATCAAATAAAAAAAGTATTTGGATAAACAGTTCAATTAAACACTAAATATTTGTATTAAACGAGAGCTCATTCATGAATTTAAATGTAAAATATATTAAAATAAGTTTAAAATCTTTATATAGATAATTTATTTTATGAAGTTTATTGAAATAAGATATAAAAAATATTTATAAAAATGTTGATCAGAGAGAAATTGAGTTCCAATCCTTTAACTAAAGTCTCTATTCAAGTTTTGTAAATAGAAAAAAAAATAATTGGAGTGAAAGATTAAAAATAATAATCCGTCAAGTTTTTTGATAAAAATTAATTATTAATAAAATCAATAAATATTTCACTTATATAACATTTAAAAAAAGTCAAACTATTTTAGTAGATCCAAATAAATTCATATTCACATAACTTTCCAACAATAATTAAACCTCAAGTTTTTCTATGATGCACTATTGTAACTTTTTTATATTTATAAGAATCAAAGATAATATCAAAAGATTTATATCAATTTGCATATTTTAATTAATTAAATTAGAATCTATCAATAGCATCATGTAATTTAAACATCTTTTAAAAGTACCTTAAAAAATTAGTGTGTTTTTTGTTCTAAGAATAAAATCAACTTTATTTTCTTCAACCCATGTCATTCAAACACAAAAGGAAAAGCCAAATTCATTCAAACACAAATCCTTTTATACTTTCATAGATTCATCCATCTCAGCCCTAATTTGGCGTCCCCGCTCTCCTCGTATTGTTGATACTCTTCAATAACCCCTCCCTTCTTCACCTTGGAAACACTCACATTGGAATCACACTTTGTGGCTTCAACACCGCATGCACCAGTGACTAGACACAACAGAAGCGCTGCACAATGTCTTCTGCGTCCAGCATCTCCCATTTTCTTCCTCTTTAATTGCTTCTCTCATAAAATTTCTCCCATCGGTTTAAACAATTCCCTCAGGTGCCCATGCATTAGTGTCACAGTTTTATAGATATATAAGAAAAGAGAGAAAATCAAACAATCAAAATTCGTAAACACTCTTTCAAATTGATCCCATCACTCCACCCTATTTGAGTAGATATTAAAAATCCATAGCCAAACCAAAAACGCGCAAATCAACCAGAAAGCAAACATAAAAGAGGTCAAATTAATTGTGGCAGAGAGGAAAAGAGGAACAAACAAGTGTGAAAAAAAAAAAAACATTTTGTTGGTACATGATTGTTTGAAAAGGGGAAAAAAACTATCACATCACGCATCTACAACGCTAGATTCACTGCAAGGCAACGACGACAACTACTTTTTACGCCTTCGCCCCATGAACACGTTCCCGTTGGGTCGCATAAACTGCCATGATTTTTCCACCAACGCAATTCTCCCAAAACCAACAACCAAAATCAGCGTCATTGCCGCAAATTTCAAAACCAGCAACCCATAACACGGTTAATTCTTCATATTATATATATATATATATATATATATATATATATATATATATATATATATATATATAAATAGTGTGGATTTTATAACCGTTTATCCAATCCGGTCGATCCGGTGGATGAGGACGAGGAAGATTGGTCGTAGGTGAGGGACTGAGAAGAAATGATGAACGTGTGACAGTTAAGTTTTTAAGGGTAAAATTGGCTTTTCACATTAAAAACTAGAACTAGTGGTTGTGGTTCACTATTTGATGGTTCACGGTAGAATTTGCCCGTCTAGTTACTTAAACACACCATCATCAGACAATATACCATTTTAATTTTTAAGAAATTTGCAACTAATTCAGACTTGGAAGGTAGTTCGGACTGAAATGAGTAATTGTCTCCCCCTACACCCTTTCCAGAATACTACAATATTTTCTGATACTTTTATAGGGCTACTAGAGAGTAATAAGCTGTAGTGTTTCAGCTCAACCTTAACATAATTTACACTGAGAAGGCAAAATGCAGAATAACATCCGCATTGAGAAAATGGAAAGCTCGTTAGTATTTCCCAAGTTAATATTCACATACAGGGAAAATTCTAACCAATATAATGGAGCTTAACCCTAAGAAACAGCTACCCTTTGAACAAGTTATAATCACTACTTGAAAGAAAAAGTATAAGATAATTTACACTGCGATCCTAAACCTAACTCTACAGGCATGAATTTGAGCTTTTACCAACTGCAGCATTAACTACGGAGTTCTAAGACTAACTAATTACATAATGTGAGGAACCTTTGGATGATGGCCACGGGCAGACATCAATAGATACATTTGATCTTGTTTACACCTGATGTAACACACTTTCGACATGCAATTCTCCCACCAGCAAAAAAATTACAGGCCCAGAATTTCCTATTGATTACCTTCGCCGTGACATGTTGGTGTGGTGATTGGCTTTGCTATCAATTCTTATCCTGTCTGCATACATGGGAAGGCGAATTATCTCACTTATTTCATTCAACAGGATATCCTCTGTGATATTGTCTCTTATACTTCGCATCACCTGTAATAGATCAACCGAATGGTCCAATCAAATACAGATTGATAGACGAGGGAAACTGAAAAGTAAAGGTGTTGGCAAAAAATAGAACCTTTCTATAAGTATTAAAGTCATTTGGAGTTGATTTATCTGTTCTGATTCGCTTGAATATCCATTCCTGTCTATCAGAATCCCAAGAACACTCAATGATCTTTCCAGAATAATGCAAGGGATTCGAACCTTCTGCAGATTTTAAAATTCCATTAAGCATTTGCAATCAATGCAACTAAGAATCGTCAAACAAGATGCAGGTTTAAAAACAGACAACAACATGCAAAACAGTATTAACAGAGCATTATCCTGCAAAACTGAGACAATGCTTCATGCTTCGTATATCACTTTTCTGGTGGGTGCTAGAATTTGGTTATAGTGATAAGAAAATCACCAACCAATATAGACACCAAATTGGCATATGAATATGTACCACACTGAGAAACAAATAAAGCCATTACTTGATTTTAATAGAATTTCCTATTCTACAATGACGCCTGAAATCTCATTGTTTTTTAGGTGAGGAAAGGGAAGAAAAGAGAGAATAAAGAATTCAAATAATATTCTATTATTTGAGATTAGGAGTTTTTGAGAAATATTGCGCAAGTGTTCTGTTCACTCAGCAATCTGTATATCTGTCTATTCATATAAAGAAGGGTCTGAGAACAAAAGCACATAGGAATGGAAAGTCAACAATCTAGGACACCTGTGCAATAGGTAGATACAAACAAAATCAGCTTTACAAAAGCTGAGCAAAATATATCAAACAGCTATCTTAACAATATTGGTATGCTGTATTATATGCATTACAAAATACTGAACAAATTATTCTATTTATTTATATACAAATTTAGGTAAAGTACTCGTATAGTATTGCTAGTACAATAAGGAAATAAAAGGAAACATGATAAAATTAGGGAATAACCGAATAAAGAACTGTTTACAAATTACACTGTATTTTGAAGATCTTTTAAGATATTCTAACATATTCTCTCATACAAAAGATATTTTGTAGATATTCTAACACCAGAACTGAATGAGTTGGCCAGGTATAATAAAAGTGTCTTACTGACCTTCAAATGCAACCCTGTACCCTTCCATGAGTTTCTTTTTTCCACGTTCATACAGAAAAAGCAGCTGACAATCGTTATCAATCTGTCAACACAACTAGAAATTAGTTGGGAGCACCAGCAACAAACTATTAGTGACCATTTGGTAATTGGAGCAAGAGACATTATCCAACAAGATATGTAATAAGTTGATGATACCACCTCAAAGAGAAAATCAACTGAATTTAGATCAGCATATTTCCACTTTAAGAGGCCTTCATGAGTGCGAGGTATGTAAGGATCGTCCCAACCCTGGTTAAAGATATTGTCAGTAACAACCTTGATTCACTTCAATAAAAAAAGAAAAAGAAAAAGAAAACACTCAGTTTTTGTGGAAAGGAGGAGTTGAAATAAAATGAACGGACCAATGTATCTGAACTATGAGCTAGTCTAGGTAACAATGATCCTCTATGAGCTAGTCTATTGTCTCTTTTACTGGACATCATTTTAAGATCACTACAGAAACCAAAAGCATATTCATTCTTATATTGAATAAGTTGCAGTAGTATGTTGACCCTGGTATGAGATGGAATCAATGGGAAAAGGAAAAATCCTAAAAGGCTACAAACCACATGACAGAAAATAGGCGACTTGTTGGCATGACATTGAGCCCGAATTAAGTTATTCAACATATCAGAAAATCAAACCTTGTCTTCATGTTTAATACAATGAAAGAAATTAAACCCACCTGAAATATGAGACCATCTGCATCATGTGAGAGTTTTGGTATGAATTCGCTTAAAAGCTTTGTGACAGTAGAGAGCAACCAAAAATCTTTTCTCCTCACCTGATAATTTTGAACATTAATAGCCAAGTTAAGCTAGCAACGGAAAGTGAAGCTTAATATATACCCAGTTTTAAGGTTAGAGATGCATACCCGGAATGGCTCCATGTCATATCTATAGTAAGGATTTCTGCTCTGGAACCGTTCCTGATTCCTGGGTTCAATCACTTCTTTCTCAAGCATCTTCCACCGTTCATAAAATGGTCGCTGCACCAAGTTTGGACTAAATCATACATCGCTAGCTACACTTTGTATCAAAGAATTGACAAAGGAAAGAAAGAAAACAGATTATAGAGGAAAGCAATAATTTAGAAAAGCTACCAAAACATTAAGTCATGGTTAATTAGATAATCCAATGTTAAATCAATTTAAGGACATTTCATCCTTTCAGAAAATGTGACTGAAATATTCACCATCACACCATCTATTTATAATATATAAATCTTTAAGTGAGGACTAGTTCAATCAGTTGAGAAGTATGTATGTGCTGTTGTAAACCCCCTGGTACTGGACTTCGACTCC
Organism: Glycine soja; assembly: GCF_004193775.1. Taxonomy (NCBI): domain Eukaryota; kingdom Viridiplantae; phylum Streptophyta; class Magnoliopsida; order Fabales; family Fabaceae; genus Glycine; species Glycine soja. The sequence continues at coordinate 46,828,250 of NC_041019.1, read as the reverse complement.
TCCCTTTGAACCAAAAAAAGAAAAATCTAAAAGTGCAAAAAGTAGAGTGCAAAAAATTGGGTTGCGTTGTAGTTTGAGCATTATTCAACCATGCAAATAAATAACAGCTATAGGCAAGCACAAGTAATTTCCTGTTCCCAAAATCCAAAAAGAATGAAACAATAAGGTCAAAACCAAAGTAAAAGCATCCTCCATTATGTTGTGCAACTACAAATAAATCAAACCTCTATTACTGATACTCCATTGACTGCCATCAGATCATATATGAGGTATCTCCTTTCCTGCTTTTTTGAATCTGGCAATGTATCGATAATCATCTCCCCATCAAGTAATGTGAAGTGGTGGGTCTTCTCAGCCATGCCCTTGGAAGCAAGGATATATACATATCAGTTTATGCACCATTAATTTAAAACAGTTTAACAATCTCAGAAACTTTAACTATAAATTAGCATACATCATTTGTAATCCTGCAAGGAAACCTCATTTGGACCCTTCGAAAATTGAAGCTTCTATCAATCAAGTAACATCCGTCCATAGTTATTAGCATCATATATCTTGTTCCATCAGCTTTCCATGTTGCATAATAATAACGCTGTCGTAACAGTTGTAAATTCTCCCTGCATAGCAAGCAATCAAATTTAACATTTAACAAATACAGAAAAAACAGCAAATCAATAAGGAACTGTCTTGAAAATAACTCCTGCAATCGATAAAGATAATCACTATACGCACAATACAACAAAGTGTATAAATAAATGACAACTTTGGAAGCATTTATATTCGATAAACTATGCAAAAACGTCACTAATTGGCATAATTCAGACAAAGAATTTGTTGTTACGCCGACATCTGTATGAACTCTCCACATGCCCTCCTAAGCATAACTTGATTCATTTAAAGACTTATAACTATAGAAATATCTTAGAATGTGGGTTTTGGCGTAACTCAACCCCAAACTCATGGGGTGAGGGTATTCCCCACTTATATATTTTATCTTGGCTTTTTCTCTAACCAATGTCGGACTTGAATTTTTTTCAATACACCCCCTCATGCCCAGCACTTTTGAACTTGATGTGTGGATGACACATGGTGGGTGACCCGTTTAAGGGATCTAGAATAGACTTTGATACCATCTTAAAATATGGGTTTGGGCCAAACTCAACCACAAAAGCTAGCTCATGGGTAAGGGTTGCCCCCCACTTATATATTCTATCTTGGCCTTGTCTCTAGCCGATGTGAGATTTGGGATTTTCCCAATAAAATATAAATGATGGCATCCTCCCAACCCCAAAAAAACACAAGTAAAAAACATTGAAGTAGCAAATAGTATATTTTAAAATGACGACATATTAAGTACAGAGCATTAAAATTTGATTTCTCCTTGACAAATCTAGGCACTGGAGGTCATATAAGGAGACAGATTTTAAATTTTCTGGTAGAATATGGACTGGCCGGAGGTATATAGTTAACCACTCACTTACCTTTCACAATTAAGATGTGGGATGTAAGACTAGTTAGCTGTAATAAATTAAAGGTTAGCTTACTTTTCCTTATTTTGTATTTTTGTTTAATATTGGGCTTGTCCCAGGTCCCAAGACCAATTCTAATATTAGTTTTCATGGTTTTGGTAGAAGTATAGGCTAAATTATTGTAACAATGACAATCTGTGCTACAATTTGTTAAATTTGTTTGGAGGGTAACTTGTATTTTTAAGGATGTTTCTTTGGCACAGGCACAACATTTGACTTGGGATAAGATTAGGCATTTGATATCTTTTTGGCATCAAGTGCATGATTTTTTTAATTTTAATGGGGTTTCATTAACAAAATATGTTAGAGGGATTGGGAATCTTTGTACCATTGAGTTTCTCAGTTTTATTGGTTATCTGTTCCACTTTCTTCTTTAGGAGGATTTCTTATCATCCTTTCACTATATGTTTTTCTCTTCATGTTAATAAACATTAAACTTTATACTTTATATATACCTTAGTTATGATTTCAATAGTATCCCCAGTGGCAAGTCAGAAGTATTCACTCTAAGTCTACAGATTTAATCTTGACCCAAAAGGGATCTTTGACTGTCTCTTGATCTCTCAAGTGATCTATTCCTCCTACCCTCTAGGCTTCTGCTTATAGTAGTTGAAAGAACCATCTGAACTTCTCCCCTTCCACATTCATGTTGGGGCATCGTTTGGCATCGGAGTAACTGCACCGCTAATGTTGAGGATCACTTCTTCCCTCTTATGTGGTATCAGTAACAACAATAAGCCCCAAATTCACATAATAGGTGAGTTGTCCTGTTTGACTAGGAAGGATAAAACAGTCAAGAGAGAATGGCTTAGGCTCGCCAAACTGAGATGAATTGAATCCAACCAAAAGGGGTGAGGCTCAACTAAGTCTGAAGAGTGAAGCCTAAATGAACCGACTGAGTGTTGAATTGGACCTCATGAGGAAACAAGAAGCATGACTCATTATCAGACATTAAATGAAAAGGGCAGAAATCCACATAAGAACACAATGCTAACCACCAGCGTAATCATATGATTGGTTAGGCATAAAAGCATGCTATATGAAAGTATAGTGGCTATAGAACTAACAGCCTGAGGTTTACTGCTTGGTTATTATTACATATCAAAATATAGTGCATTATTGGCACAGATAAGTTGGACCTGTTTAAAGAAACTGGATGTGACCCTGGGAATTGCATGTGCCCTCTGGCCTGCACCATAAGAAATAGTAAGATGGCAATCTATAACAAACATCAGAGGTACATTAAGCAGGCAAAGCAAAACCATAAAAAGTAAAAGTGGAAGCAAATCACGTTATCAGCAACTAAGATAAACATAATATGAAGCATAATAGAACACATATTTCAACAAGAATATAGGTATCTGATTTATTTGATAAAAAAGGAAAACTTAATAATGTTAAACCTACAGAAAAGTAAAAAATTTACAGAACAAAAGATGTACATAGAAACTATAAGGAGCTTTACAAAAACAACATTCCACATTAAAAAAATGAAATCCAAGCTTGGTTGGGATGACAAATACAAGAAGAGCATTTAATAAAAGACAACAACGTGCCTGTTTGACCTAGCTGTGAAGCTTTTCTGTTTCAAAAATTGCTTAATCGAAAAAACTATATAGAAAACGTATTAGAAAATAGAAATAAATAATTTGGTCTATAAATAGTTTTTTCGAAAACGTATGCAAGTGATTTTGCTTCCTCAGTGAAGCCCCAATTTTTGCTTCATAACAGGATTACTTGCATCTCGTATCTCACCTGCAAGCCTTATTGACTAAGTGCCTTGAAAAATAGAATGAAATAACTAAAAGGTCTTATTGATTTCACAGCATGGTGAAAGAGGCTCCAAGTAAAGCAACCAGAAATCACAATATTCTGGTTCAAAATAACATTTTTTAAGAAAATTAGCAAAACTTCTACAATGAAAGATACTTATAAAATAACAAAACATTTTGCAAAAATATAATAATAGCATGTTCAAGATTGTCAGCCTCACGTGCCTAGTCATAGATAGGGTTGCTCATGGCTTGGGTATTTACATAACTATAATCATAACTACTAAATAACTAGATTATAAGTGGGTATTATAACTAAAATCATAATTAGTTTTATATAACTAGTTATAATTTGAAATAGCCAGTTATTGTTTTTAAAATATGGGTATATAACTGGTTATAAATAAACTAGTTATATAACCGGTTATATATAAAACCAATTACATAAAGGGTTATGAATGAATAAAAATAAGTTATTTGAAATAGTCATTTCTATAAAACTAGTTATAGTTTTATAACTATAACTATTTTTTAAATAAAAATAAGTTATTTGAAAAAACCATAACTATAAAACTGGTTATAGTTTTATAGCTACTTTTATATAACTAGTTATATAAAACTAATTATAATTATAGATATTTTTTTAAAACTAGTTATTTTGAGCAGCCCTAGTCATAGAATTGTATGGTCCTATGAGTTTTGGGGCTGGCGAATCTCCAGGGACTAGAGTCAGAACATTTATTTTGCTTGCCAAAACATGGGATCATTGATCTTGTCCGAAATGGGTTCATGGTGTTCGGTGGCTCAAGGTCATATTACTCGGTTCAGTGGAAAAAAGCATTTTTTTTAAACCTAAAATTTTTCACATCACCCAACTCAGACCAGACCTCTCTTCTCCCAAACTGCATTTTGGGTTTTCTCTTAGGGTTAGGTTGTATTTCTCTGTTATGGTTCTTTTCTCTTAGAATGTTGGTTTGGACATAACTCAACCCCAAAAGCTAGCTCAAAGGGTGAGGGTCGTCCTCCACTTATATACTTTATCTTTGTCTTATCTCTAGTCAATGTGAAACTTGGATTTTTTCCAATACACCCCCTCATACCCAAGCACTTTTGAGCTTGGTGTGTGGATAATATGGTGGGTGGCCCGTTTAATGGCTCTATAATAGGCTCTGATTACCATCTTAGAATGTCGGTTTGGGCCTAACTCAACCCCAAAAGCTAGCTCAGGGGATGAGGGTTTCCAATATTTCCCACAAGGCTACACCTGTGTTGTGGTTCTTTTCCTACTCCTAGGTTGTGAAATTCTCCTCTGTTCTCTGCTCTGTTTAGTGGACTTGGTTCTTAGCTGCATGGTGCAACTTGGGTCTTCTCTATTGTGTGACTAGGTCCCCTGTTCTCCATCATGCCACCTTGGTATTCTCCTCTCATTTCCTGTTGCAGGGTTGATTGATTTGCTGTCTGCAAAATGGCTTCAAGCTGTTGTGTGACTTGGTCCATATTCACTTGCTGTTTTAGTTTGTTATCTTTTATATTTGGAGTTGTACTTGACAATGTTCTGCACAAATTCAAGTTTATTACAGACACACATAAAGATATTTATATGTATGCATGTATGTTTAAGGGTAATTTTGCAATTTAGTAGGATCTTACAACCCGATCCCACAATTTTCATACTTCTTTCCCCCTTCTGATTCTACATAGCATCACGATTTGACAATCTTGGGCATGTCTAAGCACAGAAAATAACAACACAATAGCCCGATTTCTTCATATCAATGTAATTGAATAAACAATAAAAATTCAGTGATGAAACTATTAAAAACATCCTAATTGTATCACTGAGTTGTCAACACAGCGGGAGTTCAAATAATAAACTCCTGCATGGAAGACAACCATTTAAAAGGCTTACCCCAACACCTAGTTTGAGTGTTTGAAAGCAGAACTGACGAAATGCATCTTGCTGATCATTAGGAATCTCATCACCCAAAACATCATCATTTGTCATTATAGTGTCAGTCTCATGATTCTCCTAGGAAAATAGGAAACATATCGAGATTTAATTAGCTTTAGAAAAAGCATCTAATGTATAAAAACTAATTAACAACTTGGTTCAAGAATTGAATGAGGTTATCATATATGGTATTTGAGACAGACCAAATAAGAAAAAAATCAAGGTAGAATTGACAGACATCAAGAAAATATGCAGCATTGTCTTCTATGATGTATGAAACTTCAATAGTTATAGTACAATTGATAGGAGTGAAAATGGGCATAAGGAAAAGATGAAACGGTGGAAAAACAGGTGAATGACTTATTCAAAATCCCATAATTTTTCAACAGCCAATTTTTATCAAAAAAGAATTTACCAGACAGAAAAGAAGAAAGTAGAAATACGAGGAGGTTAAAATAATCCCTCAAACAAAGAAGAGGACATGGAGGAAAATAAGTCAAGAATGTAACAAGGATGTCCAATCTCTCTGCAATGGAATGTATTGGAATTACAAACATTGTATGGGTACTTGAACCTCTAGTCTCTGTTAAAAATATAGAACTACATTGTTGAAGGTTTAAGATACACACTGGAGAAAAATTATCACCCTCAGCTCTTAGCTTTTTATTAACACATATATAGTACAGAGAAAGAGAGAGAAGGGGAAAGTTGCCTTTGGATAGGGATTAGACACTCAGCTTCCCACACACTCAACATGACAACACATAAAACTTAATACACACTCAATCTCACACACACACACTCAAAACAGCCTTTTACCTACACAGCTATCTACAATATATATTTAACAGTCTCTTCAATATGATATCTAGAGCCACCTTGTTTGTTCTTTAAAGGTTTCTGCATCTGGTCAGCAGAACCTAAAATCTTGTCTTTGTCCCTTTGTCCAAACAGCAACCTCAATATCCAACACTCCAAATAGGAGGAAATTCAGTTGACAGTATTGAAACTTCTGTCATGGTATCTAATCGAAGGGGACAAGGTGGTCGTGGAAACCAAGGAGGACGAGCTGGAAGAGGAGGTCACCCTCAATGTTCTTACTGTAAGAGAGTGGACCACACACAAGACACTTGTTATTCTATTCACGGATTCCCCGAAAAATTGGTGAATATTTCAAAGTCTGAAACATCTGAGATAAAGTTTTCGAAGGCTGACTATGAAGAGTATCTCCAGCTAAAACTGCCAAGGAATCTCTAACATCATCTACTATAAGTGGTCATAACTCCACTGCCTACATTTCCCAATCTGGTAATAATCAAAGTCCATGGATAATTGATTCAGGTGCTTCTAATCACATTGCTGGTAATAGTTCTTTATTTTCATCCCTCTCTCCTCCTAAAATTCCTCATTTCATTACTTTAGCCGATGGTTCTAGTCTTCTAGAGTTGCAGCAACAGGAATCGGCCATGTATCATCCACTTCTTCTTTGTCTTTAAACTCTGTTTTGCTCATACCTGGTTGTCCTTTCAATATAATATCTCTTAGTCAGCTTACTCGTTCTCATAATTGTTCAGTAACATTTGATGCTAACTCCTTTGTCATACAGGAACGTGGTACGGGTCGGACGATTGGTGTAAGACATGAATCTCATGGTCTTTACAACCTCAAGCCTAATCTTTCTTGGGTTTGCAATGCTGTCACATCACCAAAGCTCCTTCATGAATGTTTGGGACACCCACATTTATCTAAATTAAAAATAATGGTTCCGAGTCTTGAAAAAATAAAGGACCTATTTTGTGAGTCATGTCAACTAGGAAAGCATGTTCGTTCTTCTTTTAGGCATGTTGAAAGTCATGTTGATTCCCCTTTTTCGGTTATTCACTCTGATATATGGGGTCCTAGTCGTGTTTCGTCTATGGGTTATAGATATTTCGTTACTTTCATTGATGAATTTTCTCAATGCACTTGGGTTTTCTTAATGAAAGAACGATCTGAAGTTTTTTCTATTCTCACTTCTTTTGTTAACGAAATTAAAACTCAGTTTGGTAAGACAATTAAGATCCTTAGGAGTGATAATGCGAAAGAATACTTTTCTTCTGCTATTTCTTCTTTTTTGTCAGCGCAGGGCATTCTCCATCAGTCCTCTTGTCCTCATACTCCTCAACAGAATGGCATTGCCGAAAGGAAGAATAGGCACCTTGTTGAGACTGCTAGAACATTATTGCTTCATGCCAATGTACCTGTCCGGTATTGGGATGATGCAGTTTTGACAACCTATTTTTTGATAAATCAGATGCCTTCTTCCTCTATTAAAAATAAAATACCACATTCCATTTTGTTTCCTAAAGAAACATTGTTTCATGTTGATCCACGTATTTTTGGATGCACCTGTTTTGTTCATAACTTGTCTCCAGGTCTTGATAAGCTTACTGCTCAAGCCATCAAATGTGTTTTCCTTGGATATTCCAGGTTACAGAAAAGTTACTGATGTTACTCTCCTGTTCACAATCGTTATTATATCTCTGCATATGTAACTTTTTTTGAAGAAAAACCATACTTTGCTCCCTCGATGGTTAAGTCCAATACTCTTCCAGAAGTTTTTCCTATTCCCTATCTTGGTCCATCACCTTCTTTGCAGGAATCAGAGTCAACTGTAGATTCTACCATAGATATTCCTGACAATCTTCTTCCACTTGAGCAGACTCAAAGATCACCTACCGTATATCGACGTCGTCCTCAAATTCCTGACGTAAAACTTGAAGGTAATGAAAGACCAGCTGAATCATGTCCTACTCCAGCAGACAACCCGACCATGGACCTACCCAAAGAGAATCTTGATTTGCCCATTGCTCTTAGGAAAGGTACTCGGTCTACACGTAATCCTTATCCTATTTATAACTTCTTAAGTTATCATCGTCTTTCTTCTTCGTACCATTCTTCTGTTTCCTCTTTATCTTTTGTTTCTCTTCCTAAAAATCTTTGTGAATTACTTAACCATCCAGGATGGCGACAAGCCATGATTGATGAAAGGCAGGCTTTGGAGCATAATGGTACTTGAGAGCTAGTTCCTCTTCCCCCAGGCAAGAAACCTGTTGGTTGTCGGTGGGTATATGCTATAAAAGTTGGGACCAATGGATAGATTGATCGCCTCAAAGCTCGATTGGTAGCCAAAGGTTATACCCAGATTTATGGCCTAGATTATGGAGACACTTTCTCCCCTGTGGCTATAATTACTTTTGTTCGACTCTTTCTTGCCATAGCTGCCATCCGTCATTGATCACTGTATCAGTTGGATATTAAAAATGCATCCCTACATGGAGAATTAGAAGAGGAGATTTATATGGAGCAACCACCGGGATTTGTTGCTCAGGGGGAGTCTAGCTTGATTTGCAAACTTCGGAGGTCTCTTTATGGACTCAAACAATCTCCACGAGCTTGGTTTGGAAAATTCAACTCAGTTGTTCAGGCTTTTGGGATGAAACGAAGTGAAGCAGACCATTCAATTTTGTATTGTCATACCTCATCGAGTAGATGTGTTTACTTGGTGGTCTATGTAGATGATATAGTCATCACAGGAAATGACCAAGAAAAAATTGCTCAACTGAAGGAACATTTATTTAGTCATTTTCATACTAAGGATTTGGGAAAACTTAAATATTTTCTTGGAATTGAAGTTGCTCAGTCAAAAGATGGGATTATCATCTCACAAAGGAAGTATGCGTTAGACATACTTAAAGAAACTAGTATGTCAGATTGTAGATCAATTGATAGTCCCATGAATCCAAATCAAAAATTGTTACCCAATCAGGGGGAGCCTTATTCTGATCCTGAAAGATATCGGAGATTGGTTGGGAAGCTTATCTACCTCACTATTACAAGGCCAGATATTTCCTTTGGAGTTGGAGTGGTGAGTCAATTCATGCAGTCTCCTCATAATGATCATCGGGATGTAGTAATTCGAATTTTGAGATACATTAAAAGGACCCCAAGACAAGGACTACTCTATGAAGACAAAGGAAACGAGTAAATAGGCATTTTAGTCCCTGACTTTGTAGCCCTAGGCATATTAGTCCCTAGCTTATTGAAATGTTAAAAATAGTCTCTATCTTTGCATAAGTGTTGCAAAATAGTCCTTGTCGTTAAATTAGAAAGTAACGCCATTAGTGAGGTGCATTGTTGGCAATTTTAGTGCCACGTGTGTTGCTTTTGCAGCAAATTAGTCCCAAATGACGTCGTGTGTTGCTGTTGCAGCATTCTTTCAGTCTTCTTCTTCTTCTCATACATTCAAAGGTGGAGCAGTTGAAGACACTGTTGCAGCATTCTTTCAATCTCTTCTTCTCATCCAGTTTTAATTTCACCCATCATGTTCCCTCATTCACTCCCACCCATTACTCTCTCTCTCAACCAAGTTACAAGTTTTGTGGCAGAACAACCGGCACGGTGAGGGACTCATGGGAAGATTGATGATTTGGCGAGTATGATTTCGTTGACGAGTTTGTGGCTTCACGGGAACAAGTTTGAAGGGAGTGTGCCAGATAGTATTGCGGATTTGGTTTCTCTAAAGGATTTGGATCTCAACGGGAATGAGTTTGTTGGGTTGATTCCGAGTGGTTTGTAGATCAAGGGGCAACGCATGTTCAAAGTGATTTGGATATATTCTGTTTTAGTTACTGTTGTGACATAATCATTTGTGTTTTACAATTTTATATTCTATAAAAATACAGATTGATCAAAATAGGACAAAGATTTTCCTTCGAAAACAAGTATACAAATTAAAATAAATTGTGTAAACGTAGCCCATGCTTTGAAAGCAGAAGAATGATTTATCAATCAGTATGAACTCCTTGTGCAAGAGAACTTAGATGAGTACTAGATGCTTACATGAAAAAAAAAATGCATCAATATTTTTTTCCTCAAGCTATGTACACTTGAAGACTGGGGCATTATATCACGAGTTAATTAAGGTGATTTACCCAAAATATGGTACATCTCGAGAATTTTTTATTTAAAACAATAAAACTTAACTTGAACTTGAAAAATTAATCCTAACAAAATATTAGAATAAAGTTTATAAACACGTAATTTAAAAAGAATATATGCACGGTACAAGATCACAAGAAAATTATGAATATAAGATAATTTGATACAATATTTAAGTTTAATAGCAAAAAGTAGAGATAGTTTATCTTACTTTACACACACACACAGAGTATACTAGCAAAGCTGCTTCCATTCCCCTACAATATTCCCTTCCTCTCCTTTCTCCCTTTATCTTCTTTTTCTCTCTTTTTCCATCCCTTCCAAAATGAAGTTGCTAAATATTGTAGTTATTTACGTACCTTAGGGCCACGGGGGCCATTTCTCTCGAGAGGAGTAGAAGTGGTATCACAATTGGCGCAACGGCGAACGAGGAGAGGATCGGTGGTGTTGGTGGTTTGGGAGGACTTGGAATGGGATTGAGGGTTGTTGTGTTTGGATTGTAGTAAGTCCCGGCAGAAGTTAGAGACGAAACAACGTTCGTGGCGGCTTCGTTTTTCTTCGTCTTCAGAGAAGTAGGTGGAAGGGGTACCGAGGGAGAGGGTGCAGTCAACGGAAGAAGAGGAAGAGGGAGCGAAGGAAGAATAGTCATAAATGTTGTCAGAATCATTGTAGGGTGGTGGTTTGTGGTTGGGCATGGAGAAGAACATGGCAAAGGAGCTGGTGATTTGGCTGTGAAACATACCACATGTGCAAGGTCCCATCACGTGCCTGTGGGAGCCACTGCAACAGCGATGTCACATGGGTTTGCTTGACTTGTCACATAGACATATGACTAATAGTGAAAATTGAATTTTAACGGTATGGACTTAGTTGCATAACGGATGTAAAGATAGGGACTATTTTTAACATTTCAATTAGCTAGGGACTAATATGCAAAAGGACTACAAAGTCAGGGACTAAAATGTCTATTTATTCCAAAGGAAACACTCAAATAGTTGGATTTTGCGATGCAGATTGGGTAGGATCACCCATCGATAGGCATTCCACTTCAGGATATTGTGTGTCTGTTGGAGGAAATCTTGTCTCATGGAAGAGTAAGAAGCAAAATGTTGTTGCAAGGTCTAGTGCAGAGGCTGAATATAGAGCTATGACTGATTTGTGAGCTCATTTGGATTAAACAACTTCTTCAAGAACTGAAGTTTGAAAATACTCAACAAATGAAACTATGTTGTGATAATCAAGCAGCCCTACATATAGCTTCTAATCCAGTACTCCATGAGAGAACTAAATATATTGAGATTGATTGTCATTTTGTCTGTGAGAAAGTCCTTTCTAAGGAAGTTATTACTGAATTCGTTAGTTCTAATGATCAACTAGCAGACATTTTTACAAAATCTCTAAGGGGACCAAGAATTCAAACTATTTGTTCCAAGCTTTGACCATTTGACTTATATGCTCCAGCTTGAGGGGGAATGTTGGAATTACACACATTGTATGGGTACTTGTTCCACACATTGCATGGGTACTTGTTCCAATAAAGAATAGTTTTTTTTTATCAGTAAAACTAAATATATTATATATATAAATGATCAAAAGTACCAGAGGTACTAGTACATAGGGATATACATCCTCATATCTAGACACCAAAACTGAGGTATTCTAGATATTAGGAGAACATGTGTTTTGTTCTAATTGTAACACCCATTACATAAGAAAACCTTGGCTAATATTGCTTGACCATTGGTTTAGATGGGTTGAGAAATGTTTCTCAAAATGTCTAAGCCAAGTCCAGGTCAAGAAAACAGCTTCATCAAACAATCTGTTAGCATCAAATTCTGCATTTGAGAACAGAATTCTGTTTCTTAATTTCCAAATGGCCCAAGTTACCGCCATCCACCAGTATCTCCATCTCTTAATCCTTAAACCTTCTGCCTGGATGAAAATATGCTGTAGAAAATTTTGTTTAGGCCCAAGAGGAAAGGCACTTTTTAAATTCAACCAAGACATCGATTCCCACCAAATAGGTTGGATGAAGATGCAATGGAAGAATAAATGAGATGCCTTCTCTTCAGCTTCTCTGCAAAAAGGACAGCGTAAATACTGAAGCTGTACTTGTCTCCTATGCAGATTCATCCTTGTTGGTAGCCTGTCCTTTATTAGCCACCAAGCAAAAACTGTTATTTTACTAGGAATTTTAATCTTCCATAATTCCTTACACCATTCCTCTTGCTGACCTCCTGTAGAAGCTTCCAAAACCAGATTATAGGCACTGCGTGTGGAATAATTCCCTGATTGATCACCTAACCATTCCCATTGATCTGATCCTTGCTGCTGAATGTGTATACCTTCGATATCCTTTAGGAAATTGATGGCTGACTCGATTTCATTTTCAAATAGTGATCTTCTCCACAGAAGCTGCCACTCCCATCCTGATTGCAGGTGCTGTCCCATCTATCTAATGGTTTGGTTTTGCTGTGTAGATATTTGGTACAGTCTAGGATACCTCTCTACTAAAGGTTGCTATTGTTGATTCCATTTATCTTCCCAAAGCCTGACCTTATCCCCTCCTACAATCTTCCACCTCATTTTGCTGTGAACTATGTCTCCATGATGTGCAGAATTAACAATTTGTTTTAAATCCTTCCACCACATAGACTGATGCCCTACCCTTCCTGCTTCATAGAGACTCCTCCACCCCCCATATTTTGACTCCAACACTCTGGACCATATCTCTCCCTTCTCTTGCAACAAATTCCATTCCCATTTGCCGAGTAAGGCAAGATTAAAGGTACCAATATCTTTAATCCCCAACCCACCTTTTTCCTTTGGCATACATACTTGGTCCCATTTAATCCATGCAATTCTATTCTGCTCTAGTCCTCCACCCTACAAAAATCTATGTTGTATCCTTTTTAGCCTTTCCACCACTGTTTTTGGAATCCTGAAAAAAGACAAGAAATAAATTGGGATTGATGTTAGTGCAGCCCTAATTAATGTCACTCTCCCTCCCCATGAGATGTATCTTTGTTTCCATTTTGCCAATTTCCTCTCATACTTGTGGATAATGTTGTTCCACATTTGTGTTCGCCTCGGATTAGCCCCTATAGGTATGCCAAGATATGTAAAAGGAATAGTTAACAGGCTGCAGTTTAAATACTTAGCAGCATCACTCCTCCACTGATCTGAAACCCCGAAAGCTCCAAAACAACTCTTAGCATAATTAATCTTTAGGCCTGAGATTAACTCAAAAGCCCTCAAAGTAGCCTTTAATGCTCTCACATTTTCCATAGTTGCTTCTCCAAAAAATAGTGTCATCCGCGTACTGTAAAATACTTATGTCAACCTTTTTTGATCCCACTGGATAGCCTTTGTACATGTTTTCAGCTATTGCCTTTCTCTGCAGTCCAGATAAAGCTTCCACAATCACATTAAACAGGAAGGGTGCTAGCGGATCCCCCTGTCTAATTCCTTTTTGAGGTATAAACTCATTTGAGGGACTTCCATTCACCAAAACTGACATTGACATAGACTTGAGGCTTCCTTCAATCCATTTGATCCATCGGGAGCTGAATCCAAACCTTCTCAGCATATACCACAAGAATTCCCAAGATACCGAATCATATGCCTTCTCAAAATCTATTTTAAAGATAAGGCAAGGCTTGTGGTTCTTTCTTGCTTCATCTATTATCTCATTGGTGATTAGTACACTTTGCAACAAGTGTCTACCTTCGATGAAAGCAAATTGTGTTTCCTCAATTATTGATGGCATCACTTTTCTGATTCTGTTTGCAAGCAATTTCGCCACTATCTTGTACATGCACCCAATTAAGGAGATGGGTCTATACTCTCCCAAATGTTGTGGGTTTGAAATCTTGGGAATAAGAGCTATAAAAGAAGCATTACAACCTCGGGGAATAGCACCATTGACATGAAACTCATGGATATATCAAAATATATCATGCTTTAAAGTATCCCAAAACTGCTTTATGAATCTGAAATTAATGTCATCAGGACTTGGGCTCTTGTCATTGCCACATTCCCAAACAGCATTCTGAATTTCAATCTCCTGAAAAGGGGCCACAAGCATGGAATTCTGTTGTTGGTCTATGGTTTTGAAACTGATACCATCAATCTTAGGTCTCTGAAAATTTGCTTCTTGAAATCTCTTGGAGAAGAAGGTTCTGATTTCTTCCTTCACCTTATTAGGTTCATATGTCCATTCACCTTCAATGAGTAGTCCTTTGATGAAATTTCTATTTCTATTTGCATTCACCCTGATATGGAAAAATCTAGTGTTGCAGTCTCCCTCCTTTAACCATCTTGATCTAGATTTCTGCCTTAGCAATGCTTCATGGGCCTGGGCAGCCACCCACAAATCTTCCTGCAGCTTCTTTCTTCTTGAAATTTCCAAATCAGTCATCTGTCTATGCAATGTGTCCTCCTCTAATTTATTAAGCTCCACTTCCAAGTGCTGGACTTTTTTAAAGCTATCCCCATATTCTTCCTTGTTCCATATCTTTAATCAGCACTTCAACCTTTTGATTTTTTCTTTTAATACATATGCTCCCCATCCTGAAACTTGGGCAGAATTCCAGCATTGATTGACTACTTCTCTGAAAGACTTATCTGTTAGCCAGCAGTTTAATATCCTAAAAGGTTTAGGACCCCAATCCACATTGTTAGCTTTAATTAGGATAGGACAATGATCTGAAAATTTTCTTGATAAGGTAAACTGCACACTTTCTGGCCATGTGTCCCTCCATTCAGGGGATATTAATGCCCTGTCTAATCTGCTTTTAGACTCATCATTTGGCCTAAACCAAGTGTATTGTCTGCCCACAGTAGGAACCTCTAATACCTCCATATCCTCGATCCATTCATTGAATTCCTGCATACTGTTGTCTCCAAGTAGCCTGTCAGTTTTTCCACTTCTTTCATTTGGGTTCCTTATGCAATTAAAGTCCCCAAGCACACACCATAATCTTACTTGGGATGCTTGTTTCAGCTGTCTCACTGAATCCCACAATATTCTCTCGTTATATCACAAGGAGAATATATTGTCACAATGCATATTTTCAGGACCTCTCTGATGCATTCTCCTTCCAAGAAAATGAATCCATTTCCAATGACCTTATTTTGTAGCTTGAAAGCTGTTTCAGTCCACATGCATAAAATGCCACCAGCTGAATTGTTTGCAGGTTGCATCTCCCACATGACTTCATCACTACCCCATATAGCCTGACATAATGTCTTATCAATGTTGTCTTTCTTAGTCTCCTGCAAACATATCATATGAATATTTTCTTTGTTGATTAATCTCCTAATGGTAGCCCATTTTACTCTCCTCCCCAGACCTCTAACATTATATGAGGCTATATTCATGGATCCATAACATTAGCTCCCAACCTCTCAGCTTCCAATCTGTCTCTGGTTTCCATACTGCTTAATTTGTTTAGAATTTTGCTTTGTTGGTCATCTTCTTTGTTTCCCGTTGTCACCCCCAATTGCTGGATCATTTCCCACATTTTAAAAGCTTCCTGGGCCTGTATAGTATCTTCATTTGGCTCCTGTTCTAAGTCTCTGTTGATATCTCTTGTTTCACTTCTGGAATTATTTCTGCTGCTATTTTGCTGTATGATATTTGGTTGCTTATGGCTTCCTTCCAAATGTATCTGCCCTTCTAGCCTTTGATGTCTCCTATGGGACCAACTTCCACGGCAGTATACCTGCCAATTACATCCCATTGCTTTTTTATTGTTGGAGGGGGTATGGCCCAAGTAACCTGGAGGTTCATTAAGTAATTCAGACCCACATTGTAAAGCCATATTCTGATACTCAGATCTTTCTTCTCTGTCATGCGCCCCATTATTTACCACAACCTCAACCTGCTTACCCTTTGTGGGACTGCTTTCAACTACATAGTCACATGAAGGGGACTGACACTTCACACCACTGCTCTCCCCCTTCTCTCTCTGCCTACTTTCGTGAACAACACAGGCTTGCATCTGTTGACCATTGAGATAGCTTTCCATACATGGAAGTTTTGCTGCATGCATCTCGAAACTTGCGTTGAACGTTGTCTCATCATTCAGTCCGGTAATTACCCGCGGGTCTTCGTCATTATCCATGGGGTCTTTGGCCTGCTTCCATCCATTGGTCAATCTGGTGATTGTAGTATCTCCGACGCCGACAAGGCTTTGTGGGGTGTTGGAGCGATGGTTCGATGGCGAGGCTCGCACAGGCTCTCGGTTGGTATCCTCAAAAATTGTATCGTCTACGAATTCGTCTCCGGTGAGGCTATCGGCGGATTCCTGTTCGTCCGACGAATCGCTGTAACAACTTCCCTTATTGTGGTGTTCACATCTCGTTGACCCGCACTCCTCAGCAACGTAAACTTTGAAGGTGTCGCCGTTGCCGTCGACGTGAACTTCGATGACGTGCTTGATCGTCGGCGGCCATGGGGTCCTTATGAGGACTCGTGCCCTATCCACTCGTCTTTTAGTTTCAACATCCTCATCTACATCCACCATGTCTCCTATAGTTCCAACGATCTGCCTGATATGATTCTTGTCCTAGACTTGCAGTGGAATACCCCAACAGTGGATCCACACCATCCTGTTTCCGGTGCGGAGGTTTGGCTTCCATTTCTCCAGTGAGTAGAAAGGAGAAATATTTCCATGCATTCCCCCGTTCATGATTCGTTCAGCCGCGACTTCATTCATTCCAGTTAACAGAACTTGATCATCCCCCAAGTATCGCGGGGTTAAATCCAGTCCTAGCTCCCATCTCAGTTCCTCTTCCAACACTTCGAACCTGGCGGGGTTGGTCAGTCGTCCAACCTATGCGTCTTCTAACCACTTAGTTTCTTCTTTCTTCACATGTAAGTGTACAGAGGAGGTGCTACTTTCGTGCCGTGGAGAAGGTTGCTTTTGTTCGTGTTTTCGTGGCTGAGTGTTATTTTTCTTCCTGTTATTTTTCTTCCTGACCGCATCCGCGTACAAGAGTGTTGTTCTCTAGGGTTGCTGCATGTTTCGTAGACCTCGTATGGGCATGTTTCCTCTTTCGGTCTTTATCTGTCTACCCATGTTCTCATATGTTTGTCTCGCTCGATTATACTTGGGAACATTGACGAAGAGCTTCAGACCTCCAATGACACTGTTATCTAGCTTCCTTTCCATTAAGTCTATATAAATATAGATCAGCTGAGTGGGTTAAGCACTCAAGCATTTCACAACCTCTAGTCTCTTCAATAGAATGGGAAAACACCAACGAAAATGAGATGCTGCAAATGAAAACTAGGGTAGAAGCTCAGTTTCGTTCTAGTCAAATTAAGTACATCAAAGAACAACAAAACAAGCACTGTAGTGAACAAACCAACAGAATCTGCTCAAAGTGAAGGGGACAACCAATAGGCATCCAACACATCAGATAACATATTTCAAAGGAACTTAACCACTCTACAATGCATGAACAATCAGACCACTGTAGTGCAGTCACCCCCCCCCCCCCCCCTTCCCCAAAAAAAAAGAAAAAAAAAAAACCAAAAATGATTTTGAAGGTTATACTTTTACATTTTTTTTCAGAAGAAAACCTTCAAGTTGGTCCCTGAAACAATTTTTTTGCTTTATTTGGTTTCCCCCAGGAGAAATCCCAAGCTCGACCACATTTGAATCAAAACTAGAGAATTGCTAACCAAGCAAAGGACTTGATCTCAAGAAGAAACCTACCTTTATTAGAAGAATTAGTAAGAAACAGGAAACAAGACTAACATGAAAACACAACAGAAGATCAGCAACCTATTCATATAGTATGATATATCAATAAATCCAAAATATTGGAATTCACTTCAATATTATCCATACATGCAAAGGAGAGCCTGGCACTCCATCATCATCGTCATCATCTGGCATTGCTTCACCATTGAGATCAACAAGCTCAGGAGTTCTCTTCCACTTGGGGGTAGGAGGACAAACTATCATTTCAGGCTTTTTTTCATGATAAAATGCATATAATGCATCAATGTACTCAGGTTTATAGATTCCCGGAGGGCGTACATCAGAAAATATTTTTATTGCCTGCAGAATGATCAAATCAAAAGTATAAATACTTGACTTAAATTGCATCTATACCAGAGATATAAAATCATATGGTAACTCCAACCCTGACCTGAGTAACAGACATTGACATTGTGCGCATCAGATAATGGATGATCATGTATCCTGTCCGATTATGACCATGTGTACAATGAACAAGTATATACTTCCTCGAGTGTTTTTGACGAAATAGAAATTGTGTAACCTGGAGTTGAAAATAGTTAAAAACTTGTGACTAAAATGATGTTGCTCTAACAGAAAGCATCTATTTCTCCTCTCCAAAAAGGACAAAGCATTCATGATTTTTTTTTTTTTTTGTAATTTCAAAACACAGACAAGATAAGCAACCAAAAATCACATCACATGCGAGCATAAAAGTATAAATGATGTTAAAGTTTAATAAGATATTCTCCCTCCAGTCCTTATCATAAGGCCTAAATTAGAAGTGGTGTTTGGTTCTTCTTATAAGACCCAATCCATAATGTCATGCATTAATTTTTTTTCACAAAAATACCCTTAATTATGAATCATTTTTCTGAGTTCAATAAATAGTAAATGAAATACATTAATGCCTTGGGTTCTTTGGAAGTTTAACTTTGTCTAGTATAAAGAGCATTTTCAGAACCTTACTATGACTATTCACATGCATAGCCAATAAAAATTAAAGTAATAAATATATTAGTGATGAAAGATATTAAAGGAATTAAAACTAATAATAATATTTAAAAAATAATAATAAAAGTATGTCTCATTAATATTAGGGATAATTTTAAAGAAAAACATATATTTAAGACAAACTTAATACTACTAACTAAACTAACTAGTTTTCTTAATTATTAATTAGATAATAAAAAAGAATGATATTTTAGGAGGAAAAAAAAGTGCAGATGGTATAACATTAATACTACTAACTGAACTAACTAATTTTCTGAATCTTGGTAAATTAGTTAATTGGGTCTTATAAAAAAAAAAGGACAGGAGGGAGTATAAAATTAAGATATAAAACCAAATAATTATTAATTAGATAATAAAGAAGAAAGATATTTTAGAAGGGAAAAAAGGTGTAGATGGTATAACAATGAAATTTGCAAGCATAATATATTCTATAGAAAATGTTAAAAAGTTGTAAAAGAAAATACGAAATCAATGCATCAAATAGTTTTGAAGGTATCAGAAATCCTCACTTCTGCAGCATGTTGATGAGGTAATGTGTGTGCTTAATCATGCAAAGAATAACAAGCTAGCCTACCCAACAAAAAGAAATATATGCCATATTCTTAAAAATAACTCGGGAAGATTACAACAATATAATTAAGAAAGAAACGAACCTCATAGACAAAATGATTAACAGATAAATTATCAGGTACAGAATTGCGGCCCTTGCATTGAATCTAAATCACAACAATGATCTTCAAATGTAAGGACAAGAAAGAGGAGTGACAGTTTTAAAGACATAATTAAAAGAATTAGTTGGTGAGCAAAGGTGCACTACAAACCTTAACATGCTTGATACCCTCTTTCTTTAAATCTGCTACTGGATAGTATCGAGAAGTATTCGTCAAATCAATTACCAGACCAAGCTGCAAGGCAACACAATAGAGTAATTGTAAAAAGAGAAAGTAAAAAAAATGATACAAACCAGGATGCAATGTATACTATACTGCTGAGGAGAATTAGCAAAGATCGTAAATTAAAAAAAAATAGATTGTATAATTCTCTTTTATCTTGTTTTCTAAGAATGTAGAAATCCCTTTCATTTAGATCACTCTTGCACTTAAAATTAAATGAAAAGGAAGAGCAAACAGATTCAACAATTAAAGTATTGTGAAACATTAAACTTTTTCAATAAAGTCTACTTACCTTTCTCCCTAAAACTCTCTGTTGATGTATCACTTGTTTAAATGAGTATCTTTTACCAGGAATGATGTAGTCATTGAATGATTCACCAAGTGGAACCTTCGATGGTATCATGCAATAAATTTCCTGGCCAAATGAAGGGCAATCCAACCAACCTGCAGGTAAATAATAAAATGATAATACTTTCCTTTACAACCATCTTAATCTATCACAAAGTATATTGTGAATATATCAAATGATTGAAGAAAAAATAGCAACCCAACAGCATTCATAAATATAACATGCTCTAATATAATGTTATGTGTCATTTTGTTGTATCACAGAACCTCCATTCAGTACCATAAAAAGGCAGGCTGCTTGTAACTTAACAAAATAGCATGCTAAATTTTATTTACCATGAAACAAATTTTAGACTAAATTAAGCAAAAAACATGTGACATGCAGTAAAATATCCTACAGAATAATCCAACACAAGTATAGAAATGGAATAGTACTAAGAGCTATCTGGATTTCCCAATTCTGCAAACAATAGCATTATTTGAAAATATTGTTGGAATGAAATGCCATTATTAATTACAACTGGCAAGAGAACAGGGAAAGAAATCCTTACCTGGAGGAAGCTTACTTCTATCATATGATTTAAGGATCTTAGTATGAAATAACTGATCATGTCCAGGTGACTGTGATACTTGCACAGGTTTGTCATCTGAACGTTCTCTTTTCAACTTTCTTTTTCTTTCTTCACGTTCCTAAAAAGAAGCAGGAACTCAATATTAAAGAAGAGACTTTTAAACGTAAACTACATTTGATTACTTTTTGAACCCATAGAATCAGGGGAAAATGTGGCATAGATATGATTGTAAGGCTAAAAAGAAATCTAGTCAAAGACTCCAACCAGTTCTGATTAAAAATTGAGGTAGCAAAGACCCAATTTCAGGACTGTAAAATTTTCTCTTTATTTTAATGCTTTCCATAGATAGGTAGCTGGAATCATATCAAATCCTAAGAATCTAATAACTATATAACATCTACTAATGCTGCTACAGAATCGGCTTAGTTGATTTTGAAAGTGGGCATAGTTATCAATCTCAGATAACAGCACATAGCAGCTAACTTTGAAAACACTAACAGACTAGCAGGAATCAGAATGACTGTTATTTTAAATATTACGATTGATACAAACTAAATAATTTATCCTACACATATAAATACCTAAAAAACAACACAAAAAAACAAAATTAAAGAAATTCATGATAAATAATAAGTCACAATTTACACACAATCACCATAAATCTAGGAGCAATAAGGGCAAAGTAATCAAGTTATAAAATGAAGGATGATGGCAACATTAATAGAAAAAGAACCTAACAAATTGATTAAAAAGAAATTACCAAAATATGAATTGGGAAATCTAAAGAAGGAAGAAAGAACAGAACACAGCAGTGTTATCAATTGCAGGTCATGGAAAATGGCAGAAAACCAATAATCTGATATATCGTATAGCAGATAGCATCGCTGACAAATAGCAAAAGTTGCATAGCAGTTGATATATATGATATACACACACACACACACACAAATATATAATTTAAGTTGTATGCAAATAAAAAATAGCATAATATTAATTAAGAAATTCAATTGGCTGGACACTCAGCCACAGATGAAAAGAGGATATAGGAAGCATGCTGCACCCACAAAAGTGGATGTTGCAATCATGGAATGAGGAATTCTGCAATGCAATAGTGCTCCAGTGCTCCTACAGCAGCTATTTAACAACGGTGGAACATAGCATAAAAAATAGTACTTGAAATTGTGAAGAAATAGAGGTCTAAACAGAAGTAGCTTTTGTGGAATATTTTACCAAAAATAAATATGTTCAAGGGGTAAAAATGGGTTTTTGAAGCCTCTGTCATGGTAGTGCTGCTATATTGCGCAAAAAGCAGCTATTTTGGCTGCTATTGAAAACCACTCCACTATCTGAATCCCATGGCTGCTCCACTCCATTATCCCTCTATGGCGCACTATAGACTATTATGATTGCAGGATATCTGATTTCATACCTTCCAAGTTTCCAACAGCTCTTTACAAAAATTATAAATTATATAAATTGATCTTGTATTGTGGTTCCATGCCAAGGCATGGTAGCATCCAATTTTACAATTTCTACCCAGCATCACCAATATTAAAATTTAGTATCCAGCTTTGCATAAAAAATATAATTCTTCATAATTCATATAACTGAATAGTATAGTCAGGTCAATTTAACACTAAAATGACATGTCAAAATGAAAGTAAATGTCTCAAGTCTCAACGAAACCCGACAAAAATCCTATAAGGAAATATCATCATATAAACTATAGCAATAAATGAGAAACAACCATCACAGTAGTCAACGGCGACATGAATCAAAGCCAACTTAGACCACCATGACATAATCAAGTCAAAGAAAAAGCATAAAAATAACAGAAAGGATACCCGGCGAGCAATATCAACTGCAGATTCCACACGCTCTTCTGGAGCATGGTACTCTTCAACCTGGTCCCCAAAATCATCTTGATCGTCCTCTGGCACAGGTGAGGCATTCAAATCCACAGCAACTATCATTTTGCAGCAGCAGGCAACATTCGCCCGCCAGAGTGCAATTCAAATAACATGTAACTATCTACACACGGTAGTGCCTATAATCCTCCTACCTGCACCACCATTAAAACAGCAACCCTGGTATTAAGCCAGCATGCCTCAGCAAGATTTCTTAAAATCAAATGAAAGACAATTTCTACTAGCTTACTGTTCAAACATCAAGGTTTTAAATTGTGGTCACAGTTTCATCATGATACTTGATGTTAAAGGAAATTGCAGACAAATGCGGTAACACAACCACAATTTAAGTTGCAGCCAAAATCACGGCAGCAGACCATTTTCAAAAACTTTGTCAAACATCATAATTATTATCTAATTCTCCTAACCCAGCGGGGAAAAAAAAAGACGAATTTTTTGTTCTTCCTACAACTCAGTTAACCAAAGACCCAATTTTTTAAAAAAATAATTAAATAATTAAATAAATACCCTGCTTCTCTCTCACACACACTCTCATTCTCACTCTGTCATATCCTCCCAACTCCAAGGAGCAACATAGTTTCAACCGAAAGCTTGCAAAATTCAACTCAACATTCTCAGCCGAAGCACAAGAACTCGCAAAATTAAACAACAGCGTCGAGTAGCAAAGGGAACGTACCTCAGCAAGCAAACGAAATTAACGACGAATTCCCTTCGCAGAGCGAAATTGAAACAACAATCTCTACTTTGCGCGAGGGTGAAAACCGAAACTGGGTCGATCAGAATGAGTGAACGGAACTCGCTCTGTGACGCACGCGGTGAATGGAATTGGCATGGAGGAAGAGCAAAAACCCTACTAGAATTATGGCACAAAACGCTTCTCCCTCGTCATGGTGTCAAAACTCCAAACCCTAGAGCGAGAAGCAGAAGCAGAAGCAGAGAGAGAAAGAGAGGTGTTTGTTTGTTCGTTGGATTAGTGAAAGAAGTAAGGAGTTAGCTTTGTTTTGTTTGTTGCCGCAGGGAGAAAGAGAGTGACAGACGAAGCCAGGAGTAGACGAAGAAATAAAAACTAAAAAGCAATTCGAAATTTGTCAGTTGGAAAGCAAATTTTATATTGTATACAATCCATAAAAATTTATATATTACTATATTAATACAATCCATAAAATTAACGCAATGACTGAACTCATCATTTACACCCATGATATGTAAAAAAATTTAAGATAAATAATAATGATGCCCGACTAAATAAATTAGTCCTTTGACCCAACGTATCATGTGACATAATAGTCTTTTAACTCATGATAGAAAGAAATATTAGTACATTAATATATCGTATTATATAAAATTTTAAGAAACTTTAGAAAATGTTTTATTCTGTCGAAGTAATTACTTTCAAAGATTTTTTTTCTACATGAATATATTTAATAAATTTTATTTTTCCATAAAAAATAATATTACTTCCATAAAACAATTTTTCAAATGAACTAGTATTAATTTAATCATTTTACCTTTGTAATATTTAATAGAATTGACAATAAAAAAATCATATAATATTTTTAAAATATAAAAATATGTTGAGAACAATTATAAAATTTGCAAAAAATATAGGTATTTTTATAAAAAAAAATCATCATATTATGTGTTGTATAGAATTGTGTAATTTTTTTTAATGAAAATATTAAAAAAATGTTCCAACTAAAGGAATTTTTTATCCGCCACTGATTAGTATGTTATAAAAATACTTGTGCATGTATATATATAAATGCAAACTATTTTTCTTTTTCAGACAGCATACTATTATATTATATTATTATGTATAGTATTAATAATTCGCCACTTCAAATATATCACTAATACATGTATTTTTTATTGGATTAATTAAATTTTTATTTTTTCAATTTTTTTTTGTCAACTTTAATCTTTTATTATTTTTTCAGCATTATTAGTCCCTCTAAATTTTTTATCTCTAATAAGTGCAATTTATGGAATCTATGTTGAGTTTTTTTTTTATCTCCTAATGATTGTTATCACAATGTGACAATATAGTTAAACAATTCATACATATTTTTCTCTAATGTTATAGTTTTACGTAATCTTTAAATGATTCACTTTTACATGACTCACACTTAAATGATTCTCCTTCAAATGATAAGAAAATGTTTTTTTAACCATAAGCAATAACATTAAAATCTCTTCTAATGATAAAAAAAAAAAAAAAAACTAAACTAAACAATGATTTCATAAAATAAAAAGGACAAATAGTTATTTTTGTCCCTGAATGTGTAGAGCGTTGACACATTTGTCCCTGAAAAATAAAAATTCAAATTTTAATCTCCGTAAGTAAAAAAAGTACGACAAATTCATTCATCTATTAATTTTCGTTCATTATCGTTAATGAAAGAGCTTATGTAGCACATTCATGGACGAATTTGTTTACACATTCAGGGATGAAAATGGTTATTTATCCAAAATATAATGTAATCTTTATTTTTCCCCATTTCTTAATCGTTGCAAGCATAACATTACAATAAACGCTTAAAAAATAGGAAAGCAAGCATAAGTTAGAGCAATCATAATAATAAGCATAATATTGATTAATAAGCATAATTTGTCAGTTGCTCTGAACTTTCTATTATGACAAAGTTGGGTCTCATTTTTTGTAAGGATTAAATTAATCAAGTTGTTGTTGCTACTATTCATCTCCTTCCTTTGTGCATCCAGAGTTTCGTCATCAAGTTGTGAATCATCGTCAGTCCCTCCGTTGTTGCCCTCAGTGGTCGTCGTGTCATCACGACAGGCTCGTTGTCGTCTCCGCCGTAAGTGTTGTGCTCCCTACCCCTCTTGTGGTGTGATTGTTTTGCAGATTGGGAAATCTGTATAACTCATACAGATTGTTCAATTTGTATATCTCATATGGATTGATCAAACTGTATGAGTTATACGGATTAAGCAATTCGTATAAGTCATACGAATTACCCAATCCGTATGACTTATACAGATTGAATAATCCGTATAGGTCATATAGATTGTGTAATCTGTATGATTTATACAGGTTGCTTAATCCATATAACTCATACGGATTGCTCAAGTCCTTTGATCGCATGTTCCTTGGACACTATATTGACTTTTGTAGAGAGGTGGCATAAGAAAACTAGTTGTTTCCATCTTCTTGTGGGAGAGGTGACCATCACCTTCGATGATGTGACCTCTTTGCTTCATCTACCCATCACAGGCGCCTTCCATAGCTTCGAGACTCTTCATGTTGACGAAGAGATGTTGTTGTTAGTGGAATTACTTGAAGTGAGTGTAGATGAAGCCAGAGCTAAGATGGTACAATGTCATGGGGCATATGTACGATTATCATGGCTACAAGACATTTATCATAGCAAATGTGATGTCGCACACTGGACTATAGTAGCTCTCGAGCTTATCTATTGCATTTGCTAAGTTGCACTCTTTTTGCTAACAAGAGTGCAACACACGTGCATGTGGTGTTCTTGGACGCCTTTCAAGACCTCACCTACAGTGGAAGCTACGCATAGGGAGTTGTCACCCTAGTACATATGTACGACAATTTGAATGATACATCTAAGAGCAACGACATACAACTTGCTAGATATATCACACTATTACAAATAATTATCATGAAAGGAAACCATGTGCTTGCCGTTGGACCTCTGGGAAGGCATTACCAGTGTCGACTGTTGGGATTTTCCTTGCAGTTACTTTTTGGTCCACTTTTTCTTTATACAAATATGTTCAAGGGAAACCTGGTTAGCCGGAAAGCACACCGGATCGTCAAGTATTTAAAATTAAAACGGATGAATCCAAGTATCAAATTCAGGGAACTAGTCTAAGACAGGGTTAAATTCATATATAAGGCATTGTTGAAAGAAACATTGATAATTGATGATTTGGAACAAAATTAAACTAAGTCTAGGCTAAAAACAGTAAAAATGCAAATAAGTAAAATTGACAGTAGTAGGTAGAAGTGTTGAGTCTTTCTAAAAAACCAGCTGATGTATATAAAGATGTTTCTCTAATCAATCATGCTTTTGTGTTCTATGTTGTAGCCTAAATTACTAAACCTTGATCCCTAGTTGGACTGAATCAATCCAAGCTTCGTCCTCAGATCCCTCTTGTTGGACTGAGCCCAGTTTAGACAGCCTTCCTAGGTTTAGACTAACTTAAACTAAGCTTCATCCTCATATCCCTCTTGTTGGACTAGACTTAGCTTAAATAGCTTACGAAAGTTTAGCCTAATTTACCCTAAGCTTCGTCCTTAGATCCCTCTTGTTGGATTAGACTTAGACCAAACAACATTATTGTAACAACATACTTAAAACCAAAACTTCATCCGCAGATCCCTCTTGTAGGACTAAGTTTCAATTCTGTTTCATTCAAGTTCTAAGGCAACAATACATTTCTCAATGCTAAAGTCACCTAACTATGCATACAAATGGATGATCAGACCAAGAGCATACATAATTTAAGCACTAAAAGAAGCATTGAACACAAGAAACATAATCAATTAGATATTAAAGTAATTACATCAGTTGTTCTTCAGAAATCCCCAACAAAGGTGTTTAGCCAGCCATTATAGAAGAAACCCTAACAATAATGAGCTTACAAAACCTAGGTATCTCTACAAAAGTTGCTCCTTTTGCAGCCTCCAGAGCTCTTTTCCCCAAATAGGCACTATGGTGTGCTTTGGAATGTTGTTGTACCCAAGGTGTAAAAGTTGTATCTAAAAATTCTATACCCTAATTCTCTGTACCCTAATTATGCACAAGACAGACTTTAAATAGGCTCTGAATTTGCGACGTTGCGTTTAGCGCCACCCTCGTGCTTAGCGCGAGTAAGTGAATTTGAGCTTAGCGCCAGTCATGCACTAAGCCTGGCTGAAGACAACTGTTGCGCTTAGCACACTAATTTCACGCTTTGCGCGCGACCTTGATATTGATGTCCTGCCAGATTCTTTTGTCGCGTTGAGTGCGCTGAAGCTACACTTAGCAAAGGATGCGTGCTTAGCCCATTGATGAGCTAAGCTCAACTGTCACTTTTAACACTTCATGACTTAGCCTTTTTTTCACCTGAAATTGCACATATTTCATCATTAAATTCAAATGAAATAATCAAGAGACAATTTTAACCATAAAATAAGATTTATTTACAAAATCACTGCAAAATAACCATAAATTGGGGAACTATACAAGTTTTGGAAAAAGTTTTATATACAAAAGTTAGTCATATAAGACGACTAACATCGACGTATCAAAAGCGTCTAGATCGATTGATGTCTGATGGTGTTTGTTGGATGTCTCACGGTGGCCACCGTGCAGTTAGAGAGTTCGAGCTGATTTCTTGTTTTTTCGAACATATCCGATGGGGTCCCGTTGTTGTCATACACCGACCAAAGAAGGTTGTGATGCATTTTAGGTATGTTCATACTACTCCTCCACACTCTCTGGATTCAAGATTACGTTTAGAAGATATTGACAACGGATGGATGCACTTCTCTAAGTACCTTGCACCGGTGGGTCAGATTTGTGTTGTGCCTGAGCAATGTGCGTTAGACTACATCGACTGGTTCTACATGATTTCGCATCCCTTCATGAGGCCGGCACAGCCTGGGGATCTAGTTAGACATCCACCTATCATGCAGATGACACGTATGTGGAACCAGATATTCCTCAGTACCTGGTGGCGACAACAGCTATGGAGGGAGCACATGCACATGCACCTTCTCATGTGGAGTAGCCTCAACATGAAGTGGTAACATATATTCATCTTACTCTGAATTTCATTTTATTTAAACATGCAATATGGCTAAACCTTAGCCATTGTTGTGAATGCCATAGGAGGCTTGTCAAGCAATAGCTGAAGGGTTGGAATAGTTGCTCAACCTAAGGATAGTGACTGAAGGCACAAAAGCATACAATGTTATGGAAGACTTCCTAAGGATTGCTAGAGGTGTGACTATGGACCGCAATGTATATGTGCGGTCGCGACAAAGATGGCGCATGGAAGACGCATGAATACATTTAGAATTTTTTAGGAAATATGTAGACAATGTTTATCATTTTATTTTATTTGACAACATTTTTATTTTACCAATTTTATTTAAAATCTTTTTTATATTACTATTGAACCATTTATATCATAGGTTGTGAATTAAACCATAAACCCTATATTCCACACTAACAAAAATTTTAATAAGTTTTGAATTAACCCTAAATTGTAACTAGTGACATAAAACTAAACCTTAGTCGGTAAAACCCCTCCTTTTTATGTACAACTCAACCCTAATTGGTGGCGTAACACTAAATCCTGGTTTTAACGTAACAATTAACCCTAAAAACATGTGTAACACTAAATCCTAGGTATTATAGTAACCTTAAATCGTTTGAACGTAAAGTATAATACATAATTATATGAATTTCCAATGAAACAAATGTATATTATTGTAGTACATGACAATTACATAAGTAGCTAAATCTTCATTCTTCACTTAAATCAACATAATTTGTTTTCAACATCATCAAATTTTTGTACTGTTGCATTCTACTAATATATGGAGTTGGTCACTACTTTGCTTGAGGATGACAATGTCTAGACCATAACAAAGCTAGAGGCAGTAAGGGACAACGGTCTCTTAAAAAAACCTGTTACACATGCACAATAAATTTCAAATTATTATAATACGATTAATTTCATAAATTAAAAAATAGGATTATGATGCATTTACCTGAACAAAATGATTGGCATACACATGTCCGATACATATTATGCGATGCACAAAAGAATCTGTTGGTGGTTAACTTCTAAGAGGAAAAAACGCCATGCTTTATTGGAGAGACAGAGAAACAAGGATGACATTATACCTTGATGCAATGACATATCCCATGTTGGTTATATTCATTCACTTATCCATGGTAACCTGCATGTTACAGTTATGATTACATTTATTTAAACTAAATGTTAACTAAAAAAATAACATAAATTACATACCATGAATAATCCATCAACAAGGAGGTTGATATACTCATTATACCATTTGGCAAGTTCTTTAAGCAAATGGTTGTGCACCAAAGACCATGAATCTTCACCGATACCTAATAAGACAACAATTGCACGATATCCACAGTTACCGTTAGCTTTGACATCGATAATGTTTTCAATGGAATCATGAATGCACGAATGAAATCCAATATCGGCATAGTCCTTCTTGGAATTGCTTGGTCAGATGATGATGTATTACGTTTGACTGAAGAATTACTATTTTGCACAAAATTTAAAGCATCAACATATTCCCAATAAGACGGATCACGCTTTGTTGATCTTTGATGTTTGGTCATTGGTTTCTTCTGAGCACATTTGGAATTGGCCTTTTTTTTGGAGGAGAACACATAGAGTTTAGATCAGGGTAGGCAATTTCTTGGAGTTTACTCTTTAGAGTAACTTTGTCACAAACATCAAGTTCTTCAAACCGCTTGGATATGGTTTCCATCTCTTCTGTTATGCTAACCTCGAATTCAGATAACCCTTGGCCTAAAAAACTTAGCCTCCGACAAAACATATGGATTGTCTCAAGTGGTATGGTACCAACAACATATCTAGATAGCTCACATGCACATAGAAGACCGTGAGTAGTTCTCATGACACATCCACAGCGGGAAGGGTTTTTGTCAGCATAATGTACACACTCAAATTCAGCAACAATCTAATTTGAAGCATACCTTGATATCATGTCAAGTATTTTCTTGTAGAAGGTAACTTTAAAAACATGTCCAACCACATGTTTACTTGTCTCAAAAGTTTCCTTAATTTTAGTGTGTTGCAATGTTATCATGTTGTTCATAGCTTCCCAAATACTACATAGATCTCCAAGGCTATTTTGTAATAGTCTTTTTAAGGCACAATGAACATATTCAACCCTACATATGAAATATACAAAAAACAATAAACAAATACAAGTATTTTTATCCATTAAGTCGTAAGCCCTAATAAAAAAATGATAATTTTCATACTTTTTTGTTTTTGTGTTTCCTAAATGCATCACTCTTATTCATCCAGACTTTAATAATATTTTCTTTGTGGGGAATTATCCATGTTTGGCTGACATAGTCAACAAACATTGGTCATGGTAAACAAGCAATTTCAAACTTCTTAAGGCAATCATCGAACCAGTCCTCGGAAGGACAATCAACCTAACTCCCCTAGACATCCATCACATAATCTCATGCATTTTTTTCACCAACTAGGGATTTATATTTTGCCTTGACATTATTGTCAATGTGAAACCTACACAAAAAGTTGGAACACTCAGAAAATACAGTTTTTACTGCATTAATCAATGTTAGGTCTCTGTTGGAAACAATAACTCTAGGGAAGACATCACGTCTTAGAAAAAGACCTCAAAACCATTCTAGAGTCTAGACCATATTATTTGGACGTTCTCCCTCTAAATAGACAAAACCAGCAGAGAATATCATCCTGGTTGGTATTTCACCAACAAAGTCAAGTAACGGGAGTCTGTACCTGTTTGTTTTGTAGGTATTATCTATCAAAAATACCAAATTATAGGCATTGCATAACTTCACTGCATCAGGATGACACCAGAAGATATCACACACAACATCTTCATCCTTTAATCTATGCCATTGAATATACTAATCTCGTCCAAGAAGCTTCATTAGTTGTTGCATTTTAGTATCACTACCTCTTACGGAAGAACGATATGCACTTCTTGCATTGTATATTTGTTTGATTGTTGTATAATTATTGGCATTCTACTCCTTCAGCGTTAGCAAAATATTTTTTGGTTTCACCATTGACTTTATCATATCAACAATAATTATTTTTTCATCTTTAGTCAATCAACCAGTGTATGGATGTCCAATTAATGACTTTGTCATTTCATGATTGTGACTTCCACACATTAACTTCATCCATCATTGACCTCCAACCACTGGTTTCTCACGAAGCTTAAAGGAACATCCACATTTCCTATTGTCAGCATCTATTTTTACAAAATCTTTTTTCGTAGACCTATACTGACCACTCCTTTCACAATCAATTAAGACAAATGAAGTTCTTCCTCTCATACCAGTGTTTGTGTCTCACCTCATAATCACTGCCACAAATCCAATTTCATAAGCAACAGATCGAGCCCAATGTAGAACATCATCTCGGGTAGCAAACACCTACAATGCAATCCACACAAGTTTAGTCTTCAAGGGACATTCATTTAATTACTGTAATAACAATAAATCATATTAATACTTGAAAAGTATTGAACGCATCAAAACAATCAACATGTTCTTCATTCACACCAACTTCATCTTCATTTTGTTTATTCATATAAACTTTTTCAGACATTATATTATCATACATCCATTGATCTTCGTCCATCTTAACAAGACATTGAAAATTTTCAATCACAAACAAACGACCTCTAACCACACCATACATATACTATCACATGAAACCCTAGGTAATTTTTTAACTACATATAATATTATAAAACAATAAAATTGATAACCTTATATATTAAAAACCAATAACATCAACTTTTCCTACTTAAAATCCATATAATGCATAAAAAATTATAACCTAACCATATGTACCAAAATAAATTATATTATTCAACTTAATTCTAATCCATGAAATTATAACCACAAAAAACAATGAATTTTAGACCACAACAACTCAAATAAATTATACATAAATTATAAGTGTAAATTATTTTACAATTAATACCATTTCCAAAATATAAAAACAAATACTTACAAATTAACTATCAAATTACACTTATTTAAAAATATTTAAAATAATAATAGTAATTACATTTCAAATAAAAAAATAAATAAACAATTTTTCTTACACATTAATTTTTATAACAATCATATTAATATATTTATAATTTAATAAAAGTAAAAAATAATATTTCTTTTAATTATAAATAATATTATAAATTCATATAACTCAAACGGATTAACCAATCCGTATGAGTTATACGGATTGAATAATCCATATAACTTATACGGATTGACAATCTGTAAGTTATATAAAACTTACGGATCAATGGATCTGTACGTTTTATATAACTTTTAGATTCTTTAATTTGTATTTTATGCGGAAAATTAAAAAAAACAAATAAGATGGCGTACCTCCGTTAACAACCAAATCAACCACCGTCACAACCACTACTTATTGACGTACATCCATAACACTTCTACCTCGACCAAAGCGACACAATGCACCTCTCACAACAATGAAAAAATCAGAAGAAACCAAGAAAACGAACAAATGAATGCATCACTGTAAAAAAAATAAACTTAAAAGGAAGGAGAAAGCAGGTAGCAGGTAGGGATTTATTGCTGCGTGCACAAGTAATATGACTGGTGAACCTAACAACACCCAACATCTTTTATTCAGTTAAACAAAACATTTTACAAGAAAATTTTTTTTTTTTTTTACAAGAACCATTTTCAAAAGACATTTTATGCGGACCAAAACAAAAAAAAATAAATTAAACCAATTATAAATAATTAAATGTCGTCATGAATTTCTTATAAATGCAGGTCGATACAAGTTCATACCAACTACACCATTTAAGCAAATAAACAAGTAGCGCAACATTGTCAACCCCTTCCCTCAGAAACCAAAAAGTAGGGCTAATAATTCTTGCAAATAACATTACAGCACCACGCGTCATATTATTACTCGGTTCCTCAAACTCAAACAATTTATACAATGTTCATCCAAGTCTATTCAGGGAGAACTTTAACATTTTAAATAATTAAAAAAGAGCAAAATGAACATGAAAAGAAAAGAAAACATAAAAAGTCAATCTAAATATAACTGCAACATTGTGACTCAAACAAATACAAAATGGTTTTCAATTTTATTCCCTCTTCTGGTCCTCTATTGGAAGATTATAGAAAAAATATTAGCCACCATTAACACGGTATCTCCTTAAAATTACCAAAACATGTCTCTAAGAAGTATGGCCATAATAATTTTAGATGATTTTTTAAATATAAAATCACCAATTCTATTATTTGATTCTGAATCAGGCGTCTCTCCAGCCTTAGGAAGCTCCAATTTCAATTGCAGTATCTTGCTCTTAATATCATCCGATGAGTTTACCAAACTTTCAATTTGATTTTCTATTACTTCTTTTACTTCTTTTACTTCTTTTAGTTCTATCATAAACCCAACGATTTTCTTCTTCAACTCGTCATCCAAATCACTTGCCGAGGATGCACCAGCACCTTTAATTTCAGCCTTTAATGCTTCAAATGTTTCCCTTATTTTTGGATCATTCAAGGCATTATCAACTTTTTTCTCCAACTCTTGCTTAAAGGTGACAGCCTGATTGTCCTTGTTTGCATCTGAAAGAAGCTTTACTTTACATAATTCGCTCAGATACTTAAACTTATTCTGCAGCCTACCATAATTGGGAGCTGCACGCAATTGCTGTTCAAACTCCACCCTTAGCTTTTCTATCTTATCCTTCAGCAATGGATCAACAATTTGACTATCTGCATTTGCTTTTGAAACTTCCTCCCTTAGTTTCAGCAAACTGTCTGTCAAGCCCGTGGCTTTAACTGCCTCAGAGTATTCTAGACCGACCTCCCTTGCCAGTTGCTTTAGCATCTCATCCAGATCTAGTTTTGGAGGAACAGGAGAAGATTCCTTAGCTTCCAAAACCTGTTGCTTCAGTTTCTCAACCTCAACTTCTAGTTCAGCATCAGGAATCTTAGCAATAGATAGATCCCTCTTCTTCATGTTGGCTTTTCTCTTGGGATCTATAGGAATACCTTCCTGGAATCCACCAATCTTTCTGAACTTAAGCATGCGATGTTTTAACAGTTCTTCTGTGTTCATCTTCGTGAGTTCCTACATAATGGACAAGAGAAAGTTCCAAAGTTAACACATGCGTTAACATATTTGTTTTCAGTATAACACTTGCTGCCTGCAAAACTTACATCCATGGTTTCTTTGATAGCCTTTTTTATCTGTTGAGAGGTCCACTCTGGATCTGCATGTGCACCACCAAGTGGCTCCTATTGAAAAAACAAAATGAAATTCTATTTAGCTTCTATTCCCAAGAGAATATTGTTATCAATCTGTAATTTCAAATGTTTATATTATACAAGAAAGGATAAAATTAGAACAAATCCAAGCAGGAGTTAAAGGTTTGACAAATTTGCCTTAACACTGAAATACATATGACCTATATACTCATATTTAAACCAATAAGATGATAAATTCCATGTATGTGAATAAGATTTAAGAGAAAAAGCATAATTAACAGTAGCTTCTTACAGGTATAACACCGTCTGCAATTTGTAATTTGCACAATTCAGTGGCAGTAATCTTCAATTTCTCAGCAGCCTGTAAAGGATAATAAAAAAGAAAATAGTTAAACTAAAATATTATGAATCGAAAGAGTCAAAGTACTGGCATCGTATATACCTTTGGAGAAGCTTTGGCGGTCTTCCACAAGATTGCTGCACATGCCTCTGGACTAAATCATGTAATAAATAATGGTCAAACCAGCAGAACAAACAGCAAGACTATTCAATTTGTAAAATTATCAATAATAATGCAAGTAGTCAACCATATCACTCACTGACTTTCTCTCTCTCTCTCTCTCTCTCACACACACACACACACATACACACACATATATATGAGAAAGTATCAAATTTTTTTTTGATAAGCAAAACTAATATATATTAATATAAAGGGAAAAGTACAAGTGGTACTGATATATGTACAATGTGTCCATACTATCTGAAAACCTATGGAAACCTAATTCAAGCTTTATTGCAAGAATTAACTCTCCATAGGTGAGAATTAGTAAAGACACCTTCCATCAAAAACCTATAGGACAATCCCCCCCTGATTACAAAACCCAACTCTTATGTTGCTTGCCCATGACTGAAATGGAATATCAAATCCTTTTTCCAAATTTTTGAGCCAACTCCAGCAGAAGAAAATAGCATCCTCCATCAGCTTTTGACCATTAAACCTTTCATTTGCAAATATAATTTTGTTTCGATGAAACCAGATGCGCCAAGTTAAGGCAGTCCACCATATTTGCCATCGCTGAAAGATAATACCCTTGAGATATGGCAATGTTGAAGGAAATTGTATCTAGGTGATTTTGGGAAAACAGCCTCTATATTCAGCCAGGTCAATGATTCCCACCAAAGAGGCAGTATTCTGTCACAATTAAAAAACAAGTGGGATACCTCCTCCTCATTTGATCTCATCAAAATTGTCTTCTAGTAATTGGGAAGCTAACACTTTGTAAGCACTGCCCACAGTGTAATCCCCACAAGGATCTAGCCTCCACCCCCTCCTATCCCGCTGATCAACCTGCACTGTCACAATCTGAATATCCTCCATGAATTTTGCAACTCTGTCCACCTCCACTTCTCTAAAAAGCCTTCTCCACTCTAGGTGCCATTCCCATCCTCCTGCTGATGCTATCCCCATCTGCTGAATTGAATTCTGTTGCTGCTGAGATATACTATATAGACGAGGATATTTGTCTGCTAGCGATTTTCCACCAGTTAGCCAACCATCTTCCCACAGTTTAACCATTGCTCCACAGCCAATTTTCCATTCTATAACACCTCTGAAAAATCTCCCCTCCCCAGAAGCATTACAGACATGTCTTAAATCCCACCCCCAGATTGAATCAGAGGTATTTGATCTGGATTCATCCAGACTTCTCCAGCTCTCGTGTTTGGAATCCAAAACCTTCACCCACAATTCCCCCTCATGATGGAAAAGGTTCCAACGCCATTTCCCAAGAATAGTGCAATTGAACTTTTCAATATCCCGCACCCCCAACCCACCTTTCTCATCTGGAAGACAAATTGTCTCCCAATTTTACCAAGCAATTTTCCTTTGGTCTGAATTTCCACCCCATAAGAACCATCGCTGCAGCCTCCCCAATTTGAAGGCCACTTTCTTCGGGACCCATACATGGTGGGTTGCGATTGAATGACTGTGTAAGAAATGAAGAAAACTACAAATATAGACCATTAGATCGTATTTTTAACTGGTGTCAAAGATTGTGCTGCTTTTTTAATTTGTCCTGTTGTGCACAACACACTGACCAATATCGTCACTCATAGCCTCTATTTCTCACACTGCCCAACATTGCCAGTCATACTCTCAGACTCAACAACATACCTTTATAAGGCTTTAGGTGTGGTGGGAAAAACAATTTCATGAAAGAATTCAATTGCATGTGGCACACAAATCATAACTTTAAGCATTTCATATATATTGTAATTGGGGTTTATCCATTTTTTTGTTAATAAGGAACCAGGTTTCTATGATTCTATCAACCTTGAAACTTCGGCTATAGATAATTGCAAGAAGCTCTACAACATTCATCCAACATGCACAGGGGAGGGGGGAAAGGCATATAATTGAAATAATTATTACAATACTATAAAATTTGCAAATAGTAGAGTAAAAAATTAAATCACCTGGCAACATAAAAAACAGCATTTTCAAGCATGAGTAATTTATTAGCACATCCAATGGCTAGGGCACCACCCGAACCACCTTCTCCAATAACTATAGATATAACTGGCACCTTCAGACCAAACATGGATCTCAAATTGTGAGCAATCGCTTCACCCTGCAAGCATGAAAATCAACAAATGGGTTAGCCTTGTAACAGAAGAAAGCCAGAGAATCTTAGAGAGCCTAACTAGCTACATACCTGTCCTAGTTCCTCTGATTTAAGGTCAGCATATGCCCCAGGCGTGTCAATGAAAGTAACTATGGGGAACCCATGATGATCTGCATATTCCATCAAGCGAAGGGCCTTCCTGTAACTGTTTGAATTGAAAATTTACCATCAGTGTCAAATGCAGATAAAATCAATGTTAATTAGAGTTTCTATCCTATCTTAAATCTAGTCAATTTCTTGTATCAACTAGAGTTCCTCGTCAACATACCCATGAGGAGTTGGCATCCCAAAGTTACGCTGAATGTTTTCTTTAGTATTTCTACCCTTTTGGTGACCGATGAACATGTAGCTTCTACCATCTATAGTCCCTAGACCAGTAACAATAGCAGGATCATCATAACCTGCCCGATCACCATGGAGTTCAACAAACTGAAACACGAGGAAACATGGAAATTCGGTTAAAGTGGTTCAATAACAAAAAAGCAACTAGAATATGTATTATGAAAATGAAATAACTAAAATATTGAAGTTAAAAACAAAAATAATACTTAGAAGACCTTTTCAGTTATGTTAAAGACATGATCAAGGAAAGTTGGCCTGTTAGGGTGCCGTGCGATGTTGACCCGCTGAATAGGAGTCAGATGCGTATACAGATCCTTTAAAGCCTGAAATAATAATGCGAGCAGTGAAAGGATGAGACTTTTACCAATTTTACTGTTCAAATTTTAGGGATTGGGAGGAAAAGTTAAAATAACACAAAAAAGTATATATCTGAATTTTGAATAATGTAACTCTGAATAATTTTATTACAAAACAATAAACTTTACCCCTACTTACTGATAATACAGGTAAAGAACAAGTGTAGCACAAGCCTAAGTCAATAAAACTCATCATTCTAACACAATATAACAATTAACAACACAATAATATTCTTTAACACAAGATACCCTAGTAGTTACTTAAATGTAAAGAAAAGTATCATCTGGCAAAAGAGAAGCAAAAGAAAACAAATAAATAAATAACCCTCTAC
The DNA here is from genome assembly GCF_004193775.1 of Glycine soja. Taxonomy (NCBI): domain Eukaryota; kingdom Viridiplantae; phylum Streptophyta; class Magnoliopsida; order Fabales; family Fabaceae; genus Glycine; species Glycine soja. The sequence goes on along the minus strand of NC_041019.1, from coordinate 46,789,748 downwards.
GGAAACAGTTGAATCTGCATTTCAGAGAAAAAGATATACTATAAGCTACTAAGAAGTCACAGGGCATTTGTCGTAAATGGATAGCCAACATGAATGACAGTCAGGCTTAACTAATTTGCTTAAGACACAACTAACCCAGTGTGGGCTAAAAATATGCTATATATTCAATCTTGCAAACAACAAGCAGAGAGAAGCATGATGGCAATTTTCTCATGAAAACTCTTATCATCGTCAGTTTGCTCATTCAAGTAATCCACTTTTCTTAAGAACAAAACGTATTTGTTATAACAGTCAAACCTGCTGGTACTTGTTCTCCAATGAGAGAATCTGATCACTGAAGTCCAGTCCAGTTTCGTTCGCCATCTTCTGTACCTGTTTCCAACCATAAATACCACTTATGTTAGCCCATTAGCAATAAGCACAACCTCCACGAATCAGGCAAATACAACATATTCATTCTCGCTCGAGCAAACAAAGCACACAGATTAAGTTAGAAGTTACATCAATGATCTTCTTTTGCAGATCAACAAGAGGCTTTTCAAAATCCAAAGTGACAGGCTTTGGCTTCTCCTTGAGTGGCTTGAACAAGGAAAGGTGGCTCAGCACCCCACCTTTCACATTGGGATCAGGGTTAGCAGGCCAAGGATATTCATGCTTCTTCACCTTCCTCAGCTTAGCAGCAACTGTAAAGTCCCTCCTCTTCAAAACCAACTTTCCCTTCCCCAAGGTTCTCAAAGGAACACCATTGAAACCGCTGGTTGAACTCCTCAGAAGATCCGAAGCAGAAGCACCAGAAAGAGATGCAGAAGAAGCAGCCATGTTTCCCCTTCCAACTCAATCCCCCAAATCAGCAAAATCTAAAAACAGAACCAAAAACACAAGAGACCCAGAATAAGATCACCAAAACCAACACTCAATAAGGAAACAAAGAGACAAAATCAACAAGACCCAGAAAGGGAACTCGAAAAAAGAGTGAAAAAGGACAGACTTTATCTGGATCCAAAAGAAAACAAAAAACAAAAAAAAGTCTCGTCATGAACCCATTTAAGCTACTTAACTAATCTCCATTTTCACAAAATCCAAGGAACATCGAGCAAGAGTTTCAAATTCTCACTATCAAAAAATACCATAAACCATTCATTCAGTTCAGAACTCATTAAACAAGCTCCTGAAATTGAGGAGAGTAAACTCCATTATCAAGGAGCAAAAGGGGGAGGGAAGTTTTGAAGGAAAATTACCAGGGAGAAGTTGAAGATCCAGAAAAAGAGGGAGAGAGAGGAATAAGTGCAATCTAATTCTAACGGTAAGAGAAAGAGAATGCGATATAATTAAGGGTGTATTAAGGGTGTGTTTGAGTGAAAGAACTTCGTAGAGATCGTTAATGAAAGAGGAGAGAATATGAAAGTAAAAAGAAGTTGTTGTTGTTTGTCGTAGGGAGTAGAAGGCAAAGGAAACAGATTGGGGTTTTGTTGTTCAAAGAAGGAAAAAGCCAAACCCCAGAGTGATGGAGGCGATACTTCTTATGCTGCTGCTATGAGTGAGTGAGTGAGTGTGTCTCGCAACTCACAATTATGAGCCAGCTTTTTTTGGTTTGGCAGTTAAACTATACAGACTTCATTCTTTCTTCACATTATACAACACAAATTCTATGTAACAAAACAAAATAACACACTAGCATTAACATTAAACATAAGAATGTACTTACAAGTTAACATTAAACATAAGAATGTACTTACAAGTCACACAACACAACAGAATATGTTACCCTAGACTCGAGAGATGGAAATTTTGGGTGGGCACATATATGTTTAAATTTTAAGGTTTATTTATTTTATGTAATGTGGTTGAAGAATTCTAAGTTGTGGTTGAATTAAAAATGTCTCTAAATTTAATTTTTAAAGTAATTATTAAATAAATAAGTAATGTTATTATATAATAAATAATATATTATTTTACAATTGTATTCTTCTATTAATAAAATATATTTTTACTTTTTAGTTTCATAATATGATATGCTCTATCTTATTCTTATTAATGGTTTGTTACACTAATACAATCTGAGTTACTTATTAACTATATTTTATTATATATTAGTTTAATAAGAGGGAATTGAGTTAAAAGATAATAGAATATGATATTTGGCTTTCTCTCTTCCCTCTATTTAATCACTATTCTGTTGTCGTTATCATTTCAGTTATCATTAGTATTATCATTACCACCTTACCGTTACTATAATCACAACCACTACCACTAATATCACTATCATTATTTAAAAGTAAAACAATGATATTATCTTGTATGTACTAAATATTAGATAAGATTATAATGTATCTTATTTTTATCTTATCATATTTTTATTCCACTTTAATGTTTTATCATATGACATTTTATCATATCATATTATAATTACCAAATAAATTCTTAAGATATTAGAGTCGGAGACAAAATTATAGGGACTAAAATCAATTTTAATAAAAAAGTAACGCTCTTAAAATTTACCTAATTTTTTATACAATCATAATATTTTAATGAAATTATAAAAATTTACTTTTTGTTGTTTTATGAAATTATAAATTGTGGGATGATATTTAATTTTTTACACTATCATAATATCTTCAAAACATCTATACTATCTATTTATTTTGAAGAATATATATATATATATATATATATAATTTATTTTTTGTTATAGCAAAATAGAATTTTATGAGTTAAATTAATTTTTCAAATATTTTTAAATTTTTATAGATTATATGTGTATTAAAAATTTAAAATATCCATCTAAAATGTTATATAATTTATATTCACGTAAAAGAATGTCTGTTTTGGCTAGCATGATTGATTGGATAGATTATAGATTAGAACCGTTAATGTATGTTTTTGGAGTTGTGCTCATCTTCCTCGTACACGTGTGCTACAAGACCTTCTCTTACTTAGTTTTTTAATTCTAGAAGTAACAACTTAATAAAAGGCAACTTATACTCAGAAGATATCTATATCAATATACAAAGAGGATTTTATTTTGTGTAATTGTTTTTGGTCTTCATAATTTTAGATTATTTTATCCTTAATAATACTAAAGTAGTAATAATAATTAATCTGTTTTAATCTTTATTTTTTTTTTAGAATTCTTTTGTGCATTTATTTTACCCTCTACTTCTATTTCTATACTATCTTTCCTCAAATAACACAGTCTAACCTTTACCACGTAACCGCAGGCCACTTCTTTCTTCGAACATTTCAAATTAATAACAATACTCAAATTGAATATCATGTTCCAATTTTATAATTTCTTTTATTACTTCAAGTTTCTACATGTAACATCTTTCTTTCCATCAATTTTTTTTCTCTTCTCCATCTTTAACTTTCTCTTTCGTGTATAATTCTGTCAGGTATAAATTTTGTTTACATGATGTTTAAAAATTCATTTTCATTTTGATTATTACATTTGGAAGGATGAAATTCAACATGACACACAACATAGGAAAGACATGGTTGTAATTCATGCAACAATACTTTGTCTTGCATCCAAAGCATTCAAAGTCTTTTTCTTGATCTTCTTCTTTTTTCTTTTTTAGAAAAAGAAACATGTTATTAATGAATTGTTTTTGAGTTTTTCAGGTGTTACATTTGTAGTCAAATTCTGGAGTAGAATGATCAATAATTTCATATGTATCCAAGTAATAATATCAATTATTTTATATCAAATGATTTTTTCTTTATCTTATTAATATATTATAAGTTTTTTGTTTTTTTAAAAAAATTATCTTTGTACCTTTATGGGAAGGAACTCATGAGAATATATAATTTTCTAATATTTCAAGATGGTAGAGAGAAATTAAAAGATACAAGGTAAGTAAAAAAAAAAACCTATTATATTTTATAGACTTTTTAACTTTCTTCTTGTGTTTTATTTTTATTTGTTGGAATTTTAGAGGATCCTTATAAAATACCAACACTACTAAAAAAATGAGTTTTAACATCGTTATATTAACATCGGTTACTTGAAAACCGATGTCGTTAAGCACTTACAACATCGGTTTTCAGATAACCGATGTTAAAATGCTTAACAATATCGATTTTCAAATAATCGATGTTAAAATCACACTAAATTCAGTTTTAGCATGAGTTATTTGAAAACTGATGTTGTAAGTGCTTAATGATATCAGTTTTCAAATAATCGATGTTAATATAAACTCTCCTTCTTTAATTATTTATATTTTAAAAAAAATCATATATTGAGTTATTAATTATATTTTAATTTTAAAAAATATAATAATTAATAAACAATAACAAATTCAAAAGGTAAGCATTTAAAAATTAAACTAAATTTTTAAAATAAATTCTGTAATTTTAATTTTATTATTTCATAATTATCATTTAAATATAATACACATTTATATAAATTATTGCATATTAGTTCATTTGAAAATAAAATAAAAACTATTTTTAATAATAGAGTTTAACTTTTATGGAATTTTTATAGAATGTTGGTAAAAATAATTATATCGTAAAAAAATTAAAATTTATTATTAATATATTTTATTTAATTATTATAAAAATAAAAAAATTAGTTTTTTTCTTCTTTAAAAGGTTATAGTTTTCAATACTTTTAGTTTCTTTGATTTTTCTGAGTTCTTGACTTTGAAATTAATATATAAATTTAATTTTCTTTCAAATATTTTAAATTAAATTTAATTATTTATTCCTTTTAAATTATAAATCTCAATATATTGCATAAAATAAAAAATAAAAAATAATTTATAATTTTATTTAAATATAACAATTTGTAGAGTGCCTGAAAAATTATGCTAGTGTGACTATAATTAGTCTTAATTAAATTTGGACTAAGGGTCAGTCCTTTTTTCTCTTATTAATTTATTCTTGCTACTGTAACTCATGGAATATAGTACATATAATTCTTGCACAATTAGTATATTTGATGGAAAGAGGAAGACAATATGAAAATAAATCTATAAAATAAATAGGACAAAAATAAGCTATTCTCATCTGGCTGATGCTACCCCTTTGCATCGCTCACTTAAATTTTGAAATATACATACATATATATATATATATATATAAGAAGAAGGTAAACAATTTAAATTATAACATGAAGTTTTTTTATTGATAACTTCTTATAAAAAAATTAAAATTCAATTTAAAATATAACTAAAAAGGAATAAATGATTAAAAATATAAAACATACAAATAAAATAATAAAATAAACACCATTTTAGATGAGTGAGAGAAAGGTTTTTGTTATTTATAGATATAATGTATGAAATGTATATATAGAGAAAAGATCAGAAAAATACTAAAAATGTTTAATTGAGAAAATAAATAAATTGAAAACTTTATCTTCCTTTTATATTATGATTATATTTTTTTATTGATATGAAACTCAACGAGTATTATAATATTTTAATTATAATATAGAAATATATTAATGTTTATTAATTTATGCATACTTGTATGTTTTTAACTGAAACATAATTTCGTTTTTAACCTTTAATTTTTTTGTTAACTTTTAAAATTTTAAAACTCTTAACCATTAAATTCTTTTTAAAACATAAACTTTTATTGTGCACGTTATTCAAGAGAAAACAAATCAAACGTTTTCGCATTTAGAGTTTTTATTTTAAATTTTATTTACGAAACAAAAAACAGGGAAGATGTGGTGTTAGTAGACACCAGTCACACTCACACCACACTGGTCTATTTGCATTGCTTAGGGTTTTGGAGTGCATTCGAATACCTGAGCACAAGGGGAAGAAGTGGTCAACGTTCTCGTTGGTTCTGTGGGTGCTTTTCTTCCTCACACTCATCCTCATCCTGCTCCTTGCTCTCGGCATTGTTTATCTTCCAACTACCGATGACGATTTTCCAACCACGGATCTCAGCGCCTTCAGGCGCAAGACCTCTCAAAGGTGCTATTATATAAATTCACTCTGCTCCGTTTGGTTTTGATTTAGTTTAAAATGTGTTTAATCTTTTCCTAATTTTTGTTTCACGAAGTGGTGAGAGTTTGGTGGAAAACTCGGAGCAGTGGACCGAGATTCTCTCCTGGGAGCCAAGAGCGTTCATCTATCACAATTGTCTGGTCAGTTTTCGTAATCTTCTTATGGATCTGCCTCTTCTTGTTTTTTTGTTTTTTTATTATTGCATATAGCTAGAATTTATGCGTCTGAGTATTTTAAGCTTTTGTTTGATGCAAAATGGTGTTTATAGGTCGTGAAATTTTTGTCGAATCATTGAGATTAGGAATATTTTGTTCCTTCCGTGTTTTCTGGATGATTAAATTGTTCGAGTGTAGGATAAGGTGGTAAATCTATAATGCTGCGTTGTTTCAAGGAAAATTGTGGAGTTCAAATTGAATTTTCTGTAAGCATAGGTTTGGTTCATGGACTGGATTATATATTTTGTTCCTTGAGTGTTTTTCTAGATGATTAAATCGTTCAAATTTGGAATACAGTGCTAAATCTATAATGTTGTGTGCCTGCATCCATATCAGGGAAAATTGTGGAGTTCAAATTGAAATTTCTGTAAGCATAGATTAGGCTTAGGGACTGAATTTTGTTATGAACGTGGTTCTTTTGTATGGTTCGTGGTGAGATGCCAGCCACATTATCATAATTTTATTACAAATGTAATCCTATAATTATAAGAACTAAAAATAGAACAAGAACCATTGGATGCAAGAAATTAATGTACCTAGTGTAGTTAAATTTATATTGGAGTAGATTATTTTCTCATAAATCAATACCCACAATACATTACATATAAATCAATATATAGACGCGACACGCCTAATCTCGTTCTGTACTGCGTTCTTGGGTACATACATGGCAACGTGAATTATGTTACCAAGAGAAAAAAACTGTTTAAACTAATTAGACATTATTTTCAGAAGAAGAAGAAAATACCTTACTCATCACTACTTTTATATTAAAAGAGAATATATTTAGCAATTGGTAATTTGGGGTGAACATGTTGAATAGCTTTAGGCACGAACACCACTATTTTCCAATGTTACCAATATAGCATCTGACTTATGTGAGCATTTATTTTGACAATGATAATAGGAGGGAAACTTTTCACCATTAACTGTATTGTATATGAGGGGACATCATAAATAAATAGCACAACAAGTTAGCAGTCTTTACTTATGGCTTCGTTTTTATGTTATTTTTTGATCATTGGTATTTTGGTATGAACACCAATGAGATACAGTCCAATGTTTCTCAAAAGCTATTACAAAGCAATAATTATACACTGTCACTAGAGTCTAGATATGTATATCTCTTAGTATAAGATTAAAATGTGAAATCATAATAAAATGGATATTAGCATTGGTTTTTAATTGGTAAAAAAAACAATAATAAGAATTGGCACCCGTGTGTGAGGTATTATTTTCTTTTGGAAGCAAAATATGTACATAATGGGGAAGGTTTAGTTATTGTGTGTGTATGTGACTTGTCTTTTGATCTTGTAGGCTATACTTGATTCAACAGGTTCCTTAGTTGAGTTTGCTTGTGAAGTGGAAATAACAGAGTAGGTGCTCGGCATCCTTTTCATATGAAAATAAAAAATCTTATATACATATCCCCTTTTCCATCTGAAATTCTTTCTCATGTATGTCACTTGGTTTAAATAATTTTATTTATTTGTTGTAGGTGTGAATGACTTCTAGATGGTCGTTTCTATATAGAGGTGAAAATTTAACTGATTTATCCATGTACTTATATATACTTCATTGCTCTAGTTATAATACTTTATTATTGAAGATGAAATTTGAAAAAAAAAATTGTCTTTCTCTCAAATTTCATCTTTGTTGGCAGGATTTCTTTTAGTTTTTCTTTCTCTATTTTCTAAGAACATTTCTCTGGTGTGATTCTCCGTATGACAGGAGATTCACAAAATATAAAAAAAAATTCTCCTATCTTTAATATGCTTCTTTTCCAAATCTAGAAACCACAAGGTCTAGGATTTTTTGACTTGAAATAGAGACAAGGAACAAATATTTGACTGAAAAACTTGCTTAGGAGGGTAAAAATATTTTTGTTATGATATTGATTGTCTACATTGTTCTCACATGGTAAAAATATTGTCCCAATCATTTTCTGACAATTTTGATAAATCCAGAAAACAATTTTTTGAAACTTATAACTATTTCTTGTTTATATCATATGTGCTTGCCAGAAGGACTTGAGAATGTTGTGGACAATTGACAACTTGTACAAGTTCACTCTAAGAGTCAGTTGTAATGGTGTTCATTTCTCATTTTATTTTGTCACTGATGGGCTAGTGTTAGTGGTCCTAGGATACTTTTGAGGCTCCTAAGAATTTTCTATTTTAACCTGGATTCTATTAAAATAGACTTGGTTTTTCTTTAATTTTATTTTAAATTTTTTCAATGTTTAAGAAAGTGTTGTTACATGCAGATTGAAAGTCGTAGGAGATTTCATATCATCCGTTCCTGGGATCAAGATGGGTGAGTTGTCTCTGGGTCTTTCATGGAAATATGGCTTTATTCTTCTGTGGATTTATTTTTAATCTTTATTTTTTTTGTTAATCCTTTTGTGGATTTATTTTACTTTTCACTTCTATTTTACACTATCTTCCCTCAAATATCACACATCTAACCTCTTAACGTAACTGCATATTACTTTTTTTCAAACATATACTTTCTTCAAACTAATAACAATACTCAAATTGAATACCATGTTCCCATTTTATAATTTCTTTTATTACTTCAAGTTTATACATGTAACATATTTCTTTCCATCTACTTTTTTTTTCCTATTCTCCATCTTTACCTTTCTATTTCGTGTATAGTTCTTTAGGGTATAAATTTTCTTTACGTGGTGTTTAAAAATTCATTTTGATTACATTTGGAAGGATAGAATTAAACATGACACACACCATAGGAAAGATGTGATTGTAATTCGTGCTACGTTGTCTTGAATCCAAAGCATTCAAAGTCTTTTTCTTGATCTTCTTTTTTTCTTTTTTAGAAAAAGAAACATGTTATTAATTAATTGTTTTTGAGTTTTTCAGGTGTTACATTTGTAGTCAAATTCTCCTAGTAGAATGATCAATAATCTCATATGCATGCAAGTAATAATATCAATCATTTTATATCAAATGATTTTGTCTTTATCTCATTCACATACTATAAGTTTTTTGTTTTATGAAAAAAATTATCTTTGTACCTTTAGGGAAAGGAAGTCATGAGAATATATAATTTTCTAATATTCCAGGATTGTAAAAAATGTATGGTATGGTGTTGGCAAAATACTATTTGATCTAAAGAGAAAAATTAGAAGATACAAGCTAAGTAAAAAACACCTCTTATATTTTAGACTTTTTAACTTTCTTCTTGTACTTTATTTTTATTTACTTACTGTATTGTTTCTTCTTAAGTGTTTTTATAGGTAAAGAAGAAAAAATCTAATGATTTTTACCTTATCTCATTCACATGCTATAAGTTTTTTTAATTACATTTTTATTATTGTTGTACCTTAGGACAATAATGATGAGAGTACATAATTTTCTAATATTACAGGAGGTAAAAAGTTGTACGTGTTGTATTGACAAAGACTCTTTGATCTGAAGAGAAAAATGAGAAGAAATAAGATAAACAAAGTAAAAAAAATATTTTACATTTTATAGATTTTTTAATTATTTTTTATTTTGTACTATTTTTTTACTTTATTGTTTCTTCTAAGTATTCTTACAAGTAAAGAATAAAAAATCTAATAATTTTTGCCTTATCTCATATTATAAGCTTCTTTTTTTTTATTATCTTTGTGCCTTTGGGAAACGGAAGCCATGAGAATATATGTTTTTCTAATATTCAAGGATGGTAAAAATATGTTTGGTGTTGGGTTGACAGTCTTTGATCTAAAGAGAGAATAAAAAAAGAATAGACAAAGTGAACTGTAGGGATTCAATCAATCAACCTAATTTGATTCTAACAGACAATCATCAATCCTAATCACATGTTTTTTATCCATGTAGAGAGAAATTACTGCATAAAGATGAATAAAACCTCATCAAATTATAATATCACTAATGGTATCTACACAATTAGTCTTTCAGGACATATATGCCCTTAGCCATAATTTTATATTGATTAGACAACTCTAATATTTTGGCTAATAAAATAATGGCCTTAACTCATTCAATTATGTGATATATATATATATATATATATATATATATATATATATATATATATATATCCTTACAATCCTTATGGATCTGTTAGACTTTATGAACTCAAAATTTGTCATTACATGCCTTGAGCATATTTCAAAAATTTTGTCCATTGATTACATCCGCACGTAAAACCAAAACAGTTTTCATTGTATCAATCACAACTAAACCCATCAATGATCACTAATGCTGACAAAATCAAATGACATAGACCCATCATGAAATGTGTAGCATGAAAATTACGTGAAGGTGGCTTGTACACGTTTAATTTCAACTAATCCTACTTTACCTCAATGAGATCATTTAATAACCTTAATGTACAAAGTGTAATAACTGAATAATAAAACACATACACACACACACACGCACACACACACACACACACACACATAACCAAATATATCTAAAAGACAATGTATGCATACATAAAATCTAACATAAAACATAAAATACATAAAAGTGACTAACTCCCACTAAACTAAAGATTCCTCAAATTGTAAAACACCTATGTGAGCAACATGGTCTTGAAAGGCCTTGGGTGGAAGTCCCTTAGTAAGAGGATTTACTATAATGGAGTTTGTCCCTAAGTGTTCTATGGAAATTTGTATACTCTGTCCCCTTTCCTTAACAACTAGAAACTTGATGTCAATATGCTTCGATTTGGTCGAGCTCCTTAGAATACAATACAACTGATTTATTGTCACAATATAGCTTAAGTAGTCTTTCAATTCCTTCAACAATTTGCAGCCTTGTGACAAAATTTCTCATCCATATTCCATGATTTGATGTCTCATAGCATGCCACAAATTCTGCCGCCATAGTGGATGAAGTAGTAAGGGTTTGCTTGGCACTTTGCCAAGAAACTGCACCACCGGCTAACATGAAAATGTAACCCAAAGTGGATCTCAAACTATCTAGGCATCCTGCAAAATCCAAGTCAGAATACCCAGTGATCTCCAACTGATCTGACCTTTTGTATGTGAGCATATAATACTTTGTTCTCTTCAAATACCTCATAACTTTTTTGGCTACTTTCCAATGATCCATTCCTAGATTGCTTAAATATCCACCTAATACTCCAACTATGTATGCTATATCCGGACACATACATACTTGGGCATACATCAAACTCCCTATAATTGATGCATAGGGAATCTTCTGTATTTCCTGAATTTCCAAATTTCCTTTTGGGCACTGTTTGAGATTGAACTTGTCTCCCTTAGCAACTAGAGTATCCTCGAATTTACATTCCTACATGCCAAACCTTTTAATTACCTTTTCGATATAGCTCCTTTATGATAATCCTAGAATACCTTGAGATCGATCTCGGTGTATTTGAATTCCTAATACAAAGGAGGCATCACCAAGATGTTTCATTTCGAAGTTTCTTGATAGAAATCTCTTGGTTTCGTGCAACATGCCTATATCATTAATGGCAACAGTATGTCATCAAAATATACGACCAGGAAAATATACTTGCTCCCACTGAATATTCATCTTGAAACCAAATGAGAGAATTACTTGATGAAATTTGTGGTACCATTGACGAGATATTTGTTTTAGCCCATAAATGGATTTTGTCAATTTGCAAACCATATTCTTTGGGTCTCCTGACACAAAGTTTTCTGGTTGCCTCATATTAATTGTCTCATCAATGTTGCCATTGAGAAATTTCGTCTTGATGTCTATTTGATGAAGCTCTAAATCATAATGTGCAATAAGAGCCATGATTGTCCTAAAAGAGTCTTTCGATAAAACTGGAGAGAAAGTCTCTTTAAAGTCAATCCCTTCCTTTTGGGTATAGCCCTTCGCCACAAGACAAGTCTTATACCTCTCCGTATTACCTTTGGAATCCCGCTTGGTCTTAAATATCCATTTGCAACCAATAGGTCTCACACCTTCTGGTAATGGGACAAGTTCCCAAACCTTGTCTTGCATGAACTTATACTCCTAATTCATTGGTTCAATCCACTTTTTTAAGTTGGAATCTTGCATGGCTTGATGGAAGTTGACTGAGTCATCTTCCATCATACCATTATTTTCCTCATGTTCCTGGAGAAATATTGTGACACCCTCTACCCCGACATATAAGTAAATAAAATATATAAAAAATATTGGTAATCAAATTCACACGGGTAAAAGGTTCACATTCACTTCACTATTATCAATTAAAACTTATTAAAAAAAAATATATTCAGCTCGAAACAAGGCCGTCAAAATTTACAAAAATATTTTGTTAAATCAGTGAGATAAAATAAAGTAGACTAACATTATGCAATTAATATAAAACTTATGCCCTACTGTCACATCCTATCAGAGCATTGTGTCCCGATGTCCTTCAGCACAAGGTTCCTTTAAGCACTTCACCTAGCCATCTGCTCCCCCGAACACAAGGTTCAAGATCATCACATGATCCAAACACAAACAACAAACCGGGAGTGAGTTATCACATTCCTAACTACTAGAGAGAAACAAAACAACATATAGTAGCCAAATACAATTTACTTAGCATATCTCACATTATTTCATCACTTTGTCATTCAAAATTCACTTTTCAATCATCAATCACAATACACAAGAATCACACACTCCGATCAAGACATAATAACACATCAATTTCATAATGAACAATTAACAAGCGCATGAGACAGTTATGCTAAGACTCAAGCCTATATGCAATGTGGTACCATGTCAGTGAAAAACCACCTTGGGGCGCTTAGGAGTACATAACAAGACACACCACACAATGGGTTTGTCAGGTCACTCTCACTAAGTAAGATCATAGGGAGACCAGTCAGGGTCACGATGTTTTGCAAGAATGCTCCAACCATATGGGATCAGCATAGACTTAAAGGAGCACTCAAACCCGAAGACCCCCAAGGCCTACACTCCGAAGAGTCCGTTAGGGCCTCTCCCTCCTGATTCAGGTCCAACCCCTAAAATCATTTTAGCACACAGACACTGCTAGTGAATTATACAATACCCACGACCTCACACTCGTGTCTTAAACGCGTACAACATATTGCGCTACAATTTAACACTGGTTCCTAAATAGGAACCTACACTTTCTCTTTAACACTGGTTCCTAAATAGGAAACCTACACTTTCTCTTTAACACTACGCATTTACACTTTTCTCAAGATAACACTGGTCGGATTATTGTACAATTCACAGCTTACAACACAAATAATGTCACATTAAGAATTAATCACACATTTATTCATAACCAAAACTCATTCACAATTTCACATCTCATAATGTCACAATCCACAATTCAACACCTGTTCTACTTTACACTTTTACTCAATCTCAATAACAATATTATAATCTCAAGGCAACATATTATTCCACTATTCATCACATATTTCATTTATAAGCACTGTTCATGAATTATACAATACCACGATCTCACACTCATGTTTCAAACATGTTTAACACAATTGCACTACAATTTAACACTGGTTCCTAACTAGGAACCTACACTTTCTCTTTAACACTGCGCATAAACACTGGTTGAGTTATTGTATAATTCATAGCTCATGATATAATTAATGTAACATCAAGTGTTAAACACATTTACTTATTTACAATCGAATATCATGTCCACACTTTAACATCTCATAACATCACATCAACCATCTCATAACATTCCTAATGATATTCATAAGGTACAACATACACATGTTCATCAAATTTAACCATAATATTCTCAAACTCCAACACTTAATAATTTTTAGAATCATACTATAACACTCCACAATATTATTTACATAAATTATTAATATAAATAACAACTTCTATATATATATAAGCTAGCATACATCATATTGAATCACAAATTACAAAGTAAGCTTTCAATGCACAAATTCTAAATAATTATATGAACACTTTGGTCAATTTCAATTATGATATTAACTTTTTAAATTATATATAAAAACCTAAACAGCAAGAAAAAGAGAAAATACAAAATCAATATCTCTCTCTAAATTTCTCCTTTATTTCATCAATTCATATAATTAGAAAAAGTACTCAATTTATAGGGTTCACGCTCAACACAATAGCATATCAATTCCACAACAATTGGTTTGTCAAACATATATAATTCATTGTAATAATTATAAGGATAAAATAAAAATTGCAAAAACACCCCAAAACCCATTCCAATTGATATCTCTAAGGATTCCTACACATGTTCTCACTAATTCCCAATTGTGAATAACTCATCCCTTACCTCTAAGCGGGCTCACGTGTCTTCAGCCAGCGATAGCAGCATCTCTAGCGGTTCTCTGAGATTCCTCCAATTTATTTCCTCTAGCTGCTCCGATAGAATTCTCAAACGTTAGAGAGACGGAGAAGAGATTGAAACCTTCACTTGTACTGTCTCCATGCGATTCCTTTTTCTACCTCCAAGAATATTATCTCGACAATCCCAACGGTGGAAGTGTGCGCAATTGAATTTCGAACAACATATCAAAATTTAATGAAAATCCAACGGTTAACGAAACCGAGATCGTAGTTTTACCGAGACAGTTTTGGGTTTCTGCGGGAAATTAAAATGCTACAATGCGAAGGGTTTTCCTCTAAGCTCAGATATGATTTTGAAATTCCCAACGGTGAGAATGTTCGAAATTGGATTGTGAACATGGTACAAACATTTCACGACGATCCAACGGTGAACGAGTCCAAGATCGTTGTTTTTTCTGAGACAGGTTTGGTGGACTGCGGAAAAAAGAAAGGGTTTTGAGAGAAGGAGGGGAAAAACGAAAATGAGGTGAAAAAGAGGCACCTGACTTAACATAACTATTTATACCTAGGGTATTCAGCCTATTATTTGCTCTATATTTATTTATTTATTTATTTTATAAAAACAAACTCTATTTTATTTTCTAACAAATAAATGAAATACCCTTTTTATTTTCTCTCAAATTATTATTTTAATCAATAATTATATCTCCTTATTTATTTATTTATAAAATCTCATCATTTTTCTAAAACTCTATTTATTTATAAATAACAATCCTTTTTAATCTAGATTACAAAAATTGGGATGTTACAAATATCACATAATCATCTGGAATAACATTTCTTCTTTCTCTTGTAGATCTCCGCAAAAGTATTGGCTCATGAAGCATAGGTTCTTGAGGATCTTGAGTTTGTTCTTCATGAACAACCAAATTATCTTGAGTGGGAGATTCAATAACAATATCTTGTAGAGGTTCTGAATTTGCTTTATCAAAAGAACCTGTATGAATCGGTTTTGGAATTGTTACTGATTCTTCTTCTAGCACAAAGTCTCTAATCTTATTCTTCCCCCCAAACTCAATATCCTCAAAGAATGTGGCAGTTCCCGTCTCAAAAATTGTCTTTAATTTGGTATCATAAAATTTATAGCCCCTGGATCTTTTAGAATAACCAATACAGTAGTTACTCACTGTTCAGGAGTCCAATTTCCTTTCATTTGGCTTATAAGGCCTTGCCTCAGCTGGATATCCCCATACATGAAAATGTTTCAGACTAGGCTTTCGCCCAACCCAAATCTCATAAGGTGCTTTGGCAGCTGCCTTGGTTGGCACTCTTGTTGGATCAAGTGGCCTCGAAATAATTAAGAAGGAGGGGTTGAATTAATTATTAATGTGCCTTGACTAATTAAAAATTTATCCTTCTTAATATTACTAGATTCAATTAGGCTTTACTACTAAGTTATGAGAAAGAAAATAACATAAACAATAACTTAGACAAAAGTAAAGCAAAAATAAAAACTACACAGTGGAAAGATAAAGAGTGTAGGGAAGAAGAAGACAAACAAAAGATTTATACTGGTTCGGCAACAACCCATGCCTACATTCAGTCCCCAAGAAACCACCAGTTCTTGAGATTTCCAATAACCTTGTAAAATCCTTTACAAGCAAAGATTCACAAGGGATGTACCCTCATTTATTCTCTTTGAACAACCAAATGGATGTACCCTCCCCTTGAACTGATCCACAAGAGATGTACCCTCTCTTGTTTTCAGTATTACAACCCAAGTAGATGTACCCTCTACTTGTACCACAAAGGATGTACCCTCCAATGTGTTAAGACAAAGAATTCTTAGGCGGTTAGTCCCTTGAATCTTTGTAAGGGGAAACAAAAGATATCTCAGGTGGTTAGTCCTTTGAAATCTTTTGTTTAAAGGGAAGCGGAAGAATCAAAAGAATTCTCCGGCGGTTAGTTCTTTGAATCTTTTGGCTAGAGGAAGAAGGAAGAATCAAAAGAATTCTCAGGCGGTTAGTCCTTTGAATCTTTTGGCAAGAGGGAGAAGGAAGAAAAGATAGCACACTTTTGTTTTCTGTAGAATTTCCACTTGCAGAAAAACAAAGTTTTGAAAACAAAGTTTAGAAAGCTTTTTGGCAAAGAAAAATCAATGGGCAATGGTTAGAGAAAGATTGTGAAAAAAGGATTGTTTGGAAGAATATATTATATCTTTTGAACATGTGCTAAAGTCATGATTTTATAGACTCTTCATGTCTGGTCAAAGAAACCATTGGAAGAGTTATGACTTTTGAGAAAACCATGTTAAGAGTTATAAATCTTAACTTTTTCTTCAAAACTGTTCACTGGTAATCGATTACCAAAATGGTGTAATCGATTACACAATGTATTTTATGAAAAGTTGTGACTCTTCACAATTGGATTTGAATTCCAACGTTCAGATTCACTTGTAATTGATTACTAATATAGTGTAATCGATTACACTATTTGAAAATCATTTTGGAACGTTGCAAACCATTTGAAAACATTTTGAAAACCAAACTGGTCACTGGTAATCGATTACTAGAGAGTAATCACTCTGGTAACTTAGAAAATTTGAGAAAATTCTTTTGTAAAACAAAATTGTGCTATTTGGTTTGTGAAAAATTCTTTTAATACTTATCCTATATAAAGTCTAGACTTGCTGCTTCTTGATTTCTTCTCTTGAATCTTGAATCTTGGATTAGATTCTTGATGCTTGATCTTGAAGTCTTGAATCAATCTTGAATCAATTAGTTGGGCTTTTGGCATCATCAAAATTGCTTGGTTCATCATCATGAAGCTTGCTTCCACAATCTCTCCCTTTTTGATGATGACAAACCTGAAATCAAGAAACGCATATAAGCTCTATCTTCTAATCGATCACTCACTTAATTCTCCCCATTTGTTCTTGAGTTTAAGCTTCACTTGAAATTAAGTTATTTAATTATATGAGTTCTTGATTTAATCCCAAATTTGTCTCCCCCTTTGGCATCAACAAAAAGCCAAAGTGCGTATAGAGACATAAAATCATACATTTACTCATAATCATCCAAACAAGGAAGACAATAATGCATACATAAACTAAGCAAGTATGATAATAATTCCTTCATAAACTATAATATAATGTTGGATAATTTAGAGAGTCATCCAAGATAACCAAATTAAAACAACTAAATTAGAAAGTAACATACTAATATGTGTTTCAAAACATAGCAAATACACGGCTAGAAATCAAAATACTAATAATAATAGTAATGTCTAAACTGATGGTGGTGGTGGAGGTAAATCAAAGTAGTCGCGAATAATGGTAACATCTTCTTCAACCTTTGCAGTCCTTGAGTTTATCTCCTTAAATCGTGTGTCCACTTGACGTTCCAAGGAGTCAAACCTCTCACCAACATAGGTTTGAAGTCCATCAAACCTGTCCAAAATACTCTGAAGGAGAGAATAGTCCCCTTCAACCGGTAAGTGTCCTTTATTATCATTTGGTTGAGCACCCTTTTTTACCCAAGAGCCATCACGCTTTTTGCGTAAGCAAAGGAGGCAACCATAGCAACACCGATCAAGAAATATCTCATGATTGGGACATATGGTTCAGAATCAAGAGGGATGTTAAAATATTGAAGGAACAAGGTAACTAAGTGAGGATAGGGCAAAGGAGCATTTAATTGCAATGCCTTATGCATGCGATACCGGACTAGATGGGCCCAATCAATTTGTCGACCGGTATGAAAGGCCCACATGACTATTAGATCTTCTTCAGAAACCTATGCAAGGTTTGAAGATTTGGGGAGTAAGATACGAACAATTAGATAATGAAGGATGCGACTTTCAAGAGCCAATGAACCGGCAAGCAACTTTCCGATCATATCTGCTTGGTTGGTGCAAACCAACCGACGGACATCATGCATAGAAAAATCAAACTTCCAATCATCATCCAGTGCACCTTCAAATGGTACACCATCACTAGACAATTGGGTCAAATCATAGAAGAGGGATGGTCAATGACCATCTTTATCCCATAGACCTCAGAAATCAAGGTACTTTCTCGAATTTCAAGATTAGAATAAAAGGCTTTTACCAATTCAGAATACACAGACAGTTTTAAAGACATAAAGGGAATGAGATTTGAGTTATGAAATGCTTGAATGCATTTGAAACTCTCATCAGAAAATAAATCCATATCTATGAACTTAGGGTCAATGATAGAATGAGAGGAGAAAAGGTTTGTGTATCGTGTACGTTGCTCTTCCAATGAGAACAATTAGGAGGAGGAAATAGAGAAAGGAATTAGAGTATCCTGAGCCTCGGAGTGCCGTTGGCTTCTACTCGAAGAACCCTTGTGCTTCTTCGATGGTTCCGCCATTTGAGAGACTTATTTGGAATTTCAATCGGTTGAAATGAAAGAGGATAAAAAAAGATGAATTTTGGGCTTTGTGGGACGTGATTTGCATAAGAAATGTGTAAGTTAAGGCAGAAAGAAAATTTGGGAATGAGGGTTTCGTGAGAGAGACGAAGTTGCAGTTTCATGAATTTTGAAATTTGAATTTATAAGCAGCAGGGGCGCGTTGTAATCAATTACATCTTTTGATAATCGATTACACTTAGTCTGCCTCGTTGTAATCGATTACACATTGTGGTAATCGATTACCAGAGAGTATTTTAGCATAACTAAGTGTTGAATGAATTCTTAGGGTGAAAGGATTTGAAAAGGGGTCAAAATACTTTATATCTAAAAACTCTTTTATGAAAATAAATATATATAACATAATAGATTTTTGAAAAACTTTATGAATGACTTTTAAGCAAGTAATTCACATATCATACTAAAAATCATGCAAGAATCATAGACATCATCAAATATTTGTTTAAAAAAGAGACTTCATGCTTTGAGAAAAGAAAAATAACTCAATCAAACATATAAGCAAATATTCACAATAGAAATTAACCAAGACAAACAAATAAGATTTTGTTAGTCATAATATAAACAAGTTAATTGAAAGGAAAGTTTCAACCAACTTAATTTAAAAGAGAATGGTTTTGATGTTACCTTTTTCATGATTTAAGTGCCTAGATCTTCAAAGATGGAAGTCAGACTTTTGCTTTTTGCTTAATCTTCTTGAGAGATGTTCTCATCACTCTCATAATTCTTGGATAGAAGGTTGATCTCCTTCTCCGAACCATCGGATGAGTCATTGTCATCCCATGCAATATATGCCTTCTTGGATCTCCTTTCTTCATGACTTTTCTTCTCATTCTTCTCAGGCCATTGCTCGTTTGAGGGGAAATTTTCTTTGATGTGACCAAGTTGGTTGCACTTGTAGCATCTAAGAATTGGAGAATCTTCTTGGAATCTTTTTCCATGGTTGAAATTTTGATGCCTCTCGATTCTTCTCTTCTTGACAAATTTGTGAAACTTCTTCACAAAGAGTGAGAAGTCTTCTTCATCTTCTGATTCTTCATCTTCATTTTCCTCTTGTATTGATGAGGAGACTTTTAATGCTATGCTTTGTTTCCTCTTGTCGGTTTCTTCATTTTGATTTAGTCGTTGGAGTTCTATCTCATGTTCTTGTAATTTGCCAAAAAGTGTGGCACGAGACATAGAAGAAAGATCTTTACTTTTAGAAATGGCAGTTACCTTGGGCTGCCATTCCCTACTTAAGCATCTCAAAACTTTATTAATTAAATCTTCATTAGGAAAGGTTTTTCCTAAGGAGGCAAGGTGATTAACTATGTGTGTGAATCTTTTCTGCATGCTTTGGATTTTCTCATTAGTGTTCATCCTAAAGAGTTCATATTCATGGGTCAATGTATTAATCCTAGATCTCTTAACATCAGTGGTGCCTTCATGTGTGAGTTGTAGTGTATCCCACATCTCTTTTGCATTTAGGCAGTTTGAAACTCTAAAATATTCATATATTTGTAGGGCAGAAGTAATAATGTTTTTGGCTTTAAGATTATATTGGACTCTTCTTCTATCTTCTTCAGACCATTTATCTCTAGGTTTTTCTATTGTTGTGCTTGTGCTTGCATCTACTATGGTGGGTACATAAGGTCCTATTTCTATTTCTTCCCAAATGTTTAAATCTATGGCTTCAATAAAGAATTGCATTCGGGTTTTCCAATAGTGGTAACCCTCACCATTAAAGATGGGTGGCCTATGGATGGAGTTTCCTTTGGGAAATAGAGAATTTGAGGAGGCCATGAATCTTGAAGTTGTGAAACTTTTCTCAAGATACTTGCTCTGATACCACTTGTTGGATCAAGTGACCTCAGAATAATTAAGAAGGGGGGGTTGAATTAATTAATAATGTGCCTTGACTAATTAAAAATTTATCCTTGTTAATATTACTAGATTCAATTAGGCTTTAATACTAAGTTATGAGAAAGAAAAGAATAGAAACAATAACTTAGACAAAAGTAAAGCGAAAATAAAAAATACACAACGGAAAGATAAAGAGTGTAGGGAAGAAGAAGACAAACACAAGATTTATACTGGTTCGGCAACAACCCATGCCTACATCCAATCCCCAAGCAACCACCGGTTCTTGAGATTTCTGATAACCTTGTAAAATCCTTTACAGGAAAAGATCCACAAGATATGTGCACTCCTTTGTTCTCTTTGAACAACCAAGTGGATGTACCCTCCACTTGAACTGATCCACAAGAGATGTACCCTCTCTTATTCTCAGTATTACAACCCAAGTAGATGTACCCTCTACTTGTACCACAAAGGATGTACCCTCTACTTGTACCACAAAGGATGTACCCTCCAATGTGTTAAGACAAAGAATTCTTAGGCGGTTAGTCCCTTGAATATTTGTAAGGGGAAACAAAAAATATCTCATGCGGTTAGTCCTTTGAAATCTTTTGTTTAAAGGGAAGAGGAAAAATCAAAAGAATTCTCAGGCGGTTAGTCCTTTGAATCTTTTGGCTAGAGGGAGAAGGAAGAATCAAAAGAATTCTCAGGCGGTTAGTCCTTTGAATCTTTTGGCAAGAGGGAGAAGGAAGAAAAGATAGTACACTTTTGTTTTCTGCAGAATTTCCACTTGCAGAAAAACAAAGTTTTGAAAACAAAGTTTAAAAAGCTTTTTGGCAAAGAAAAAGCAATGGGCAATGGTTAGAGAAAGATTGTGAAAAAAGGATTGTTTGGAAGAATATATTATATCTTTTGAACATGTGCCAAAGTCATGCTTTTATAGACTCTTCATGTCTGGTCAAAGAAATCATTGGAAGAGTTATGACTTTTGAGAAAACCATCTTAAGAGTTATAACTCTTAACTTTTTCTTCAAAATTGTTCACTGCTAATCGATTACGACAATGGTGCAATCGATTACACAATGTATTTTATGAAAAGTTGTGACTCTTCACAATTGGATTTGAATTCCAACGTTCAGATTCACTTGTAATCGATTACTAATATAGTGTAATCGATTATACTATTTGAAAATCATTTTGGAATGTTGCAAACCATTTGAAAATATTTTGAAAACCAAACTGGTCACTGGTAATCGATTACTGATAATTGGTAATCGATTACTAGAGAGTAATCACTCTGGTAACTTAGAAAATTTGAAAAAATTCTTTTGTAAAACAAAATTGTGCTATTTGGTTTGTGAAAAATTCTTTTAATACTTATCCTATATGAAGTCTTGACTTGTTGCTTCTTGATTTCTTCTCTTGAATCTTGGATTGGATTCTTGATGCTTGATCTTGAAGTCTTGAATCAATCTTGAATCAATCACTTGGGCTTTTGGCATCATCAAAATTGCTTGGTTCATCATCATGAAGCTTGCTTCTACAACTCTATTTATAATATAAGCTGCAATCTTTAGTTCCTTTCCCAAGAGTGACTATAGTAAGTTAGAATGACAAATCATGCTTCTTACCATATCCTTAAGAGTTTTGTTTCATCTTTCAGCTACTACATCCATGCTAGGTGACCACGACATGGTGTACTATGGGACGATTTCACATTCCTCTAGGTACCTAGCAAAAGGCCCCGGACGTTGTTCACTTGAACCGTCATATCTGCCATAGTATTCACCACCACGGTCATATCTAACACTCTTGATTCTTTTGTTGAGTTGATTTTCAACTTCAACTTTAAATGTTTTGAACACATCCAGAGATTGTTAATTTTCATGTATAAGAAACAAGTATGCATATCTGGAGTAATTGTCTATGAATGATATAAAATATTGTTGACCATTCCATGAAGGTGTATGAAATGGCCCACAAATGTCCATATGTATCAATTCCAAGACATCTGTAGCTCTATATGCACCTAATTTCTTGCTTTTGGTCTATTTACCTTCGATGCATTCAACAAAAACATCAAAGCTTGTGAAATCAATGGAATCCAAGATTCTGTTTGACACAAGTCATTCAATTCTATTCTTAGAAATGTGACCTAAAAGCTTATGCCATAATGCTCCTGAGTTTGTATTATCAATTCTACGCTTAGTACCACGTAATTCCGCATTAAAGGATTCACCATAAGAAGCTACACTATCAAGTAAATATAGATTATCATAAGCCAAGACAGTTCCAACAATATCTGAATTAAAAGACAACCTAAACACATTATTTCCAAATGAACATAAATAATCCAATTTGTCCAAGTAAGAAATTGAAACCAAATGCCGTCTAAATGAAGATACAACAAAAGGGTCTTTCAAATCAAAATAAAAACCCGTACATAATAATAATCTAAAATGCCCTATAGCTTCCACCGATTTACCATCTCCAACATATATCCATCTTTCAGAATCAATTGGCTTCTGATAGCTTAGACAACCCTTTATTGAAACATTGATGTTAGTAGTGACACCAGAATCTAACCACCAAGTGTTTCTACGTATTGAAGCTAAATTGACCTCAGAATAGACCAAAGTAAGAAACATACCTTTCTTTGCACGCTAAGCATGATATTTGATACATTTTTTATTTACATGTGTCCAAGCTTACTGCAAAAGAAAC
Organism: Glycine soja; assembly: GCF_004193775.1. Classification (NCBI taxonomy): domain Eukaryota; kingdom Viridiplantae; phylum Streptophyta; class Magnoliopsida; order Fabales; family Fabaceae; genus Glycine; species Glycine soja. Next base: position 46,766,272 of record NC_041019.1, on the reverse strand, counting down.
AGTTGTCACCTTGATTTTGTTTCTTTTGTGTTGGACCCTTAGCAGCTTCATTCTTGGGCTCCTCAGTTGTTTTTATTTTGCCCTTGTCTTTACAGGTACTTACAATATAAACACTTTCAGTCCTTTCTTGCTTCATCTTTTCCTCTTCTTGCACATAGTATGAAATGAGCTCATTAAGAGACCATTTTTCATTCTAACAGTTATAAGAGATCTTAAACTGACTAAAATGTGACGATAGAGAAATTAGCACTAAATGAATAAGCAAGTCTTCTAATAGCTCAAGCTTTAGTGCCCTTAATTTTTAACCAATATTCTACATCCCCATAATGTATTATCTGACATTTCTTTTCCCTTGATACTTCATGAAATTAAGTTATGAAGAAGAGTACTTGTTTGCACCAAATCCAAAATTAAAACATTTCTAGAGTAAATTATTTTAACTTTATTTATTTATTTTAAATTTTAGAAGTCCATGATTGTTATTTTAATTTACTACAATGACCTCTAAAAGTAAGAATGAGCACAAAGTTATATATATATATATATATATATATATATATATATATATATATATATATATATATTAATGATGCACTGTAACCTTTAAATGAGCAATGCATTTAAATATTGTTGGTAAGATCAAGCAAAAAATGTAAAATCTCTAAATTCATTTAAAATTTAGAATATTCCAACAGCCTGAATAAATAAAATTTCTAAAATCATACATGAAGCGAGTATGGGTGGCTCTGATACCAAATTGTAGAGATTCAATCAATCAACCTAATTTGATTCTAACAGACAATCATCAATCCTAACCACATGCTTTCTATCCATGTAGAGAGAAATTATTGTGTAAAGATGAATAAAACCTCATTGTGTTCCCATACTCTCAAAATCATGATGAAAACTATATGTGAAAGCGTACCTGACTTAGCCAAAATGGACTGATGAAAGGTTGATGATGATCAAGATTGATTTTATGATCTTCCAGATGTTAGAGAGCTTTATTTTCTTCTCTAAATTTTCTTATGATGGGGATAAAGAGAAAAAAGAAAGCAAAACTATAAGTTCTATCACTTCTCTCTACAAATGGGGCCATAACCTCTAGTATTAGTAACTAAGTTATCTCAAATTTGATGATTATAATTTGACTTCTCATTAAATTATAATATCACTAATGGTATCTATACCATTAGCCTTTCATGACATATATGCCCTTAGGCATAATTTTATAAAAAACTTCTTACATTTTATAGACTTTTTTATGTCTTATGTGTTATTTTTATTTACATTTCCAATTAATTTTGTATTATTAATTTCCTTTTGTTTTTTATTTCTATGATTTTCTTTCTCTCATTTTTTGTGTAGTTGAGGTATTTAAAGTTTACATGCGATGAGCCTATAAGAAAGGAAAGAGAAGAAAATAACATAATTGTGAAGAACAAGATGATATTTATCTTTCTTTTTATCTTTGATCATATCATGCTTATAGTATTCAGTTGTACAAATTTATATTAAATTGATTTTTGGATTTGTATTTGGATAAAAAATTGCTGAATTTTATATTTAGATCATGAACATCATATTATGAAGAAATAACTTAATTGATAGTTGATAATGTTAGAAATAGTTTTATTGAACTTTTGTAAGGTGTTTAAGATGAATTTTTCTTTTAAGAGAAGTTTGTGAAATGAATTTATGTAAGTCATTAAAACATCAATGTTTTGTTAAAAAAAAAACACGACCTTTAATATCTTTAGGCTAGCGTATTCCTATAATAGCTTCAACATAATATTATCCTTAATTTCTTTCTTCTAAAAAAATAAATAATTAATAATTAATTATTTTTAATTGTCCTAGAATTTTTTTTATTTATCAAATGCTATCGAAAAAAACAAATACCATTATATATTTTTATAATTTAGGGTATAAATGTTTAAAAAATGATATCAAACTCAAAAATACCGTCAAAGGAAACATGTTTTGAATGATTTTTTTGTTATGCAATTACAATTAGAAAAATGGTCCAATAATCTTTACTTTCTACACATATTTTTTATATTTAATTTATATATTTATTCATTTATCTTATTTTTCAACATAATACTATTCTTAATTTTTTTCTTTATTAATCAATATTATGTTTGTTCTAACTTATGTTTGATTTTCTATCTTTTTAAGTGTTTAATGTAATGTTATGCTTGCAACAATTAAAAAAAGGAGAAGATGAAGATGAAATTATATTTTGGATAGATGGTCACTTATGTCCCTAAATGTGTAGTGCGTTGACAAATTCGTCTTTGAATGTGTCACATAAGCTCTTCCATTAACGATAACGGACACAAGTTGAGATAAATGAATTTGTCGCATTTTTTTTTCATTTTTGGGTACTAAAATTTGAATTTCCATCTTTCGGAAATGAATTTGTTAGCGCTCTCCTAATTCAAGGACGAAAAGTTTGTCAAATAATTAGCGTTGAAGATGTTCTTAACTAGATGGATGTGGAACCTAAAATTCCTAAATGAACGATGATATCTTTCCTAAAACAAATTTTTGTCTTAATTACTTATCCAATACTATTATTTACTCCTTGCATTCCAATTTATGTAACATTTTTATTTAAAAAAGAAAAGTGTTCTAAATCAATTGTCATATTACAAACCAATAAAAAAATTATTGCTTAAAAATTATATCATTTATTGCTTAATTTGATTTGCTTAGTTTCATCCTAGTAAATAGTTCAATTTCCCCTTAATTTTTAAGCAATAAATGATATAATTTTTTTATCGATAAGACTTAAAGATAATGTCAAAAAATTTATAATAACTTACACCTTTACTCAATTAACTGAACAACTCTGTGACCATTATTAGAGTTTATAACAAAATGAAAACAACCTAATTGGATCAATTAAAAAAAATTAGGACCAAATTAAATCATTTTAAAAACTAATGAACCAAATTAAATCACTTATTAATAATGGGACAAAAATATGAAAAAAAAACCAAATAAATAATTAAATTAACCCTTTTGAGTTTTCTTCTCTCACTTCTATCATTATTAATTATAAATCAACATTAAATTTATTAGATGTTGGTCAGACCTCATTAGTTGTGACCAAACCTTATCTATTTTGTCTCTTACCATTTCCACTTTTCCTTTCTCGTTTTGATCATAATCCAAACTGATTTCACTTCACTCTCCACTCTCATTATTCCCCCAACAACAATGATCCCAGACGACGACTCATCCCTCTTCCATCGCTCCCTCCTGACCCTTTTCCTAATTGCACCACCCTCACCTTCCTCTCCCTCACCTTTTGCTAAGCCCCCTACGGTAAGCACCACTAGCCTAGCTGGGACCCAAACTCCCCCCCCCCCCCCCCCTCTTAGCTTGGCTCCTCATGGAAAGCCCAACCCTCTGGTTCACCCTCCTCCTCTTCCCCTAGGCATCCACTCCCACAACCCCAAAGTCTAATCCCTTATAACCCCCCTTCCTAATCCACTACTTCAACTGCACCATCCTCTACCCCCTCCACATCCTCCTTGCTGCTTCAAAGAAAATCACCTTGGGCTTCCCCCTCTCGGTAGCCCTAATGGCCTTCACTTTCAACATCCTCTACTTTACCTCCAAGCCTGTTAGGTCTCTCACTACAACAATCACTATGATGACTCAGGCTTTTTCTGACTTTGATTTTTGTGTGGGCTTTTGGTGTTTTTGTTGGGGATGGGGATTAATGTGTGGGCCGATGGGGTTTTGTTGTGGCTCAAGAGCGAGTGCTGCTAGGTGCACCCAGCATTATTGCTGGTGCACCCAGCACTAACCACGAAAAGACAGAAATACCCCTTACGGATCAAGTTGATCTGTAAGTTGATTTTTAAGACTTAGGGATCAACTTGATCTGTAAATTTTTTACGGATCAAGTTGATCCGTAAGTCTTAAAAATTAACTTACGGATCAACTTGATCCGTAAGGGGAGAAATTAGCAGGGCAGTTTTGTCATTTTCAAAGAATGTTGGGTGCACCAGCAATAATGTTGGGTGCACCTAGCAACACTCCTCAAGAGCGAGGGGAAGGGTACGTGGTGTTGCACGGACAGTTGTCGAGTGGCTCGGTTGGGCCAACATGGCTTGGTCATGGGTCGGGTTGGGCTTTTTTGTCTACACTTTTGTGAACTTGGTTCTAGGGCGTAGGCCAACCGGAGGTGGTATTTGGAGAAGTTTGGGAATGATTATCCTAAGGAAAGGAAGGTTGTTATTCCTTACTTGTATCTAATCTTTTGTTATGATTTTCTCTTATTGGATTGTAATTGGGAATGTGGGAAGAGATCGGGGGGAAAATGATGATGATGAAATGCAGCTCAACAATTTACTGTAAAAAAAATCACGTTTTTTGTAAACGTGATTTTAAGAAGTCATCATGATTTTTAGGGCAAAGATTTTTAGGGTGTCCATTAGTGATTGAATTTTTAGTCGTATCTAGAAATGTGATCAAAGTGTGATTATGATTGAAATTTAAAATCTTAATTTTCTTGTTGATATAACTGACAACAATTATTTAGATGAAATAACGATTTTAATTGGATAACAACATAAATACGTATTTTAGGTCTAAGTTATATCCTTCTTCCAAATACTCCGCTTTTGTGCATCTTTAACATTCGTGAAGATAGTGTAAGATACTATATTAGGCAATAAATTAAAGTATAATTAATTTGTTTCTGACAAAGATCAATTAAATGTTTGAGATTTTTATGAATGGGACGTATCAATAATTTAAGGATTGGTATTTCACTGATTTTAAGTATGAAGAGAAGGTCACTATCATAGTATGCTATTTGTGTTATATGCAAATATGACAGTTTGGATTAATCATTATGGTGCCTTTACTAGTGCAATTTGTAGTGTAGTCAGTACTATTTTTTACAGAATGTTTTCAATCCTTATCTATGATCTATCTCTTTGTGAAACTAAAATTAGTAGCAGAAAAAAGATCATATTTGACTATTAAGTTACTCTTCAATATTTTGAGGACAAACATGTAATTCAAGCTAAATATCAAAGGAGTCCAAATAGCACACGCTTCCATATCAAGTTATATTGCATGATATGTGCACATTTTGCACCACCTTCCTCTCAAATTAAACTCTATCAGTTGCCTATGAAAAATAATACATGCTTCATACTGAAATGTTGCGGTGCTGTGAATTGAGAGAAAGAAATACAGAGAACATCAAGAGAACAAGAAGCAACCAGCAAAGTCTGATGGCTATGGGTTGGTATCCTTACAAAGAGCAAGAATAAAAAAGCTTTATAAGAAAATATTGTAATTTTAGTTGTGGGTAGGTGCTAGGAAGTGGGAATTGGGAGATGGGACTAACAAGTCACAAGGACATTTTTTTTTTCTATTTTTAAAAAAGGAAATATTGATACTTTTGTGAATTCAATGGTGTCATTTAATAATGTTCACTTGTTATTGTTGTTCATAACTTTGAGATTTGGATAGAATTTTTTTTTGTGTTATTGATAGGAAATATTTTTTTACTTTACCAATGACTATTCACAAGGTTTAAATCTAAGACTTAAAGAGATCAAATTCAGTTTGGCTACTCAGTGGTGATTCGCACTAAATTTCACTACTTTATAAGCATACTCGATATAGCCATAAAATATAGTGGTATAGATGAGATAGATGATTATGGCCGGATAGTTTAAGCTTAAAGAAAAGACAACTTCTACCATGGAAAAACATACCAAGCGGTTTACGATGAAAATTTGTTATCAATTTCTTTTTCTTTGTTCATAGGTGAATTAATTGATATGCTTCTTTATGGTAGAAACCACCTAAATAAAAATGTAATTTTTTTTAGAAATTATAGTTAACTCTTAAAAAATATACAAAGTGATTTACTGAAGTAGGCGTTCATTTGAAACATTTGAACAAAAAATCAAACAATACTGTTTAGATATTATTATTCATCTTTCTGTCTTTTGAAAGAAGGAACAAGTTTTCTACACTTGACATTTTGTTGGCATTATTTTACAAATTAATTAGTGATTGAAACATTTTATATATCTTTACTAATCGTTTATGTCACAAAATTATCAATTTAAAAATTTGCTTTAATCGGGGCAAGGGGAATAAAGTATTTGCTAGATTACATTACGTATTAGCATTCCCAATCTATTTACCAGAATATATAGCAACTATGATGTGATAAGTGTGTTTAATAGTTGTGTATTTAATTTAAACTTTCCATAAGAAAGAGCTTAACCTTTACGTATATTTACTTAAAAAAAAACTAGTTATTAATTTCATGTTATAAATCCGTGCAGTAAAAAAACTATTAATAAATCTGTATTAAAAAAATTCAAAAATATTATAAGAGCTTAAATACGTTTATATTCAAATATATAACACTTTTTTAGTTTTCATCCTGATAAATTTTTTTAAAATGCTCTTTGTAAAATACCTATTTTTGATTTTGATCTTTACTATTTTTTGTCCATATAATATATTCATTATATTCATTTTTAGTTTTAGTTCCTATAATATTTTATTCATTTTGAATTAATCCCTTTAAAATATTTAATAGGAATTTAAAAGTAAATAATCTATATATTAAAAGGACAAAAAAAATATAGTACCAATAACAACAATATCAAAGTTTTATCCCACCTCCTGTGAGATCGGTTACATAACCACACAACGCCTTTTGAAAAGTTAGAAAAAGCGCTGAGATTCGTCCCGTTGATATACATCACCATTGTCACCAGCTCTTGCCATGATTAAGGAACAAAGAATTTTGCAGTAAATTAAAAAAAAATTCAGGACCTCACCACACTCGTGTTTGATGCTCTCAATATAGGTTTTTGTGTGATGTTTTCACTCTTGCCTTTTACCACTCACTCTCTCTTAAGTTCCTGGATGGACCGAATTAGACACACAAGGTAATACAAAATAAAAGGAGACAATATAATTATCAGAGATTTGATTTGGGATAACAACTTGGACTTGATTTGGATAGCAGATTGGATTTGATTTGGATAACAGATTAGATTTGGATAAAAAAAATTTGATTTGATTTGATTTGGATAATAGATCAGATTTGGATAACAAATTAGATTTAATTTGGATAACAGATATGATAACAAATAAGATAACAGTTAGGATAATAGATAAGATAACAGATATGACAAGTAAACTTCAAATGCTCATAACTTTTGCTACGGTTGTCTGTTTGAGGCCCACTATATATCAAAATGCTTAGAATTCAGAGGAGAATCTAGATAAGGGGATTTGTTCCACGATTTTATTTCCAAAAAAACACCTCTAAATGCCTCAATTTCGTGTTCAAAGATCAAACACCCACTTTTTTTTTTCAAAATTTTTGCAACTTTTTTTTTGATACAAAGTGTGAAAGACACAAGAAACAAGAACAAGAACAAGAACGAAACAAGATGTAAACAAGAACGCAAATAACAGAACACAAGACGCAAACAAGAACGAAACAAGATGTAAACAAAAATGCAAATAACAGAACACAAGACGCAAACAAGAACGAAACAAGATGTAAACAAAAACACAAATAACAGAACAAGGACAAAACACGAACCTGGACAAATTACAAAGAAAAATAATAGGATAGGATAGAACCTGTATCAAGAGCCGAAGCTCTGATACACCGTTTCAATGGAGCTGAGCCCAATGCTTATGAGTTGCAAGATTTTGTTGATTGCTATTCTGACCTGGGGTTGGGGAGCATCAACACTCATGGCCCCTTGTACACGTGGACTAATGGCAGGGTGTGGAGCAAATTGGACAGAGCTTTATGTAACCAGGCCTGGTTCAATTCCTTTGGAAATTCTGCTTGTGAAGTTATGGAGTTTATTTCTATCTCAGACCATACTCCTCTAGTTGTCACCACTGAGTTGGTAGTGCCTAGAGGTAATTCTCCATTTAAATTCAACAATGCTATTGTGGATCATCCAAATTTCTTAAGAATTGTTGCAGATGGCTGGAAGCAAAATATTCATGGCTGTAGCATGTTCAAGGTCTGTAAGAAATTGAAAGCTCTTAAAGCTCCCTTGAAGAATCTTTTTAAGCAGGAGTTCAACAACATCTCCAACCGAGTAGAGCTAGATGAGGCTGAATATAACAGTGTGCTTAATTCTCTAAAGCAAAATCCTCAGGATCCTTCCCTTCTTGCTCTGGCAAACCGCACTAGAGGGCAGACCATTATGCTTAGAAAAGCGGAGTCTATGAAATTTGCTCAGCTCATCAAAAACAAATATCTCCTGCAGGCTGATAAATGCTCCAAATTCTTTCATGCTTTAATCAAGCGCAACAGACACAGTCGGTTTATTGCTGCCATAAGGCTAGAGGATGGGCATAACACTTCCTCCCAAGATGAAATTGCCCTTGCTTTTGTGAATCACTTTAGGAATTTGTTTAGTGCTCATGAGCTAACCCAAACTCCTTCCATTTCGATCTGCAACAGGGGTCCTAAGGTTCCCACCGATTGCTTTGCGGCCTTACTTTGTCCTACTTCTAAGCAAGAGGTTTGGAACGTTATTTCTATGATGGATAATAATAAAGCTCCTGGGCCAGATGGTTTCAATGTTTTATTCTTCAAGAAGGTTTGGAATATCATTGGTGATGATATCTTTGCAGCGGTTAATGAATTCTTTACAACTGGAAAAATTCTAAAGCAGCTCAACCATGCTATTATTGCGCTTATTCCTATGCATGATCAGGCCTCCCAGGTTAACCATTTTAGACCCATATCTTGCTGTAATTTGTTATACAAGATTGTATCTAAAATTCTGGCTAACCGCATAGCCCCAGTGCTTGAGACTATTATTAGGGAAACTCAAACTGCTTTCATTAAGAACAGAAAGATGATGGACAACATCTTCCTAGTTCAAGAGATTTTGCGCAAATATGCCCGGAAAAGATCCTCTCCGAGATGCCTCCTGAAAATTGACATGCATAAAGCTTATGATTCCATTTCCTGGGAATTCTTGGATTGGATGCTTAAGTCCATTGGCTTTCCAGCCCAGTTCTGTACTTGGATCATGAAATGTGTTTCTTCCACTTCCTTTAGTGTGGCAGTCAATGGATCCATTTATGGTCACTTCAAAGGGCAACGGGGTCTTAGACAAGGGGATCCTCTCTCCCCTTATCTGTTTATGCTCTGTTTGGAGTACTTTTCCAGAGATATGAGCAGCTTCAAGGAAGATGCCAATTTTAAATTTCATCCCAACTGTGCAAGTATTCAGCTATCTCATTTGGCTTTTGCAGATGATATTATGCTTCTATCTAGAGGAGATATCCCTTCTGTGTCAACTATGTTTGCCAAGCTTTAGAAATTCTATAGGGTTTCAGGGCTTTCCATCAGCTCTGATAAATCTGCCATATACTCAGCCGGTATTAGGCCTCATGAGCTTTCTCATATTCAGCAGATTACTGGATTTAGCTTGGGTGATTTCCCTTTCAGATACTTAGGTGTTTCCCTTTTATCATCTAGATTAAATGTATGTCATTATGCTCCCTTGCTTTCCAAGATTACTGGCCTGATTCAGGGATGGAGCAAAAAGTCTTTATCTTATGCAGGTAAGTTAGAGTTGATCAGAGCGGTTATTCAAGGAATTGTGAATTTCTGGATGGGGATTTTTCCTTTGCCGCAATCTGTTATGAACCGGATCAACGCTTCGTGCCGTAATTTTCTGTGGGGCAAAGCGGATATTGGCAAACACAAGCCCTTGGTTGCTTGGTCAGTAGTTTGTTCTCTGAAAAGAGAAGGGGGTTTAGGCCTTTTTAATCTCAAGGACTGGAACCTTGCGCTTTTTTCCCGTATCCTGTGGGACTTTCATTGTAAGAAAGATTCTCTATGGGTTCGGTGGGTTCACCATTACTATTTCAGAGGGAGCGATGTGTGGAATTACAATTCTTCTTCATCAGATTCAGTTTTGATAAAGAAAATCATTCAAATAAGGGACTTTATTATCTCTAAAGAGCTAAGTACGGAAGAGGCCAAAAAGAGGATTCAATCTTGGAGCACCAATGAACAATTGCTTGTTGACAAAGTCTATGAATACATTAGAGGTGTCAAGCCTACTGTTAGTTGGTGTTCTGTTATATGGAACCCAGCAATCCCCCCTAAGATGTCTTTCATTTTGTGGTTTGCTAAAAGGAATCGGCTGCTTACTCTTGACAAAGTTGCTTTTTTGAACAAGGGTTCCCTCTGCCCTTTATGTTCAAATGAGCCTGAGTCAAATATGCTCATTTGTTCTTTTCTTGCAGGAAATCTCTCCAAGTTTGGGCTCACATTCGTGATTTGGCTCCTTTCCGCAGACATTTCACTTCTTTACAGCGCATTACTGACTCTTTAATTAGGGGTAGATCCACATCAGGTGTTCAAGGAAAATTACGTTGTCTGGCTATAGCAATTACAGTCTACTGCATTTGGTTGTCTAGGAACAAGCTGATTTTTGAAGATTATCAATTTTCTGTCATAGAGGTTATTAGCAAGATTAAGTTTCTTATGTATAGACAAGCGCACCTGTTGCATTTGTTTTAGCATCTTGATATATGTCTTCTTGTATTATGGAGACTTTTGATTTTCTTTAACTGCAGGGTATGCCCCATTTATTATTGTATCATTTTGGGTTTAATATAATTTACATTTTTTTCAAAAAGTAAGAAAAAAAAAACTTTTTACAAGAATCATTTTACAAGGACCAAAAAAGAATTTTACAAGAACCATTTTCAAAAGACATTTTTTACGGACCCGAAAAAATAAAATAAAGAAACAAAAATATACCTAAATCAATTATAAATAGTTAACTGTCATCATGGATTTGTTATAACTGCAGGTGGATAAAAGTCCATACCAACTACAGCATTTAAGCAAATAAACAAGTAGGGCAACATTGTCACCCCCTTCCCTCCGAAACCAAAAAGTAGGGCTAATCATTCTTGCAAATAACATTACAGCACCAAGCGTCATTTTATTACTCGGTTCCTCAAACTCAAACAATTTATACAATGTTCATCTAAGTCTATTTAGGGAGAAATTGAACATTTTAAATGATTAAAAAAGAGCAAAATGAACATGAAAAGAAAAGAACATAAGAAGTCATTCTAAATATAACTGCAACATTGTGACTCAAACAAATACAAAATGGTTTTCAATTTTATTCCCCCCTACTGGTCCTCTATTGGAAGATTATAGAAAAAATATTGGCCACCATTAACACGGTATCTCCTTAAAATTACCAAACATGTCTCTAAGAAGTATGGCCATAATAATTCTAGATGATGTTCTAAATATAAAATCACCAATTCTACTCTTTGATTCTGAATCAGGCGTCTCTCCAGCCTTAGGAACCTCCAATTTCAATTGCAGTACCTTGTTCTTAATATCATCCGATGAGTTAACCAAACTTTCAATTTGATTTTCTATTACCTCTTTTACTTCTTTTACTTCTTTTAGTTCTATCATAAACTCAACGATTTTCTTCTTCAACTCGTCATCCAAATCACTTGCTGAGGATGCACCAGCACCTTTAATTTCAGCCTTTAATGCTTCAAATGTTTCCCTTATTTTTGGATTACTCAAGGCATTATCAACTTTTTTCTCCAACTCTTGCTTAAATGTGACAGCCTCATTGTCCTTGTTTGCATCTGACAGAAGCTTAACTTTACATAATTCGCTCAGATAGGTAAACTTATTCTGCAGCCTTCCATAATTGGGAGCTGCACGCAGTTGCTGTTCAAACTCCACCCTTAGCTTTTCTATCTTATCCTTCAGCAATGGATCAACAATTTGATTATCTGCATTTGCTTTTGAAACTTCCTCCCTTAGTTTCAACAAACTGTCTGTCAAGCCCGTGGCTTTAACTGCCTCAGAGTATTCTAGATCAACCTCCCTTGTCAGTTGCTTTAGCATCTCATCCAGATCTAGTTTTGGAGGAACAGGAGAAGATTCCTTAGCTTCCAAAACCTGTTGCTTCAGTTTCTCAACCTCAACTTCTAGTTCAGCATCAGAAATCTTAGCAATAGATAGATCCCTCTTCTTCATGTTGGCTTTTCTCTTAGGATCTATAGGAATACCTTCCTGGAATCCACCAATCTTTCTGAACTTAAGCATGCGATGTTTTAACAGTTCTTCTGTGTTCATCTTCATGAGCTCCTACATTATGGACAAGAGAAAGTTCCAAAGTTAACACATGCGTTAACATATTTGTTTTCAGTAGAACACTTGCTGCCTGCAAAACTTACATCCATGGTTTCTTTGATAGCCTTTTTTATCTGTTGAGAGGTCCACTCTGGATCTGCATGTGCACCACCAAGTGGCTCCTATTTAAAATACAAAATGAAATTCTATTTAGGTTCTATTCCCAAGAGAATATTGTTATCAATCTTTAATTTCAAATGTTTATATTATACAAGAAAGGATAAAATTAGAACAAATCCAAACCAGGAGTTAAAGGTTTGACAAATTTTCCTGAACACTGAAATACTTATGACCTATATACTCATATTTAAACCAATAAGATGATAAATTCCATGTATGTGAATAAGATTTAAGAGAAAAAAACATAATTAATAGTAGCTTCTTACAGGTATAACACCATCTGCAATTTGTAATTTGCACAGTTCAGTGGCTGTAATCTTCAATTTCTCAGCAGCCTGTAAAGGATAATAAAAAAGAAAATAGTTAAACTAAAATATTATGAATCGAAAGAGTCAAAGTACTGGCATCGTATATACCTTTGGAGAAGCTTTAGCTGTCTTCCACAAGATTGCTGCACATGCCTCTGGACTAAATCATGTAATAAATAAAGGTCAAACCAGCAGAACAAACAACAAGACTTTTCAATTAGTAAAATTATCAATAATAATGCAAGTAGTCAACCATATCACTCACTCACTTTCTCTCTCTCTCTCTCTCACATACACACACATATATAATATATATGAGAAAGTATCAAATAAGAGCTCATTGTGAGAAATGAAGAAAACTAAAAATATAGACCATTAGATCGTATTTTTAATTGGTGTCAAAGTTTGTGTTGCTTTTTTAATTGGTCCTGTTGTGCACAACACACTGACCAATATTGTCACTCATAGCCTCTATTTCTCACACTGCCCAACATTGTCCGTCACACTCTCAGACTCAGCAACATACCTTTATAAGGCTTTAGGTGTGGCAGGAAAAACAATTTCATGAAAGAATACAATTTCATGTGGCACACAAATAATAACTTTAAGCCTTTGATATATATTGTAATTGGGCTATAGATAATTGCAAGAAACTCTACAACATTCATCCAACATGCACGGGGGAGGGGGGAAAAGGCATATAATTGAAATAATTATTACAATGCTATAAAATTTGCAAATAGTGGAGTAAAAAATTAAATCACCTGGCAACATAAAAAACAGCATTTTCAAGCATGAGTAATTTATTAGCACATCCAATGGCTAGGGCGCCACCTGAACCACCTTCTCCAATAACTATAGATATAACTGGCACCTTCAGACCAAACATGGATCTCAAATTGTGAGCAATCGCTTCACCCTGCAAGCATGAAAATCAACAAATGGGTTAGCCTTGTAACAGAAGAAAGCCCAAGAATCTTAGAGAGCCTAACTAGCTACATACCTGTCCTAGTTCCTCTGATTTAAGGTCAGCATATGCCCCAGGCGTGTCAATGAAAGTAACTATGGGGAACCCATGATGATCTGCATATTCCATCAAGCGAAGGGCCTTCCTGTAACTGTTTGAATTGAAAATTTACCATCAGTGTCAAATGCAGATAAATCAATGTTAATTAGAGTTTCTATCCTATCTTAAATCTAGTCAATATCTTGTATCAACTAAAGTTCCTCGTCAACATACCCATGAGGAGTTGGCATCCCAAAGTTACGCTGAATGTTTTCTTTAGTATTTCTACCCTTTTGGTGACCGATGAACATGTAGCTTCTACCATCTATAGTCCCTAGACCAGTAACAATAGCAGGATCATCATAACCTGCCCGATCACCATGGAGTTCAACAAACTGAAACACGAGGAAACATGGAAATTCGGTTAAAGTGGTTCAATAACAAAAAAGCAACTAGAATATGTATTATGAAAATGAAATAACTAAAATATTGAAGTAAAAAACAAAAATAATACTTAGAAGACCTTTTCAGTTATGTTAAAGACATGATCAAGGAAAGTTGGCCTGTTAGGGTGCCGTGCGATGTTGACCCGCTGAATAGGAGTCAGATGCGTATACAGATCCTTTAAAGCCTGAAATAATAATGCGAGCAGTGAAAGGATGAGACTTTTACCAATTTTACTGTTCAAATTTTAGGGATTGGGAGGAAAAGTTAAAATAACAAAAAAAGTATATATCTGAATTTTGAATAATGTAACTCTGAATAATTTTATTACAAAACAATAAACTTTACCCCTACTTACTGATAATACAGGTAAAGAACAAGTGTAGCAAAAGCCTAAGTCAATAAAACTCATCATTCAAACACAATATAACAATTAACAACACAATAATATTCTTTAACACAAGATACCCTAGTAGTTACTTAAATGTAAAGAAAAGTATCATCTGGCAAAAGAGAAGCAAAAGAAAACATAAATAAATAAATAACCTTTTGCGGAAACAGTTGAATCTGCATTTCAGAGAAAAAGATATACTATAAGCTACTAAGAAGTCACAGGGCATTTGACGCAAATGGATAGCCAACATGAATGACAGTCAGGCTTAACTAATTTGCTTAAGACACAACTAACCCAGTGGGGGCTAAAAATATGCTATATATTAAATCTTGCAAACAACAAGCAGAGAGAAGCATGATGGCAATTTTCTCATGAGAACTCTTATCATCGTCAGTTTGCTCATTCAAGTAATCCACTTTTCTTAGGAACAAAACTTATTTGTTATAACAGTCAAACCTGCTGGTACTTGGTCTCCAATGAGAGAATCTGATCACTGAAGTCCAGTCCAGTTTCGTTCGCCATCTTTTGTACCTGTTTCCAACCATAAATACCACTTATGTTAGCTCATTAGCAATAAGCACAACCTCCACGAATCAGGAAAATACAACATATTCATTCTCGCTCAAGCAAACAAAGCACACAGATTAAGTTAGAAGTTACATCAATGATCTTCTTTTGCAGATCAACAAGAGGCTTTTCAAAATCCAAAGTGACAGGCTTTGGTTTCTCCTTGAGTGGCTTGAACATGGAAAGGTGGCTCAGCACTCCACCTTTCACATTGGGATCAGGGTTAGGAGGCCAAGGATATTCATGCTTCTTCACCTTCCTCAGTTTAGCAGCAACTGTAAAGTCCCTCCTCTTCAAAACCAACTTTCCCTTCCCCAAGGTTCTCAAAGGAACACCATTGAAACCGCTGGTTGAACTCCTCAGAAGATCCGAAGCAGAAGCACCAGAAAGAGATGCAGAAGAAGCAGCCATGTTTCCCCTTCCAACTCAATCCCCCAAATCAGCAAAATCTAAAAACAGAACCAAAAACACAGGAGACCCAGAATAAGATCACCAAAACCAACACTCAATAAGGAAACAAAGAGACAAAATCAACAAGACCCAGAAAGGGAACTCGAAAAAAGAGTGAAAAAAGACAAAAACTTTATCTGGATCCAAAAGAAAACAAAAAACAAAAAAAAATTTCGTCATGAACCCGTTTAATCTACTTAACTAATCTCCATTTTCACAAAATCCAAGCAACATCGAGCAAGAGTTTCAAATTCTCACTATCAAAAGATACCATAAACTATTCATTCAGTTCAGAACTCATTAAACAAGCTCCTGAAATTGAGGAGAGTAAACTCCATTATCTAGGAGCAAAAGGGGAGAGAAGTTTTGAAGGAAAATTACCAGGGAGAAGTTGAAGATCCAGAAAAAGAAGAGTGAAAGAGAGAGGAGTAGGTGCAATCTAATTCAAACGGTAAGAGAAAGAGGAAGAGAATGCGATGTAATTAAGGGTGTGTTTGAGGTGAAAGAACTTCGTGGAGATCGTCAATGAAAGAGAAGAGAATACGAAAGGGAAAAAGGAGTAGTTGTTGTTGTTTGTTGTAGGGAGTAGAAGGCAAAGGAAACAGATTGGGGTTTTGTTGTTAAAAAAGGAAAAAGCCAAACTCCCAAGTGATGGAGGCGATACTTCTTATGTTATGAGTGAGTGTGTATCTCGCAACTCACAATTATGAGCCAGCTTTTTTCGGTTTGGCAGTTAAACTACACAGACTTCATTCTTTCTTCGCATCATACAATAAACACAATCTCTATGTAACAAAACAAAATAACACACTAACATTAACATTAAACATAAAAATGTACTTACAAGTCACACAACACAACAGAATATGTTTAAATTTTAAGGTTTATTTATTTTATGGGATGTGGTTGAAGAATTTTAAGTTGTGGTTGAATTAAAAATGTCTCTAAATTTAATTTTTAAAGTAATTATTAAATAAATAAGTAATGTTATTATATAATAAATAAGATATTGTTTTACAACTGTATTCTTCTTTTAATAAAATATGTTTTAACTTTTTAGTTTTATGATGTGATAAAGTAAAATAATTACTCTATCTTATTCTTATTAATGATTTGGTACACTAATATAATTTGAGTTACTTAATTATTTTATTATATATTAGTTTATCATATTTGGCTTTCTCTCTTCTTTCTATTTAACCACTATCCTGATTATTGTTATCATTATCATCTCTTTTATCATTAGTCATATTATCATTATCACCTTGTCGTCATTATAATCACTATCACGTCTATCATTATCTAAAAGTAAAACAATAATATTATTTTGTACGTACTAAATATTAGATAAGATTATAATGTATTTTATTTTTATCCTATCATATTTTTATTCCAACTTTAGAGGGCGAGCCCTCGTGCAGCGGTAAAGTTGTGCCTTGGTGACTTGTTGGTCATGAGTTCGAATCCGGAAACAGCATCTTTGCATATGCAAGGGTAAGGCGCGCACAATATCCCTCCCCCATACCTTCGCATAGCGAAGAGCCTCTGGGGGTACGAAGTTTTATATTTTTATTCCACTTTAATGTTTTATCATATGACATTTTATCATATCATATTATAATTACCAAATGAATTCTTAAGATATTAGAGTGGGAGACAAAATTATTGGGACTAAAATCAATTTTAATAAAAAAAAGTAACGCTCTTAAAATTTACCTAATTTTTTATACAATCATAATATTTTAATGAAATTATAAAATTTTACTTTTTGTTGTTTTATGAAATTATAAATTGTGGGATGATATTTAATTTTTTACACTATCATAATATCTTCAAAACATCTATACTATCTGTTTATTGTGAAGAATATATATATATATATATATATATATATATATATATATATATATATTAAATTTATTTTTTGTTATAGCAAAATAGAATTTTATGAGTTAAATTAATTTTTCAAATATTTTTAAATTTTTATGGATTATATGTGTATTAAAAATTTAAGATATTCATCTAAAATGTTATATAATTTATATTCACGTAAAAGAATGTTTGTTTTGGCTAGCATGATTGATTGGATAGATTATAGATTAGAACCGTTAATGTATGTTTTTGGAGTTGTGCTCATCTTCCTTGTCACGTGTTGCTCCAAGACCTTCTCTTAATTACTTTTTTAATTCTAGAAGTAACAACTTAATAAAAGGCAACTTATACTTAAAAGATATCTATATCAATATACAAAGAGGATATTATTTTGTGTAATTGTTTTTGTTGTTTATAATTTTAGACTATTTTATCCTTAATAATATTAAAGTAGTAACAATAATTAATCTTTTTTAATTTTTATTTTTATTTTTTGAATTCTTTTGTGGATTTATTTTACCTTCCACTTCTATTTTATACTATATTTCCTTAAACAACATAGTCTAACCTTTACAACGTAACGGCACATCACTTTTTTCTTCGAACATTTCAAATTAATAACAATACTAAAATTGAATATCATGTTCCAATTTTATAATTTCTTTTATTACTTCAAGTTTCTGCATGTAACATCTTTCTTTCCATCTTTTTTTTTTTTCTCTTCTCCATCTTTAACTTTCTCTTTCGTGTATAGTTATATCCGGTATAAATTTTGTTTACATGATGTTTAGAAATTCATTTTCATTTTGATTACATTTGGAAGGATGAAATTTAACATGACACACAACATAGGAAAGACATGGTTGTAATTCCTGCAACAATACTTTGTCTTGCATCCAAAGCATTCAAAGTCTTTTTCTTGATCTTCTTCTTTTTTTTCTTTTTTAGAAAAAGAAACATGTTATTAATGAATTGTTTTTGAGTTTATCAAGTGTTACATTTGTAGTCAAATTCTCGAGTAGAATGATCAATAATTTCATATGTATCCAAGTAATAATATCAATCATTTTATATCAAATGATTTTTTCTTTATCTTATTCACTTATTATAAGTTTTTTGTTTTTTTAAAAAAATTATCTTTGTACCTTTAGGGAAAGGAAATCATGAGAATATATAATTTTCTAATATTTCAGGATGATAAAAAATGTATGGTACTAAGCTCTTTAATCTAAAGAGAGAAATTAAAAGACACAAGGTAAGTAAAAAAAACCTATTATATTTTATAGACTTTTTAACTTTCTTCTTGTGCTTTATTTTTATTTGTTGAAATTTTAGAGGATCCTTATAAAATACCAATATAACCACCATGAACACATTACGTTATATTAACATAATTATCAAGAAGAGTTTTAGGAATACCTGGATCCATAATGATTGATCAAACAAACGCAGCGGAATCTGAATCCGTAAGTGATTTCTGATCTATGTACTCTTCTTAAGATCTGTTACTGGACGGATAACCGACTAATAGCATAACGGGTGACTTCGTGGTTCTTCCTCAACCAGAACCTCTTTATTCCTTAATAGGACATTCGTAACTCTTAAGATGGAAAAAAGACAAACTATATGTGATGACTCGGTATATTGGGAATCATAGTCTTCTTATAGTGTGTTAACCTAATAGGGTTTCCATTATCCCCTATTGAGCCAACACTAACATCTGTTCATTTAAGTCTATATCATCTGATTTGGTTGTCTAACGGCCTCACTTAATTTGATCATATAAAATAAAATCTACTAATGATAAATAGTTAATATAATTGTCTTATAATATTAGTTCACATTAATTATTGAAATAGAAAATTCTAACCATCTCTCACTTGAGTTACATATTGTAACAATTATGTCAAAAATCCTTAAGCGTGCATCTGTATGTTATTTACCTTTAGACTTCCACCTTAACAACTTGGTTCATCTCATATATCAATAATGGAATCATTGTAGTTTTTGTCACTACAACAAATGTAACTAGATCCCAATGACCACCACATCAGTACACTCAATGACATAGGTCAATATGGATAAGCAGCATGAAAATTACATGCAATGTGATCTTAGTCATGCTTATTCCCAACTGGTCCAAACTTTATTCTTTATAAAGATCTATCCAAACACAACATAAATATTACAAACAAAACAAGTTGATAATGAAATGGTAAACTTCAACTTTATTTCTGCAAAAAATCCAAACAACAAAATATTTGTAAACCATAAGATATAGAACATAAGTAAAACTCCCACTAAAATAAGGTACTATCAGGAATTACACCCGTTTGAGTAGTGTGCTCATGCAAAACTTTAAGTGTCATACCTTTAGTAAGTGGATTAGCTAGCATGAAATGAATCCCTATATGTTCTATACAAATCGGTATTTTTTGAATTCTTTATATAATAACCAAATATTTTATGTCAAGAAACTTTTACTTGGTTGAATCCTTAATAAGACTACTAAGATATCGTCCTAATAAACACTCAATGACTATTTAATATTGACGATAACAGACAAGTCAGTTATAATAATTTAGTAATCATAAATTATAGTATGATGTCTCATAGCAAAATATTAACTCCACCAACATGATTAAACGTGGATCCTTATGTGAAGTGATTGCTATTAAGATATTCTAAAAAAATCCATGTCAGAATACCCAATGATCTCTAAACTTCTAGACTTTCTTCTTAAGTGTTTTTATAGGTAAAGAAGAAAAAATCTAATGATTTTTACCTTGTCTCATTCAAATGCTATAAGTCTTTTTAGTTACATTTTTATTATCTTTGTGCCTTTAGGGAACAAAAGTAATGAAAGTATATAATTTTCTAATATTCCATGAGGTAAAAAGTTGTATGGTGTTGTATTGACAAAGACGATTTGATCTGAAGAGAAAAATAAGAAAAAATGGGATAAATAAAGTAAAAAAAATCATTTTACAATTTATAGCCTTTTTAATTATTTTCTTCTTCTGTATTATTTTCTTACTTTATTATTTCTTCTAAGTATTCTTACAGATAAAGAATAAAAAATCTAATAATTTTTGCCTTATTTCATTTATACTATAAGTTTTATTTATTTATTATCTTTGTGCCTTTAGGAAAGGAAAGCCATGAAAATATATATTTTTGTAATATTCAAGGATGGTGAAAAACATGTATGATGTTGTGTTGGCAAAGCCTTTGATTTGAAGAGAGAATAAAAAAAATAGGATAGACAAAGTGAGAAAACCTCTTACATTTTATAGAAGTATATACACCCTAAGAGTAAAGATAATTAAAGAACAAAATAAGAAGAAGAAAAATTCAACATGTGACATAATAATATTACCATTTCAATATTTCACAAATACATTTATCAAATAGAATGATATTTAAATATGTACCATAAATAATTTGGTCAACTGTGCATAAATAGACATATATTTACAAATATAATATATTAATTTATCATGTTATTATAACAAATAAAAAAATATAAAAGATAAAATTATGTATAATTACAAAACATATTAAAAAGATATATCAATAAAAATGCGGACAGGTGTGACATATTTCTCCTAAGCGAAATAAATTGAATTTATTAGCAACACAGATCGTGTTCTCTATTATAGTCAGCAAATATTTATGTAATGTAACAATGCTTTTAAAATTTCAGAAAATATAACTATATAATTTAGGGAAATGTTCAGGAAAAAAAACATTTAAGAACTAAAAAAAGGAAAAATATTTATAGATATAATCTCTACATAATTAATTTAATTAAAATTAAAAAAATAAACTAAACGAAAATATTTAAAACCATAAAAAAATATGTATTATTAATATGGTTGAGTGTTTACATTGTGCAAGGGTTTCTTAAACGGAAGCTAAGAGAAAAACTTGAACCAACGGGGAAGAAAAAGTTGATGAAAGTCAAAATACGTTGCTAGGTATGGTGATATGCTAATTCAATTTCATTTGAACTGAAACTTCTTAGTTCTTAATTAAATGCTAGTATTTTACTAATAATTTTAAAAAATGTACATATCCAATTCCTAAGTTTGAAACCTTTAATTTAAAACTTTCATAAAAAGTAGTTTAACTAATAAAATATTTTTTAATAGTAATTTATTGAAGAAAATAATTAATGTACCTAACATTCTCTCGGTTCCGATTCTTATTATCTTATATTGTGATTCTACAACCAAACAAGACATAAAACTTTTCATTTCATTACCTTTGGTAAATGATAATGGAAAAACTCAAAATTCGATTAAAATATACAAAATACAAATTGGCCCAAAAGTAAATAGTCTAATCGCTGTTTAGCAATTTGAATGATGCATGAGACAAATATGGTTGCAGAAACATCCTGAACAGTAACCAAACCTAATCCAAGAAAGTAAAGATTGGAAGCCTTACTAGCCTTGGCTACCAAAGCTATCACGGGTATCATGCTGCCACCCCCCATAACTCTGACCATCATGCCCAAGCTCCCCAGAATAGTAGTTCTGTTTCCCATATGACATGTGGGATGGAGGTGGAGGTGGCGGTGGGAGGGGCATGGGCTGTGGTGCCAATATACCTTTGCCCTCCCTTGGATCCACAACCATACCACCCTGTGCTTGTTCAAAAGGCACACCACCCATTCCTGAATTCCATGGCTGGGGATAATTTCCTGGAAAATTTGGGCCATTTGGGACACCTTGTGGGAAACCCAGTAATGAACTCTGGTCCCCACCTACATCAGAACCTGAGTCCTGCCTAGGCATATCATAGGGAGCACCGTAAAATGGCTGAGCTCGTTCGTTTGGGTAAGGGGGATAGCCAAATGTCATGGGAGGGTCCGGCATTGGGTTTGAAGTAACCAGCAAGGGAACATTGGAAGTTTTTGCAGGGTGCATTGCTGGATACCCGAGAAATGGGGCCTCTGGACCAACTTCCTGTTGTCTGTCAGCAAACTGGGAAGGATCTTGTGGGGGATGCTGCATGTCAAAATTTTGTAGATGAAAGCCCTGTTGTCCACCACCAACAGAGGCAGACATGGTATCTGAAGGGTGTTGTTGTTGACCATAATATGGTGGCTTTGGTTGCTCTCTAGGTGTGTCTGTCTACGAGATTTGTCTTCCAGATCATGTTGCTGGGAATTTGAACCAGGAGAAAAAACTGGTCTTTGGGGACCGCGAGCAGTGGAATCTGAAGCCGTTGATTGCCTAACACTCTGTGCCTCCGACTCATTTCCATCTTCTTTATCTGCATTGGGTCGAAGAAGGCTGCCGTGGCTGTCTTGGATATGAGATTCAAAATCAGCTTTCTTCAAGAAAGACTTGAGACAATGAGGAGCCACACAAATGAGGATTCCTTCCATCATTTTAATTGTTTGAATCTTATGAATTCGATCGTCACACCTGTGCTCCAAGGAAACCATTTTTTACAAAAACATCAGATACTATACAAGAAAGAGAACTTCTATACATGATATGGAAGCTATTAATTGAAAAACAAATTCCCTTGGGTCAATAATAAAGTCTATTATGAACCAACCATCACGAAAGCTTAAGCCATTGGGTAAAAAAAGCACATGAACAGTTTTATACCCAACATGCCTCCTCCTCACACAAAAGTCTTTGAACTTGGAGTGTAAAGTATGCACAAGCCCACCTTGACTAGTGTTAAAATTCAATTTTTTATTCAAATAATGGGAGCAGTATTAATCAAACTATAAAGGTCAGAGAGTTGGCAACACCATGCCATTAACTAAATATCCCAAAAGCTTACAGTGTTGGATGAAAGCTCATGAATAGTTTTATCTGGCAGTAGACATACCTCAGTCCTCAAGTTCCCAAAACACAAGGGAAACCGTAAAAATGAATAAATAAAGACACTCAGACACCTATTCCATGCTTATGAAAATATTTCTAGCATCTCTGCTATTGCAAAAGTATTGCTACAAACGGCTTGCATGCACATCATCCAAACCTATTTAAGCTGGCCGAGTTTGAATTATGTGCAGCTGCCCCCACATAAATGTACAAATCAAAATATGCCCACCCACCCCATATTAGGCGCAAATGACAAGTAAGCAAGAGATACTAAGAGCTATCTGAATTTCCCAATTCTGCAAACAATAGCATTATTTGAAAATATTGTTGGAACGAAATATGAAGCTTACTTGGAGGAAGCGAGTTGACCAGGGAAAGAAATCCTTACCTGGAGGAAGCTTACTTCTATCATATGATTTAAGGATCTTAGTATGAAATAACTGATCATGTCCAGGTGACTGTGATACTTACACAGGTTTGTCATCTGAACTTTCTCTTTTCAACTTTCCTTTTCTTTCTTCACGTTCCTAAAAAGAAGCAGGAACTCAGTATTAAAGAAGAGACTTTTGAAAGTAAACTACATTTGATTACTTATAGAAGCCATAGAATCAGGGGGAAATGTGGCATAGATGTGATTGTAAGGCTAAAAAGAAATCTAGTCAAAGACCCCAACCAGTTCTGATTAAAAATTAAGGTAGCAAAGACCCAATTCCAGGATTGTAAAATTTTCTCTTTATTTTAATGCTTTCTATAGATAGGTAGCTGGAATCATATCAAATCCAAAGAATCTAATAACTATATAACATCTACTAATGCTGCTACAGAATCGGCTTAGTTGATTTTGATGGTGGGCATAGTTATCAATCTCAGATAACAGCGCATAGCAGCTAACTTTGAAAACACTAACAGACTAGCAGGAATCAGGATGACTGTTATTTTAAATATTACGATTGATGCAAACTAAATAATTTAGCCTACACATATAAATACCTATAAAAAAAAACAAAATTAAAGAAATTCATGATAAATAATAAGTAACAATTTACACACAATCACCATAAATCTAGGAGAAATAAGGGCAAAGTAATCAAGTCATAAAATGAAGGATGATGGTAAAATTAATAGAAAAAGAACCTAACAAATTGATTTAATTTTTTTTTTTACCAAAATATGAACTGAAAAGTCTAAAGGAAGAAGAAAGAACAGAACACAGCAGTGTTATCAATTGCAGGTCATGGAAAATGGCAGAAAACCAATAATCTGCTATATCGTATAGATAGCATCGCTGACAAATAGCAAAAGTTGCATAGCAGTTGACAAATAGCTCAGTGACGCACGCGGTGAATGGAATTGGCATGGAGAAAGAGCAAAAACTCTACTAGAATTATGGCGCAGAACGCTTCTCCCTCGTCATGGTGTCGAAACTCCAAACCCTAGAGAGAGAAGCAGAAGCAGAGAGAGAGAGAGAGAGAGAGAGAGAGAGAGAGGTGTTTGTTTGTTTGTTCGTTGGATTAGTGAAAGAAGTAAGGAGTTAGCTTTGTTTTGTTTGTTGCCGCTGGGAGAAACAGAGTGACAGACGAAGCCAGGAGTAGACGAAGATATAAAAACTAAAAAGCAATTCAGAATTTGTCAGTTAGAAAGCAAATTTTATATTGTATACACTATACTATTATTAAAAAATATTATATATTACTATATTAATACGATCCATAAAATTGACGTAATGACTGAACTCATCGTTTACACCCCTACCCAGAGATATGTACAATTTTCAAAGATAAATAATAATGATGCCCAACGAACTAAATTAATCCTTTGACGTAATATATCATGTGACATAATAGTCTTTTAATTCAAGATACAAAGAAATATTAGTACGTTAATATATCGTGTTATATGTAATTTTAAGAAACTTCAAAAATGTTCTCTTCTATCTAAGTAATTACTTTCACAAGATTTTTTTTTCTAGATTAATATATTTAATAACTTTTATTTTTTCCATAAAAAATGATATTACTTCCATTAAACAAATTTTTAAATGAACTAGTATTAATTTAATCACTTTATCTTTGTAATATTTAATAGAATTGACAGTAAAAAAAATCATATAACATTTTTAAAATATAAAAATATGTTGAGAACAATTATAAAATTTTGCAAAAACATAGGTATTTTGAATATTTTTTTTCATGATATTGTGTGTTTTATAGAAGTGTGTAATATTTTTTCAAATGAAAATATTAAAATAAATGTTCCTACTAAAGGAATTTTTTATCCGCCACCGATTATATGTTTTAAAATTACTCATGCAAATGAAAACTATTTTTCTTTTTCAGACAGCATACTATTATATTATTATGTATAATATTAATAATTCGTCCCTTCAAATATATCACTAATACACGTATTTTTCATTGGATTAATTAATTTTTTATTCTTTTAATTTTTTTTGCCAATTTTAGTCTTTTATTATTTTTTTTCAGTATTATTGGTCCCTCTAATTTATTTTTGTATCTATAATAAGTGCAATTTATGCAATTCATGTTGAGTTTTTTTTAATCTCCTAATGATTGCTATCCCAATGTTGTTAGAAATTTTATAATTCCTAATTAATTAATATGAATTACATATTATATTATAACATTTATATTAGTTATTTATATTTAAATGAGTTTAATATAAAATGATCTATTTAAGTGAGCCTATTAGACTGCCAGAAAATTGATATGAGCTTAATGAGCGGAAACCAATTTGGTCCATTATGGGATAATGGGAACCCTAATAGGGTTAAAACCTAAGGGATAATTATGGTCCTCAATATATCAAATCAATAAACAGTTTTCCCTCTCTTCATCTAAAGAGAAAACGAAGGTTCCATAAGGAAGAATGTGATTTGGTTGAGGAAGATCATTAAACTAATTGTTCGTGACCACTGTCTGATTCCACTGCGTGTTGATCAAGCTCTCTATGGATCCAGGTATTCCTTAAAATCTCTTGATAATCTGACGTAATGTATTTTGGTGCTTATTTGGTATTTTATAAGGTTTATTGAAGAAAAAAAACAACAAGTGGTATCAGAGCCACTATTACTGTTAGATTATTGAAATTTAAAGCTATGTTTGATATGTATTATATCTGGATCCTTTTAGTTATATGAACCCTAATTTTATTTTGGGGAGAAACTATTTTGATCAATAAAATTGTAAAACCCCTAAATTTATGTGTTATGGTCATAAAGTTTTTCTCCTCTTTAGAATTAATAAAAGACCTTTGCATTTGATTTACGGGGTTGTACAATTTTTTTTGTTTGGGTCGCATTTGCTGACATATTATTATATTTGGGATAAAGGTTCTACGTATCTGGTGTTAGCATTTAGTACGTGGTACAATTTCATAAATATATATATATTTTTTGTTTATATGAATCAGTAATAAGACAATGGTCTTTTGTCTTATATGAATCATTGTATTTTTTTGTTTTTCAAACGTTTACTGTTATCACAATTGGGTACAAATTTAACCATTACAGATCCTTTCCATTAAATTGTGTGTCCAATAATTTTAATTAAATTGGTTGAACCATTACGTTGTCAAAGTAACTTCTATTGTGTAAATTGATTTAATTAAATTGCATGGATGTTAGTATGAAATTATTTATGCGAATTGTGCTCGGTCCAAAGGAAGACACAATTTGTCCAAATATTAACATACCTGCGATGATAAATTTGTGACAATTATTAAGTTTTTTTTCATGAGAATAATAGTCGGTCCAAAGAAAGGCTATTATTTGTTAGAACTAATTGTCAATATTTAATCATTGCGTTGAAAGTACCAATTACAAATTAATTTCTCTGTCCAAAGACTAGAATTAATGTTGTCCTAGGTATCTTGTGATGGATTTGTTATGGGAAATATTTGCATGTCTTGTTATATATACTTTATATGACTTGCTTGATTATTTATGAACATGTTATTTTTGTTCTCTGTTTAGTTAATATTATCAGTGCTGCAAATGTTACTGCCCAAGTGAATTTTATCCCAATGTTGAATGGGACAAATTTTAAGGTCTGGAAGGAAGCCGTAGAAATTGTTCTTGGTTGTATGGATTTTTACTTGACATTGAGGACGGAACCACCCATTTTCACTCCGGAAACCTCTAATGAGGTAAAAAATTGAAAAGTGGGATCGATCCAACCGAATGTGCCCTATCATCATGAAGCGCTCTATTCTAGAGGCGTTTCGGGGATCTATTTCTGAGGGTCAAAGTGCAAAGAAATTCTTTGAGGAAATTGAGTAATACTTTGCCAAAAATGAAAAGGCGGAGACGAGTAACCTTTTAGCTAAACTCATCTCCATGAAGTATAAAGGCAAAGGAAACATAAGGGAGTACATTATGGAGATGTCCAATCTCACATCAAAACTCAAGTCACTTAAGTTAGAGTTTGGTGAAGACTTGCTTGTGCACTTGGTTTTGATCTTGCTTCCTGCATACTTTGAGCAATTCAAAGTAAGCTATAACACTCAGAAGGACAAATGGTCCCTCAATGAGCTTATATCTCACTGTGTACAAGAGGAGGAGAGGCTGCAAAGAGATAGGACTAGAAGTGCTCACTTGACTTTGACCTCTCAGAATAAGAAAAGGAAGACGACTAAGGGTGCTGCGCAATGGACTTCTCAGCAAAAGAAACAAAATAAGGATGAGGAATTTTGCCTATTACTTCTGCAAGAAGTCGGGACACATGAAGAAAGAGTGTTCCAAGTATGCCGCATGGCGTATAAAGAAAGGTAAATTTCTTATTCTAGTTTGTTCAGAAGTTAATTTGGCTTTTGTACCTAAAGATACTTGGTGGGTAAATTCTAGTGCTACTACTCACATAAGTTTGACTATGCAGGGTTGCTTGTGGAACCGACTACCAAGTGATGATGAAAGATTCATCTTTGTGGGTGATGGTAAGAAGGTTGCAGTGGAAGCTATTGTAACTTTTAGATTACAGCTAAAAATTGGATTTTATTTGGATTTATTTGAGACTTTTGTTGTACCATCTTTTAGGCGGAATTTGATTTCTATTTCTAGTTTGGACTAATTTGGATTTTCTTGTTCATTTGGAAATAATAAAGTTAGTCTCTACCAAAATTCAGATATGGTTGGTTCTGGTTCTTTAATTGATAATCTTTACATGCTTGATGTTGTTAGTTCCTATAATGAAATACTGCAAATAAGTTCACATGGTACAAAATGAAAATTGAATGAGAATTCAACCACCTTATGGCATAAGCATTTAGGTCATATCTCTAAACAAAGAATTCAGAGACTTGTGTTGGATGAAATTCTTGACCATTTGGATTTATCAGACTTTGAGGTCTGTATTGAATGCATATATGGAAAATGAGCAAACATAAGGAAATTAGGTGTCGAAAGAGCTAAAGACGTCTTAGAACTAGTGCATACAAATATTTGTGGTCCTTTTCCTACAACTTCTTGGAATGGACAACGATATTTCATTACGTTCATAGATGACTACTCTAGATACCGTTACCTATATTTGATACATGAGAAATCCTAATCCCTAGACGTTTTTAAGACTTTCAAGGCTGAGGTTGAACTTCAACTTGGAAAGAAAATTAAGGCTGTCAAATTTGACCGTGGTGGTGAGTACTATGGCAGATATGATGGATCAGGAGAACAACGTCTAGGACCTTTTGCGCTTTTCCTCAAAGAGTGTGGAATTCTTCCGCAATACATTATGTCTGGCAAACCTAGCATGAATGGTGTAGTAGAACGAAGAAACCAAACTCTTAAGGATATGGTGAGAAGTATGATTAGTCATTCCTCTTTCCCAGAGTCACTTTGGGGAGAAGTCTTAAAGACCGTAGTTTACATCCATAATAGGGTGCCAAGTAAAATAGTTAATAAAACCCCTTATGAACTTTGGACTGGTAAAAGGTCAAGCATTAAACATTTGCATATTTGGGGTTGTCCAGTTAAGGCACTGCCTTATAGGCCATATGAAAAAAACTGAACTCAAGAACAATTAGCTGTTATTTTGTTGGCTATGTTGAACGCTCTCAGGGCTATAAATTTTACAATCCCACCTTAAGAGCCTTTTTCGAGACGGAAAATGCAAGATTTCTTGAGGAAGTTGCGTTTGGGAAGAAAGAGAACATAAGGACTGTTGTCTTTGAGGAAGAACCTATTATTTACAGTGATTAGATCCTCGTACCTATTACTGTTCAAGACACAACTCCAGCAATAGAAGACAATGTTCAAACTATTGACATTGTTCCAGAACAAGACAACAATGAGATTCTCCCTCAAATACCTTTAGAGCAACCTCAACAACCTCAAGAAGTGCCATTAAGGAGATCCTTTAGAGAGAGGAGAAGTGCAATCTCAAATGATTATATTATATTTCTCCAAGAACATGAGGATGGTGTTGGTTTAACAGAGGATTATCCAATCAACTTCTGTCAAACTATGTGCAGTTCTAACTCTCAAAAATGGATTGACTCCATGAAAGATGAGATGAAGTCTATGAATGAAAATGAATTTTGGGATCTAGTCGAATTGCATGAAGGTGTGAAACCTATTGGTTGTAAATAGATATTTAAAACCAAGAAGGATTCAAAGGGTAATATAGAGAGATATAAGGCTCATTTAGTTGCTAAAAACTTTACTCAGAAGGAAGGCATTGACTTAAAAGAAACCTTTTCTCCAATATCTTCAAAGGATTCTTTTAGAACTATAATGGCACTGGTAGCTCATTTTGACTTAGAGCTACATCAGATGGATGTTAAGACTGCGTTTCTAAATGGTGACATTGAATAAACGATTTATATGGTGCAACCAGAAAACTTTGTGTTAGGTGACTCAAAGTTCATGGTGTGTAAACTAAAAAAATCCATCTATGGTCTCAAACAGGCTTCCCGTCAATGGTATTACAAGTTCCATCAAGTCATTAACCTCATATGGTTTCAAGGCAAATGTAGTTGATGATTGTGTATATCATAAGTTTAGTGGGAGTAAATACATATTCTTGGTATTATGTGTCGATGATATACTGCTTGCTAGCAGAGATATAGGCTTCTTACAGGAGACCAAGAGATTTCTAATGAAAAATTTCAAAATGAAAGATCTTGGGGAAACTTCTTTTGTGTTAGGTATTAAGATACTACGAGATCGCTCTCAAGGTATCCTAAGGTTGTCACAAGAGAGCTATATCGATAAAGTACTGGATAGATTCGACATGAAAGATAGTAAACCAGGAGATACCCCAATAATGACCTTGAAAGAACAGAGATGCAGAAGATCCCCTATGCGTCAACAATAGGAAGTTTGATGTATGCTCAAGTTTGTACTCGTCTCGACATAGCATTTGTTGTAGGAGTTCTGGGCAGATACTTGAGTGATCTTGGATTGCAGCATTGGAAGGCAGTGAAATGTGTAATGTGTTACTTGAAGAGAACAAAAGGCTACATGCTCACTTATAAGAAGTCTGACAATTTGGAGATCATCGGTACTCAGACTCTGATTTTGCTGGATGTCAAGACAACAAACGCTCCACTTCTGGATACATATATATGTTGGCTAGAGGAGTTATCTCTTCGAAGTCTGCTAAACAGACTCTTGTAGCTTCTTCAACCATGGTTGTGGAGTTCATTGCTTGTTTTGAGTCATCTAATCACGGGATATGGCTACGAAACTTTGTCACTAGTTTGCGTGTGGTTGATGGCATTGAAAGACCATTGAAAATTTATAGTGACAATAACTCTGCAGTTCTTTACTCCAACAACAATAGGAGTACAAACAAGTCAAAATTCATTGACATCAAGTTTCTGATTGTGAAGGAAAGAGTTTAGAATAGGTAAATTTGCATAGAACATATAGGGACTGATTCCATGCTAACTGACCCACTTACTAAAGGTTTGGTACCTAGAGTTTTTCATGAGCATATTGCTCATATGGCTGTAGTTCCTAATAGTACCTTAATTTAGTGGGAGTCTCATTTATGTTTTATATCTTATGTTTTCCAGATATTTGTGTTATTTGGATTTTTTGTAGAAATAAAGTTGATGTTTATCATTTTATTTTGAGTTCGTTTTGTGTGCAATATTTGTATTGCATTTTGGATTGATCTCTATAAAGAATAAAGTTTGGACTAGTTGGAAATAGACATGATTAAGATCACATTGTATGTAATTTCTATGTCGCTTATCCATATTTGATCTATGTCATCGAGTATGAGTAACAGTGGTGATCATTGTGGCTTAGTTAAGCTAAATTGTGATGAAAACTACAGTGGTTTCCTGTTGCTATATGAGATAGACCAGATTGTATAAAAGGAGTCTAAAAGTAAATAACATACGGTTGCGTGCCTAAAGAATTTTGTGATATAAATGTCTAAGGTTAATATGAAGCCCAAGTGGAAGATTGTTAGGAATTTTATAATTCCTAATTAATTAATATGGGCTACATATTATATTATAACATTTATATTAGTTATTTACATTTAAATGGGTTCAATATAAAGTGATCTATTTAAGTTAACCTATTAGACTGCCAGAAAATTGATATGGGCTTAATGAGTGAAAATCAGTTTGGCCCATTAGGGGATAATGAGAACCTTAATAGGTTTAAAACCTAATGCATGGTTATGATCCCCAATATACCAAATCAATAAACAATTTCTTCTGTCCCCATCTGAAGAGAAAATGAAGGTCCCATAAGGAAGAAGGTGATTTGATTGAGGAAGGTCATTAAACCAATTGTTTGTGACCACTATCAGATTCCGTTGCATGTTGATCAAGCTCTCTATGGATCCAGGTATTCCTTAAAACCTCTTGATAATCTGATGTAATGTGTTTTTGTGCTCATTTGGTATTTTATAAGGTTTATTGAAAAAAAATAACCAATAAGTGTCACAACATAGTTAAACAACTCATACATATTTTTCTCATGTTATAGTTTCAAATAATACTTAAATGATTTACTCTTAAATGACTCACACTTAAATGATTCACTGATAAGAAATTGTTTTTTTTAACCATAAGTAATAACATATAGATCTCTTCTAATGATAAAAAAAACTTAACAATGATATCATAAAATAAGAAGGGTAAATAATCATTTTTGTCTATGAATGTGTAGAGTGCTAACAAATTTGTCCCTGAAAAATGAAAATTCAAATTTTAATCTACGAAAGTAAGTGCAACAAATCCATCCATCTGCTAACTTCCGTCCATTACCGTTAATGAAAGACCTTATGTTGCACAATCATGGATAAATTTGTTAGTGCTTTACACATTTAGGAACGAAAATGGTTATTTATCCAAAATATAATTTAATCTTTATTTTACCCAATTTCTTAATAGTTGCAAGTATAACATTAAAATAAACACTTAAAAAATAGGAAAACAAACATAAGTTAAAACAAACATAATAATAAGCATAATATTGATTAATAAGCACAATTTGTTTGTTACTCTAAAATTTATATTGTGACAACATTAGGTAGTGACAAAGTTGGGTCTTATTTTTTTTTTGTAAGAATTAAATTAATGACTATGTATTTTTGTTTAAATCTCATATTTTGGGTAATGTACTATCACATTAAAAATTTCAGAGCAATAGATAAATTATATTTATTAATTAATATTATGCTTATTATTATGTTTTTCTAACTTATGTTTGTTTTCCTATTTTTTTAAGTACTTATTATTATAATGTTATGCTTGTAACGATTAAAAAAGGGGGAAGATGAATGTTAAATTATATTTAGGATAAATAGTCGTTTTCGTCCCTAAATGTGTAGAGCATGGAAAAAATTATCCATGAATATGTCACATAAGCTCTTTCATTAACGATAATAGACGCAAGTTAAACTGATGAATGAATTTGTCGCACTTTTTTTCCACTTTTAGGGACTAAAATTTGAATTTTCATCTTTTGAAAATGAATTTGTCCGTGATATACACATTTAAGGATGAAAAACTTGTCAAATAATTAGCGTTGAAGATGTTCTTAACCAGATGGATGTGTAACGTAAAATTCCTAAATGAACGATGATGTTTTCCCTAAAAGAAATTTTTGTCGTAATTACTTATTGAGTACTATGATTTACTCCTTTGGTTCCACTTTATGTAACATTTTAGTTTAAAAAAAAAAGAAAAGCGTTCCAAATCAGTTGTCGTATTACAAACCAATGAAACATTAATTTTTGTTTTCATAGAATTCTCTTGTAAGAGTAATTGTTAAGGTTAATTCATTAGATAGATAAAAAGTATATTAGAAAGTTAGATAGTAATAGTATTTTTTCAATGAAATTTAAGATATGCATTTCTTAATATTTATATTAAAATCTTAAACAATTTATGACACTCACATTCACGTATTATATTTAACTAATTGAGTTAAACTGCCTTAATATTTGATTTGCTCAGTTTCATCCTAGTAAATAGTTCAATTTGCCCCTTAATTTTTAAACAATAAATGATATAATTTTTTATTGATAGGACTTAAAGATGATGTCAAAAAATTTATAATAAGTTACACCTTTACTGAACCAACCGAACAACTCCTTGACCATTATTTGAGTTTACAATAAAACGAAAACAACCAAATTGGATCAATTTAAAAAAAAATTGGACCAAATTAAATAATTTTAGAAACTAATGAACCAAATTAAATCACTTATTAATAATGGGACAAACCCTTGGGCCCCACAACCCTAAAGCCCAAACCCTCATAACCCCTTTCCTAATCCACTACTTCAATTGCACCATCTTCTACCCCCTCCACCTCCTCCTTGCTCCTTCAAAGAAAATCGCCTCGGGCTTCCCTTCCCTCAGTAGCCCTATTGGACTTCACTTTCAACATCCTCAACTCTACCTCCAGGCCCGCTGGCTCTTTCACTACAACAATTGCTATGATGACTCAGGCTTTTTTTGGCTTTGGTTTTTGTGTGGGCCGATGGGGTTTGTTCTGACTCAAGGGCAAAGGGAAGGGCTACGTGGTGCCGCACGAAGGGTTGTTCGAGCTTGTGGCGTGTCCGAACTACTTTGGGGAGATTGTCTAGTGGCTTGGTTGGGCCGTCATGACTTTGTCATGGGTCGGGCTAGGCTTTTTTGTCTACACTTTTGTGAAAAGTGTTGCTAGGTGCACCCAGCATTATTGCTGGTGCACCCAACATTCTTGATAAATGCCAAAATTGTCCTTGCTTAGTTTTCCACTTTCGGATCAGCTTGATCCGTAAGTTGATCCGAATCAACTTGATCCGTAAGAGACTTCCGGATCAACTTACGGATCAAGCTGATCCGGAAGTCTCTTCCGGATCAGCTTGATCCGTAAGAGGAAAAAAAAATTATAATATACTTTTAAATACAACATATTTATTTATAATATAACTAAATCTATTTTTAATTTTATTAAATATACTATATTTATAAATATTGATTTATTATAAATAATTAATTTTTTAATATATTTTTTTAGAATAAATTTGTTTAGAAGATGATATTAAAATACTTACTCAGTCCCATTATAATTATTGTTTAAGGTTATTTTATACATATTAATAAAAATCAATAAATACATAAAAGATAATATTATAAAGAATTAATCATATCATTATTAATATTTATAAAGAATATAAAAAAATAATTAGTATTATATAAAAAATCAAAATACTAACTACTTTACAATACATTTTTTTACATGATCATTAGTATAAGTGGGAAAATTGTAATTATAAGAGAATTTAAAAATATTAGTACGTTATATACAATCTTAGATAACGAATGATGTCCATTTTTTGGTTAATTATTTTTTTTACACCCTTTTCAACTTCTTTATTTCAATTATATTTAAAGTTATAACACGCGTGTATATAGACACAAATGGAATACACAAATAATGAAAATAAATAAAACTAACATTAGTAATGAAAATAAATAAAACCAACAATACTCATGAAATGAGTTCATGTACAATATCTGTATATACAAGGAATATCAATGTAAAATATGTATATAAACTAAGCCTGATCAGTGCGCCACCTACGTCTACACCTAATGTATACTAGATGGTCCTGTGTGACACTCCTGGCCAATCTGAGGCATTCTTCGATCACCTCATGTGTCGATGAGCCAGGCGTGAGCACCCCTAGACTCAGATGGCGCTCCAACCGCTCAACAATATCATCACAAACTTCCTGTTACATACAAAACAAACTAATTACACAAATTATTATGCAAATATTGAGGTAAATGATGTAAATTATTAGTATTACTTAGCATTACATGTCTGGGCTCCTCCGTAGATGTCGACGATGCTCCTGGCTCCGGCACGTGAGGGATATCCGTCTGCGGGGCCTGAGGGACAACTCGGGGCTGCGGGGCGTGACCATGAGGTAGAGGATCCACTGCGTGGCCTGGTGTCATGAAAGGATGGGAGATGCGAAAGAACCAGTCGATGTAGTCACTGGAACACGCCCCTGGCACCACGCACACCTCACCTGCAGGTACGATATGATCCTCGTAGTGCATCCACCTGTCATGTATATCATCATACAAGACCCATGAATCGACAGGAGGAGCAGGAATGGTCTGCGTGTAACCAAACTGTCGCACGACCCTCTCCGGTCGGTAATACACAGCAACAGGCCCCCAACGCAAGAGACCGGAGTAGCATGATCTGACGTGGAAGTCTCGGACCTCCCGATGCTCCCCATATGGGATCCAAAAGACATCCGGAATCCGGAGTCGGTCCAGGCGCTCCCTATACGACAGCGTGCAAATGCTATTCACGGTCTTCTTCGTCGCAATCCACCTGCACGCACGCGGAGAAGCCTCGTCGTAGTCCTGATCAGCGGTGGACTCCGCAACTGAGGGAAAGTGCTCGTAAATCCAGCACTACAGATGTAACATTCAAATTATAAACATTAATAATGAAAGTGTAACAAAATTTAAAGTTGAACATTGTTTAGCCTGAATGAATGAAAAACATATTTGTTACCTGCAGCAGTGTGATGTAACCGCCAAGCTGTCGACTGTGGCTCAGGGATGCATCGTTCAGCTGGTCGTACATATGAACCAAAGCAGCCACTCCCCAAGCGTACCTATTTGTCATACTGAGGTCCCGAAGGGCCTCCAAGTAGACAACATGGACATTGGTTGCACTCTTGTTAGCAAACAGAGTGCAACCCAGCAGGTGAAGAAGATATGCACGAGCCGCAGCTGTCCAATGACCTGCCTGGCATCGGCGCTGATATACATCACGTACCTATTGTAGGCGTACGTACGGTCCGCGACACTGGACTGTCTCAACCCTAGCAGACTCTGGAGACACCATCAGCAAGTCCACCAGCATCTGAACCGCATCATCCACGTGCAAGGGCTCAAATGCGTGAAAGTCGCCTATAATGGGAAGATGGAGAAGAGAGGAGATGTCGTCCAATGTGATGGTGAGTTCACCCACTGGGAGATGGAAACTAGACGTCTCCCGATGCCACCGCTCCACAAACGCGGACAAAAGTCCCCGATCGCCGGTGTCTACCGAACACGCGATCAGAGGACTTAGTCCTGTACCAGCGATGAGTCCCTCAATGGTAGGGACAGGCCTGCCTAAACTATGGACCTTCCTCCCATGCGAGGATAACTTCAATTCAGGACGCTCCTGAATTGAAGTATAAAAGGAACACAAAATTCGTTAAAATTATCATTTAAAGGAAAACTAATAGTATAATTTACAAGTAACTAAAAATAAATAGTATAAATACCTCTCCCGTCCATACGCTGCAAGCAACGTGATCCGCATACGCTGTCAGCACAGATGGGTCACTCGGACCACCCGGAAATCCCTGAGGCTGATCCTCAACCGCCTCTACGCCTGTGTCCGCAGGAATGTCCTCCACAGCAGCTGGTGCCTCCATCGGGTCATCCTGAACGTCTGGGTCAGGGATGACTGGCTCATCGACGTGATCCGCAGTCACTGCGACTCGCGGCCTCCGTGCGGATGCAGTAGGTCGTCGACGCTGTGGAGCATCATCGGAATCATCATGATCTCCTTTGCCCACACCTCTGCGAGTGACCTGACCTAAGGCACGACCTAATCCTCTGGTCCTAACCATGATTTGCAAATGAGTACCGCAAAATCAGTCACTCATTTCATTTTCTCAAATTTCAACTAGGACCATTCCTTGTTATACTGCTTGTGACAATTCCATCTAAGAACAATATATATTAATATATAGAACAATATTGATGTTCAGTCTGAAATAGAAATAAGAACAACTAGTAAAAGTTGCAATCATTATAGGATTTGGATTAATTGTTCTCCTAACCCTCATAAAACTTTCTCTCTAAATGTTTTCTATATACACTAATTGATTGTCCTTATAGCATTCTATCTAGAAATAATCCACATTGACCAATATGTTTTTGTTGACCAATTCTATAAAAAGCTAATAATGCTAGTCCTAAATATTTTGTGAACGTTGAAATTGAAGTTAGTAGTGTGACCACCGGATAATGATTCATGAAGGAATGATGTGTGTGGATAAACGAAATAGAATCAAACCAGGATTGATGTGTTTGAAGTGTGTGGATAAACAAAAATTAGGAATTAATGCTAAGATAGTGTTTGATGTGTGTGGATAAACGAAATAGAATCAAAATATACCATTTCTCAACACAATATTGTGTTTTGTTCTATTTTTATAATTCACCATTGGTTATGTTCCATTTTGTAACTTCTGTTCTAATATATTTACCAAATGCTACCTAAGAGTATAACACTTACCAAAAATATATGATTGGATTCCTAGGATTCCTAGGAATTAGCATTTAGGACTGTGGAAGGTGTTGGTGGGGGTGGCATCTTTGTGCCCGTGCTTACTCTAGTTGTGATTTTTATCTTTGTAATAATGAGACTAGTTTTACTAGCAATATTTGGTTTGGAATATTTGGATAATTTCATACAAGCACTACCTATCTCTTGGAGTTTTTTAAATGAAGTAATTCATGCTAATCATTCAACGCCAATGGGTATTGATGATGTATTTTTTTTTTTTTAGGGTGGATCACATCAGTCCGAAAGTAGCATCACATGTGGATCCACTAGGATTTTTCTAACACGTTGTAATTATAGTACCTCTGGTACTCTTTTATTAATATATATATATATATATATATATATATATATATATATATATATATATATATATCTTACTTTGCTGATAAAAAAAAATGCTAATCAATATATTTAGAAAAGTTTATCTAAATAGACCCATAAATGTAACCACTGATGTGTGTTTTATTTTATTCATCATATAAGGGGGAGCATCCTAACTAATATGTATGTCTACCAAAAAGTTCAACAATATTGAAACAAGAAAAAACAAAATAATTAAAGTTCATTTAAAAGTAATTAAAATGAAACTGGTACTTTTACGGATCAAGTGATCCGTAAATTGTTTTTTAGTATTTACGGATCACCTGATCCGTAAACACTAAAAAACAGTTTACGGATCAGGTGATCCGTAAACAGCCCAGCAACTTCCCAATGGCGGTTTTCGCCATCGACGACAACAATGGAGGAAGAAGAAGCAACGCGAAGGAGAAACGTAACTCCAGGAAGAAGCTAAGTGTCCATGATGAAGCAAAAACGCGGAGAAGAACCACACCCACCGTTCTACGC
The DNA here is from genome assembly GCF_004193775.1 of Glycine soja. Taxonomy (NCBI): domain Eukaryota; kingdom Viridiplantae; phylum Streptophyta; class Magnoliopsida; order Fabales; family Fabaceae; genus Glycine; species Glycine soja. The sequence goes on along the minus strand of NC_041019.1, from coordinate 46,727,327 downwards.
AGAAACGCGAAGAAGATGCCAAGAAGCAGAAACGCCAAGAGTAGTGAAGAAGATGGAATCGCGGCGGCGCACAAGAAGAAGATTGAAGAAGCAGAGAATGAAGAAGATTGAAGAAGCAGATGAATGAAGAAGATTGAAGAAGAAGAAGCAGAACTCTGAGGAAGAAGAAGAAGTTGAAACGCGAAGCGGGAGAGAGAGAGAGGCGAGAAACTGCTGTTTTTTTAAAAAAATTACTGAAGGGCATAAATGACTTTTCCCATTAATTGCTGGGTGCACCAGCAAAACTGCTGGGTGCACCTAGCAACACTCTTTTGTGAACTTATTTCCCAGGGCCCGGGTCAACTGGAGGTGGTATTTGGAGAAGTTTGGGGAGGATTATCTTAAGGAAAGTAAAGTTGTTATTCCTTACTTGTATTGAATTTTTTGTTATGATTTTCTCTTATTGGATTATAATTGGGAATGTGGGAAGAGATCAAGGTGAAAATGATGATGATCATGCAATGCAACTCAACTTGCTTAATGTGAGGTCAAGATGTTTTCTATTTTTTCTTAAATATATTTTTAATCTTTAATAAATATCTAATTTTTGTATTTATTCTCTAATAAATTTTTATTTTGCGCTGAATTTCTAATTAAATAATACTTATTTTTTATCCTTGATATTTTGTTTTACTACCTGATAAATTAGAAAATTTTGTATTTGCTTCCTAATAAATGAACAAATTTTGTTTTAGTCTGTATTAACAGCAAATGAAAAATATTTATCATGAAAAAAACATAAAATTTATTAATATATTAGGAATTAAAAATAAGTGTTAAGATAAAATTATTGTTTTATTAGAAACTCATCGTAAAATAAAAATTTATTAGACAACAAATACAAAATTAGATATTTATTATGGATAAAAAATATATTTAAGTTTTTTTTTTTCGTTTTATATTGATCTGTGTTGCTTATAGCTGAGTATTTCATGACATGCTTCAAATGGCAAAAGATGGATTAAAAAAAACTCTTGCAGTTGTTTTTCATTCAAATTGAGAAATGCTATTCTCATCAAGGTTTTGTGGGTTTGGTTAAGGTTGAAATCCACGTTAGGGAAAAGCGTTCACGAAAGTTAAAGCAATGTGAGGGTTCCTGCACTTAATTGGTTCGCAAATACATCCAAATTAAAGCTGTTATTATGAAAATCAACTTCAATTATACTCCAATCTTGGGTGGCAGTGGGGAGAGGAGGGAAAATCAACTTCAATTTTACTATGAATACGAAACAAAATCAACTTCATTTTACTGTGAATATGAAACAACACATTCTTACTGGGAAAAAAAATCATATTTTTTTTAAAACGTTGTTTTAAAGAAGTCACCATGACTTTTAGGGTATTCAAACACTCGTAGGTTTTAGCGGTAACCCCAAAGATTTTTACGGTCTCCATTTATTGAGGTCTCCATTTATTGATTGAATTTTTAGTGGTATCTAGAAATGTGATCAAAATGTAATTATGAAGGAAATTTAAAACCTTAATTTTCTTCTTGATATAATTGACAATGATTATTTAAATGAAATAACGATTTTAATTGGATAATAACATATATACGTACTTTAGGTCTAAGTTATACCCTTCTTCAAAATACTCCGCTTTTGTGTATCTTTAACATACGTGAAGATAGTGTAAGATACTGTATTAGGCAATAAATTAAAGTACAATTAATTTGTTTCTGACAAAGATAAATTAAATGTTTGATATTTTTATCAATGGGACGTATCAATAATTTAAGGATTGGTATTTCATTGATTGTATGATGAGAAGGTCCCTATCATAGTATGTTATTTGTGTTATATGCAAATCTGACAGTTTGGATTAATCATCATGATGCCTTTACTACTGCAATTTGTAGTGTAGTCTGTAATATTTTTGAAAAAATGTTTTCAATCCTTATCTATGATCTATCTCTTTGTGAAACTAAAATTAGTAGCAGAAAAAAGATCATATTTGACTATTAAGTTACTCTTCAATATTTTGAGGACAAACATGTAATTCAAGCTAAATATCAAAGGACTCCAAATAGCACACGCTTCCATATCAATTTATATTGCATGATACATGCACATTTTGCACCACCTTCCTCTCAAATTAAACTCTATCAGTTGCCTATGAAAAATACTACATGCTTCATACTGAAATGTTGTGGTGCTGTGAATTGAGAGAAAGAAATACAGAGAACATCAAGAGAACAGAAGCAACCGGCAAAGTCTGATGGCTATGGGACGTATCCTTACAATTACAAAGAGCAAGAATAAAAAAGCTTTATAAGAAAATATTGTAATTTTAGTTATGGGTAGGTGCTAGGAAGTGGGAATTGGGAGATGGGACTAACAAATCACAAGGACATGTTTTTTTTTTTAAAAAAAGGAGACATTGATATTTTTGTGAATTCAATGGTGTCATTTAATAATGTTCATTTGTTATTATTGTTTATAACTTTGAGATTTGGATATAATTATTTCATATTATTGATATAAAATATTTTTTTACTTTACCGATTACTCTATCTATAAGATTTAAATTTAAAACTTAAAAGATCAAATTCAATTTCACTTGAACCAATTCACTTATGGGTGATTTACAATTTCGCTGGTTTATAAACATACTTGATATAGCCATAAAATATAGTGATATAGATGAGATATCAGTTTTTTTTTTATTTGGTCATAGGTGAATCACTTGATATGCTTTTTTATGGTAGAAACCACCTAAAGAAAGATGTAATATTTTTAGAAATTGCAGTTAACTATTAAAAAACTTAAAAGTAATTTGTTGAAGTAGTCGTCCATTTGAAACATTTGAACAGAAAACCAAACACTGTTTAAATATTATTATTCATCTTTCAGCCTTTTGAAAGAAGGAACAAGTTTTCTAAACTTGACATTTTGTTGGCGTTTGACAAATTAATTACTAATTGAAACATTTTATACATCTTTCCTAATCATTTATGTCACAAAATTCTCAACTTTAAAATTTGCTTTAATCGGGGCAAGGGGAATAAAGTATTTGCTTGATTACATCACGTATTAACATTCCCAATCTATTTACCAGAATATATAGCAACTATGATGTGATAAGTGTGTTTAATAGTTGTGTATTTAATTTAAACTTTCGATAAGAAAGAGTTTAACCTTTAACGTATATTTACTTAAAAAAACTAGTTATTAATTTCATGTTAATAAATCCGTGCAGTAAAAAAACTATTAATAAATCTGTATTAACAAAAATTCAAAAATATTACAAGAGCTTAAATACGTTTATATTCCAATATATACCACTTTTTTAGTTTTCATCCTGATAATTTTTTTTGAAATGCTCCTTGTAAAATACCTATTTTTGGTTTTGATTTTACTATTTTTTTATCCTTGTAATATATTCATTTTCAGTTTTAGTTCCTATAATATTTTATTCATTTTGAATTAATCCTTTTAAAAATATTTAATAGGAATTAAAAGTAAATAATCTATACATTAAAAGGAAAAAAAACATAGTACCAATAACAACAATATCAAAGTTTTATCCCACTTGTGAGATCGGTTACATAATCACACAACACCTTTTGTACAGTTAAAAAAAACACATTTTACAAGAACCAAAAATTTTTTTTCAAGAACTATTTTCAAAAGATATTTTATACGGACCAAAATAAAAAATATATATATATTTAAACCAATTATAAATAGTTAGCTGTCATCATGAATTTGTTATAACTGCAGGTGGATAAAAGTCCACACCAACTACAATATTTAAGCAAATAAACAAGCAGGGCAACATTGTCACCCCCTTCCCTCCGAAACCAAAAAGTAAGACTAATCATTCTTGCAAATAACATTACAGTACCAAGCGTCATATTACTCGGTTCCTCAAACTCAACAATTTATACAATGTTCATCTAAGTCTATTTAGGGAAAAATTGAACATTTTAAATGATTAAAAAAGACCAAAATGAACATGAAAAGAAAAGAAAACATAAAAAATCATTCAAAATATAACTGCAACATTTTGACTCAAACAAAGACAACATGGTTTTCAATTTTATTCCCCCTTCTGGTCCTCTATTTGAAGATTACAGAAAAAAATATTAGTCACCATTAACACGGTATCTCCTTAAAATTACCAAAACTTGTCCCTAAGAAGTATGGCCATAATTCTAGATGATGTACAACCAGCTGATATGGTAATGTATCAAGATCACTCACACTGGTGCAGTTTTCACTATTCCATTCATTAACTTGTTGCAGCCAGCACCATATGAGCAGCATTTCTGCAGTTTGTTGATAAGGGATAAATTTTCAATTCAAATGAAGTATAAAGAAAATATACACATAAATCCAACCTCATTAATTCCCTGATATGATTTTTAATTCAAAATCACATGAGATCACCTTAGAAGTTAAAAATATCCTTTATTTTTGCATGGCAAGATGTAGGTTTCAACTTAGGACCAACAAGTACAACTTTTAATGGCAAAACACAACAAATAAAAATGCTCCATAGAACACTTTAACGATTCAGAAAACACACTGACAGAATATTTTGTGTAGTTTAGATGAACTCACATTAAGAAATGGTGCAGTTTGCACCAACTTTCACCCTCTACTGGTCATCGGTGAGACTGTCTCTAGCTGGATCTTCATGTGTCAAACTTCCATCATTAGACACCAGATTTTCAAACAGATCTTTTAAGCCAGACGAGTCAACGGCCTCCACTAGGCTCGGCTTAATTAGTTGCACCAAAGCACCAATTCTATTCTTTGGTTCTGAATCAGGCGTCTCTCCAGCCTTAGGAACCTCCAATTTCAATTGCAGTATCTTGCTCTTAATATCATCCGACGAGTTTACCAAACTTTCAATTTGATTTTCTATTACCTCTTTTACTTCTTTTACTTCTTTTACTTCTTTGATAAACTCAATGATTTTCTTCTTCAACTCGTCATCCAAATCACTTGCTGAGGATGCACCAACACCTTTAATTTCAGCCTTTAATGCTTCAAATGTCTCCCTTATTTTTGGATCACTCAAGGCATCATCAATTTTTTTCTTCAACTCTTGCTTAAATGTGACAGCCTCATTGTCCTTCTTTCCATCTGACAGAAGCTTTACTTTACATAATTCGCTCAGATAGTTAAGCTTATTCTGCAGCCTACCATAATTGGGAGCTGCACGCAATTGCTGTTCAAACTCCACCCTTAGCTTTTCTATCTTACCCTCCAGCAATGGATCAACAATTTGATTATCTGCATTTGCTTTCGAAACTTCCTCCCTTAGTTTCAACAAACTGTCTGTCAAGCCCGTGGCTTTAACTGCCTCAGAGTATTCTAGATCGACCTCCCTTGCCAGTTGCTTTAGCATCTCATCCAGATCTAGTTTTGGAGGAACAGGAGAAGATTCCTTAGCTTCCAAAACCTGTTGCTTCAGTTTCTCAACCTCAACTTCTAGTTCAGCATCAGGAATCTTAGCAATAGATAGATCCCTCTTCTTCATGTTGGCTTTTCTCTTAGGATCTATAGGAATACCTTCCTGGAACCCACCAATCTTTCTGAACTTAAGCATGCGATGTTTTAACAGTTCTTCTGTGTTCATCTTCGTGAGCTCCTACATAATGGACAAGAGAAAGTTCCGAAGTTAACACATGCGTTAACATATTTGTTTTCAGTAGAACACTTGCTGCCTGCAAAACTTACATCCATGGTTTCTTTGATAGCCTTTTTTATCTGTTGAGAGGTCCACTCTGGATCTGCATGTGCACCACCAAGTGGCTCCTATTTAAAATACAAAATGAAATTCTATTTAGGTTCTATTCCCAAGAGAATATTGTTATCAATCTGTAATTTCAAATGTTTATATTATACAAGAAAGGATAAAATTAGAACAAATCCAAACCAGGAGTTAAAGGTTTGACAAATTTCCCTGAACACTGAAATACTTATGACCTATATACTCATATTTAAACCAATAAGATGATAAATTCCATTTATGTGAATAAGATTTAAGAGAAAAAAACATAATTAATAGTAGCTTCTTACAGGTATAACACCATCTGCAATTTGTAATTTGCACAGTTCAGTGGCTGTAATCTTCAATTTCTCAGCAGCCTGTAAAGGATAATAAAAAAGAAAATAGTTAAACTAAAATATTATGAATCGAAAGAGTCAAAGTACTGGCATCGTATATACCTTTGGAGAAGCTTTAGCTGTCTTCCACAAGATTGCTGCACATGCCTCTGGACTAAATCATGTAATAAATAAAGGTCAAACCAGCAGAACAAACAACAAGACTTTTCAATTAGTAAAATTATCAATAATAATGCAAGTAGTCAACCATATCACTCAGTCACTTTCTCTCTCTCTCTCTCTCTCTCACACACACACATACACACACATATATAATATATATGAGAAAGTATCAAATAAGAGCTCATTGTAAGAAATGAAGAAAACTACAAATATAGACCATTAGATCGTATTTTTAATTGGTGTCAAAGTTTGTGTTGCTTTTTTAATTGGTCCTGTTGTGCACAACACACTGACCAATATTGTCACTCATAGCCTCTATTTCTCACACTGCCCAACATTGTCCGTCACACTCTCAGACTCAGCAACATACCTTTATAAGGCTTTAGGTGTGGCAGGAAAAACAATTTCATGAAAGAATTCAATTTCATGTGGCACACAAATAATAACTTTAAGCCTTTGATATATATTGTAATTGGGGCTTATCCCTTTTTTCTTAATAAGAAACCAGGTTTCTATGATTCTATTACCTTGAACCTTCGGCTATAGATAATTGCAAGAAACTCTACAACATTCATCCAACATGCACGGGGGAGGGGGGAAAAGGCATATAATTGAAATAATTATTACAATGCTATAAAATTTGCAAATAGTGGAGTAAAAAATTAAATCACCTGGCAACATAAAAAACAGCATTTTCAAGCATGAGTAATTTATTAGCACATCCAATGGCTAGGGCGCCACCTGAACCACCTTCTCCAATAACTATAGATATAACTGGCACCTTCAGACCAAACATGGATCTCAAATTGTGAGCAATCGCTTCACCCTGCAAGCATGAAAATCAACAAATGGGTTAGCCTTGTAACAGAAGAAAGCCCAAGAATCTTAGAGAGCCTAACTAGCTACATACCTGTCCTAGTTCCTCTGATTTAAGGTCAGCATATGCCCCAGGCGTGTCAATGAAAGTAACTATGGGGAACCCATGATGATCTGCATATTCCATCAAGCGAAGGGCCTTCCTGTAACTGTTTGAATTGGAAATTTACATCAAAGTCAAATGCAGATAAAATCAATGTTAATTAGAGTTTCTATCCTTCAACATACCCATGAGGAGTTGGCATCCCAAAGTTACGCTGAATATTTTCTTTAGTATTTCTACCCTTTTGGTGACCAATGAACATGTAGCTTCTACCATCTATAGTCCCTAGACCAGTAACAATAGCAGGATCATCGTAACCTGCCCGATCACCATGGAGTTCAACAAACTGAAACACGAGGAAACATGAAAATTCGGTTAAAGTGGTTCAATAACAAAAAAGCAACTAGAATATGTATTAAGAAAATGAAATAACTAGAATATTAAAGTAAAAACCAAAAATAATACTTAGAAGACCTTCTCAGTTATGTTAAACACATGATCAAGGAAAGTTGGCCTGTTAGGGTGCCGTGCGATGTTGACCCGCTGAATAGGAGTCAGATGCGTATACAGATCCTTTAAAGCCTGAAATAATAATGCGAGCAGTGAAAGGATGAGACTTTTACCAATTTTACTGTTAAAACTATAGGGACTGGGAAGAAAAGTTAAAATAACACAAAAAAGTATATATCTGAATTTTGAATAATGTAACACTGAATAATTTTATTACAAAACAATAAACTTTACCCCTACTTACTGATAATACAGGTAAAGAACAAGTGTAGCACAAGCCTAAGTCAATAAAACTCATCATTCTAACACAATATAACAATTAACAACACACTAATATTCTTTAACACAAGATACCCTAGTAGTTACTTAAATGTAAAGAAAAGTATCATCTGGCAAACGAGAAGCAAAAGAAAACATAAATAAATAAATAACCCTTTGCGGAAACAGTTGAATCTGCATTTCAGAGACAAAGATATACTATAAGCTACTAAGAAGTCACAGGGCATTTGTCGCAAATGGATAGCCAACATGAATGACAGTCAGGCTTAACTAATTTGCTTAAGACACAACTAACCCAGTGTGGGCTAAAAATATGCTATATATTCAATCTTGCAAACAACAAGCAGAGAGAAGCATGATGGCAATTTTCTCATGAAAACTCTTATCATCGTCAGTTTGCTCATTCAAGTAATCCACTTTTCTTAAGAACAAAACTTATTTGTTATAACAGTCAAACCTGGTGGTACTTGGTCTCCAATGAGAGAATCTGATCACTGAAGTCCAGTCCAGTTTCGTTCGCCATCTTCTGTACCTGTTTCCAATCATAAATACCACTTATGTTAGCTTATTAGCAATAAGCACAACCTCCACGAATCAGGCAAATACAACATATTCATTCTCGCTCAAGCAAACAAAGCACACAGCAACACAACACACAGATTAAGTTAGAAGTTACATCAATGATCTTCTTTTGCAGATCAACAAGAGGCCTTTCAAAATCCAAAGTGACAGGCTTTGGCTTCTCCTTGAGTGGCTTGAACAAGGAAAGGTGGCTCAGCACCCCACCTTTCACATTGGGATCAGGGTTAGCAGGCCAAGGATATTCATGCTTCTTCACCTTCCTCAGCCTGGCAGCAACTGTAAAGTCCCTCCTCTTCAAAACCAACTTTCCCTTCCCCATGGTTCTCAAAGGAACACCATTGAAACCGCTGGTTGAACTCCTCAGAAGATCCGAAGCAGAAGCACCAGAAAGAGATGCAGAAGAAGCAGCCATGTTTCCCCTTCCAACTCAATCCCCCAAATCAGCAAAATCTAAAAACAGAACCAAAATCACAAGAGACCCAGAATAAGATCAACATTCAATAAGGAAACAAAGAGACAAAATCAACAAGACCCAGAAAGGGAACTCGAAAAAAGAGTGAAAAAAGACAAAAACTTTATCTGGATCCAAAAGAAAAAAAAAATCTCGTCATGAACCCATTTAAGCTACTCAACTAATCTCCATTTTCACAAAATCCAAGCAACATTGAGCAAGAGTTTCAAATTCTCACTATCAAAAGATACCATAAACCATTCATTCAGTTCAGAACTCATTAAACAAGCTCCTGAAATTGAGGAGAGTAAACTCCGTTATCTAGGAGCAAAAGGGGAGGAAAGTTTTCAAGGAAAATTACCAGGAAGAAGTTGAAGATCCAGAGTGAGAGATAGGAGTAAATGCAATGTTCTACGGTAAGAGAACAAGAGAAAGTGATATAATCAAGGGTGTGTGTTTGAGTGAAAGAGCTTAGTGAAGATCGTCGATGAAAGAGAAAAAAGAGTAGTTGTTGTTGTTGCTTGGGGAGCCTAGTGAAGGAGAAGGCAAAGGAAACAGGGTTTTGTTATTAGAAGAAGGAAAAAGAGTCAAACCCCATAGTGATGGAGGCGATACTTCTTATGCTATCCTTATGGGCTACTTCGAGTGTGTCACAATTACGAGGCATTCCGGTTGAAGTTAGCGAGACTTCATTCTTTCTGCACACAATATGTAACAAAACAAAACATGTTACACTAGAACGGTTGGGTCGGCACATATATAATTAAATTTTAGGATTTATTTACTGTATGCAATGTGGTAGAAAGATTTTAAGATGTGATTGAATTAAAAATGTTAAAAGATAAGAGGAAGTTGAGTTAAAAGATAATAGAATATTATATTTGGTTTTTTCTTTCCCTTCTATCCAATCATCATTTTTATTGTTGTGATTATCATCATTGTTATCATTAGTAATATTATTATTGTTTGTCATAGTATCATCATTACTAGTTACTTTCATTACCACCTTGTTGTTACCATAATCACAATCAATATCACTAAGATCATTATCATCATTTATCATTATTTAAAAGTAACAACACAATAATATTATTTTGTATGTACGAAATATTAGATAAGATTAAAACGGATCTTATTTTTATCCTATCATATTTTTATTCTCCTTTAACATTTTATCATATCATATTATAATCACCAAATGAATTCTTAATATATTAGAGTGGGAGATAAAATTATAGGGATTACAATCAATTTTAATAAAAAAAAAAAGTAAAGCTCTTAAAATTTAACTAATTTTCTACACAATCATAATATTTTAGTGAAATTATAAATTTTACTTTTGTTGTTTTATGAAATTATAAATTATGGGATAATATTTAATTTTTTACACTATCATAATATCTTAAAACATCTATACTATCTGTTGTGAAGAATATATATATATATATATTTATTAAATTTATTTTTTGTTATAGCAAAACAGAATTTTATGAGTTAAATTAATTTTTCAAATATTTTTAAAATTTTATAAATTATATGTGTATTAAAAATTTAAAATATCCATCTAAAATGTTATATAATTATATCCACGTAAAAATTTTGACTAGCATTGGATAGATTATAAATTAGAACCATTAATGTATGTTTTTGTAGTTGTGCTCATCTTCCTCGTACACATGTCTGCGACCTTCTTTTACTTACGTTTTTAATTCTAGAACTAACAACTTAGTAAAAGGCAACTTATACTCAGAGGATATCTATATCAATAAACAAAGAGGATATTATTTTCTGTAATTGTTTTTGGCTTTTTTAGACTATTTTATCCTTAATAATAGTAAAGTAGTAACAATATTAATCTTTTTTAATCTCTATTTTTTTTAATCCTTTTGTGGATTTATTTTACCCTCCACTTCTATTTTTATACAATCTTTCCTCAAACAACACACTTGTTGCTTTTTTGTTCGAACATTTACTTTCTTCAAACTAATAAAAATACTCAAATTAAATACCATGTTCCCATTTTATAATTTCTTTTATTACTTCAAGTTTTTACATGTAACATCTTTCTTTTCATTTTTTTTTTCTTCTCTATTTTTACCTTTCTCTTTTGTGTATAGTTCTTTCGGATATAAATTTTGTTTACATGATATTTAGAAATTTATTTTGATTAATTTGGAAGGATGAAATTGAGCATGACACACAACATAGGAAAGATATGGTTGTAATTCCTGCAACAATACTTTGTCTTGCATCCAAAGCATTCAAAGTCTTTTTTTTTCTTTTTAGAAAAAGAAACATACTATTAATGAATTGTTTTTGAGTTTTTCAGGTGTTACATTTGTAGTCAAATTCTTGAGTAGAATGATCAATAATTTCATATGTATCCAAGTAAAAATATCAATCATTTTATATCAAATGATTTTTTCTTTATCTTATTCACATACTATAAGTTTTTTGTTTTTTTTTTAAAATTATCTTTGTATCTTTAGGGAAAGGAAGTTATGAGGATATATAATTTTCTAATATTTTAGGATGGTAAAAAATGTATGGTACTATGCTCTTTAATCTAATGAGAAAAATTAAAAGATACAATGTAAGTAAAAAAAAACATAATATTTTATAAACTTTTTAACTTTCTTCTTCTGCTTTATTTTTATTTACTTACTTTATTATTTCTTCTTAAGTGCTTTTATAAGTAAAGAAGAAAAATCTAATGATTTTTACCTTATCTCATTCACATGCTATAAGTTTTTTTAGTTATATTTTTATTATCTTTGTGCTTTTAGGGAACAAAAGTAACGAGAGTATATAATTTTCTAATATTTCATGAGGTAAAAAGTTTATGGTGTTGCATTGACAAAGACTATTTGATAGGAAGAAAAAAAAATGAGAAGAAATGGGATAAACAAAGTAAAAAACATTTTACATTTTATAGACTTTTTAATTATTTTCTTCTTTTGTGTTATTTTATTACTTTATTGTTTCTTCTAAGTATTCTTACCAGTAAAGAATAAAAAATCTAATAATATTTTTCTTATCTCATTTATTCTATAAGTATTTTTATTTATTATCTTTGTGCCTTTAGGAAAACGGAAGCCATGAAAATATATATTTTTGTAATATTCAAGGATGGTGAAAATATGTACGATGTTGTTTTGAGAAAGTCTTTGATTTGAAGAGAGAATAAAAAAAAATAGAATAGGCAAAGTGAGAAAATATCTTACATTTTATAGACTTTTTTTTGTCTTATGTGTTATTTTTATTTACATTTCCAATTAATTTTTTAAATTAATTTTGTCTTTTATTAATTTCCTTTTGTTTTTTTATTGCTATGATTTTCTTTCTCTCATTTTTTTTGTGTAATTGAGGTATTTAAAGTTTGCATGAGCCTATAAGAAAGGAAAGAGAAGAAAGTGACGTAATTGTGAATAACAAGATGATCTTTATCTTTCTTTTTGTCTTTGATCATATCATGCTTATAGTATTGAGTCGTACAAATTTATATTTAATTGATTTTTGGATTTGTATTTGGTTAAAAAAATTGTTGAATTTTATTTTTAGATCATGAACATCATATTATGAAGAAATGACTTAATTGATAGTTGATAATGTTAGAAAATAATTTTATTGAACTTTTGTCAGGTGTTTAAGATGAATTTTTCTTTTAAGGAAAGTTTATGAAATGAATTTATGTAAGCCATTAAAACATCAATGTTTTATTTGAAAAAATACGATCTTTAATATCTTTAGGCTAGCATGTTCCTATAATAGCTTCAACATAATACTATCCTTTATTTTTTTTTCTTCTAAAAAATAAATAAATAAAATTAATTAATTATTTTTCATTATCCTAGAATTTTTTTATTTATCAAATGCTAGCGGAAAAAAATATACCATTATATATTTTTATAATTTAGGGTATAAATGTTTAAAAAATGATATCAAACTCAAAAATACCGTCAAAGGAAACATGGTTTGAATGATTTTTTTGTTATGCAATTACAATTAAAAAAATGGTCTGATAATCTTTACTTTCTACACATATTTTTTATATTTAATTTATATATTTATCCATTTCTCTTATTTTTCTCTTCACCACATATTTTACTTTAAAATATATAAAAAATACTTAAAATTGAAGTATATACACCCTAAGAGAAAAGATAATTAAAGCTCAAAATAAGAAGAAAAATTCAACATGTGACATAATAATGTTACCATTTCAATATTTCACAAATGCATTTATCAAATAAAATGATATTTAAATATGTACCATAAATGATTTGGTCAATTGTGCATAAATAAACATATATTTACAAATATATTATATTAGTTTATCCACTACTAAAAATTGAGCCTTTTACGTCACTGATTCTAAGGCGGTTATAAAGGACCGTCTTAGAAAGTGCAATAGTGACATTTTTGTAATTAACTTGAATGAAACGAAGACGTCTCTCCAAACCCGTCGTTGATGAAATTTTTTATTTTGATACAAAGACGGTCTTGCCCTGACGACCGTCTTTGTATTGTTGGTGCTAGGTTTCTGTCACTCGCGCCCCTCCTTTGCATCCCTCCTTTGCATCCCTCCTTATTAGGTTTAATTTAAACCTCTAGCGCGGTGCCGTCGTTTCGCGTCCCCTCATCTCCTTCCTCATTCTGCTTTCTCTCTCCTCGCTTCTCCATTAGCAACACCACGGAGGTCAATTGCGCAATCGCCATGACTATCATGACTCTTGCTCCCATTGACGTACGTTCCCTTACCCCTCATTCTACAACTCCCCCCACGCTGCCATTAATGACTCGCGCGTTTTCAATTTCGCGTGTCGTTTTTTGCTTTCTCTTATTTACTTGCTTGATTTTTGTTCCTTTTTTTTTGTTTTGGCGAATGGTGTCAATTTTGATTGTCGTTTTGGTGGGGAGGGTTGGGTTGCCACCGAGTGGATGGGTTTTCATGTTAGGGGTTGTGGTTTTGATCTGCGCGAGTGGAATTTGCTTCAATTACGATGCATTCCGTGCTCAGAATTTGGGGATTTGGTTGGGGTTGGTTCTTCGGTGGATCCGAAGTAAGGTGATAGTGATGATTTCTTTTTGGTTTGCGTGTTTTGCTTTCTCACGCTTTTGATCCGTGGAGAAACCCCCTTTTTCTTTGTTTCCTCTGTTTTTTCAACAATTAGGAGCTATGACTACAAATGATCAAGTCACAGTATTTTTTTTTTCTTCATTTTTACCTTTAACACAACACTCATTGTTCCGAATAAAAATACCAAACACAGGGCCAGGTGCTATAAGCTTTATCATAGATCATGGAGAGCTGGATTTTGTGTTTGTCCAAGATGGGAAGGTTATCCATGTAAGGGTCATTTTCTTGAGATAAAGCATTTTTAGTTATGGGTGAATTTATATTTATATATCAAACACTTGAGAGGCAAATAGAGGTACTTATTAGGTACATGTACTATTTTCAGCTTTTGAATCCTGATTGTAAATCTGCTCAACGACTCAAAGGTAAATTTGGCTACTTTAATGTTTATGTATTGCAGCCTACAACAGAAGGCATTTTTAACTGAGTTTGGTTTTGATACAGCAATGGTGTCCTTCACTTCATTCACAGAGGAAGAGAAAGATAAGGCCATCAGCATTAACTCAGTGCAGGAAGTTAATGAAGTTGTCGCACTCCATGATCCAGATCACATGACTTTAAAATTTCTTTCTCATGCGGATGGGAGAGAGGCAGTGGCCAAAGCAGCTAACTTGATTTTTGTGGGAAACTTGAAGCAACATAAATTGGGTGGAGAACTAGATCTTCAAATCCTTTTAGAACCTCAATTGAATGAAGCATTGCAAATTGTTGGTATGTTTACTTTCTAAACCTACTAATAGTTTAAGAGTTGATTGTCTTTTACAAGAAAGTACTTATCAGTTATCATTATTATCAGGTAGCAAAGGTCCTGAGCCTGGCCTTTTATTGGTTTATGGACCTGTGAGGAGCCATCTTGGTTTTCCTGCATGGAGACTTCGTTACACAGAGATCATGTAAGTTCTTTCTAGGAAACTATTATTTATGATTAGAACAGTGCAGTAATAAAATTTCACTTGAAGTGAAACTATACTTGTGTATAGAAGCTAAAAGCAGTAGCTCTGTTACATGGTCTTTCTGTTTTGTATTAGGTTATCAACTTGGAATAGTTTGTTGATGATTTAGCTGAAATATAAGTTCTTGTATATGAAATTAGTTTAAATCTCAAGTGGTCGGTAAATATATTTGGATCCGATTTACCTTCTCCCTATTTGCTCTATATTCCTCCTATTATATTTTCTTTCTCCAACAGTCAATTTGTGGTATAGTAGTGGTTGACTGGCTGCTTCATAGTTCTATTGCAGAGACATTAAGCCTTAAAAGTTAATATTTCTTTGTGAACTTCCTTGCAATGCATAGGTTATGGTATGTGACTTGAGGGCCTGCTTGTTTATAATTTTCACTTAATTTGCCCCCTATGTGTATATATAGACCATACAACCATACATGAATGATCAATTTACAAGTTAGCTAGTCATCACGTAATCACTTAAAAAGCTATATACATATATGGTTTAATGGTTTAAATACATAGTTCTTATTATATATTTTTAATTAAAAAGACATTTTCTTAGAAACACTCAAACCAACAGCCTCGAGTAAGAAGTTCCATTTTGTACACAGTTTCTTTTTTCTGTGACATAACAGTATTATATAATTTAAATTAGACTGACTTCTTCATCTCCTGATTGTAGTTTAAATGCCTATATACTTAGTGATTTAACCTTAGTTTCAAGTATTTTATCTTGGACTGAAACTTCTTGAGTAATTTGGGTGTGTCAAACAGAGCACACAGCTAAAGTGGCTTATACCAAGGCTAAATGAAACAAGATATACCAAGCCCAACTCATTAAAATAATTTCAATAATGTCAGGCCAGGGTCCAAAATCTGTAATGATTGAATCTAAGGAGTTTGTGTTGAAACTAATAAACTAAGAAAAATAATAAAATTGTATCTTATATGACTGGTGTGCAAACCCTGCTACATGTATTGATTACGTTTTTTTTTTATGCTTTCTTATACTACAACATTGTGTATTTCAAATAAAATTGCATAGACAAGAATTAGAGGATTGAGAAAATACAAGCTACTTAATAAAAATTAATTATAACTACTTAAATAATATTTATTGTACTAATTATTTTATGTTAAATGTGTAATAAACTATGCATCAATCCTCTACTTTTATTAATTGTAATCACAATAATAATGTTTTTTCAATGCCAAAATTTAAATACTTGATGAAATAACTTGTTGCAGCTTATGAAATCCCTTAAAGCCAATGAAAATAGTCTAGAGCTTGGCTTGAGAAATTGTGCATTTACCAATTTCATAAGCATACAGTAAGAAAATTTCTATTTATATTAACTTATAATAATAATATATTAAAAAACATTAATTTAACTATAATAATTTAATTGTTATTATAGTTTTAGGTAAGTTGTTCATTTCTGTGAGTGAAGTGTAAATTGTTATTATTAATTTAATAAAAAATATTTATCTGAGAGTTTGATTTTATACATTATATGTATAATATGATTTATATGTTAACAAAGCTTGAAAACTATTATGTGTTTTATCATTGCATTGTAGTAGTTTTTATGCTATTATGTTTGTATTGTAAACATCATAGGTGGTGATATCATTTGGTGCTTAACAAA
The DNA here is from genome assembly GCF_004193775.1 of Glycine soja. Taxonomy (NCBI): domain Eukaryota; kingdom Viridiplantae; phylum Streptophyta; class Magnoliopsida; order Fabales; family Fabaceae; genus Glycine; species Glycine soja. Next base: position 46,710,567 of record NC_041019.1, on the reverse strand, counting down.
GCTTTTTACATCGGTCGTAAAAGGACCGTTGTAGTACACGTGACTAACTACATCGTTTGTAAAATGACCGTCGTAGAACACGTGACAAACAAAGTCATTTTTGAGCCAAGGCACGACTTCGTTTGTCACGTGTTTCTAAGACGGTCCTTTTACGACCGATGTAGAAACATCCACCCTCTACTACGACATTAGCTTTAAAGACATGTGTCCACTGTCGTAGAAATGTCAATTCCACCGATGTAGAACCCTCTTTTTCTAGCAGTGATCATGTTATCATAACAAATAAAAAGATATAAAAAAATAAAATTATGTATACATTACAAAACATATTAAAGATATATTATTTCAAATATGCACATCAATTTATATGTAATAAGACATTATTTCAATAATGAAACAACACATTCTTACTGTGAAAAAAAAAATCATATATCTGTTTTAAACATGGTTTTAAAGAAGTCACCATGACTTTTAGGGTATTCAAAGGTTTTAGCTGTAAAACCAAAGATTTTTACGGTCTCCATTATTGATTGAATTTTTAGCGGTATCTATAAATGTGATCAAAGTGTGATTATGACAGAAATTTAAAACCTTAATTTTCTTCTTGATATAATTGACAATGATTATTTAGATGAAATAAGGATTTTAATTGGATAATAACATAAATAAGTATGTTAGGTCTAAGTTATACCCTTCTTCAAAATATTCCGCTTTTGTGTATTTTTAACATACGTGAAGATAGTGTAAGATATTATATTAGGCAATAAATTAAAGTACAATTAATTTGTTTCTAACAAATATAAATTAACATATAACATTTAATAATGAAGGTGGTTTGTACACGTCTATTTTCAACTGGTCCTACTTTACCTCAATGAAATTATTTAATAACCTTAATGTAGAAAATGTAATAACTGAATAATAAAACATATGTATATAACCAAATATATCCATAAGTCAATGTATGCATACATAAAATCTAACAGAACATAAAATACATGAAAATGACTAACTCCCGCTAAATCAAAGATTCTTAGAACCGTAAAACACTCATGTGAGCAACATGCTCATGAAAAACCTCGAGTGGAAGTCCCTTAGTAAGAGGATTTGCTATCATAGAGTTTGTCCCTAAGTGTTCTATGAAAATTTGTCCACTCTGTACACTTTCCTTAACAACTAGGAACTTGATGTCAATATGCTTCGACATGGTTGAGCTCCTATTGTTGTTAGAATACAATACAACTGATTTATTGTCGCAATATAACTTAAGTGGTCTTTCAATTCATTCCACAATTTGAAAACCTGTGACAAAATTTCTCAATCATATTCCATGATTTGATGCCTCATAGCATGCCACAAATTTTGTCGCCATAGTGGATGAAGTAGTAAGGGTTTGCCTGGCACTGCGCCAAGAAACCGCACCACCGACTAACATGAAAATGTAACCTGAAGTGGATCTCAAACTATCTAGGTATTCTGCAAAATCTAAGTCAGAATACCCAGTGATCTCCAACTGACCTGACCTCTTGTATGTGAGCATATAATACTTTGTTCTCTTCAAATACCTCATAACTCTTTTGGTTTCTTTCCAATGATCCATTCTTGGATTGCTTAAATATCTGCCTAATACCCTAACTATGTATGCTATATCTGGAAGCTTATATACTTGGGCATACATCAAACTCCCTACAACTGATGCATAGTGAATCTTCTACATTTCCTGAATTTCCAAATTCCTTTTAGGCACTGTTTGAGACTAAACTTGTCTCCCTTAGCAACTAGAGTATCCCCAAATTTATATTCATGCATGTCAAACCTTTTAAGTACCTTTTTGATATAGCTCCTTTGTGATAATCCTAGAATACTCGAGATCAATCTCGATGTATCTGAATTCCTAATACAAAGGAGGCGTCACCAAGATCTTTCATTTTTAAGTTTCTTGATAGAAATCTCTTATTTTCGTGCAACATGCCTATATCATTAATGGCAAGCAAAGGAAAATGTACTTGCTCCCATTGAATTTGTGATACACACAATCATCAACAAGATTCATCTCGAAACCAAATGAGAGAATCACTTGATGAAATTTGTGGTACCATTGACGAGATGTCTGTTTTAGCCCATAAATGGATTTTGTGAGTTTGCAAACCATATTCTTTGGGTCTCCTGACACAAAGTTTCCTGGTCGCACCATATAAATTGTTTCATCAATGTTGCCATTTAAAAATGTCATCTTGACATCCATTTGATGAAGCTCCAAATCATAATGTGCAATAAGAGCCATGATTATCCTAAAAGAGTCTTTCGATGAAACTGGAGAGAATGTCTCTTTAAAGTCAATCCCTTCCTTTTGGGTATAGCCCCTTGCCACAAGACGAGCCTTATACCTATCCATATTACCTTTGGAATCTCATTTGGTCTTAAATATCCATTTGCAACCTTTTGGTAATGGGGCAAGTTCGCAAACCTTGTTGTCTTGCATGGACTTATACTCATCGTTCATTGCTTCAATTCACTTTTCTAAGTTAGAATCTTGCATGGCTTGATGGAAGTTGATTGGATCATCTTCCATCATACCATTATTTTCCTCATGATCCTGGAGAAATACCACCTAATCATCTAGAATAACATTTCTTCTTTCTCTTGTAGATCTCTGCAAAGGTATTGGCTTATGAAGCACAGGTTCTTGAGGATCTTGAGTTTGTTCTTCATGAACAACCAAATTATCTTGAGTGGGAGATTCAATAACAGTATCTTGTAGAGGTTCCAAATTTGCTTTATCAAAAGCAAATGTATGAATCAGTTCCAAAATTGTTATTGATTCTTCCTCTAAGACAAAGTCTCTAATCTTATTCTTCTCCCCAAACTCAATATCCTCAAAGAATGTAGCGGTTCCCGTCTCAAAAATTGTCTTTTATTTGGGGTCATAAAATTTATAGCCCATGGATCTTTCAGAATAACCAATAAAGTAGCTTCTCACTGTTTGGGAGTCCAATTTCCTTTCATTTGGCTCATAAGGCCTTGCCTCAGCTGGACATCCCCATACATGAAAATGTTTCAGACTAGGTTTTCGCCCAACCCAAAGCTCATAAGGTATTTTAGCAGCTTCCTTGGTTGACACTCTATTTAGAATGTAAGTTACAATCTTTAGTGACTCTCCCCAGAGTGACTCTGGTAAATTAGAATAACAAATCATGCTTCTTACCATATCCTTAAGAGTTCTATTTCATCTTTCAACCCCACCATTCATGTTAGGTGAGTGGGACGATTCCATATTCCTCTAGGTACCTGGCAAAAGGCCCCAGATGTTGTTCACTTAAACCATCATATCTGCCATAGTATTCACCACCACGGTCAGATCTGACACTCTTGATTTTCTTGTTGAGTTGATTTTCAACTTCAACTTTAAATGTTTTGAACACATCCATAGATTGTGACTTTTCATGTATAAGAAACAAGTATGCATATATGGAGTAATCGTCTATGAATGATATAAAATATTGTTTACCATTCCATGAAGGTGTATGAAATGGCCCATAAATGTCCGTATGTATCAATTCCAAGATGTTTGTTGCCCTATATGTACCTAATTTCTTGCTTTTGGTTTGTTTACCTTTAATGCATTTAACACAAACATCAAATCTTGTGAAATCAATGGAATCCAGGATTTCGTTTGACGCATGTCATTCAATTCTGTTCTTAGAAATGTGACCTAAGCGCTTATGCCATAATGCTTTTGAGTTTGTATTATCGATTCTACGCTTAGTACCACATAATTTTGCATTAAAGGATTCATCACAGGAAGGTACAATATCAAGTAAATATAGATTATCATTAACCGAGAGTGAACCAGTTCCAACAATATCTGAATTAAAAGACAACCTGAATACATTGTTTCCAAATGAACACAAATAACTCAATTTGTCCAAATAAGATAATGAAACCAAATTCTGTCTAAATGATAGTACAACAAAAGTGTCTTTCAAATCTAAATAAAACCAGTACATAATAATAATAATAAATGTCCTATAGCTTCCACCTCCACCGATTTACCATCTCCAACATAGATCCATCTTTTAGAATCAATTGGCTTTTGATAGCTTAGGCAACCTTGCATTGAAACACTGATATTAGTAGTGGCACCAAAATCTAACCACCAAGTGTTTCTAGGTACTAAAGCTAAATTGACCTCAGAACATACCAAAGTAACAAACATACCTTTCTTTGCACTCCAGGCATGATATTTGGTACATTTCTTCTTTACATGTTCAGGCTTATTTCATTCTTGGGCTCCTCGATTCTTTTCCTTTTACCCTTGTCTTTAGAGATACTCACAACATGGGCACTTTCAGTCATTTCTTGCTTCAATCAAAGGTAGAGAAATTAACACTAAATGATTAAGTAACTCTTCACAGCTCAAGCTTTAGTGCTCTTAATTTTGAAGCAATATTTGACATTCCCATAATGTATTCCCTGACATTTTCTTTACCTTGATAATTCATGGAAATCAAGTTCTGAAGGAGAGTACTTGTTTTTGCCTCATCGCTTTTTGCAAAGCGCTTTTCAATTTCAACAAGGAATTCTTTGGCACTAGTTATATAATCTGAAACAGTGCCCCTAAAGACCTCAGGAATGTCATGCTTAATGATCATAAGACTCATGCAATTTGAGTGATCTCACCTCTCATGAAGTTTCCTCTGGTCAGAGGTACTGGAATTCGTAGGAGAAGGGGGTTTCTCAATCCTAATGTAATGTCTAGATCCATGCAGCCAAGAACAATTTGCATGTTCTCTTTCTAGTCCTTAAAATTTGTACCATTAAGACCTGGAATCGAATTCAGATTAGCAGATATAGTAGCAACAACTGAAAAGATCAAAACAAATAATACAATAAGCTCACATAACAGTCATCAATGCATTTAAATAATGATATATCCCATCTCAAGATATCTATTGCACCATTAATATCAAGTCTTTAGACAATGATATTAATTACTAGTGATATCCTTGTTGTAATGTTCAAACATTTAATAAAAGCATATCAAATAATAAACTCATCTTTTGATGTGACTTATCATTCACATGCAAAAACTTCATAATTATCACATGTTTAACATCACAAATGTGTATGTAAATTAGTTAAATGGTAACTTTCATTTGGGTCAATCACCATTCATATAAATAATCACACACGTTAACATTTCTCATGAACAATCTACACAAGAGGGAGGTCACTTTGGTAACTTTCATTTAGCTCATTTAAATGCTAAAAAATTAAAATGATATACCATAGCTAAATTTTGATCATTTATGCACCAAATCCAAAATTAAAACATTTCTAGAGTAAATTATTTTAACTTTATTTATTTTAAATTTTAGAAGCCCATGATTGTTATAAATTTATTGCAGCGGCCTCTAAAAGTAAGAACAAACACAAAGTTTAAATGAGAGGTGCATTTAAATTTATACCTATTATTCCACATGAAATATGTACATGATACTCATAAAATGCATAACCTATTAACACATCAAATTGCTATGCCTGCACCGTCTTGCAGTGTTGCTCTATATGTGTTATATTGATTTATTGTTACCAAGTATCATTTACTACTTGTGAATTTGTCATAGCATGTAAATAACATTACAAAATCATTTTCATGTAACATATCCATATTGCCAATCACGCAATATACTCTACTATACAATTGTTATATTAATTTGATGTTATCAATCACCTTTTATATCATTGTTCATTCTATTGTAATAATGTGATAATCTTATTTGTTTCCTAAAAAATACTGTATCTAATGTGTGAATGTTGTCCAAACGTCATACATGAATCAAGTATGGGGGCTCTGATACCAAATATTGGAATCCAATCAATCAACCTAATTTGATTCTAAGAGACAATTGTTTTATGTAGAGACAAATTACATCGAGGACAAGAGGGAGAGAGAGGAGTAAGTGCAATCTAATTCTCACGGCGAAAGAGGATGCAATATAACTAAGGGTGTGTTTGACTGAAAGAGCTTCATGGAGATTGTCAATGAAAGAGAAGAGAATAAGAAAGGAAAAAAAGGAGTAGTTCTTGTTGTTTGCCGTAGGGAATAGAAAACAAAGGAAAGAGATTGGGGTTTTGTTGTTCAAACAAGGAAAAAGCCAAACACCAAAGTGATGGAGGTGGTACTTCTTATGCTATGCTTATGCTATGTGTGTCACAACTCACACTGATGAGCCAGCTTTTTTGGGTTTAGCCGTTAAGCTACAGCTACACAGACTTCTCTTTCTGCACATCACACACAACACAAATTCTATGTAACAAAACAAAACAGCACACTAGCATTAACATTAAACATAGGAATGCACTTACAAGTCACACAACAGAACATGTTACAATACACATGAGAGATTGGAAATTTTGGGTTGGCATATGTATGATTAAATTTTAGGGTTTATTTATTTTATGTAATGTGGTTGAAGAATTTTAAATTGTGATTGAATTAAAAATGACTCTAAATTTAATTTTTGAAGTAATTACTAAATAAACAAGTAATGTTATTATATAATAAATGATATATTGTTGGACGATTGTGTTCTTCTTTTAATAGAATATATTTTAACTTCTTCAGTTTCATGATATTATATGATAAAGTAAAATAACTACTTTATTTTATTCTTATCAATGGTTTGGTACATTAATATAATTTGAGTTACTTATATCGTTAGATATCTTATTACATATTAGTTTAGTAAGAGGGAGTTGAGTTAAAAGATCATAAGATATCATAGTGGCTTTCTGTCTCCCTTCTATCTAACCACCATCCTTATTGTTGTCATTATCATCACTATTACCACCATTAATTGTATTATCATTATCACTATGTTCACTCCCTTTAACGACATACTTTAACACATGCCCAACCTTTAATGTAACATACTTTTTTTTTCTCGAACATATGCTTTCTTCAAACTAATAACAATGCTCAAATTGAATATACCATGTTCCCATTTTATAATTTCTTTTATTACTTCAAGTTTATACATGTAACATCTTTCTTTTTATCTACTTTTTTTTCCTCTTCTCCTTCTTTAACTTTCTCTTTTTTGTGTAGTTCTGTCGGGTATAAATTTTGTTTATATGATGTTCAAAAATTCATTTTGATTACATTTGGAAGGATGGAATTGAACATCACATACAACATAGGAAAGATGTGGTTGTAATTTCTGCAACAATACGTTGTCTTGAATCCAAAACATTCAAAGTCTTTTTCTTGATCCTCTTCTTCTTCTTTTTCTTCTTTCTTTTTTAGCAAAAGAAACATGTTATTGATTAATTATTTTTTGAGTTTTTCAAGTGTCACATTTGTGGTCAAATTCTCCAATAATTTCATATGTATGCAAGTAATAATATCAATCATTTTATATCAAATGATTTTTCTTTATCTCATTCACTTACTATAAGTTTTTTTTCTTAAAAAAAATTATCTTTGTATCTTTAAGGAAAGGAAGTCATGAGAATATATAATTTTTTAATATTTCAGGATGGTGAAAAAAATGTATGGTACTATGTTGGCAAAAGACTCTTTAATCTAAGGAGAGAAATTAGAAGATACAAAGTAACTAAATAATCCTCTCATATTTTATAGACTTTTTAATTTTCTACTTGTGCTTTATTTTTATTTTATTACTTTATTGTTTCTTCTTAAGTGTTTTCATAGGTTAAGAAGAAAAAATCTAATGATTTTTACCTTATCTCATTCACATGCTATAATTTTTTTTAATTACATTTTTATTATCTTTGTGTCTTTAGGGATCAAAAGTCATGAGAGTATATAATTTTTTAATGTTCGAGGAGGTAAAAAGATGTATGGTGTTGTATTGATAAAGACTCTTTGATATGAAGAGAAAAAATGAGAAGAAATGGGATAACATAGTAAAAAAATATTTTACATTTTATAGACTTTTTAATTATTTTCTTCTTCTATATTTTCTTACTTTATTGTTTCTTCTAAGTATTTTTATAGACAAAGAAGAAAAAATATAATATTTTTTCCCTTATCTCATTTATACTATAAGGTTTTTTTAATTATTTTTGTGCCTTTAGGAATCGAAAGCCACAAGAATATATATTTTTCTAATATTCAATGATGGTGAAAACATGTGTGGTGTTGTGTTGTCAAAGTCTTTGATATGAAGAGAGAATATAAAAAAAAGGGGATAAGCAAAGTGAGAAAACCTCTTATATTTTATATACTTCTTTTTGTCTTATGTGTTATTTTTATTTACATTTCAAATTAATTTTGCCTTTTATTAATTTCCTTTTATTTTTTACTGCTCGGATTTTCTTTCTCTAATTTTTGTGTGTAGTTAATGTATTTGAAGTTTGCTTGACATGAGCCTATAGGAAAGGAAAAAGAAGAAAGTAACATAATTGTGAAGAACAAGATGATATTTATCTCTCTTTTTGTCTTTGATCATATCATGTTTATAGTATTCAGTTGTACAACTTTATATTAAAATTGATTTTAGGATTTGTAGTTGGATGAAAAAAAATTGTTGAATGTTATATTTGGATCATGAACATCAAATTATGAAGAAATGACTTAATTGATAGTTGATAATGTTAGAAAATAGTTTTATTAAATTTTTGTAAGGTGTTTTAGATGAAATTTTCTTTTGCGGGAAGCTTATGAAATCAATTTATGTAACCCATTAAAATATCAATGTTCTGTTACAAAAAAAAAAAACATGAATTTTAATATCTTTAAGCTAGTGTGTTCTTATAATGCTTCAACATAATACTATCCTTAATCTTTTTCTTCTAAAAAAATAAATAAAAAATATTAATTAATTATTTTTCATTGTCCTAGAATTTTTTATTATTTATCAAATGCTAGCGGAAAAACAAATACCATTACATATTTTTATAATTTTGGGTACAAATGTTTAAAAAATGATATCAAACTAGAAAACTATAAAATGAAACATGGTTTGAATGATTTTTTTGTTATGCAATTAGAATTAGAAAAAATGGTCAGCTAGTCCTTACTTTCTACACATTTTTTTTATATTTAATTTCTATATTTATCTATTTTTCTTATTTTTTTGTCACCACATATCTTACTTTGAAATATATATAAAAAATCTTTAAAATTAAAGTATATATACCCTTAGAGCAAAGATAATTAGATATCAAAATAAGAAAATTTTTTAACATGTGACATAATGATGTTACCATTTCAATATTTAACATATACATTTATTAAATATGTACCATAAATAGTTTTATCAACTTTGTATAAATAGATATATATTTATAAATATAATATATTAATTTGTCATATTATTATAATAAATAAAGAGATAAAAAGTAAAATTATGTATACATTACAAAACATATTAAACTGACACATTATTTCAATATGCACATCAATTTGCATGTAATAAGACATAATATTTCAATATAAAAAGTTTAATATGATAATGTAATAGAAATACGGACAGATACATGTGACATATCTCTCCTAGTCGGACTAAATTGAATTTATTAGCAACACAGATCGTGTTCTCTATTATAGTCAGCAAATATTTATGTATTGTAACAATGTTTTTAAATTTTAGAACATATAACGATATAATTTAGGGAAATTTTCAGGAAAAAACATTTCAGAAGTAAAAAAAAAAGGAAAAATATTTAAAGTTATAATCTCTACAAAATTAATTTAATTAAAATTAAGAAATAAACTAAACGAAAATATTTAAAACTATAAAAAAGATATGTATTACTAATATGGTTGAGTGTTTACATTGCGCAAGGGTTTCTTAAACGGAAGCTAAGATAAAAACCTGAACCGGGGAAGATAAAGTTAATGAAAGTCAAAATACGTTGCTAGGTACGGTGGTCTGCTAATTCAATTTCATTTGAACTGAAACTTCTTAGTTCTTAATGAAATGTTAATATTTTACTAATAATTTAAAAAATATAAATATCCAATTCCAAAGTTTGAAACCTTTAATTTAAAACTTTCATAAAAGCTAATTTAACTAATAAAATATTGTTTTAATAATAATTCAATGAAGAAAATAATTAATGTACCGAATATTCTCTTGGTTCCGATTCCTATTATCTTATATTGTGATTCTACTACCAAACAAGACATAAAACTTTTCATTACCTTTGGTAAATGATAATGGAAAAACTCAAAATTCGATTAAAATATACAAAATACAAATTGGCCCAAAAGTAAATAGTCTAATCGCTGTTTAGCAATTTGAATGATGCATGAGACAAATATGGTTGCAGAAACATCCTGAACAGTAACCAAACCTAATCCAAGAAAGTAAAGATTGGAAGCCTTACTAGCCTTGGCTACCAAAGCTATCACGGGTATCATGCTGCCACGCCCCATAACTCTGACCATCATGCCCAAGCTCCCCAGAATAGTAGTTCTGTTTCCCATATGACATGTGGGATGGAGGTGGAGGTGGCGGTGGGAGGGGCATGGGCTGTGGTGCCAATATACCTTTGCCCTCCCTTGGATCCACAACCATACCACCCTGTGCTTGTTCAAAAGGCACACCACCCATTCCTGAATTCCATGGCTGGGGATAATTTCCTGGAAAATTTGGGCCATTTGGGACACCTTGCGGGAAACCCACTAATGAACTCTGGTCCCCACCTATATCAGAACCTGAGTCCTGCCTAGGCATATCATAGGGAGCACCGTAAAATGGCTGAGCTCGTTCGTTTAGGTATGGGGGATAGCCAAATGTCATGGGTGGGTTCAGCATTGGGTTTGAAGTAACCAGCAAGGGAACATTGGAAGGTTGTGCAGGGTGCATTGCTGGATACTCGGGAAATGGGGCCTCTGGACCAACTGCCTGTTGTCTGTCAGCAAACTGGGAAGGATCTTGTGGGGGATGCTGCATGTCAAAAATTTGTTGATGAAAGCCCTGTTGTCCACCACCAACAGAGGCAGACATGGTATCTGAAGGGTGTTGTTGTTGACCATAATATGGTGGCTTTGGCTGCTGGGTTTGCCTTGAAGGTGGTTGCTCTCTAGGTGTCTGTCTACGAGATTTGTCTTCCAGATCATGTTGCTGGGAATTTGAACCAGGAGAAAAAACTGGTCTTTGGGGACCGCGAGCAGTGGAATCTGAAGCCGTTGATTGCCTAACACTCTGTGCCTCCGACTCATTTCCATCTTCTTTATCTGCATTGGGTCGAAGAAGGTTTCCGTGGCTGTCTTGGATATGAGATTCAAAATCAGCTTTCTTCAAGAAAGACTTGAGACAATGAGGAGCCGCACAAATGAGGATTCCTTCCATCATTTTAATTGTTTGAATCTTCTGAATTCGATCATCACACCTGTGTTCCAAGGAAACCATTTTTTACATAAACATCAGATACTATACAAGAAAGATAACTTTTATACATGATATGGAAGCTATTAATTGAAAAACAAATCCCCTTGGGTCAATAATAAAGTCTATTATGAACCAACCATCACGAAAGCTTAAGCCATTGGGTAAAAAAAGCACATGAACAGTTTTATACCCAACATGCCACCTCCTCACACAAAAGTCTTTGAACTTGGAGTGTAAAGTATGCACAAGCCCACCTTGACTAGTGTTAAAATTCAATTTTTTATTCAAATAATGGAGCAGTAAGAATCAAACTCTAAAGGTCATAGAGTTGGCAACACCATGTCATTAACTAAATATCCCAAAAGCTTACAGTGTTGGATGAAAGCTCATGAATAGTTTTATCTAGCAGTAGACATACCTCAGTCTTCAAGTTCCCAAAACACAAGGGAAACAGTAAAAATGAATAAATAAAGACACTCAGAGACCTTTTCCATGCTTATGTAAATATTTATAGCATCTCTGCTATTCCAAAAGTATTGCTACAAACTGCTTGCATGCACATCATCCAAACCTATTTAAGCTGGCCGAGTTTGAATTATGTGCAGCTGCCCCCACATAAATGTACAAATGAAAATAAGCCCACCCACCCACCCCATATTAAGTGCAAATGATGTGTAAGCAAGAGGTGTTTACAAATATTTAAGAATGAATTTTTAATTCTAAAATCAGACTTTCATATAACTAAAAAGTAATATCAAATTCAATGAAAATCAAGTAAAAAGAATAGGTTTAATGCAGCCCTTTAGAAATATAAATTCACAATGCACCTCTTGCTTGAAAATTGAAAGACATATGCGTTACAACTTCAACTTAGTTAATACGAGAAAGACATTGAGTTAGGATGAAACCACTCCTATAGTAAGTACTAAGCAGACATTAGGATCCAAAGTGAAGTCCTATATGAACCCAGACAATTAGTTAAAATTTAAAACATACAGCTAGTACTAAGCAAACATTATGATCCAAAAGCCACTGGTGTTCTTTGATTTACAGTGTGAAGATAAGAAATAGCCTTACAGGTAGCACATTGAATCACTTCTAGCACAATCCAGACAAAAGGCATGCTCACAAGGGATCTGCAAGACCATAAAATTTACTGTAAGCAAACCTAAAGATATATTTAACTGGTTCTAGTCTAGCACATTTTCAGTGGTTAAAATGACTAGGGAGGTAAAAATTAGAAAAAATCTCATACCACAAGTTTCTAAGTATTTGGATGAACATTACAAAATTATGGAGAAACTAATGAACATGTCACACAAAGCATACAAGTTGGGTAGTTAAAACATAAAATGGAGAAAGACATTGAAAGTAATTTGTGACTGCAAAGTACCTACCAAGTTCAAAGGAAAGTGTTATCATAATGCTATATGACTAGCTATATTTTATGGCAGTGAAAGTTGGCCTTTGAAGCAACAAGAGGAAAAAGTAAAAGTAGCAAAAATGATAATGTTAAGATTAATGAATTGCCACACAAGAAAGGACAAAGTTCGGAATGATTGTAAACGAGAAGATATTGATATGTCCGACAACTATCAAGGAAAATATAACAGAAAATTAGTTGATGTACTTTGGACATGTGCAAAGAAAACTACTGGAGACATTAGTGAAGAGAGCAGTAAATTGTATGTTTTTTTATCTCTATGAAAGGGGTAGAGGGAGACCAAGGACATTGGAGGAAATTATTAAAAGGGATATCATGGGGAATAATACCTCAATAACATTGTGTTGGTGTGATTCATGTAGTAAACCCCCCCAGTAGGATAAGACTGTTGGTTTTATAGCACAATTTTAGTGAGAAAAAGACACTATCCAAATTTAAGCATGACAGCCATGTAACTAAACAAGTCTGCCTCTGAAAGCATGTTTTACATCTAGAACCCTAAAATGCAAACATATTACATAGGAAAAAATGTATTTGGATGCATTTCAGCATTTATAAGATATCTTTTGGTTATTTTCAAGCGATTCCAGAAAAAAATGCAATGAGATCAATTAATAACCAGAGTGCCATGAAGAAATGCTAAAGAATAAAACCAAAAGCACGTTATAGGAATGTACTAAGAGGTGGATGATACCCCTATATAGAAAAGAAAACAAGAAGCCCACCCGAATCATAGCAATATAATACAACTTATATTCACATAAAGATCTGGTAAAACAATTACATGTATATGAAAAAGAAATGAGTTTCCCCTTAATAACCATTCAGTATTTCAGCTAGCATACTCTTGAATAATTTTCTTTTCTCTTTCTTGCATTACATTTTTAAAAGAAGACACAGGCTAAGACTACACCAAAAATATATATATTTTAAAAAAAAAACACTTTTGAAACAAATCCCAAACGAAAATTCCAAATTGGAGCCAAACAGATTAGATCCTATCATGATCAAAGGCACCTAATAAGCAGAAATCTCAATTGAAAAGCATGCTACCACACATAAGTAGTTACCAGGCGTCCATAAATGGCAATCGGGAAATCACAGCGAACACAGAAATGGACTCGCTCGCCAAGCTGGCGGCGGGACCTACGGCCCAAAGTCTTAACAAGGGAGGCAGTAGTGGCCGCACCAATGCCCTTTGCAACAGGAAGATCAGCAAGGACCAGATGGTCAGGGCACGCAACTGTAACAGTCTCAACCGGCGACAGCTTCACCCCTGCCGACCCTTCTGATGCAGGAGCCTTACTAAGCCGAATCTGAAGCATGTTTCAATCAAACTTCTTTCCGCAATCCCAAAACTTTTCAAACCACTGCTCCAAATTGGGTATAGGGTTATCACAAAATATGTCTCCACCTCCTTTAACAAATCAATAATAATAAAAAAAAATCAGATGTATGATAAAGGAAATGGTGAATAACAAATAAGTGAAACATATATCTAGAGACAACAATTAATGGGAAAAAAGGAGAGCAAGTTATTAGCATTCCCTGTGTACTGCTTAAGCTTTATATAAACTTGAGATATATGATTTTAATCAATTTAAAGACATACCTAAGTCCCGAAAGAACCCAGAGGCACGCAAATTATCTGAAATGGATTAAAATACGATATACAAGAATGCCATGAATTTGTGGGGCATATTGAATCTGGCGTTAGCAAAATCAGAGGTATTTGAGCTCAAACAGGTTCAAATTAAGGAATGAAAGTTATGAGACACTGTTAAACCCTATTTTTAAAAGAAAATAAAACAGGGGATTTTCAAACGGTAAGGAGTTTGATTGAGGAAGAAATTTGAGAATAAAAACTAAGAAGTATGGATTGAAGAAACTTACTCGCAGGTGACGAATCTAGAAACTTTCAGTCTTGGATTTGCGTCGTTCTGTGTTCTTCGTTCATTCGTTCGCGACGCAGGGGCGCTCCAATGAACAGAACTGCTTTCTGCGATACAGAAAATATATTCAAGTGTTTTTTTTTTATATATAAACAGAGTTGACAAATAAATATTTTAAAATTAGTCTTTTCTACAGGAAAATGTTTTTTTGTATAATTAAAATTTAGAATTAATAAATGTTTTAAGTATATAAATATAAATTTTATTATAGTTAAAAAATATAATAAGTAAACATTTTTTAAGATATAAGTTATATTTTAAATTTCTAATAAATAAATTAAATTGTAATATAAAATTATTTTTAATTATCAATAACTTTTTAAAACAAATCATTCAAATTCAGTTTGGAGATAAAGATAACAAAATAATAAATTAAAAGATCCCTATGGTTATAGAAAAAAAAACCCTTTTGCTTACAAGAGTTATGTTTCTAATTTTGTTTCTCTAAAGATTCTTATATTTTTGCTATTATTACCTTTTACTAAATTACGAGGGTTCATTTAAAAATATAAAAATAATACAAATACATAATAAATTTTAGGATAAAATATGTTTTAATTTTACATAAGTAATTATTTTTATTTCTCTTCATGGTAAAAATTGTTCGTGAGAAGTGATGTAAATTATTTATTTTCTAAAGTTCAAGATCAAATTAACCAAAACTAAAGTATAGAGATTAAAAATACAGTGATTGAAAATATATTTTATCCTAAAATTAAATATGTTTTTAGTTTGTATATTTTGATTTAAAAAATGGTATTGGTCTTAATACTTTAACATTGGTCAATTTGATCTTTCAATTTTAGTTAATAGAGATTTTTTTCATATTTTCTTGAATCCGATTTTCATTGTGAAAAGAAAAAAAAATATTACTTTTGTAAAGATGAAGAATCAAATTGATCAAAATTTATTTTTGAAGATTAAAATTAAATTTCACTAAAAATATATTTTATCCAAAAATAAAATTTTATAACTTGTTAAATTAAAAGGTGACTTTTTGTCCACTTTACACTACAAATTGGAAAGTCAAATTATTTTTATCACATTTTCTCTTTCTTTGGGACGTTATTACTCCTCCTATGTCTTTCTTTTTTCATCAATTAAACCTTTTTTATAGTAACACCTTTTTGTTTATTCAATAAATCGACACAGGAAAAGAGGAAAATGAAAAAAATATGAGACCTTGCAAATTTTCCATTGGATTTTTCTTTTGACTAAGCAATGTAATGATGGTGAATCAATTCATAATTTTCTATATGTTGGACTATGGCTGGAGGAGTCTTCGACTATTGTCGAGGGGTATTAGCCAAGTACTAAGGTTGTCTAGCCATGGTCGATGGGGTATTCAACCATGACCGAGGAGTGTCAACCATAGTCAAGAATATGACTATGACCTGGGGGTTTTGGCCACGGATGAAGGGTTATCCGACCATGAATGAGGAATGTCAACCTATAGTCAAGAGGTGTGATTATAGCATTTTCCTGCCATGGTGAGGTATTAAGTCTTGGGGTGCTAATTTGCAATATAACCAAGGGGTATCTGACCATATATGTACACAAACAAAATCAACCATGTTAAAAAAAATAAACTCGTATTGTTAAGACATGCTCATGATACAATGGAAACCACTACAAATTAGAGTGGTAAAATTGAAAGATCTTGTTCTCGCATAATTTATATTCAAAACAAATTTTATATTTAGAGGGGCAAAAATCGGAAAAGAAGGCAAAGTCGAGTGTAAGATTGAATTCGTTTTTGTAGATAGATCAATTTTTGTTTGGCCTTAGTTGAAAATCAAACAAAATAATACTCAAAATTAAATTCACATTATAAAGGATACTTTAATAAATTTTACATTGTCATGTCTAATACCTACACATATCAAATATAGTATAAAATTTCTTGGGTTGTGCATTAATTACCAAACTACAAACAAAACAAAAAGTTGTGTGATTTAATTGTTTAGGGTATCTTGTATTTTATTGTGTATCAAATGGACCTTAATAGTCTTTAGTGGACCCTAGCTAAAAGGCATTTTATAGTTCTTATATTTTTTTTAGGTCCTTGGTTAGAAATTAGAAATCATGGGTATCTTTCAATTCATTGGGTTAGACATGAATCCACTTGCGGTCTGTGACTGCTACTAACCTAAGAAAATTTTGCACACAATGAGAATCGAATATGAGTTTTTCCGCTACATAGATACTTCCATTACATGAAAATCTTACACTATTGCGTCAATCCTATGGGATTTTATAGTCTTTATATTACCTTACTTTAAAATTACTTTCAAATGGTTATGCTTTTTAGCTGGTCAAAATATGGATTTTTTTATTTTAAAAGTTTTTCTCCATCTCCTACACACCAAATTAAGAAGGAATATAAACCAAACTAGGTAATGGAATGGGACACCCCTTTCAATCTTGATCTAGTCTTATTTTTATAAAACAAGCAACTAACCAACTTTCTCATCTACTCCATTCCTTTTACCTCCACCATCTACTATCAATCTAAACATAGTTCCAATGTTAGAGAAAATAAATAAAAATGAAAATTTCAATTAAATCTATACACAAATAAAAAAAAATTAATTTAATATTGTAAAGATAATAAAATAAAATGATAGTATGAATACTTATTAATTCACAGGATAACTATAAGGAAAATTTTGAGTCTTTTTTTAATAAAATAACATTATCTAAAGATTTGTTTATAATAAAATATCAATTGTCTATATATAAGGTGAATTTTAATATTGATTATTAGTATTATTTAAAAGTTATCAATCTACATGAATTTTTAGAAGACCCACATGAATCAATGTTACTTTTAATTTAAAAAAATGATAAAATATGTTTTTTTGTCGTCATAAATATGAAATTGTTTGGAATTTATTCTTGAAAATGTTTTGGTTTGTTTTTTGTTCTTGCAAAATTTAAAGTCGTTACTTTTTTGTTCGAATGTAGGTTTGGATAAATCTAAACCTACGTATCTAGTGATTATACATATAAGTTGGTCCATTAACCAATTGGACACTGACATGTGTTAAAACCTAACCCTCTTTCTATCCAATCCCTAGTTCGATTCAATCCTAAACTCTCTTTTCAATCTATGGACACTGAGGCGAAGACAACTAGCAAGCGTCGCCATCAGAGCCGATGGCACCCAATATCAAAGTAGTGATGTTGTTGTCGGGTTCGACCTAATAGAAGGTGGCATGGGCCTTGGCTTCGAGGTCGAGGAGAGTGTCAATGTTGGCATATGATTCAGTCTTCCTCTGCGCGTGAATTTTCTCATACCATATTTATCGTCACACCCTCCCACCATCAACATCACATCATCGTGACACGCCACCTACCTGATCACCTTTGTTGTCATGCCACCACCAGTTGTGCAATTATGCCACCACCCTAAGACCCAGAAGTGCACACAATCACCTCTGGTCCAGTCTACGTGCACATGCACCTTTGCGCCATCACCATTGTGCCACCACACAAGCCTCATGCTACTACCTACCTCTATCAACAACCCAGATTCGCATCACCCATGTCCAAATCGAACCCAAACACCACACTTATCATTATTTAGACCGCATTTCTCTAAGATTTTGAAACTATTTGTTTGATCTAATCTCTAATTTTTTATTTGTGTTTGGGATTGTTGTAGGCTTCTTGATCTAGATTGATTTCAAGGAAGAAGTGTTTGATTCTTTATTTGTTTTTTTAATGATTTGTGATAGTTTTTAACCTCCAAATTTTTTTGATTTTTTTTTAAATTATTCAATTTGTGCAATTTTTAACCCCCAAAATTGTAATTTAAAATTAAAAAAATCATGTAGATTCAAATCAGCTATAGGCCAAAAATTAAGACACATTTTGATTTTGCGAGGATGAAAAAACAACCCAATAATTTGCAGGGACGAATTTCAAACATTTTCACATTTATTAGGACAAAAATTATTTTAGTCAAAAATAAAAGTACAAATATTACCATCGTGCCAAGGGTTAGGGAACAAAATCAAACCCACCATAACCCGATAAAACCAAAGCCTGATTTTGATTGAATGGATAATTTTGGAAAGATGAATGGATTATTCAGGTGAAAAGATCAGTTTGAGATAGGTTATCATGGTTGGATACATGTTTAAAATTTATCCACCCATTATACCCGAAACCGATTGACTACAACATTTAATAAGGAAAATTCTTAGTATACAAGCTTTCTTATGTAAGTTTTTGTTAACCTAGAAAATTAGCCCAGCTCTGTGTGTGTTCTTTCTTCTCTTCACCCCAAACCATAGAACGACATCACTTTCTTCTCCATCTTTAATCTCTTGCTCTCTCACAAAACTCAAGGCCCACAATCGTAACGACACACCCTTCATCTCTAACAAGTCAATCAACTCACAACTTTCAATCAAAGCTTTGTTACCATTATTTTCTCTTGTCTCCATACTACCATTTTCATTCAACACTTCTTTTAACTTATATTCTCATCATGATTTTTGCAGAGTGACCAATGGGTTTGTATCTTTTGTGGTTTTCTTAGGATTCAATTTTTGTAAATATGTAATTGTATGACTAAATCATATTTTTATTTGATCTATCATGTTTTAGAAGTAAATCAAACAAGGAGTTAAGTTAAGATATTTTTTCCAGAATATTAAAAAAAAATACCAAAATATACAACCCCTCCCATTATTTATCCCAATATACAACTTTACTATTCACAGTGTAAATTCAGGTTGGAGGGACCCGAATTTACACTGTGATTTTTAAAAAAAAATTGTAATTTTGTGTTGAGAATTCGGATCCCCCAAACCCGAATTCTCAACATGGTTTTTTTTATTTTTTTAGAAATATATATAGATAAAGAAAAATGATAGAATTGAAGAAAATTATGAAGTTGAATAAAATTAGTTAAAAATATTATAGTGTAAATATTATGAAGTGACATACATTGATAGTGAAATAAAATTAATTTGCTTGACTTGAATTTTCAGGACGGTGGGGATACTTATTTTTTGAATGAAAAACTTGTTGGAAAAAACTAGAAGTCAGAAGTACAAAACAGAAAAATATAACACAGATTCGAGGTTTGTTGTGCCGTGAAAAATCACTGCCTTGAAAGCAAAATTCGGCTAGACCTTGATGCAATCTAGTTTGCCGACTGCTCCCCAAGGTTAACACAACGAGCCTATGAACACGTGCATTCGTGGCCTTAGGCTATGGAAATCACAGAACAATTGCCCAGAATTTTAGAAGTAGATAATAAGAAAAGAATTGAAAATTATTTTCTGCCTGTGCAAGCCCGTGCAAGACTATGACAGTCCTCTTTTTAATAGCAAAACCATGAAAAACGTCTTTTTCTTTTCCTGTCCACAAATCATAATTATTATCTACACATTTAACAAATTGACCGTTAGAGAATTGCTAATAAAGTGAAGGTTATGCTATTTGATTTATAGCTAATCAAGAGCATTAAAAAAAAAGGAAATATTTGTTAAAAGAATAACAATCAAAACTGTTTAAAATCAGTTAGGAAATTTGGGAATAAATTGTGGCTTCAGTTTGCCATTGTCCAACAATCCCCCACCAATGGTAAAGCTGGAGTTAAAAAAAAGAGCAATTTCTGGGCAAAAGAGAGAGTAACGTTTAAGTATCAATATCATAATGATTGAATTGATACATAGTGAAGTAAGGCAACAATTGTGTCTAGGTAGTGAATTACTCTTGAACTACCAAGTTTTCAAATGAGACCCTTACAACACATGTATTTCTCTAATATTTGTGATTTCCGCGATATTACAAACCAGCGCTTTTAATGGCCATGCGCACACCTTGGATACTAATGAGAGCTCTAGAAAGAAAGCCTAATTCTTTCACAGAAGGCGGCCCACCTTCACTCTCACGAAGTTGAATCCATCAAGTGCGTCTCAAAAGCACCACCAAAGAGGCTATGGATTCATTAAGAGCAAAAAATTCTCATCTTTCAAAATAACAAGCGGTGAGTCCATCAAGTCCAATTCATATGGACCACCTAATAATTAAGGCTATGCACTCATTAAGAACTGAAAGTTCAACCTATCCACAATGTATTACCACATGTCATGGAGATGAGAAATGTAATACAATAGAGTAATCATATGGTTTCGTTTGACCATTGATGGTATCCACCATACTTTCCTCAACACAAAGGCTTAAGCCCCATCCCCCTCGATGATTCAAGTACAACTTTCTTTGTTAGACCTTTAGTGAACGGATCTGCCAAGTTGTTCTCTGATCTAACAAACTGTAATGAGATCACACCATTTTTTAACAATTCTCTGACTGAACTGTGTCTAATGCGTATGTGTCTCCTTTTTCCATTATAAACACTGTTCTTAGCAATTCCAATAGTTGCTTCAGAGTCACAATGAAGAGAAACTGGTATAGACCGTTTCCCCCACAATGGCACATCTGCCAACAAGTTTCTCAACCATTCAGCTTCTTGACCTGCTAAATCAAGAGCAATAAATTCTGATTCCATAGTTGAACGTGCTATACAAGTTTGCTTGGAAGACTTCCATGATATGGCACCTCCACCTAAAGTAAAAACATATCCACTAGTGGAACTTACTTCATCATTATTAGTAACCCAATTTGCATCACAAAATCCTTCTAACACAGCAGGAAATTTATAAAAATGCAAACACCAATCCATAGTACCTTTAAGATACCTGAGTAAGCGACGAAGTGCAGTCCAATGTTCATTACCTGGATTGTGAGTATATCTGCTTAGTCTACTCACAGCATATGCTATGTCAAGTCTAGTACAATTCATGAGAAACATAACACTCCCTATGATTTTAGCATATTCAGTTTGTGAAACACTAGAACCATTGTTTTTCTTAAGATGTATGCTTGGATCATAGGGAGTTCTCACAAGTAATTCATCATAACAATTAAATTTTTTAAGTATCTTTTCAATATAATGTGACTGACACAAGGAAAAACCATTATCACTTTTTCTCATTTTAACTCCAAGAATCACATCAGCTTCTCCTAGATCTTTCATATCAAAATGAGAAGATAAGAATAATTTGGTCTTTTCCACTACAGTCACATTAGTACCGAAAATTAACATGTCATCAACATATAAACATATTATCACACATTCTTGTCCAAACAATTTAGAGCAAACACAAGTGTCAGATGAATTCACAATATAACCATCACTTACCAAAGTTTGGTCAAATTTTTCATACCATTGTTTGGGAGCCTGTTTAAGGCCATATAATGATTTTCTCAACTTACACACTTTGTTCTCTTGACCTTGAATCACATAGCCCTCAGGTTGTTCCACATAGATTTCCTCTCTCAAGTCACCATTAAGAAAAGCTGTCTTTACATCCATTTGATGCACTATAAGTCCATGAATAGCAGCTAAAGCAACAAGAGAACGAATTGTGGAAATTTTAGTAACAGGAGAATATGTATCAAAATAGTCAATTTCTTTCTTTTGTGTGTAACCAACAACTACTAATCTAGCCTTAAATTTATCAATGGTTCCATCAGTTCTTAATTTCTTTCTAAAAATCCATTTGCATCTAATTGGTTTACTTCCCTTAGGTAAGTCAACTAAATCCCAAGTATGATTAGACATGATAGAATCTAATTCACTATTAATTGCCTCTTTCCAAAAGTTGGCATCAATGGAAGTTACAGCCTCATTATAAGTTTTAGGATCTTCCTCAATGAGAAAAGTAGATACAAAAACATCATTTATTTTATCGACATCATTGTTTTCAACCACGAAGGCAGTAACAAAATCTGGTCCAAAACTACTTTCTATTCTCTTCCTTTTACTTCTTCTAGGTTCATTAACTTGTTCATTTGTTACAGAGGAAGAAGTATGCAAATGTAAAGGCACTGAAGTAGTATTACAAGAAGAAATCAATTCATTAACATGTTTTGTTAAAGGAAATTCTTGTTCAAAAAATTCTGCATTTCTAGATTCACAAATAGAATTATCATTCAAACGCAAGAACCTATAAGCAGCACTATTTTGAGCATATCCACTAAACACACAATCAAAAGTTTTGGTACTTACATTAGTCCTCTTGAAATCTGGTAGAGCTACCTTAGCAAGACATCCCCATACTATTAAAAAATTTAAATTTGGCGCAAATCCTTTCCATAATTCATAGGGAGTTTTATCTAGTCATTTATGGGGAACTCTATTTAGTATATAACAGGCCGACAAAATGGCTTCCCCCCACATTTGGGTAGACATACCAGAACTTAATAACATAGCGTTCATCATTTCTAGTTATTACTACTTTGTCAGCTTCAAAAACCAATTTTAATCCAGCTCTATTTAGACAACTACCAGAAATTAGGTTCCTACGCAGAGAGGGAACATACAAAACATCACTCAAAGATAATGTTTTTACAGAAGTAAGTTTAAGGAGAATCTTTCCTTTACCAAGCACTCCAGCTGTAGCTGAATTTCCCATGAAAACACATTCTCCGTCATTAGCATCCTCAATCTGGTGAAAAAGCTCTTTGTTGGCGCATAGGTGTTTAGAAGCACCGGTATCTAGAATCCAGTCCACCTTGTTGTCGACCATGTTTGCCTCCACTACCACAACAACTATCACTTCTTCATTTTCTGCTAGATGTGCTTGAGGAGCATGTGGTGCAGCAGGTTTCGAGTTGTTAGATTGTTGTCCCTTCCTCAGTTTACACTCATAGGCTTTATGACCTGTTTTGCCACAAACATAGCACTCACCCTTTCTTTTCTGAATCTTGTTATCACCTTTGTTGATATTAGTGTGTGTTTTCTTTTGTCCTTTTTTCTGAAATCATTTTTCTTTTCCTTTTGACCTGTATTGATCAGCAAACTCAACAACATTAGCATTAACTGAATTTACAGAATGTAAAACATGCTTATCTTTAAGTCGGTTGGCCTCCTCTGTCTTCATATGATTTATTAATTCTTGAAGTGACAAGTCCCTCTTCTTGTGTTTCAGTTGGTTGCGGTAGTCACTCCACGAAGGTGGAAATTTTTCTAGAAGCACATTAGCCTGCAATATCTCACACATCTTCATTCCTTCATTTAGTATATCACCAACTAGATTCTCATACTCATGAATCTGCTCCATGATTGGTTTGTCATCCATCATTTGGAAACGCAGCCAATTTCCTACCACATATTTCTTTCTTTGCTTCTTCGTCAGCTTTCTTGGTTTCTGCAGGAAGCGGTGTGACGACAGGGGTAGCAGGAGTTTCAGGAGTAGATGATTCAGAAGCGTTGACATCAGCGGGAGGATCTTCAAATAACACATAATCAACCTCTAAGGCTTCAAACAAAATCAACAGTTTTTGAGACCATCTCCTATAATTTGAGCCGTCTAGAGGTTCTATTTTCGACATATCCAGAATGATTTTTGGATAGACTTCCAGCCATTTCTTGTTTAGTACTTGATGCAAGGAAAAAATAAATTTTTGCTTTCAAATTTGTTGGAAAAAACTAGAAGTCAGAAGTACAAAACAGAAAAATATAACACAGATTCGAGGTTTGTTGTGCCGTGAAAAATCACTGCCTTGAAAGCAAAATTCGGCTAGACCTTGATGCAATCTAGTTTGCCGACTGCTCCCCAAGGTTAACACAACGAGCCTATGAACACGTGCACTCGTGGCCTTAGGCTATGGAAATCACAGAACAATTGCCCAGAATTTTAGAAGTAGATAATAAGAAAAGAATTGAAAATTATTTTCTGCCTGTGCAAGCCCGTGCAAGACTATGACAGTCCTCTTTTTAATAGCAAAACCATGAAAAACGTCTTTTTCTTTTCCTGTCCACAAATCATAATTATTATCTACACATTTAACAAATTGACCGTTAGAGAATTGCTAATAAAGTGGAGGTTATGCTATTTGATTTATAGCTAATCAAGAGCATTAAAAAAAAAGGAAATATTTGTTAAAAGAATAACAATCAAAACTGTTTAAAATCAGTTAGGAAATTTGGGAATAAATTGTGGCTTCAGCTTGCCATTGTCCAACAAAACTAACCTGCAGATGGAACACCATTTTGGTTTACCACTTTCTCTCTGGTCCATATTTGTTCGAATTCTTGTAGATTTTGGTCGACCTTTTTTTGTTTCTTTTCATGACTAGATTGACACATAATTGTGGTCCTTCATATGGTGGCTAGTAATCATGATAACACATGTTTGTTAACGGGACTTTGTAGACAATTGACACGTAGTCCAATGTGTACACTAGACTAATGTATTGCAAGTAATCTATATTGATGTGCTTACATGCAACAATGACATGTGCAGATGGAAAATTTTTCATTAAGTTAACCCAAAGCCTCAATTAGTTGTTTGATGTTCATCATCATTTTCGTGGGAGATAACTTAAGGGTTTGTAATGTGTTATTTTTTAAGGTTCCATTTTATTAAAATATGTATTTGTATGACTAAAATTCATATTTTTGTTTGATTATTCGGGTGTCAGAGGTAAATTTAGCAACAATGCCTAAAGTAAGAAGTTAAGCTCAATAAAGCACTTTAAAGCAAGTAAAATTGGTTTTTGTATCATAAAGGTGTTAGTTTTCCATGTTTTAACACTCGCCCCCTCCTGGGATCCTTCCAAACCTATAATTTTTACTACCTAAAAATGCTTTTTTTATTTACTAATATGTATCATTTATGATGAACTTGCTACATGAATCACTAAACTACGAATAAGTGTTGCATTATAATTTTATGTGTGTTTGAACTTTAACTTATTAGCTCTTGATTTTAATCTTATGGTAGTTGAAGTTATGTTAAATAGGTGATTTTGTTATTGCAACAAGCATTACGAGAGAAAAAAACAAATGTGAACACAAGAACAAGATTGGCTACAATGTGTTGGTTAAGGTGATTATTGGTGATCTACAATTTACTTTCTTTTGCTTGTTTTTACTCATAGTAATGCATTTGTTGAGTATGGTGATAAATCCTCAAGATAGATACTTTAAGGTGTGCATCTATAACTCAGTAGTTACGCATTAAAACTTACATTTGAGCTCCTTAACGTGTATTGGGTTTGAAGGTTGTCTTATAACTTTGAATGCTTTATAAATTGCATAGAGAGGGGGCTTTGAACCTAAAAGTGACCAGTAAGGGTTTGTTGATTTGTTTTATTTGTCTGAATTTTATTTGTTTTTTTATAAAATAATTATTTTAGAAGAGATAAAGATGAATAAAAAGGCAAATTAAGAATAAGATATGTTCTTTAAAGTACTTGAAAACTAAAAGGTTGTTGGTTATGTTAAACATTGATTATTGTTTATTGCACTTGATCATAAAAATAAAATTTTTTGGAATTGAATATTGGGGTAGTGTAATAAACACTAATAAATGTTTAACACAACTAACAACTTTTTAGTTTTTAGCTACTTCTAAGAATATATGTTTATTTTTTTATTTTTCTATTCTTCTTTATTTCTTCTAAAACAATTTTTTTTCCTTTATCAAAAGAAAACAAAAAAAAAAACAAACCAACCAACCTTTATACTAACCATTTTTAGATTTGATGTTCCCTCTCCATGCAGTTCGTAAAGCATTTTAGAGCAATTAGAAATCTTTAAACCCTATACACATTAAGTAACTAAAGTATAAGTTTTTAATCCATAAGTGTTGAGATATAGATGCACAACACAAAGTGTGTCTTGAAAAATTTATTGCCAAACTCAACAAAAGCACTACTCTAAGAGCAAAGTAAAAGAAAACAAATCATAAATCACTAATAATCTCATTAACTAGCACATTGTGGTCAATCTTGCTCTTGAGTTCACATTTGTTCTTCCTCTTGTAATACTTGTTGTACTAAAAGAATAACCTTTTAACATGACTTCAACTACCACAACATATAAATAAAAAGTTGATAAACTAAAGTTCAAACAAGCATAATATCGTCACACAATACATATTTGAAGTTTAGTGACTTATGTAGAAAGTTACTCATAAAAGATACACATTAATAATTTGTTTTATAGGTTGATAGTAAAAATGACAGGTTTGGAAGGATCACAAGAAAAGACACATGTTAAAACATGAAAAAATTACACCTTTATGGTACATAAGCTAATTTCACTTGCTTTAAAGTTATGTTGAGATTAATTGCTTGCTCTAAATCATTGTACATTTATTTATTTATAGTCCTTCAAAGTATGTTATTTTTTTTACTTTTAGTTTCTATATTTTTTTAGTCCTTGTAAATATGTCACTTTTTTATTTTAGTCTCTACATATATGCAACTTTTTGATTTAATCATTATAAATGTTACTTTTGTCATTTACTAACTTGACACTTTTAATGATGTCAATCATTTGTTAATGTGACACTTAATGACATCATTATTTAATGATGCGACATGTGATGACATCATCATCATTACACTTAATGAAACAAACTAATAGTTTGAAAAAAGAAAAAAAATAAAAAAATTAATAGGGATCAAAACCAATTTTTTTTAATAAGGACTAAGACTAAAAAACCTTTATCTTAAAAGAACTAAAAAATATTATTTAAGTATTAATTTATTGTTCTCAATAATAAGTCTTGGGCAAGTCATTAAAATAAGGATGTTTCAAAGATTTATTTGCAAAACCTTACTTTGTCTCAAAATCAATTACAAGTTTACATGTGATTGTATTTAGTTTTTCCATTACAAGTTAGCTAATAAATAACTTGGGCATAAGGTGCTATTTTGGAGTTATAAATCCTAGGCTTATATATGATGTTTATATATTAGCATGTGTTATTCTATGGGTGTAATGTTTTACTTTATGTAGTTCTTTGTAAAAATAGAGTGGATAACTTGAGTTTTCTTGTTTTTTTCCCTTAACAACGATGATATAACTTGGAAGGGACAAAGGGATTCTAATGTACAAGCTTGATCTTGTTCTTTCATTTCATAGTCAACTGTTTTGCTCTTTTTCCTGTGGATGTAGGTCTTTAAGATTAAATCACATATATCTTATGTTCACCTTCTTTCTTTCTCTTCTTTAATTTGCTTTGAATTACTTTATCTCACTACTAAAAAAACATTTTCAACAATGGTTTTGTGAGATTTTTTATGACAATTTTAAATCACTATTGTAGCCGTCGTTGTGGAAGTTAAAGACTTTTCACAACGGTTTCCAAATCATTTTAGATGAGTGCAATTTCTAAGATAATTTTGTCTTGAAACCATTTTAGAATGTTTATTTTATAAAAAAATTAAAAATTGAGAATTCTAAGACGATTTTTTCAAAAACCATCTTAGAAAGTAGACTTCTAAGATGAGTTTTGGAAGAACCGTCTTAAAATATATTTTTTAAAATTTTATTTTTGTTGAGGATTCTAAAACGATTTTCTCCAAAACTATCTTAGAAAGTAGAATTTTTAAGATGAATTTTTAGAGAACCATTTTAGAATTTTGTGTTTTTTTTTGTTTTTTTTTAATTTGAGTATTTTGAGATGGTTTTTCCAAAAACCATCTTAGAAAATAAAATTTTTAAGACGATTTTTCAAAGAACTGTCTAAAAATGTCTTTTTAAAAAAAAAATAAAAAAATAATGAATTATCAGATCATGAAAAACACATAATATTTACAATGTAAATTAAAGTGCATTGTAACTTCACTAACTTGGATAAGCCAAATGTTAAATTATAGTATTTCATTAAGTGGCTAATAAACATATTATTATTAAAAAAATTGTATAGATATAATAAGAATATTAAATATATTATTATTTTTTATTTTTAGAACAAGAAATAAAATAAAAATAAGATGATATTTGTAATTATAAGGAAAAAAATAAAAAGTACTTCCCGTGAAAGTGGAATGCATTGCAGAAAGAAGAATTAATGACTAGTAGTTAATAAAAATATAAGGCATAAATTCACTTAATTTGCCCAATGGTAAAACATATATTATTCATGTCATTCAAGTGCACATTTATGCACTTTTTCCCCTATTTCTATATTTTTATTATTTGATCATCTTAATCATCAATTTATGTAAAACTTGAAGAAATTTATTTTCAGTTAAATCTAACAAAAAGTTAAACATGGTGACAAATTGAAAACAAGCTTCATTAGCAAAGAATGATTATTTATTAGAATTATTTTTGCATTCAAGCATGCTTCCCTATAGCAAAACTCACCAAATAACTCCTCATCCAAAACCATTACAAGGGCATGGGCAAACTTCTGCAAACTTTTCAGCATCATAGTTTGCAGCATCATTGGAGTGGACTCTTCGAGATTTTAAATCATCGTAATTATCTACATCATACACATTTTAATAATGTGATATAGGTGATATCAAATGTTTTATTATCCGAAAAAAACAAGCATATAAAAGGTGCTTGAAAGTATACCATAAACTAAAAACAAATTGTTCATCATACTTGAAAAGTAAATCATAATTAGTTGCTAATATATTTCACAAGAAATGACACAACTATCTACCAGAAGCAAAGCCAAATTATAGAAATAAAAACAATAAATCCTGATATTCATCGATCAAGAATAATAATGTAAGAATTGTCAATACCTTTCCATTTTATTTGAGATAAAGATCATAAAATCACTCACCAATACAAAGTCCTTGGAGGGTCCACTTTTAGAAAAAAAAAGTGTGTAGCAAGATGGGAAAAAAGAGAAAAGTCAAGACAATTTCACCTCAAACCATGGCACATGTGGTGATGTTAGTTTATAAGATTGCTATCCATAAGTTCCCGATTATAAATTAACTTAAAAAATTTACCACATTGCATAACTTTTTAATATATCATAATATCATATGATTAAGAACATCATGTGGCATGAAAGTAAAAATTAATGTGTTAACTAAGGGAGAAAAGTAGTGCATTACATCTAGCATGTAGGATCACTCAGTATATGCCACCATGAGTTTGGGTTACTCCACCCTCATTTGCATGATCTTGAATTCCCTCCACCTATTGGCATCAGTTAACAATATTTCAGCATGCAAAAGATATAAGTATAAAAAAGCTTATAGAAGAATCAAATTCTTGAAATTCCTCAACCTTAATATAATAAAGCCCACATGATCTTGCCAGTAGTAAAAAATTGCATAATGCTAATCCATAGTGAATATATTAGTAACAACATGGTATACAACTTCATTCATTGAAAAATGCAGCATTGATGCATCATGTATTCAAGATCCAGGAAATTTACTTTATATGAATAAGTTATTAAACATCTTAATTTGAAACAATGAAAGTTATGATAAACAAGCTACTTCTGGCAGCAGAAATTCTTGGATTTGTATTATTCAGGACATAAAATACAAGCTAAAACTTCTAACTCATTGTGAACAAAAAAACCTCAAAATTAGTCTACTTTTACCATCAAAGAGCATTAAGCTACAATGTTTAGAGTTTTTACCTTGCCACAAGTGAGCCAACAAGCTACACGACACTGAAGTTTGAGCCCTAGCACAATTCAACAATATAATAAGAACTTGAAATACCAAATAATTTTGTCGGTTCCATTATTACTTTGAATGTTAATTAAAACAAATCAATTAGAATTCTGAACATGGTATTCACAAGCTATTAAGTGCTTAAGAAATCATAGATACCTAAAAGATTATGATATAGTAAGGGTTGCAAGACCATTGCCAGCGCATTGTTGAGTGATTGTGTTCACAAAAAAAGGGGGCACTTGGTGCTGTTGTACCCCCAATGCTCTTTCAGGCCTATAGGTACGTTACTTAGAAAAAAAATAGAAACCAGATTCATCAATTTTTTTAAACCAATCATTTCATGATAATGAAACCCAATAAATAAAAATGGAAAACGATTGATCTTGGTAGGAGACTCCTTCCTTGAAAGCTCTTAAACATATATATACCAACCATAATAATCAATCAACCTAAAATAATAAATATTATTTCTTCAATCTTAATTTCATAGGAATTTCAATCATAACATACTACAGGAAATGCAACAAAAAAAGAAAAAAAAGAAAAAAGAAAAACACTATACCTCCTCAATTTCTTCTGCCAACTTTTTTCTTTCACTTTCGTTATGTGCCTCACGTTTTTCCAATTCAACTTTCCATAACTGGAGCTCATTTTTGTGAGATTCTAGTTGCAATTTGAGCTTTTTATGATCAGTAAAAATGCTTTGGAAGCGATCCCTGACACTTGACTGTATTTTCTATATCTTTGAAGACAAGGAATCATACCATAAACACAATTTTGTTACAACAGATCAACAACATTTTAAAATAATAGTCAATTGTTAAGATATAAAATTGGATTACAACACAATATTTGGTCCTAAGACTCAATAAATATAGATACCAAATAGGAACATAAACAGACTTGTGTTGGTATGAGAGCCACAATTTCAACATAATTGAGACTTAAACCATGAGCAAGGCGTTTCTATGCAAGGTAGCCAACATTGTGCATGTCTAGTTTCTTGATCTCCTTAAGACTCAATTTCATTTTTCAACCCAAGGAATACGAAAAAAGAGAAAATTTTCTGAATGCATAATTAATATCATCATAAACTTGAAGAAACATGATCAAAGAAAAAAAAACAACACAAAATTGATGGTTCTTACAATAGAGAATTGAGAAATTTCACATTAAAAGCCACCAAACGACGTTGTTGCTGCAAAAGCTCTTGTGTCGATGAAGAGGACGTTCCACCAAATGACATCGTTGAAGTTGGGGATGCCACTCCAAATGACATCGTTGAAGCTGAGGACGTTGCAGCAAATGGCATCGCTGAAGCAGTAGACGCTCCTTTGAACATAGTCGTGGATGTTGTTGTGGCCATTGAGGAAGCTACGACAAACAATGTCATAGGAGCTGAGGGCGCTGCGCCAAACGACGTTGTCGTGGTAGAGGGCGTTCCACCAAAAGGCGACACGGCAGAGGATACTACTACCCAAAACGACGTCGTCATTGTGGAAGAGGAAGAAACACTAAACGACGCTACTGTAACACTGAAAATTGAAGAACCAGTGCGGGAAAGGAAGAAGAGGCCAAGGAGAAGGAAGGTGCGAAGGAAGAAGAAGCGAAGGAGAAAGAGAAAGGGATGGAGAAAAGGACGCGACAAATGTAGGGTTTGTGGAGAAGAGGGCATGCACGGGTGAGTTAGGGATTTGAAAGGTGACGTAGTGAAAATTTTGTAATTAGAGGGAATGAAAACCACGACGGTTTTACGTAAAATCATCGTGGTTTTCATTTCCTCTAATTACAAAATTGCCACCACGTGACATTCTAAGTTGGTTCCGCATAACCGTCTTAGAATGTGCATCATTAAAAATATTTTTTTTAGTAGTGTCTTCATGGTTTTGTTATTTTTGTTGCTTTGTGTGTGTTTTGTTGGTTTTCATAATAGTTGCAAGTTAAGAAATTTGATTGCAAGAAGTTGCTTAAGCAAACTTGGCTTTTAAAGATCATTTCAAACTAGTACAATTAATTAAAAAAAAGTCTTATTCTTAAAGATTTCTCAAGTTATGGACCAAGTTTTGCATCAGAAAGTTCAAAGCGTACTCTCTTGGAGATCAAATTACTTGACTAAAATTTATAACTTTCTCTTGAAGATATTGTGATGATGAGAGACCATAAATCTAACAAAGCTCAAACATCCTTGAAATTGTTTGGGACATTCTTAAGAATAGAGGGTTTGTATAAAAAAGTTAACTTCTCACATACAATTTCAGAAACAAAGATTGTCAATTCTTAATTTTCAAGAAATTTGAAGAAATATTTTCAAGAAGAGCTGCAATGCAACCTAATGTGATGTTCACTAGAAGACAAATTGAAGAAATATTTAAAGATTTTATTTTTCTATTTAAGTTTCAGTTTATAGAAAATCAATCGTCAAATCTTAGAAACTATGTTTCTAAAGTTTTGTTTTAGAATGTTCACAAAAGTATATACAACCATCAAAATTTTTCTACGTTGTAAAAAAAGAACGACTTTTTGCATATAGTCTATTGACATTTCTAATGGCTAATAATTACAAAACACAATTTGCAGTAGTGTATTGAAGAACAATCATGTCAAAGTGTTGTTATTCTACATTTTCTTATTTCTAATTAAACATTTAGTTTATAACCCATCTTTTTTGATATTCCGTTGTAATCTCATTTGGATTTATTTGAGTAGCTCTCTATTGTTTATCTACTCTATAAATGCAGCCTTAAACTCAAAAACACAAACCTTGTAAAGGTTTAGTAACGTGCTAAGCTAGGGAGTCAGTCTCAGAGTAGTGATTGAGCGCAAATCCTATTGAGGTTACTTTGAAAAAAATATTGGTTTAAAAATTATAATCAATGGAGGTTAAAGAATAATACAATTTAAGCTTTGTAGAAACCTTTGAAAAAGCATTTCTCTTTGATAATTGTCCCCTATACTTGCATTTTATGATTGTGTTTGGTGCAATTATTATATATCTGTTATACTTTTGCACCTTGTTCGTGCTCAATTTTGGTGGAACGCATTTGCTGCAACTGGAATTGCAAATTATTTCATTTTTAATTTTGCTGATATGGTTGGTTTGAATGTTGTTTTGGTTTTTCCATTTTCAGAGGAAAATCAGAGGGTGTGGTAGGTAGTTGGTTGGTGGATCTGGTGAAGTTCGGGTTATAGATGTTATCATGTTCCAATTATGTTTTGTTGATTATTTTGATAGCCTCGTGAAATTGCCTCCTATAATGGTGTAAAAGGTGAAGTACACTTCAACAATCATAGCTTGGTATGGGTAAGTTGTTTAAGATCCTCTATTTCTTGATATCCTTTTTTTTTCTTTTTCTTTTTGCAATACATCGTCATGATATCTTTGGAGAAGTTAGAGTTCATGAAGATCGAAGAGGTTGCAATGGCCACCGACTGGTGTTGCAGTGGTGAAGAGAGGCTGTGGAGGCTGGTGGGAATTGGGGAATTTTTATTTTTTTTAGGAGTGGGAAAAATTAATCTTGTGCAGAGAATGTATGGAATTAAGATAGAAACTAGATGAATCTAATAGTAGTTAAAAGTGATGCACTATAAATCACCTTTTGATATTTCTTAAGCAAGATCCTCTTTTTACGACATTTTGTCAACATCAACATTCAGCAAGTTACCGAAGGTAAAGATCTATTACTTTAACTAAAGGTTGCTGAAGATTGAAGAGATAGACTGCATGTACGTATAACGTACGGTCGACATGGTCTGAGTGCTGCAATGCAAAAACTTGGTACTCAACTAGTATACCAATTCTAATCACTTTTATTCTCTTTTACATACTTCTTACCTTTGCTTATTATCTGTGTAAATCCTATTAGGAGTAAGGGCTCTATTTTTTTTTTAACTTCTACGTTTTCTTAGGTGATTTGAAATAGCAAAAAAGAAGGAAAAATATAAGTAAAATACTCAAAACTTTTTAATTTTTTTATCTATGAAAAAGTACTTCTTACCTTTGCTTATTATCTGTGTAAATCCTATTAGGAGTAAGGGCTCTATTTTTTTTTTAACTTCTACGTTTTCTTAGGTGATTTGAAATAACAAAAAAGAAGGAAAAATATAAGTAAAATACTCATACAACAACAACAACAACGCCTTATCCCACTAGGTGGGGTCGGCTACATGGATCAACTTCCGCCATAATGTTCTATCAAGTACCATACTTCGATCCAAACTATTAATTTCGAGATCCTTTTTGATAACCTCTCTTATAGTCTTTTTGGGTCTTCCTCTGCCTCAAATTGTTTGTCTTCTCTCCATCTGGTCTACTCTCCTCACTACAGAGTCTACCGGTCTTCTCTCTACATGCCCAAACCACCTAAGTCTATTTTCCACCATCTTCTCTACAATAGGCGCTACTCCAACCCTCTCTCTAATAGCTTCGTTTCTAATTTTATCCTGTCGAGTCTTACCACACATCCACCGCAACATCCTCATCTCCGCTACACCTACTTTATTCTCATGTTGACTCTTGACCGCCCAACATTCTGTTCCGTACAAAATCGCCGGTCTTACCGCAGTCCGATAAAACGTTCCCTTTAGCTTGATCGGTACCTTTGCATCACATAACACCCCCGATGCTTTTCTCCATTTCATCCATCCTGCTTGAATGCGATGATTCACATCCCCTTCAATTTCCCCATCATCCTGTATTACAGACCCAAGATATTTAAACCGTGTGACTTGAGGGATAATATGGTCTCCTATTTTCACCTCTGAGTTAGAAACCCTCCTTCTTTTGTTGAACTTACATTCCATATACTCCGATTTGCTTCTGCTTAGGCGAAAGCCATGTGTTTCTAGAGCTCGTCTCCAAGTTTCCAACCTCTCATTCAACTCCTCCCTCGACTCTCCAAGGAGGACTATGTCATCTGCAAAAAGCATGCATCTCGGCGCTATCTCTTGGATTTGTTCCGTGAGGACATCCAGAATTAAGGTAAAAAGGTAGGGGCTAAGGGTTGACCCTTGATGTAAACCAATTGTGATGGGAAAATCGTCTGACTCTCCACCCTGTGTCCTAACACTAGTCGATACCCTATCATACATATCTTGGATAGCTCGAATATATGCAACCCTAACCCCTTTCTTCTCTAGAGCTTTCCACAAAATCTCTCTAGGCACTCTATCATACGCTTTCTCCAAGTAAAATACTCATAAAACTTTTTAATTTTTTTATCTATGAAAAAGTACTTCTTAAAACCACTTTTAGTCTTTTTTGTAAATTATGTCTTATTTTTACTTTTAAGAAGAAAAAAAAATCCGAAATAACGTGTCTTTTTTTACTCCGGGCCAGTATCTATCTTAAGCAATCCTTAGGCACCAAGATTTTCTTATACACCCAACATTTTTTTATTTCCAAAATTACCCCTGGAAAATTTAGGGATTCATAATCTCTATGGACCCATTACATAATTTAAAATTAATGCCTCATGCACGATTCAAACCTCTAACTTTTAGGTTATTAACGTGACGTTCTAATCAATTGAACTAATAGATCAATTATGTTATAAAATAGTTAATATCACTATATATAACATTAAAATTTCTAATGTATATTTAATGTACATGTAAATTTACATAATAAATTTTATGACAATTAATTTTGGTGCATTAATTTCTAATGTATATTTAATACACATGTAAATTTACATAATAAATTTTGTGACAATTAATATATTAGAACAAAATTAATTGCCACAAAATTTATTATGTAAATTTACATGTGCATTAAATACATTAGAAATTAAAAAAAAATTTAAAACATTTTTTAAATAATTTTTTAAAAAAAATCTGTAATCCGTACGTATATACGGATTGTCAATCCTCATGAACATACAAATTGTCAATCCGTATGATATACGGATTGTCAATCTGTACACACGATAATCCTTATGAACATACAAATTGTCAATCCGTGTGAACATACGGATTGTCAATCCATAAGCTTGCGGATTATGGATTCGTAAATTTGCGGATTATGAATCCAGAAGTTTGCCATGGATAATTTTGAAAAAATTAAAGAGTATTGGGTGCACAAGCAATTTGTGGGTGTGCAAAGCAGTTTCCAAATTTGAGAGCCTAAGGCCTTGTGCCTTTCCATTTTCTATGGATTGATTCAATTTGATTTTTGCTAATTCACTTTAAGTTGTGTAATACAAGACTAGAATTGAGTTCAAGTAAAGTAAAATGATTTGCAGTTATCTTCATTGGCCATGGCCCTGAATAAAAATTCTCCTCTTGAGAGAAGAGAATTACATTTTTGATCTCTATGCCTTGTGTTGTAAAGAAAATTGTTTTTGATAGGGATTTTGCACTAAAAAAAAAGCATAAGCTGATATTTCACTTAGATATGGAAACATACTGCTAGGCTTGGACTTTTAAAGGAAGTTCCCATGCCCAAGTCCCAGCCCAAGCCCAAGCCCAAGCCCAAGCCCAAGCCCAACAAATAAAATTTTAAATTGCAGGGAGATGGCATAGCTCTTCTAATTTATTAATACTTCAAATTTCCCCCAGCAAAAAATGTTTTGATACATTTCAATTAACAAAATGAAGAGAAGTTTTTATTTTGTTGACAATTTCCATTGCATCCAGGGGAGTCTCCTCAAAAAAAAAAATCTACTGATAATTTGTTTGAAGTCAAGCTGATTCTAAAGTTTTGACAAACTTTTTAGCCTGTCACAAGAAACAAAAGATACAGATGAGATAGAAAACAACCCAATTTAACAGGTTAAAACAAGACGGGTTTTGTCAGAATGTTTGTAGGAACTAGGAACAGAGTCAAATGAAGGCTCAAACATGTCAGGTTGCTCGAGTTTATCCATGATAAAAATTTGATTTAATATGTTTTTTTAAAATTAAATTTAGGAAAATAGTCATATTTTTCTTCTTCAAAAACTCATAAACTCTTAGAGTACTAATGCAAACGCATACGAAAAATATCCCCTATTTGTTTCATAATAGTAGTCGTTTAAAGAGAAGAAACATTGTTTCATTTTATCTTTCACTGTAAAATAAGAGAAGACATTGTTTCATTATACTTGACACATTGTTAACAAATCTGTTTACTAAATTAAATGACATGCATGTCTTGGTCAAATTTAAAACATAATGAAAGTTATAGGATAGGAAAAGGTAAGTGTGAGTATTATGAATATGAAGCCAAAGTTAAAGAAGTGAGTTTGGAGAAGGGTTTTTATCTTTGAAAGAAGCAGCTCATAGTTTGCCAAGATGCTTCCTAAACCATTATCAATACATTAGCAATCTTGATACTAAATAAAAAAATTGTTTTGAAAATTTTGGGTCTTCTAACCTCTACCGCAGCAGACAAGTATGCTATAAAAATAAACTAGAATTCCATGAGATAGGTGATAAGAAGGAAAGGAAAAATGGAAAGCTATCACAAAGTATTCAACTTGTACCTGTTCTAGAGTTAGAAACATGATCACATTCCAAGATCCTAGCCGTCCAAAATTTGGTATGAACCCCTTATAAAAGGCAAAAGGTCCCTGAAAAACATTACATTCCATAACCAAAATTAGATGTGATAAATGAAATGATATCCATTGACAACATAGTTCCTTGTTTAACAAGTTCATACAAAATAGACAGACAAAGCTATGTGATCATCTCCTATATTGACACACTCAACAATATTGAAAGAGTTTTCTTGGATAATGCCTGATGCCTCCCCCTTCATTCCCCAACATCTAGATCCAAATAAGGAAAAAAAGGCGTATAATGATGATGTCAAAGATCACTTTTGTTTGGGCATATAAGGGTGAAAAATGAAAATGTATAATGATGTCATCAACGCTAAAATTTCACTAGGGAGTTTGTTCTGCACGTGCTTGTGGATTATGCATAATGTATACCAGTCAACAGAAGCTCGCAATTAAATATGATCAAATTCTATGATGCATTTTATTAAAAAAGCACAGCAAGTATGCTCACATACAGTTAATATTTATAATAAAGAAAACAGGGAAGAGAGAAAATAAATAATAGTGGAGAACAACCATACATCATTTTTTAATGTCTTAACGAAACAATCAAGGGTGCTTTTGTAACTTGAATCTCCCATCATTCTCGACTTAACCTGTATATACAACAGAAGGAAGATAGCACAATGAATTATGGGAATGGCAGGACTACTGAATACTAACTAAGAAGCTCACTGAGCAGCCAAAACAATAAAAAAAGTGTCATACAAATCCACCCCAATTGATCTTAAGATCAGCTTGTCCATAAGAAACTCTAATTATCATTAAACATTAGATGTATTTACTAATTCATCCATTTTTTAAGTATCCCTGGATTATCAGTTTACCATAGTTGAATAAAGAAAGTCTAAAACTTGAAGAAATTTTTAGAATATTAGCACATTATGTATAAAATGATGATACAATAAAAAATACCAAATCATTTAAGGATGTTCACAATTAAAAACAATAAATTACCACATCAACAGGGGAGCCAACACAGACTGCAAAAAATCCTGCTCCTAGACCAGCAAGAAGGTGAGTTACAACATTGTCGGTGAATCCAGGAATTTTCAAAATAGTCTGCATCAAAACTGTTAGGTTATATAAAAATAAAAGAGGAAAGATTACAAAATTTTACTCCAAAATGCAGTCTAGTGTCTTTTCATTACCTGTTTTACTTGATCATAGCTGGCTAGTTCAGCAGCATTAATGATGCCATTTCTTGCTATGTTGGGACCAATCCCAGTCCAAAGTGCTCCAACTCCTTCCTGTGTTTAGGATGCAGATTGAACATAACTATTATAACCTGAAAAGGACTGAATACATCTTCCCATTTTTTCAAATCATATCAAGTTATATGCAAATACCTGTCTCACAATTGTTGAATAAGCATTTAATGATCCAGAGTAACGCCTGGGCACACCAGGAGGTAATTTTCCTTCTGCTTGAAGTCTAACTTTCACAAGATCAGTTGGATTCGCCACTGCAATTGCCATAGCACCTGTTGATAACACAAGTTCAAGTGGCTTAATGTTATAGTTTTGCTTTTGCATAATGTATCGGAATTCTAGACAGAAATAACATATGCTCCTGCTAGCAAGAAGTTGACACTCCACAGATCCGGAAACAAATTCACATATTAGTGTATAGAAAAAAAATTCCTACAATGTCCAGAATTGGCCTTTACCAGTTGTAAATCCAGCGAGAATTTTCTTAAACAATGGAACATCTCCAACATGGTCAGGCCCAACATAGAAATTCTTAACCTGTTAAAATCCCCATGACATTTAGGCCATCAGCTCACATAAGCATGCAGTAGATATTAACTGAAATAAATTAACATTCTTTGATACAAGGTCCCAAACTCACAGGCTCATATAACGCAATTCTTAAACCACCATTCAAACATTGACGATGTAGCCCTGGCACAATCCCCTTCCAGAGTGCTGAAAGACCTTCTTCCCTGGCAATGGTTCCAATCGTTCCCAGCAAACCCCTATATTTAGGTAAGGTCACCACATCACCAACTACAGCTTGTTTTTGAAGCTGAAGCCTAACTTTGGCGGTGTCCAAAGGAAGAGTACACACCTACAACAAATTCGAGCTATAATTTCAAACATATAGTTATATACAAGGACTAAGTACATGTAAAAGCTGTATGGCATCTGACAAGTGAACTGAACATGCAAAACAGTATAGTAAATAGTAAATATATAACAAGCAGAACCAATCTTCACACAGAGCAAAATCAGGACCAAAATTCACAGCTAAGGAAAATTTGGGAAAAAATCTATAACTATTTCATGTAAGATATTATGTAAAATACTATTTGATTCTTATGCAATATTTTCACTGTTGCCAAAGTTCAAAGGCATAACAGGTTGGTCTGCAAATACCACAAACAATTGCGGTCACACAGTCACACAGTCATGGTCGAGGTTTCGTCGCAATCCTTGCCATTATGGGAAGGGAATATGCAGACAAATGCAACTGCCCAATTGCTGTAACATAAAATCCGAAAACATTGACGTTGCAGCTGAAAACTGCATACCCTATTTTTTTAAACATTGGGAATAATCATTATACATGTTGAACCTTGAAAAGCAAACAGCCCAGTGTGTAAACTGAAGGACTTTCATCATCATA
Source organism: Glycine soja (assembly GCF_004193775.1). Classification (NCBI taxonomy): domain Eukaryota; kingdom Viridiplantae; phylum Streptophyta; class Magnoliopsida; order Fabales; family Fabaceae; genus Glycine; species Glycine soja. The sequence goes on along the minus strand of NC_041019.1, from coordinate 46,670,153 downwards.
TCAGTTTATAAAACCGCGTCTCGGTGACCATTGTCTAATACACAAGACTAGCAACTAGCAACAAGCAATTGGCTAGGCTCTTATTAACCTACAAAAAAAGCATATTTGATCACTAAACACAGCTACAGCACCCCCACATTCAATTGAATTCTGATCAAGCAAAAGGGTATCAAAATCAACGACGCACAAGTTAACCACAACCAACAAAAAAAAAAAAAAACAAAACAAACTCAGTTGCTCATCACGTGCATGATTTGTCACAACACAAGCACAATCACATTCACCTAGAACTTTATGAAAAAATGTATCAAACAAAGTTCACTGTAGTTGGATCCGTTACTGTACGTAATAACAAATAACGAGTCCAAATTCAATAAAAGACGGGGTTTTAACACATGATCACGGCAAAGAGAGGATACCCAGAAAAGAAAACTTTGAGATAATGAATACCCAGAAGAGAGTTTTAAAGAGAGAGATGTTGTTACAGTGACAGATAATGAATAATACCTCGGCGAAACATGCAGCGAAAGCACTGCTAGCGTAAGTGCCAGCAAAGGAGATGTCGGATTTGGAATTGCCACCCGCCACCATTGCTTCGACGAGACCGAAAAAATGTTCACAACTAAATGAAGAGAGATAATTGAAGAAGGAATAGGAAACCAAAAAGGAAGGAAGAAAAAATGGCTTCAGAGGAAGAGAAAAAAAAAATGGTGTTTGGCGTAACGACAGTGAAGTTCAAGACAAGGCAGAGGAATTCTTATACTAACTCTTTTGTTAAATAAGCGAATCTATATAATATATGAAAAATACTCTCTTATTTCTTATACACAATACTCTTTTAATTAATTAACATTTAAAAAAAAATAATTAATATAATTAATAACATTAAATTTATCATAATCTAATAATTAATAATTAATTAACTATTATTTTATTAAAATTATTCTTAAAATTATTAAGACTCATAATCTATTTCTTTACATTTAATTACTTTTTCTTCCAATTAATTAATATGTGTTGGTATTCTTATATAATTTTTATAAAAAGATAATATATTTATTTTAGTAATAAAATTTATTGTAAATAATTAAAGATATTTAAATAAAATAATTAATATAAAAGACAAATAAAAAATCCTATAAAAATAGACAAACAATTTTTTAAAAAAAAGTTATATATAAGAATAGATATAGAGTAATTTAGAATGAAATGTACCACATTATTATTATGTATAGTAAGTTTGGTTATATAATAATCACTAAAGAATTAGGAAGTCAGAATTTTTTTTAATCATTTAACTGTGTAAATTTTTTTAAGTTGATAGTGCATAAAAATTATTATTTTTATATTAAAAGTAGATATTTACCTATAAGTTATTGGTATAATAGACGATAATCTCTTTAAAAATGCAGATGTTTGAGTAACTTTTGTGTGTAGAAAAAATCTAACTGAATGGAACACATCCATCAGTGTCAATAGATGTTCTAAATGAGATTAATTTTGGTGATTGATTATATTATAATTATATGTGCTAAGAAATAGTAAAAAATTTACCAATAAACATATAATATTTATTAAATATAATTAAACATTACATGTATTACAAATTAATTTTAGGAATTAATAGTGAAAGTAATGCCAAAATAATCCCAATCCATTCATTTTGGTAGTATGCATTATGCAATCCATATAGGCATACTGATAGGATTTAGTGATCTACCACTTAACAGGATCGCAGGAGTATATCACCAAAATGTTGGCCTATCTTTATTATTATTTTAATTATTTGTAATTTGACCCATCACCCCATGTTTTAAGCATGCTCATATTTTGTATGAGAAGATAATCCTTTTATGATTTCTTTTACTTATTATAGATAGAGATGGATAAGGATACACTCATATTTGAATCAGACTATTCTAATTTCCTATATTTGCTTATGCATGCCCATCTGTTACAGATAGGGATTAAGAGGCATAAGTAAGATCGCCCTGAACGTTTGACCCTCTAAATTAAGAGGATGATGACCGCACACAACACAAGACACGTTCTAACGATTTTATGATAAGGTTTTCACCAAAAACTTCCAAGTTTTAGTGGAGCGAAGTGTTAGAAATTTCAAGTGACGGAATTTCGCATAGGCAAAAAGTGAATTAATTGAGAATCATAAAACTCATAGCAATGTTAGCTATCTATTTTGAGAAAATGATTATGTAACTAAAAAGTTTTATATCAATATTCAATCACAATTCAAGTATATATATAATAAATTCGTTAATTTTTAAAATAATTATTTTAAAGTAATTTAAATGTTGATTTGTGATTTAGATGAGAATGTAAGATTATTTTACATTTTAAATGTATAAACATTAATTAAACTCATGTATTTATATTTGATATAATTTTTTTGTTATTTTATATATTTTGACTCTTCTCATTCTTTGAACATATTTGTATTTTATTTCTATAGTGTAGACTAATTAAAAAATGAGTGCATTATTATTATTGTGTAATTGGCATTTTTGGGGCAAAGTATAAAGTTATAATTCTACTTAAGATCAAATGACATCATCACGTTTAAACATATAGTAGCTTTTTACTACAAATAAATTTTATCATTTTAATCATTAAATCATGTAATATTATATAAATTTAATTATCGTGCAATGATAGTTTAACTTTTCTTATACTGTCATTTAATTTAATTATACAGTTTTTTGCAGGAAGAAACTCAGATAATTTTCAATTAATATTATACATTTTTGTAAGATTATAATTGCTCGATCTACAGATTTTACCCTAAGAATGTATAAAAATTACAGTCACATCATGTATCATGACGATCATATATAAAATTTTATATAATTTAGATATTTGCAGATATGAAATTAAATATCAACTACTACATAATATAAGAGGAGTTTCAGTCAAGCCTATATATATTTCAACTTCTTTAATTTAGTGGCTTTGGGGAAAATACATAAAATTAATTCGTTTCACTATAACACGTGTTCTAATGTAAAATTATATGATCGAAATTAATTTATGCATACATTCTAAAATATTAATTTAAATCGGTAGATTAATGTCAATACTATGGTTACCCAAAAATTTAAATTACAAACGTATCGTTAAACTATCTTAATTGCATTGGACTAATCCACACGTTTATTCTTAGAAACAGATTAGCAGATAAAAAAACTCGATTTTAACTACCAGCAATCTCTCATACATCTAACATTATACCCTAATCTTAGAAGTGTGGTTAAACATACTTTAGGTACCAAAATGATTCCCTTAACATATTAATTATTCCCATGATGAGAGCATCAGATCCAAAATGATTCCCTTAAACATACAAACTCCGATCCCACTTGTTTAGAGCATTAGATACTGCTAGCTAGCACTAGATCTTTGCTCTTAAAAAGTGGGACATTATGGGCTTTTACATGAAGCTTAATGCTCCAGCGAGAGGAAAAGGTACGATTTGTTTCAGCAAAACAAACAAATCGGAGCCGCAGAAGAAAGAACATGGCATCCAACATGCACCACTTGCAAGGAGGCAACTATTGATTGAGTGACAACGGGTGTCAATGTTTTCAATATTTTTTTTTTTAAAAAGTCCCACATTGGTCGAACATAATACTAATATAGAATATATAAATAAGAAATAATTTTTATCTTACTTGTAGAATTAAGTTAGATGAAAACATAAATTCTAAGACTAAAAAGACATTATATATCTACACTGTACACTGCTTCAGTCACAAACTTTGTAACTTGGTGCAGGGCTGAAGTCCCTTGTTGCTTGAGAATTATGCTAAAAAAAGTATATGAATACTGGTACAGGCACAATACACGTATCAAAGACTAAAATATGTTTGAAGTTGTTAATAAATTAAAGAATTTTGTTATGGGTTTCTATTTTTTTTATTAGTCCCTTTAAAAAAATATTTAATAGGAATTAATAATAAATGAACAAAATTTCTTAGGAGCCTAATTTTTTTATACTAATTTATAAGGGACTAAAATAAAATACAAAGGACTAAAAATAAATTTTTGGTTTTATTAAGAATTATTATAATTTTTTTAGTAGGGACCAAAACAAAATTCATTATTTTATCAAAAACAAAATATATTATTTAGCCTATATCAAAATGATATTTTTAACTTTTTATTTCTTCTTTTTGTTAGTCATATATATTATTGTTGGTGAGTAATCTATTCAATGAGTCTTGAGGTTTATTCTGATCTTAATGAACTCTTGAAATTCAGTTCACTTAAACTTTTATATATAACAAATAAAAAAAACAAAATACAATAATTTATAGTCTAATATTTTTTTTGGTACAAATAATTCTGTTCAAATTGAATATGACTATTATGAAAAAAAAAACTCTTTTATTAAATATTTAACACAACCGAATATAATGACTTGAATTCAAAACATTTGATTAACAACAATATTATAATTATTATAATAGAGTACAAAGTATACACGAATTACCCATGATCACTACACCAAATTCTACATTTCCCGATTTTATAATAATTGAAATGATGGAACAACATGCTATGTACATATCTACACAAGTTGATAAAACACTTCACTTTGTCACAAGTAAAAAAAAGTACAAGAGATACATTTTCCTATTTAGCAAATGTTATCTTTATTTTTTTATTCTCGTAACACCAAGTATTTTCCCTTGTACACTTTGTATCTCCACTTTGAACCAACATATTTATACCCTCTTAATATCTACTCCCCATCTTGAACCTTTGTGTGTTCCCGGCATAGCTCTAATACTACTATTGAGAAATCAACACTCTGACTGTTGGATAATCAATGCTTATACAAATAAAATTACCCACCCCCACATAGTGTATTACTTTAAAAACTCGAGTACTCTACTTAATGGTTACAAGAAATGATAAAACTCTCACACAAAGACATTTTTTGTCTCTCAACAAAGTAATTTTGGTTCACAATCTCTCTTCTCACACACTCTCTTTTCATGTGTGTTGTTTCTCCACTAAATCTCTTTTCTATTTATAGTGAAGATTGTCACCAATTATAATAAATAAGTTCTCTTGAAAGTTGAAACAAAAATAATTTCCAATGCATCCATTCAACTAAGTTTATCTAGTAAAATACAATCTCTCACTTTGCATTTAAGCCACCTAAACCTTAATAATAAAAATTCAATTCCTAATATGCAATTTTCCTTATCTTTTGGCTTGAAATTCTACACAAGAGTTTAAAATTCTAGATGGTGATAATTACTAAAGATGAATCCATAAATTAGGTAACTCAAGAAGTTCCATATATTTGGACTTTTGGTCTATTTGTATGACTGTGAACTATGTAGACCATAGTATATTTTATGCCTGCCAGCAATATACTTATAAATGCAAAACAAAAAGAAATAATTCACAAACTTATCTGACATCAATCAATGATAATAAAGAAAGAAATACCAGCTTCTATTCCAGGTTTTCTATGTTTGTGTTTTCTTGAAAGCCATCAATTCTACTTCAACTCTTGCATCAAGTACAAGTGCATTAAGGTTGGTTTTAGATGATCATCAAACATAGGCTTAGACATGTTATGATGATTTTTTTTAAAAATAATTCATGTTTAAATGTTATCGATTTCTAGTTCCTAAAAGTTACAAACAAACACGTAATTTGAGACCATAACAAAAGAGTAAATGTGTTACTTTTTTGCTAAATGCAGAGATTAAAAACTAATAAAGTTTAAATAAGACTAAAATATAAGAATGGCATATTTGAGGGTCTAAATATATGATTAAGCCTTAATTATATTTTCAACCATGTAGCTAAGGAAAATCTCATGCTAAATAATACTTCTAAAGCTTAATTTAGTTTTCAACCATGCCTATTGTCTTTGTGTGATTTATGTAGCTGACTTCACCTAATGGGAGAAGGTTTTGATGTTGTTATCATCAGCTTCAATCACCCTTGCCAATGGTGTATTGGTGCTCAACTTGAGGACTCAAAGTCTCTTCTTTCTCCTCTTAATCTGCTGGCACCTTGAGATAATTATTTTCCACGGTGGACATATCATTCTCACAGGGAGTTTCATTTACATCACATAGAGAGGTCTTAACTTTCATGGACAAAGAGCCAAATTCCTTTAGTTTCACAATTCACATATATGAGGTTATTCTCATCCAATGGCTTGATGTCTCCATCTAAGTTTAGTGATGCAGAACCTTTTGTTGGAACAATAGTTTATGGCAAACTGAAAAAATTACTGGCTGAGTCACGGACAATGTCGCTTTCTTTAAGACGTTTTGTGGCACTGCCAAAAATTGTGCAAGCAGACTATCAACCACGACGTCCCCAGGATAAAACAGCTCAGATCATTGTATAAGATCCCCACTACACTGAGGGAACCTTTTCTAGAATTACACCCTCTTGTATGACTTGAAAAGTCACTCTAAAGCCACCCAAAAATATGACATGAAAAGTCACTCTAACAGCCAACCGAAAATATGACTTGAAAAGTCACTTTAATAGCCAATCGAAAAATATGACTTGAAAAGTCACTATTATAGTCAACCGAAAATATGACTAGAAAAGTCACTCTAATAGCCAACCAAAAATATGACTAGAAAAGTCATTCTAATAGCCAACCAAAAAATATGACTTGAAAAGTCACTCTGATAGCCAACCAAAAAATATGACTTGAAAAGTCACTCTTATAGCCAACCGAAAATATGACTTAAAAAGTCACTATTATAGCCAACCGTAATTTTAGAGCGACAGAAAGAAAGAGGGAGAAGTTTGTCGGAAATGCATCAGCTGAAATATGGGAGGGAGAAAGAAAAGTTGAGGAAATGTTTCTCAACTGGGGCAAAGAAAAATGAAGAAATGAGCTCTCTATATATAGGGAGTGGAACACTATTCAAATGTTTTTCTTGAGCGATGTGGGACTTGAAGCCTTTTTTTTCTTCTTTTTTTTCCTTTCTTTTTTTCAAACTTTCATCCACATTCTCCTTTGTTCTAACACCTTTGCATTATGAAACTTGAATGTTTAAGCACATTGGAACGACCAAACAACATGAAGCACATCGCTGTTAGTTCTGAACACAATAAGATGAATGCTCAAAGTGGTATACATGACTTTTAGTCCAGGTGCGATATATTCTCACATGCAATTGCCTTCAAATTTCCATCCTCTTCAGACAGGTGTGCTCTGCTCCACTTTAGATCACAATATGCTATTTCATGTTCTCCCTATGATCATCTGACATTTCTCACTTTCACATAAAGTGAGGAGCACAATGAAACATGCTTCTTTAAACACAGGTATCGTTCTCCACAATGTCAATATATATCTCCAGGACCCAAACGTACCTAAATAAACTCTGATTTTTTTTTCAGTTAAGAGAATATTTGGCTCAGTGAAGATATAATTGACAATTGTTTGGCAATAAGGAGTACACAGTACTTAATTATTTACCGATTTAACAATTTTATAATAAACAGTTTTATTTTAAAACTTCTCTCTCTATTTATTTATTTTAAAATTTATGGTCATTTATTTTCTTAAAATTGAATGGTTATAATGAATAACTACCAACTTAACCATTAGATTTAAAAAAAATGATGAAAATTAGAAGTAACTCCAAAAATGTTACTCTTAGAATAAATTGAATCCTTTTCTCTATATATATTATCTTCTGCTTAGTTTGGTGATGTCGCTCCTCTGGCTAGTTAGGAAAGTGGATTGTTTAAGTCCTCTTTTTATCTGCTGGATATGCTATTTTTGTTTTAGATAATGAAGTTTTGTAACCTGCTGGTGCCCTCTTTTCTTAGCAGCTGAGATATCATTTAGATGTCGCCTCTCAAGTTTGCCGTTTTAGGGAGATTGGACTCTTAACAGTTGGCGACTGTTCCTCTCCATAGGAAGTTTTTTCTTTTAGCTTAATTAGTGTGGTATTTAACATTATAGCTCTTCTTGATGTTATAGATTTTTACAGTATGAGAACTAAAAAAGTTCTAAGAATTATAAATAGATTAAAATTGTAATTTAACTTATTTTTTTATCACATTAATTATTCAATGTAATTTATTTTATCTGAACTTTTAATTTTTTTTCTTTTACTTTTACTATTGATGGTAAAAATAATTATAAAAAGAGTTGTAATAATGCAATTTCTTGAAATAAAATGCAAGTTTAAATGAATATGGCTAACATGGATTCATGTTTAATTTTTCTTAACTGTTGTAATTGTTAGATATGATGGTCTTTGGATTGACATCAAGTAAGTCTATGGATTGACGTTTGTTAACTCGTGTTCTTTCATTTCTTTCTCGTCATGGTTGTCATGAATAGATATGAAGATATTTGTGTAATATTTTATTTTTCGTAAAATAAATTAAAAATATATATATTTAAAAATAAATAGAATTTTAAAAAAATAATGAGATTTTTATAATTAAATAAATAAAAAATAGTTTTATTAATTAAAGTAATAATTTTAAGGTAAATAAAATAAATATATGTTTTTAGAAAATAAAAAAAAATTATTTATTCATTTGATAGAGATTAAAATATATTTTATTTTTATAAAATAATAAAATAAAGAAAAATAAAATAAATAATAGGCTCAAGGTACTTTAGCTATAAATAGAGATATATTTAATCAGTTTTTTCATTTAAGATATGTTTGTATCTTTCTCTTTCTCCCAAGTTCGTTCTCCGGTTCTCTTCTCCCAAAACCTTATCTTTTTTTGTTGCATACACTCATACCTATCCCAGTAAAACTACGATTCTGGACTCATTAATTGTTGAATCGTCCTAAAATTTGGACATCAGGTTCAGAACTAAATTGTGAACATTCTCACCATTGAGATTTGCAAAATAATGTATGTAGAGAGAGAAATGACTCTCACACGAAGATAGTGAAATTGAAGCTTCAATCTCTTCTTCTTCTCTCTAATGCTTGGAAACCCTAACAAAATAACTTAGGAAAAACTTGAGAAATCTTAGAAAATCACTAGAGATATCACTATCACTGTCAGATTAAGCACGTGAGCCCACTTAGATGTAATGGATGAGTTTATCGCAATTGGAGTTAGAGTGAACATGTGTAAAGATCCTCATAGGATTAAATTGAGGTTAATTTTGGGGTGTTTTATGCGTTTTAATTTTGCATGTAGAATGTTAACTACAAATTGCTCATGTTTGAAAGGTCAATTGATGCCCTGATGTAAATTGGATGGTTTAACTGAGTGTTTGGCTTTGAATGTTAGAAACCTAAAAATTTGGGAATTCTTGATTCTTGCATGTTTTCTTGAAATTGATTGAGGGGTTTTGTTCCCCATAATGTGATCACATGTTCTATGCTATAAACTGAATGAATAAGTGAATGATTATATGTCTAAAATGTAGAAAAATTGTCATTGTATGATATATATATATATATATATATATATATATATATATATTATGATGTATGAGAAGTGATAATGTGTTAGTGAAAAGTTATGATGAGACATGTGTTATGAATAAGTGTGGGATTAATGCATTCGTCAATGTGATTATACATGTTATTGTGAAGTGTAAAGTGATGACATTGAGTTGTGAGTTATGAATTGTATAATCACACAATTGTAAGACCTTTCAAGAGCAACAAGCTTTTGTGTGATGAGTATTGTGATGGGATCCATTGTGGGAACCCAATGAGTTTAATCACTTTGAGGCGTGACGAAATAAAATTATTTGAGAACAATTGAAGAGTCATGTGTTTTGTATAGTTCATAGATATAGTCTATGTGTTAAAATATTTTATGGGTTGAACCTGAATTAGGAGGGAGAGGCTGTGACAGACTCTTCAGAGTCTAAACCTTAGGGTAAATACACCCGGTTTGACTGTTCCTTTAACCATGTGCCGATTCCACATGGTTGGAGCATTCTCGTAAAATAGTGTGACCTTGACTGATCTCCATATGATTTTATCTTGTGAGAGTGACCTAACTTACCGGTATGTGGTCTGTCTTGTCATGTACTCTTAGACGCCTTGCGAGGTTTTTCACTCATATGGTATCACATTGCATATAGGACTAAGTCTTAGTGTATTTGTTGCATAACGTTTGTGTAATGATCATTATGACTTGTTACGTGATGATGGACAATGAATTGTGTGAATGTGAGATATTGTGTTATACTTGAAATGTGTTGTTCTAAACATGTGATTGATGTGAAGGTGTAGAATATGATTTTGCAATTAAATCCTTCGGACAAGTGATGTTACACAATGAATGATAAAATGATAAAAATCGTGTTAAGTTGAACTTGTTATACTTATATTATATGTGTGTGTGTGTTTTCGTTTATTTTTACCTATTTAGGAATGAGATAACTCACTTATTGTGTGTTGTTTGTGTTTGAATCCTGTGATGATATCGAACCTTATGTTCATGGGAATAAATGGTTAGGTGAATGACTTTAAAGAACATCATGCTAGAGAACGCTGAGACACAATGTTGTGATAGTGTGTAACATTAGAGCATGAATTTCGTTATTATTTTCATAATATTCTGAACATGTTACTTTATGTTATTCTACTACTTGTTTTCTTTTGTAATCTTTTTTTATGGTCTTGTTTTTGGGTCGAAGATGTTTTTATACCCTTATTTGATAAGCTTTTAATTTGATGATTAACGTGGATATGAACTTTTTACTTACATAAGCTTTTTTATATTTATTGGATAAAATCTATTTAATTAATTTTATATTTTTATGTATGATATTATATAAATATATATGTCGGGATAAAAAATTTCTCGCTTTGGATTGATATGAAGTCAATCTATGAGTTAAGTACATTAGCTTGTGTTGTTTCCTTTCATTTCTTTCTCGTCGGACTTATTAAAAAGTTCTATTCATTTAAGTTAGTCTTTTTTTCTCTTTTTGGTTATTTAATTTATTGGATTTGTCCACACTTTTATTAAATGTTTCGATTTAATCTTTTTTTTTTCAAAATCAGTGTAAATTGTTATCCTTTTCGTCCAATAATGACAATGGATAAGCGGAGCTTCAAAATTACAACCATTTAAATTTAAGTTTAATAATTTTTAAAAAGTTAAAAAATATAGTAGTGATTAAAAATCTGCCACTATGATAACTATATATATATATATATATATATATATATATATATATATAATTATAGTAAAAAAATTCAATTTTATAGTATATAGAATATTTTATTATTAAGTATAGAAAAATAATTTGTATATTAATATTTACATAATAAATATTATAGTTATTATTTAAAAATTATAATATTCGTTTTTAATTTCATAATTTTTACATATAATGAATATAAGATTTTAGATATTAATATATATATATATATATATATATATATTAATAAAGTATTCATTTTATTTTAATATATTATTTTTTATTATATGTAAAAATTAAAATAAAAATATTTTTGTAGAAGAATCTAACAATTTACCTCCTTCAGCGAAAAGAATCTAACGATTTTTACCTGTATAATTTTCCTCCAGATTTTAGTAAGGATGTTAGAGACGTGGAATAATTTATCTTCCATCCATGTAACGGTTGAGAACAATTGTTTGATGAAATTGTTAAGAATAACTCAATAAAATAGAAGGTGTTATTGTCCAACACGGCTCCACCATTTGACAATCATGTTGCAAGTGATTAGTTCTTACTAGGAAGGAAAAGAAATAATAATACTTAACAATATTGGATAAGCGTGCAATTTGAGACTCGAAAATTATATTGTTTAAATTAAAGCATATAATTTATTCATGAAAGATATTATATAAATTAAAATGCATATTTTATAGTCTTAAATTGAGCGGGAAAAAGAAAATGATATAATTATCCTCACTTTTACTTTTATATATAAAGATTAAATGAGTAGAGACTAGGGACACATATATTTCTTCCACAAGAACCTATTTTTAATATTAACAATTTTTTACTAGGCCAAATAAAAAATATAAATATATGTAATAATTTGTGAGACCTATTTTAAGTTAGATTTGAAGAGGTGTATTATGGAAGTGAAAATTTGTTAAATTTCTTAAAGATGCTATACAGTAGAGCTCATAAAAATAATGTTAAGTAATTCTAATGGTGTTCAATATTAAAGATACTTATTATAACAGAGGAATCATGTCCCTTAAGTATTTTGATTGTCTGACTAACTCGATCAATGATTCTTAACTCAAGTATTTTTAAGTCACAAAGTATATTAATGTTTGGTGGACGTTAGTGGACTATCACTCAACCTCTTAGAGAACCAACTCACACATAATCAACTTAAGCATTAAAGTCCTTAGAGGATTGTGAATGTCTTATCTATCAACCCCTTAGAGGATTTAAGTCTTACCCTTAATCCCCTTTATTTTAAGTGTCAGTCATTAATTAGCCTACATCAATAAGTGACTCGCCTTAAATAGACTTTATATATACTATCAAGTATATATACACCCTGAAAATCATTGGGGTGTGGTGACAACGAACGTCATTGACACAACGCATTCTTCCAGTACGAAGCCAACAAGATCATGTGTAATCAAACACATGATCTACAAAATCAATGCTAAGAAGACATGTGTAAAAGATGTTGGAGTATGAATTCATCAAAAAAAAAAAAAGAATCACGCACATACACGCACATACACTTTTCCAAGAACAAGAGAGAGAAAGGGGAAAACAGTTACAACCAATTTTTGTTTCTGTTAGCACACAACTAATACACAAATATGGTTCAACATATAGGAGAGTACTTATTACACGTGGTAAAAATCTATATCAATCAATAACTAGCTTATTTTTTATTGAATTTTAACACACCCCCTTAAGCTAGTTTCCTGCTATCAACAATATTCAGCATGCTTCTCTGTTTCTTGAAGGTTTCAGATTTAAGGACTTGGTAAATATATCTGCAAGCTGATCTTCTGATCTGCAGAACTTCAACTTGAATTTCCCCTTCGCAACTTGGTCTCTTATGAAATGAAATTTGGTTTCAATGTGCTTTGATCTTCCATGTGCAATTGGATGTTTGGCTAACTTGATTGCAGATTTGTTATCTACATATAGCTCAACTGGACCTTCTTCTTTGATCTTCAGTTCCTGCATCAAAGTGTCAAGCCACACGGCTTGACAAGCTCCCATTGCAGCAGCAATGTATTCAGCTTCGCACGATGAAAGTGCAACCACAGATTCCTTCTTCGAGCTCCAAGAAATTGGTGCTGAATCAATTAGAAAAACAAACCTAGCAGTGCTCTTCCTATCACTTTTGTCTCCACACCAATCAGCATCTGTATAGCCATATAGATTTCTTGTATTTTCACTATGGTTAATGGGCATCAAAATTCCATAACCAATTGTTCCTTTCACATATCTCAATATTCGTTTTGCTGCATTGAGATGTGATACTCTAGGCCTATCCATAACTCTGCTAATCAGACCAACACTGAAAACCAGATCAGGTCTGGTGTTGCAGAGATATCTCAATGCCCCAACAATCCTTCTAAACTCAGTAGCATCTGCTAAGTCATCTTCATTATCTCTATCGAGCCATAATCCAGCTTCTGCAGGTGTTTCAGCACTGTTACAGTGTTGTATATTGAATCTATGCAGAATATCAGTAGCATATTTTTGCTGTGTGAGAACAATTCCTTCACTACACTTCTTGAATTCAATTCCAAGGAAATATGACAACTCACCCAGGTCAGTCATGTCAAACTCATCCATCAGATTTTTCTTAAATTCATTCACTTTTGCTTCATTGTTTCCTGTCAATAACAGATCATCAACATAAAGGCATAGCATCATAATGTCTTCACCCCCTGACTTCACATACACTCCATACTCAGACCTACATTTCACAAAACCCAAATTGGTCAAGCTCTTATCTATTTTCATGTTCCAAGCACGTGGTGCTTGTTTCAACCCATATAGAGCCTTCCTCAATTTGAACACCTTTCTCTCACTGCCTTTCACTATAAACCCAGGTGGTTGATCAATGTACACTTCTTCTTGTAAATCACCATTCAAAAATGCTGATTTTACATCAAGTTGATGTAGTTTCCACCCTCTCAAACTTGCATGTGCCACCACCACTCTCACTGTCTCTAATCTGGCCACAGGTGCAAATACTTCTTCATAGTCAATGCCTTGCCTTTGGAGAAATCCCCTTGCTACTAATCTCGCCTTATACCTCACCACTTCTCCTTTGGGATTTACTTTCACCTTATACACCCACTTCACTCCAATGGCTTTCTTATTCTTTAGTAGTTCCACTAACTCCAAGTATTATTCTTTTCTATGGAATTAAGCTCTTCATTCATAGCTTTAATCCATTTCTTATTCTGCATTGCTTCTTCCACTGTGAGTGGCTCAGATTCAGCTAGTAGTGCAAAATGCACTATCTCACCTTCATCATTAATTGCACCATCATTCAACAATTCAAAATCATTTAATCTTTGAGGGACTTGTCTCTATCTCAAAGATCTTCTTGGCCCCTCAGCACTGCCTTCTCCAGTTTCATTTTCTTGCACAGTCACAGTGTCACTGTCTTCAAGTTGCAATTCAACTTGATTCTGTTTTTCTATCTCTGGTGTGACATTCCACTCCCAATCCTTGCTTTCATCCACCACTACATCCCTGCTTATCACTATCTTGTTGTTCACTGGATTCAACAATTTATAACCTCCAGTTGAGTGATATCCAATCAATATCATCATTTCTCCTTTATCATCAAGTTTAGTTCTCAGTTGGTCAGGTACATGTTTATAACAAATAGATCCAAACACTCTGAGGTGAGACACACTTGGTTTCACTCCTGTCCAAGCTTCCTCAAGTGTTATATTTTCCAATTTCCTAGTTGGGCTTCTGCTCAAGATGTATGCAGCAATGTTCACAGCTTCTCCCCACAAATATTTTGGTAGTTTCTTGCTCTTTAACATGCTCCTCACCATGTTCAACAAAGTTCTATTCTTCCTCTCAACTACTCCATTATGTTGAGGAGTGTATGGAGGTGTTACTTCATGTGTGATGCCTTCTTTCTCACAAAATTCAGCAAACTCAACAGATACATATTCACCCCCACCATCCGTTCTTAATATCTCTAAATTTTTTCCACACTGTTTCTCCACTGAAACTTTGAATTTCTTGAATACTTCAATCACATCACTCTTCCTCTTAACACAAGCTTCATCTTGGATCTTGTGGATACATTTTGATTGAATGAGTTTCTGGACATCTTGCTTTTTATACATTCTCCACATACATCATTTGGCACCTTGATATGAGGAATTCCTTTCACTATTCCCTTACTCTGTAACCTATTCAGATCAGTGAAGTTTAAGTGACCATAACGAAAATGCCATAGCCATTCTTCCTTGTCAATTGTTGATGCTAAACACTGTTGCACTAGAACATCTAGCTCAGCTTTAAATGTTCTATTCTTTGAAAAATTTGCTTTAATCAACAATCTCCTCTCATTGTCATACACCTTCATGGCACAATCCTCCAACACCATCTTGTACCCTTTCTCTAGTAGCTGTCCAATGCTCAGAAGATTGCTCTTCATTCCTGGAACATACAACACTCCAGAAATAAAGCATTTAGATCCATCTCTCTTCTTGATCATCACCTTTCCTACACCTTCAACCTTCATAGTCCTGTCATCAACAAACCTCACCCTGCTTTTGACAGTGAAATCTATCTCAACAAACCATTCCTTCTTTCCTGACATGTGTGTTGAACACCCAGTGTCAAGGAACCAGTTATCACCATGATCACTCTCATCCTTCACAGTCACCATATATAACACTTCTTCTATATCTACTTTCTCCTTTCTCACTTCTTCCACTCCATCATCACCAATTTCCTCCTCTACTGCCATTAACAGAATTTCCTCCTTCTCATCTTCTTCTTGAGCCAATCTTGCATCAGTGTGGCTTGGATTACTATAGCATTCATCGGCAAAATGACCGTATTTCTCACAATTATAGCATTGAATGTGACTCTTATCAGTTTTTCTTCCTCCTCTTCCACCTCTTCCTCTACCACCTCTTCCACCTCTTCTTCTATAATTTTCACTGCTATTGTTCTTTTGTTCACTATTGTAATTATTACTAGAGTTTCCTCTACTAGAGTTTGAGTTACAATTGTTACCTCTACCTTTTCCTCCTCTGTAATTGTTTCTACTTCTGCCACGTCCTCCTTGACTGTCACGACTTCTGTTTCCACTTTCTGCCATGAGTGCTTGTTCAGTGCTAGGCTTCACAGACTTCCTCTCATTCATTCGTTGTTCATGTGCTTCAAGTGATCCTTGCAGCTCCTCCAATTTTAGCGTTGATAGATCCTTCGATTCTTCAATCGCTACCGTGACATGATCAAATTGCGAATGCACCGATCGTAATATCTTCTCAACAATCTTCTCATCAGACAGAGTTTCACCACACGATTGCATTTGATTTGTCATGGTTTGAACACGAGTGAAATAGGTAGCAATTGTCTCACTCTCTTCCATGCCTAGCAATTCATACTGTCGCCTTAGAGTTTGAAGCCGTACTTTCTTCAATTTCTGATCACCGGCGTAGGAGCTCGCGAGAACATCCCACGCCGCTTTGCTCGTCTCCGATCTCGCAATTTTCTCGAAAATTGCTTGATTCACACACTGATGCAGAATGCACAAACCTTTGCAATCTTTCTTCTTCGCATCTCTATATATCGCTTGTTGCGCAGCGGTTGGATTCACCGGCAACGGATCAAGTCCGTTCACCACCAGATCCCACACATCTTGATAACCGAGGATCGCCTTCATCTTCATACTCCACTGATCGTAATTTCTCCCATCAAGAACCGGAAAGTTCGTCGGAAAGTTTCCGTTCGTCGTTGCCATTGATAAGGTTCCTCACCGCTTCTCGTGTTTTCACTCGCTTACCGTCTCTCGTGTTTAGGTTTCACTCACCTCACTTTCAATCGATGATCACACTTCAACAACCTGCTCTGGATACCATTTGTTGAAGTATGAATTCATCAAAAAAAAGAATCACGCACATACACACACATACAGCTAATACACAAATATGGTTCAGTATATAGGGGAGTACTTATTACACGTGGTAAAAATCTATATCAATCAATAACTAGCTTATTTTTTTTTATTGAATTTTAACAAAAGATTCTTGAAGACATCACGTACAAATAGAGATGAGCCCAGGTTTATGGTTAGATAGCTAAAGTTGGAAGGAGGAGGTGTTGATGGAGGCTTTGAACTAGTTAATGGGGCATTTGGTTCCACACACAAAACAAAAAATTTTGCCATAATTTGTAACTAAGGAAGAAATGCAGGTTGTGTATTATTATATTTTCTATTTTAAAATAAAATAATTATGTAAAAATGAAAATATTAATTTATTTTATGTAAAGAACAACTGATGTAGTAAAATTTTTAAAATTTCTAAGTTAAATTTAAATTTTTAATTAGCATAAATTTTTTTTCTTTAATTTATTTTTTTTTTCCACCCATTCTTCCACTTGTTCAAACATGTGAATTTTTTTTTTCTTCCATTTCTCTCATTTTTATCCATCCAAATTGTACATCTTATTTATTGTATTTCTATTTTACTTCTATCTTTCTTATTTCTTTTTTCTGTATTTCACTTTTAATCCAAATAGAAAATTAATCAATAAAATCAAACAATATCTTCTAAAATAATTTGACAAGAAAGAAAATATGTTTTAGAACTTTTCTCATCCGATCCAAAGATGAATACTAATTTATAGTACGTGGATGAATATTAAAAATAAATACCTAAATATATATGATATTCACGAATAAGTGAATCGTGAACTTGACATTCGGTATTGGTTAGTTAGTCTTGATAATTTGACTAGGTCAACAACTATTTTAAAAAGCTAGTCACATATTAATTATTTCTACACATACTTTCTTCAACTTTTTTCTCTCGTGTCATATCAATTATTTTATCTAACTTTTATTTAGTTACTTAATAAAATAAAGAGTTGTCGTTGTCCAACACTGTCGCATTCGACATTAATTGCAATTTGCGTGGCCATGGTTTATGCTAACTTCTAATTAAGCTAGATAGAATGCAAACCAATAAAAATAAAAACATGGAATATTTTAGGACAGTTGTATGAATATATAATCGTTTTAGAATATTTGACTTTCTACGACAATTGCGGAACCGTGATCGTAGAGTCTTATACTATTTATGATGGACACTTCCACAACGGCTCTTAAAAAATCCAATTTAACTGACTTAGAAAAACAATATTTCAGTAGTGACAATATATGAAGCGTACAATTTGGGGCGTAGATCGAAAAGATATTATGAAGCAAGACATGATCGTAATGCGAACGCTGCATGCAATTTCCTTGATGTGGAAATCAAGGTGCTGCATTTTAATTGGTAAGATATTGAGAAAAGCAATAACAAGTTAATAAAATAAATACGGAATAATCACTCACAAAATTCATAATAGAATTCAATCAATTATGCCTATATTTTTGAGTTGTTGCAGATTTTTCATTGCAAGAGAAAATTATATAATAGATATTTTTAAAACACTTAACTCATAACCCAATTACACCTAAAAAAAATAAAAATATTATATGATCTCATTAATGTTTTCTTTTTCTCTCTCTATTTTTCTCTTCTTGGAATTAATTGTATAGTAGTTACAACAGGTAATATTTATACATGTACTCATAAATTACATTTCACTCATTTCTTTTTTATTTTTATTCTATTCAGTTCTAGAATGATTTTCCTTTTATTTTTTTTCAAAAAAAAAATGATACACTTTATTCATTTTATTAGGTTGTATGATCTACATTTTTTTTAGCTTAATTATTGTGGTATTCAACATCATAGCTCTTCTTGATGTTATCCTGCTCCTCCTTTTTGTTTGGAGGAATTCTATAGCAATAACTTAAGTCTTCCTAACTTAGCTATAGGTGCTATTACTGTGCTTTTTATTTTTTCATGGATATTGGTTTGGTTCCCATGTCTGTTGTTCTGTTTTCCTTTTTTCTTTAATATATTTTCTGTTTTTTTCTCAACAATAATATTATCTTTTTATTGCCTTTTTTCTTAAAATTGTAGGTTTGATCCTCCTTTAATTTTTTTATCTACTATTTTGATTCGTTATTTTTTTGGTGTGATTTTAGTCTTCAAATTTAGAAAACTTAAAATTTTATTTAATCTTTAATTTTGTATATGTTTTATTATGTTAGTCCAATTAAACTTTAGACCTAACATATTTATTTAAAATATTATCAAAAGATAATTTAATAATTAGTAAATAAAATATAAAAAAAGTGTATAAATTGAGAACTGAATCAAATTTACAGATTTTTTTTAAATGAGAACTTAAATAATTGTTTGAGAATTATAAAAAGACTAAAATTGTTTTTAGTTTATTTTTTTATCACATTAATAATTCAATTTAATTTATGTTATATGATCTTTTAATTTTTTTTCTTTTACTTGTACTATTGGTGGTAAAAATAATTATAAAAAGGGTTGTAAAAATACAATTTCTTTGAAATAAAATTCACGTTTAATATTTTTTCACATTTGTCACGCTAGAAATGATAGTCTTTAGACTGGCAAGTCTATGGGGTGACGTGAAGTCAAGTCAACTCGTGTTGTTTTCTTTTATTTCTATTCCTTGGACTTAAATTTTGTTTGTTTGTTTATTTTTCTTTTTGGTAATTTATTTTATTCAATTTTCCATACTTTTATTAAATTTAATCTCTTTGTTTTTTCAAAATTACTGTAAAATGTTGTCCTTTTAGTCCAACAATGTTAATGCGGAAACTAGCTTCAAAATTGCTATTATTTAAAATTCAATTTAATAATTTTCAAGTTATAAAATAATAAAAGTATTAACAAATATAGTGCAGATTAGAAATATGCCACAATGATAAAAAAATATAAAATTATAGTAAAAAAATAATTAATTTTATATTATAGTAAAATGTTTTATTATTAAATATAGCAAAAAAATTTACATATTAATTTTTATATAATAAAATTTCATTAAATATTATAGTTAAGATTCAAAAATAATAATATTCATTTTTAATTTCATAACTTTTGCATATAATGAACATAAAATTTTAAATATTTATATTAATAATACAATAAATATAATGTATTTATATATTAATAAAGTATTGATTCTATTTTAATATATTATATTTTACTATATGTAAAAACTAAAAAATAAAAACAAATATATTTTCTTAGAAGAATCTAACGATTTACCTCCTTCAGTGGAAAAAAAAATCTAACAACTTTTACTTGCATAATTTCCCTTCGGATTTTAATAAGGATGGTTGACACATGGAATAATTTATCTTCCATCCATGTTTACTGTTAAAGTTTTTGATGAAATTATTGAGCACAACTAAACAAAATAGAAGGTGTTATTGTTCAACATTGTTCCATGACTCCACCATTTGATGATTATGTTGCAAGTGACTGATTCATACTAGAAAGCAAAGAAATAATAATAGCGAATAATATTGGATAAGGGTGCGATTTGGGACTCAGAAGTAATTAAATTGTTTGAATTAAAGGCATAATTTATTCATGAAAGATATTATTTAAATTAAAATGCACAATTTTTATCTTTCAATATAATCTTCTAGCCTTAAAATGAGCAGGAAAAAAAATGGCATAATTATCCTCACTTTTACTTTTATATATAGAAAGATTAGATGAGTAGAGACTAGAGACATATACTTTTTCCACAAGAACTTACTTTTAATATTAAAATAATTTCTTGCTAGGCCAATTAAAAAATATAAACGTTTAATAATTTGTGAGACCTATTTTAAGTTAAATTTGAAGACTTACATTATTGAAGTGAAAATTTGTTAAATTTCATAAAGATGATATCTAGTAGAACTCATAAAAATAGAGTTAAGCAAGGAATTACATCTCTTAAGTACTTGGATTGTCTAACTGATTCGATCCCTCAAAGGGTTAATTCTCAACTCAAGTATTTACGCCACAAAATATATTAATATTTGGTAGGAATTAGTGGACTACCCGACTAAATGGACCTCAAATGACCAACTCACACATAATCAACTTAAACATTTAAACCCTTAGAGGATTGTGGATGCTTGATCGACTCGATCCCTCAGAGGATCAAGTCTTACCCTTAATTCCCTTTATTCTATGTGCTGATCATTAGCCTGCATCGATGAGTAACTTAATTGCCCAAAATAGGCTTTATATATACTATCAAGTATACACCCCTCAAAATCGTTAGGGTGTGGTGACAACATCAATCAGCATATCATGTCTCTGACACAACACATTCTTCCTAGTACGAAGCAAACAAGATCATGTGTAAACAGACACATGGTCTACAAAAACCAATGCTAAGAAGATATGTGTAAAGAATTGGGGATATCACATACAAATAGAGGTGAATTTCATGACTCTCCTCAGGTTTATGATTAGACAGAGTTGGAAGGAGAAGTGAATGGAAGCTTTGAACTAGCTAAGGGGCATTTCATTCCACACACAAAAACAAAAAATTTCCCCATAATTTGTCACTAAGGAAGAAATGTAGGTCTTGTATTATTATTCCTTTTTTCTATTTTAAAATTTAAATAATTATGTAACAATAAAAATATTAAATAATTTTATGCAAAGAGCAACTGATGTTGTAAAAAGTTTAAAATTTTTAAGTTAAATTTAATTTTTTTTAATTAGCATAATTTTTTTTTTTATTTTTTTTTTATTTTTTTCTCCGATTCTTCCACTTGTTCATACAAGTGGTTTTTTTTTTCCATTTCTCTCATTTTTATCCATCCAAATAATACATCTTATTTATTGTATTTCTATTTTACTTCTTTCTTTCTTATTTATTTTTTCTGTATTTCACTTTTAATCCAAATAGAACAATAATAAATAAAATTAAACAATAACTTCTAAAATAATTTAACAAGAAAGAAAATATGTTTTAGAACTTTTCTCATCCGATCCAATGATGAATACTAATTTATAATACATGTTGGATATTATAAATGAATACCAAGATATATATGATATTCACGAATGAGCATGCATGTGAATTTTGAACTCGACATCCAGTATTGGGTTAACTAGTCTTGATAATTTGACTAGGTCAACAACTATTTTAAAAAGCTAGTCACATATTATTTCTACACATACTTTCTTCAACTTTTTTCTATATCGTGTCATATCAATTCTTTTATTGCATTATTTTATCTCACTTTTATTTAGTTTAAATATAATTATACAAAACAACTTAATAAAATATAGAGTTGTCGTTGTCCAACACTGTCGCATTGGACATTGCAACTTGCAAGTGATCATGGTTTATGCTAACTGCTAATTAAGCTAGCTTGAATGCAAACCAATAAAAACACCGAACAAACAATATATTGGATAGCTGATATATATGAAGCGTACAATTTGGGGCTTAGACCAAAAAGCTATTATGAAGCAAGTCATGATCGTAATGCGAACGCTGCACGCAATTTCCTTGATGTGGAAATCGAAGTGTTGTTTCATTTTCTTATTTTTTGTATGGTATTGAGAAAAACAATAACAAGAGACGAAAATTAATGAAACCCGTCAACCACGTTTGAACGTAACTATGAGTTGGCGATTGCGCGTAGGACCACAAACAATAGGCTATAGCGAGTTAGTGTTAATTTTGTTATTTAAAGGAGACCAAATCGATTGTGTTACGTACAGATCGAATATGATTATGAATAGGAAAATGAAGAGTACTGTAGGCGTGTGTTTGTTGTTTTTGGTTTTGTTGGAAGCGATGTGCTGTGAAGGGTGTTGGAAGGAAGAGAGAGATGCTCTTTTGGTCCTAAATTCCCGTTTTGACTTCCCTCTCTCTTGGGACGGCCCATACTGTTGTCAATGGGAACGAGTGGAGTGCAACTCCACCACTGGGAGAGTGGCCCAACTCGATTTGCTGTCTCTGTGGTGGTTACGGCCTTTCAATATTAATTACTCAGATTTTGTTGTCTTCAAAGATTTGAAGAACCTGGACTTGTCATTGAATGGCATATCCGGTTGTGTAGGGAATGAAGGTTAACCTCTCGTACAAATTCTATATATGTCTTGATATATATATCATTGTCGATCTGATCTACTTAGTGAAAACGAGGCTTAATTGTTAATTATATGGCATACTCATTATTTCAACTTTAATTTACATACTTTGCAGCGCGGCTGGAAAGTCTGGAAGTCCTTGACATAAGTAGAAACTATTTGGATGATGCTGGCATTCTATCTTGTTTGGATGGGCTTTCATCTCTTAAGTCTCTATATTTAAGAGATATCGGGTTGAATACATCTTCATTCCACGGTGAGGCTAGCAACATTTGTCTTTTTTATTTTAAAATGATGTCGTCAACCTCTTCTAATTTTTGGTACTGTTTTTCCACAATTTGTTGGCTTCTTCCACAACACATGTGCATATATACCTATATAAGTTTTTGAAACTCTATCTTCAAAGTTGCGTTATCTGGAAGTCCTTGACGTAAGTGGCAACTATTTGGATGATGCTGGCATTCTATCTTGTTTGGATGGGCTTTCATCTCTTAAGTCTCTATATTTAGCAGATAACAAGTTGAATACATCTTCATTCCACGGTGAGGCTAGCAACATTTGTCTTTTTTATTTTAAAATGATGTCGTCAACCTCTTCTAATTTTTGGTACTGTTTTCCCACAATTTGTTGGCTTCTTCCACAACACATGTGCATATATACCTATATAAGTTTTTGAAACTCTATCTTCAAAGTTGCGTAATCTGGAGGTCCTTGACATAAGTTTCAACTATTTGACTAATGACATCCTGCCATCCCTCGGGGGATTTACATCTTTGAAAAGGCTGTATTTGGCTGGAATTCATTTGGACTCAGATCTTCATTTCCAAGGTAGGATCATTTCTCCATTTCATTAATTAATAAAGATAAACAGTGGTGTTTTAATGGAGCAATTAGTTGATTGCTTCAGGGGTAGAATGTATCTAAAATGTAATAAACTATATATTCAATTCCTTGCATATTTATGCTCATCATTAATGAATCTTGAGGTCCTTAACTTAACTAATAACAACTTCAACCACTTGTGATTTTGCTCTCTCTGAACTTTCATTCCTCAAGTCTTTTATATTTAGTATCTTGTAAATTGACTTCCAGATCAATTTTTAGAATACCAAATACTTTCCATATTAAAAATTTTGATTTGTTTTTTTTTTTAAAATATATCTAATTGCAATAGTTATGTATATTTACGAATATAGTATTAAATAATTTATAATACTTATCTTTCATTTTATGAATAAAAAAATATATTAAAAATAATGATTTAATTAGAGTCTAGTACACATTAACATTTAAATATAATGTATATAGAGATCAATGCTATATCACAATATTCTATGGGTTTAATTTAATTTACTTTCAATATTTTTTTTTTGAAAAATAAAAAATTAAGAAAAAATTTCTCTGAAAATAATTCTAATGCACTAAATTAATATCAATCTTAATTATTTATTCTTTTTCCATATCAAACTAGAAATCATTATTGATGTTACTTTTAAAATAGTAGTTATCGTACATAATAATTATTTACTTTGCAAAACATTTTTTTAGTTTAATCCCTTTTTATGCAAAATGATAATGGAGAATAAGAGGAAAATAATTAAAATAAATAATTTTATATAAAATTAGGATTTAAAAAAATTGAAGATAAGATCCAAAATAACCGGTATTTATAGTATTGGAACTAAAATTAATGAGAATTTACCAATATGAGTAGATAATTTTATTCTTTAGCATATGATTATACATTTAATGCTTGATCCATGTATATGAAAAATTACTTGTTACAAAAGATGATTCCTTTAAATATATAATTACCTTGGAGGATTAATAATTGACTTTTGATCGAGGAATAATATCTGCTTAATTAAAAAAAATTAACAAGAATTTACTTATTATAATATGGCTCCAAGAAAATTGCTTTTTATTCTTATGTGAATCTAATGAGTGGATTTTTTTTTTCTTTCAATTTTTTACCAGAGAACGGTGGATTTACGTGGCCAACCGGTTTACAAGAACTTGATCTGCGGGAAAACAGATTAAATAACAAGTTTCTTCCATCATTAAATGGGTTAGAATGTCTCAAATATCTTGGTTTAAGATGGAATCAGTTAGAAGGATCGCTGAATATAAGCGGTTAGTATTTTTATGAGTTACCAGTGTTTCACCCATGCAATAGTTGTCAGTATTGTTATGAGTTGCCCGTGTTTCAATGAAAAGAGATTTGAAAAAGAGATAATGATATATCCCAAAAAATTAGAGACTATAGTTTTTTATAGAAAAAATAAAGGCATATATAGCACATCAAAAGAAATTTGAAAAGAGACATAATTTATCCCTAAGAAATTATAACGATAATTTTTTTTTAAAATAAACCTTTTAACAATTGTGAATAATTATAAAGTATCTGCCAATAATATTATGATTTTTTCTATAAATTTTAATATCAATAAATAATAATTTTGAATATCTTGTAATTAATCTAAAAAGTTAAAAAAATAATTATATTTAATAATAACTTTAAAAATAAACTGATATAAGGATTTGAAATTATTAATTTTAGAGAGAAATCTCCGGAGTTAAAAAAACTTATAAATGAAATATTGAAAAAAAATAATAGCATCAAACAGAGAGAAGTAAAAAAAAAAGGTAGTTAGAGAAATATTAAAGAAGTTAATATGGGTAGTTACAGAAATTGATAAAAAAAAAAAAGAGTTAATACATATAGACTTATACGTTTATATATAAAAGGAGATATTAGAATGGAAGGTTTAGATTAAAAATATTTTAAATTTAAGTTAAAATTTTATTTAATTATAAAATCTTTAAAAGATTTAATAAATAAAAAAATCGAATATATAAAACATATAATTTATTATATTCTAAAATATCTCAAATCTATAATTATAACCATTTTGAATATGACTATCAAAGTGATTCTTGTTTTCATTATTGTTACCACCACAATGTGGTAGTAGTGATATTAACCATAACAACCAACGATAATTACTTTGGTAGTGACAATTGTAATAATAATGATAACAACAATAATTTATGATAATAATTATAATGATAGTTTATGACCGTTATCATAGTTTAAGGTAATTTAGGATGTGATAAATTAAATATTTTAGATATTTAATTTTGTAATTAGTGAATCTTAAAAAATTTTGATGATTAAATGATATTTTAATTTGAATTTAAAATATTTTTAACTTAGGTCTTTCATTTCAATCTAATGATTATTATTGATTATTATCATTTTTACATAAGGTGATCATCTTATATAAAATAAGAATCACTAATGTATTATAACACGTTGTCCTATGTATATACTTAATTATATAATTGAAGAAAAGTATTATTCTACACAAATGATGATTTAGTGATTGGTTCTCTATTTATCTCTTACAGAATTGTCACGTTTGACTAGCTTGAAGACTCTTGATCTAAGTTATAATAATATTAGTGATTTTGTGGTCCATCAAGGTATTTAAGAAAATACAATTAAAAAGTTTAATTCCTTGTTTAGCATGAACATGACATGGATAAATTCATGATACTTACAAGTTATTGAATTCCATTACTTGGCCGAAGTTCATTTATTTACATTTGTAACAAAATGTATGTCTCCTTTATATTTGAGACTCATCCCCTTTGTTACAATCTACCTAATTAAACATCTTTACATTTTGCCATTAGTGGTGTTTTAATGGAGCAATTTGTTGATTGCTTCAGGGGTAAAATGTATCTAAAATGTAATAAACTACATATTCAATTCCTTGTATGTTTATGCTCATCATTAATGAATCTTGAGGTCCTTAACTTAACTAATAACAACTTCAACCACGTGTGATTTTGCTCTCTATGAACTTTCATCCCTCAAGTCTTTTATATTTAGTATCTTGTAAATTGATCTCCAGATCAATTTTTAGAATACCAAATATTTTCCATTTTAAAAATTTTGATGATTTGTTTTTTTTTTTAAAAATATATCTAATTGCAATAGTTATGTATATTTACGAATATAGTATTAAATAATTTATAATACTTATCTTTCATTTTATGAATAAAAAAATATATTAAAAATAACGATTTAATTAGAGTCTAGTACACATTAACATTTAAATATATTGTATATAGAGATCAATGCTATATCACAATATTCTATGGGTTTAATTTAATTTACTTTCAATATTATTTTTGAAAAATAAAAAATTAAGAAAAAATTTCTCTGAAAATAATTCTAATGCACTAAATTAATATCAATCTTAATTATTTATTCTTTTTCCATATCAAACTAGAAATCATTATTGATGTTACTTTTAAAATAGTAGTTATCGTACATAATAATTATTTACTTTGCAAAACATTTTTTTAGTTTAATCCCTTTTTATGCAAAATGATAATGGAGAATAAGAGGAAAAGAATTAAAATAAATAATTTTATATAAAATTAGGATTTAAAAAAATTGAAGATAAGATCCAAAATAACCGGTATTTATAGTATTGGAACTAAAATTAATGAGAATTTACCAATATGAGTAGATAATTTTATTCTTTAGCATATGATTATACATTTAATGCTTGATCCATGTATATGAAAAATTACTTGTTACAAAAGATGATTCCTTTAAATATATAATTACCTTGGAGGATTAATAATTGACTTTTGATCGAGGAATTATATCTGCTTAATTAAAAAAAATTAACAAGAATTTACTTATTATAATATGGCTCCAAGAAAATTGCTTTTTATTCTTATGTGAATCTAATGAGTGGATTTTTTTTTTTCTTTCAAATCTTTATCAGGGAACGGTGGATTTACGTGGCCAACCGGTTTACAAGCCCTTGATCTGCGGGAAAACAGATTAAATAACAAGTTTCTTCCATCATTAAATGGGTTAGAATGTCTCAAATATCTTGGTTTAAGCAGCAATCAGTTAGAAGGATCGCTGAATATAAGCGGTTAGTATTTTTATGAGTTACCAGTGTTTCACCCATGCAATAGTTGTCAGTATTGTTATGAGTTGCCAGTGTTTCAATGAAAAGAGATTTGAAAAAGAGATAATGATATATCCCAAAAAATTAGAGACTATAGTTTTTTATAGAAAAAATAAAGACATATATAGCACATCAAAAGAAATTTGAAAAGAGACATAATTTATCCCTAAGAAATTTGAAACGATAATTTTTTTTTTTAAAATAAACCTTTTAACAATTGTGAATAATTATAAAGTATCTGCCAATAATATTATGATTTTTTCTATAAATTTTAATATCAATAACTACTAATTTTGAATATCTTGTAATTAATCTAAAAAGTTAAAAAAATTAATTATATTTAATATTAACTTTAAAAATAAACTGATATAAGGATTTGAAATTATTAATTTTAGAGAGAAATCTCCGGAGTTAAAAAACTTATAAATGAAATATTGAAAAAAAATATAGCATCAAACAGAGAGAAGTAAAAAAAGGTAGTTAGAGAAATATTAAAGAAGTGAATATGGGTAGTTACAGAAATTGATAAAAAAAAATGAGAGTTAATACATATAGACTTATACGTTTATATATAAAAGGAGATATTAGAATGGAAGGTTTAGATTAAAAATATTTTAAATTTAAGTTAAAATTTTATTTAATTATAAAATCTTTAAAAGATTTAATAAATAAAAAAATCAAATATATAAAATATATAATTTATTATGTTCTAAAATGTCTTAAATCTACAATTGTGACCACCAAAGTGATTCTTGTTATAATTATTGTTGCCACCAGAATGTGATAGTAGTGATACTAACTATAACATTTGATAGTGACATTGTAGTAATAATGACAACAAGAATAATTTATGATAATAATTGTAATGATAGTTTATGATTATTATCATAGTTTAAGGTAATTTAGGACGTGATAAATTAAATATTTTAGATATTTAATTTTGTAATTAGTGAATCTTAAAAAAATTTGATGTTTAAATTATATTTTAATTTGAATTTAAAATATTTTTAATTTAGGTCCTTCATTTCAATCTAACGATTATTATTGATTATTATCATTCTTACGTAAGGTGATAATCTTATATGAAAATAAGAATCACTAATGTATTAAAACACGTTGTCATGTGTATATACTTAATTATATAACTGAAGAAAAGTATTATTCTACACAAATGATGGTTTAGTGATTGGTTCTCTATTTATCTCTTACAGGATTATCCGGTTTGACTAGCTTGGAGATTCTTGATCTAAGTTATAATAATATTAGTGATTTTGTGGTCCATCAAGGTATGTATGAAAATACAATTAAAAAGTTTAATTCGTTGTTTAGCATGAACATGACATGGATAAATTCATGATACTTACAAGTTATTGAATCCCATTACTTGGTCGAAGTTCATTTATTTACATCTATAACAAAATGTATGTCTCCTTTATATTTGAGACTCATCCGCTTTGTCACAATCTACCTAATTAAAACGTCTTTACATTTTTTTAGTTAATGATCACGTTACATCTTTCAGGCTTAAAAAGTCTACGCAGATTGGATGCTCTTCATTTATATGGGAATATGATAGATGGAAGCAAGCTAAGAAAGTCGTTGCGAGCTTTTTCATCTGTTAGGATGCTTTCAATGGGAGAAAATGAATTTAAAGGAACAATTGTTGCTGGAGGTAACAAATATTTATGAACTTCTATGGGTAAAATTTTTTCACATTGAGGCTCATATCAAATTTTGTTTTTATATTATGCAGATTTTCAGGATTTAAGTAACCTAGAAGAGTTGACAATGGACCTCAGTAATAACATGGAGAATGAGTTTTTCAAAAGTATTGGGAAATTGACATCTTTAAAAGTTCTGTCTCTTTATTATTGTAATATAAATGGCACCCTTCCTCATGCGGGTAATTATATTATTTGTTTTTTTTTCATCACATTTATTTTATACAATTTTTTCTTAGTTTGGTCAAATATTATCATCCTTTTCATTATGTCACTAACAAGGTGGATTTTTTTATGTGTCAAAATTTCATTTTTCAGATTGGTCTAAGCTAAAGAAGTTAGAGTTGTTAGATCTATCCGGCAACAAATTTGAGGGACCACTTCCTTCGTCTTTTGTTAACATGACGTCTCTCCAGAAGTTGGAAATATCTTATAATCACTTCATTGGAAATTTCGATTCTAACATTGCAAGCCTTACATCACTTGAATATTTTGGTTTTATAGAAAACCAATTTGAAGTTCCTGTTTCTTTCACACCATTTGCCAATCATTCAAAGATCAAGTTCATCCATGGTGAAGGAAACAAAGTCTCATTGGACTCACAACATAGTTTTCCAACTTGGATTCCAAAATTTCAGTTACAAGAGCTTATTGTGTCTTCGACAACTAAAACTATGTTTCTTCCACTCCCAAATTTTCTCCTTTACCAAAATAGTTTAATCAGACTAGATTTCAGTAGTTGGAAGTTGGAAGGAGACTTTCCTCATTGGTTGTTGGAAAACAACACAAAAATGACCCATGTTCTGTTTAGAAATTGCTCTTTCACTGGTACTTTCCAGCTACCCATGCGTCCCCTTCCTAACATATGGGAAATTGATGTTTCTGACAATATCATAGTTGGCCAAATCCCTAGCAACAATTTCAGTTCAATTTATCCAAATTTGCATTTTCTTAACTTGTCTAGAAACAACATCCAAGGTTCAATCCCTCATGAGTTAGGCCAAATGAACTCATTATATTCATTGGATCTTTCTGGCAATCAATTGTCTGGAGAGATACCAAAGGACATATTTGGAGTTGGTCACCAACTCAGGTTCTTGAAACTATCAAACAATAAGCTTGAGGGACCTATTTTGAATATCCCTAATGGTTTGGAGACCTTGTTATTGAACCATAATAGATTTACCGGTAGACTCCCAAGCAACATTTTTAACGCATCCATCATTTCATTGGATGTAAAGAATAATCATTTGGTGGGAAAGATTCCAAGCCTTATAAAAAACTTGTCAGGATTGTACGAAATTTGTTTGTCTAATAACCATTTTGAAGGATCCATTCCATTAGAACTTGGAGAACTTGAAGATTTAACTTCTGTAGATCTCTCCCAAAATAATTTTATTGGTCTTGTTCCATCATTTGCAAATTCTTCCGTGGCATTTATCCATTTGAACAACAATCGTTTAAGTGGATTGCCCAAAAGAATGTTCCATGGAAAATCTTCTTTAGTGATGTTAGACCTTAGCTACAATGAAATATCTAACAACCTTCAAGATCTGATACATAACCTTAGTTATAAAAGGTTAAATTTTCTCCTTTTAAAAGGTAATCACTTTATGGGGGATATACCAAAGCAGATATGCCAGTTGATAGATTTAAACATGCTAGACCTTTCTCATAACAATTTTTCTGGTGTTATCCCCAAATGCTTAGGTAAAATGCCTTTTGAGAATAAGTACCTGAAGAGCTTGTTAGCAAGATTTTCTACCTTTGATCCAGATCCCAATAACCTTGCCCAATCTCCGGACCTTGCCCAATCTCCAACACCGGTATCGGGACCAACTCTAAATTTGCAAGAGAAAGCAAATTTCACTACAAAGGAAAGAACTGACACTTACATCGGGAGAGTCCTTTTTTATATGTCTGGAATTGACTTATCTCACAATAAACTGAAGGGAAATATCCCATTTGAGCTTGGATACTTGACAAAAATTCGAGCATTGAACTTATCCCACAATGATTTAACTGGGAAAATTCCAGTTACATTCTCCTTGTTGGCACAAACAGAGAGTTTGGATCTTTCTTTTAACATGTTAAACAGTCAAATTCCTCCTCAACTGAGCATGTTAACATCACTTGAAGTATTTAGTGTGGCACACAATAACTTATCAGGTCCAACACCTGATTTTAAAGGACAATTTTCCACATTTGATGAAAGCAGCTATGAGGGTAATCCGTTCCTTTGTGGTCCTCCACTGCCAAAGAGTTGCAATCCTCCACCTACTATTATACCAAATGACTCAAACACTGATGGAGACAATGATAGTTTGTTGGATATGTATGTTTTCTGTGTGAGCTTTGCCGTGTCATACATATCAACATTGTTGGTAACTGCAGCAGCTTTATACATCAATCCTTACTGGAGGCAGGCATGGTTTTACTACATGGAATTGGTGAGCATGAATTGCTACTACTTTATCAAGGATAATCTGAGCAAGGTTTTCAAAATTGGAAATATGTAATATATCAAGTTGTATGTCTAGAATGATTTCCATGTGTTTTTGCTAAGTTTGATAGAATAAAGGTTATGTATAAGTTGTATGAAAATAATATGAATGGAGGGGGTAGTAGAGTTATAACAAAAATCCTCTAGAACAACTACCTACACACATCACCCTTATTGTCTAACAATCGAGATACAACACTCGATGCTTAAGCTCCTTCTTCAACTCCTGAGAAATCAAGATATACTAACATCTCTTATAAATATTAGTTAAATTAAGGGGTAATAATATGCTTCGTATATGATATTAATACTATGTTAATTATTGATACCGACTCAAGGATTGAGTCATTTTTCAAGAACCTCCCCATCATAAACCATCAGCTCCCCGACACTATGATCAGACATACTTGGTAGTAGCTCACTTGTCCAAAAGAGCATAAAACTAGCATCTTCCGAACAAAGAAACACTCGGATAAAAAAAACATTTTTGCTAATAAATTCACCAAATATATAATTATATAAAAAAATCGAAACAAAGTTAATTCAAATTGAAAACTCTTAGCACGATATATAGTACAATGAAATATAGTGATAAGAAAAATAGAGAAAAAAAGGAAAAAAAATTAATTAGGAGTATTATATCAATTCACAACATTGTTCTCTCTTGTACAGTTGAAACATGTTAGAAAAAAAAGTCTTGTTAATTTCAAACCATCTTCCCATTGATTTTTATCATATGGTCATCAATATACTCAGAAATAATAAGATTTTTTTTTCCACATACAATGTACCAAAACTCTTCACCATCCAACCGCCAGAGCCACACCAGGCAGTAGTCCTACAGTGTGGTTGTAGCAGATAACAACGAAAGAAATAGATGTGTTAGTAAATATGGGTTCCAAATTCAAATTAGTCTCGTAATGTCATTAAAGGGTAAATAGAGGTTCGGAATGCTCCATTATCTAACCTGCAACACATTGCTTTCAAATGAGAACAAGCAGTTCGAAAAGTGATTTATTGAGATTCAAGAACATAATTGACTCCCTCACCTAGAAATTGCACATAATTGACTGACTGGTCATACTCAATTGCTATGTAGAAAATGATAATTGATCTTTTCCACTGAAAATTTTTTATCTGAAAATTATCTAGTTTATATACATGTAGAGTTGGACTGAAAATGTATATTTAGGATTTTGATCTTAGTTTTACTTGAATGAAGCATATTTTCAATTTTAATCCGTGAATCTCAATTTTTTGTTTTAAGCAACTTACACAATGATTTGATTTTATGATAACTGTTCTCCAGACCCCTTAATTGCTAGTTTTAAATATTTGCTTAACTGCTTTCAAGCATGTTCTGTGGAATTGATTT
This sequence comes from Glycine soja, assembly GCF_004193775.1. Classification (NCBI taxonomy): domain Eukaryota; kingdom Viridiplantae; phylum Streptophyta; class Magnoliopsida; order Fabales; family Fabaceae; genus Glycine; species Glycine soja. Next base: position 46,636,376 of record NC_041019.1, on the reverse strand, counting down.
TCTGACTCTAGTAAACTCATAACTAATGTGTATAAGTAGATTACGTAATTAAAACATATAAGAATTAGCAATATTTTTCTATTTTTTATTGCTTCTTTTTGTGTGAATCAATGGAATTTCGGCATCCTCTGAGTTTTTGTGTAGTAGGTGCCTTAAACTGCTAATTCATACTAGTTTGGTGGTTTTTATTTTGCAGAAATACAAGCAAGGGACAAGAAGAAAAGTTGAAGCTTGAAGATTCGCACTTAACGCGCCAATCTATCTTCGAGCTGTTGTTGCTTAGCGGGAGGGTTTACGCTTAGCACGAAGAAGAAGCATGGAGAATCTGCAGTCATGCAAAGTAGTGCGCAGGCGCGCTCAGCGCTTATTCACCAAATCTCCATCTCAGGATGGCTTTTAAGTGAAAAAGATAGAGTAAAAAAGGGTTGTTCATGTTATGATAAAATATAGAGTTCTAAAGCTTGAGCTAGAGGAAGAAGACAACCATTGGGAGCTCATTCTCTTCCATGGATTTATCTTCATTCCTTATCCCTTAATCTTTTACACCCTTTTGTACAGTTGAGCCCTTCATGACTGTGAAGGGCTAAACAACCCATTGTTGGAGAGGTTTCCACCAAACTCTATTTAATATTATTATTATTTTCATTGTTCTTTCTGTGTTTATTTTCATGTATTTGGTCTGATAATCCATTTATATGCTATGTTAGGGTTTAAGCATTGGAAAATGTGGTTAATCCTTAGAACTGGGAAGAACATCTAAAATGCTTCACTACTAGGGATAGTGTTTGACAATTTAGTTGAATTGCACATCTGTTTTAATCATGTAGTTCAACTAGTTTAGTTCTTGATGGATTAAGAAAGGAACTAGGGGAATTAGCCTCTCTCATGCGAGGAATACTTTAATGGATGAAGCTGATAACTAGAGAAAAATTACCCAAATCACATCAAGAGAAGTTTCGGTAAGGAGCCCCCAACACAATCAACTCCTACATTCACTTTTCCTTGCCATTTTCAGTGTTTGTTTTCTTTGCTCAGTCTTAGTTTAAAATTACATAATTGTCTAATTTACAAACTGTTGGAAATTCCTCCTTAATTAAGATTGGTTCATGATGTATCTCCATGTGGAGCTTGTAAGCCTTGGATCTTATTCATCAATGGAGTCTTTTGCTTCTTGAAGATCAATGTAAGCGGAATGTGTTCAACTATTGGCAAGTGCACCAATTTGTCCAAGTAGTAATTAAAATGGTAAATCTGAGTATCGTGTTCATAGGGAATTTGTTATACTTAGATGATGCACATTCAGTTTGTAAACACTTTCAATTGTAGTAAAATAAAGTAGAGGAACTCATTCATGTTTCAAATTTCTTGAATTAGTTTTTCTAAACTTAAAAATGCATGACAAGACAAACGCAAAACTATATAATAGAACAAATATCAAGATGAAAACGTCGGGGAATATTCTACTAAACTTTCTCTTGATGTAACTAAATAAGTTTTTCTCTATTTAGTATTACTGTAATGTTCTTGCATCGTTAAATTAATCTAATCGCAATTCCTCACGCAAAAGAGCCTAGCTCTCTTAGTTTCGTTCTTGATTCCTCAACAAACTCATTCTAAGTGAGCTGCACTACGCAAAAGATGCAATATTTACTAGATTACGGCAAACTATTCCTAGAAATATAGACTTCTAGCTGCTCTACCAAGTTCTAAGGACTTTAAGCATTTTCCAATACTCAAAACCTAACAAAGCATATAAATGGGTGATCAAGCCACAAATATGTAAAATAACACAGTTAGAAGCAGAGAACACTAGCAATAACATTAAATAAATAGTTAGAAGTTTTACATCTAGAGTGCTCAGTGGAAAAACTCCCCAACAATGAAGTGTTTAGCGCTCCATTAGCAAGGAAGGCTTAATACAAGAGTGAAAATGATGTAGGAATGAAAGGAAATGGTAAAAATGTGAAGAAAATGTCTTTTCTTTAGCCTTGGTGCCTTCTTCCTTCTTCCTTCTTTATTTCCCTTTCTTTCTCAGTGTTTTAAAGACTTTTGGGCTTCTCAGCTTATGAAGGCTCGCTCAGTGAGCATGTCTTATTGAGCGAGAGTTAGTGGCTGGGCGCTAAGCGAGCTTGGATGCGCTAAGCGCAAGAAGAGACAACATCCTCACTGGGTGGGCTGGTTGTGCACTAAGTGTGCTGCTCTCTGACTTAACATTCTCTAGGGTTTTGTACTTGCTTAGCGAGCTGACTTTCTCGCTAAGCAGATAAGCCTCGCTTAGCCAATCTGCCTTGCTGAGCGAGCCCTTCAGTAACATTTCAAAATCTTCTATTCTTTTAGCCTAAAAATCCAATTAAGTTCAACATTGGTCATCAAAATGGAGTTTCAACTGTATAAATTCACACAAGAATAAATTATTTACAAATCTCACAAAAGAAACCATAAATTAGAGGTACATTGTTATTTTTTATCCTATTTTTAATGCATTTAATACTCATGAATAACAATTAACAGAATGGAGAAGGATGAAAGGTGAATGGAGACACTACTTCAAGGAAAAGATGAGTCAAGAACAAGTTCACCACCATAGGAACTCATGGATAAGAGCTTGAAGGTAGGAGAAGATGAGTGGAGGGAGAAGGAGAGAAGGAGCAAAGAATTTTATGCCTCAAACGAGGTATGAACTTTTGAAGTGTAATCCTCAAATGATCAAAGTTAAAAAAAATGCGCACACAAGGCCTCTATTTATAACCTAAGTGTCACACAAAATTGGATAGAAATTTGAATTTCTATTCAAATTTCGCTTGAATTTGAACTTATGGAACCAAATTTGGAGCCAAAATTTCACTAATTATGATTAGTGAATTTTAGTTATGGTTCATCCTACTAATTCAAGATCAAGTCCAAGATTCTCCACTAAGTGTGCTTAGATATCATGAGACATGTAAAACATGAAGGACATGCACAAAGTGTGACTATATGATGTGGCAATGGGGTGTAGCAAGCAAATGCTTACCTCCGTTTTAAGATGGTCCAAAATTTAATTGGATTGGGCTTCTCCCAATTCAATTAAATTTATCTCCCAACACACATACATCAAATAGTACACTTAATATGTGAAATTATAAAACTACCCCTAATACAAAAACTGGTCTAGGTGCCCTAAAATACAAGGGTTAAAAAATTCTACATTACTAGCATACCCTCCCTATACTATGGAGCCCTAAATACAAGACCCAAAAATAATGAAACCTTAATATAATATGTACAAAGATAAGTGAGCTCATATTGAGCTCATGGGCCCAAAATTTACCCTAAGGTTCATGAGAACTCTAGGACCTTCCCATGGAGTCTTCTCTCCAATGCCCTTAGCGGTAGGATTGCATCAATTCAAATTCAAGTAAACATGCAAATTCAAATACATGGGAAATTGAAGAGCTCATTCCAAGACATGTATAGAAATTTGTAGAGCACTTTCCAAGGCCTTGGAATTGGTTCCTTTGACCTTGAGATTTACACACTTCACTCAGGAAATTGAATATTAGAGTTACAAGGAGCTTTGTGAATGTAACTCATTCGTTGACATCTATCACTCACTCTTGAAGGAAGACACACCCTTCTCCTATAAATAGAGAGACTTGTGAAGAGTTGGAGTATCCCATCTCATCCTATCCAATGAGAAGCAAAGCAAGAGTGAGATTGAGAAAAAAAGGTTCTTCTATTCTTCTTTAAGAGAAAGAGAATTATAGTTTCCGCCACACTTGGTGAGAATTGAAAAAAATTGTAAACCATCCTTGTTGGATGAGGTTGAGAGGTATTCTCTTATATTAAGAGAGTCATTATAATCTTACTTTTAAATAATGGAGATATTTACTGGCTTGGTCCTATGGTTTTTACCTTTCACATTGAAAAGGTTTTCCACATTAAAAATTCTTGGTGTCATTTTTTTACCATGTATTCTTGTTTTTCGTTTTCACTAAGTGCCTATTTTGAGTCTACAGAGAGGGAAATAGTGCTGGTGTTTCCCAAGATGGAAGAAGTTGTCACTCATGATGGAGATATGCTCAAGCTAACCGCAGAAAATTATTCCTATTGGAAGCCGATGATGGAAGACCATCTGTACTGCAAGGATTTGCACGAGCAAATCACCAATGAGAATAAACTGATGGATAAGAAGGACAACAAATGGGAGCTCCTTAATTGGAAGTTTGTAGCTATGATTCGTAGGTATATTGACCGAAGCTTGTTTGAGCATGTATCTACTTATACCAATGCGTATGAGTTATGGACAAAGCTTGAATCTTTGATTCAAAAGAAGGCGCCGAGGAATAAAGCTCATCTTGTCAGACGCTTGGTCAAGTTGGAGTATATGGAGGTCAGAACATTATTGAACATCTTAACACCTTCAAAGGTATTGTTAACCAATTAAAGAATGTAGATATGAATATAGATGATGAATTACAAACTCTTCTACTCCTCAGTTCTCTGCTTGAGAGTTGGGACATATTGGTTGTCACTCTCAGCAACTCTGCACTAGATGGAAAGCTTAGCATGGACAATGTCACAGATAGTTTGCTAAATGAAGAGTCCATAAGAAAAGAGAAAGACTTGAGTAATTGTTGAATCAAGTGGCCTCAGAATAATTAAGTAGGGAGGGTTGAATTAATTATTCCTAAACCTTTACTAATTAAAAATTTACTCTTCCAAGGCTTTTACTATGTTGTTAAGTAAATGAAGAATAGAAAAGAAACTTAACCAAAAGTAAAAGCAAGAATTAAAGTGCACAACAGAAATTAAAAGAGTAGGGAAGAAGGAGACAAACACATAAGAGTTTTATACTGGTTCGACAACAACCCGTGCCTACATCCAGTCCCCAAGCGACCTGCGGTCCTTGAGATTTCTTTTCAACCTTGTAAAAATCCTTTTACAAGCAAAGATCCACAAGGGATGTACGCTCCCTTGTTCTCTTTGAACAACCTAGTGGATGTACCCTCCACTAGAACTGATCCACAAGATATGTACCCTCTTTTGTTCTCAGTCAACAACCCAAGTAGATGTACCCTCTACTTGTACCACAAAGGATGTACCCTCCAATGTGTTAAGAGAAAGTTCTCAGGCGGTTAGTCCTTCGAAACTTTGTGAAGGGGGAAACAAAAGAATTCTCAGGCGGTTAGTCCTTTGAAAACTTTTGTTTATGTGAAAGGGAAGAATCAAAATAATTCTCAGACTGCGTCATTTTGAATTCTTTGACAAGGGAGAAGGGAGACACAAAAGAATTCAGGCGGTTAGTCCTTTGTTCTTTTGAAAAAGAGAGAAGAGAGACACAAAAAGAATTCAGGCGGTTAGTCCTTGGCGAATTCTTTTTGGCAAAAGGAGAAGGGAATGAAAAAGATGAATAACACAAGTTTTTGAACAAAGAACTTTTCTTGGAAGAGAAAGTTTTGAACAAAAACTTTTAGAAAGATGAAGAGAAGATGAAACCAGAAAGTTCTGAAAGAAATGAAAGAAGATGTTGAAAGATAGATTGAAAGATAGAATGGTTGAAAGAGATGATGGATCTGAATGTGATAATTGTAAATGTTTCATGCCAAGGTCACATATTTATAGTTTCTTGATGACTCAAGTAAAAACTTGTAACTCTTGGCAATTCCTTTAAAACTAATCACTTAAAAAGATATGACTTTTGAAAGAAACTTCAGAAATAAGTCACTTGAAGAAATGTGACTTTTGGAAATGAATTTTTCGAAAACAATCACGGGTAATCGATTACCATAAAGGTGTAATCGATTACACATCAACAGATGTGACTCTTCATTTGAATTTTGAAAATCTTAATGTTTTAAAACCACTGGTAATCGATTACTATAATCTGGTAATTGATTACCAGAGAGTAAAACTCTTTGGTAATGATTTTGTGAAAACTTCTTGTGCTACTCAATGTTTTAAAAAACTTTTTAATACTTATCTTGATTAAGTCTTCTCTTGATTCTTGAATCTTTGAGTCTTGAATCTTGATCTTGATTATTCTTGAATCTTGATTCTTGATTCTTGAAATCAAATTTCCTCTTGATCTTTGAAGTGTTCTTGAATCAATCTTGAACTCGTTCTTGAATGTCATCATCTTTGTTATCATGAAGTGATCTTGACTTTTGAGCTTTTTGTCATCATCTTTGTTATCATCAAAACACCTTGAATCAATCTTGATTCATCATGAAGCTTGCTTCTACAATCTCCCCCTTTTTGATGATGACAACTCTGAAATCAAGAAACACATAGACACACTTTTTCCTAGTCCACTCACATGAATTCTCCCCCTTTGTTTTTGAGTTTATGCTTCACTTGAAATTAAGTTAATTACTTATGTGAGTTCTTGATTTATTCCCTATTTCTCTCCCCCTTTGGCATCAACAAAAAGCCAAAGTGCGTAACAAGTATAAGACAAACATATACTATTAATCATTCACAAGGCATACATTGAAGAATATATACCAATCATGAAGCAAGAAACATGAATAGATCAAATATATAAAAACCACATAGTCATATAACATAATTCATAATTGTTCAATCAAACCATGCAAATAAAGAAATACTAAATTGTTTAAATGTCATAATAATATAGATTATTTGGATAAGTCACTAGCATCTAGAAGTCATAATTCTCTTCTAATGTTGTAGAAATAATCTTTAGTTAGTGGTTTTGTGAAGATGTCTACAAGTTTGCTTTTAGTATCTACAAATTTTAAAACACAATCACCTTTTTCCTAAGACTAAGTGCTAATTGACTACCTACACTTACCAAGATGAGTTTTTATTAACATAGAAGGTTATATCAAAATAATTTTATTTGAAATACAATATAATAATTTTGAAAAGCATAAAAAAATATTTTGAACAATCAATCAAGTAATTCAAACATATCAAACAAGAATTATACAAGGATTGAAGGATATAGATCACAGGCATTACCAAACATTCAGATTTGTTAAAGATAATTTTAAAAACTTAGAAAGTTCAAAGAACTCAATCAATCATGTAATCATAATTTTCTCTGAAACCTACATGCTCAATATCTTTATCATGCTCATGCTTGATAACACATTTTTCAGAATCAAAAAGATACTTTATATATGAAAATTCTTATATAAAAATAAATAAATATAACATAATGGATTTTGAAAAACTTTATGAATGAACCTTAAGCAAGTAATTCACATATCATATTAAAAATTATGCAAGAATCATACAAGAGATATAAAACCATACATAACCATTCATAAATGACACATATCACATTAAAAATTATGCATAATCATTTTAAATATATATATATATATATATATATATATATATATATATATATATATATATATATATATATATTCAATCATATCAAAATAATCAACACAAATATTGAAGAATAATAATCATAGACATTATCAAAATATTTAAAAGGAAACTTCATGCTTTGAGAAAGAAAATTAACTTAATCGAAACATATAAACACATTCTCACAATTTCAATCAATCAACAAATATTTCAAATTAAACTAATTAAATTATCAATCAACTAACTATACACAATAATTTATATTCCAAAAAAATATAATTTTAATTAATTTTTTTTAATTTCAATTTTAAATTTCAAATTTCAAACTTCAAATTTCAAATTTTAAATTTCAAATTTCAAACTTCCAACTTCCAATAACTTCCACTTCCAACTTTCAACTTCCATTTTCAACTTTCAACTTTGATGACTGAAAATGGAAGCAAGCTTGTGCTGAAGGAAGTAAGATGTGTGCCTGAGATTTGTTTAAACCTTATCTCAACAGGAAAGCTTGATGAAGTTGGGATGATATACCAGTTCGGTGCTGGTAGATGGAAGCATGGTCATTGCTTGAGGTAAGAAGGAAGACTCCTTGTACATCATGGAAGGAAAGATATACAAATGGAAGATGAATGTTACTCAAGATACAACAAAAGAATTATGGCACAAGAGATTGGGTCACATGAGTGAGAAAGGTTTGGAGTTTCTAACAAAGGATCACTTTCCAAACATAAAGGGCCAGCCACTTGAATCTTGTGAAGACTGTCTTGCAGGTAAAAAGTGCAGAGTGTCTTTCCAAAGATCAGATGAGGCCAGAAGGAGAAAAAAAATCCTAGATCTTGTCCATTCAAATGTTTGCTCAATGTCTGAAAAGTATCTTGATGGTGCCCAATACTTTGTTACCTTCATTGATGATCACTCAAGAAAGGTGTGGGTCTATCCGTTGAAGACGAAAGGTCAAGTTCTTCAAAATTTTAAGGAGTTTCATGCCTCAGTAGAACAAGAGATTGGAAGAAAGCTCAAATGCTTGAGATTAAACAATGGTGGAGAATATAGAGGCCTATTCGAGGCATATTACAAGGCTGATGAGGTACAACATGAGAAGGTACCTCCCAAAAACTCCTCAGTTGAATGGATTAGCTGAAAGTATGAATTGAATAATTACAGAGAAAGTCAAATGTATAATTTCCCATTCAAAACTTCCCAAGACATTCTGGGGTGAAGCAGTGAAGATTGCAATTGATTTGATCAATTTGTCTCCTTCAAGACCTTTAAATGGAAATATACTAGAAGAAGTTTGGTTTGGAAAGAAAGCCTCTTATGGTCACTTAAGAGTCTTCCGGTGCAAGGCTTTTGTCCATATTTTGAAAGATGAAAGAGCAAAGCCTGATGTTAAGGCGAAGGAGTGCATATACCTTGGTTCACCAAGAGATGAACTTGGATTCAAACTATGGGATCCTATAAACAAGAAGATTGTTCAAAGTAGAGATGTGTTGTTCTTCTAAGATCAAACAATACATGATATCCAACGATCTAAGAAGTCAAAGCCCATAGTGAGAAACTTCAAGGGAGAGACTTTTCTAAAAGAGCCAAAACCCACTCAGATGATAGAAACCGATTAGACAGAGCAACCTCCTAAGATAGAACAACTTGATCAGATGTAGTAGAGTCAGATGGAGCATCCAACTCAAATGATGGTAGAATCAACAATGGAGACTGTCTAGAAGGAAGATGAATCCCAAGTGAAGTGATCAATAAGAGTCAGACAACCATAAAAGAAGTATTTCTCTGATGAATATGTCAATCTCACTGATGATGAGGAACCTCAAAGTTTTGAGGAAGCCATTGAGATAGATGATAAAGAAGAAATGCAGTCCCTAGTTGAAAATCAAACATATGATCTAGTGGAGTTACCAAAAAGAAGGAAAGCATTAAGAAACAAGCGGGTGTTCAAACTCAAGAATGAAGACAACAACTCAAACCAAAGGTACAAGGCTTGCATTATGGTGAAAGGATGTAACTAGAAGAAAAACATAGATTTTGAAGAAATCTTCTCACCGGTGGTGAAGATGACATCCATTAGAGCAATTCTTCGTCTATCTGCAAAACAAGACTTGGAGGTTGAACAGCTTGATGTCAAAATGAAATTCTTACATGGAGACTTAGAGGAAGAAATTTATATGGAGTAACCAGAAGGATTTGTAGAGCCTGGAAAAGAACACTTAGTGTGTCTCCTGAAGAAAAGTCTTTATGGTTTAAAACAAGCTCCAAGACAATGGTACAAGAAGTTTGATCTCTTTATGGCCCAACATGATTTCAGAAAAACCTTGGCAGACCACTATGTGTTTGTGAAGAACTACAAGAATGGTGAGTCCATCATACTCATATTGCATGTTGATGATATGTTGATTGTTGGAAAAAATAAAATGAAGATTGATGCTTTCAAGAAGGCACTGAGAAAATCTTTTGCCATGAAAGATCTTGGTCTAGTAAAGAAGATTCTTGGAATGAAGATCTAGAGATCGATCCAAAAGAATGCTTTGAATATCTCAAGAGGACTACATTGAGAAGGTTCTTGAAAGGTTCAACATGCATAATGCAAAACCAATGCATATTCCTCATCTTGAACATTTCAAATTAAGCAAGATGCAATGCCCAAAGAATGAAGAAGAAAAAGAAGAGATGAGCAAGGTGCCTCATTCGTCTGGTGTGGGTTGCCTTATGTATGCAATGATTTGCACAAGACTAGACATTGCCTATGTTGTAGGAGTTGTGAGCATATTCCTATCAAATCCATGAAAAGAGCATTGGAACACTGTGAAATGAATACTGAGGTTCCCCATGTTCCATTCACACTCTAAACACATTGGCATCTGTTATCATTGGATACTCTTAGTCGCTATTCACGACTAAGTTTTGTATTGACTATTTGTATAAAAATAGCGCTTTACCTCCAATTTATAGTTCATTTTGTAGGAATTGTACATATTTTCATGTTTATTATGATTTCATACAGTAGATACTCCAATTTTGTGAATTAATGTAGAAACCACTTCAGTTTCAGGCTAAAAGAAGAGAAGGTTCGAGTAGCTGATGTCTTGCTAAGCGAGGCATATGCGCTTAGCGAGTGACATCTGCTAAGCGAGGCATGCAGCTCGCTTAACGGGTTGGGAAACCGTAGAAGAGGATCAGTTAGAGATGTGCTCGCCCAGCGCGCCGCCAGCTCGCCCAGCGAGTTGTTTGTCTCTTCTCGCGCTTAGCGCGCCCAACTCGCTAAGCCAAAATTCACTTACTCTCGCTTAGCGAACAAATTTCACTAAGCAAGCCTTCAGAAGCTGAAACGTCAAGGAGCCTTTAAAACACTGAAGTTGGCAGAAACTAAAAGAGGGGAGTCGAAAAATAGAGCAAAGGGAGAAGCTGAAGTGACAAAAATTGAGCTACCAAGAGAGTTTAGGTTAGAGTAGTGAGATTAGGGTTCTAGAGGTTGAAGGAGACATCCTCAACCCTTCGTAGACATTTTCTTCCACTTAACCTCTGTTCTTCCTTGTATTGAGAGTTCATTTCTTGTAATGGAAGGCTAAACCTCTTGGTTGGGAAGTTCCGTTGAACCCTTGATGTAATACTCTTTCACTATCTATTTAATGTTGTTTTTTTTGTGTTCATGGCTTCTATCTATGCTTATTTTTACATGCTTGTGGCTTGATCACCCATTTGTATGTATAGTTAGGATTGTTAGCATTGGAAAGTGCTTTAAAGCCTTAGAACTTGGTAGAGCAAGCTAGAAAATTGTATGTCTAGGAATGGAGTGCAGCGATCTAGTCCATATTATGTTGTAGACTTAATGCAACTCTTTTAGGCTGAGTTTGTTGAGGGATCAAGGACAAGGTTTAAGGAGAGTTAGGCCCATTCACTAGAAGGATCTTGGTTTGGGTAATTTCTCAGCATAAGAACACTAGGATAACATTAAATAGAGAAAAATACATAACAACATCAAGGAAAATTCAGTAGAATGACCCAACGCTTTTTTACTTGACTGTTTTTACTTCTCAAACTTTGGATATTCAGTTTGTATTTAACTTGACTTTATAAAAAAAACCCAACTTGATATTTATTTAGCTTTCAGTTATACAAATGTTTGCGCACTGAATGTACAGTTTCTGAGTGAAAAAAATTCCCTGTGGACTCGACACTCGGTCTTACTGTTTTAATATACTACTTGTGCGAATTGGTACACTTGCTGACCACTCGAACTAGTTTTTGGCGCCGTTGCTTGGGAATTTCTTTCCACTTAGATAGTATAGTTCAGTTTGTAGACATTTATTCTTTATTCTTTGATTGATTTTGTGAATAGTAAGTTAGGATTCATTTTTTTTCTTGACTTGGTTAATTGCTGCTCTGTTAGTGCTTTTTGTATGCGAGGTAATTCTTCAGCAGGGAATTTAGCTCCATTAGATTTGGAGATAGAAGTCACTTGCAGAAGAAACAACACAGAGAGAAGGAGAGAAATTTTGCAAGAAAGGACAGCACAACCAAGTTTAGAGGAAGCTCAATCATCTGAATCATCTTCGACATTTCCAGATTTAAGGGAATCTGAAGTAGATGCGTCTGAAGCACATATGATGGCTGAAGATCAACCACGGAGGGTGACTCTTGAAGATTATTCTAGCTCTACCGTGCCACAGTTCTTTACAAGCATTGTGCGGCCGGAGGTCCAAGCTCACAACATCACATATCCTTATTCCTTGATCCTGTTGATCCAAGGAAATTTGTTTCATGGTTTGCCAAATGAAGACCCTTACGCACACCTGGCTACATACATAGAAATCTGCAACACAGTGAAAATTGAAGGTGTGCCGGAATATGCAGTAAGACTTAGCCTGTTCTCATTTTCTTTGGCTGGAGAAGCCAAGAGGTGGCTGCACTTGTTCAAGGAAAACAACTTAAGGACTTGTGAAGAGGTTGTAGAGAAATTTCTGAAGAAGTATTTCCTTTGGTCCAAGATAGTTGAAGGCAAGGCAGGTATCTCCTCATTCCATCAATTTCTAGATGAATCCCCGAGTGAAGCGCTTGAGAGATTTCGTAGCTTGCTGCGGAAGACACCAACTCATGGATTCTTCGAGCCAATTCAGCTGAACATTTTCATAGATGGTTTAAGGCTGCAGTCCAAGCAGTTATTGGATGCTTCTGCTGGAGGAAATATTAAATTGAAGACTCCTGAAGACGCAATGGAACTTATTAAAAATATGGCTGCTAGTGATCATGCTATTTTGTGTGATAGGCCACATGTACCTACAAAGAGAAGCCTGCTAGAGCTTTCTTCACAAGATGCATTGTTGGAGTAGAACAAGCTGCTAGCTAAGCAACTAGAATCATTGACAGAGACACTTAGTAAGCTGCCAATCCAATTGCAAGCGACTTAACCTTCCCATTCAGCAGTTATGCAGGTTGGAGGTTGTAGCATATGTGGAGGAGCACATGAATCTGGTTGCTATATACCACTTGATGCTGCTACAAAGGAAGTGAATTATATAGGAAATTAGCACAGACCAGGGTTTAATGCAGGTGGATTTTTAGGTTACCAGCAAGGGGCCAATTTTAATCAGAATCAAGGGCAGTGGAGGTCTCATCCTGGGAATCAATTCAACAAAGACCAAGGAGGACCATCCAACAGGCCTCACAATCAAGGGTCTAGCCTGTACGAAAGGACAACCAAGCTGGAGGAGACTTTGGCTCAGTTCATGCAAGTTTCAATGTCCAATCACAAAAGCACAGAGTCAGCTATAAAGAACCTGGAGATTCAAGTGGGATAGCTAGCTAAGTAGATAGCTGAAAATTCTTCTGGAGGTTTTGGGGCCAATACTGAAAAAAAAATCCCAAAAAAGAATACAAGGCTGTCATAACCAGAAGCAAAACGGCAACCATGGTGGAGGATGAGAGGAGGAATAGTGATGAGCAGGAGTTGGAGGATGAAGGAGAAAAAGAAAAAGAAAAAGATCAAATGAGGGAGAAAAAATAAATGGAGGAAAAAGAAGAAAAAGAAGAAAAAATTGAAAAAAAGAGAGAAAATGAGGAAGAGAAGAAGACAAAGAGTGGGTTGGCCAGAGAAAAGAAGAAGGAGGTTGTCCCATGTACAGGGAAGGAAGCACCATACCCTTTGCTGCCATCCAAGAAAGACAAGGAATGACACTTTGCTCATTTCCTTGATATCTTCAAGAAATTGGAGATAACTATCCCCTTTGGAGAAGCCTTACAACAAATGCCACTCTACTTAAAGTTTCTTAAAGATCAGCTGACCAAGAAGGGAAAATATATCCATAGTGATAATATTGTGGTGGAGGGAAACTGCAGTGTTGTTATCTAGAGAATCCTTCCACCTAAATACAACGATCCAGGGAGTGTCACAATCCCTTACTCTATTGGTGCGGTGTCAGTTGGGAAAGCCCTCATTGACTTGAGGGCCAACATTAATTTGATGCCTCTCTCCATGTGCAGAAGGATAGGAGAGCTGGAAATCATGCCAACAAGATTGACATTGCAGTTGGCAGATCGGTCTATTACAAGGTCTTATGGCGTGGTAGAAGATGTTTTGGTCAAAGTGCGACAGTTTACCTTCCCTGCAGGTTTCGTGATCATGGATATTGAAGAGGATGTTGAAATCCCACTGATTTTGGGCCATCCCTTCATGTTAACTGCCAATTGTGTGGTGGATATGGGGAAAGGTAATCCAGAAAGGGGTATAGATGATCAGAATATCACATTTGACTTGTTTGATGCAGAAAAGCACTCAATTGACCGGAATGTTTGTTCTAAGATGGATAAAATTGAGAATGAGATGGCTCAAATGGTTAGAGCCAAGATTGCACAAGTCCCTTAGAGGTAACATGCGTCAAGCTAAAGATGTTAAAGAAGCGCTTACTAGGAGGCAACCTAACTTTTTCCTTGTTTTCTTAATCATTGTTTTTGTACATCATTGCATATAGCTAGGTTTTAACTTGTTTGTGATTGTTGGAGTTAGAATCAACATGTTTTTTTGTATGAAAAAGGGGTTGGCAAAAGCTTCTCTGAAGCATTGGATGAGAAATAACTTAGAAATTTTTTCAGTCATCCATTCGCTCAGCGCGCCCTATGCGCTAAGCGGATCATACTTCATGCGCTGAGCGAGTAGTCACTCGCGCTAAGCACACCAACCCCCACCCATTGGCTGAAGGGGTCTCGCTAAGCGAGACAATTGCGCTAAGCCCAAAAACTTCTCTGGAATTGCAATTATTGGAATAGGGCTAAGCGAGTCAATTCGCTAAGCACAATATTGCGTCTCGCTAAGTGCGTCTGTGTGCTAATCGCTAATCACTCTCTGCCTGGACCTCCATGTCAATTGGTCTAAGCGGGTCATACCCACTAAGCCCAAATATCTCTTTGGAATGGCATTGCGCAAAGCGAGACCATCTCGCTAAGCGCAACCCCACTACTGCATCTTGAGACATTTAATTCGCTAAGCCGGACATATCCCGCTTAGCGGAAGTTGCAGACCAATCAGAGCTGCAGAACTCACTAAGCACGCATCTGTGTGCTAAGCCCAAAACCTTCTTGTGTTTTCTAATTCTCGAATTGGGATAAGCAAGTCTGTCCCGCTAAGCGCATGATTTTAAAATCTGAAAATCCAAACATCACTGAGTGCTCACATAGCGAGTCACTCGCGCTAAGCGAGACAGTTGAAACTGCCAAAAATAACATATAACTGCCTTAGGCAGTTACTTTTGGGCATAAATTTATAACTCTTCCCCATCATTGGAATTTCTTGCTTGCATTCTGCACTGTGCATTTTGCTTCCCTACTTCTTTTACCCTCATCTCTGCTCATTTACCTAAAAAATCCAAGTAAGTATTCATTTCCTTCTTGTTAATTTCGTTTTTGAACCCTAGGGACAAATTTGCTTGCTCTGTGATTTTGATTGTCTATTGATATTGTTGTTCATTTCTTAGTTGTTTGATTATATGTTGTTAGGGCTTTAGTTTAGCATATAATGTAGGTTCAATTGATGGGTTTTGCTTAGATTTCCTATGCCTAAAAGTGGCTAGGAAGTTGAGGCTTCGAAGCCCCAATTTTTCTGGAAATTTCGATGTACTCGCTAAGCGAGTTCATCAATTTTGGATGAATTTCTGGGTTTTCTGATGAACTCGCTAAGCCGGCCCTGTCCCGCTAAGCATGTTCATCATTTGTGTTTAAATTTATGCTTATATATATGAACTCGCTAAGCCACTGCACTTAGGCTTAGCGAGCATTTAAATTCCCAGTTTTAATTTCTGAGTTCGTATGAACTTGCTAAGTCGGCATGCCGCGCTAAGCGAGTTAGTTTAGTTAGGTCAGACTCCTTGAGGCTTTTGGTATTCTGTTTGCGGCTGAGTGAGCCTCGCTCACTAAGCCACCATGCCTCTGAAAGTATGAATAAGCCTGGGCTAAGCGAGTTTGTATTGCTAAGCCCAAGGTAATTTAGTGTTTTGAAAAATTGTTCAGGCGCTAAGCGAGTCGTACTCGCTAAGCATAATTTCTTTACTATTTTTTAATAAGGCTTAGCGAGCCTACTCGCTAAGCCAATTAAGTTCCTGTGGTCAAGTTAGGCTAAGCGCCCACTGGCGCTAAGCCTGCATAGTATGTCGCGCTAAGCGAATCATACTCGCTAAGTGCAATTAGCTCTCTGTTGGAGAATAAAGCTTAGCGAGCCATGCTCGCTTAGCCACCGTGTTGTGTTAGCTAAGCGAGAGTGTCTCGCTTAGCCAGAGTCTTTATTTCATGTAGTCGCTCTAAGCACGCTCTGTGCATTAAGCGTATCCTATTATTTTCTGAAGGCGCGCTAAGCGAGTCTGTCTCGCTAAGCACCCAGTCTATTTTTCTGTTTTATTTTTTCTGCTTTCAGTTTTGAATAAAATTTGTCTAATTTCCTTTCCTGTGATTCTTTTGATGCAGATGGCCTCTAGGAAAAGGAAATCAACCGCCTCCCGACCTCAGGAACCGTACGACACTACCAGATTCATCTCTGAGGTCACTTGGGAACACTACGAGCAGAATGTTCACTCCCGAAACATCCTTCCGGAGAGGAACGTTAATTTATTTGTGACAGAGTATGATGAGTTCCACCGGGAACTCGAGAGGAGGTGGTGGTATAAAGCCTTGACCAGGCAGCCTGATGGTTGCATTGACGTGGCCCTGGTCAATGAATTTTATGCCAATTTAAATTTGATGAGGAGGTGATGGTCACCTGGGGAGGTCAAGGTGAGAGGAAGACTAATTAAATTTGATGGGGAGATGCTGAATGCCTTCTCCAGTGGTTCTGGAGCCAGGGGAGCACTACACTGCATACACCAGGTTTTGCCACACGCACCCAGACCCTCAGGAGCTTGCTTCCAAGCTTTGTATTCCAGGGCAGGGCTTTGTTCTTAACGTTGAAGGAGCACCTTGGAAGCTCCTGAGGAAGGATCTCACCATGCTGGCGCCAACCTGGAGTGTCCTCTCTTACTTTAACCTCGCCCCCACTTCTCACATGTCTGATTTGATAATGGACAGGGCGAGGCTAGTCTACAGACTCGTCACGAAGATGGACATGGACGTGGGCTCGTTTATCTCTGGATAGATATCATAGATGGCCCAGTCCAACTCCTCCAGGCTCGGCTTCCCTGCCTTGATCACCGCCTTATGCATCGCCTGGGGAGTTGTTCCAGATTCTCTGATGTTTGAGTCTCTAAGCCTTGCCATTAACTGGGCATATATCCGGAAGAATTGCTGGAACCCGAATAATCCAACGATCACTTTTCTGGGGAAGAATTGTTCGAGTCTCTTAACCATTTTTGTCACCATTTTAATTAGTGATTAGCCTTAATTGTCAAATTAATTATGCAGTTTTATCATTTGGGCCTACTGGATTAATTTTGTGTTTTTAATTTAATCACTAATTAAAATGGTGACAAAAATGGTTAAGAGAATTATAAGCAATTGGGCTTGAATCCGGAATTGGGCTTGGACTTGAAGAGAGCAGACAATTTTATTCTACCAAATCTTATCTTATCCTGATTTTATCTCATCTAGATATTATTTCATCTAGATTTTATCTTATCTTATCTTATCTAGATTTTATTTCATCTAGATTTTATTTTATCAAATCTTATCTTATCTTGTCCAGATTTTATTTTATTAATGGGCTTGGACTTAAAACAGATTTGTAAGCTTTGGGACTGAGAACCTATATAACAACACCAAGGTTTTAGTTTTAGGAGTCCTTTTCATTTTGGGAGAAAGAATAATTTTATGTTTTGCAATTCCAGTTTTTACTATTCACGTAGCAATAAAATTTCATTTTCTGCTTCAATCTGCAATTTTGTTTTCTACTGATTAATGGAAGGCTAAGTCTCCAGCGTTGTTTTCTCTTGAGGATCAAGCACAACTCTCTTTGAGGTTTTATTATTACTATTGAATTCTGATCAGTTTTTCCTCTTCACCAATTACTCTATATTTGTTGCTATTAATCCATGCATGCTTAGTGCTTGATTAATTGTCTCTGCGCTTAATTTACGTTCATGCTTAATGATCATTTTCGTTCATGATTAATTGGTGTATATGTTGCTTAATCACATAATGACTGCCCTATGTTAAATTTCACTTAGTAATTTAATTTAGGGTCGGATTAAGTGGTTGAACTGATAAAGGATAAATTCTCGTAACCTAGGATAACAAACTTGCTTGTGAATCAAGGGGAAACAACGTGTTTTAATTATGATATTTTCTAATTAAAATTTGCTCGTTGTTTAATTTACAAAAACAAACAACCCCTCCCCAATTCGTTACTATTTTATTACTATCTGTTATGAACATTTGGTTGACCATTGCTCATAGGGAGACGACCTAAGATCACTTCCTAGATACTACATTTTTAATGTTTATTTGATTCGGGTACGGCCTCGATCACTTACCCTATTCATGAATGATGAATCCTTTGCACCCATTTTGAGCTTAAATCTGATTGATTGAGTTGAACCCTAAGCCTGTTGAATTATAACCTCCATCTACCTTTCTTTAGGTTGTAGGAGAGTGTTTACGCCTCGGTGTTACTTGTTAATATGGATGCGTAAATCTAACCGGCAAGTGTACCGAGTCGTGCAAGTAATAATAAAACGGTAAGAACTGAGTATCAAACTCAGGGAACTTGTTTCATTTGGCAAAGCATCATTCAGTAAGCAGGCATGTGTGCAAAGAATTGATTATCATGAATTAAAAACAATTGTGGTTTCTATTCTAATAAAAACAGTAAATGTGAGCAAGTGGGTGTGAAAACAAATATGTAAAAGCGTTGGGTCCTCCTACTGAAATACTTGATGCAATTAAATGTATTTCTCTATTTAAGGTTATTCCTACGTTCTATGTTGAGAGCTAAAATACCAAACACCGATGTCTCATGAGTTTTGACTAATTTTAATTAAACCTCGTTCTCAGATGTCTCTTGTTGAACTTAGCCTAACCGAACAGCGTTATGACTACAGCATAATAAAAAATAAATTACCGCACTCCGTGTCCAGATTATACAATAACCTAGCCCTGTTCTATCTGGTTCTAAGGATGCAATACATTTTCCAATGCTAAAGCTGCTAACAGCACATACAAATGGGTGATCAAGCCACAAGCATGTGATAATTAAGCATGGATAAAAAAAATGAAAACATAAAAACAACTTCAAATAGATATGATAAGTATTTACATTAAGTACTCAGCAGAATTTTCCAACAAAGGATTTTACCCCTCTATTACAAGGGAGCACCTTTCACAAGTAGGAGAAGGGTTGAAGAGAAAATAGCAGATTACAAAGTAGCGGGGATGTCTCCTCCACCTCTAGAAATTACTCCTAAACCTAAAATCCTCCTAAACCTAAAATTACTCCTAAACCTAAAATTTTACCCCTCTATTCTAACCTAGAAATTACTCCTAAACCTAAAATCCTCCTAAAAGCTAAGGTTTTTGCTTCCTTACTTTGCTTTTCGCCTCTATTCTTCTGCCAAGCTCTCAGTCTATTCAGACCCCCCTTTCTTTATCTTCACTTCAAGCTTAAAAAGGGTTTTTTGTCCTCGAAGACGCGCTTAGCGCCATTTTCGCGCTAAGAGCAAGTAAGTGAACTTTGGCTCAGCGAGCCAGGTGCGCTTAGCACAAGAAAAGACAAAAAATCTCGCTGGTCGAGCTGGTGACGCGCTGAGCGCGTGCTGACGAGGCAGATTCTCTCCAAGATTCCTCTTACTCGCTAAGCGGGCTGATGTCTCGCTTAGCGGATGAATCTTGCTAAGCGCATGGACCAGGCTTAGCGAGACAACAACTTTAGCACCTTCCAAAATTTCTCCTTTTTACCTGAAATTGAAGTGAAATTTACATTAATTCCATGAGGAAGGTCTCTACTGAGCAAAAATAAAAACTAAACAAGAAATATTTACAATCCTACAAAAAGAACCATAAATTGGGGAAAATATATACATTTTGGAAAACTTTTCTATACAAAAGTTAGTCATAAAAGACGACTAATAGAGAGCATTATGGTTCAAAGAAAATTTGTTCCAAATTTGGGGGAAGGTATTGGGTAATGATGATTGTTGTAAGACAAGCAGCAGCCACAAAAAAATTGTATCAAGAAGCAGTAAGTAAAAACTGCAAAAATAAAAAAAGAGAAGAAAATGAAAGTTTCAAGAATAAGCAAAGTTTGTGTGTGTTGTTGCTTAAGCTAAGTGTCTTACATGATTGTGACATTTCAATAGAAGCTGGGAATAAAAGGAAAAGAGTTTATCTAAGGATGAATGCTCTCCTAGAACCTAATTTTTGCATCCTAGAAAAATCACGAATTGTTTGTAGCCCAGCCTCATTACAAGCCAAGAAAGTCCTTCAGATTCAATTTGTGTGTTTGTGATTGTATGGCATGAGATGAAATGCAAAAGTTGAGATTTGTGTTGGTTGTTGATTTGAAGAATTACCTTAAACACTTGTGCTTATGAGAGAAATAGTGACCGTGAGGATTAGGTTTAATGAACCTTCCTTGATACCTGTCTTGCTTGCTAGCTTATTTCATTTGTGCTACTTAGTAATCATGTTCATATCTTTGAAGTTCTGCATATCTTTATGAAGGGTTGTTGGTTGATGTATTGCTTGCCGCTTATGTTCATGTGATTGATTGTTTTGGAACAAACACATTTTTGGTTAACCATTGTGATTTCTATCACTTGAGGACAATTGAACTGTTATTTCTTTGCTTGAGGACAAGCAAAACTATAAATTTGGGGGAGTTTGTTAGTCGCTATTCACGACTAAGTTTTGTATTGACTATTTGCATAAAAATAGCGCTTTACCTCCAATTTATAGTTCATTTTGTAGGAATTGTAAATATTTTCATGTTTATTATGATTTCATATAGTAGATACTCCAATTTTGTGAATTAATGTTGAAACCACTTCAGTTTCAGGCTAAAAGAAGAGAAGGTTCAAGTATCTGAGGTCTTGCTAAGCGAGGCATATGCGCTTAGCGAGTGACATCCGCTAAGCGAGGTATGTAGTTCGCTTAGCGGGTTGGGAAACCTCAGAAGAGGATCAGTCAGAGATGTGCTCGCCCAACTCGCTAAGCCAAAATTCACTTACTCTCGCTTAACGAGAAAATCTCGCTAAGCAAGCCTTCAGAAGCTAAAACATCAAGAAGCCTTTAAAACACTAAAGTTGGCGGAAACTAAAAGAGGGGAGTCAAAAAACAAAGCCAAGGGAGAAGCTGAAGCGACAGAAATTGAGCTACCTAGAGAGTTTAGGTTAGAGTAGTGAGATTAGGGTTCTAGAGGTTGAAGGAGACATCCTCAACCCTTCTTAGCCATTTTCTTCCACTTAAACTCTATTCTTCCTTGTATTGAGAGTTCATTTCTTGTAATGGAAGGCTAAACCTCTTGGTTGGGAAGTTCTGCTGAACCCGTGATGTAATACTCTTTCACTATCTATTTAATGTTGTTTTTCTGTGTTCATTGCTTCTATCTATGCTTATTTTTACATGCTTGTGGCTTGATCACCCATTTGTATGTATAGTTAGGATTTTTAGCATTGGAAAGTGCTTTAAAGCCTTAGAACTTGGTAGAGCAAGCTAGAAAACTGTATGTCTAGGAATGGAGTGCAACGATCTAGTCCATATTATGCTATAGACTTAATGCAACTCTTTTAGGCTGAGTTTGTTGAGGGATCAAGGACAAGGTTTAACGAGAGTTAGGCCCATTCACTATAGGGATCTTGGTTTGGGTAATTTCTCAGCATAAGAACACTAGGATAACATTAAATAGAGAAAAATACATAACAACATCAAGGAAAATTCAGTAGAACAACCAAATGCTTTTTTACTTGACTATTTTTACTTCTCAAACTTTGGATATTTAGTTTGTATTTAATTAGATTTTAGAACAAAAACCCAACTTGATATTTATTTAGCTTTCAGTTATACAAATGTTTGCACACTGAATGTACAGTTTCTGAGTGAAACAAATTCCCTGTGAACTCGACACTCGGTTTTACCGTTTTAATATACTACTTGTGCGATCGATACACTTGCTGACCACTCAAACAGATACGAGAGGTGTTGGATGAGAAGAAACTAAAGTTAGAGAAAATCCATACAAACTTTAATTGGTCTTATATGATGACCAAGACAATAACAACCAAGAAGGTTGAAGACTGCTGTCAAGGTGTTGGTATAGTGGTGCACACCATTTATGTCGGAAGGGAGAGATTTATTGGAAATTCCTTCATAATTAAGGTTGGTTCAAGTTCAAGTAAACATGTAAATTCAAATACATGGAAAATTGAAGAACACATTCCAAGACATGCATAGGAAGTTGTGGAGCACTTTCTAAGGTCTTGGAATTGGTTCCTTTGACCTTGAGATTTACACACTCCACTTAGGAAATTGAATATTAGAGTTACAAGGAGCTTTGTGAATGTAACTCATTCATAGCATCCACCACTCACTCTTGAAGGAAGCCACATCTCTCTCCTATAAATAGGTAGACTTATGATGAGTTGGAGCATCTAATCTCATCCCATCCAAAGAGAAGCAAAACAAGAGTGAGAGTGAGAAAAATAGTTCTTGTATTCTTCTCTGAGAGAAAGAGAGTTCTAGTTTCCACCACACTTGGTGAGAGTTAAGAGGAATTGTAAAGCATCCTTGTTAGGTGAGTTTGAGAGACATTCTCTTGTATTAAGAGAGTCATTGTAATCCTACTTTTAAATAGTGAAGATATTTTCTGGCTTAATCTCGTGCTTTTTAGCTTTCACATTGAAAGGGTTTTCCACGTTAAAAATCCTTGATGTCATTTTTCTAGTCTTTATTCTTGTTTTTCCATTTGCGCTAAGTGCCTATTTTGAGTCGACAGAGATGGAAATAGTTCTGGTGTTTCTCAACACAAACAAAACAAAATGATTCACTTCGCATTCCTCAAATTCATTCATTAATAGCATCCAAATTGAATATGCACTAGTTTGAGTACAAACAAAATCCCTACGAAAATTATATTCGGTTTTACAGTTTTAAAATACTACTTGTACAAATTGGTCAACTTGCCAATGAGTTAACATAAACCAAAGATAACCTTCAATCAAAACCATTTTGTCTATATTAGGATTTTAATTTTCTTTTCCATTTCTTTATAATATTATTAAACGCCCAAGTATCTATAAAATAATTGTAAGACAATAGAACATTTTAATTTTCATGGCAAGTAATTAGATTTCACAATATCAATTAAACCTAAAATGAGAATGTACGATAAATGAAAAAAAAAATTAAAAGGACTACAACTAACTCTCCTGCTAAATTAGCTTTTGTCTACGATGTATCCTGAATACAGAACAAAATTACTAATTACTTAGTTCCCCTCCTTAACTTTGGTTAATAAGTAGCTGAGACCAATTGTTAGAGCCGATGTAGAGGTCAAAGATGCTTGTAGTATGCGGACACCCTGCACAAACACGTAATTCTAGTAAGTCTATAATCTTAATTTTGGCAAATCGAGCTAAGGTTATACAAGCTTCAAACAGAATTCTTGAACTCCTTTCGCACAAGCCTTGCAATGGATTCCAAAGATTTCGTTAAGAAGCTAAACAGAACATCCACAAAGTCCTTCTCTGCCTCCACAAAGAGAACTTCGTTTCTTTATTTGATTACCACTAGTTTCAAGGTGACCTGCTGCTCAGTGTTAACATCAGCCATGGTAGCAGGCCATAGTCACGTTTCCAAGAGAGTACAAATTATTTTGTTGAAGAGTTGAAACTTGAAAATAACTTTCTTTTGTTTCCAGGAGTTTTTCTAGGCACTTCAAATATTTATATTGAAAATACAAAGTCATTTTCACTCTATTTTTAATGAATCGTTGTCTGTAAATGTGCATTTTGAACAGAGATTCAAGGATAGGAAACGAACGAAGAAAATCATATCATTTTATTGCCACTAAAAATCTTTTATTGGAGTGTTTCAACTGTAGTATCCATTGGCTTTTCGCTTCCGAATTAATCTTGAAAATCATGTGCCATTTTTTATAAAGTCACTTTGTGTAATGAAACGATTTGATTGGGAATGTGAATGAAAGTAGTTTCAAGGAATGTGCAATTTAAGTTTAAAATTTGGCATTCAAATTTCAAAAAAATTGAAACTTACCAGTGTATGTTTGAATTAACTCAAATAAAGGAATTCAATAATCGATAGCAGAAGGAACCTAGCTTACCTTTTTAAAACCGAAATCTTATAACTATTTCAACGAGAAATTCCAATTCTAAGTTTTATGATTTTCTTTTTCATGCAAAGCAAGTTAGTTAAGAGACATCCACTTGTTATTTGAGAAAAAGAAGATTACTACTAGGAGGGATTGTTAATCACGCTTGCTTAGACAGAACCACAGAAAATTTTGGGCAAAGTAAGCCGAACCACCGCCCAAAGGTGCATTCAGAATATTTTACACGTCGAAACACAACAAAATATATGATAAAATATTGTCCAACAAATAATCTCAAGTATCACAATAGAATTTCCATGGCTCTAATAAATGTAAATACGAATTCTGCATCACCGCTGACCCTAACCTTAAACAAGATGTAAAATAATAATTGGTCAAATCTTATCCTTCATGCTTTTTGTGATTTGTTTGAGACCATTTGTCAAAGCAGATGCTGAGGCCAAGGAAGCTTTTAGAATGGCCCTTTCCTCCAAGTCAGAGAGGGGTACTTGTGAATTGTGACCTATTTAGATATGAAACAGCAGAAAGGGATGACATTGGAGTCACAACCAAGTCATCTGCCACCATGAACATGATGGTCCTTTGGCAAATCCTTCATGACTCACACACAACTAATGATAAACAATCGAGGATATGCAGGTGAAGTACCAAGACCCACACACAACTTGTTGTCAACGTTATTGTAGGTCTCACAACCATATGCAGGAAAGCGCACCGCGCGAATTGGTAATATCTGGTTGTGGATGCTGAATTGCAGGGCACACAGAAGATTAACTAGTTGGTCTTTGAGTCCCTGTCACCTTAAATATCTGTCCGGATTCATTTCACAAATGCTCTTATATAATTTACCTATGCCGCTCAAAGAAGAGGATCCTTTGAGCATGTGCAAGACTCCTCCCAAAGGGAAAGTTAGAAAACTAAAAATGGAGTCTGCAAAATCTTGCTATCTGATTTTCTAAGCAGTACTTTCACAACCATCTTTTTAGCTTCATCGGAAGATTCCTCCGCTATCTCGGGCCAGGATCGGTTTATTCGGTTGAAATTAACAACACATGGTTTTTAACTAGGATTTAAGGTTTTTATGTAAAAATTAAATTAATTTAGGTAGATTTTTCTTTTAATATTAAGTTGTTTTTACATGATCGGGTTAATGTCACACGTATATGTTTTGTTTTCAGGAAACTTTCAACCCATTTATGTGGCATGACCCGTAAGGTGAAGAAACCACGTTTATTATTGTTATTATTACTGGGGGACGAGATTTTCTAAATTTTTGAAATAATAAAAAAAATTAAATATAGTTAGTAAAAAAAGTGACAAAATACAAAAATAAAGACTAACAATATAGAACTAGTGGAATGTTATTGTAGATTAGAATTTTTTTTTAAAGTTTAAGAAGTGGATTAAGGATAAAATGTCCAATGAAATATGAACATCAAATGAGAGTGTTTCCTTTATTATTATTAGGTTACAGAGACACTTCCGGCCTCTTTACATGCTTTAATTAAAAAGAAAAAAAAAACAATAGAAGTTAAGAAAAACTAACAATAGACGAGTAGCACATAGCTATCAGGAATGAGTAGTAGCCAAAAAAGTATATTTCTTTTATTATTATTATTATTATTATTATTATTATTATTATTATTATTATTATTATTATTCACTGAATTTTATTATGCATTGTTAATAGACTTGGATTGGTCAATCAGATTTAACTTAGTTGATTAAATAAAATGTGTAAATTATTATAAACTACTAACTAACATTATCTTCAATTCTTACAAATAAAAAATAGACTTGATTTGAACCACTTTGTTTGACCAATTGATCTAGGAAATGGACACTTAATTGGTTTTAGTCACTAAATGGAGCCACATGCAACAAATCCAATACAATCCCTTTGACTGGACAGGTTTATTGAGATACATAAAAGTAGGAGTGAGTTGCTAGGTGCACCCAGCAATATTGCTGGTGCACCCAACAATTTATTGAAATTACCATTTTGCCCTTTAAAATAAAATTATAAAAAGTGCGAATGTAATTTCCGGAAGACACTGTTTCAAACAGCTTCTTCTTCTCTCCCGGAACCTGCTTCTTCTTCTCTCCCGGAACCTGCTTCTTCTTCTCTTCTCCGTGAAGCTTCTTTTCCGCGAGGCGCGCCAAGGCTTTCTTCTTCTTCTCCGCGAACAGGTTAGTTCCCCTTCCCCTTACCCTTTGCTTGTAATGTGCAGCACTATTAGCATAGCAATGGAACCTTAGGATAGTAACCTTAGGGTAGAAGACGAGAGGGGAGAAGACGAGAGTACGCCGGAAAAAATGGCGGAAAAGGCTGACGGTGGAGTCTTCCGGAAGACCCGTTAGGGGTTCTTCCGGAAGTTCCGGAAGAACATTTTCCGGAAAGTTTCCGGAAGAAGTGTTCTTCCGGAAGTAACCAAACGTCTTCCGGAAGACTCTCGGAAAACCTTTTCCGGAAACTTTCCGGAAGAAGTGGTTCTTCCGGAAGAATTCCGGAAGACACGCTCTTCCGGAAGAACTTTCAAATTTCCGGAAGAACTTTCCGGAAGAAGTGGTTCTTCCGGAATTGTTCCGGAAGATCCACTTCTTCCGGAAAGTGGTTTTTTTGTTTTTTTTTCACTTTTTTTTTAAATTTTTTTAAACAGAAATTGTTTTGTTTTTTTTTAAATGAATTATTGTATTTATTTTGGTTATTTTGTTTTTTAGATTTTATGAAAAATGAGGTTTGGGTTTTTGATGTCATGTTTTTTTTATAATTTAAATTGTGTATTTTTACTAAATATTAATTTGTAAAAATTTAAGTTGTGTATTTTTACTAAATATTAATTTGTTTTTTTTATAATTTAAGTTGTGTTTTTTTAATAAATGAAGTTGTTTAATTTTTTTTTTTAAAATTAGGTTGTGTATGTTTTAAAATAATTTGATTTAAGTTAGTCTAATTTGTTTATAAATAAAGTTGTTTTTTTATAAAGAAAATTGTGTATATTTTGACCGAAAAAAATACGTGTTCGACATGATTTACAGATCATGGCCAGAACACGAGGTTTAGGTCGTGCCATATGTAGAGTTGTAGGCAGAGATAGACCTGCTGACGAGGATGCTGCGGATGTTCCCGAGAGGCGTAGGCCTACTGTCTCAGCCCGTAGGCTACGCGTTCATCAGATGACTACGGAGGGACGTGATATGGCTGAGGGCATCGCTGACATGATTGACGATGTCCCTGAGCAGCCTACGGAGGCACCTGAGATGCGTGCGGACGCACAGGGTGCTGATAGTGGTGAGGGGTCAGATGGTGATGATGCTGCTGAGGGATTCCCTGGTAGTCCACGTGACCCGTCAGTGCTCACATCATTTGCCGAGCATGTTGCACATGCCGTTTGGAGTGGACAGGTATTTTAATTTGTTAATTATTTGTCATTGTTGATTTATTTGTTTATGATTAATTTTTTTTAATAATTGTATAATTTGTACTTCAAATCAGGAACGTTCTAATTTGAAGTTAGTGTCACATGGGAGGAAGGTGACACTGATTGGGAGGCCAGTGCCTGAGATTGAAGGCCTGGTGGCTGCCACAAGATTAAGTCCACTGATAGATTGTTCAGTTATTACTGGCGATCCTGGACTTATATCCGCATTTGTGAAGAGGTGGCACAGTGAGACTAACACCTTCCACCTTCCTGTAGGAGAGCTGACGATCACATTGGATGATTTGTCGTCCATCCTACATTTGCCCATCACTGGCGCCTTGCACAGTTTCCACGCTCTTTCTACGGAGGAGGCCAGATTCTTGCTAACGGAGTTGCTGGAAGTGTCTGCCGAGGAGGTCAGAGCCGAGACAACACTCACACGTGGAGCATATGTACGATTAGGATGGGTTCGTGTCATTTATGAGACCAGATGTCAGGCCCGGCGGTGGATTGTCGCAGCTCGCGCTTATCTGTTGCACCTTGTCGGTTGCACTCTTTTTGCTAATAAGAGTGCAACATACGTGCATGTGGTCCACCTTGACGCTTTTCGGGACCTCGCTCATTGTGGTGGTTACGCTTGGGGGGTTGCCGCGCTGGTTCATATGTATGACCAGTTAGATGAAGCTTGTAGGACCACCACCCGACAGCTTGCGGGGTACTTGACGCTACTTCAGGTAAATTTTGTGTTTACTAATATGTTAGGTTTGATTATGATTTAAACATGTTTTTATGTTATGTTAACCTCAATTATTGTGTAGTGCTGGATCTATGAGCACTTCCCTAGTGTGCACCAGTGCGTGACTGACGATACATACCAGGAGACGTCCCCACGTGCTTCCCGGTGGTTGACGTCGAAGGCGCACATGAAGGGAATCACAGGAGCACCCTACAGGGCACGTTGTGATGGTTTGACCGTCACAGATGTGTCCTGGTTGCCGTACACGGAGCATCGGGGGGTTAGGGCGTTTCAGGAGATTTCATCTTTCCAGGGTCAGCTCAGATGGGTCCTATGGTCGTCACGGTTCGACCGGAGAGGGTGGTACACCAGTTCGGTTACATCCAGAGCATCCCTCCGCCGCCTGTTAGTGCACGATTGTCACACGATCAGATAGATGACAGGTGGATGCAGTTTGCATATCACTTACTACCTGCGGGTCAGCTTTGTCTAGTGCCTGGGCAGGTATCTGCGGATTACATGGAGTGGTTTTTCCGCATATCTCACCCATTCATGACACCGACCCAAGCAGGTGACCAGCATAGGGATGCACCAGCTGTAGACCCTGAGGACTACATACAGCCGCCCAGCCCCCATGTTCCAGTGGCATTTGACCCCCCTCCATATGTGCGGGATATGTTCCAGCCGCCCAGCCCAGCCGTGACGACCATAGGACCCATCTGGTAAGATTATTTGCGCGTTCAATGTTTTATGAGTTGTTGTTTATTTTAAATTTCATAATAAATGTTTTTAATGACTTTGACAGGATGATTACGAGGGATATGAGGCGATTGCACAGAAGTTGGAGTGTGTGCTCAACCTTAGGATAGTCACTGCAGGCACAGAGTTATATGACATTATGCAGGACTGTCTGACGATCGCGAGAGGGGGACCCAGTGCTGATGGGACGGTCAGGGCTCGTCAGAGACGCCGCACGGACCATTGATCATTGTATTTATTTTTTGTGTTGTAGTTGACATGAATATTTGTAATTATTACAGTTTTTGTTTAATATAGTTGACGTGTTTTGCACAGTTTATTATTTTATAATATAGATTATTATTCCGATTGTTTGTGGTCCTTAAGCGAAGTTTACGGTTGTTTTAAATTTATTTTTAAAAAAAGGGAACCTAGAATCATGAGTTTTGTTTGTAAGAATTTCATAAAAAATAAAAGTTTTTAAAATCATTAATAATTCATAATTCATAATTTACACCATTAATATATAAGGTCGTACCAAAAACTAAATATTTTAAAAAAATTACATGACAACGAAATCGCCATATAAGATACTACAAGAATGACTTTAAAAAAAATCCATGTTCAAGTACGCATGTTTGGGATTTTTTTGCGTGGGTGTGCCAGTGCCGTGAGACAATGGAGGGTGGCCATTTCTCATGTTTGGACGTCAAAGAACCTAAAAGAAATAGTCTCGTTCCCCGGTTTCGTCAACTAACACGTCAAAACAAAGCCTGAAAATCCAAAAAAAAATAGGAAATGAACCCTTTTTCCATGTTCAAGTACCCATGTTTGGGATTTTTTTGCGTGGGTGTGCCAGTGCCGTGAGACAATGGAGGGTGGCCATTTCTCATGTTTGGACGTCAAAGAACCCAAAAAAAATAGTCCCGTTCCCCGGTTCCGTCAACTAACACGTCAAAACAAAGCCTGAAAATCCAAAAAAATAGGAAATGGACCTTTTTTCCATGTTCAAGTACCCATGTTTGGGATTTTTTTGCGTGGGTGTGCCAGTGCCGTGAGACAATGGAGGGAGGCCATTTCTCATCTTTGGGCGTCAAAGAACCCAAAAAAAATAGTTCCGTTCCCCGGTTCCGTCAACTAACACGTCAAAACAAAGCCTGAAAATCCAAAAAAATAGGAAATGGACCCTTTTTCCATGTTCAAGTACCCATGTTTGGGATTTTTTTTGCGTGGGTGTGCCAGTGCCGTGAGACAATGGAGGGCGGCCATTTCTTATGTTTGGACGTCAAAGAACCCAAAAAAAATAGTCTCGTTCCCCGGTTCCGTCAACTAACATGTCAAAACAAAACCTGAAAATCCAAAAGAATAGGAAATGGACCCTTTTAACAATTAATTTTTTGGACCACTGAAACAACACATTCAACTTTATTATGGAAATTAAACACGCCGTAAACAGATAAAGGTTACATCAATGAAAAAACAAAAAATTAAACATCACATTCAGTTGTTTAGCGACGTCCCACTGACCTCGTCTTCAACATATTTAGTAAAGACAGCTAAAATTTCTATTGGTCCATATTTTTTCCAGTAGTTAGATTGTACTAACACCTTTAGCAGTTCTTCGTTGGTGATCAGCTCATTTATTTCATATTTTATAACCGTATCTAAATACTCAAACCGAGCTGGTTGGCAAAAAAACAATCGTCTTACCGTTTGTGATTCGTGAATTCCAAGAGGGGGAATCCTTTTAGGTGCAACTTGCTTGATTAAATTCTTCAGTTCATAGATGGTACATGTTGAAGGAATTTGAAATTTCTTAGGATTTTTTCCTGTGAACGCGCATCCAACAAATTTGTTCTGCGGTGGCATGTTCCATTTCCCGTTGTAATACAGGATCGTGTCATGAATACGAGGCATAGTGCGTTCAAGTAAGTTTATTATTCCATCTGGTGTTCTTCCAACGGTGCATAATAACTCAATCGGACCAACACAAGAAAATTGATCATTACACATTAACATTGTGTTGACATCGTCATCATTTATCAATTTGATACACTCAAAGCGAATTTGATTACCTGTATCGGTGAATGGCTTCCGGTAGTGAATTTCATCCAAAAATTGTTTGTCGGATAGCTGAAGGGTATTGTGTATTCTGGTTTTTAGGCTTGCAAAATCACACCTATTTGGTACTCGAATGGGCACCAGAGTTGAAGTTTGGAAGTAAACCCCAGTATCATTGTGAATAATCGATCCATTTGGATAAATGAAAGCCAACCTTGAGTTGACAATCGTCTGACTGCTAGTTTCTCCTAAAAATGCCATAGTTTGTGTATCAGTTGGGAGATTATTTGAAAGCAAGATAATGTGTGATTTAGTAGGCCATATATATAGATGGTTGTGACCAAGCCATTGTTTAACTTTGTTTACAAAAAAATAGGCACGCGTAAATGTGTAGTCAAGTCAGCCAATGTGTTGTCGCCAATGTGTAGTCAAGTCAGCCAATGTGTTGTCGAGCGACTGCTAGTTTCAGAATGTGTACTGAAGTCAGCCAATGTGTTGTCGCGCTCAAACTGTAATACGCATGCATGCCATTATGTGTTGTCAATTATGACAATGATGTATGTTGCACGCGTAAATGATTTTTGTTGGACCAACAATTTCCTTGCTTAACCAAACGAGTACTTGATAATATTAATTGGTTAGTAACGGGTTACAACAAATTATATCGCATAATGAATACAATTACATAAACAATGCATGTTTAGTCTTCATTTAGGTCTACATAGTGTGTTTTGAATGACATCAAGCTTGTGTATTGTTGCATTCTACTAATATATGGAATTGCCCACTGCTTTGCCTGAGAATAACAATTGCTTGACCACAACAGCGCTGGAGGCGGCAAGGGACAATGGTCTTTCAAATAAACCTGTTGTACATGAACAAACATTATATCATGCGCTGACCGTGCCAAACGAACCAGCGAAGTCATTGCATAATTGTTATACTAACTATATTCAATGTACCTGAACAAAATGATTTCCAAACACGTGACCGACACATATGATGCGGTGGCCAGAAGAGTCAGGTGGTGGTTGACTTCTAAGAGGGAAAAATGTCATGCTTTGTTGTTGGGACAACGATACAAGGATTACGTTATACCGTGAAGCAATCACATATCCCATGTCTGTTATATCCATCCACTTGTCCACACTAACCTGAATGAACCAAACATACACATGTAAGTAATTTAAACATTGTTATTAAAAAAATTAACCTAAAAACATACCTTTGAAAAGCCATCAACAAGTAGGGACAACTTTAATTGTTCAAATCTCTCTGTGCCATCGAAGAGGTTCATGTACTCATGTAACCACCTGCCAAGTTCTTTAATCAATTCATTACGCACTAACGGCCACGAATCTTCCCCCATACCTAATAAAGCGGCAATGGACCGATATCCACAGTTACCGTCCGCTTTCACATCCACAAAGTCACGAATGAAACCTTGAAAGAATGACGCAAATTGATCCAACATCGGGATGATCCTTGTTGGCTGACGCGGTTGAGAACATGATGCACTTCGTTTCACTGGAGAGTTGCTGCTTTGAACAGAATGAAAAGCATCAACATACTCCCAGTAAGACGGATCACGCTTTGTGGATGTTTGACTTCTTTTCATCGATTTCTTCGGTGCACCTTTAGTGTTCACCTTTGACGGAGGAGGGCACATAGAGTTATGATCAGGGTATGCAATTTCTCAAAGTTTACTCTTCAGAGTTACTTTGCCAGCCACATCAAGTTCATCAAACCTTTTAGATATGACCTCTATCTCTTCCTTGATGGTGACTTCCGTCTCACATAACCATTGGTCTGAAAAGCAAAGTCTCCTCCAAAAAATATGGACTGACTCCAATGGGATGCTGCCAGCAGTATACCTAGAAAGCTCACATGCACAAGGAAGGTCGTGCGTGCTTCTCATCACACAACCACAAGAAGAGAGATTGTTGCCGAGATAACGTAGACGGTCAATCTCAGAAACAATCTGATTTAAAGCATCCCTCGAAACCATCCCAAGAAGCCTCTTGTATAAGGTTTTTATATATACATGGCCAACCACATGCGTACTGGTTTCAAAGGATGCTTTAATTTCGACGTGTTGCAGCGTGATCATGTTGTTCATGGCATCCCAAACACTACATAGGTCTCCAACGCTATTTTGTAGTACTCTTTTGAGAGCCCAATGAGCTGATTCAACCCTATATTTAAAATACACAACAAACATGAAAATATACAACAATTAAATACCATTTAATACTAATCGTTACTAACAAATAAAATCAGTTCTTAATACCTGTTTGTTGTTGTGTTGCCTAGGTGCATGACCTTATTCGTCCGTGCTGTAATAAATTTTTCCTTGTGGGGGATAATCCATGTGTCGTTAACATAGTCAATGAACATCGGCCAAGGCGAACAAGCAACTTGAAACTTCTGATGTGACTCATGGAACTCGTGTTCGGACGAGCAATCAACCAAAGTACCCCAGCTATCCATTACATAGTCCCACACATTTTTTTCCCCGATTAAATATTTGCACTTCGCCTTCACATTCTTATCGATATGAAACCTGCACAACAAATTAGTAGACTCGGGAAACACAGTTTTCACTGCATTCATCAGTGCTAGGTCTCTGTCAGTGACAATAACAAGAGGGAGGCGATTGTGTCTTAAAAATAGGCCTTGAAATCGTTCCAAAGCCCATACAATATTATTAACATACTCAGCCTCCAGATATGCAAACCCAGCAGAGAATGTCATCGTCGTTGGTGTCACTCCAACAAAGTCAAGTAGTGGGAGTCTGTACTTGTTTGTTTTGTAGGTACTGTCTATAAAAAACACCAGATGACATGCATTGCATAACTTTACTGCATCTGGGTGACACCAAAACAGATCACGCACCACAACTTCATCCTTCAATCTAAGCCAATGAATGTATTGATCACGTTCGAGAAGCTTCATTAGATGCTGCATTTCGGTATCAGCTCCTCTTATTGAAGAACGATATGCACTTCTTGCATTGTAAATTTGCTTTATCGTGGTGCAACTGTCGGCATTGTGTTCCTTCAACATTAGCAAGATGTTTTTCGGTTTCACCATCGACTTTGTCATATCAGCAATAATTTTCTTTTCTTCCTTAGTCAATCGCCCGACGTATGGATGTCCAACTAAGGACTTCGCCAATTCATGATTGTGAATCCCACAAATCAACTTCACCATCCAACCTTCCCCTCCATGCACTGGTTTCCCATGAAGCCTGAAGGGACAACCACATTTCCTACTCCCGGTGTCTTTTCTAACGAATTCTTTATTTCTACACTTGTACGTACCACTCCTTTCACACCCAATTAAGACAAATGAACTTCTTCCTCTGCTACTGGTCTCTGTGTCAGACCTCATAATCACTGCAACAAATCCATTTTCATGGGCAACTGTTCGAGCCCATTGCAAAACATCATCTCGAGTAGCGAATACCTACAACGCAACCCTAACATTTTAATTTTCATACAAACCATTAATTCAACCAAATGACTCAAATTATCTATGATTACCTGAGACGTATTAAAAGCATTTGAACAATCCACATGTGGTTCATTCACCCCACATTCTTCTTGATTATCATAATCATAATCCATATGAACTTCTTGTGACATCGCAAAGTCATACCTCCATTGATCTTTGTCCATCTTAAGGACATATGCATCATACACAAGTACATTCAAATTATCATATAACTACATCCAAAAATTTACTACACCTTAAATAACAAAAACATTAACAGCACATATGCATCATACACAATGTATATTCAAATTATCATAAAACCACATCCATAAATTGACTACTTATTAACTAACAAACATAGTAAAAACTAATACAAATATATTCTAAATTTATAACTATATTATTTACTTAAACTAAACTTATCACTATAATAAACAACTAATAAAACATTTTTGTACCATTATACATTTAAGTTACCTAAATCATTTAATATTATACCATTATACCTAATTAATCCATTATTAACTAACAGAAATATATATATATATATATATATATATATATATATATATATATAAATTATCAAACAGAAATAAAAAAAATGCTAATAATTTTCCGGAAGTTACTAAGACCCATTCCGGAAGAAGGTCTTCCGGAAGTGTTTTCCGGAAGCACTTCTTCCGGAATAGGCCTTAGTAACTTCCGGAAGAAGGTCTTCCGGAAGTGGTCATTCCGGACCTTCCTCCTACTGTGCCTAAAATTTCTTCCGGATATAGTTTTTACTGCTTTTCTTCTCTAAAAACTAGCCGGAAAACGAAAAAAATACTCATAAATGTGTACCTCCGACGAAATAGGAAGAACAACCACTAACAAAACTTCAAATACGGAACACGGGACCACCAAATCTTCAAATACTTCACGGGACCACCAATGGAAACTGCAAAAGGGACCACCACCGGAACAACAACAAGCAACCAAAACCAAAACGGAAGAAATAAAGCAGAGAAGAAAGCGCAGTAAAAAGAAGCGTGAACGCGTTAATTTAAAGAAAATTACACAAGGGCAAAATCGTCATTACATACGCATTAAATATTATTTTATTTTTACTTATTATTATAAAATGAAAATTCTTTTTTCTTCATTTTGTTATAAAATAATAAAATTTTATTATACTAATAAATAATTTTGTAATAGAAATTAAATGTTATCATAATAAATAATTTATATTTTTAATAAAATTTACGAATTAATTAATTTTTATGGTTTAAATTATACTAAATTGTCACACAAATTAATATTTGACATGCGCGTAAAAAACAAATTATAAATATTAGTCATAATTACGTTCACTAATTATTTTATAATAATATTAATTATTTTATAATTTAGTTTATCCATTAAAAGTAAATTATTACAAAATAAAATATTTTTTTCAAAAAAACTAACCTCCGGAAGAACCTTCTTCCGGAAGTTTCCGGAAGAACCTTCTTCCGGAAACATTCCGGATGACGTTCTTCCGGAAGTAGTTTCTGGGTACTTCCGGAAATCACAAATTCTTCTTCCGGAAGAAGGTTCTTCCAGAAAGAGATTTTCCGGAAAGTTTCCGGAAAAAATCTTCTTCCGGAAGAAGAATTGCTGAAGGACAGTTTCGCCACTTCACTGTTTGCTGGGTGCCCCAACAATAATGCTGAGTGCACGTAGCAACTCCCAAAGTAGGAATGTACACTGTGAGTCTTTTCAATAGAATACTTTCAAAATTGAAGCAAGTTAACTAAATAGGTATAGTGTTACCAATTGGAGAAAACACACGTCTCTTCATTCACGATGGTTAAGGAACCCACCATAAAATTAAGAAGGCAACACCATAAAGAAAACAGGAAAAGAAATCAAAAATTGGTTCCACTCGTTATGCCTACATCACAACAATTTATCTGTTTAATGAAATTTGACCCCTCATGCCAACATCCACAACAACAATTTTACATAACATGATTCAAACCCTCATTCTTACACCCACAACGCAATTTGTTTAATGTAATTTGTGTCATCATCCTTACATCTACAACCCCATCAGTTTTCTAGACAAATTGTAAATTCTCCCTTCACACGATCTCCTCTCACTTATCTCAAGAACCTCTTATAGACAATTAACATCGATGAAAATTCAATGTTGCTACCCAGGAGTCCACAAGAAATAAAGGAGATGAAGTTGATAAACAAAAATAGGATAAATCACAACTAAAAAACATGTTTTCACAATGGTTTTCTAACCCATTCAAAGACAATTTTGAATTGTTTTTGAAATCAACGTTGTGAAAAGTTTTAACTTTTTACGGTGATTCCACAAAAATTATCTTAAAAAATTATCATAGATGATCAAATAATCATTTTAGAATGATTTTTTTTAAATAAAAAATTTAATAAAATAATAAAGATAATTTTTTTAATAAAATAATACATATATGTACGTACCTATAAATTCAAAAATAATAATAAATCCCTAATGTTGACCTCCGAATTAATTCTTACAAAAAAAGTTAAAGCATTAGATTCGATAGTCAATACCATTTTTTTTTCTTCTTTTAAAAATTGAAGGACGTACACCAAAAGAATCAAGATCTATTTTTTTTTATGATTTGTCTCTATGAAATACACCCATACAATAAAATTAAACATGTAGCTATAAAGATAATGTATGGCCCTAGTATTAAATTTCAGACCTCTGTGCAGGAAAGGAAAGGGAATTTTCATAGGTATACAGAAAATAACAACGAGAATGTTCAGACATGTGCATATGCAGTATTTTTTACCTCTTTTATCTTTTAAAATTAAAAATACAACTTAATTGTAGTTCTGTTTGGATATTTTTTGACATTGTTCTTCAATTAAAATTAAAATAAATTTTTACTTATTATATATACACATAATAAAGTTTTACATTAAAAGTTCAGACAAAATTTTCAATTCTAATTAGCAAATTATACATACAGAAAAAATACTTCAAAATTTACACAATTCTTTTTTCATTTTTTTTTCTCTCATGTTAGTGTTTGTTTTAAGCTTATGATCTTCCAGCAAGAACATGTTAACTGATTTCAATAAGTTTCACATTTAAGCTTATGAACAAATTCTGATTTGATAAGAGCTTATTGAATAAGAAGTTAATTAATTGTTTACCCAAATGAACTCTCGAGAGACTTTGAAACATTCTGGCATTTGATACACAGAGGTCCTATGTCAAGAAAAGAAATGGAACTTCTCATGTTGATTTTAGGATCTATAATTTGGATCTCTGGCAGGTTACTCTTCTTCTGCGAGGTTGTTGATACTCATGGGACATAATTCTTTATGTATCTGCGGTAGAAATCTTTTGTGACCAACGGACATTGGTTACACTTCACACTTTGTTTGAAAATGTTGTTAACAGGACTTCTCTGAGAGGTGAGAGGTAAATATCCGCAATTCTTATGAACGTTCCCAAAAAGAACCTAACAGTGCTTAAATGCATTTATAACATTGCAGGCACATGTAACCAAATACAGAATTGCGGATATTTACCTCTCACCTCTCAGAGAAGTCCCGTTAACAACATTTTCAAACAAAGTGTGAAGTTTAACCAATGTCTGTTGGTCACAAAAGATTTCTACCCCAGATACATAAAGAATTATGTCCCATGAGCATCAATAACCTCGCAGAAGAAGACTAACCTGCCAGAGATCCAAATTATAGATCCTAAAATCAACATGAGAAGTTCCTTTTCTTTTCTTGACATAGGATCTCTCTGTGTGTGTGTATATATATATATATATATATATATATATATATATATATATATATAAATTATAGTAGATTAATACATTAAAATGTTACAATATATAAAATATTATAAGTTATAGAATTAATATCCATGCATAGCACTGAGACACTATGCTAGTAGAAGAATAATAATATAGAGTTAATATTTCATTATACTCCTGATAAAAAAAAAATCATTATTCATGCTCTATATATCAAGCTCAAAGAGGAGAGTGATTACATATCTCGCAATTCAAGAGCTAGACTGAGGTGATCTTCCAATGATGATTTCCTGTGCTCTGTATCAGTAGGGTATACCTGCAATGTCTTAAATACATAAGTCAGTACGTGAATTAGAATCGTGGATTAGGGAAAAGAAGAAAACATACTTTTAGATGATTAAAATTTGAGCTTTTTACAACCTTGTTTCTTCCAGTGGTGATCAGCAAAATTTATATTCCTCTGATGCTTGATACAAGTTTAGTATAGTCAACACTCATTCTGTATTGGACTTGTGTGAAAATTTGAACCCTTGCAAGTGCCCTATTTTCTTCATACGGAGAAGTAATGTGTCAACTATGCAGTACTTTATTGTTAGTAGTCTTGAAGCTGTTAATTTTTTTTTATCAAGAGATATATTATCACACTACATCATCTTGCCACTTAGAGCAATTGTTAACTTCATGAGGTGGGTCTACGCAAGTTCTTCACTCCATTAATGAAATGTGGACTTGTTAAG
Organism: Glycine soja; assembly: GCF_004193775.1. NCBI lineage: Eukaryota > Viridiplantae > Streptophyta > Magnoliopsida > Fabales > Fabaceae > Glycine > Glycine soja. The sequence continues at coordinate 46,597,296 of NC_041019.1, read as the reverse complement.
AGTTGTTACACCAAAACAAAAAGAGCATACAATTTGGACTTGTACCAAACTAGAGTTAAAATTAAAGGACAATAATATATGTCTTTTCTTGACATAGGTCCTTTTCTTTTCTTTTCTTGACCTAACCTGAGTTTACTGAAAGCTTCCCGCTGACAGTCCCACGCTTCATCAAACAAAATTTTTTGTGTTGAACGAGTTCAGTATTCTTCGAAGAATTTGAAGACATGGCTCAGATAAGAAAATCTGAGAATGTTTCATTGAGTTAGAACTTAGAAGCTATAAGCTGTCTTTGTTGATTTTCCACGGCCGAAGTTATCTTCATAATCAAAGTTCTAGACAACCAAGGATGGGTCATGGGTAATTGATTATAGTGGACTATTATTCTTGTGCATACAGTTTGAAGGTCAAATTAACGTTTTCATTTCTCATTGATAATCCAAAGGTATAATTACCTATCTATTTGTTATTCGTAACTTTTAAATTTAATCAAACTCTTCCCCCGCTGTAGTGTGCTTGAAGAAAAAAAAAAATCTTTGACACATTTGGTTGCAAGCAAAATACTTTATAGTGCAGGGTAAATGATTTAGAAATTTATAGTTAATCATTAGAAAAATAATAAAAGTATAGAATTAGACAAGGAAAAGCATAAACTACTGAAAAGTAAAAACCTTTCCCACATGCCGTCAAATTCTTTTGCAGAAACCAAAGTCATTATGTAATTTTAGATTTAAACAAAAAGAGTAAAAGAAATCAAATCAATACTCTCATTTCTAGCCACTCTTAAACCCTAAACCAACAAATGACATGCCAGTATCACATCCACAAACACAAATTCTATGCAAGTTATCTGCTAGAAACACGTCATCAAGAGGCACCGGAATGGGTCCACCGTTATAGCTCACACTCCTCATTTCTAAGATCCTGAAAATTCTAGAATAGCGAAAATCACAATTTGTAAAAAAACAAAAAACAAAAAAGACACATTTAATTTGCATTTTAGCAAAGAAGAGAATGGGGTTATCCCACAATGCCGGAATGAATGTCGTCAATTTTAGATGCGAGCTCTACTCCCTCTAGCCCTCGCCCTCCTCTTCCCTTTCCACAACCTCCACCACTTGGGAGCTTTGTTCCCTTTCGTCCTCACTCTCGTGGTTGGGCTCGTCATCTCTATCGCCATCGCTCTTGATTTTGACCTTCCCATGGCCCTTCACCTCGCCCTTGCCCTCCTACTCCCCCTCGTCTTATATAAAAGACAAAAACAATATTTGACAACGACAACAGTTTTAATAAAATTGATGTCGAGTGTCTTATTTCAACATCAGTTTTTATTAAAATCATTTTTAGATAGACATTTCAAAGACGATTTTTAAATACCCGTCTTTGAAAAGTTGGAAATATTTACAAAAATATCATTGCATAGGATTTGACGTTGGTTTTATTAGAACCGTCTTTGAATATGTATCGTAAAAAAGCATTTTTGTAGTAGTGAATTAATGCACAGAAACAGAAGCTAAGTCGAATTAAGAGATGGTTTCATAGAATAAAAGTAAAATTAAAAATTACCAAAAAAATAAGAGGAAGAAAGCAAGCATCAAAAAGAGGATAATCAAATTTCATAAAGAAGAGTGTTGAAAATATGTCTTCAAAATTTGGTGCGAAAGGTGGTTTGTGAAGGCCTGAGAAGCTCAAATTTGCAATGGAAAAGCGTGAGAATACATAATAACGAATTTGCAATGGATTTGCTTGAGAAGAATAATTTTATGACAGAAATGCTTCTTAACATGTGTTACCTTTCTTATGTAAAATTTGGCTAAGTTATGAAACTCATGTTTCGATGAACTTTTCTTGAGAGAAACAAAAGAGTATATTTAAAAGTTGTGACACACTCTACCACGACATACCTATAATTAAGAGAAAAAGAATCATAATTTAATTAAATCAATTTTATTCAAATTAATTAATTCATCTGGGTAAAAAGATCACATTCGTCTCACTGTTACCAAATAAAACTTATTAAAAACATCTTCGGCTCAAAACAAGATACTTCGAGTTTACAAAAGAACTCAAGTTAAACATCGAAATAAAATAAAGTAAAATACATGTTTGGAACATCATGCAATTAAAATAGAAACTCATGTCCCAATATCACATCCTATCAGAGCATTGTATCCTATGGTCCTCTAACACAAGGTTCGAGATCATAGTAGATCCTAACACAAACGACACATAGAGAGTGAGTTATCACATTTCTATATAAAATATAGATAAACAAAGACATCAGAAAAATGCATTATAAAAATATATATAACATTACTCAATACAATCCGCGTTACTTCACCACTTTAACATTTAAAATTCATTTTTCAATCACTAATCACATTACACATGAATCACACACTTGAGTCATGACGTAACAACACTCACAAATTTTATAATAAACAATTCATAGACGTTATGCAACAATTATACTAAGACTCAAACCTATATGTAATATGATACCATATTAGTGAAAAACCACAATAGGGTGCTTAGGAGTACATAACAAGACACCCCACACAATGAGTATGTTAGGTCACTCTCACTAAGCAAAATCATAAGGTGATCAGTTAGGGTCATTCTGTTTTGTGAGAATGCTCAAACCATATGGGATCAACATAGGCTTAGAGGAGCATTCAAACCAAGTGTATTTATCCCCAACACTTAAACTTTGAAGAATCTGTTAGGGCATCACCTTTCTGATTCAGGTCCAACCCCTAAAACAACTTTTGCACGCAAACACTACTCATGAATTAAACAATACCGATAATCTCACACTAATGACAATCTAAAATGATTGACTACATGGCCGACTCTTTTTCGAACATGGGATAATTCGAGAAAAGAGGTATAAGTTTCGAGACTTCAACACTCTATCAATCCTAGTCCACTCGTGACTCTCGATAATACATGATTTACCTAACTTCGAATCTAGGTATCTTCCCTCAAAATGATCTTCCTCACTTCGGTATACTTGACTCATAATTGTCACTTAGGTTCAAGGGGTTCTAACAGTTTCCTACCCGATACTAATTGGGTGCTAACTAGATAAGGAAAAGTAGACAACTTCTCACTTCCCTAAACTCGTTCAAGCTTAAGGTAATCTTGATACACCTATACTCATGCCACTATATAACTTTGCACTTAAGGTAGAGGGTTTGATTGTTGTTTACGATAACTAGGGCATTGGTCACATCAAGGGTTTCCTACTCAAGCTCCAACTACTAAGCTAGCTTTAATGATTGAAACTAGCTAAGCTCACAACAAGATTCTTAAGAATTCATCCTATCTCTTCTACCTCAAATTCAACTCCTAAGGTTCTCACAACGTATCAGACTAACAGTAACGCCTCCAAAACATGAAGGTGAACACCATGGCTACCCATTCTAGATCTTGCATAGGATAAATCCTTTCATGAGTCTCGAGCTATCAAGAAAACATAGGTCACTACTTGGCCTCCTACAAGCACTCCTCTAAACTTAAAACCTACTTAGGATATTTTACTACTCTCCAACAAGGACATACTCAGCCAAGGTAGCACTCAACTGGTTACGGTGACTAACTTACTTAAGATACTCCACATACTTAAATCTAACTTGAAACGCATTAAAACACTAATCAATGAAACCAGTACAAGAGCTAACTTAGGGTGGGAGATCATGTCCATGCATCCCATGAACACATAGGGGCATCGATCTTGTCAAGACATGACCAGGTATACGTAGAGGCCTTAACACGTACTGAGGTAGTCATCGGAGCATCCTCAAACTTTGTCTGGATTAAAGGTAAAGAGAACTAAAATCTACCTAACTAATCATACAACTATTACTCACTCTCAAACCCCTCTATGATCAGCAAAGCAACACCCCACTAACAACCTTACATTCTTTTAAGATTTCACATTAAGCCTCTTAACTACTGCTTGTAACTTTCCCAACTACTCTATATTCTTAAACAACTTTATACCATGCATACATCTCCCAAGAACTAAGGTTATAGGTTTCTATGGGTACTATACTTACAGGATTCTCAACTCACACTTAGGTGGTAAACTAAGCACATCCTCAAGGAACACAAGTATGACGCTCAAAGCTTAACTTCCATCTATGATTAACAAGGTCATGCATACTCAGGTGTTTTCTATCAAAAAACCTTAATGTGATTGGCAAGGGCAAAGTCTCTCTCTATTCGTAACAGAAGTAACAACATGACAAATAATCAAGCAGTTAAACAAGATATGATTGGAAGATGAGCAGCCTATAACAAGATTAACACTCAATTGATTAGGAGACAATAATTTTAAATCAAGTATGATCACTTATTCAGAATCAAAACAAATATTCCAATTGAATTCTAGAAACGAAAACATGACCACAATGCACACACATATGGAGACGTCAATAATCGCTTAATTATGACAGAAGCATCAGTAATCAAACAGTTTGACATAGGTTCATAACACAAAGAATGAATTATACTCGGGCTTGCAAGTGTAATTGAGTTACTTGACTTTGACATGCAACACAAAGAAATGGATTGTATCGAAACCGAAAGGTACGATCGAAATAGTATTCCTTATGAAATATATCTTGATATAGGCCATCGAACTATAAGGCATTAGCATTGCTACAAACAAGGAATCACAAACATTCATGCAACAAGTGTAACATCCCAATTTTCGTAAACTAGATTAAAAAAGATTGTTATTTATAAATAAATAGAGTTTTAAAAAAAATGATGAGATTTTATAAATAAATAAATAAGGAGATATAATTATTAATTAAAATAATGATTTGAGAGAAAATAAAAAGGGTATTTTATTTATTTGTTTGATAGAGAATAAAATAAAGTTTATTTTTATAAAATAATAAATAATAAATAAATAAATAGAGTAAATAATAGGTCGTAAATGCCCCTAGCTATAAATAGCAACATGCTAGGTCAGTTTTCAGACTGACTCCTCAGTCTCCTCTGCCTCACAATTTCGTTTCTTCTCTCTTCTCCCAAAATCCTCTCTTTTTCCCGCAGACCACCTAACCTGTCTCATAAAAACAACGTTCTCAGACTCGTTCACCGTTGGATTGTCGTGAAATTTGAGCACTACGTTCGCAGCCCAATTCCGAGAATTCTCACCGTTGGGAATTTTGATATCATATTTTAGCTGAGATAAATACCTTTCACATTGTAGCCTTTTCCTTTCCCGCAGAAATCCAAAATGGTCTCAGTAAAATTAAGATCCCGGTTTCGTTAACCGTTGGATTTTGGTGAAATTTGGAGATGTTGTTTGAAATTCAATTTCGCACACTTTCACCGTTTGGATTCGTGAGATAATGTTCTTGGAGGGAGAAAAAGGAATCGCATGAAGACAGTACAAGTGGAGGCTTCAATCTCTTCTTCGTCTCTCTAACGTTTGGGAATTCTATCAGAGCAGTCGGAGGAATAACTGGAGGAATCTCAGAGAACCGCTAGAGATGCTGCTATCGTTAGCTGAAGACACGTGAGTCCGCTTAGAGGTAAGGGATGAGTTATTCACAATTGGGGATTAGTGAGAACATGTGTAGGGATCCTTAGAGATATCAATTGGAATGGGTTTTTGGGTGTTCTTGCAATTTTTATGTTATCCTTTTAATTATTACAGTGAATTATATATGTTTGATGAATCAGTTGATGTCCCAATGAGAAATTGCTATGAAATTGATGTGTTCTTGTGTTGAGTGTGAATCCCTTAGAAAAATTAAGCTCTTAATATTATTCAATGACTTATTTTATACAAATTATTATCTTGTTCTAATTTTTCTATGACGATGATCAACATGTTATGTGTATATAATTATTGTAACACTAGAATAATAAATTAAAGAAAATTATAAGGTTAATGTCTAGTGGTAATTTCTTTTGATGTAATATTAAATTAATTGTTAAAGAAATTCTTTGATTAAAAAGAATGTAGTTTAATTTACTATATACATATACATATGTATGTTTTGTACCATGCAAATATTATTATTGTGTGATGTGTATAAGTTATAAGGTGTAATAAGTTATTATAATGGTATTATAATATTATAGTGAATATTGAGTAGTACAAAGTTGAATGTGTCAATTTGCGAGATACATGTAAAAATGAGATGATTGATGTGATATTATGAGATGTTAAATTGTGAGCATGATATTTGATTGTGAATAAGTGTGTGTGTTTGACACTTGATGTGACAATAATTATATTGTGAGCTATGAATTATACAATAACCCGACCAGTGTTATCTTGATAAAAACGTTGATGCGCAGTGTTTAAGAGAAAATGTAGGTTTCCTATTCAGGAACCAATGTTAAATTGTAGCACAATGTGTTAAACGTGTTTGAAACACGAGTGTGAGGTCGGGGGTATTGTATAATTCATGAGCAGTGCTTATAAATGAAATATGTGATGGTGGATTGTGACATTATGAGATGTAAAATTATGAATGAGTTTTGATTGTAAATAAGTGTGTGATTAACTCTTGATGTGACATTATTTGTGTTGTAAGCTGTGAATTGTACAATAACTCGACCAGTGTTATCTTGAGAAAAGTGTAAATGCGCAGTGTTAAAGAGAAAACGTAGGTTTCCTATTTAGGAACCAGTGTTAAAGAGAAAGTGTAGGTTTCCTATTTAGGAACCAGTGTTAAATTGTAGCGCAATATGTTGTACATGTTTAAAACACGAGTGTGAGGTCGTGGGTATTGAATAATTCACGAGCAGTGTCTGTGTGCTAAAATGATTTTAGGGGTTGGACCTGAATCAGGAAGGAGAGGCCCTAACGGACTCTTCAGAGTGTAGGCCTTGGGGGTCACCGGGTTTGAGTGCTCCTTTAAGCCTATGTTGATCCCATATGGTTGGAGCATTCTCGCAAAACGTCGTGACCCTGACTGGTCTCCCTATGATCTTACTTAGTGAGAGTGACCTGACAAACCCATTGTGTGGTGTGTCTTGTTATGTACTCCTAAGCGCCCAGGGTGGTTTTTCACTGACATGGTACCACATTACATATAGGCTTGAGTCTTAGCATAACTGTCTCATGCGCTTGCTAATTGTTTATTATGAAATTGAGGTGTTATTATGTCTTGATCAGAGTGTGTGACTCTTGTGTAATGTGATTGATGATTGAAAAGTGTGATTGATGGATGAAAAGTGAACCTTGAATGACAAAGTGGTGGAATTACATGAATTACGTGTAAGTAAGTTTTATTTGGTTTATATGATATGTATATCTAGTTGTCTTGTTTCTCTATTAGTTAGAATGTGATAACTCACTCCCGGTTTGTTGTTTGTGTTTGGATCATGTGATGATCTTGAACTTTGTGTTCGGGGGAGCAGATGACTAGGTGAACTGCGTTAAGGAATATTGTGTTGAAGGACGTCGAGATACAACGCTCTGATAGGATGTGACATTGGGGTATAGGGTTTTATATTTATTCTATGAAGTCTCAGACGGCCTTGTTTGAGCCGATGACTTTATTATTTATTTGGACAAGTTTAAAAATGATGTAGAAGGAAGTGATTGTGAACCTTTTATTCCTTTGAAAGGCTTGTATTTAAAAATGTTTAAAAAAAAATACTTTTAATTAATATTTGAATTTTCATTCCTTTGTTAGTATATAGATGAGGGGTAGAGGGTGTCACAACAAGGATACATAGACTCATAGGTTCCTACAACAAACATATAATGTACATACAATAAATAAGAATCAGATAGTCATTAATAGTGTATTACTGAATCACAAGGTTTATCAACCACATTTATGACTACACACAAAAGAAAGGAGTTAAGTAATTATGTGTTTACACATCAAGAGAGACATTCATCCAATGCATATATACGGTTCAAAAGTTTTTCACAACACTAATCCACACATCAAGAAATAGATAATCTTATTAACAACATACATACAAGAAGGTAATGACTCATTAAGGCATTATCAATCAATATCAAGACTACCTGCATCACTTAATGGTTTGCCATAATGTCCAACCGCACTTCACAAATTATAGAGATGGTTGATCTCATAATTTATGACTCAACAGTGGATTTATGGTATAACAAACATTGAGGATGCAAGGCACATCACAAGCATTGTTCAATCTCATTTAATCACACATAAAAAAATACAAATAATAATTCAAGTATGCTTAACAGAAGTACTCATAAGTAATCACATAGAGCGCACACCAGAATATGGTAAACACATAACACATTAGCCAAAAGGTTCAGCCTGACTCTGATACCACTAAATGTGACACCCTCTATCCCGACATACATATAATTAAGAAAAACATAAAATTCAAAATTTAATTAAAACAATTTTATTCAAATTACTTAACCCAATTATTATGGGTAAAAGGGTCACATTCGTTTCACTTTTACCAAATAAAACTTATTAAAAATATCTTCAACTCAAAACAAGGTATTTGAGTTTACAAAAGAACTCAAGTTAAGCAGTGGAATAAAATAAATTAAAATACATGTTTGGAACATCATGCAATTAAAATAGAAACTAATGTCTCAATGTAACATCCTATCAGAGCATTATGTCCCAGTGTCCTCTAGCACGAGGTTCTTTAAAGTAATTCACCTAGTCATCTACTCCCACGAACACAAGGTTTGAGATCATCATAAGATTCAAACACAAACAACACATCATGAATTATACAATACCCACGTGATGAGGACATGAGGGTTCATATCACCCCGACCTCACACTTGTTTTCAAACACGTTTAACACATTGCACTACAATTTAACCCTTCAGGTTCCTAACTTAGAACCCTAGATGCACTTTCTTTTTAACACTTCAAGTATAAGCACTTTTCTCAAGGTAAACACTAGTTGTGTTATTGTATAATTCACAGCTCACAAAACAAGTATTGTCACTTCTAGTTTTAACCACACACTTATTCACAACTACATCCCATGTCCATAATTTAATATCTCACAATGTCACAATCCACCATCACATGTTTACGTGTATCTCACAAATTTACAAATGTTCAATTTAGCACTTATACTCAATCTCAATAACAATGTTATAATCTCAAACCAACACATTATTTCACAATTCATCTCATATTCAATTTATCACTTACACACAATTTCAATTACATTTTCATGATCTCAATATAACAATTTATCACGCTAATTTAGTAAATCTTATCAAAAACACAAACAGATTATACAAAAATTTTTCTCACAACCTGGTAAGTAAAACCCCTCAAACAATTTCACATAGTCATATCAAAATCAAAGTAATCAAAATCATAGGTCAAGAACACGAAAACACCAAGAGCACTCAATTTTATCAACCAATTCACATCATGACATCAATTGGTCCCTCAAACACAACAATCTCATAATTATATCATACAAGAAGAATTACAATACAATAAACATCCCAAAATAAACCCCAATTTAATCCTCTAAGGGTCCCTACACATATTCATTCTAATCCCAATTGTGATAAACTTATCTTTTACTTCTAAGCAGGCTCACATGTGTTGTCCAAAAGTGATAGCGGCGTCTCTAGGGGTTTCCCAAGATTCCTCAAGATTTTTCTTTGTTGCTCTGCTAGGGTTTCCAAGCATTAGAGACAAGGAGAAAGGATTAGATCTTCCATTTCACGGTCTCCATGAAAAGGACATTTCTTTCATCACAGATCCCAATGGTGGGGGTGTGAGAATGTGAGTTTCAAACCTAGCATGCAAATTTTATATTGATCCAACGGTTAACACATCTAAGATCATTATTTTACCGGGACAGGTTTGGGTGAATGCGAGAAAAAGAGAGTTTCGTGCAAGAGACATTTCACTCACTCCAAACATTATTTTGAAAATATCAACGGTGAGAATGTGCAAAAATAAGTTCCAAACCGATTGCTCAAATTTCACAACCGTCCAAAGGTTAACAATTCTGAGATCGTAATTTTACTAAAAACATGTTTGAGTGTATGCAGGAAAAAAGAGAGTTTTGGGAAAGGGAGAAGGGAAAATGAATATGAGAGAAAGAGAAAGTGTGGAGATATATCATAAATGTAAAAATTGACCTAATGTCTCTCTATTTATAGCTAGGATACTATTGGACTATTATTTACTGTATTCTTTTGTTTTATTATTTTATTAAAATGAACTCTATTTTATTCCTTATCAAATGAATAAATATAAGATAATTTTTATTTTCTAAGAACATATATTTATTTTATTTACCTTAAAAAAATTATTTTAATCAATAAAAATATTTCTTCTTATTTATTTAATTATAAAAATCTCATTATTTTCCTAAAACACTATTTATTTTTAAATAAAATCCTTTTAAATTTATTTTACAAAAAATAGAGTGTTACAAAAGCGACCAAAAAGTGGACTAAAATTGGAGAAGTTTGAGGCATCATCAAAAGAATTCATTTCAATTGAAAGTGACGATTCCAATAACGTCAGTAAAACACACAAGAAGATTGGAAAACACTCAGAAGCAAGATCTCTTCAAAATTAACTAGAAATGCCAGTTGAAGCAATTATGGAGAAGTTATACGAAAATATTTAATAGCATTGGATCAATGTGTTTAGGGATATAGTTCTACACGTGTTGAAATTATATAATTCGATTGTTAGTATTAAAAGTTTATTAATAAGACCACAGATGACCAATTTTCGAGAGGGGTTGAAACACTATTACTTAATTTCTCAACCACAAACAATGCTTATCGTCAAAATTGACTATAGGTTTAGCAATTCATTGTATATATATTCAATTCTTATCTTTATAAATTTGTGTCTGTTTACTTTACTACATATTTTTAAATTCTTTAACTTTTTCAATCTTATTTTCTTCTTGAAACCTTTATCTTTTTAATCTCTATTAATTATAAAATCATTATCGAAATTGAAATAATTATAAAAATAACCATCAAATAAAAAATACTATTATAAAATTTACATACAAATTATCTCATACCATTAAATGGTATTATTATAATTAAAAATGGGATGTTTTTATCGAAATTACTATTATTATATACATTAAGTATTAGACAATTATATGATAAGTTGAAAACTATGAACTTGTTTGTTTGATTAAAAATAACTTATAATTGAGAATGAATTTTATGTCTCATCTTTAAACATTTATTTGTTAATAGAACCATTTAATAAAAATTATTTAATTTGTTATAAAAATATATTCCTTTCGAGGAGTAAGTACAATTTTCACACTTAACACTATGAGACTAACTTAACATAAATTGTAGAACAGGTGCATATTGTCTATAAACTGTAAGTATATAACTAATAAAAGGCAATATTCAAGAATTTGGTAAGCAATTTTTTATGTTCTTGATGAACATTCCTTTGTGTTTTTGTAGGGTAGGTTAGATCCAGTAATAGGAAGGCGTAAAGAAATTGAGAGGATCCAACAAATATTATGCAAAATGAGGGAAAATAACGCTTGCCTTCTAGACGATCCAAGTGTGTGGAAGACTGTAATTGCTGAAGGGCTTACTCGGAGCATAGTGAATGAATTGCTCTATTGAAACTCCAAGGGAATGAAGTCAGCTCAAATCTTTGATATAGTACTTAATTAGATTGAAAGTCTGCAGTGACATTATTGTATCTAACATGGTGTGTTATCGTTTAGGTGTTTTCCATTGAGATGGGACGTCTTTTAGGTGGTGTGCAATATACCATGGAGTTTGAGGAAAGGATTATATAGGTGATTGATGAAGTGAAACAAAATGATGGAGCAATAATTCTCTTCATTGATGAGCTTCATACTCTAATAGGAACTTGTGCTTCTTCAAGAGGAGCTCTTGATGTAGCTAATATATTAAAATCAGCTCTTACAAGAGGAGAACTCAAGGTGTCATCTGCATCATTTCCTTAATTTACTTTTAGGTTTAATCATTCATTTGGTCTATGTACCTGCACAATATTAATGTTTTAGTTCCTACACCTAGAATCATTGTAGTTCCTATGCATACAACTTTAATCTAACTTGTGTAGTGCATCGAAGCAAGGACTCTTGATGAATATTGAAAGTACATAGAGAGTGATTCAACATTGAAGAGATGTTTCTAGCCAATGGATGTGCTTGAATGTGGATGAGGCCATTGAAATATTGAAAGGGTTAATCATGAAATATGAAGAGTTTCATGGCGTTCGGTATGAATATGATGTGTTAGTTGCAACAACTAGTTTGTCAAAACAGTACATAAGGTCATTTCCTTGTCTTACACAACTTGGAATTGAATTGATTCTAGTAAGTAATGCATTAATCACTTTGTTTACTGTGATGTATTTCTTAATGTGATATAGTGATGTCTTTCTTCTTAATAAGGCAATAGATGTAATTGATGAAGCTAGTTCAAGAGTTCAGCTAACCCAAATGCAGAATTCACCTAAGAAAGGTATTATCACAACTTCAGACATACACCTTATCATCTCTATGAGAACATGAATACCTGTTGAGAATGTTTCACAGGTGGGAGCTAAAAGACTAATGAAATTGGAGGAAACACTGCATAAGAGAATTGTGGGACAACACGAAGCTGTAGAAGCAATTAGTCGTGCAACAAGAATATTATGGCTCTAAGGAAGCTATGGCGAGGTTTGACATGAGTGAGTACATGGAGAACCACACAGTTTCAAAGCTTATTGGAGCACTACCAATAGGCTATATTGGTTATGAGAATGGTGGCCAGCTAACTGAAGTTGTTCTTTGTCGCCCGCCTTCTTTATTTCTCTTTGACGAGGTTGAAAAGGCTCATGAAGATGTTTTCAAAGTGTTTCTTTAGATTTTGGATCATGGTAGATTGACAAATTGCCTATGAAAAGTTGTGGACTTCAAGAAAACTATTATTATAATAACTTTAAATATTGGATTTGGTAACTAGTCCAATGATATACAGAGTAAGATACCACAAGTGGAAATGACAAGCAGACCCAAGAGGAAAAATATCAACACCAAAGTATTTAGCATATTATAATTGATTTATGTCTGTTATTAAGAGTATGAATAATTAGGGTCTAGGGAGACATATTGTCTGCCACTTCCCTATTAGTACTAGTATTATGTTATGGTTTCTATTATTAGAATATTCCAACACCTTTTTCGGTTTAGGGTTTGTTAGTGGTATGCTATTTCTATCATCCAAGTCCTATATATAGAGGATGATATTTGTAATACAAAGATATAGAGAAATAACACTCAGGTTTAATCATTTGTTTTTGGGAGGTTTATTCCTGGTCCTTGAATTCCAGGAATCACAACTACTAAGAAAATTCTGAGAACATACTATAGAAGCAAGGCTTCATGGTGAATGTGATTCAAAGGTGTTTTGATGATAACAATGATGACAACAAAAGATGATGAACAAAAAGCTCAAAGATCAAAGAACAACTCAAGTGAATCAAAGAACATCTCAAGAGAATCAAGAACAAGTCAAGAGTTCAAGAATCAAGAAGAATTCAAGACTCAAGAAGAAAGCCTAGAATCAAGCATCAAGATTCAAGATCTCAAGATTCAAGACTCAAGATTCAAGAATGAAGAAAAGACTCAATCAAGATAAGTATTAAAAAAAATTTTCAAAACTTTGAATAGAACATGAGTTTTTGACAAAACCTTTACCAAAGAGTTTTTACTCTCTGGTAATCGATTACCATATTGTTGTAATCGATTACCAGTAGCAAAATGAGTAGTAGCAAAATGAGTTTGAAAAGGTTTTCAAACTGAATTTACAACGTTCCAAATATTTTCAAAAGGCTGTAATCGATTACAATGTTTTGGTAATCAATTACCAGTGTCCTTGAACGTTGAAATTCAAATTTAAATGTGAAGAGTCACATTGTTTCACTCAAAAGCTTTGTGTAATCGATTACACTTATTTGGTAATCGATTACCAGTGTTTGTTTCTGAAAAATCTAAAGATGTAACTCTTCAAAAAGGTTTTGACTTTTTCAAATGGGTTTTAAGTTTTTCTAAAAGTTATAACTCTTCTGAATGGTCTTCTTGACCAGACATGAAGAGTCTATAAAAGCAAGGCTTTGTTTTGCATTTTTAATCAATCTTTCGAACAACAATCTTGAATACTTTTCCAATCATTTTCATTACAATCCTTTACAAGCCTTGAATCTCTTTGAACTTCTTCTTCTTCTTTGTACCAAAAGCTTTATGAAGTTTTCTGGTTTTCCAAACCTTGAAAACTTGTGCTATTCATCTTTTCATTCTCTTCTCCCTTTGCCGAAAAGAATTCACCAAGGACTAACCGCCTGAATTATTTTTGTGTCTCTCTTCTCCCTTTTCCAAAAGAACAAAGGACTAACCGCCTGAATTCTTTTGTGTCTCCCTTCTCCCTTGTCAAAGAATTCAACACGACACAGTCTGAGAATTCTTTTGATTCTTCCCATTCCCTAATACAAAAGCATTCAAAGGTTTAACCGCCTGAGAATTCTTTTGTATCCCCATTCACAAAGTATCAAAGGTTTAACAGCCTGAGATTTTTGTCTTAACACATTGGAGGGTACATCCTTTGTGGTACAAGTAGAGGGTACATCTACTTGGGTTTGACTGAGAACAAGAGAGGGTACATCTCTTGTGGATCAGTTCTAGTGGAGGGTACATCCACTAGGGTTTCAAAGAGAACAAGGGAGGGTACATCTCTTGTGGATCTTTGCTTGTAAAAGGATTTTTACAAGGTTGAAAGAAATCTCAAGGACCACAGGTCGCTTGGGGACTGGAGGTAGGCACGGGTTGTTGCCGAACCAGTATAAAAACTCTTGTGTGTTTGTTTTCTTCTTCCCTACTCTTTTACTTTCCGCTGTGCATTTAATTTTTGCTTTTACTTTCTGTTAAGTTTCTCTTCTACTCCTCATTCTCTTAACAATTTAGTAAAAATCTTAAAAGAGTAATTTTTTAATTAGTAAAGGTTTAGGAATAATTAATTCAACCCCCCTTCTTAATTATTCTGAGGCCACTCGATCCAACACATACCATTTTGGTGCTTTGAGCAATATGGTTGATTCCACGCGTTCTAAATCTCATTTAGATCGTCTAGAAGAGGCCATTGCCAAGTTGACTATGAATCATCTCTCGCTAACAGCTACTCCAAACTCCATGACTCTTAAGCTCGTTGAGCTTTTGCAGAAAATGGTGACTCTTGAATCTCATCCTTCATCTCTGACATCATCAATGGATCCTCCTTCGCTCCACCCTCCTCAGTTGAAATTGGAAGTTCCCCTTTTCGAAGACACTGACACCTTAGGCTGGATCTTCAATATTACACAATTCTTTGACTATCACTCCACCTCATAGCCGAAACATCTTACATCTGCCTTCTTCTACATGGACGGGCCAACGTTGGCGTGGTTCCAGTGGATGTCGTGTAATGGCCAATTGGTGTCATGGCCAACATTCACTACTAAAAAAAAGGCTTTCTACATCGATCAATTAACATCGCTTATTGCGAAAACCGATGTTAATGAAAGCACGGTGGCATTTTTGTAAATAAATGGAGTTACTTAACATCGGTTTTAAAAAAACCGATGTTAACTAGTTCATGTTAACATCGGTTATTTAAATAACCGATGTTAACATGATGTTAAGATGAATATGTTAACATCGGTTTTGTGGAGTTGGTCTTAACATCGATTTTTTAAAAAACCGATGTTACCAAGTTGATGTTAACATCGATTTTCTAAAAACCGATGTTAACTATATTCAATTATCATCGGTTATCCTTAAAAAACTGATGTTGTTATGTTTATAAGTTAAAACATTGAAATTTCACAACTCGCGCGCTCGAAAACCCTACACTCGCTCTTGTCTTTCTCCTCCCGCCTGAAATCTGTCTGAAACTGCTTGCTCGACACCCACATTGTCCCATATTGTTTTCAATACTGCCGAAAATTGCTCGCTCGAACCCACAGAACCCCTTATCAAAGAAAACTCGAAGAAAACCCTACACTACTCTTGGAACAGTGGCTTGAAGAAAACCCTACATACACTCCTCCACTAGGTACTAGGGGTGCTAAAACAGTTCGTGTTTGTCACTTTTCCGCGACGTACTAGGGTGCTGAAACACTCGTGGGTGCTCAAAGCTCAAAGCTTTCTCCGTGAGGTACGCAGTTCAACTTCGTGTTCTTTATGGGTTGTTGTACCTGTGTGCACGATGGTAGAAGTATGCTAAGTTTGAGTGGGTGTTCATGTTTTATAGTTTTTTATGCTAAGTTGCTACTTCTGTTGATTTGTCTCTACTTTTTTTTCTGTGTGCATCCCATACCCAGCACAAGGCCACATAAACCCAAGGCCACATAATACCCAAGCTACTCTTCTCACCAATGATGTTGGTCTAGTTTTGTTATGGCTATTCTATGATGTATATTGCATTCTATTTTTTTTTTTGGCTTTGAATTCAATAATTTTCATAGAATAGAATGACGAATGTTTTGAAATCTTTGTTTTTCAACCTTGTGTTGACTGATTTTTGAATGATAAAACATGTCTAATTTTATCTCAGCACGGGTGATAAGTGCTGAGATATATTTCTTTATTAGGTTGAATTTAAAAAATTCACATCTAAGATTAACTGAAATTTGTATAGATTTAAGGTTTAGAAGGAAAAAGTTAATATTCGACACATTAGGGCTAGGTTTGGACTTGAAACTAGAAGCCTTGGATCAACTACTGCTATACTTGTTCCCCTTCTTGTTGAATCACTCTAGTCCTCAACACCTAGTATGGCTGCAGTGTAGTGGATGGTAGAAGTATGCTAAATTTGAGTGGGTGTTCATGTTTTATAATTTATTCCCTTTGCCCCTGCACCAGCTCTACATACACTTGCAAGGTATCTGTTTTTAGCTTATTTTAGGATCCAGTTGCAAGGTATGGGACATGAGTCCCACATTGAAAGTATGGGATTCCAATATGGGATTTATAAGGCCTTGGGCTCTCCAACTACAATAGCTAGCTTTTGTGGTGTGGTTCCCCCAAGGTTCTTACCTAACAACAATGGAGCCTATCTCCTTAAAAGAACAGAAACTGCAAAAAATAAAAGATAGATCTATAGTTTTGTAGATGCATAAAACCTCTAGCCCAAAGACATTCCCTTTTCCTTCAAAATTGATGCCTACCCTGGTGTCTCTGTCTTTCACTAGAGTTCTGCCAATTTGTTCTTGCTTCATATGTTATTTGATGCTCCCAAATTCATTTGCCTATACCAACTCCATGTTGGAGCAGTTTGTTCATGCACAAGAACGAGTTGGCATGCAACAAAAGTACAATTAAATTTTATCATCCACACTAAAGTATATGTTTAAATACTATTAAGTATATAGATGAATTGACTTAACTGCATATATAATTTGTTTGGGATAATAGTAATATTGATTATTGCAGATTCTGTCAAGCTAGCTAGCTGCCTATAATTTGGCTTTCTGTTGCAAATAGTTGTGTATGTATTGGCCAGGTTCAGTTCCCATTTCAACTTACCTAACTTCAAACTTTTCGTTTATATTGGCCTTATTTTGTGGTACAATTATAGGATACAAGTACTGATAAATTAATTGGTACAAGGAAAACTTCAAGTGTGCACAGATTCTAATAGTTCCCACTGCAGCTCACTGTTTCCGTTCGAGGTAAGTTTGGTCATTTTGTCATTTTTAGTTTAGTATAGCATACATGTTAAATGTTGTCTCTGCTTTGTCACTGTTTGGGTATGATATATAAGTGTCTTTGCTCTCTCTCTTAAGTTCCCTTTTTATGAAATTGTTGTTGTCAATACACCTTACTTGTATTGGGTAAACTATGATAGTGAAATTTATATAACAGACTTAAAAAATGATATTCTGAAACTATGGAAACTATGGATGTCCTAATTGGACTCCTTGTGGTTGCTATTGAATGATTTGTAATCTCCTGCAATATCAATATTGGTCATCTCCTATCTGCCACCTTAATTATTGACCCATTTGTCATCTCCTGCAATAACCAAACATTGTACTATCAGTATTTGTCAAGCAGTTTCTTGAGTTGACAATATATCAAATGTGCTTAGGAAGAGTGAAGTAACATTGTATTCTTAAAACTGCCATTATTGTTGACAAAACCATCAAAGACATCAGAGCTTTCACGAGAAACCAGTTTTGCCAACAAGTCCTCACATCTGCGTCTTTTATTTTTCAAGGAACTTAATAAGTACAGGCTATTGTATCCACAATTGACCAAGTTGTTACATACAAAATACTGTGTGGGTTTTGTGACATCAATGTTTAGCTTCAGACTCTTGCAATAAGCTTCCATTGAGTTCTTGGGTCGCAGTAGCATTTCTTTGAACATGTCTATGCACATACACTTCTTTGTCAAGATATTCCACACTTTTATAGACTTAGCTCAGTGATCCAACTTGAATTGGCCGCATATTTGACTCGGCAAGTCTTACAATGGTTCCTAAACAGAACATCCACAAATTCCTTCCTTGCCTCGGCAAACAGAACTTTGTTTCTTTCTTTGATTACCATAAGTTTCAAGGTGACATGCTCCTGAGTTTTAACAGCAGCCATTGTAGCAAGCAATAGACTAGTTTCTAAGTAGTACATTTTTTTGTTGTTGTTGAAAATAGCTTGCTTTTGTTGCCAACAGATTTTTTGGCAGGATTCTAATCACACTAGGAGGAGTTGACACCTACTTATTCATGCATCGGTAGATAAAATGATAAAAGAGGAAATATGTTATTTGAGAAAATTTAGATAAACAGATATAATGTCTCATTTTTAGTGCTTATGTATTATCTAGGAAGTGAATTTTCTTTTGTCTTTGACCAATAACAAAGATGCTTAATATAATTTGATTAATTGGTTGATTTGGATACTACAAGAATTATAGTCTTCCTGAGTACTACAAAGACAAAGGTGCACATATGGATATTATGCCTACAAATCTATGATAGGTAGATATTTAAATATTTGGACTCTAAACTTTTGTTATTCTGTAAAGTAGTATGAATCATAGATACGGTTCTGCTCATCAGTCCTTAATTTTACAGAAGTTCCTTTTATAGAATTATAGTTTCATAAAACTTTATTTGAACTTGAGAACTTCGGAACTAATTAAATAGTTCTTCACATATATATACCAATATCCTTATGCTTTATTAAGAATGAGTGACAGTGTATGTTTGTGTATGCTTTTATTTATAAGTGTATGCTTATCCAGGGACGGGACCCAATTCATAACTCAGGAAAGCTAAAATTGGTTTTTGGTAAGTTCACTCACCATTCTGTTGTTGCTGCAAGAGTAAATTGATTTCAATAGCCCTTTTTAAAGGCTAGCACAACTCAAGGTGTATGAAAAAGAAATGTCCAATTATGTTAGCTTAAAGTAAGGTTTTCTTTTTTAAACAATGGTTGTGAATGAAAAGGTTTATCATCAATGCATTCAGGCCAATGGGATAGAAATGATCTTTACAGTTGAAAAGGAGGAAGATTATTCTTTCAAGTATCACAAGTCATTAACGATCAAGAGGATTGTGTTCATGTGTACTGTAAATTATGTTTATATTTTTTTGAGTTATATCTATAATCTATAACCTTCTATGTTGTGTCCACATTTAAATTACAGTTGACACATTATATTGTATTGTAAATTATGCAGCTAATGCAAAAAACCTTGATGTTATGGCCGAGAAATCACAGTCGTGGACTTTCTTAAAAACCTTCGTCAAACCTTTGTAAATATGTTTCCTATGGATTAAGATCCTCTATAGTTTTGGATAAACTGCATGAGTTCTCAGACATATCTTTACTTTTAACATTTGATATGATATTTTTAATATATAAACAAAAGAATAACTTACATGAATGGGGAAATTAGTAACTGCACTGGGTGCAGCTCTCTTGCTGGAGATCCATTTTCCGCTTTCTATTTTTAATGTATTATATATATATATATTCATCCTTAAATATAACAATGTTGAATTACTTAGGAGGTAGTTTAGTAAAATTTGGTATTGTTAATGTGATACTTCTTGAATTAACCTTTTTATTTTATTTTGCTTTTTACATATATCTTTTTTTTTTATTGTGCTGGTCCTAATCTATCAATGAACTATCATCTACCGGTCCTATTTTACTAAAAGTTGTTCTTAATCTTCAAAAGCTGCTGCGCAAATCTTGACAAGCTTATTTCATCAATTAACCTTTTCTTTTCTTTTTTTTCTTATTTCTTAAATGTGACTCTTATATTTCCTTTACCAATTGCTTTCTCCTCTTTTCGTTTCATTCTACATGGCTCAAGCTGCAGGCACAACGACCAAATGCAATGTAATCATATTGTATTTTTCTCTTAAGGGGCATGTTATTGGAGTGGATAAGAACTTCTATATATTGTGCAAATATAGTAATGCAATTTAACTTGGTTTCTTACGCGTGTACTTTTTGTTCGTTTATCTTCATTTCTACCTTCTTCATTTTTTTTAAGAAAATCGTTCTTGAAAGTGAGATCATAAAAAGTTCATTGTTAAATATTTTCATGTGTTTTTAAAGATTTATTTAAAAAATATCACAAAAAGCTAAATTTGATTCTAATAATTATTTTTAAATCTATAATTACCATTCATTCCAAGAAAAATTAATCCTTTATAACCATGTACATTTGACAGTGAAGAAATAAAAAAAATTAGTGAACAATGCATTAGGTCTATTTTGAAATGCTCTATCCCACTATTCTCATCTTAGCTTTTTTAAAGAAATCACTATTTTTTTTAAAACTGTCAATTTTTTTTAATTTTAAAATTCAAACTACTCCAATTTTTTATTGGCTTTTTTATATTGTCCAACTTTTATTTGAATTTTAATAAACTAACAATAACTATAAACCAAATTTTTAAAATAATTAATATGAGATTCATATTTGTTAATGACTATATTCAATAAAATAACTACTGTTATGAGATTCAATTTTTTTAAGTCTTTTAAGTATCAACATGTAAACTAATTATTGTTATTTAGAAAGAATAATGTCTTTTTAAATTTAAGATTTCATACCATTTTACTATTTTCTTAAATAAATTAGTATTCGTTAAATATTGTCATTTTCTTTTGTTTTTAAAATCCCAAACTATCTTACTACTTCTTTTAATTTTATTTTTATTCTAAAAAACTTGAAATTTATTTTTTAAAATAAATATAAGAAATGTTTTTCCAACAATAAAACAAATACATGATTTGTTTCTTTAATTTATACACAGTGTAACACATTATTAATGCAGATACACAGGGTGATAGTGTCTGTGCTTATTAAAAAAATTAGTTAATTTAAGTGTTAACATTAAATTTTTCTTTAATTATAATTTTTTTTTAAATTTGTCTTTAACATTAATGAAAGATTCATCTTTTCAATCTTCATAAAAGAGAGAAAGAAACAATTTAAAGTAGTATTTAATTATAGATTAAAATAAATAAGTGTATTTTAATAAGCTAGAAAAATTATTCTTATAATAAACAACAAAAATATTTGTTGATTATTATGTAGGAAGTATTTATTTTCTTATATGTATTGTATTTCAATAATTGAATAGCTCTCCTCAATAATGTAACTTCTTTAAAATTTCTTCTTATAATTAAAATTATTTTAAATATATTAACAGCAGCCTTTAGGAATAATTAAATCTACGTTCACATCAATAAATTTGAAATAGAAATAATACTCAATTTTAGTTTATACTTTTAAATAAGTTATTATGAATGTTTTAGACCTTAAAAAGTTTATATATATACCTTTATTTTAGTTTTTTGTCTCACCTATATAGTATTAACTTTTTCACTTTTACTTGATGTGGAACTTCACCTCACATTTGTTGTCATCATCATTATTCTTCTCTTTTTGCTTACCCTTCTTGTCTTTATTTTCCTTCTTCCATAGAAAATAATTCTTCCTGATGTCCTGTTATGTGGCAATAATAACACTCAACATTCTTGTACCGAGACCTAGACTTTGTTCCTGCTCTTGTCTCTATCACCCTTCATATGTGCCTCCATCATTCAAGCAAGTAGAAAACCAGTCCTTTAACCAGGCTCTGATACCATTCTGAAGGTGAAAATAGGTCAACACAATAACAAACTTTATAACAAAGTAATAAACATTAAAAATAAATTTCCTCAAACTTACAAGAACATGTGAGGAACACCAATAAAATATAGAGAACAAAATAGAAATTAAAGAAAATAAAGACACAATTTGTTTGACGTGAAAAATCTCTCAATGCAAGAGGAAAAAACACGAGTGATCCATACCAAAGAAATAAATTCACTATAATCAATTAAGATACAAGAGAGTATTCAACAAGTGCACTAAAACGTGCTGCAAATAGCCAAATCAAAACAAACCTTCAATTGGTATAATAGAAACAAGAAGATGAAATCCCAACATATAGAACAAAGAATGCAAAATACTCATCTCTCTCCAGATATCTTTATCACGATCCAATTGGATAATTTGAAGTATCATTTGGGTAGAATATATTGTCCAAAAATTAGCCAAATCCAACAGTGAACGAATCCGCAATTACAATTTGAAAAATGCTCTCGGGTGGGTATTCGAAAATCACAATAATTTTCTCTCTCCTTTCTCTATGAATGATTTCTAGTTGTTTCTCCCTCTCAAATGAGTCTCTCTCTATATGTCTATCTCTCTAATTTGATCACTCTCCACTTAAATAAGTGAAACAAATGAGCTTTCTCATTTGAATTTTTTTTCCACATAAAAAGGGAGTCCAAAAAACCTTAGGGTTTAGTACACTAAAATCAACTATATTTTACTCATCTACTTTCCCTTATACAATTAGAATTTAAAACAGTTTTCATATGAAAATATGGACTCAAACGGAGAAAGTGGGATGACAGCATTTTGTTAAAGGAAGAGGTAGAAGCCTCTTGTATAAGCAAGAAAGAAGCAACTCTTAAGAGAGAAAAAGTAAAACAATGCTCATTTAACCACAGAGCAAGCTCTAAAACTAGTTTTTGCTTTGTATTTTTAACAGAATAAAGGAGTGTTTGGTTTGAGAAAACATTTTCATAACTTGGACGCTCAATTGCCAAGGAGCAGGAAGCTGGCCACTGAAATCATTGGAAGCAATAACCCCAAGGTGATTATTTAAAGTTTTATTATTATGATTTTTTCATCAATTTAGTTCTTATAGAATCTATTTTTCTTATCAAGTGGAGATTTTTAAAATTTATTAGACAAGTTTTATTCTTTTCAGGTTAACATGCTAGTTTTGGTTCCTTTCATTTTTTGTACATCCTTTCGTTCAGATTGTCATGGGTTCAGCCAAGAGATAGGAAGGGATGCAGGAGGGGTTGTGTACATCTTTTCTAAACTTAAAGGGTTGGATACAATTATCTCATCTTTTCTGGACTTATAGCTATAAAGATAGGCAAGTGCCGAAATAATGCAAAACTCGCATGATCATCGATTCCAATTAATGACCATATTCTTTCCACCTTTTTTCCATGGACATTGACCTCTCAACACCAAGCCTTCGTGAACCCTCAACAAATTTCCCTTTGCGATCTATCTCAACGCCTCAATATTAAGGATATTTTTATTTAATAATGTTGTCTTTTCATCTACTACTAAATATGAAAAAAAGGTACTCCTATAGCCCTATTAATATGAAAAAAAAAGGAAGATTTAGGATTGCAAACAGATTAGTACTATATGAATACATCGTTGTTAAAATATTTGTAAATATGTAAAATAGCAGCACTTATGATTCTAAAATCTACGAGAACAGAATATATGCTCAATACCTTGACAGGCATTACGAATTGCTTTAGACCATTGTTGAGATTAATGAAGCCTTCGGTATACTTAGACCCTGAATTAATAATTATGATATTTGATACCAGCAATAGTACACTACACATAGAATAAAAAAAAATCAAAGAAGTCTAAGAAATTGCATTACCTCCTTCAAACCAATGTTGATGACTCTTTGCCCCAAGTCGGAGAGGGGGACTTGTGATGTATTTAGATAAGAAACAGCAGAAATGGGTGATTTTGGAGTCAAAACCAAGTCATCTGTCACCATGTACATTGATGGTCCTTTGGGAAATCCATGAGGTCTAAATTCATTTCCCCGTTCTGTCAAATAGGCTTTGGTGAAGTAACAAGAGCATGGCTTTGTTTCTTATCTTTTTCATTAGAACTACAATGAAACACAGCTAAGCAGGCTTCACCAATTGCAATATCTTGTTGAAGTTGAATCTTAAGTGTTTTTTATATTTCTCTTTTTCCTTCCTTACTAAACACGCTGGTGAGAGGAGATAGAAAAACACAGTGATAGATGTGGTTTGTAATGCTAAGGAAGAGAAATATAAAATCATTCTTAAATGGATTTAATATCACTACCAAATTTTGCTATCAATATAGTAATTTCGTTCAATACACATTAGATTCATGATCTTGAGCTACTAAGAATAGACAAAGAGTACTATAGTTGTTAATCTAGTTGATGATTACTTCTATTGAAAAGTAATTATTTTGACTTCATTAAACTGATAGATCTCGTAGAAAATCGATCTTAATCATTGTTATTCAGTAAATTAGAAAGACGTTTCTTTCTTTAAAGTAGTATACTAATTTTTTAGTGTATGCGAATTTTACTCATACATGTAGAAGAAGATTTCCAGTTGACTAAGTACATATATTTTTTTTGAATATATTTATATACGTAGATAAAAGAAGATCATTATACGATCAACTTATAAATACAAAAATAATAGATCAAAGTTTTTAGTAAACACTTAACAAATCTACAAAATCAACGTAGGACAATAGAACATTCTTACTTATCAAGGCAAGTCATTGGATTTCACAATGTGCTGTAAATGGAAAAGAAAAAACCCAAATTAAAAGGACTACAAGTAACTATCGTGCTGATTCTATTGCCCACGATGTATCCTAAAAACAGAATAATATTTGTAATTACAGTTCTCCTCCTTAGCTTTGGTCAACAAGTGATTGAGACCAATTGTTAGGGCTGATGTAGAGGTCAAAGATGCTCGTAGCATGCGGACACCCTGCGCCAACACAATTAAATTTACAATTATAACTCCATTCAAGCTAAGGTAATACAAATTTTAAGCAAATGAAAACAGAAAGAGATCAGATACTTTTTGACTCTTTGTACTTACCTCCTTGATGCCAATGCTAACCACTTTCTCTGCCAGGTCACTAACGGGAATGCTCATACTTTGTAGTAAAGACATTACACAAATGGATGACATTCGCGTCACAACCAAATCATCTGTTGCAATGTGCATTAACAAGTTTATCTTTTACTTCCTTTGTAGTCCAATATTCTTCAGCTAAATCAATAACACTCTTATACAACCCATATATGCTGCCAAAAGAAGAACAGCCTTCCATGAAATGTACCACTCCTCCTAAAGGAATAGTGAGCAAACTAAAAATAAAGTCAGCAAAATCTTCTTGTCCTTGGGCAAACAATATCTCTCCATTTGATTTTCTATGCATTATTTTCTCGTTGATCTTGCTACTCCCATTTGAGCTGTACACGGGATATTTTTTTTCCCTTCAAATGATGTCTTAAAAAAACGTTTTTCTAAGAACAAATCTGTCAAAGTTGTCTTCGAATGCAAACAACTCTTCAGCAGATCCAATGCCTGTAAGAAGATTGACAAATCAATATATAATCATCACAACATCGAATAGCGAAAGCCTCAGTAATATGATATGCAATTTCAAGGAATTGAGCATAAAGAAACCTGATCCTTAGCTATAGTCACGCTCATTTCACGCACTGAAGACACGTCTTTTATTCCACTATTCTTGAACAGATAAAAAAAAATATCCAATGAGTTTGGCAGAACTTTCATCAGATCGTCCGTTATCAAGAAACTGGCGTTACATTTCTTAACAAAAGCATCAAAGACATTAGAGCTTTGAGGAGAAATCAATTTTGCCAACATGTCCTCTAGCTGTATCTTTTATCTCTGGAAGTGATTAATAAGATGGGGCTTTTGTATCGGGACTTAAAAGGGTAAATATTTTTGTTATCAATATGTAATTTGCTCACAAAAGATATACAAAATTTAGTTCATATGTACTTCCGTTCCTTTATCCGTCATAGTTAATAAAATAGTCTATGTGATATGGAGGGAAAGATAAATTATTGTCCAGTAATAATATATTGTGATTAATTATTATTATTATTATCTGTTTATAATTTACTGTTCTTATTCGATTAGTACTTATGTAATATATTTTTTAAATTTCCTTTTAATATATATTTTATTATTATTTTGATTTTTTTGTCAAACATTAATCTTTGTTGTTAAAATTTTTTTATCTTATATCTTATAATTTTATCAAATTTTTACTAAATTTTTTATTTTTAATCTTTAAAATTATTCCATATCACAATTTTAACTTAAATGCCCTCATATTTTGATTGAAAATAATATGTCGAGAGTTTTGAGTAGAAAAAATAAATCGGTTGCAGGATCAAATTTGTTTATTTATTTATTTAAAAAAAATAATCAACTATTTTTTTAAAAAATCTCACAAAATATATATAGAGCAAAAAGTGTAACACAATTTAAGTATTGATAAAATCCTATCCTTAAAGCAGGAAAAGAATCCTACAATACTCTAAAACAATTCTTAATATTTTAAAATACAAATAATATCTTAAAGATATCAACAACAGGCGATACTCAAGTTTCCAAAGAGTACTAAAAAAAATTTGATTCAAATGTTGAAAATTAATGAAGTAACATAATTGGTTGTTATTAACATTGCATGATATGTTAGTTACTCATCAGATAAGGGACACAGGAAGACGGTTGCATTTCAAATTAAAATTGAGTTTGTTATAACACAATTTAAGTATTGATAAAATCCTATCCTTAAAACAGGAAAAGAATCCTAAAATACTCTAAAACAATTCTTAATATTTTAAAATACAAATAATATCTTAAAGATATCAACAACAGGCGATACTCAAGTTTCCAAAGAGTACTAAAAAAAATTTGATTCAAATGTTGAAAATTAATGAAGTAACATAATTGGTTGTTATTAACATTGCATGATATGTTAGTTACTCATCAGATAAGGGACACAGGAAGACGGTTGCATTTCAAATTAAAATTGAGTTTGTTATATACTAAATATTATTTTTAGTTTTATTTTTGAACTTAGGTGTCACTCTGCACAGTGAGAAGGCCACATTGAGAGTTGTTTCAAGAAAACAATCAAACAGCGGGATGATATAAAATGAATCTAATTTAATTGATTGGGTAATTAAAGTGCATGAATTATTATAACATTTTAATATTAATTTTAATTTTCACGGAACTAAATTAACTAGTAATACTAGTAATTTATATCTTTAATAGTCCCCGTAAGCTTACAACATTTCCTGTCTGGAATGGACAATGAAAAAAAAAACACATCAAAATACAATGAAACTAAGTAAAGAGGGAGGAAATAAGGTCTAAAATTTGACATATAGTAAGGGACACAGGAAGACGGTTGCATTTCAAATTAAAATTGAGTTTGTTATATACTAAATATTATTTTTAGTTTTATTTTTGAACTTAGGTGTCACTCTGCACAGTGAGAAGGCCACATTGAGAGTTGTTTCAAGAAAACAATCAAACAGCGGGATGATATAAAATGAATCTAATTTAATTGATTGGGTAATTAAAGTGCATGAATTATTATAACATTTTAATATTAATTTTAATTTTCACGGAACTAAATTAACTAATAATACTAGTAATTTATATCTTTAATAGTCCCCGTAAGCTTACAACACTTCCTGTCTGGAATGGACAATGAACAAAAAAAACACATCAAAATACAATGAAACTAAGTAAAGACATTCGACCAAAACAAAAATATAGGCACAAATCAAAAAGTAAGTGCGGCCATGGTGCATAGCTTCTAAAAGTTATCGACCAACATCGGTCTTCCCAATCTTCTTCCAAGAGTCCAAAGCAAGCATCAAATGTCAAAATATACAAATCAAAGCTTAACCACCAAGTAAAGGCAACAACAAGGCCATTTGATAGAAGCTCTAATCATCAATTAAAGCTTAACCCATCAAGAGTAGAAGCTAAACAATGCTTAATCGCTCAAGTCAAAAGCAACCAAGGTTTAATCATCCATGACATAAGCTAAAACAATACTTAACCATCATAGGCAGAAGCAAACAAAGAAATAGTGTTTAACCTCCACATATGACACAAGCTACAATCATCAAAACAATACTAAAAGGCTAAAAACAATAAGTCAAAATAGGTCAAAAAGATAAATCACCAAACAATTGGTGTGAACCTTTTCTAAAATATTGCAAGACTTTCAAACAATAGTCAATATATTTTCAAAAATTTTCAATAGCATTTAATGAAACACCTGTAGTCAAAGCTCGACAATGCTAGACATTGAGAGAACCTGGATATCTACCAAACTTAAGGACATCAAATCCAACATCAAGTCTCAAACAACAATTCTATATGTATCCTCATCAGAAATCGCCACTCACCGCCGAGGAAGGCAGTGCATGGTGGTTGGAAATCACCTTATGGCAACAAAGCCGTAGCAAAAAGATAGAGGGATTTTGTTGAAAGTTGAAAAACGTTGGTGTGTAGGAGAACTGGAAAGGTATTGACCAAGATCAATGACTTATAACAAAGGACGATGACGGGGAACATAAAGGTAAAGAAAGAAAGAGAAACTAAATATTATTTTGAATCACATTGAAAACTTTGTTTACAATTATTTGTGATTATTGATACTATGATAAAAGAAAAATACAAGTATTTGGGAAGCTCTAAGAAAAAACTAATAATATGCACTTAATTTAATAAGATAAATAAAAATGTATGAATATTTGGAAAAAATGATGTTAAACTATTTTCTTATAAATTATAAATGATATTTTTATATATGATAAAATCCAACATAATACTATAAAGTAACACTTTAAATGCACAGCTCAGGTTTGTACTACTTTTTTTCCTTTTAAACACAAAAACACAAACTATCCAGACACCCTTTTAAAAAGGGTCTACCGATCTTGATCAACATTTATCAATGAGTTTTACGTATCCTTTATCTCCAAAGTTATCTATTTTGCTTACCTGTTTTACTACACCCTAGCTAATCAGCGCAGTTTTTTTGGATAAAAAAAGTACAAAAACATTTAAAATAAGATGCGAACTGTCCCTTGCACCTTGCCCGTTAAGCAATTAATGTGTCATAAATAATTAACTTTACAAATGAAATGTAAAGCAACAACGTCATGCGGGAAGAACAAAATGATCCAACCTGAGTTCATCCATAAGAATATTACACTAGTTCTCTTACACTAGTTCATCCATAAGAATATTACACTAGTTCTCTTACACTAGTTCATCCATAAGCAAGTGGACATGCTTTCATAATGCTGGTTTGTGTCTACAGTCTAGCTAGAGGAGGTGCTTAATGTCGTCCTTTAGCTTCCTGCATTAACGTTGAAAACCATGTTGAGTTAATATTAGAATCAAATCAGGCATTAAATTAATGATGATAGAAAGAGTCATGCAACAACCATCTTGTTTATAAACTTGTATTTAGCTGTAAGTATTACTAATTATAATTACATTTAGACGTCCTTATAAATATCCAAAAGTACTCCAAGAGAAGAAGGGTTGGAAGAAACTAAAGATTGGCAGAAAGTTTTAGTACTCTTACCAACTCGGCCTCAAATTAATTTACATTAACAAATTGATTTTAGAAAACTTGTTCAATAAGTGATTACTGCCTATCAAAGCAGCAAGAAGAAAACAGCAGAAAATTGTATTTGTATATGACCAAATACACAACTATCCAAGCCTATGCATAAATTTTTAGTATGTTATGTCTATTTTCTCCCAATGTAAAGAAAAATTATCTAAACAACTAAGTGCTCCCAATTTTATAACAGTACTTTAACATTTTTTACACCATAGCCTAACGAATAAAAACTCTTAATTAATTCCAAGTTTAGACACTGTCACTGACATAACAAGAAGGTAACATTTCATGTTAGTTTGTTTTCACATACTAAATATATATTACGAAAAAACAGATAGTTCTTTCATTCTGATGTAGATAACAAGAAAATACTTCGCAAATAAACTGTCATGCTGCAGCTAAAGCAGTGATCCACAGTCCCAGACATAGTGTTTTTCTTTGTAACTTACTGTTTCCTCCAAATATTTTAATTTCAAATTTGTTTAACCGAAAAGTAGAAGCAGTAATTAATGAAGCTGGTCAAGCTATACCCGCCTCCACCGTCACAAATTGTTGCGTAAATCTTTATTTTTTTGTAATGTAAGTCAAAAATAAAAAAACATTGGCATTTTCGTAACATTAACATTCAGAAATGAAAAGAAATAAGTCCATAGTTTTCATTGAACATGACAAGTTGAAGAAGTACAACACAATCAATTTAAGGAAACATTACAGCGAGGGTTAAAATATTTGTAAATATGTAAAATCGTAACACTCACGAATCTAAAATCTGGAGATCTAAAACATGTGATCAATAATACCTTGTCAGGCATTATGAATTTCTCGAGACCATTTGTCAAAGCAGATGTTGAGATCAATGAAGCCTTCAAAATACTTAGACACTGCAATATTGTACAATAAATAATTATAATATCGAATACAAACAATAGTACACTACACATAGAATAACAAATACTCAAAAGTCTAAGAAACAGCATTACCTCTTTCAGACCAATGTTGATGACCCTTTGCTCCAAGTCAGAAAGACGCACTTTTGATCTATTTAGATATGAAACACCAGAAATGGATAATATTGGAGTTACAACCAAGTCATCCGTCACCATGTACATTGCTGGTCCTATCACATCCTCCAGAATTTGATTTTCCATCAGAGGACTTAGGATCAACAATATCCATTGTTTTATAAAGTTCCCCATAAAGTCGAAGAGACTTTGTAGAGTTAACAAGAACACTGATTTGTTTCATATCCTTTTCATAAGACTTGCAATAAAACACAGGTAAGTCACCAATTTGTAATATCTGGTTGTAGATTCCGAATTGTGGCGCACATTGAGGATTCACAAGCATGTGTTTGAGTGATGGTGACATTAAATATCTATATGGACACAATTCTGTAACGCTCTTATATAATTTATCCAAGCAGCTATAAGAAGAGAAACCTCCAAGCATGTGCAGAACACCTCCCAAGGGCAAGGTAAGAAAACCAAATATGAAGTCTGCAAAATCTTCTTGTCCTTCAACAAACAGAATCTTCCTATCTGATTTCCTTATCAACACTTTTAGAACCATCTGCCTAATCACATTAGATGAAACCTCTCCAATCTCAAACTGACATTGATGTTTTGTGTATACATAAAGAAATTGTTTCTTGTTTAAGATAAAGTCCGTTAGAGGGGTCTTTGAAAGGAATGAACACTTGAGTAGATCCAGTAACTACACAAACACAAGATGAACAAATAAGTTTAAAAAAAAATTGTCAAGACCAAAGTAGATATACAAGATGAAAAAACATACCTCCTTGTTGCCGATTTCTACAGTTCTTTCCTCAATAGCCTCCATGTTTTTGGCTCCAAGCTCATGAAACAGATCCACACTTGTACCAAGAGAATTTGGCATCACACGAAGATCGTCACAGATTATAAACGATGCAGTTTCTTTCACAAAGCCATTTTCTGAAGTCCTTTCTTCTAGAGAAATCTCTCTGTCCATAGGCTTTCCACAATGGCATTTTTTATTCTTAAAAGTGCTTAAAAGGTTACCTCTTTCTTTTCTAACACAATCCCAGCTGTCACAAATAAAGTACTTCATAGGTTCTGTGTCATCTATGTTAAGTTTCAATTTTTGACAACAAGCTTCCATCCAGTTCCTAGGCCGCAGTAGCATTTGTTTGCATTTCGGTGTCCATAGATGTTTTTCTTGAAGATTTGACACGCTTTCATACAATGAACTCAGGCTTCCAACTTTGAGTCCTTAGCCACGAGTCTAGCAATAGTTCCCATCGGCAAAGTTAAGAAACTCAATAGAACATCAACAAAATCCTTCCCTGCCTCAGCAAACAAAACTTTATTTGTCTCTTTGTCTACCAAAACTTTAAGAGGAAGTGTGTAACCTTGTTTGTTCGATTGATTTGCATTTTCAGCCATTGTAGCAACTGCCGCACATACACCAAGTCACTCAACAGTCACCGAATATATTTTCCAAAGTCTACTATATAAAGCATTATCTTTTCAAATTAAAGTGTTTCAGGATTAATTATGTTAACGTGGTACAGATAAAGAAAATGTTAGTTGATGTGTTCTAGACATTTCTATCAAGTAATTTCTGGACGACTTTCGAGAGGAAAACATTACTCCTAGCTACTACTACTCCCCAGGTGTAACAATCATATATGAGTTCTTTCTGTTGCTTTTATTTAAAAAAAAATTAATATATGATGATCAACATAAAATTAAATATATAATTAGAACATTAGTAAAAAGTTATTAGAGGTGTACTTTACAAAGTTTCCCAGTTTGTATCACTTGATCATGTCTCACTCACGGATTCAAAATAATCAATATTAAAATAATAAAAGTTTGGAGTATTTTTTTAAGTAACAATAATGCAACTCTAGCTATATCACTTTTAATCTTAATATATATTCATGCATATGTTGTCTAAATTTATAATCTAATTCTTATAAATTTTACTTCCCTAATCATTAATAGATACATCCTCGTGTAATAATTTATAAAAAAGAAAGTTATGTATAAAAATTTATAATAACTTCTGGTACATCCTCAAATCTCCAAATCCTACCTCTTTTTATGAAGGACTAATGATGATAAAAATATAAAATGTATAATAATGACTTTGAATAATGAAATAGTTTCGTTATCATGAGTTGTTTGTTTCCAAGGAAAATCAAGTCGAACACAACGCGTGGGTGCACCGAATCTTATCGTTATTGGCAAGTGGCCTTTTCAAAATTTCATTTGCTGTCATCACAGTCAATTGGAATAAGATATTAGGAAACAGTGCTACCATTTTTAGAAGTACGAAATCGTCTGGGTGGTTCGGAAGAGAAATTAAACACTAGTAGTTAACCAATGCTTGTTTGTGTTTTGAAAAATGCCCATTGATTGTAAGTTAATTGGGCTTTATTGGGCTCATTATACATTTTAGTTTTTGAGTTAAAATATAAATAAATATAATTTTTAAATAAAAAAGTATTTATTGGGAAGGTACAAACGTTTCAACTTCAATCTGACTATTATATATAAACACTTTTTAAATATATTTCATCTTATTTTTTAAAATAAAAAAGTAGTTTCAAAATTTGAGATTCATAACAAATTAAATTCTGAGTATATTATCGCCGATGTCACTACTGTATCACTCATCTTTGCCGTTACTATTTTTTCAGTTTCATTATTTTTTTTAAAATAAATCATCTAAAATAAACATAAAATAATAACGTAATTAACTTTAAATATAACTTCAAGTTCAAATCAAACCAAACTAGTCTAAGTGATTTGATTTAGTTCGTTTTGATAATTTTTTTAATCAACTATCATTATTTACTACAAAATCTATTAACTAAACTTATATAATTATTATTTTATATTATTTTAAAAATTATTTTATTTTCCTATTAAACTCTAATTAACATATTTTATTTTTCCTATTAAACATTGTAATTTTATTAAAGAGAAGGTGAAAGACAAGGTCAAGAGTAATAATGTGACTTTAAATTTGGTATTAAAATTTGAAAATAAATAATTGAAAAAATTATGTACAATTGGATTAAGTCAGAAAAAAAAAGAATATTTCAATTAATAACATAGGAAAACTAATTGACTTTTTGGATATTTCAATTAATAATATAGGAAAACTAATTGAGTTTTTGAATAAATAGTCATTTTTATTTCTAAATTGATAAATGTATCATGGAAAGATAAAAATATAAAATTTAGTCTTTAAAAATATAAAAAATGCGACAAATACATCTTGTCGGTAACATATATCCGTTAATAAAATGAACTACGTGACAAAAAATTTTAGTAATTTTTTAGACCTAAATGTTAGTGTATTTCATTAGATCAAAATGTCAATAAATTATTATTATTGGACGAAAATGTGAGAAATTTTTTATTAGACCTAAATATCAGTACGTTTCTATTGGACTAATTCGTTGGACCTAAAATTTCATTTCATATAAGGGTAAAATGCGATTTTAGGATAAATTTTTATCATTTGTTATCGTTACAAGTATAATATTACAATAATTATTTAAAAAATATATTGACAAACATAATTTAAAACAAACTTAATAATAACGATAATATTAATTATGAATCATAATTTATCTATCACAATAGAAATTATTCAAAATAAACATTATAAAAGTATATCAATTATTACAATTTTTTTTTTAAATTATAATAATTAGTCACAATCTACTGTAAATAATATATATATATATATATCACATATTTCACTTTTTTTAATATTAAATATTTTATTAACGGTGACAGATGAAAGTTAATGTTCAGATATATTTATAACATGTTTTACATTCTCATAGACTAAATTTTGTATTTTCATTTTTTAAGGACACATTTATTAACAAATTATACATTTAAGGACAAAAGTAATTATTTATCCTTAAATTTTTTTAAACATCTAAAATTGAATGTCGTACAACTTCAAAGAGATAGACTTCCAAATTTTAGTTAGTTTCGTGATTTTCTTTTTGTCATGCAAAGCGTCTCTTAAGAGTTAAGAGATCAACGTCCACTTATTACTATTTGAGGGGGAAAAAAAGTAGTACGTATTAGTATTAGTATTAGAAGGGATTGCTATTCACACCTGGATAGACACAACCACACAAAATAATCAACAAAGCAAACGAAATCATAGGCGCATTCAGAGTATTTTACATGAAACCCATTGATAAAATGGTATCAATTATTTAATCTCAAGCAAGTACATTAATTAGAATAGCCAGGAGTCTGAAATATGTAAGTGCAGAATCTATTTTGTAGCACCGATGATTCAATAACCTTTAACAAGATGGAAGTAATGGATCAAGTGCCCCTCTTAATGCTATTTGTGAATTGTTTGAGACCGTTTGTCAAAG
The DNA here is from genome assembly GCF_004193775.1 of Glycine soja. Taxonomy (NCBI): domain Eukaryota; kingdom Viridiplantae; phylum Streptophyta; class Magnoliopsida; order Fabales; family Fabaceae; genus Glycine; species Glycine soja. The sequence goes on along the minus strand of NC_041019.1, from coordinate 46,562,039 downwards.
AAGATATTGAGGTCAAGGAAGCTTTTAATATAGCCAGTGCCTGTACCAAGAAGAAGAAAAAAATCAACAAATGTGATGAAATCTGGTACAACTAATAGTATGCGATGAATGACTTGGCATAAGAAAAATCTGTGTCGCACTCAGCGCCTTACCTCCTTCATACCAATGCTAATGACCCTTTCCTCAATGTCAAAAGGTTGAACTTTTAATCTATTTAGATATGAAACACTAGAAACGGACGCCATTGGTGTCACAATCAAGTCATCTGTCACAATGTACATTGATGGTCCTTTAGCAAATCCTCCATGACTGATGAACTCCCGATAGAGGACTTTGAATCAACAATCTTCAGTCGGAAATGGCCGGGGCAGGGTGAAGTAGAAAGACCCAAAAACCAGTTATGGTCGTTATCATGGCCGGTCAGGACATAACAATAAATAGAGGTCCTTTATATACAAGTATTATAAAGGCTTAATATCTAATTTGATTCCTTACTTTATTTAAAAGAATCAATTACGTTTTTTGTTTTACTTTACAATTGGGTTTCTTAGTTTTCAAAATTGACCTAATTGAGTCCTTTCTATCCAATTATAATTGATGTACTTGGTTGAATTTTTTCAACAATTATCAATTACAAATAGAGACAAGCCGCCAAAATATAATAAAATAAATATTATAAAAATAAAAAATTTAACAAATAATAGTATTTATTAACCGTCACTTTATTTGCTATTATTTTTTAAGAAAATTGTCTTCATTCACAAAGATAGAGAACAAACTCAAGTCCAAAATTTACATAAAGATCAAACACTAACATTTTCCATAACTTTGAAGAATAAGATGATGAACAAAATTGGAAGGAAAAAAAAGTAATTAATCATACAAATTTCAATCAATTAGAATATTTTTGGATGCTTGAATAGTTCGACAGATTTGGGGAAGGGGAATGATTGGGGTTTGGTCCTAGTTGGCTTTAGCTTCGCCATCTTCCTTGTGTTATTGTTGCCTCCTTCATGTGTTGTCACAAGGACACCATAAGATTCGCTCATTTCATCATGCACAAAGGCAAAGTACCCCACTCTATGCATTCAAAACCTCGCAACGAATCCCTCGGACCTCTCCCAAGCCATTGTGAAGGTTAGCCTGGCCCACACACAAACCTTTTTCGCAAGACAATCCACTCCAAGGACCAAGTCAGCACTAGCTAAGTCCATATATAACAGAAAGGTCCACTTCAATGTAGTGAGACCGGAAGGTCATTGGGGTATTTTTGCACGTGTTATTGCAAGCTAGGTGAGTGCCATTGCCCACCATCATGGACAATGGAGTCGTAGATTCAGGGAAGAGACCTAAATATAGCGAACCATGCTTATAAATACAGTTTTAAAATAAAGAAAACTATAATTCATGATCATCTCATTGAATATATATAATCTTATTTTAACTTTCAATTTTCTTTGCATAATACTAGTAATTTAGAAAGTGATGATAACTATAGCTAAACGTCAAAGTGGACTTATTATTTGTAGCTAGTCTCAAGATTTTCTTTTTGTCATGCAAAGCGTCATTTAAAGAGACTTCCACTTGGTATTTGATCAGAAATATATATATACTACTAAAAGGTATTGCTATTTACGCCAGGTTAGACAGAATCACAGAAAACGACGATCAACTTAGCAAACGAAATCACAGGTACGCATTCAGAATGCTTTACATGAAACACAATATTAGATAAAATAGTGTCAATTAACTAATTATCTCAAGCAAGTACATTAATTAGAACAGCCAGGACTCTGAAATATGTAAATATCTATCTATTTTGTAGAACCGACGATTCTATAACCTTCAACAAAATGGAAGTAATGGATCAAATCTCCCTCTTAATTGATGCTTTTTTGATGAATTGCTTGAGACCGTTTGTCAAAGCAGATGTTGAGGTCAAGGAAGCTTTCAAGATAGCTAGTGCCTGCACCATGAAACAAATCAACAAATGTTAAAGAATCTAATACAACTAATATACTATGAATGACGAGGCATAACAAAGTTCATACTTCATATCACAGTGTCTTACCTCCTTCACACCAATGTTAACGACCCTTTCCTCCAGGTCAAGCAGGGAGACTTTTGATCTATTTAGAAATGAAATACCAGAAATGGACGACATTGGTGTCATAACCAAGTCATCTGTCACCATAAACATCGATTGTGCTTTGGCAAATCCTCCATTGCTAGATGAACCCCCAATAGATGACTCTGGATCAACAATCTCAAATTGCATACTGTTGGTAATATCTGGCAAGCGCACGGCGCCAATTGGTAATATCTGGTTGTGTAAGTTGAATTGTGGAGCACACTGGGGATTAGCTAGTTTGTCTTTGAGTTCCTGTGACCTAAAATATCTGTCTGTATTTAATTCAACAGTGCTGTTATACAATTTATCTATGCTGTCTAAGGAAGAGCATCCATTAAGCATGTGCAACACTCCACCCAGAGGTAAAGTGAGCAAACTGAAAAGTAAGTCAGCAAAATCTGCCTCAGCTTCTACAAACAGAATTTTGCTATCTGATTTTCTTACCATTACTTTCACATCCATCTTTCTACCTTCATCAGATGATTTCTCTCCTATCCCAATTTGGGGTTGGTTTATTGGGTTGAAATTATCATCTTTCTTCTCCAGGATAAAATCTGTTAAAGGTGTCTTTGATAGCAAAGACAACTTAAGGATATCAACAACCTAGTCAAATTTGCAAGGAAAAACTAATCAGCATGGTAATCAGTTAGAGAAAATAATAATAATAATAATTTAAGCTGGGAAAGCGTACGTACCTCCCTCTTACTGATATCTACATTTCGTTCGTCAATGGTAACCATGTCTTTGATTCCAAGCTTCCTAAGAAGACTTACACTTGTTCCAAGAACATTGGGCAACACAGAAAGATCGTCACAAATTATAAAAGTTGCGGTTTCATTAACAAAACCATTTTCTAGAATCGCTTCTCTTCCAGATACTTCTTTTTGCATTAGCTTTCCACAACGGCATCTTTGATATCTTAAAATGGACAATTGTCTCCCATTTACAATACTACAAGTCCGGTCTGCACAATGAAAGTACTTTGTGGGTTCGGTGTCATCGATGTTCAGTTTCACGTGCTGGCAATAAGATTCCATAGAGTTCCTTGGCTGCAGTAGCATTTCTTTGCACTTTTGTGTCCGTAGATACTTATCTTCAAGATGAGACACACTTTCATACAATGAGCTCAGGCTGCCAAATTTCACTGGTGGAATGTTTGACTCCTTAGCCACGAGTCTAGCAATAGTCCCCAAAGGCAATGTTAAGATACTCAACAAAGCGTCCACAAAATCCTTCCCTGCCTCCGCAAATAGAACTTTGTTTTGCTCTTTGTCCACCAAAACTTTCAGGGAAACTTTGTGAACCTGCTCATCTGTAGCCATCGTACCAACCACAGAACACTGACTCAATAAGCAATCGCAGAACACCTAATTAAGAAGCCAAAAAACTAATTTATAAAAGGGTTTTTTCATACTAGAGTAGTAACTATGTTATAACTGTAGTCAAGCATTTTCTTTTTCAAGATTTTTGTAGGTTTGCCATGAGCGTCAATTGATGTTATCGGGGCTCTGCATACATGCACCTATGCGGTTTCAATATTTAAAAAACTGAAACGAATAACAAAGAATTATAGTTATCCAAGAGATCCACGGTGACATAATTTGCATATTTCCCAAGACAACAAATAATACTGTAGGCTGTGTAGCTAACTTTTTCTTCTCTTTCATTCAATTTTTCTTCCATTCATTATATATATCTTTAAAAAAAGATTTACCAATCTCTAGAAGATAAGATTTATCAAATTTAGCTATGTGTTTCTTAAGTGTGACTTATAAGTTATACTAATAATAGTTAATTAGCATTTCCAATGCAAGATTAAATGAATTGTTTAAAAATAAATAATATTACTTAATAAATTTTTGTGTTGGAATTGATGAGTTAACAATTGTTGTTTAATTGATTATTATCAAACAAAAATAATTTTTTTTAATTCAAAATCTAATGTGACTTAAATATTTATTATTTGAGTAATTTTTTAAAAAATTCTTAAATCTATGACATTATATGACTTACAAATTTAAAATAAACAATTTATTTAACAATATATAGTTCTTAAAACAATTCCAAATTTAATTTTCTCCGTGTTAGATTTATGCCATGTAAATAGTCTATAGATTCAAAACTACATAATAAATTAAAATTACATATCATTTAGTAGATTTATCCCATAATATAAGACATTGTTTTGTATTTTTTTGTAAGTTTGTTTTTTAATTCCTATATAAAAAATGACTACTAAGTTATTTAATTATTTTTTTTCAAAACATCCTTAATTATTTATTTTAGCCCATAAATAATAAATGATATAAATTATCTATTTCTCTCTCTTGTGAGGTGGAAGAATTAAAGGGTATGTTTAGGGTGATTTTCAATTGTTAAGTTTTCAAAATTTTAAAAACAACTAGTTTTTTTAGATTTACACTACGTCAAAGTATCATTGATAGATAGTGCATGATAGATGGCGCTTATTTTAGTGTAAAATGCTATATCGAAAATCACGGAGCTATAAGATAACTATTATTAAAATAAGTGGTATCAACTTTTCATTAGCAAGGAGTGCCTTAAACCATAGGACAAAGGACATTATTAGATTTTCCCTGAGCGACATGAACAACCTTCATCTCTCATTCCCTCGTTTCATTCCTCGGTGATGCAAACAACACTTTTGTGGGGGTTGGGATAGAAGCTGACGTGCAGAAGTTGAGAAGACGTTGGGCCTATGGGTACTGGGCTTGGAGGTTGAGAAGCCCACGAAGATCAGTAAGAGTAGGTGGGATTATCTGTGGCTCACTCCTGACCAGGTGCAGTATGCTGCTGTTATGATGCCTTTGTCTCCTTTCAAATGGAAGCCGTTTGATTTCAAATAATTAGTAAGGTTTAGTTTTCTTAGTAAGGTTTTCAATATTGGTAGCTGTTGTGCTAAGATTTCTTTCTGTTTGTTGATATTGGGGCAAATCACAGATAAATAGGCTAATACGGTCCCATTTCATGATTGGGAACAGTTAAAATTAAAAATCTTAATTTTGCATGCCAAATCACGGTTGTGGACGGATATTTAACAGAAGATTTAAACTCATAATTTTTCCCTCTCTTATCTCCTTCCACCATTAAGCTTATATCTCCACGGATAAATCAAACTTAAAGTGTAGTTTATGCATGACTTAATTTTTCATGGGTTTTGCCAGTTGAAAATTTTTCCATTATACTTACTACTTAGAGTAGCTCTCTATTTAAAAGGAAAAAGATGCATCATATTCATAACAATATTGAATTTTAAGGCGTCTTTTGATTTTATTGGTGTTTTGGACTCACTAAAGGCCAATAGAAACATGTATGGTGCTTTGTAACTTGAATTTGCAAAAATATATTAATAGTTATTTTTCTCAAACCAAGTTTTCAGGTTAAATTTTAGCCTCAAACACATGTTTAGAATTATAACCATATTAACTTATTTAATGTATGTATAAATAAATTATTGCAAAAAATTGATAATAATACAATTATAACCATATTTAGCAATATTTTTAGTGAAATAATAAAACAAGATAAGTGACTTAATAACTCTCATGTTAGTTTTGGTGAAAGGGGTGATGAGTTCAAGCCTAAAATGTTATAAAAAAAAAACACAAGAAATTAGACAACACACTAATAGACAAAATTGCACAATCGCAATACTGAAAGATAAAAAATGTAATTGATTAAGTCTATACATAAATTTCTAAAAAAAATTAGATTGTAAGCACCGTTATTGTTTTTGTAGATAACAATTTTTAATTAACTATTAAAATTATTTTCATGCTAACTTATGATAACTATTTATCATATTTAATATTATTTGAAAAAATTAAGCATTGTTTATATATTTTTTAAAAATCAATTGATTGATTTATTAAGAAAAAAATAATATTTATCTGAATTTCAATAATATTCTGTTAAAACATAAGTTGCTAATACTGATTTGTCATTGGTTTGATTTAACTTACGCGTATTGGATAAACCTTGATAGAATTGATTTTAGATCAGTGTGATTTTAAATTAAGTAGATTTTATATAATTGATTTTAAACTAACGTTGATTTTTTTTTTTGATAATATATATTAGAAAATTGATTTTTTTAAAGAAAGTAATGTTTAGATATTTTGAGTCATAATTGATTTTGAGTGTAAAATTATTAAAATAGATTTTAATGTCTTTGAATATTTTTTTGTTATTATAATTTGTTGTTATATATATATATATATATATATATATATATATATATATATAGATATAGATATATAAACCTACACTCATTATAAAAAAAAAATTAGCATGAGTTTCATAGTATCTATTTCAGTACAGTATTTGTAACACCCCAGCCACAAGATTCCAGTACAATATTGGTACTACTTACTGGATATCCTATGATGAAGGGGTGATAATAATCTTTTTTTAACTGAGAGAATAAGTAAATGTAATAATAAATTTTTAACTACCAAAATAAATGAAATCCTAAGAAAATATAATAAATACAAACAAGAAAAAAGAAAGAATGTATGTGTCCAAATATTCAACCTATCACAAAAAGTATAGAAAGTATAAGGGTGTTGTGAGGAAACATGTACATAATAATATTTTATATTTTCTTGAATCAATTCAAGTTGAATATTTGAAAGCTTTCCTTAACGACTTTAAAGTCACTGTGGGTTGGAGCCTTAACGTGAAATTCAAAATGATATTCAAACATATTTTTATATAGTCAAATCATGTTTGATTTGGTTAATTACAGTCAAACCAAATATGCTCTCAAATGAACTAAACTAAATTTCATTAATTAACAACTAAAGTTTACAACTGTTCCTCCTTGGATGTTGCCTTTTTAATATTTCCCCAAACCTTGTCACTGTAGCAAATAATATCTGGTTCATATTACTTCTATTTTATACTTTTTAAAATTGTTAAATCATTTCGTTAAAAAAATTGGTAAATCATTTGACGAGAAAAGGCAAGAAAAAAAACACAAGTTGTATTATTATAGTTGTAAGAAAATCAAAACTTAAAAAAGAAAACAACAAGGTTGTAATTGGAAAAACGCAATTATTTAGAAAGAGCCAAGATTAGAGGTAGTTGGGCCTGTGTTGCTATCAATATTGTCTTCCAATCATACTTATATATTTTTTTTTTCTTTTGTATGTGTTGAATAGATTTTTTAATCTAAAATTATTCTTCACACATTTGTTGGACATAGTTGTTTATTCACTTCTTTAATTATATATTTCATTTGTAATTGAAATTATTGCAATGCATGTTACAATGCAGAATTAGATTCATTCATTGAAATGTTATAAAGATATAGTAGTATTATATTTGTCGAATATTATAATATATTATTATAAAGTTATATTATAGAGAGTACATTTTTTCATAAAGTAATTCATTTTCTGGTACACTATTAATTATATATATCTGTGCTCAAATTGTTAAGATTCTTTACATATTTACAGTTTTAAAATACACAACTATAAATATTCCTTAAATAGTTTAATTGTAACTTTTAATTTTCTCTGCATAATACTAGTAATTTAGAAAGTGATAACTATTAGCCGAACGTCTAAGAGGACTTCCAATTTTTATTCTCATGATTTTCTTTTTGTCATGCAAAGCGTTACTTAAGGTATTTTTATTCCACTTGCTATTTGATCAGAAATATTTACTACTAAAAGGTATTGTTATTTACGCCTGGTTAGACAGAATCACAGAAAACGACGATCACCTTAGCAAACGAAATCATCACAGGTATGCATTCAGAATGCTTTACATGAAACACAAAATATTAGATAAAATAGTGTCAATTAACTAATTATCTCAAGCAAGCACATTAATTAGAACAGCCAGGACTCTAAAATACGTAAATATCTATCTATTTTGTAGAACCGACGATTCTATAACCTTCAACAAAGTGGAAATCATGGATCAAATCTCCCTCTTAATTGATGCTTTTTTGGTGAATTGCTTGAGACCGTTTGTCAAAGCAGATGTTGAGGTCAAGGAAGCTTTCAAGATAGCTAGTGCCTGCACCATGAAACAAATCAACAAATGTGAAAGAACCTAATACAACTAATATGCAATGAATGACGAGGCATAACAAAGTTCATACTTCATTTCACAGTGTCTTACCTCCTTCACACCAATGTTAACAACCCTTTCCTCAGGTCAAGCGGGGAGACTTTTGATCTATTTAGAAATGAAATACAAGAAATTGACGACATTGGTGTCATAACCAAGTCATCTGTCACCATAAACATCGATTGTCCTTTGACAAATCCTCCATTGCTAGATGAACCCCCAATAGAGGGCTTTGGATCAACCATCGCAAATTGCTTACTGTTGAAATGTAATACATTGGCAACGGTTCCAAAATAATACACTGGCAAGCACACGGCGCCAATTGGTAATATCTGGTCGTGTAAGTTGAATTGTGGAGCACACTGGGGATTAGCTAGTTTGTCTTTGAGTTCCTGTGACCTAAAATATCTGTCTGTATTTAATTCAAAAGTGCTGTTATACAATTTATCTATGCAGTCTAAGGAAGAGCATCCATTAAGCATGTGCAACACTCCACCCAGAGGTAAAGTGAGCAAACTAAAAAGTAAGTCGGCAAAATCTGCCTCTGCTTCAGCAAACAGAATTTTGCTATCTGATTTTCTTACCATTACTTTCACATCCATCTTTCTACCTTCATCAGATGATTTCTCTCCTATCCCAATCTCGGGGTGGTATATTGGGTTGAAATTATCATCTTTCTTCTCTAGGATAAAATCTGTTAAGGTTGTGTTTGATAGCAAAGACAACTTAAGGATATCAACAACCTAGTCAAATTTGCAAGGAAAAACTAATCAGCATGGTAATCAGTTAAAGATAATAATAATAATAATGATAATAATAATAATAATAATAACAATTTCAGCTTAGAAAGCGTACGTACCTCCTTCTTACTGATACCTATATTTCGTTCGTCAATGGTAGCCAAGTCTTTGATTCCATGCTTCCCAAGAAGACTTACACTTGTTCCAAGAACATTAGGCAACACAGAAAGATCGTCACAAATTATAAAAGTTTCGGATTCATTAACAAAACCATTTTCTAGAATCACTCCTTTTGGTGATACTTCTTTGTTCATTAGATTTCCACAACGGCATCTTTGATTTCTGAAAATGGACAATTGTCTCCGACCATCAAGATTACACTTCACTGTTTCGCAAAGAAAGTACTTTGTGGGTTCAGTGTCGTCGATGTTCAGTTTCATCTGCTGGCAATAAGATTCCATAGAGTTCCTTGGCTGCAGTAGCATTTCTTTGCACGTTTGCGTCCGTAGATACTTATCTTCAAGATGAGACACACTTTCATACAATGAGCTGAGGCTGCCAAATTTCACTGGTGGAATGTTTGACTCCTTAGCCACGAGTCTAGCAATAGTCCCCAAAGGCAATGTTAAGATACTCATCAAAGCGTCCACAAAATCCTTCTCAGCCTCAGCAAAGAGAACTTTTTTTTTCTCATTGTCCACCAAAACTTTCAGGAAAACTTTGTGAACCTGCTCATCTGTAGCCATGGTACCAACCACAGAACACTGACTCAATTAGCAATCACAGAACACTGACTCAATTAGCAATCACAGAACACCTATTAATAAGCCAAAAAATTAATTTATAAAGGGTTTTTTCATACGGATGCTTGCTTTCTTTTTTAAAAACTAAAAATCTTTATATTACTATTATTAAAGTTATTTTTTAAAATAAATTAAAATAAAATAATAATAATCATTATTTTTATTAGTATTTAAATTTGGGCGTGTCACTGTTATTATGGCGAGAAAGTATATGCTAAACAAGTTAATTGCAGTACATTACGTTTCCTTTTTGGAGTTATATCATTATTTATAAAATAAATAATATTTACAAATATTTTTTATATATTCTATTTTTTTGGTTACATCTCAATTTTTTCTTTCCTTTAATGCTAGCTAGTTACTTTCTCGCCATAATAACTATGTTATAACTGTAGTCATGCATTTGCTTTTTCAAGATATTTGTAGGTTTTCCATGAGCGTCAATTGATGTTATAGGGGCTCTGCATACATGCACCTATGCAGTTTCATTATTTAAAAAACTGGAACGAATAACAAAGAATTATAGTTATCAAGAGATCCACGGTGACATAATTTGCACATTTTCCAAGACAACAAATAATACTGTAGGCTGTGTAGCTAACTTTTTCTTCTCTTACATTCAATTTTTCTTCCATTGATTATCTTTAAAAAAAGATTTATCAACCTTTAGAAAAAAAGAGTTATCAAATTTAGTTATGTGTTTCTCGGAGTGTGACTTATAAGTTATACTAATAATAGTTAATCAGCATTTCCGATGCAAGTTTAAATGAATTGTTTAAAATTAAATAATATTACTTAATATATTTTTATGTTGGAATTGATGAATCAACAATTTTTGTTTAATTGATTATTATCAAACAAAAATAATTTTTTAATTCAAAATCTAATGTGACTTAAATATTTATTCTAACAACTTTAGTATTTAAGTAATTTTTTTTTTGTAAAATTCTTAAATCCATGACATTATATGTCTTACAAATTTAAAATAAACAATTTATTTAAGAATATATAGTTCTTAAAACAATTCTAAATTTAATTTTCTCCGTGTTAGATTTATGCCATGTAAATAGTCTATAGATTCAAAACTACATAATAAATTAAATTACATATCATTTACTAGATTTATCCCATAATATAAGACATTGTTTTGAATTTTTTTATAAGTTTCTTTTTTAATTCCTATATAAAAAATGACTACTAAGTTATTTCTTTCATTAATTTTTTTTCAAAACATCCTTAATTATATATTTTAGCCCATAAATAATAAATGATATCAATTATCTACTTCTCTCTCTTATGAGGTGGAATAATTAAAGGGTATGTTTGGGGTGATTTTCAATTGTTAAGTTTTCAAAATTTTAAAAACAACTAGTTTTTTTAGATTTACACTACGTCAAAGTATCATGGATAGAGATAGTGCATGATAGATGGCGCTTATTTCAGTGAAAAATGCTATATTGAAAATCACGGAGGTGTAAGATAACTATTATTAAAATAAATGCTATCAACTTTTCGTTAGCAAGGAGTGCCTTAAACCATAGGACAAAAGACATTAGATTTTCCCTGAGTGGCGACATGAACAACCGCGTGACAAAGGACATTAGATTTTCCCTGAGGTTTAAGATAACTATTATTGGTAGCTGTCGTGCTAAGATTTCTTTCTGTTTGTTGACGTTGGGGCAAATCACAGATAAATAGGCTAATTCGGTCTTATTTCATGATTGGAAACTGTTAGGATATAGGACGTGATTATGCCTTTTTTTTATGAAAAGATATGGTAGAAATGTATGATAGAAATGATGAGAGTAAGAAGATGATGAGTTTTCAGAAAATTGACACCTTAACTTGAATTATGCTTATTAGCTTCTTTTTCTTACATTACATGACTTGCTACAACTTATGCCTTTATATAGGTTAAATAGATGATTTTTCACACTTCTATAATACTTAGTCCTAGAGTCTTCTAGACTCATCTATTATCTATCATCCATCTTTATAATGTTTTAGGTGGTTCTATGACTTTAGATAATAAGATATTTTTCTACATCCATCAAGAAGTTTCTACACACTATAACATCTCCATAGGTGTAGAACTCTCTAGATAATGGACCACCAATTATAGATCTACACTTTTCTAGATTAATCTTCAACACTCCCCCTTAATCTATAAAAGTTTTGAACTCCAAGCGTGTCTCTGAATTTGATGAACTTCTCTGCTGCAATTGGCTTGGTAAAGATGTATGTTAATTGTTCTTCAGTCTTGCAGAACTCCATTTTGATTTCTCCACGTTCCACGAGCTCTTTGATGAAGTGGTATCTAATCTCAATGTGTTTTATACGTTTGTGGAATACTAGATTCTTAGTCATTGCAATAGCTGACATATTATCACAATGAATAATTGTTGGAGTCTTGTTGTACGTCTTGTAGAATTTTTCTGAGCCATGTCGCTTCACACGCAACGCTTGTTGCAGCCATGTATATTGCTTCTGCTGATGATAGAGCAACTGTCATTTGCTTCTTTGACGCCCATGATATTGCTTTGTTGCCTAGAAGAAACACATATCCACTTGTGCTTTTTCTATCATCTGTGTTTCTTGTCCAGTTGCTATCTGTATAACCTGTCAAGTTAAAGTCTCTATATGCCTCGTACAAAATGCCAAAATCCTTTGTGCCTTTGACATATCTTAGGATTCTCTTGGTTGCTGCAAAGTGTGCCTTGCTTGGGTTACTCATGAATCTAGACCCAATGCTAACTGCATGTACGATGTCTGGCCTTGAGTTGGTTAAGTAGATTAGCGAACCGACTAGGCTTCTATAAACTGTTGCATCAACTTTGTTTTGCCCAACATCTTTTGAAAGCTTCTCGTTCATCGCCATAGGTGTGACAAGTGGTTTGCAATCTTGCATGTTGAACTTCTTCAGTAAGTCATCCGCATATTTTTCTTGCGAGATAAATATTTGTCCAGGTCTTTGCTTGACTTGCATGCCGAGAAAATATCTCATGAGTCCAAGATCGATCATTTCATACTCTTGCATCATAGCCTTTTTGAATTCTTCCATCATCTGTGAGTTGTTGTCGGTGTAGATTAAATCATCTACGTATAGGCACAAAATCAAGAAATGATTACCTTGCATCTTCACATATAGTGACGGCTCACTTGGACTTTTGAGGAATCTATGCTCGACGAGGTATTTGTCTATTTTGTTGTTCCATGCTCGGGAAGCTTGTTTGAGACCATAAAGCACCTTTTTCAAGTAATATACTTTGTCTTCTTCTCCTTGAACTTTGTATCCTTGTGGTTGCTCCACGTAGACTTCTTCTTCAATCTCTCCATTCAAGAAAGTTGATTTTACATCTAGCTGGTAGACTTGTAGCTTCAATGGTGCAGCTAAAGCTAGTACAGTTCTGATTGTTTCCATGCGCACAACGGGAGCAAATATCTCATTGAAATCAACTCCTAGCAGTTATGAATAGCCTTTAGCGACAAGTTGTGCTTTGTGTTTCTAGATTGTTCCATCCTCATTATATTTAATTTTGTAAACCCATTTTAGGCCAATGATATCCTTGTCTTCTGGTTTTTGCATGAGCTCCCATGTATGATTTTTCTCTATCATTTTGATTTCCTCGTCCATGGCTTTTCTCCAAACTTCTTCTTCCGATGCTTCCTCAAACTTTTGAGGTTCACAGGCAAAAAATCCAACATTTGCGTACTTTGGATTCGGTTTGTGTGGCCTTCCTGATCTTCAAAGTTGTTGTTGTGGGACTTCTTCTACTTCTTCTTGCTAGTGCTGTTGGTCATGCTGTGTTGGTGATGGTGGCAGTGTGCACGGGCTTGGATTGGTTACTTCTTGCGTCTCATTGACTTCAGTACTCCATTGCCAGCTTGCTCCTTTGTCAAAGATGACATCTCTTGAAAGGATCAGCTGCTTTGAATCTGGTTTGAATAATCGGTAACCTTTAGATTGGTCACTATAGCCGACAAAGATGCACTTTTCTCCTTTTTCATCGAGCTTTTCTTGGTTCTCCTTTGGAATGTGCAAATAAGCAACACATCCAAAAACTTTAAAATGATCAACTGTTGGTTTTTTGTTAAACCGTGCTTCATATGGCGTCATATTTAAGACAGCTTTAGTTGGAGAACGATTGAGGATGTATACTGCTGTGCTAATAGCTTCCGCCCATAGATTCTTTGGCAGGTTATTGTGTTGTAGCATCGATCGAGCCATTTCCACAATGGTTCTGTTTTTCTTTTCAGCGACACCATTCTGTTGTGGAGTGTGGCGAACAGTCAACTCCTTCTTGATGCCATGATCATTGCAAAAATTGATGAATATGTGCCCATTGAATTCTCCCCCGCGATCTGTTCTCAAGATTTTGAGGAAATGCCCACTTTGCTTTTCCATTAGGGCCTTGAACTCCTTGAAGCAAGAGAATGCATCGGATTTTTGTTGGATGAAGTACACTGACATCATTCGAGTGTAGTCATCATAGAAGAGGAGAAAATATCTTCTTCCACCAAAGTTGGGGGTACTTGATGGTCCCCAGATATCAGCATGCACCAATTGAAGTGGAGCTTTAGCTCTCCAAGATGTTTTTGGAAATGGTAACCTGTGCATCTTGCCATAAATGCAGCCTTCACAAACTTTAAGTTTAGATGAAATAAAAGGAAGCCCAAGCACCATATTTTTTTGTTTTAATAATTTGAGGCCATTAAAGTTTAGATGATCATACCTCAAGTGCCACAGTATGGACTCATCCATATTCTCACATTTCAATGCATTGTTTTGCCCAAATGGCATAAATAAAGGAAATATTTTATTATGAGCCATTTTGATAGAAATAATTTGGCCCTTTCTTTTATCAATGATATTACACTTATCATCATCAAAGATGACTTTATAATTTTTATGAATAAGTTGACCAACACTTAGAAGATTTTGAGTAAGACCTGGAACATAAAAAACATCATGGATATATTTTTGGCTACCATTTTGATTTTTAACAGCAATGGTGCCTTTTCCTTCAACTGTTTGAACATTTCCATCACCAAGTGTAACTTTGGATTTTATTGTCTCATCTAGTTGCACAAAGCAACTTTTTTTTTTTTATCATGTGGTTTGAACAACCACTATCAACATACCATACATCCCTTGATTCTTGAGAAGATAAAGCGGAGTACAAAGTATGATAAAGGGATTCTTTATTTTCTAGAAAATTTGCTTCTTTTTTTGTCGGTAAAAACAATCTTTTTCGTAGTGTAGGTGTCTTTTGCACTTTTTGCATTTGTACCAACAATCATTTGTATCATGATTATTTTTCTTGCATAATTTGCAATAGGAGTTTTAAGCATTATTACTCCATTGCTTTCCGCTCCTTTTGCCATGATTAGTATATGCTCCTCCTCTTTTTTGAGGAAATTTATGGTGGTTATTTTTCTTATCTCCATCATTTTTAGAGATATTAATTTTAGATTAGAATGCTTGCTCTAATGGCTGCTCAAATCTTTTCATTCTAGCTTCATGAGCTTCTAAAGAGCCCATTAATTCTACTAGAGTGAGTTTAGATAAATCTTTTGATTCTTCTATGCTAGCCACAATATGATCATATTTTACGGGAAGACTTCTTAATATTTTTAGTATTATTTTCTTGTCTTCAATCGTGTCCCCATAACTTCTAATTTGATTGAAGATATTAGAGACACGAGAGAAGAAAGATTGTATATATTCATCTTCCCGCATTATTAATGTATCAAAATCCTTCCACAAAGGTTGAAGTTTAATAGAAATTACCTTGTTTGTGCCTTTAAATTCATTTTTCAGAGTCTCCCATGCCTCCTTTGCATTTTTTGCTTGCACGATTTTTGGAAAGATCTCCCTACTAACTCCTTGTTTGATGAATAGCAAAGCCTTAGCATCATGTTGCTTGTTTTGCTTGTATTCCTTTTGCTTTGCTGCTGTTCATGTAGCCAATTCTTCTTGGCTTTCTGGGACTGGATAGTCATTCTCTATAACATCCCACAAGTCTTGTGAGATGAATAGAGTTTGCATTTGGATGTTCCAATAATCATATGCTTCACCATTAAATATGGGAACTAAGGTTTGGTTGTAGTTAAAGGTTGGTGGGCTAGGTGATGTAGCAAAGGCCATAGGATCAACATTGTTCTGATGCCACTGTTAGGATATGGGACATGGTTATGCCTTTTTTCTATGAAAAGATATGGTAGAAATGTATGATAGAAATGATGGGAGTAGGAATATGATGAGTTTTCAGAAAATTAACACCTTAACTTGAATTATGCTTATTAGCTTCTTTTTCTTACATTACATGACTTACTACAACTTATGCCTTTATATAGGTTACATAGGTGATTTCTACACACTTCTATACTACTTAGTCCTAGAGTCTTCTAGACTCATCTATCATCTATCATCCATCTCTATAATGTTCTAGGTGGTTCTATGACTTTAGATAATAAGATATTTTTCTACATCCATCAAGAAGTTTCTACACATTATAACATCTTCATAGGTGTAGAACTCTCTAAATAATGGACCACCAATTATACATCTACACTTTTCTAGATTAATCTTCAACCGGAACAGTTAAAAAATCTTAATTTTGCATGCCAAATCACGGTTGTGAACAAATATTTAACAGAAGATTTAAACTCATAATCTTTTCCTCTCTCATCTCCTTGCACCATCAACTTAAACTTATATCTCCCGGAATAAATCAAATTTAAAATGTAGTTTATGCATGACTTAATTAATTTTTCATGGGGTCTGCCAATTGAAAATTTTCCCAATATACTTACTACTTAGAGTGGCTCTCTATTTAAAAGGAAAAAGATGCATCATATTCATAACAATATTGAATTTTAAGGTGTCTTATGATTTTATTGGTGTTTTGGACTCCCTAAAGGCCAATAGAAACATGTATTGATTGATGTTTGCAAACGTAAGCTAGTTTGCGCTAAACTTTGTAACTTGAATTTGCAAAAATATATTAATAGTTATTTTTCTCAAACAAGTTTTCAGGTTAAATTTTAGCCTCAAACACATGTTTAGAAGAAAAAATCAAACATGATATTAAATTAATTTTTCTCTCCAAATTAAGTCTGGAACTCCCACCTACAAACCAAACGGAATAGCCAAAAGTTGAATGCTCTATTTCCGATGTCTATTAATTATGTAACCTCTGTCATTACGTATTTATGCAATTTCGCTATGCAAGACTAATTGGATGTGTTAGACTTATTATCTGTTTGTTTAGTAGAGTTTTTTACTATAGCAAATAATTGTATTTTTTTATCTCCCTAAATATCGTGATTATGCAATTTCGATCTACTAAGTTTTAATTGTGTTAATTGTATTCCTAATAATTTTTTCCCAATTGTCAATCAAGTCCTCCGTAGGGTTTATAAAATATGTGAACCCATAATCCTTTGCTCCAAAACCAAGATGAGATCCACAAAGCCACTTAACTTATTTAATGTATGTATAAATAAATTATTACCAAAAAATTGATAATACAATTATAACCATATTTAGCAATTTTTTTTAGTGAAATAATAAAACAAGTTAAGTGACTTAATAACTTTAATGTTAGTTTTGGTGAAAAGGGCGATGAGTTCAAGCCCAATATGCTCCACAAAAAAGCATAAGAAAATAGACAACACACTAATAGACAAAATTGCACAATCGCAATACTGAAATATAAAAAATGTAATTGATTAAGTCTATACATAAATTTCTATAAAAAAAAAAAAAAAAAAACTTTAGATTGTAAGCACCGTTATTGTTTTTGTAGCTAGATAACAATTTTTAACTATTAAAATTATTTTCATGCTAACTTATGATAACTATTTATCATATTTAATATTATTTGAAAAAATTAAGCATTGTTTAGATATTTTTTAAAAATCAATTAATTGATTAATGAAGAAAAAAATAATATTTATCTGAATTTCAATAATATTATGTCAAAACATAAGATGCCAATACTTATGTGCTGTTGTTTTGGTTTAACTTAAGCGCATATTTACTTAGTGTGTGTTTGGATGGATATTGATATAATTGATTTTAGATTAGTGTGATTTTAAATTAACGTAATTTTATATAATTGATTTTAAGGATAAATAGTCATTTTTGTCCCTCAAAGTGTAATTCACTGACAAATACGTCCTTGAAATATCATAATACAAAATTTAGTATCTGAACGTGTAAAAAGTGTGACAAATATGTTTTATCGTTAACTTCCGTCCGTCACCGTTAATAAAATAGCCTACGTGGTACGGAAGAACAAATTTTTCACTGAAATGATTGTCAACGTGGATTGCCAGCATGGGAGCATATTTTTCATAATATTTTTTGACTTTTTGTGTTCCAATTTTGCTGACAAATGCGTCCTTAAAAGATAAAAATGCAAAATTTAGTACCTGAAAATATAAAAAGTGTGACAAATATATCCGGACATTAATAATAGATTGTAACTTATTATTATTATTATTATTATTATTTGTTTATAATTTACTGCCCCTATTCGTTTAGTTTTTATATAATATATTTTTTAAATTTCCTTTTAATATATATATTTTTATTATTTTAATTTCCTTGTCAAACTTAATCTTTTTTGTTAAAATTTATTTTATTTTATATCTTATAATTTTATCAAATTTCTACTAATTTTCTCACTTTTAATCTTTAAAATTATTTCATATCATAATTCCAATTTAAGTGTCATCATATTTAGAATGAAAATAATATGTCGAGAGTTTTAAGTGAAAAAAACATAATCAATTGTGGGATCAAATTTATTTTAAAAATAATTTAATCAAATATTTTTTTAAAAAATCTCACAAAATTTAAACTAGATAAAGATAAAATGAAATTATAAGTCTTTTTTCTTAATCAATAATATATATATATATATATATATATATATATATATATATGAAAGAATACCTTACATAAATCTTGTGTGTTTCCATTCGAGACCACACTTATTATACATAATATGAATGAAATGAAAATAGTTAATAACAAATAAAGAATCCAAATAAATTTAAATAAAAAATACAATAATGCTCAAAGTAATATAGCAGTTAATTTAAAAAAACTAATACAAAAGTTTATTCTTTGTCTTTGGGACATAGAGTTGTATCTCTCGTTGATTTAGGGGCTGCAACGACCTTGATTTCCATTTGACATACTGTGAGAGAGTACGTAATAAAGATTAATAATTGATTAAAAAACAAAAATTTCAAGAAATAAAAGGCTTTCATTTTTTAAAATGGTAACTCAATTTTTTATATATCATAAAACTAAATAATTTTATTTTATTTTGGAAAATAAGTAGTTATATTGATTAATTAAAAAACTAATTAACAATTTGATAGATGGATAAATAGATAGATAATTAAAGTATAGGAGTTCAAATCTTAAGCTATATTTTACTATTTTTTTAACCCCTTTTTCCATAGTTTCTCTCCTATACATTTCATAATTAACGTCTGAATATATTTGTCGCACTTCTTATACTTTCGGGGACTAAATTTTGTATGTTCATTTTTCTGGGACGTATTTGTCAGCGAAGTGAGAAGATAAAAAGTTAAAAAAATATTATGACAAATAAGCCCTCATGCTGGCAATCCACGCTGACAATCATTTCAGTGACAAATTTATCCCTCCGTGCCACGTAGGCTATTTTATTAACGATGACGGACGAAAGTTAACGGCAAGACATATTTGTCGCACTTTTTACACTTTTAGGGACTAAATTTTGTATTTTCATCTTTCATGGACACATTTGTCAGCGAATTACATATTGAGATACAAAAATGACTATTTATCCTGATTTTAAAGTAACTTGATTTTTGTTTGGATAACATATATTAGAAAATTGATTTTTTAAGAAAGTAATGTTTGGATATTTTGAGTCGTAATTGATTTTGAGTGTAAAATTGTTAAAATAGGCTTTAATGTCTTTGAATACTTATTTGCTATTATAAGTTGCTGTTATATATATATATATATATATATATATATATATATATATATATATATATATATATATATATATATATATATATATATATATACCAGAGGTCAGCGGATTAGGATCAAACGGACAGATAGGAAGTAAGAATGCAGTATGATTGATGAAATGAAAATATAAACTTGAAAACAGATATCAAAGGCACACCGGAGACCGGCTTACAAACCCCAGGTTTTCATAAACAAAGAAACCGAAGCGGCGGCAGAGTCGCACAGGATCGGTGAAGGGAGAAGAGAGAAGGATGAAAAATAGAAATTTATTGAATCTAGAAAGAAGCGCTTACAAAAATCTTGCTTCAGAGCACCTCTCTTCCGAAACCTGAAAAAATGGCTAAATGAAAGGGTGCCTCACAACATACTTGAGGACTCCTTATATAGCCAAAAATCTAAGACCGGTAGTTGCCGGTAGTTTTGACCGGGACTATTTGACTGTTTGTTACAAGACAAGTAGTTTTGACCGGGACTTTAATGGCTACAGGACAGGTAGTATTGTCCATCATTAATTACACATTAATTACAAACAGACGGTTTTGTGACCGAAATTAAATTTAATCTAAACAGATACCAAAACAATCATCTTCGTTTTGGTAAAAGGGATCTTCTTCATCTTCTTCAGCAGAACTTGTTTCTTCCTTCTTTGAGGATGAAGCTTCTTCTTCCTGTTGTAACATTTGTAGAACTTCCTTCAGATTTTTAGCTAAGACCTCCTTTGATGTCGATCCTGCTAAAAATGCTGCCAGATGAGACTTTTGGTTCAAAAACACAGAAGTCTCTGGATCAGCCGCTTTAAGGAATTCTGGATGGGATTGGAACCATAGTTTTACTTGTTCTGGATCCGCTTTGGATGAGTCAAATTGTGTCCACCATTTTACAAATGCGTGTCTTTGTAGTGATGGATATTGGTTTGTCTTTTCAGTCTTGCTGTAACGATATTGCCATGAGAATATCCATGACAGTGCAAAGCTTGAAAAGTATTTAAGATCTGCTGGAATTCGTGATTCCTGCGAATTGTATTGTTTCTTAAATTGGGAAAATCCTTGTTGGACCGTTTCTGGGAATATCTCTGGGATTGGTCCAAAGAATTCCCACCATTGCAAAAACCAATTGGGAAAATTGTAAATTGTGTTGGTCTTGAAATATATCAGCCATGAATGCTTGAAGCGGGTATTTTGGTGCCAAAACACCTTAGTCCAAGCATCAACGTAATCCCAATAGGTATAACCTACCAGATCAAATGGAACTGAAAATCTCTTTCCTTTGTTCAAGTCCGAACCAAAGTGTCTTGGTTGAAGAACTTTTAGTATTTGGATGGTTGAGTGGGTGTTTAAGGTTTGGTCTTTTGGATCTTTGAAATGTTTGATAGATACTGAGTTTGAATCTACCAAAATCAATTCATAAAAAGTTCTTGTCTTCAGGATGGTGGTTGGTTTGTAGTGAAATCCTGGTGGGAAAGCCTTGGCCGTCGCCTTGAAGGGATTTTTGTCCCAAAATTCAGGTTCCATCTGCAAAACAGTTAACAATTTATTTTTATAAATATAATTGTTAGTTTGTTTGGTAGGTGGTGTTTGAGCTTTAGCTAAAGGTAGTTTTCCTTTAGTATTGGTGGCTGTTTTGGTCATTGACGCATTTTGGATCATTGTTTGTAAATTTGATTCAGATTCATCATCAGATTCTGAGGCAATGTCTGCCCAAGATTTTTTGATTATTTTTGGAAATTTGGTCAGACCCATGTCTTGAAGGGCCTGAAGGGTTTCAATTGGCCAAGCATAGTCGGCCGATGTTTGTTTGGCGGTTGCCGGTTTGGGAGATTCCTGAGTGGATGGCTCAGGTTTGATTGAGGCAATCTGGGTTGATGACCCTTCTAAATTGGTTTTCTGGGTAGATGACCCAGCCTGGGTTAGTGACCCAGAAGAGGTAGATGATTTCTTGATGGTTGGCTCTGGAAGAGCCAGCCTGGCTCCTTTGCCTGTACTCCTTCCTCCCCGTAGGGAGATTCCCGATGCATTAGGAGGCATTACCACTTTTCTGTAAGAATTCACGGGTAAGGTAGTCAGGTAGTGAATTTGAGGTGCCCTTGATGTATTCTATGTCAAAATCAAAGACACTTAAAATTGCTTGCCATCGTGCAAAAATTTGTTTTGAGGCAAGGTTTTTAACATCTTTTTGTAAAATATCTTTGGCTGATTTACAATCAACCCTGATTAAAAAATTTTGGTTTAATAAATCCGATTGAAATTTGGAAATGCACAAAACAATTGCTAAAACTTCTTTTTTAATAGTTGAATATTTTAATTGTGCAGGATTCCAATGTTTTGATGTATATGCAATGACATGATCTTGGCCATGGACTCTTTGTTTGAGGATGCCACCATAACCTATGTCTGAAGCATCAGTTTCGACAATTTTAAATGCCTGTGGAATAGGAAGATACAGACATTTAATGGATTGGACTTTGACTTTGATTTCTTTAACCGTTTGTGTATGGAGGTCAGACCAAGGAGGCGGATTTTTCTTCAGCCTATCATGTAATGACTTGACAATATTATTTAAATAGGGGACAAATTCTCCTACGTAATTTAGACAACCTAGAAATCTTTGTAACTGGGTTTTGTCTAAGATTTGGTTGGGGAATTTGCTAGCAAACTCTATTGACCTTTCGATTGGAATGATTGTACCTTGATATATATTGTGACCAAGGAATCGAATTCGAGTTTGGAAAAGATTGATTTTTGATTTGGAGACTGCCAAACCATTTTGTTTGATGATATGTATGAAGGTTTGGAGATGTTTGAAATGTTGGTCAATGTTTTGGGAAAAGATTAAAACATCATCTATGTAGACAATGACAAATTTTGAATAGGGATTAAAAATATCGTTCATAATTTTTTGAAATTCTGAAGGGGCATTCTTCAGTCCGAATGGCATCACGTTCCATTCATATTGCCCGAAAGGTACAGTAAACGCTATTTTGTACCTATCTGATTCTTGGATTTGGATTTGCCAAAATCCAGATTTCATATCAAATTTTGAAAATATCTTTGCAGAATTTAATCTGTTAAGCAAATCTTTTTTGTTTGGAATAGGATATCTAATCCATTGTAATGCTTGATTTAATGGTTTGTAATTTATGACTAAGCGGGGTGTTCCACGCTCAATCTCAGATTGTTTGTTAACATAAAAAGCCGCACAAGACCATGGGCTTTTGCTTTTCCGGATTAGGCCTTTATCAAGCAAATCCTTGATTTCCTTTTGACAGTATTGAAGAAGTTCTTCATTCATTTGGATTGGTCTGGCTTTTGTGGGAATTTGTTTTTCCCTAAAGTCTTTCTCATAAGGGAGATCGACAATATGTTTCTTTCTGTCCCAAAATGCATGTGGAAATTCAGAACAAACGGTCGATTCAATATGATTTAATAAAGATTGAATTCTTTCTTTTACTTGGGGTTTTCCCAGTTGTATCTGAATATTATTAAAAGATACTTCTTCTTTTAAGAAGTTAATTTGATTAATCTTATTTTCTATAAGATTTATATTTCTGGAAATTGGTTTAGTAGAAAAATTAAATATAATTTTTCTTCCTAAATAATTTGTGGTTATTCCTTCATTAGATATTTGGATGGGAAACAGGGCTCTAATGAAGGGCGTTCCTAAGATTACTTCATTCTTAAGGTTTTTTACCAGAAGAAAGTTTGTGTTAATCTTAAGACCTTGGTTTTCAATGATTGCATTTGATAGCTTAAAATTAATTTTTAATTTTGAGCCGTTTGCCGTACTTAATTTTTCTATGGTTTTCTCAAAGAATTTTGTAGGAATTAATCCTTCTAAAATGCAGTTTGAATCAGCCTCTGTATCAAATAGGGCCATTGTTTCTAAAACGAAATCATTAATAATTATTTTTATGTTTATGTAAAATTTTTGGATTTTAATCTTGTTGATTAATCCCATAAACATATCATCTTCTAAATTTTCTGGTTGGTTTTCCTCACCGTTGTTGGTACTTTCAGAATCACTATCTTCCTCAAGTTGAGAAAGAATGATCTGATGAATTTCTTGTTGTTGACGAAGTTCTTTTACTTCTCTTTTTAGATTGTTTATCTCTGTTTGGAGATCTTGGATTGTCGTTGGTTTGGTTGAAGAATTTTCTAATCTCTTGAGTATGTTACTTACATCAAATTTGTTGTTTGTGATAAAATCCTTTTGTCTAGGTTTTACCTCTAATGTTTTCTTGAGTTTTTCCGGAAAAACCTTCTTTTCCTGGGGGTCAGGTATGGAATTGATTACTTCAAACAAGAGATCTTGTTCTCTCGTTAGAGTATTGATTTGCCCATCATCATCATCTGTTGATGATAGTTGGTCATCTTGTTGGATTAAGTTTAGGTTTTCATCGAAAAGCACGGAGGATGAAGTTTCTGTTTCTTCCTCCGAGGTTTCTATGAGCAAATTGTTTATTTGCTCTTCAATTGCGGGTTCTAGGTTAAGGTTTCTTAACTTCTTTTTTAGCCTACAGTATTTGCTGATGTGGCCTTGTTTTCCACAATTGTAGCACATTATATTTGATTTTGTTTTCTGTTTAGGATTTTCCATTCCTCTACTGGTTGATGGTTTGCGTGAGTATCTCCTTCTTGGAAATCTCTTTGTATTGACCGGTTTATTCTCATGGGTTTCTTTTTTAGAGGATTGTTTTTTCTTTTGTTTTGGACAGGCCGGTAGACCAAATTGTTCGCAGAAAGAACCTAAATCTCTCTTTGTTTGAGCCTTTTCTTTGGCTAATTGCCTCTGAATTTTGTCATCCTGACAAATTTTTAAGGCTACCTTTTGGACGTAAGAAATTAATTGACCATAGCTTAAACTTTCATATGGAATATCTCCATTGGCAGATTGACTACGGATTTTATCTCTAACCTTGTCTCCTAATGATCTGGGAAGACCAGCTAGAAATTTTTCTTTCCAAAAAGGTTGTTGACTATCTTCTCTTGTGTAAACCCTAGTTAGGAAAGTATCTCTATACCACCTAAAATCCGCTAAGGTTCTACACTTAAGATTTGACAATAATTCTGCAGACCTATCTTTCCACAAGGATGGGTCTCCAATGAAATGTTGGGCTATTGTAAAAATTAATGTGTTAACAGCGTCAGGAATCTCTTTATCATCGTCATTAGTAATGACTCTTCCATTGAGATCCGTCTTAACTGCGCTGTAAATTTTTGATTTCTCTTCGTTAGTGAGATAATTATCCCACCATCCTTTTAGTTGGCCAGAAAATCCTGCCACTAAGATATCTATAATGGTTTCTTCCGAACATTCATGGGAGGTTTGGTAAGCCGTGGCTACCATGGTCATATGTTGGAGTGTATTCATGATGTTATACCCCGTTTGTGCATCTATGTTCCATTCATAGATGTTGTTTGCACTAAAACTTTTAAAATTGTTTTCACCTCTTTCTTCTAATAGAAGGTCAGAGGCAGTTGGACGTTGATAATATAATTTGGAGGGTGTCTTCCAGTGTTTGGATTTAATGGGATTTATATTCTTCTCTGACACTGATCCTATCTCAGTTGTGTTATCTGAGTTTTGGTCACTATCTTCATTAATAACATTGATTAATTTGGAGGTACTTCTTGTTACCATTTTGGAAGTATTTTCCGAGGCTTGGGGGGTATTTGGAATGACTTTAAGTAAACTACCAATCTTGTTTAGTAATTCACTATGGTTGTCACCTACGCCTTCAATTAAGGATTTAGTTTTTCTAAGTTCCCTAATTTTTCTTTTAGCCTTCTCACTAACTTTGAAAGGTTTGAATAAAGGTTTTTCAATGGGGATTCTTGGCGAAGTTTCCTCAATTGATTTTTGTTTAGGAACTACCTTAGTTTTTATGGTTTCTCCTAAAGCTTGTAAGTATTTGTTGGTATAATTTGCCTGTTCCATTAGGCTCTTAATGTCTTTAGAGGTTATTTCCTCGTTGACATCTTTTGTCTTGAATGGAATTGCCATGACAGGTTTATTGTTACTGTCTTTGATGTTTGGTAGTTGATATTGTGTTGCGGGAGGTAATTCCGATTGGATTAACTCACCATCCTTCACTTGCCAATTTGTTATGACATTTGTTGTTGGATCACCTATGATGTCTTGTTTCCAAGGGTAATCTATATCCTTTCTGATGGCATAAGCATGAAACCAATCAAAGAAAAGGACATTAATTTTGACTCTTTCGACAAATTCGTAGAACTTGTCTTGGATTTGTTTTCTGTTTGTACCCTTGTAATGTTGGAAAAACCATCTCCTTTGGGGTTCATTCTCCGGAGAATAAAAGTCTTTCCTAAGGGTTTCCTTATCAATGCTAAAGTTGTCAGATAACATCATAAGGTTCCATAGAAGAGTATGTTGGGGATTGGATCGACTTTTGGTCGTCCTCCTGTTCTTGGTTGTAAGTTGTTCTAGGTATGTTAGAAGTAGTGTCTAATCCTCGGAGGTTTACAGTAGGGAACTGGTTATGTGACTCAGATCTGGTTAGTCCTACTGGAATTGAACGGGTTCTAACTGAAAAAGACCTTCTGGCTGACTCATATTCAGACCTAGAGGCTTCTATCCTTGATGAAAAAGAATTTCTCCTATTGAAGGTTATCTCTACCTTTCCGGAGTTATCTTGCTTAATATGCTCTATGGTTGGAGCGGGTCGGGGAATAGACGGTGTGGCCTTATCCATAACCCATCTTTCGGGAAGAGTTACTTCATCCCATTTTATTTTTCTCGGGAGAGACACGTTAGCCTTTGTCATATCAGTGATAAACAAGGTTGTTTCTCCTTTTTGAGGTTTTAACAGGACTCTAGATGCACAAGTATTCATGACCTTGTACTGGATCCTATAAATTAAGGCTGCTGGGATTGATCCTTCTTTCATGTCAAGGCCATGAAAGTGAATGTTTAAGAACAGAGAGTCAAGAATGTTTCTGTCAATCAGACTCACTGTTTTATTTGGATAACAATTAAAATATATTGGACCTTGTCCTAGGCTGGTTTCGACTGTGCCAATTAGGGAGTCTTCAAATTGATTATGCCTAATATCTCTTAGACACATTAAAACTGCTGCATCTATGCCCATATCAATTAAGGGCTTGATGGCTACTTGTACACAACCGATGTGTAGATATTTATACTTACGGCTATGTTCATAAACTGAATTTTTTGAAAGTAGATGAAATTCTTCCCCTATATCTTGTCCTAGAGGAATATTGTTTTCTACTGTTTTGATTATGTAATCAAAGTTGTGTTTGTCTTTAATTGTTTCAGGAACGTATAGTTGATCCTGAGGGATTTCTGGAATGTTCCAGTCATCCATGTTTTGATTAATATCTTCGAATCAGACTTCCTCATCGAAGAGATTGTGTTTTGGGGCGACCTCTTGGGTCTGGTTATCTTGATCATTTAAGAGATTGGTGTTTCTTGAAGAAGATGAAGAGGAGGAATTTGAGCGAAAAGAGATACGGGAAAAGGATCGCAATAATCTAGACATGATTAAAACATTCTCTAATATCTTTGCCTTCATTTGGTTCCATAGGAATCTTTCCAAAAGGCTATATGTTACAGAACTTCTTGGATCTGAATAAATGAAAAAGAAGATTTTTTTTTTAATACAGACAATATAGTTTGAACATTACTCCTATAGCCACCAGTATATTATGTCTCAATATTTTATTTGAACAATACACCTTAGCCTTACTGCCCTTTCTCATCCACGGGACTTACTGCTACAGTATCATTCAACTAAAATATCAGACTGTTGTGCTTCCAGAAAATACTGTTCAAACACATACTGTTTAAATTAAAATTACTGTACATGCTTCAGATCCATAAGTTCAGTTAACATATGCCCTTACGGGCACTATTCCTACTTCCCCATCAGGCTCTGATACCAGAGGTCAGCGGATTAGGATCAAACGGACAGATAGGAAGTAAGAATGCAGTATGATTGATGAAATGAAAATATATATAAACCCACACTCATTATAAAAAAAATAAATTTAACATCATTTATACAGATTGAAAATTCGTATGGTCATATGAATTTGTCAATCCGTATAAATAATACAGATTGTCAATTCGTATGTTTTGAATTTTTTTAACATGCATTTCTTCTTCTTTGATGATGAAAAACTACCGAACTTTATCATATATCTATAAACAACGCATGTGTACCACTGACGACGACAAACACTCACAAAAGCAAGTTACAATAAAAGAGTGCAAAAATGGAAAAATCAATATGCTATTTGTAACTTAAAATACCCATTATATAAGAGAATTTTTTATATTTTGAAAAACTACTAGGTGGACCAGAATTCGTGTGCCAATATTAGAGGTAGTTGGGCCTGTGTTGCTATCAATATTTTCTTCCAATCATACTTATATATTTTTTTCTTTTGTGATGAATAGATTTTTGAATCTAAAATTACTCCACACATTTGCTGGACATAGTTGTTTATTCACTTCTTTAGTTATATGTTTCATTTGTATTTGAAATTATTGCAACGCATGTTATAATGCAGAATTAGATTCATTCATTGAAATGTTATAGTTATAGTAGTATTATGTTTGTCGAATATTATAATATATGATAGTATTATGTTTATTGAATATTATAAAGTTATATTATAGAGAGCACATTTTTTCATAAAGTAATTTATTTTCTGGTACACAATTAATTAATTAAATATATATATATATATATATATATATATATATATATATATGTGTGTGTGTGTGTGTGTGTTCAAATTGTTAAGATTCTTCATATATTTACTATCTTATTATTTTTAAGATTAAATTATAAATACAGTTTTAAGATAAAGAAAACTATAATTCCTCTCATTGAATATAATCTTATTTTAACTTAATTTTCTTTGCATAATGCTAGTAATTTAGGGAGTGATAACTATAGCCGAACGTCAAAGAGGACTTAATATTTGTAGTCTCATGATTTTCTTTTTGTCATGCAAAGCGTCACTCTTAAAGAGACTTCCACTTGCTATTTGATCAGAAATATATACTACTAAAAGGTATTGCTATTTACGCCTGGTCAGACAGAATCACAGAAAACAACTATCAGCATAGCAAACGAAATCACAGGTATGCATTCAGAATGCTTTACATGAAACACAAAATATTAGATAAAATAGTGTCAATAAACTAATTATCTCAAGCAAGCACATTAATTAGAACAGCCAGGACTCTGAAATACGTAAATAGATATCTATTTTGTAGAACCGACGATTCTATAACCTTCAACAAAATGGAAGTAATGGATCAAATCTCCCTCTTAATTGATGCTTTTTTGATGAATTGCTTGAGACCGTTTGTCAAAGCAGATGTTGAGGTCAAGGAAGCTTTCAAGATAGCTAGTGCCTGCACCATGAAACAAATCAACAAATGTTAAAGAATCTAATACAACTAATATGCAATGAATGACGAGGCATAAGAAAGTTCATACTTCATATCACAGTGTCTTACCTCCTTCACACCAATTTTAACAACCCTTTCCTCCAGGTCAAGCGGGGAGACTTTTGATCTATTTAGAAATGAAATACAAGAAATGGACGACATTGGTGTCATAACCAAGTCATCTGTCACCAAAAACATTGATTGTGCTTTGGCAAATCCTCCATTGCTAGATGAACCCCCAATACAGGACTTTGGATCAACAATCGCAAATTGCCAACTGTTAGGTGAAGTAGTAAGACACACACACGACTCAACGGTTACATAATAATACAATGGCAAGCACACGGCGCCAATTGGTAATATCTGGTCGTGTAAGTTGAATTGTGGAGCACACTGGGGATTAGCTAGTTTGTCTTTGAGTTCCTGTGACCTAAAATATCTGTCTGTATTTAATTCAAAAGTGCTGTTATACAATTTATCAATGCAGTCTAAGGAAGAGCATCCATTAAGCATGTGCAACACTCCACCCAGAGGTAAAGTGAGCAAACTGAAAAGTAAGTCAGCAAAATCTGCCTCTGCTTCTACAAACAGAATTTTGCTATCTGATTTTCTTACCAGTACTTTCACATCCATCTTTCTACCTTCATCAGATGATTTCTCTCCTATCCCAATTTGGGGTTGGTTTATTGGGTTGAAATTATCATCTTTCTTCTCTAGGATAAAATCTGTTAAGGGTGTCTTTGATAGCAAAGACAACTTAAGGATATCAACAACCTAGTCAAATTTGCAAGGAAAAACTAATCAGCATGGTAATCAGTTAGAGAAAATAATAATAATAATAATAATAATAATAATAATAATAATAATAATTTCAGCTGAGAAAGCGTACGTACCTCCCTCTTACTGATATCTACATTTCGTTCGTCAATGGTAGCCATGTCTTTGATTCCAAGCTTCCTAAGAAGACTTACACTTGTTCCAACAACATTGGGCAACACAGAAAGATCGTCACAAATTATAAAAGTTGCGATTTCATTAACAAAACCATTTCCTGGAATCACTTCTATTGGAAATACTTCTCTGTTCATTTGATTTCCACAACGGCATCTTTGATATCTGAAAATGGACAATTGTCTCCCACTTACAATACTACAATTCAGGTTTGCACAAAGAAAGTACTTTGTGGGTTCGGTGTCATCGATGTTCAGTTTCACGTGCTGGCAATAAGATTCCATAGAGTTCCTTGGCTGCAGTAGCATTTCTTTGCACGTTTGTGTCCGTAGATACTTATCTTCAAGATGAGACACACTTTCATACAATGAGCTGAGGCTGCCAAATTTCACTGGTGGAATGTTTGACTCCTTAGCCACGAGTCTAGCAATAGTCCCCAAAGGCAATGTTAAGATACTCAACAAAGCGTCCACAAAATCCTTCCCTGCTTCCGCAAATATAACTTTGTTTTTCTCTTTGTCCACCAAAACTTTTAGGGAAACTTTGTGTACCTGCTCATCTGTAGCCATGGTGCCAACCACAGAATAGAAAGGAGAGAGGTGAAGAGAAAAATAAAATAAAATTAAAACTTTATAAAAATTTAAATAAAATATTAGAAAGTGAAATTTTTTGGACATGCTAGGTGCACCGAGCAACATTGTTGGTGCACCTAACAATTTTTTGAATGGGCAAAATTGTTTTTGTGACATTCTCTTCTCCTTGAAGGACTATTTTTCATTTGACCTTTCGACAGAAATTCTTTCGGAAGGTGTGCTTTTTATTGGAATTTTTTTTAAAAAAAAAAATTAATGGCCAAGGCTCTAACCTAAAATTTTGGGATTATTATCACAATACTCTAACCAGCTAAGTTAATGAATCAATTACGTTATGCATATAAATTATTACTATACATAATTATCACTAACATTTCTAATGCATATTTAATGCACATGTAAATTTGAATAATAAATTTTATGACAATTAAATTTAATTTAAATCATACAAATTATGTAATCCGTATATTTTTTAAAAAATAAAAAATATTTACTATCACAACATTTTATATGTAACCCATATATTAATTATTTTATAACAACGTGAATTAAATATGCATTAAATTTTATAATAATAACCCGAATTAAAAAAATTAATGCATATTTAATGATAATTTTTCCCCTGTCTTGTTTTTCTTTAAATTTACTGCGTCTGCTTATGGTTTTACGTTTCCTTTGTTTCACTTTCACTTTCGTCTTGTGTGCTGGGTGGTTTTTGCAGGTTTTGGTGGTTTTTGCAAGTTTGTTGGAAGTAGTTGTTCGATGAAGGTTAAATATTGGTGGTTTCTATCGTAGTTGTTCTTCTTATTCCGTCAGAGGTACGCATTTTATGGTTTTTTTTTTGGGTTTTTTTGGTGTTCATCTGTTACGGAAGCGTAAAATGTTGAGGAAGGTTATACAGTAAAAACTTCTTCTGCCGGAAACTTCTTCCGAAAGAACTTCTTCTGGAAGTTGATGCTAGTTATTCCGGAAGAACTTCTTCCGGAAGAAGCAGTGTGTCTGGAAACTGTAATTTTTTTAATTTTTTTGGAATTGTGCTTTTAAATTTGTGAAAAAATTAATATATATGAATATTATAATTTATAATATTTGTATTTGATATTTTTGAAATTGTGGATGATTGGTTTAATTAGGTATAATAATTTAGGTATATTATTAAATGATTTAGGTAAAATAATTGTATTTTGTTGTAGTAGTAAAATGTTTTATTAGTTGTTAGTTATAGTGTTAACTTTAGTTTAAGTAAATAATTTAGTTTTAACTTTTGTATTACTTGTGTATGATGCATAATTTAATAATATGTCGTTAAGATGGACGAAGATCAATGGACGTATGACTATACAATGTCACAAGAAGTAGATTATGATAATGAAGAAGAATGTGGTGTGAATGAACCACATGTTGATTGTTCGAATGCTTTTAATACTTGTCAGGTAATCATGTTCATTAGTTTGAGTCATTTGGTTGAACGTATTTTTCGTATAAAAATTAATATGTTGGAGTTGCGTTGTAGGTCTTTGGTACTCGAGATGATGTTTTGCAGTGGGCTCGAATAGTTGCCCATGAAAACGGATTTGTTGCAGTGATTATGAGGTTTGACACAGATACTGGTAGCAGAGGAAGAAGTTCATTTGTGTTAATTGGTGTGAAATGAGTGGTCTGTACAAGTGTAGGAATAAAGAATTCGTTAGAAGAGACACTGAGAGTAAGAAATGTGGTTGTCCCTTCAGGCTTCGTGGGAAACCAGGGCATGGAGGGGAAAGTTGGATGGTGAAGTTGATCTGTGGGATTCACAATCATGAATTGACCAAGTCCTTAGTTGGACATCCATACGCTGGACGATTGACTAAGGATGAAAAGAAAATTATTGCTGATATGACAAAGTCGATGGTGAAACCAAAAAAACATCTTGCTAACGTTGAAGGAGCACAATGCCAACAGTTGCAACATGATCAAGCAAATTTACAATGCAAGAAGTGCATATCGTTCTTCAATAAGAGGAGCTGATACCGAAATACAACATCTGATTAAGCTTCTCGAACGTGATCAATACATTCATTGGCATAGATTGAAGGATGAAGTTGTGGTGCGTGATCTGTTTTGGTGTCACCCAGATGCAGTAAAGTTATACAATGCATGTCATTTGGTGTTTTTTTTTATAGATAGTACCTACAAAACAAACAGGTACAAACTCCCACTACATGACTTTGTTAGGGTGACACCAACGGCGATGACATTCTCTGCTGGGTTTGCATATTTGGAGGGTGAGCGTGTTAATAATATTGTATGGGCTTTGGAACGATTTCGAGGTCTATTTTTAAGAAACGATCGTCTCCTTATTCTTATTGTCACTAACAGAGACCTAGCACTGATGAATGTAGTGAAAACTGTGTTCCCAGAGTGTACAAACTTGTTGTGCAAGTTTCACATCGATTAGAATGTCAAGACGAAGTGAAAATCTTTTATCGGCCAAAAAAATGCCTGGGACTATGTGATGGATAACTGGGATACTTTGGTTGATTGTCCGTCTGAACAACAATTCGTTGAGTCCCTTCAAAAGTTTCAAATTGCTTGTTCACCTTGGTCAATGTTCTTTGACTATGTTAACGACACATGGATTATCCCCCACAAGGAAAAATTTATTACAGCCTGGACGAATAAGGTCATGCACCTAGGCAACACAACAACAAACAGGAATTAAAATCTTATTTTTTTTTTCTAGTAAGGATTATTAATAAGTGGTATTTAATTGTTGTATATTTTTCATGTTTGGTATGTATTTTAAATGTAGGGTTGAATCAGCTCATTGGGCTCTAAAAAGAGTATTACAAAATAGCCTTGGAGACCTGTGTAGTGTTTGGGATGCCATGAACAACATGATCACGCTGCAACATGTTGAAATTAAAGCATCCTTTGAAACCAGTACGCATGAGGTTGGACATGTATTTTAAAAAACCTTATACAAGAGGCTTGTTGGAATGGTTTCAAGGAACGCTTTAAATGAGATTGCTGCCGAGGTTAAGCGTCTACGTTATCTCGGCAACGATTCCTCTTCTTGTGGTTGTGTGATGAGAAGCACGCTCGGTCTTCCTTGTGCATGTGAGCTTTCTAAGTATACTATTGGCAACATCCCAGTGGATTCAGTCCATATGTTCTGGAGGAGACTTTGCTTTTTAGACCAAGGGTTATGTGAGACCGAAGTCAGCATTAAGGAAGAGATTGAGACCATATCTAAAAGATTTGAGGAACTTGATGTGTGTGGCAAACTAACTCTGAAGAGTAAACTTCAAGATATTGCATACCCTGATCATAACTCTATGTGCCCTACTCCGTCAAAGGTCAACACTAAAGGTGCACCGAAGAAACCGATGAAAAGAAGTCAAAGATCCACAAAGCGTGATCCGTCTTACTAGGAGTATGTTGATGCTTTTCATTCTGTTCAAAGCAGCAACTCTTCAGTGAAACATAGTACATCATCTTCTGAACCGCCGAAGCCAACAAGGATCATCCCGATGTTGGATCAATTTGTGCCATTTATACAGGATTTCATTCACAATGTTGTGGATGTGAAAGCGGACGGTAACTGTGGATATCAGTCCATTGCCGCTTTGTTAGGTATGGGGGAAGATTCTTGGCCATTGGTGCGCAACGAATTGATTAAAGAACTTGGCAGATAGTCGCATAACTACACCAACCTTTTCAGTGGCACAGAGAGATTTGAACAATTAAGGTTGTCCTTACTTGTTGATGAGTTTTCCAAGGTATTTTTTTAGGTTATTTTTTTAAGAACAAACTTTAAATAACTTAGATGTGTATGTTTGCTTGATTCAGGTTAGTGTGGACAAGTGGATGGATATAACAGAGATGAGATATGTCATTACATCACGGTATAATGTAATCCTTGTGTTGTTGTCTCGACAACAAAGCGTGACATTTTTTCCTCTTAGAAGTCAACTACCACCCGATTCTTCTGTACATCGCATGATATGTGTCGGTCACGTGTTTGGAAATCATTTTGTTCAGGTACATTGAAAGTAGTTAGTCTAAGAATTATGCAATCACTTCCCTGGTTCATTTGAGTTAATAATGTTTGTTCACACACAACAGGTTTATTTGAAAGACCGTTGTCCTTTACCGCCTCTAGCGTTGTTGTGGTCAACCAATTGTTATTCTCAGGTGAAGCAGTGACCAACTTCATATATTAGTTGAATGCAGCAGTACATAAGCTTGATGTCATTCAAAAGAGACTATGTCGACCTAAATGAAGACTGAACATGCATTGTTTATCTAATTGTATTCATTATGCGATATAATTTGTTGTAAGCCATTAAAGGATAATTATTAAGTACTCGTTGCGTTAAGAAAAAAATTAGTTAGTGCAACCAAAATCAATTACGCATGTACGATACATCATTGTCATAATTGACTACACATAATGATAAGCATGCGTATTAAAGTTTAAGTGTGACATGACATTGACTGACTTGACAACACATTCTGATGCACGACATTGGTTTAATAGGAAACATAAACACGAAACATGTTCACGCGTGTTCTTTTGTAAAAAAAAAAAGTGAAGCAATCTGTCGGTCAGAATCATGTATATATATATGAGACATGACAAACGCTAATAAATCACACATTATCTTGCTTTCACATACTCTCCCAATTGATACACAAAGTATGACATTTTTAGGAGAAACTAGCAGTCAGACGATTGTCAACTCAAGGTTGGGTTTCATTTTTCCAAATGGATCGATTATTCACAATGATAGTGGGGTTTACTTCCAAACTTCCACTCCGGTGCCCATTCGAGTACCAAACAACTGTGATTTTGCAAGCCTAAAAACCATAATACACAATACCCTTCAACTAACCGACAAACAATTTTTGGATGAAATTCACTACCGCCAGCCATTCACCCATACAAGTAACCAAATTCGCTTTCAATGTATACAATTGATAAATGAGGACGATTTCAACACAATGTTAATGTGTAATGATCAATTTTCGTGTGTTGGTCCGATTAAGTTATTATGCACCGTTGGAAGAACACCGGATGAAGTAATAAACTTACTTGAACGCACTACGACCCCTACTCATGACGCGCTCTTGTATTACAACGGGAGATGGAACATGCCACCCCAAAACAAATTTGTAGGATGCGCGTTCACAGGAAAAAATCCAAAGAAATTTGAAATTCCTTTAAGATGTACCCTCGATGAACTGAAGGATTTGATAAAGAAAGTTGCACCTAAAGGGATTCCCCCTCATGGAATTCATGAATCACAAGCGGTAAGACGATTGCTTTTCAGAAAACAGGATGTTTTGAGTATTCAGATAAAGTTATAAAATATGAAATTAATGAGCTGAAAACCAATGATGAAGTGCTGAAGATATTAGTACAGTCTAACTATTGGAAAAAAAATATGGGTCAATAGAAATTTTAGCTATTTTTACTAAACATGGTATGGAGTTCGAAGACAATGTGGATGCCACATCGCTAAACGACTGAATGCAACGTTCCTTTTTTTTGTTTTTGATGTAACTTTTATCTGTTTGTTTACAGCGTGTTTGAATTCCATAATAAAATTAAATGTTTTGTTTGAATGGCCCAAATATAATTTATTTTTATTGTTTCATCTTCAGACCTTAGGCATACTTTGAAGGCTCCAAATCCTTTTTTTTTTTTTAATTTCGTGCTTGTTTTTTGGGGCGTTATTCAATGGAGCCGGCTGACGATATTATTTTTTCTGGCTTCTTTGATGTCCAAACATGAAAAAAAGCGCCCCACGAATGTCTTAGGCAACTCGTGCATAATTTTAAAAAAATCCCGAACATGGGTACTTGAACATTCTTGAAGGCTCCAAATCCTTTTTTTTTAATTTTTTTAAAATTTTGATCTTCTTACTTTAAAACATATACATTTAGTTATCTTATTTTTAAAAATTTATAATTTTAATCCCATTCTTATATGGAAAGTCATGATTTTCGGAATCGAAATTGGTGTGTAATATACAGTGCACAAAAAGTAAAATATATTAAAAAAAAAGTGTAACAAATACAAAAAATGATGTCAACTACAAAGCATAAAAAACATCATCAATGCTCTGTGCGCCATCTTTGTCGGGCCCTAACACTTCCATCTGCGTTGGCACCCCCTTGGCGATCTTCAGGCAATCTTGCATGATATCATGTAACTCTGTCCCTACAGTGACCATCCTAAGGTTGAGCACACGCTCCAACCTTTCTGCGATCACCTCATAGCCTTCGTAATCATCATGTGGCAGTCATAAAAAACATTTATTACAAAATTTAAAATAAATAACAATTCATCAAACATTAAACACGCAAATAATCTTACTACTGCAAGTCGAGGGGGGTCCAATGCCACTGGAACCTGTGGGATGTCTGACTGCATGTAGTCCTCATGGTATGGGGCAGGTGCATGTCTGGGTTGGTCACCTGCCTGGGTCGGTATCATGAATGGGTGAGATATCTGGAAAAACCACTTCATGTAATCCGCAGATACCTGCCCAGGCACTACACAAAGCTCACCCATAGCTACTACGTGGTCTGAGAAATGCATCCACCTATCATCTATATCATCATATGACAATGAAGCGCTAACAGGCGGTAGAGGGATGCTCTGAATGTAACCAAACTGGCGTAGCACCCTCTCCGGTCGAACTATGATCACCATAGGACCCCATCTCAGCTGACCCTGGAACGATGAAATCAGCTCAAACCCCCTAACCCCTCGATGGTCACTGTAAGGCAACCAGCACACATCTGTGACCGTCAAAGCATCACAACATGCCCGGTGCGACGCTCCTGTAATTCCCTTCATATGTGCCTTTGTCGTCAGCCACCGAGAGGCACGAGGGGACGTCTCCTTGTACGCATCATCGGTGACGCACTGATGCACACTCGGAAAGTGCTCATAAATCCAGCACTACAAAAAAAAATTAGGTTACCATTACATAAAAACATGTTTACATCATAATCCAATGTAACATATTACGAACACAAAATTTACTTGTAATAAAGTAAGGTACCCCCCAATCTGTCGTGTCATGGTCCTAGAAGCTTCATCTAACTGGTCATACATATGAACCAGGGCCACAGCTCCCCAGGCATAGCCCCCACTCTGACCCAGGTCATGAAAAGCCTCTAGATGCACCACATGAACATATGTTGCACTCTTGTTAGGAAAAATAGTGTAACTGATCAGGTGCAAGAGATAAGCACGAGCTGCTACAATGCATCGTCGTGCCTAGCATCTCACCTCATAGATCTCTCGAACCCATGAGAGGTGTACATATGCCCCGCGCGCTCGTATTGTCTCGGCTCTAGCCTCTTCACCGGACACCTCAAGCAACTCCATCAACAAAAATACCGCCTCGTCCACGGAAAGAGCCTCGAAGCTGTGGAAGGTGCCACTGATAGGGAGATGGAGGAGTGACGACACATCATCTAGTGTGATCGTCAACTTTCCTACTGGAAGGTGGATGGTGCTGGTCTCCCTGTGCCACCTCTCCACAAATGCGACTATAAGTCCAGGATCGCCGGTTACAACTGAACACCCGATCAATGGACTTAATCTTGTGGCGACAACCAGCCCTTCAATCTTAGGCATTGGCCTCCCAATTAACGCCACCTTCCTCCCGTGCGACACCAACTTCAGCTCAGGACACTCTTGAATTGAAGTATAAATCATTCCAAATACACAAAAATAAAAAAAATTTAATGACAAACAAATCAAGAAGTAAAAATTAACAAATTATAATACCTGTCCAGTCCAAATGGCATGTGCGACATGCTCTGCAAATGAAGTCAGAACTGATGGGTCACGAGGCCCACCAGGGAATCCCTCATCAGCATGTGACCCCTCAGCACCATCACGACCTAAGTCCTCTGCAACAGTCGCATCTACGTCCGCAGTCATCTGAGGCGCATCTTCACTCATCTGCAGAACATCGTCAGCCATATGAGGGACATCCTCAGTCATCTGAGGAACATCCTCCGCCATATGAGGAACATCCTCAGTCACTCGAGGAACACCCTCATCAACTGCAATATGTACCCGTTGCCTACGGGCTGATGCAGTAGGCCTACGCCTCCGGGGAACATCAATTGCATCATGTTCATCCTGTCTACCTCGCCCTATAACCCTAGCTAAAGCATGACCTAAACCTCGTGTTCTAACCATGATCTGCAAATCATGAAGAACATGTATTTTTTTTTGGGTTAAATAAACTATTCATATAATTAAAAACCTACATGTATTAATATAAATCTTCAGCCTTACATTATAACCCATAATCACACTAACTTAACCATTGTTGACTACCCTAAACTAAACCCTACACACTCAACCTAAACAAAAATATAAAATAAAAATATAATAAACAAAAATTTAACATAATATATAATATTTAAGTAATTTTTTTACGTACCACCATGCAAGCATAAATATTTCTATCATTAAACATACACAACTTAATTTATAAAAAAACAACAACTTCATTCAAAAA
This sequence comes from Glycine soja, assembly GCF_004193775.1. Taxonomy (NCBI): domain Eukaryota; kingdom Viridiplantae; phylum Streptophyta; class Magnoliopsida; order Fabales; family Fabaceae; genus Glycine; species Glycine soja. The sequence continues at coordinate 46,522,687 of NC_041019.1, read as the reverse complement.
AAAAAATTTTAAAAAAAATTCCTGTTTCTGGAAGAACTTGTTCCGGAAGAGCATTTTGTTATTCCGAAACAAGGTTCTTCCAGAGACATTTCCAGAACAACTTGTTTCGGAATGTTAAGTTTCTTCTTCCGAAAGAAGTTCTTCCAGAGAACCATCCGGAAGAACTGGTTCCGGAAACCAAACCGTTACAGGTTCACTTCGTCTTCTACCCTAGAGTTCACTTCATCTTCTACCCTAAATCCAGCTTCTCCTAAACTAAATAAACAACCTAGGAGGGGAGGGGAGGGGAGATACTGACCTTGAGGCGGAAACGCAGCAACGGCACCATAAAAAGCTTCGAAGACGAACGAAAATGGCAACCAGAGGGAAGAGACGCGCACGGAGGAAGAAGGAAGAGAAGAAAAACAAGAAGGCAGAAAGGTGGGACTGTGCTGGGTGCGCTTCATTTTTAAAATTTTAAACAAGGACAATTTTACCCATTCACATAATTGTTGGGTGTACCAGCAATATTGTTGGGTGCACCTAGCATGTCCCGAAATCTTTGTGTGATTTACTAAAAATCATTTTTAATCCTATGTGAATTATGGCATCCACTTAAAAACTAAAAAAAATATTTAAAATCAATATGAATCCACCACTAAAGTTGTTATAAAGATTTTTTGAGTCAGACACTTGCTTTCTTTTTTAAAGCACTCCGCTTTTCTTTTGGAAAAATTAATTTAAAATATGGTAAAAACTAAAAATCTTTATATTACTATTATTAAAGATTTTTTTAAGATAAATTGGAATAAAATAATAATAATAATTATTATTATTATTTAAATTTGGTATGTCACTGTTATCATGGCGAGAAAGTATATGCTCGACGAGTTAATTGAAAATTTTCGACAGGTTTTGCAGTAGATTAAGTTTCCTTTTTAGAGTTATATCATTATTTATAAAATAAATAATATTTATGAATATTTTTTATATATTCTATTTTTTTCATTACATCTCAATCTTATTGTAGTATTTCTTTGGTAAAAGAATTAGAAGAGTTCGTGGTAAGAAATTAATTTTTCTTTTAATGCTAGTTAGTTAGAGAATCTTTAATTTAGTGGTAGATTACAATTTGAGATTTTAAACCATTTCTTGATAGACTATATATTCTGTTAAGATTTATCTCATTGTTCCGTTTGGACCTCATTTTTACGTATTTTATTTAATTATTTACTTAATTAAATAATTAATTTTTCTCATCTTTTATTAAATAATTAATTAATTTTATTTAATTAAGTAATTAAATATATTTTATCTTTTATCTCATCATCTCTCATGCTTTACTATTCTTCCACTCATTTGTTCACTTTTCCCTTTCTGGCAACTCATTTTTCACTCTCAAGATCTATCCACTACCAACTACCTTCACTGTAAGATCTCTTTAAGATCAACCTTGAATACAAGATCCTTTATCATGATCTCACATTAAAGATGTTGTTACTATTAGAGTAGTAACTATGTTTTGACTGCAGTCATGCATTTGATTTTTCAAGATTTTTGTCCAATTAATTGGCCCACGAACTATTTCATTGCATCAGTTTGTCGAATTAAAAAAGAACTCTTTCTCAATATTGCACACACTTTTATACTATGAACTTAGGCTTGCAACGCTTCTTCATGTTGGATTCCTCACCCACAAGCCAAGCAATTATGCCCAAATTAATGTGTAGGTTAAAACATGAGAAGCTTAGTAGGATATGGATATCCTCATAGTCCCATCCCCTTAATGGACATACACGCGACTCTATTTTACATTTCGATCGTTACTGAAACTCATGAATTTGTTCCTCTGTTGCTATTGCTGCCATTGTAAAGCAATTAACTAATATATAAAGAACCTTCCATGTTTTTAAAGTGGTTTAGATGTATAATTTGTGGCATTTTTTATCAGATGAGACATTAATTTCCTTTTTTATGTTGAGAGACTGGTAGGAAGAAGAAAACGCTCCAGCCAAGTATAATAACCCACGTGCAGATTAGTTATGTGGAGTTAGTTAGTTCAGTTGCAGGTTGTTAGAGTTTGTTAATCCTGTTAGTTAGGTTGGTTAAGCGTGTAAAGGAAGTTGCAGTATATGAAAGGTTGCATGCATAATGAATAAACCATGTAAAAGCTTATTTTCAGAATTCTATTTCTCTTTTAGGAGGAGCCTTGCCTCGAACTAAGGCATACTATCCCCTCTACTCCTAACAAATTGGTCCGACCTGCCGTTCATGGCTGCCTATCCCTTTACTCCGACCATGCTAGACCACACCACCCACCGGTTCACCTCTTCCCGTTGTTTCCTCTCCACACAACCATCCATCAACAACTACCGCTGTCGGACCCATCCCTTCCATTTCAGCACGCACCTTCTCCTTATGTACATCCAGCTCAATCCCTTGGGATTGATTTTGAGAGTACCCGGATCCGCTTGCTAGCCTTGTGCAGTACCACGGCTCTGCAAACTGTGCAGACCATGCCGACTCCGCCTTCCACGGATTTTGCAATGCTAACGACAACGCTAGAACACCAAAACACAAACACTTCCTCCACCATCCACCTACCCGCCAACAACAAGCCCCACATGCCAATGCCCAGTAAAGAAGATGATCCTCCTAGCAGTGTCATTGTGCCGACTCCGCCTTCCACGGATTTTGCAATGCTAACGACAACGCTAGAACACCAAAACACAAACACTTCCTCCACCATCCACCTACCCGCCAACAACAAGCCCCACATGCCAATGCCCAGTAAAGAAGATGATCCTCCTAGCAGTGTCATTGTGCGAATGACGTACCCTTGTGTCAGCATCTAGCAACACAATTATGTTGAAAGCATGGCCAACAATCAAGGCCACCAAACTACCCCATCCAACGTGCCTTTCCTCGACACAGCACAGCTGATCAACGTTGCAGTGAAGGACCAGGCTGCTAAGCACTCAACTATTCTTATGAAGATGGAGGAAATCATAGAGGCATATCTAGAAACCACCATAAGGAATGTGGTTGTCCTTGTGCCTATTTACTTCAATGACCCACAACGTCAAACCACCAAGGATTTTAGTGTCAATTCTGGGCTCAACGTGATGCAAACTATCCACCTGTCTACCACGACTGCCATTGTTTATGGGCTCGACAAGAAGGCCATTAATTATGCTGAGAAGAACATTTTCATTTTTTATCTCAGTGGTGGGATTCATGGTTTGACATCCCTCTTTGCTCTGTGTAGCAGAAATTTAGATGTTGGTGTAGCTGCTGGGTTTGTTTCTTTGTTATGTGGCATAGGCCACAACCCCACCCTCTCGACCTTCACGTGTTGCAAACCCTCGATGTAGAATGTTCTAAATAACCGATGTTGAAACTGTGCTGCAAGAGATCAAATTTGAAAGATGGCTATACAATACTTGATTTGGGATGTGGTTGGGGATCGCTGGTTTTGTACATTGCCAAGAAGTACACTAACTGCAAGGTTACAGGAAGCAACTACTCGACTACTCAAAAGAATTATATTGAGGAGAAGTGTCAGGATCTTCAGCTGCAAAATTTGAATATTATAGTTGCTGATATTGACATATTTGAAATGGAGGCTTCACTATTAGAAAATACACTTTCAACATCGGTTATTTAGAACATTCTACATCGGTTCTAAAACCGATGTTGAAAGTGCCGATGATGAATGTATGAATGTTAACATCGGTTTTGTAGAACCGATGTTAACATATATATGACAACATCGGTTTTTTAAATACCCGATGTTAAACACAATGAACAACAACAAAAAAAGTGTACGCATGATGAACGTTGACATCGGTTTTGCAGTAAAACCGATGTTAATATGTTACATTAACATCGGTTTTTTAGAAAAACCGATGTTAATATAATACATTAACATCGGTTTCCTACGATAACCAATGTTAATATATTCCATTAACATCGGTTTTGATAGAAAACCGATGTCAACGTTGATGATGTATACACTTATTTGGTGTATTTCTTTGTGTATAACATCTGTTATGTGTACATAACCGATGTTAATATTCAAATATTCACATTGGTTATTTATAACTAACCGATGTTAATGTACAAGAGTTGACATCGGTTATCTACAGATGACCGATGTTAAAATACAAACGCTGACATTGGTTATAGACAAATAACTGATGTTAATATACAAACGTTAACATCGGTTTTCTATTATAACCGATGTTAAGGTTCATATTGACATCGGTTTTTGTTAATAACCGATGTTGTTTTCAAGTATTTTTTTATATATATACTTTCTGTTTTTACAGTAAACCCAAAATTGTACCTGTCAAATGCAATTTCAGGCCCAATTCACAGCAAATAAACATTTTATTCTGCTTTCAAGCAGTTTTAATGATAATAAACATCAAATAATTGATTTATCATAAAGAACAATCATCAAATGAATTCAATGTTCATGTTACATAGAAAATGTCAAAAATGTTAAACCAAAGTAAACTAAAGCTAAAGATAATGTCCCTAAATCCTAGGCCTGATCTTTAACTCGGAAATAAAACTGTGTCCACTGGATCCGCAATGCTTTTAATCTCTCTGGCTCCAATGGTCTAGGATCGTTAAAATACTGCATGATGAAATAAATCATAATAAGTTAATAATGTAATACAAATTATAAATAAATCGATTTTTTTTGAAATAAACTTACCGCTTCCCAATTATTCCTAAAAGTTCCTAAAATGATGGTGGACATCCAGTGCATCACATAGTAGCCGCACTCAGTACTTCCTTTTTGTCTATTACATTAAATACATAATGAAATTTGGATATTAATTAAACAACTAGTGTACAGACACATAAAGAAATATATATATAAGTGGAAGTTTTATGTAAATGACGTACTTTGACGACAATCCACCTAGCAGAAGCCTTTGATTTAGGCTGTAGAGCATCATCAAGACCTTTGATAGCACTGTTCCATATGAGTAACAAGTAAAAACCAGTATTGTACGTTGAGGTATTACAATGCAAATGTATTGAAAAGAACACTAACCTATTAATAATCCCCTTAAGGTAGTTGTCTGGCCTGTTATGCAATGAACAAAACCAGACAACTAAGTGTTCCTTGGGCAGGATGACCACCATCTGCCAGTGTCCGCTGCAATGGAACCTAAAATGGGTTAGTACATTAGTAAACATTAATTAAATTTAGTTATTTTGCGACTTACCGATTTAGGTAGGCTCCAAGATAGACATCGCGTTGTGAACTCTACATCCAACTCTTTATGTAACTTTCTGACTCAAACTGCGATTGCCCAGACCTCTGAATGGATTGTGGCTCGAGGAATCCATAGATATCAGAATTCCCCACTCGCATGCATGTTTCAGTGAGATGCCTGTTTATGTTAAGTCAAAGTTAAATATTTATGAATTGAAAGCAATAACTTAGGTAATTAAAAGTAATATAAAATGACTTACAGAATCCACAACTGTAACACTGATATGCGGAGACATTGACCACCGTGTGCGATTTCAGAGAGGTCTTCATGCTTTATGTAGAGGGGGAAATTTGGATTAAAGACCCCGAACACGGTGGCATCCCATCTAACCTGGTAAGGCCTCAAGAAAAGCTTTAGGATGGTCAATGTCATAAGATAAAGCGGATCATCAACCTCCGGATCGGGCTTCGGAGGTGGTTTTGCCGGAGACACAACTACCTGTTCATGAAACAAAGTTAAATAGCCTAATTTGAGGCACGCTTAATGAATTAATTTAAAAAGAAGAAACATATAGTAAGGACAATAAGTACCTGCTGTGATAAAGACTTGACCAGATGTGTCGGCCAAGCAAGGAAGGTGTGAAGTGCCTGCCCCACTAAGGAAACCTCATCAGTGGGTACAGGAACTGGAGCATCTGCATCTCTAACCTCCTCCACACTCACCTTTACTTGGCCAGACAACAAAGGAGTGTTATGAACAACAGTGGATCCCTCATAAACTCTCCCCATGGCAACCAGGTGGGCAGGATCTGCTTCTATGTACAAGCCGCACCTGTCAAAGTCACCGGTCTCAAGATCGTTTCCTGAGGGATCAACACCACTCCCCTTTGTGCTCATTCGAGGACCGGAGGGACCAACCAGAGGCTCAGGAGGCACTGCAAGTCCCTGCGATTGCATCTGCGACTGAAGCTGGGACTGCATGTGGCTGAAGGATGCCATGACCTGCTTCGTCACTTTCTCTGTGATGGACTCCTCTAGCTGGTCCCTGATTTGCTGGGTCAGCTGCTGCAATTCGTCAGGAGGCAGGGAGGAAGTGTTGCGGGACGTCCGTGGAGCCGATCCAAAGTATTCCTTGATGGTGACACCGGCTCCAGCAGCACGGACACGTCCAGGGTGCTCTGGACGTCCAATAGCAGCGGCGAGAACATCCTGACGTCTATGAGGGACGAAGGAATCCTACACAGAAAACACACAATGGTACATGGTATTCACAAAATATTGAAATATAATTGTAATGGTTAGTTGAAAATGACTTACAATCTTCTCAGCTATTTCCTTTGCGGCCTCAGTCGTCATCTCCCCTGTTTTCTTCGTGCGGGCCATCTTCCACTTCACGTGGCGTCTGATCGGGGATGGAGGGTCGATGATGCCATCAACGCTTCCTGATTGTGCAACTTCCTCCAGCTTCTTCTTCGTCTTCTCAGCCAGGAGCTTCTGCTCCAAATAATCATAACCCTCACGAGACAAAATGTGGGGGGCAGTATTCTGCTTCTGGATGGCCTGTGCCTTCATGCGCACATCCTGAAAAAATTAAACAATAACGATTGAAATTGGTAGAATGAAGTATAACAACATCATGTTTTTTGAAAAACAACTTAAATGGCAAGGAACATACCTCCCAAGAAGGGTCTCTACGAGTCTGGCAAAACTGGGCCCACTTTTCCTTGCTGATGTCGTATTTCTCACAGACAGTGTCCTCGACACCGTCCTGATCGGCTGCAAGGGCCCATTTCCTCGTGAGGTTTGATTTAAACTGTCTCCATCTCTCCCCCATGGTCTGCAGTAACTTCCTTTTCGTCCTACTGTCAGAAGCCTCTGGGATATCAAATTCCGCCTGACAACATCAAATAAAGTTTATTTGTTACAATAATGTATTTTTTGGCTATTAATTAAACAAAATCAAATAAGAAAAGAAAAATACCTGAATATCCTCCCAAATCAGGTCCTTCTGAGCAGTAGGGACCTCCTTCCAGTTCTCGTAGGTGACGTCCACCTTATCATGCGCCACAATCCCCAAATATGTTCTTAATTTCTTCCTGTGGGGACCGTCGGCCTTCCCGGTAGCAGGATCAACATGCACCACTGGTCTCTCAGCACTAAGTGGTCTAGTGGACAACGATCATAGACGTGAGGCTTTGCGTGTCCGCTTCACGGCAGGCGGCGAAGCCGATGCGTCCGAAGGAGAAGGAGGAAGAGGAGGAGAAGGAGGAGGAGGAGGAGGAGGAGGAGGATGAGGAGGAGGAGGAGGAGTGGAGGCAAGTGGAGAACCCATGATCTTTTATACAATAACATACAACAACATACAAAATAGGATTAATCAAAAGAGGATCAGTCATAAGTTTTTTTTTGGAAGGCAAAAGTATAATATTATTAATAAAACATAACAGTACCAGAGGTACTGAGGAAATCAGATACAAGACACCCAAGGTGCCACTTTCCCAAAACATAAAACCCAACAAAACCCCACCACAGAAGGAGACAAGACAAATTAACCAAAGGACTCCGAAACATTGGTAGACCAATGGTTAAGTAAAGTATTGAAACCTTTCTCACTAGCTTTTAACCAAGACCAAGCAAGAAATAAAGCATCATCCATGACTTTGGGAGAGTAAAAAAGGGTGCCCTGAAAGTGATTTAGTTGTGCTTTTTAATTGTGATTTAGGGCAACCATGTTATAAAAGGTCTATTACATGTAATCGACAGTCAATGTATGCTTGATGGAATATAAATACTATATCTTCAGAAATACACATGTACATGGCATCCTTAGGACTTCATCCAGCTGATGTTTGTCGCCAGTTTCATCATCCACCACCCTTTTCTTCTATGCCTTCTCACGTTTGTTGTTGTTAAACCCATATTTATGCCTTCTTCCCTTCATGTCTTGTTTTATCACAACTTTAGCCGAATTTCCTATCTTCAGCATAGTTGAATCTCCTGTTTTATTCTCCAATGACACACTTTGATGGCCTGTATCTCTTTTCTTCGTATGTTCTAGTGGTTCAGCTTCAGAATGCATAGAGTAATCTGAATTTTCCAGTCATCACCAAAGGCTTCTGCATCAGCATTGACACTCTCTACCCTCTTTGGTTTATGCTTCTGTGTTGCATTCGGTGCTTCCTCCTTATAATTCTCAGATTTATTGGAGGTCTCACTAGAAGAATCAGTACCAATCCGTGCTTGTTCCTCCTCTACTAGCTCAATATCTTTCGCTTCACCTTTGCTTTTGTAAACTACACTATAATTTACAAAACAAAAGTTGAAAGAAAAGATATTGACCTGGTAGACGAGGAAGAAGCACATATTGGTGCTGATCGTTCTAGTGCAACCTCTAATAAATCTGAGATTTATAAGGAGGAAGCACGGAATGCAGCACAGAAGCATAAACCAAAGAGGGTGGAGAGTGTCAATGCTGATGCAGAAGCCTTTGGTGATCACTGGGAAATTCAGATTGCTTTATGCATTATGAAGCTGAAGCACTAGAACATATGAAGAAAAGAGATACAGGCCATCAAAGTGTGTCATTGGGGAATAAGACAGGAGATTCAACTATCCTGAAGATAGGAGATTCAGCTAAAGTTGTGATAAAACAAGACATGAAGGGAAGAAAGCATAAATATGGGTTTAACAACAATAAACATGAGAGGACAGAGAAGAAAAGGGTGGTGGATGATGAAACTGGCGACAAACATGAGTTGTATGAAGTCCTAAGGATACCATCTAAAACAAAATACCGATGCCTCAATCAGAGAAAAATGTAGCTGTCACTTACTTGCTTTGGTGACCTCTGTCTCTGCAGAAAATTATATTAGACGATGTTAATCAATTCTCCTTCATCATGATCATTTCGATTAGCATGAACGTCGTCAGCTTCTTCTTCTCCGACAACGTTAGGAGTGATTTGAGCGGTCAAAAGACTAACATAGGTGTCCAGGTATGAATCATCATCTTCTACATTAACACCAATTGTTTTGCCCTGCAGAACCACGCACCACCTTTCATCACAAGGGTCTTGCACGTAAAATACTTGTCTAGCTTGTTCTGCCATGATGAAAGGGTCATTGTGGTAACCAAGTTTCTTTAGGTCTACCAACGTAAATCCTATATCATTGGTGCGCACACCGGTGTTGCTGTCAACCCATTTACATTTGAAAACACATACCGTAAATTTCACATAGTTAAGCTCCCAAATTTCATCAATGAACCCAAAGTAAGGGATGGAAGCTACACAGGGATTGGCGTCATTGACACTTGCAAAATGTTGAGATTCAGCCCTTAGGGTGACCCCGCTGTTTTGCATTGTACTTTTTTCATCTTGTGCTTTTGTGTAAAATGAATACCTGTTTATGTCGTATCCTTGCCAGGTTATAACATTTCTTTTAGGCCCATCTTCTAGCTTTCTTAATGTTTCTGAAGCATTCTCATCTGCAAAGATTGTATCTTTAAACCAATCACAGAAAGTCTTGTTATGCTTTTTCAACACCCAATTCTTTGACATTTTCGGTTTATTCTGTTTGACTAAAGCTTCATGCTTAACTATGTATGGCAAAACTTCATTACTGTTGTTCAAGACATACAAGTGAGCTTGTAACAAATCTTCTACACTTGGAGTGATCACATGCAATCCTCTTGAACCCTTACCACCCACTCTGTCATCATGCCGAGACTCAGGAAGCCCAACAGGTTTAGCCTTCTCTAAGTATTCTGAACAAAATTCAATGGCTTCTTCTGCAATGTACCTCTCAACAATAGATGCTTCTGGACGATATAGATTCTTTGTATACCCTTTTAAGATCTTCATGTATCGCTCAACCGGGTACATCCACCGTAGATAAACAGGACCACAAAATTTGATTTCTCTGACCAGATGCACAATCAAGTGAATCATGATGTCAAAGAAAGCAGGGGGAAAATACATCTCCAACTGGCACAGTATAATTGCTGCCTCATTTTCCAACTCATCAAACATGACTGGATCAATGACTTTGCTACATATAGCATGGAAGAAAAAGCACAAGCGAGTTATCGCTAACCTGACTTTGTTTGGCAAGATGTCTCGTATAGCCACGGCTAACAATTGTTGCATGAGCACGTGACAATCGTGAGACTTTAACCCTACAAGCTTAAGCTCCTTCAACTGCACAAGGCTCTTAATATTTGAAAAGTATCCTTGTGGAACCTTCACCCGACGAAGACACTGACAAAAACTTATCTTCTCCTTCTTGGACAAAGTATGGCAGGCTGGGGGCAAGTAAATTTTCTTCCCATCAGACCTTGGATGCAACTGTGATCGTATAGCCATATCAGCTAGATCTTGACGGGTATTCAAGCCATCCTTCGTCTTGCCTTGAATGTTAAGGAGCGTCCCAATCACACTGTCACAAACATTTTTCTCCATATGCATAACATCAATACAATGTCTAACGTCAAGATCACACCAGTACGGAAGATCAAAGAAAATGGACCTCTTCTTCCATATGCAACTCTGACTTTTATCCTTCTTTTGGGTCTTCCCAAATACAGTATTCAGGTGTTGAACCCGCTGATATACCTGCTCACCAGTCAACGGTATCGGTGCAATATCATGCTCTTGACTTCCATTAAAAGCTTTTTTGAGTCGTCTGTAAGGATGATTGGGTGTTAGAAAGCGGTGATGCCTACTGTAGACTGTTTTTCTCCCATGTTTAAGTTGTATGTAACTTGTATTTTCTTCACAGATGGGGCATGCATGATGACCCTTAACACTGTAACCGCTGAGATTCTCATATGCTGGAAAGTCATTAATGGTACAAAAAAGCATTGCACGCATTTCAAAGGTCTCCTTGCGAAACGTATCAAACACTACAACCCCCTCGTCCCACAACTTTCTCAGATCTTCAACCAACGGACTTAGATAAACATCAATGTCATTTCCTGGCTGTCTTGGGCCCGATATTATCATAGGCAACATCATGTATTTTCGCTTCATGCACAACCAATGAGGCAAATTGTAAATTACTAGCAGAACTGGCCATGAATTGTGTTGAGTGCTTAAGGTGCCATATGGATTCATTCTATCACTGGCTAGTCCAAGTCTAAGATTTCTTGGCTCATTCCCGAAATCCGGATACAAACCATCAATCTTCTTCCACTGCGAGCAATCAGCCAGATGACGAACCATTCCATCAGAAATACTTCCATTTGCATGCCATGTAAGGTCTTTTGTGTCATCCTCATTAGAAAAAAGACGCTTAAACCTTGGAATGATTGGAAGATACCACAAAACCTTCGTTGGGGGGGCCTTGTTGGAGTTGTCATCAGAACTACTTTCTTCTTCATCCTTCACTTTGTACCGTGAAGTCCCACAGATAGGGCATTTGGACATTTCTTGGAATTCATGCCTGTACAGTATGCAATCATTGGGGCAAGCATGAATCTTCTGATACTCCATACCCATCGGACACAATATTTTTTTTGCCTTATAGTAACTTTTAGGCAAGGTGTTGTCCTCCGGAAGCAGATTGTGCACTACCTCAAGCAGTGAGGTGAAACTTTTGTCACTCCACCCATACCTGGCCTTGACATTAACCAGACTTAACACAGTAGACAACAGGGTTAAGGAATTCTTGCACCCTGCATACAAAGGCTTCTTAGAATCACTCTGCAATCCTTCATACACAGGGGCGTGTGCTTGCTGGAAAGACTCTTGTCCAAGGTCACGAATCATGTCCTCTAATCGATCTCCCATTTCTACATCAAACGGTTCAGTTTGGGACCCACTCTACATGTCTGTGACTTCACCATGCCATATCCACGTCGTGTAATTCTTCTTAATCCCATCACACAATAGATGGTCTCGTATGTCATCGAGTAATTGTCGTCTTCCATTCAAACAATTGATGCAAGGACAAAAATATTTTCCTTCTTCCTTCGGTCGACCTCTTTCTAAAGCAAATTGCAAGAACTGTTCGACGCCATCCTCATATTCTGGGCTCATGCGACTTTCATTCATCCAACTTCGTGTGTGTGTGTGTGTGTGTGTGTGTCAACAGCACAAGCTGGATGTCTGGGTGGGTGGGTGGGTGGGTGGGTGGGATTGTGTGTGTGTAGGTATGTGGGTGGGTGTGTGTGGGTGTTGCTGTGTGTGTGTGTGTGTGTATGTGGGTGTGGGTGTGTGTGTGTGTGTGTGTGTGTGTGTGTGTGTGTGTGTGTGTGCGTGGGTGTGTGTGCGTGTGTGCGTGTGTATGCATGTGTGTGTGTGTGTGTGTGTGTGGGTGGGTGGGTGGGGGTGTGTGTGTGGGGGGGGGGGGGGGGTTGGTGGGTGGGTGGGGGTGTGTGTGTGTGTGTGTCAACAGCACAAGCTGGATGTGTAGGTGTGGGTGTGTGTGGGTGGGTGGGTGGGATTGCGTGTGTGTGTGTGTGTGTGGGTATGTGGGTGTGTGTGTGTGGGTGTTACTGTGTGTTTGTGTGTGTGTATGTAGGTGTGTGTGGGTGGGTGGGTGGGTGGGGGTGTGTGTGTGTGTGTGTGTCAATAGCACAAGCTGGATTTCAAACATAGCTTTAGGGGAGGACTATTGACACATAGTCATTACATGTTACATAAGTTAGTCAAACAAATACAACAATTTATGTACCAAACAAATAAAGCAGTATATGTGTATATAAATGCTAGGACAAATGTCAAAACAGTAGTCTATCATAATACATATAAAGATAGTAGACCGTACATACGTACCTGGAGTTGCTATAATCAAAGAGCTTCCACAGCAACGCCAATTAGCAATAGTAAATGATAACCCTAAAAAAAACCATACAGAAATTACTCACAGTGTATTTAAAGCCTTTTATCAACAATATGACTCTCACTTCATGGTCATACATTGACTCTCACTTCACAGTGTGTTATGGGCATGCAGTGGAGTTGTTTCATACTAAGTTCTGCCACGTAATTTTGAGAATTGAAAGGAGGAAACCTAACCTACCAACTTGCACGGCATGCAAAATCTTATGCACTAATGGATAGACATACCATATATATAACCATGCTTAATTATAAGCTTCGCACCATATATATAACCATATTATGCCATATTATATTATTATGGGATTATTTCTACCATTTGCTTCGCACAAGTAATTCTTAAACAGCTCTCTGTACTCATCACTCATGAAAAGTATCTAAAGTTTGAAACTAATTTATTAATCTCAAGTTATACTATGGACTTTGGTCAATAATCAATAGGTGAGGTGTACCAACAGTGTATATTGCTCAGAAAATGGTGTGACTGCAGTTATAACGGACCAAGCTTCAAGTGATAACACTGATTTCATTCTTGGCAAACATGCCTTTAGCCGGATGGCTCAAACCACTGATGCAGCTGCTTCTCTATTAGCCCTTGGCGTGCTTGATATTGATTTCAATATAGACGGTAACATAAAAAAACTCTCATCATCATATAACCCATTTTGCATCAATATTTGCCTTCTTTTTTTTACTTAACTGAGGCTTTTATCTTTCTATCTGTCTCCAGTGTTGCATGCAGCTACCCAGATAAAAACATAACAATCAAGATAGATGAGAGCAGCAACAACCCATATTACTTGGCTTTTGTCATTTGGTATCAACAAGGAAGGAGAGACATAATTGTTATGCAGCTCTGTGAGGTACTATCTGTCTCCCAATTAACTCCTTTGTTTTGTGATAACTAAGTTACAATTTTGTTAAATTTTTAGACAGAATTAACTCAATTTTTTAATCTGATCATTTTAGTAGGAAGGACGTAGGTAAAACGTTTACTAAATTATATTTTCAACTAAATAACAAAATCTTGCTATATTGAAATCACTAGAGATCAATCACCCAGCTTTTTACCAAACCATTGGAAACTATCCCTTTCTTTTATTACAAGTGCAAAATCTCAATTGAATTATAAATTTATAGTACTATTAGTTGGGGGAAAGCATTGAAAATAACCAACCCCTTTAACATTGGGAAACAGTGCCAATGCATAGCAATGGCAATTAATGACAGTAATTTCTTTACTGTGTGCAGACTCAAAACTTTGTGTGCAAGTTCCTGGATAGAAGCCATGGGGCAGTCTGGACTACTACCTCTCCACCGAGTGGACCCTTGTCTTTAAGGATGTTGTTTAGTGATGAAGAAGAGGGAGAAGAAACATGGGTTGTTCCTATTAATAACATACCCGGAGACTGGAAGGCTGGTGAAACATACGATTAGGGGTACAACTGAACCAATAGAGAATTTAGCAGCATAACAAATTCATTAATATGGCATACTATTATGATTTTATTTTTCTACGAATAAGTAGTGATGGCATAGTAGGGCAGTACATACTATGCATGTCACCCAATTCCATTGTATTGAAGTAATTTTTTCATTTTTACATCTCTAATCATACAAATTTTGCATATTAGTGATTTCAGACCCATATCCCTCATCGGCTGTGTCAACAAAATTATTGCTAAAATCCTTTCTAATAGGCTTAGTAAGGTCTTGAATCACCTTATTGATGAAAGACAGTCAGCATTTGTTAAGGGTAGACAGCTGCTTCATGGAGTCTTCATTGCTAATGAGGTTGTTGAGGAGGCTAGGAGGTTAAAGAAATCTTGCTTGGTGTTTAAAGTGGATTTTGAAAAAGCCTATGACTCTGTGTCTTGGCAATTCCTTTTTTATATGATAAATCTATTTAGGGTCATATGAAAACCTTGATTTCTGTAGGCTCAGGTTCTCTCCAGTTTGTCATATGAACAGAGTTATTGGTATGCTATCTGGTGAATTGATTTTGGTTTTGCTGCTTGACTCTTCCTATTTCTGTTACAGGCTCAAGGGAGATGATCTAGTTCTCATTTTTGTTCTTCCTAATCATTTTCTGATGTCTTTTTTTTCTGTGATTTGATTGATGGTTGGCTGTCTGAGGTTAATGTAACTTGTGCAGGTTTTGAAGCATATGCTAGGAAGGAGCGTTCAAAACTTTATTTGTGTTGCATTACTAAATTAATTCTTATGATATAAAATTGTTCTATGTTTGAACATCAATTATTGATAAATATCTTCTCTTCTTGAATGAATGCAGGCATTGCAACTTCTGCTCGAGTTTTTCTTTGGTGAAGTTTGGAGAAGCCAACAGTTATGGGACTATAAAGAGTTTAAAGGCTAAGTAGGAAATCCTAACACTACAGGGTGTCAAGAATTGAGGCAAGAACATTTATGATACTGTACAGATATGGTAGAGACACACTATTCAAAGATGAAAAAGTAGGTATGCCTAATCTTAATTATTAATATACTTTGGAATTGTGGTTGATTTCCATTATGTGATTTATTTACTTGTGTTTGTAGATGTGAGGTGACAAGGGCAAATAAAGGGGGGCTTTATAAGGAAAGGATACTTATCAGCAGCAACATCAATCTTTCAAACTTGCATAGTGCTCCTCTTTGTATTCAAGGATTGAAAATAATGACCTGGGATTGAAAATGAATTCTCTCCTAAATGCCATGTTACTATTTGCCGCTAAATTTTGTAATTGTAATATGTTCTTGGCATATGTAATTATTCTTTTATCGATTTATAGGTTCATGAAGGTTTTTATTATGATATTTGTTAAGCTAGAGGTTTGTAATGTTGCTTTCATTTTCTAAGTACAATTTTGTTATTTTAAGTATACTTAGAAATTTGTTAAGCTAGAGGTTTATAGGCTGATTAAGGATTCAAACCACCTATGAATTGTACAATTTTGATTCATTATCAAAAGCTTGCTATGATAACATTCACAAAAATTTATCAAAGACCACATGTCTAACCTAGTAATTTAGAGCAGAGGAAGATAGCTTGGGTCAATTGGAAGACAATATGTCAACCAAAAGACAGAGGTGGCCTTGGAGTGAAAGATCTTAGGACATTTAACGCAACCCTGTTGGGAAAATGGCAATGGGATCTTTTTCACAAGCACGAGGAGCCTTCGGCAAAAATACTAGATTCTAAGTATGGTGGTTGGAGGGCTTTGGAGGAAGGCACAATAGCTAATCAAGATTCCATTTGGTGGAAGGACATCATCTCAATTCTGCACCAGCAGTAGAATTCTGCAATTAGAAAGGAAACTGGCTGGATGGTGGGGGCGGAGACAAGTTCAGATTTTGGGAGGATCCGTGGTTAGATACTGCCATGCCTTTAAGGGAGAAATACCCAAGGTTATACAACATATCCTCTCAAAAACAGACAACCATCTCACGCATGGGAACCAGCAACAGCACTGGATGGGAATGGAATCTCACTTAGAGAAGGGATCTTTTTGAATCAGAGCTACTATTGGCGGATACTTTTATTGGGGATTTAGCTCAGCAGCAAGTTCTGCCTCATAGGGAAGATAAATGGATATGGAAGCATGACCAAAGTGGATATTACTCATCAAAAAGCGGGTATGATCTGATATGGAGAGAGCTAAGGGGGGCAATCCAGAATTCTGATTTTGTGGACCTATGGAAATTAAAAATCCTAGCCAAATCAGCTATCTTCGCTTGGAGATTGATCAAAGACAGGTTACCAACAAAAATGAATCTTATAAGGTGCCAAGTGGAGGTAAATGACAGGTTGTGTCCATTCTGTGGACTTAAAGATGAGGAGGCAGAGCACTTATTTTTTAACTGCAGTTGTACCCTACCCCTGTGGTGGGAGTCTATATCTTGGGCTAATTTAACAACAACACTGCCAATTAACCCAAGAGACCATTTCCTGCAGCACACACTCGGGGCAGCTAGAGTAAGGAACCTTACAAGATGGAAATGCTGGTGGGTGGCTTTGACTTGGTCAATTTTGAACCACAGAAATAAAATAGTCTTCCAAAACCACACGTTTAATGGGACTAGATTAATGGATGATGCAGTTTTTGTACTCTGGTCGTGGCTTAAAGTTTTGGAGAAGGATTTTGCTGTACATCTCAATCAATGGTCCTCAAACCTAAAGGAAGCTATTACTAGCTAGGTGGGGAGGGGTGGTTTATAATCATGTAATAGCTAAAGGGGTAATAGCTTGGGTCTGTGTACTCACAGGACCCAATTGCATACTTACTTCAATAGTTGTATCTCTACTACCTCTGGTACTATTTCACATTAATATATATCTATTTTTGCTGAGCCAAAAAAAACACACACACATATTTTATACTTGAAACATGATTAGGCTAATACAGTATAATCTTAAAAAATTAAGGATATAAAGACAAGTGGCCCATAGAAGAGACATATCTTTAGAGGTTTAGGGACAATGATATTACACAATAGGATTCTTAAGCATTACTCCTCATCCTAGTCATCAACCATATTTACAACCACATAGTATTGGCACTAAGAATGATAAACAAAGAATGGTTATAAGCTTCATACTATGGTATTTCATGTAATTGTTTTCATTTGAAAGGTTATCTTATAACCCCTAAAGGTGACCCAATTAATTCCTATAACTCATGAAGGATTAAGCATTATTGTAGTTCTCAAATGGGTGAGTTGTTCCGGTAACTCACAAAGATTCAGTCATTCTAGTAGCTTTCAAAGGAGCTAGCTAATCCTACAACTCATTAAGAGTCTTCCGTTCCTGAAACTCATAAGTCGGCTAATTCTGTAACTCATCAAGAGTCAGTCATTCTTGAAATTCATGCCAAGCTAGCTAATCATATATTTACTTAATGCATTTTGAAGATTTCATTATCTCTTTCTAACTCTTATTAACCATATAAGTAGAACTAAGCTTAGGGTGTCTTTACAAGCTTAATAATAGGGTAGGCACTACAACATTTAAAATTTCAAAGCAAAGCACATAATAATAGCAATTGTACATAGGTTTGATCACACATAACACACTATAGAATATTATTTGTCATAATTACCAAACAATTCTAAAAGCTATAGCGTCATGGTACTTTAACATGACATATAGAGTTTTAGGTTTATCAAAGAATTTCCCATAACAAATCCAGGACTATATCCCAACAATGCAAATAGTACAAGAGCAAGCAATCAATATACTTTAGCATCTCACACCCATACTCCATGTCAAGCATTATATTTTTTTCATATTTAGACATAACTTGGCTTAGGTTCTAGGCCAATATTGGACTTTATTTTAAACCAGCTTATTGGACTTTAAGAATACATCCCGCAACATCAAATGACTCAAATCCATTACTACAGAATACAAATACCCAAAGGAACTACAAGACAACATATTTTAATTATTAGCAACAACCATATTCTCATCTTGATAAGAAGCACAAATACAGATGCATATACTCACAGATTGTCAATTGTCGTCAGTGGCGGAGATATTCCTAATCAGCACTGATGACTTAGCAGCACACAGAACACAAGCAACAATGAACCTTGACAGCGACTAAAGAAGACGAACAAATCACCTGAGTAGCAAAGTAGACATCATATATACAAAGTTAAGCAATTGCTTTCGAAACATGACAACAGAGACATACCTTCGATGGCTTCCCTTGGAGTCTTAAAGCCAACCACAATGGACTTCCAAAATCGCTTCCCACCCTTTCCTTTCATAGTTTTCTTCGACCTGCGAAAGTGAGAAAATGTTAAAACGAGGAACGCCTAATGTTAAAACGAAAGGACGTACCTCAATCGATAAGTGGCAAACACGAACTCCACAAAGACCAACTCCACAATGTGGTTGCAGTCACGGAAGCGCAGCCCAGTTTGCGACAAAGACGAACTTAGGGCAGAAGGAGAAAGAAGAAGAACGCCCTGGGAGTCTTAAGGCGAACCACGATGCACTTCCAAAATCGATTCCCACCCTTTCCGGGACTCTTTCCTTTCCTAGATTTCTTCGACCTGCGAAAGCGAGCAAATGTTAAAACGAGGAACGCCTAATGTTAAAACGAAAGGACGTACCTCAATCGATAAGTGGCAGAGACGAACTCCACAAACACGAACTCCACAATGTGGTTGCAGTGACGGAAGCGCAGGTCAGTTTGCGACAAAGACGAACTCAGGCAGAAGGAGAAAGAAGAAGAACGATAGATTTTGAGCGCGCGGGTTGTGCAATTTCAGATTTTTAATATATAATGACAACAACATCGATTTTTTTAAAAATAATCGATGTTAACATCAACTAGGTAACATCGGTTTTAATTATTAAAACCGATGTTAAAATCAACTCCATAACATCGGTTTTTCCCAAACCGATGTTGACAACGACACACCAACATCGGTTTTTCCAAAACCGATGTTAACTACTCCATAGTAACATCGGTTATTTAAATAATCGATGTTAACTATGTCTACTTATTTACAAAAATGCCACCACGCTTTTGTTAACATCGGTTTTGTGAATAACCGATGTTAACCGTGCGATGTTAAATCTAAAAATTGTAGTAGTGCTTCTTACGATAGAATATTTTCCATAGAAATGTTTGAGCATATGAAGAACTATAAAGATCTTCTCAAGAAGATATCCAAATGGATGAAAGAGGATATCCTTTTATTTGTTCATATCATGTGCCACAAAGCATATGCTTAACACTTTTAGGACAAGGTATTTTTGATGGGTTAGGAAATGTTAGGAAGAAGAAAACGTTGCAGCTAAGTATAATAACCCACGTCCAGATTAGTTACGTGGAGTTAGTTAATTCAGTTGTTGGTTGTTAGAGTTTGTTAATCTTGTTAGTTAGGTTGGTTATGCATGTAAAGAAAGCTACATTATATAAAAGGTTGCATGCATAATGAAAAAGTGACATAAACTTGAAGGACCAAAAATATTGAGAGACTAAGACAAATAAATTTAAAGTTGGAGGACCAAAAACAAAAGTGACATAAAATTGAAGGACAAAAAATATTTAAATAATATTGTCGGCAGATAAATCAAACTTTTTTACTAACAGAAGATTTAAACTCACAATCTTTTCATTCCTTATCTCCTTCCACCATTAAGTCAAGCTTATATCTCGCGGGACAAATCAAACTTAAAATGTAGTTTAGACATGACTTGATTTTTCATGGGTTTTGCCAATTGAATTTTTTTTTTTTCCCATTATACTTACTACTTAGAGTAGCTCTCTATTTAAAAGGAAAAAGATGCATCCTATTCATAACAATATTCAATTTTAAGGTGCCTCTTGATTTTATTAGTGTTTTGCACTCACTAAAGGTCAAGAGAAACATGTTTAATTAGATTGATGTTTGCAAACTTAAATTTGAACTAAACTTAGATTTGTAACCTGAATTTACAAAAATATATTAATAGTTATTTTCTCAAACTCAGTTTTCAGGTTAAATTTTAGCCTCAAACATATGTTTAGAAGGAAAGATCAAACACGATATGAAATTAATTTTTCCCTCCAAATTAACTTTGGAACTCCCACCTACAAACCAAACATAGCCAAAAGTTGAATGCTCTATTTCCGATAATGTATTCATTATGTAACCTTTGTCATTACGTATTTATGCAATCTAGCTATACTAATTGGATGTGTTAGACTTATTATCAGTTTGTTTAGTAGAGTTTTTTTTTTATTATAGCAAATAATTGCATTTTTTTTATCTCCCTAAATATCGTGATTATGCAATTTGGATCTAGTAAGTTTTAATTGTGCTAATTGTATTTCTAATATTTTTCCCAATTTTCAATCAAGTCCTCCATAGGGTATATAAAATATGTGAACCCATAACACTTTTCTATAAAACCAAGATGAGATCCACGAAGCCACTTAACTTATTTAATGTATGTATAAATTATAAACATAGCTAGAAAAATGGTATACGACGAAGGTTATAAGACCAAATACATATAATCCCAAATATAATGTTATTCACACGAGAACATTATGAAAAAGTGGTCCGAATACATATAATCCCAACAGAAACAAAATAGTATAGAACATTAATTAAATAAACACAGAAGCACGTACTATCTTTGTATCCTAATGAGTTGAGTATATTGCCAACAATGGCCAAAGAAGTTTCATCGTCATCCTCAACCAAAACACTGATGATATCAACTCTCTCATGTGCCATTTTCTTTTAGCTTTTTTATCGACCTTTCTTTTGTCTTAGACTTGGAGCAAACAAGAGAAAACCATTGTAAGAAGACACTGAAAGTCTAAGACTATATAAAGAGGAGTTTTTCCCTTTAGCAAAAAATGATGGTTACTTACATGTGTCACTTCAGTTCTTCAAGTAGAGAGACAAGGAAAGTAGAGAAAATATTTTACCAGAACTTATCCCATATACTATCTAATTTGTATCTTTCAATTTATATAGAGTTCTTTTGAAACTCTATATCTTCTTGATGCAAAAGTTTGAATCTGCATTCACATTCCAAAATATACTTTAATTAGGCCAAACTAAGAATATTTTCTCAATTGCTATGTTCTAGCTATTTGCACATTTTCTAGCTATTGGTATTCTGTTACATCAAGGAATAGTTGGGCATATCATTTACTTATTGTCAAAGATCAAACTGATAAGATATTAAATAAATTGATTAATATAGGATACAGAAACTCAATTACTTATGGATAAGGTAAACCTACAACTTGTGTTTCCAAAATACAGCACATTCATCTTGTGCTTCTCCTGTGCGAGCCTGTGACAAACAAAAATAATAACCCAGATAAGGCACTTGATTAAATATTTGGACTTTCAAAACTTCTACGATAGTTCAAATAGGTATGTAATATACCTTGCAAGACATAGTGCAGAACTTGAAGTAGTCATAGGGAGGCTCATACTTTTGTCCCAAGTTCATGTTAGCAATTTTGGTTTTATATATATATATATATATATATATATATATATATATATATATATATATTACATAATTGAATGAGTTAGGACCATTATCTTATTAGTCAAAACATTAAAGTGATCTAATCAATCTAAAATTATGGCTAAGGACATGTATGTTATGAAGCACTAATTTAACGTACAATTTTGCTTTCTTTTTTCTCTTTAAACGCAACAGAAGAGAAAATTTAGAGAAGAAAATAAAGTTCTCTACATTTGGAAGATCATAAAATCAATCTTGATTCTCATCAACCTTTCATCATTTCATTATGACTAATCCAAGTACCTTCCGCATTTAGTTTTCATCATGATTTTGAGTATGAAGACACAATGAGGTTTTACTTATCTTTATGCAGTAATTTCTCTCTATATGGATAGAAAACATGTGGTTAGAATTGATGATTGTTTGTTAGAACCAAATTAGATTGATTGATTGAATTCCTACAAATTTGATATCAGAGTCACCCATACTTGATTCATGTGAGATTTTGGAAATTTTATTTATTCGGGCCGCTGGCATATTCTAAATTTTAAATGAATTTAGGTATTTTACATATTGTTGCTTGATCTTACCTCTTACTAAAGTGTAACTTCCAACAATATTTAAATGCACCGCTCATTTAAAGGTTAAAGTGCATCATTAATATATATATATATATATATATATATATATATATATATATATAACTTTGTGTTTGTTCTTACTTTTAGAGATCGCTGCAGTATATTAAAATAACACCCACACACTTCTAAAATTTAAAATAAATAAATAAAGTTAAAATAATTTACTCTAGAAATATTTTAATTTTGGATTTGGTGTATCAATGTTCAAAATTTAGCTATGGTATATCATTTTAATTGTTTAGCATTTAAATGAGCTAATTGAATCGAAATATCACCAAAGTGACCTCTCTTGTGTAGATTGTTCATGAGAAATGTTAACGTGTGTGATTATTTATATGAATGGTGATTGACCAAAAGAAAAGTTACCATTTAACTAATTTACATACACACCTATGATGTTAAACATATGATAATTATGAGGTTTTATATGTGAATGATAAATCACGTCAAAAGATGGGTTTGTTATTTGATATGTTTTTATTATCAATGTTTGAACATTACAACAAGGATATCACTAGCAATTAATACCATTGTCCAAAGATTTGATATTAATGGTGCACTAGATATCTTGAGATTTATACCATTATTTAAATGCATTGATGACTGTTATGTGAGCTTATTGTATTATTTATTTTGATATTTCTCGTTGTCTCTATATTTGCTAATTTGAATTCGGTTTTGGTTCTTAATGTATAAATTTCAAGGACTGGAAAGAGAACATGCAAATAGTTCTTGGTTGCATGGATCTAGATCTTGCATTAAGGATTGAGAAACCCTTCTCCTACGGATTCCAGTACCTCTGAACAGAGAAAACTTTACGAGAAGTGGGATCACTCAAATTGCATGAGTCTTATGATCATTAAGCAGGACATTCCAGATGTCTTTAGGGGCACTGTTTCAGTTGATATAACTAGTGCCAAAGAGTTCCTTTTTGAAATTGAAAAGCACTTTGCAAAAAGCGATAAGGCATAACAAGTACTCTTCTTCAGAACTTAATTTCCATGAAGTATGAAGGCAAAGGGAATGTCAGAGAATGCATTATGGGAATGTCAAATATTTAAAATTAAGGGCACTAAAGTTTGAGCTATCAGAAGGACTTGCTTATTCAATTAGTACTAATTTCTCTACCTTCACACTTTAGTCAGTTTAAGATCTCTTCTAACTGTCAGAAGGAGAGAAATGGTCTCTTAATGAGCTCATTTTATATTGTGTGCAAGAAAAGGAAAGACTGGAGCAAAAGTGCTCATGTTGTAAGTACCTCTAAAGACAAGGACAAAAGAAAAGGAACTGAGGAGTCCAAGAATGAAGCTGCTAAGGGTCCAGCACACAAAAGAAACAAAATCAATGTGACAACTATTTCTTTTGTTGTACGCCTGGACATGTAAAGAAGAAATGTACCAAATATCATGCTTGGCGTGCAAAGAAAGATGGATATATGTTGGAGATGGTAAATCGGTGGAGGTGGAAGCTACAAGGCATTTTAGATTATTATTATGTATTGGTTTTCATTTGGATTTGAAAGATACTTTTGTTGTACCGTCATTTAGAAAAAATTTGGTTTTAGTTTCTTATTTGGACAAATTGGGTTATTTGTGTTCATTTAGAAACAATGTGTTTATGTTGTCTTTTAATTCAAACATTGTTAGAACTGATTCACTCTTGCCTTATGTTAATCTATATTTACTTGATATTGTATCTTCTTATAGTGAATCCTTTAATGTGGAATTACGTGGTACTAAGCGTAGAATTGATAATACAAACTCATGAGCATTATGACATAAGCGCTTAGGTCACATTTCTAAGAACAAAAGTGAACGACTTGTGTCAAACAGAATCTTGGATTCCATTGATTTCACAAGCTTTGATGTTTGTGTTGAATGCATTAAAGGTAAATAGACCAAACACAAGAAATTAGGTGCATATAGAGCTACAGACGTCTTGGAATTGATACATACAGACATTTGTGGGCCATTTCATACACCTTCATGGAATGATCAACAATATTTTATATCATTCATAAATGATTACTCCAGATATGCATACTTGTTTCTTATACATGAAAAGTCACAATCTTTGGATGTGTTCAAAACATTTAAAGTTGAAGTTTAAAATCAACTCAACAAAAGAATCAAGAGTGTCAGATCTGACCGTGGTGGTGAATACTATGGCAGATATGACGGTTAATGTGAATAGCGTTCGAGGCCTTTTGTCAGGTACCTTGAGGAATGTGGAATCATCCCATAATACACCATGTATGGGTCACCTAGCATGAATGGTGTGGCTGAAAGATGAAACAAAAATCTTAAGGATATGGTAAGAAACATAATTTATCATTCTAACTTACCAGAGTCACTCTGGGGAGAGACACTAAAGATTGCATCTTACATTCTAAATAAAGTGTCAACCAAGGCAGCTGCCAAAACACCTTATGAGCTTTGGGTTGGGTGAAAGCCTAGTCTAAAACATTTTCATGTATGGGGATGTCCAGCTGAGGCAAGGCCTTATAAGCCAAATGAAAGGAAATTGGACTCCCAAACAGTGAGCAACTACTTTATTGGTTATTCTAAAAGATCCAGGGGATATAAATTTTATGATTTCAAATTAAAGACAATTTTTTAGATAGAAACTGCCACATTCTTTGAGGATATTGAGTTTGAGGGGAATAATAAGGTTAGAGACTTTGTCTTAGAGGAAGAATCAGTAACAATTCTAGAACCGATTCATACAATTGTTTTTGATAAAGCAAATTCGAAACCTCTACAAGATATAGTTTTTAAGTCTCCCACTCAAGATAATTTGGTCATTCATGAAGAACAAGCTCAAGATCCTCAAGAACCTATGCTTCATGAGTTAGTACATTTCCGGAGATCTATAAGAGAAAGGAAAAGTGCTATTCCAGATGATTATGTGATATATTACCAGGAACATGAGAAAAATAATGGTATGATGGAAGATGACCCAATCAACTTCCATCAAGCCATGCAAGATTCCAACTCAGAAAAGTGAATTGAAGCAATGAGTGAGGAGTATAAGTCCGTGCAAGACAACAAGGTTTGGGAACTTGTCTCATTACCAGAAGGTGTGAAACCCATTGGTTGCAAATGGATATTTAAGACCAAGCGGGATTCCAAAGATAATGTGAAGAGGTATAAGGCTCCTCTTGTGGTGAAGGGCTATATCCAAAAGGAAGGGATTGACTTTAAAGAAAATTTCTCTCTAGTTTCATCGAAAGACTCTTTTAGGACAACTATGGCTTTTGTTGCCATTATGATTTGGAGCTTCATCAAATGGATGTTAAGACGACATTTCTCAATGGCAACATTGATGAGAAAATTTATATGGTGCAACCTGAAAAATTTGTGTCAAGAGACCCAAAGAATATGGTTTGCAAACTGACAAAATCAATTTATGGGCTAAAATAGGGATCTCATCAATGGTACCACAAATTTCATCAAGTAATTCTCTCATTTGGTTTCGAGATGAATCTTGTTGATGATTGTGTGTATCACAAATTCAGTGGGAGCAAGTACATATTCCTGGTCTTATATGTTGATGACATACTGTGTGCCACTAATGATATATGTATGTTGCACGAAACCAAGAGATTTCTATCAAGAAACTTTGAAATGAAAGATATTGGTGACACCTCCTTTGTATTAGGAATTCAAATACATAGAGACCAATCTTGGGGTATTTTAGGATTATCACAAAAGAATTATATCGAAAAGGTACTTAAAAGACAAGTTTAGTCTCAAACGGTGCCCAAAAGAAAATTTGGAAATTCAGAAAATGCAAAAGACTCTCTATGCATCAGCTATAGGGAGTTTGATGTATGCCCAAGTGCGTGCGTGTCCGGATATAGCATATATAGTTGGGGTATTAGGCAGATATTTAAGCAATCCAAGAATAAATCATTGGAAAGCAGCCAAAAGAGTTATGAGGTATTTAAAGAGAACAAAATATTATATGCTCACATATAAGAGGTCACATTAGTTGGAGATCACTGGTATTCTGACTTGGATTTTGCAGGATGCCTAGATAGTTTGAGATCCACTTCAAGTTACATTTTCATGTTAGTTAGTGGTGTTGTTTCTTGGCGTAGTGCCAAGCAAACCCTTACTACTTCATCCACTATGGCGGTAGAATTTGTGGCATGGTATAAGGCATCAAATCATGGAATATGGTTGAGAAATTTTGTCACAAGGCTGCAAATTATGGAAGGAATTGAAAGACCACTTAAGTTATATTGTGACAATAAATCAGTTGTATTGTATTCTAACAACAATAGGAGGTCGACCAAGTCGAAGCATATTGATATCCAATTCCTAGTTGTTAAGGAAAGGGAATAGAGTGGACAAAATTCCATAGAACACTTAGGGATAAACTCCATGATAGTGGATCCTCTTACTAAGGGACTTCCACCCAAGGTCTTTCATGAGCATATTGCTCACATAGGTGTTTTACAGTTCGAGAAATCTTTGGTTTAGTGGAAGTTAGTCACTTTTATGTATAAACATGTAATAAGCAAGAAAGTTATGAATGAAAAATACCTTTTTTCTTTACCTTTTTCTTACTCTTGGAGGTCTCTGGTCCTCAAAACCAGCTTCTTTACCTTTGCTACGTATAACCTTTCCTCCAAATCAAAGAGTGGTACTTTTAGTGTGTTTAGATATGAAACAACATAAATGGATTACATTGGAGTCACAACCAAGTCACCTGTCACCATGCACATTGCTGGTCCTTTCAGAAATCCACGAGGACTTGTTGATTCTCCAGTAGGGACTTAGGATCATTAATATCAAATTCTCCACAGTAATCAGACAAGCATTCTACCCCAATTGGTAATATTTGGTTGCGGAGATTAAATTGTTGAGCACACAAGGGTTAGTAAGCATGTCTATAAGTCCTTGTGAGCATAAATATCTGTCAAAATTCAATTTAGTCATGCTTCTATATAATTTATCTATGCAACTTATTGAAGAAATTCCTTCAAGTATATTAAGCACTCCTCCTAAGGGGAACATGTTAAATCTAAAAAGAAAGTTTGCAAACTCTTCCTATGCTTCAGCAGACACAACCTTGCCGTTTGATTTTCTTAAATGGACCTTTGCAACCATTTGCCGACCCACATCAGATGGTTCTTCTCTAAGTTCAAACTGGTATTGATTTGGGGTAATTTTATCAGGGTATTGTTCCTTTTTTAAAATGAAGTTTGTCATTGGGGTCCTTGAGATTAATGAAAACTTTAGCAAGTCCACTACCTTCACTTAAATATTAACAAAGCAATGAGTTGGGAAGGGGGCTTAAGGGTAAAGGGAGAAAGGACAAGGAGAGGGAAAGGTCGTGGGTTTAAATGCTTCCCATTGACATTTCTAACAAAACTAACAAACTAACATTTATCTGTAAAAAAAATGAACAAACCAATGAAAAGAAATGAAAGGAACAAATGAAAAAAAGTGAAACGTAAAAGAAAAAATGATAACCAAGCTGAGAAAAGATACCTTCTTCTTGTTGACATCCACAGTTTGTTCCTTAAAAGCATCCATGTCTTGGATTCCAAGCTTCTGAAATAGATCTGCACTAGCTCGAAAAAACATTAGGTGTTATACAAAGATCATCAGAAATGATAAAAGTAGTAGTCTTCTTCACAAATCAATTTTCCAAAGTCAGTTTGGCAAGGGACACCTTACTGTTCATTAGTTTTCCACAACGGCATCTTGTAAAAAATTTTAAGGGTTTCCTAGATGATCAATTACAGAAAACCAACAGGATCTTGAAACCTATGATTCTCACAAATAATAATTAAACCAATAATGTGTATCTTTCTCCATAGTGAGGCTTCTCTATGATATAATTGTGCAAGACTAATTGGTTACGATGTACTTTGATTTCTTGAAAGAAGAGAGAAACAAGATTTTACTCCCTTGACTATTCTTTTTTGTCTCTCTACGTTTCCTAGATTATCAATTACAGAAAACCAACAGGATCTTGAAACCTATGATTTTCACAAATAATAAATAAACCAATAATGTGTACCTTTCTCCATAGTGGGGCTTCTCTATGATGTAATTGTGCGAGACTAATTGGTTTCGATGTACTTTGATTTCTTGAAAGAAGAGAGAAACAAGATTTCACTCCCTTGACTATTATTTTCTGTCTCTCTACGTTTGTGATGGCCAGAGATTAGAGAGAATATTTTTCTGTCAGGAAGGGGACCTTGTCTCATGTTAGTGGGTATTAACACTCTTTATTTCTAAATTTCTTTCACGACAAAGTACTTCAATTCCATATGTTTAGCACCCTTAGAGTACTCGTCGTTCTTAGAAAAATACTACAGAGTTATCACAATACATTTTTAATGGCCTAGTAATACTATCAATAATTCCAAGCCCTGAAATAATGTTCCGCAACCAATTAGCCTGAATTGTAGCCTCAAAACATGCTACAAATTCAGCTTCCATGGTAGATGCAATGACAAATGATGCATATGGAATTGTTTCCATTTGTTTTTGTTTCATATCATTTTGAAGACATTGTGCGAGACTAAATTTGTCATCTTTCAAGATTGGAATAGGTGATGCTAAACACCTTTCCATCTTGAATCTCTCTAGTACTTTATTGATATATGTTTTTTGAGATAAGCCTAACGATCATTGTGATCTATTACAGAATATTTCTATCCATATCACATAGTTTACCTCACCCATATCTTTCATTTCAAAGTTACTAGAGAGAAACTTCTCAGTTTTATGAAGAAGACCAAGATCATTAGTTGCAAGCAAGATATCATCAACATACAGAATTAAAAAAATAACCTTACTCCCACTAACCTTCAGATATATACATTGATCAATAGTATTTTCCTTAAATCTAAAGGAAACAATGGTATCATTAAACTTCAAATACCATTGACGGGAAGCTTGATTAAGATTGTATATTGATTTCTTTAATTTGCATATCATGTGTTCCTTTCCTTCAACTGAGAACCCCATTGGTTGGTCCATATAAACATTCTCCTCTAAATCTCTATTAAGAAAGACAGTTTTCACATCCATCTTGTGTAGCTCCAAGTCATAATGGGCTACTAATACCATGATAATCCTAAAAGAATCTATTCGTGAGACCGGTGAAGACATCCTTCAATGTCATCTTTCTGAGTAAACCCCTTAGCAACAAGTCTAGCCTTGTAACATTCAAGGTTGTCATGAGAGTCGTGTTTAGTCTTGAAGACCCACTTACAACCAACCCTTTGGTAATTCTACAAGGTCCCAAACACAATTATGTTCCATGGAATTTATCTCTTCTTTCATGGCATTTAACCACTTCTCAGACTTATCACAACTTACAGCTTGTGAAAATGAAATTGG
Source organism: Glycine soja (assembly GCF_004193775.1). Lineage (NCBI taxonomy): Eukaryota > Viridiplantae > Streptophyta > Magnoliopsida > Fabales > Fabaceae > Glycine > Glycine soja. The sequence continues at coordinate 46,492,629 of NC_041019.1, read as the reverse complement.
ATCATTGTCATTAATGCTTAAGTTTGTTTATGTTTCTTTTTCATGTAGGAATACCACATATATAGTCATTTGGAATAGTTGGTCTCCTTTCTCTTTCAGACCTCCTTAATGCTACTTCTTGTGGTTCTTTCATAATAAGTTCATTATGCATCATGGGTTCATTATTGTGTTGCTCTTCTTCACTAATTTTGTAACAACAACTAAAGGAGAAATCACCTTACTGCTAGAGGCACAAGCTAAAGGAACTTACACTCTAACTTTTTTAATTTTCACTTATGGTGGAACTGGTCTCCCACTGATTTCACCATTTTCAATGAACCTTGCATTTCTAGTTTTGACAATTCTCATACTATGATTAGGACAATAAAACATATATCTCTTTGACTTTTTAAGATAACCAATGAAATATCCACTGATTGTTCTTGCATCCAATTTTCTCTCTTGTGGATTATAAATCCTTATTTCTATCTGGCAACACCAAACATGCAGGTGTCTAATACTAGGTGTCCTATTAATCCAAAGTTCAAACGATGTGTTTGGAACTACTTTACTAGGAATCCTATTCAACAAATACATGACAGTTTTTAAGGCATATGATCGAGGCCGTACCCGAATCAAATAAACATTAAAATGTAGTAACTAGGAAGTGATCCTAGGTTGTTTCCCAACGAGCAGTGACAAGCCAAATGTTCATAATATACTTGCAGTAACAGTAACAGTAACGATGGGGGGGGGGGGGGTTGTTTGCTTTTGTAAATTAAACAGCGAATATATGTGAATTAGAAAATATCAGAATTAAAACACGTTGCTTCCCCTTGATTCACAAGCAAGTCTCTTATCCTAGGTTACGAGAGTTTATCCTTTATCAGTTTAACCACTTAATCCAACCCTAAATTAAATTACTAAGCGAAATTCAACATAAGGCATTCATTATGTGATTAAGCATCACATACACCAATTACTCATAAACGATCATTAAGCATGAACGTAAATTAAGCGCAGAGACAATTAATCAAGCACTAAGCATGCATGAATTAAAAGCAACAAATTCAAAGTAATTAGTGAAGAGGAAAAACTAAACAGAATTTAACAGTAATAATAGAACCTCAAAGAGAACTGTGCTTGATCCTCAAGGGAAAACAACGCTGCGGACTTAGCCTTCCATTAATCAAATAGAGAATGAAATTTTATTGATAAAACTAAAAGTCTGAACTGGAATTGTAAAAAAACGAAAATAAAAGAGAAAGAGAAGAGAGACTAAAACTAAAAACGAAAAATAGAAGAGAGAGAGGAGAGAGAGAGAGTCTCCCGCCAGGGAGAGAGGGAGAGAGAGAGAGAGAGAGAGAGAGTCTCCCGCCAGGGAGAGAGGGGGCCTCCTAAACTAGAACCTTGGTGTTGTTATATAGTTTTTTTCAGCCCCAAAGCTTACAAATATGTTTTAAATCCAAGCCCATAAGTAAAATCAAATCAAATCTAGATAAGATAAGATAAGATAAGATCTAGATGAAATAATATCTAGATGAGATCAAATCTAAATAATATCTAGATAAGATAAGATCTAATTTTATAGAATAAATTAGTCTGCCCTCTTCAAGTCCAAGCCCAATTCTAGATTCAAGCCCAATGCTAGATTCAAGCCCAATGCTTCATTAATTCCTGAAATTAGATTAAAAACATCAAATTAGCTGAATGGGCCCAAATAATAAAACTGCCTAATAAATTTGACAATTAAGACTAATCAGTATTTAAAATGGGGCAAAAAGGGTTAAGAAATAGGAGAAAATGATGGCACATCAGCATACATCCATAAAGATACGGGTAAAGTTGAATTGCTTAACATACTCCTAACCATGTCCATTAAAGTTCTATTATGTCTTTCTGATACACCATTTTGTTGTGGTGTACCAGACATTGTGTATTGCACACAAATGTCACGTTTCTGAAGAAGTTTAGGACATGGACCTAGGTGTTGCCCAGTTTCATCATATCTTCCGTAATACTCACCACCTTTATCGGATCCAATAATTTTTACTTTTCTGTCTAATTGTCTTTCTACTTCATTCAACTAAATTTGTAAGACATTCATTGCCTAAAATTTCTCATGCAGTAAGTAGTCATAACCAAAACGTGAATAGTCATCAATAAAGGTGATGAAGTATCTTTCCTTTTCGAAAGAATTAACATCGAAAGGTCCACAAATATTAGTATGCATAATTTCAAGAAGCTGAGTGCTTCTTGTAGCTCATTTCTTTGTATATTTTGTTTGTTTTTCCTTACTACAATCTACACAAATATTTTGATCCGTAAAATCTAGATCAGAAAGAATTTCAATCTTTATTAATCTTTCCATCTTTTCTCTAGAAATGTGACCTAAACGTTTATGCCACAAGAAAGCAGATCATTCATTCATTGAACTACGTTTAGTGTCAACATTATGATGCAGAGTTAAAATAGTTTCAACATGCAAACCATCTAATTTCAATTTATATAAACCATCACAAAGAACAAAAATACCAATGAGATGATTATGCTTAAATAAACTGAAACATACATTACCAAAATTAAAGGAGTAACCAGTAACATCAAATTTAAATAATGAAACTACATTCCTAGATAAACAAGGTACATAAAGAGTTTCCATTAAATCCAAATGATGTCCAGTGTTGAGTTTTAAATAATAAGTCTCAACTGCTTCTACTAGAGCTTTCATTCTATTCCCCATGAAGACGAACTTCTCATTTAGGCTTATGGTTTAGATTATAAGGAATCCTTGCATAGTGTTAGAAACATGAGTCGTACATCCAGAATTAATCCACCATGTATTATGGGGAACTTCAGTTAAATTTGATTTGAAACATACAAAAGCATTAAGCTCACCCTTCATTTTGAACCAAGACTTACGTTTTAAGCAATCTTTCTGGAAATGTCCAGATTTGCAAAGAGTCGTCATTGATCTTTAATGTCCTTTTGTCTTAATCATGCTTCTTCATAAATTTCTTTTCATCTCTTTGATTCCCTTAGTGGCTTACATATTGGACTGAGTGACTTCCTTGATTATTAAGCCTCATTTATTCCTGAACCAACATACTATGCAATTCATGTACATTCTATTTATCTTTTATGGTATTATAACTCATTTGAATTGGGCCATACTCAGACGATAATGAGTTCAAAAATAAACTGAACAAGAAAGTTCTCATTCACGGTCATTCCCAAGGTCTTTAGTCTTGTTGCAATATTTGTCATCTCAACGACATGTTCATACATAGTACGTGAACCATCAAACTTCATGGTGGTCAATGTATTCATTAATGTCACAGCAATAGACTTATCACCTGTTTAAGAGCGCTCTCCCACTAACCCCCTAAACATTTTAGCACTTTCTATTTTAGGAAGAGTTGTCTTAATATTGTCTGCAAAATTCATTCTCATCAATATTAAGTTGAGTCTATTAGATCTTTTCCAAACTTTATAATGGGTTTTCTCTTCATTGCTACTAGCATCAGTAATAGTAATAGACTTATCTTCCAACGTAGCAAGATTAAGATCCAAAACACTGAGGTTAAATTGGACTTGCTCATTCCAGTCAGAGAAGTCCATTAAAATTGGTGCCATTGATACATGAGAATTCAGTGAATTGGGAACATGTATTGCATAATAAAATTCACATAAGTGTTTTGAGACATAAAACACGTGTCATATATATGATTCATTCAGATAACGATCAATGTATATTGATGCTCTTCTTTGGGTGATACACCAACACAACATACAAACATGATGATGCTAATAAAATTCTTATCATTATATGGCAATTAAATATGCATCAATTAATAGTACTTATTACCTTTAGGTATATAAATAAAACTAATGATACACACAAATCACCTACAATTATATTCATTAATTATAAGAACAACTAATCAACCTTTGGATAATCCATAAATGTCTTATAACAATGAATTTCAATTACCCATAAACCAACTATCATATAATTTAGCATCCATTATTCTATGAGTAATTGAAATAATCATTAATATGCAATTAAATAACCTTATAAATTTGGTCACTTTGATGACTAACAAATTCATCATGCATTTAATTCCAACTAAATATATGGCCTCCACATACTTATTGATATTAACAATTCATAGTCATTTTATTAATTTTATTTCAGGTCATAAAATAATATTCACATTTATTTGTCTTTTACATTCAAACACATTTAAGCAAATATATAACAAAATATATATATATATATATATATATATATATATATATATATATATATATATATATATATATATATATATATTGTTATCGATAATTTTAAAGTATTCATGCTTTAGAATACAGAGTTCTCACAAAAGAAGTACTTCTCAGGCTCAGTGTCATCAATATTCAGCTTTAATTGCTAGCAATAATCTTCCATAGGGTTCCTTGGGTACAGTAGCAATATTTCTTTGCATGTCTGTGTCCTAAAATGCTTTTCTTCAAGATGAGACACTTTCATAAAACGAGCTCAGGCAATAGTCCCTAACGGCAAAGTTAAGAAACTCAATAGAACGGCCACAAATATTTCCCTGCCTCAACAAAAACAACTTTATTTTTCTGTCTACCAAAAACTTTCAGCGGAACTGTGTGAACTTGGATGTCTAATGGAGTTGCATTTGCAGCCACTGTAAGAGCCATTGTACAGAATATCTTTTGAAATCTAGACTAACAATATTTGTAGTTGTACACTTGTTATTTCAACTCTATCTTTAATTCTTTATGTAGGTCCACTATCTACTAAACATTGCACAACATTTGGCTCATGTTACTTTTACTTTATACCTTTCTAAAGTTAAACCATTTGTTAGGAAAAAGAAAGGCAAGAAAGATAGATAAGTAGCAAATTTACAAAACTAAGGTAATTTTTTAAAAAAATTATTGGAATTGGTAAATTTTAAAAATATTATAGGATATAAATAAATTGTATTTTAAAACACGATTTCATATAAAGAAATCATATTTGAAAATACAACTTTAAAAATATAATTAAAAACTATATTAAAGTCATGATTCAAAACATAACTTCAAGTATTTTATATTTTTTTAGAAAAATTATTAAAATGTTATTTTGAATCACGACTTTAAGTATTTTAAAAAAATTACGACATTCTAAAGTCATGCTTTAAAATATGACTTATCCCTACTTTATATTATTTTCAAAATTTATCCATTTTTGTATTTTTTTTAAAAATCCAGTTTTGTAAATTTGCCTAGATAATCAGTAGGATAGTAGTGTAAAAAATTTGTAAATAGAAGTCTAATATTAGTTATTTTATATTACACTTTTCTATTTCTTTTTCTTACTTGTATCCTAGTTATACAATTTCCGTGTCATCAATGTTGAGCTTTAGGTTTTGGCAATAGCTTTCCGTTGAGTTCCTTGACTGAAGCAGCATTTCTTTGCACGTGTTTGTCCAAAAATGCTTTTTTCTCCACATTGGCCACACCACACTATCATACAATGAAGTTAGGCTTCCAACGATAACCTTGTTCATGTTTAATTCCTCACCCACAACCCTAGCAATCGTGCCAAGGGCAAGTTTAAGAAATAAGAAGCTTAGCAGAATATCCACAAAGTCCTTCCCTGCTTCGGCATACACAACTCTATTTTTCTTTTCGTCAACCAAAACTTTTAGAGAAATTTGTTCCTCGGTTGCACTTGAAGCCATGGTATAAAGCAAAATATTAAAAATGTCAATGTTAATCAACGTCTTTACAAGAATTAATTAATAATGTCAATGTTAATCAACGTCTTTACTAATTTTTTAGGAATATCTAAAGTAAAAAAATATTAAAAATATTATTTATGCTCCTCAGAGGGATTTCTAGTTCATCCTTAACATATTTTTTTTAAGAAAAAATATTATTAATTCCTTAATCATACTAAATTAACATCCACTGTATAGACGAAATCACCACTAGGATATATATATATATATATATATATATATATATATATATATATATATGAAATTCGATGTTCCTTGCAATATCACCAATAGGAAATAATCGTATTTTTTTATTTTTATATTCCTAATTAAAATTTTTGGCTGGTTACATACAAGTCTCATAACTAGCGACGATCACAATTACTACTAATTAAGATTATTTTTATATCTTATAATATATGGAGGTTATATATACAATTACCGTCGGAAGAAAGTAAAATGAAAATAATAAAACATACCCACAAACAAAATTAAACCAATAAAAAAATATAATTTAGTAACAAGGATTAAATAATATTAGCTTATCATAGTGAGCCAAAAATTTCCTATTAAAATATATTTTTTATTATATTTAGTAGCTAACAACATAAATGTAATAGGAAAACGTGTTACTAAAGTAAATAGCATTAGTTCTTAATTTGAATAAAAGGATCCAAATTCAACCTAATAAATATATTAGAATTATAAAAATTATGACATGATAAGGGATATATTATTGGCAGACTAAAGTATTAAATAATTTATAAAAAAGAAACAGATTTTCAAATCTATATATATTATTACTTTTTTAACAAAATATATATAGATTTTTTCCGAGAAAATTTCTTTTGCAAATTTATTAAAATAATATACATTGATCAAATTTAATATATATATATATATATATATAACTTTATCATAAAATGTTTTTTTACTGGATCATAAAATGTTAATATGTTTATGTTGGAAAAATAAACTAAATGAAGAGCTTCTTCTAAGGTTATGATTGACTCCTTTAGTATTACAATTTCTTTAAATTTTCAGCATTAATAATTTTCAGTTGTTGTTTGGTTTGCATAACAATAAGAGTTAAAGACAAACTCTTGAAATTGTGAGATTTTGTCAGCTTCTTCGATGAAATCATAACTTAGAGATAACTTAATGATGTCAAGGTAAAATAAATTTATGTTGACATCATATTAATGTTTATAAAAATATATATTTATTTAAGTATTCTTTTTAAGTTTGATTTTTTCAAAATACTAAAAAAAATATTATTTCCTATGAGTAATTTGTTTTAGCATCGCACAAAAACATGCACTAGTTGATACACACAAAAAAATGACAAAGAAACATCTAATTTTTTTTTTAAAATGATCAAATTAAGAGTGCAAATCCCCATACCACATTTTTATACAAAAAAGAAACTAAAAATCTAGGATACGTCTTCCAAAATTAAGATTACATTTCAGTCAAAAAAGAATTTAAAATATTGCATCTAGGTTTTGTCATTAAAAAAATGAGAACTAATGTATACGGGTGAGATTGCATGAATTAAAATGAAGCTATTGTCAATAACGTTACAGTTGAACTGATTTGGTTCTTTACGAAAAATATTGATGGTATGAAAAGACCTCATTCAGGATGGTCAGATTAATTTTCAGGCAGAAAGTAAATTATGAACGCAACTGGAGGATATTTCACAATCATAACTCAGATTTAAAAAGAGAGAAAAAATAGGAAGCTATACACGGGTATTTTATTCAACAAAATTTGGAACAAAAATTGTATAAATCACCTATTTGATGGAAAACAATAGTATCCCTGTATTAAGGTTTTTGTAAGAATGAGTAATATAAAATATTTTTTAAGTTGATTATATAATAGTAATATTAATAATACTAATACTAGAACGCTCTAAAAAATAATGCAATGGATACGAAGAATACAAAAGCTGATGAACAGATTATAAAAGACCAAAATTACCATCATCACTAGAGCTCTACACGCACCGTGAACATATGTATGTTCATTAAAGGAAATCAACAGACATAATAGTTTAATCACACAAAAAAAGAAAGAAAAATAGACATGATTGTATTAATGAATTGAAAGATACTAGAAACTACTTAATTTGCTTTACTAGGCAATCATTCCCGTCAACGTGCACTACGTTCAGCAAGTAAACCACCTTCATCTCATACATAATTCTCCCTTCCAGCATAACACAGCAACCTTCTCCAATTCCTACACAGAATTTTACACGAAACATAGCAAAACTAAATAATTTGATAAAACAGAACCCACAAAAAATTATACACAGCAAAAGATTGAAAAACTAAGGTTATTATTTTGTAAAATTTGTAGCAACCACAATTCTACAACCTTGGACAAGATGCAAGTTATCGGTCAATTCTCCTCCTGTGTGATCTTTATCAAGTCTTTAAGAGCGTCTGACAAAGCATATGTTGAAGTCAATGAAGCTTTCAGTATGCGAAGGCCCTGCACGATGCAATCAAAGAGTGTGATGTAATCGCATACAAATAAGACTATGCAATGAAAGAAGCCTCACGCATGCAGTGTCTCACCTCCTTCACACCAATTTTGATGACCCTTTCCTCCAAGTCAGAGAGTGGTACTTTTAGTCTATTTAGATATGAAACAACAGAAATGGATGACATTGGAGTCACATCCAAGTCATCAGTCACCATGAACATTGCTGGTCCTTCAACAAATCCTTCAGAACTTGAAGATTCTCCACTAGGTGACTTAGGATCAACAATGTCCAATGGTGCATAAATTTCACCCGCATAAGAAGATATAACAGGAAATTTATGAGGATGACAATAAAATGCAGGCAAGCTTTCTGCCACAATAGGTAGTATCTGCTTGCTAAGGTTAAACAGTGGAGCACACTTAGGATTAGCAAGTTTGTCTTTGAGTCCCTGCTGTGAGCTTAAATATTTTTCTGAACTCAATTCAGTCATACTCCCATACAATTTATCTAAGCAACTCACAGAAGAAAATCCTTCAAGCATGTGCAGCACTCCTCCTAAGGGGAGAGTGAGAAAACTATAAAGAAAGTCCACAAACTTTTCATCTGCTTCAACAAACAGAAACGTCCCATCTGATTTTCTTTGCTGTACTTTCACAACTATTTGCCTTACCTCATCAGATGACACTTCTCCAATCACAAATTCATATTCCTTTGTAGGGGTAAATTTATAAAGACATTGTTCCTTTTTTAAGATGAAGTCTGTCATAGGAGTATTTGAGACCAATGAAAGCTTAAGCAAGTCCACTACCTACACTCAAATATGAACAAACCAATGAAAAATGGAAAAGAATAAAAAAAATTACAAAAGGTAAAAGCAAAAATAACAAAACCAGGCTGAGGAAACGTACCTCTTTCTTGCTGATAAGCACAGTTTCTTCCTTAACATCCTCCATATCATCGATTCCATTCTTCTTGAACAGATTTTTCACACTTGCTCCAAAAACATTAGGCGTTATATAAAGATCATCAAAAACGATGAAAGTAGCATTTTTCTTAACGAAGCCTTCTTCTTTCGAAATATTATTCTCTGGGGTAATTACCATTTTCAATAGATCTCCACAATGGCATCTTTGATTCCGAAAAATGCTCAAACGGCTTCCATTTTTCTTTCTACTACATTCCCACTTATCACAGATGAAGTACTGCGTGGGTTCAGTGTCATCGATGTTCAGCTTCATTTGTCGGCAATAGGATTCCATAGAGTTCCTTGGTTGCAGTAGCATTTCTTTGCAAGTCTTTGTCCGAAAATGCACTTCTTCGAGATGTGACAAACTTTCATAGAGTGTGCTCAAGCTTCCAACTTTAACTGGTTTTATATTGGACTCCTTAGCCACGAGTCTTGCAATAGTCCCTAATGGCAATGTTAAGAAACTCAACAGAACGTCCACAAAATCCTTCTTTGCCTCAGCAAAGAGAACTTTGTTGTTCTTTTTACCCACCAAAACTTTCAGGGAGACTGTGTGAACTTGCTCATTTGATGGAGTTGCTGTTCCAGCCATGGTAGAAACCACCCACAAGAAACTGACTCAAGCAATAGCAAAACTTCTAGAGCCAAAATCTACTTATAAATAGTTAACTTAATGAAATGGATGTTTTCTTTCTTTTTTTTTTTTACTTTTTTCAAGACCCACCCACAACTGTCTTGATTTTTTTTTAATAAATAATCATTTTTGTTGTCAAGGTGTAATTCGTTCACAATTACATTTTTGACAGATAAAATAATTCTTTTCACACACATATTTATGAGCGAATTACACCAACAAAACTAACTACTTATCCCCATCTTTTTGTATTTATTTTAGAAAAAAAATAAAAATATGTTAAAATCTTTATATGATAGTTAAATGTTACTTTAAAAGAAAAGGAATCGTTTCAATAATTAGTATATTTTTTGTAAAATTGTTTTAATAAGTAACTTGCGAAGTTTTTAATTTGCTTAGCGATGCCATCAAATCAAATTAAAATGACATAGGAAAAAGTTACTATAAGATATTCTTGATAAATATATGTAAAGAAAAATAAAAATATATATTAAGGTCAATGATAATCAGTAGATTAAGAAAATAAGGGCAATTTCTTCTTGGTAAAAAAAATTAAAAAAGAAGAAAATAATAGTATTTTAAAAAACTGTTTACTGTATAAAATATAAAATATAGTGTAATAAATATATTTTTAAAAAGTTAATAACTTAATATAACTATAAGAGTTTGTTGTAGGGATCTATTCTATAACCTCAGCTGATGTTATTGTGGCTCTGCCGCTTCTCATACCTCGTGAGCAGGGGCTGCGTTAGGCGTAATTAATTGAGAAAACATTTTTCTTAACATTCATTAATTGAAAAACTGAAACGAATAACAATCATTTACAGCTATCTAAGTCCAAGAGAAGAGATAGTGATTAGTGACCATTTTCTTGCATAAGAAAATTAAGAGAAGGAATAATAGCTGACCCTTCGTTCATTTGTAAGCATTGGCGATCGAGATCCCGATAACTCTTTCATTATGATACATAAAACTGAAAATCAAAAATAAATTGAAGCTTGATACATTAAAAAGACAAAAATGAATATACAAAAATGAAAACTAAATATTAAGAATGAACAAAATAATCAATTTAAAGGCAATCAAACTGGCCATACTATTCCCACGTGGGAGAGTATGCATGATTGACTGGTTTCCCTAATGTCATATGTTCAAAACGAAAACACCATATTTGTAAACATTGTTCTTAGCTTTCAATTCATTGCACGGCTCATTGAATGATAGAACAGTATGAAAGAACACTTTTGTTTCTTCAAATTGATTTTTAGTAAAAAAAAAAGAAGTAAAAACAAACAATTCTCCAGGTAGCCAATAACTTCATCTGCTATAACGTGTTCTCAATTCACTTGCTTTCTTGCTAAATGTCATTATTTTAAAATCAAAATCAACCATGTCATCAATGACTATTTTTTAAAAAGTTGTGATTTTGAGATCCTAATTTTAAAAGGATTTCTGTCAAAAAAAATTAATAAGATATGGTAACAATATTAACAATGTATATAAAAGAGATTTTATAATATTTTATTCTCATATTTATTATGATTTAAAAATAATTTTACTGAAACTTCCTATGTATTTTTTTAGAAAACATAACTCAGTTTATTTCATTCATAATAAGATAGAAAATACAAAGAGGAATACAACTATGAACACGGTGGCTAACATGACACCTAGATGTCCTAGGTGGTCTATGAGAAATTTGATTCGCGTGTCTCTTTATAAAACTCACTCTTGAGTTTGTGATAGATGAAAGTAACACTACTAAAAAAAACTACATTTTACGACAGTAAAATGATGACGACTCCTGAAAATCGTCTTAGAATGTGTGTGCGATGACAATTTTGTAATATAATTGACTTTGACGACGACGGTTTTATAAAGACTGTCTTAAAAGGTTGCATTCAACGACGGTTAATTATATAACTGTTGTCGAATGCTTTAACCCTATTTGTATTCCGACCCTCTATCTACCTCTCTCTTACACAATTTAATTTCTTTGATCTCTTTTGACTACAAGAACGGCGTGCATTGCGACCAAGAGGACCACATCGTTGTCATCTCATCGGAGCTTGCGTCAACCTTCACCACCACGGTTGCTCACGCGAAGGATGAGGCATACCCAACACGACGATTCTGAAGCGCATCCATCTCTTTGAGACCATCCTGGCAGAGTAGCACACTCAGCGCCTCTTGCTCTTGTCGAATCCTATCAAGGTCACTCTCCCCGACGACAGCATCAAGGAGGCGAAGAAGTGGCATACGACACTGCTTGATGTTGCACGTGATATCTCGAAGAATTTGGCCAACAGCGCGCTCATCATGAAGGTCAATGGCGTGCTTTGGGACATGACTCGCCCTCTTGAGGACGAATGCCAGCTCTAGATCTTCAAGTTCAACGACAATGAAGACCATGACACCTTCTGGCACTCCAGTGCCGACCTTCTCAGCCAAGTTCATCTCCATTCAGTGTGTACCTTTTTATTTTAACGTGTTTGTGGATTGTTGACTCTGTTGTGATGTTTTATGTGTGTATCAAAATAGAAAGTCAACGTTTTTGTTTAGGTCGGGATTCTATTATGATGCATTTATGGGGAGTTGGGTCTCAAGGACGATCACTTTAAGAAGATTGAGGCTAGAGCATTGAAGGTTGTTGTTGTATTCTTTTTCTTCTTCTTCTTCTTGTTATTTATGTGTTTTTGCTTTTTCTTATTTATGTTTTTTTAATATTTACTCTGTTTATGTTGATTTATTGGGATTATATCTGGTTACTATGATGAACAATAGTTATAATGTTCAAATGTTTTTATATTTATGTTGATTTCTCCTCGAAGTCTTGTGTTTTCAAAACATAGAGAGACTTTGTATTTGAACGGTTGTCTAGAATGTAATATCAAGTTGTATTCCAAATTTAGGCGCCTTTGTGTATATTTTCTTTATCTAGAAGTCTAATTTTCACCAGGAGTGTATTTAGAATGTTTTAAATGGGGTTCGATTTGATTTGAAAACCAAAACTTGGGTTTGGAATGTTTAAAGAAAAGGAAATGATTTAGTTTTTATGGAAAATGCTCTTCTAAAGACAATTTTTCTCCAATTGGAGTGCAAGTAATGGTGTATCCATCCTTGAATTATAGTAGGTTAAGGTCTCAATGCACTTGTTAGGAAAAGCAACCCTTTGAGCATATTGAAGTTACATGTGATCAGGCGCTTGAGAAGTTTTCAAATAACAAGTTTAAGGCAAGTATAATTTTTTTTTCTTCTGCTAGAGTGGTGTGGGGTGTGGATAAACTTCTTGTTTTTATGATCTTATCTATTGTCTTTTAGATTACATAATCATATTGATCAGAGCCATATTTCCTATTTTCTTTCACCTATAATTTATAATTTTTTATATCTCAAATTAACAATTTGGTGCTTTGGCTCTATGGTTATTGTGATCAGATTGAGATTATCAATGATTTCCCTACCAACAAAACCATCACAATATACATATGTGGTCCCTTGGGTGATTTGTGTCGTGGACCCCATATACCTAATGCATCCTTTGTCAAAGCAATTGTGTGCTTAAAGGTATGTATAAACTATTTTATCATTATACCATTTCTAGTTTTGATTTATCCATTAACAAATGTCAATGGCAAGTACTTTGGTTTCATTGGTTATTGTATTTGGAATTCCAATCTTCATCAGCATATTTGGATGATATATAATATGTCGTTTTCCAAATAACTTATAGTCATGAGAACCTTATTGCTAGAAGTGCTTTATTTGCTAGTTATTAAGTGTTAACCATTTTTTTAAAATTGGATAGTTTCTATTTTAACTGTGAAGGTGGAAACTGGTCCTCTGACCAGTCCATAAAGGTGCAGAACTTCCTCTTTGTTTTTTTTTTATTCTAGGGTTTTGCATCGAAATGAGGCCAATGGTGCCCTGAGTGGATTAACACATGTTAGGAGATTTCAACAGGTAAATCTTTCTTATGTACTTAACACACATGATCAGCAAGATAAAAGTTTTGATGAAAAGGTGCATTTTTTATTAGGTTATATTTCCAAATAAAATTAATTTGTTGTTTAGTATATTAAACTAGGAGTTGTATTCTTTTTCATGTCAAGGTACACTAAGGCCGGAAGACATACATTTTTATACTTTATCATGGCAAGATTCTTTGATCTTTCAATTTTATAGGCTTACACAATGAATACTAATCTCATTAGGGTATTTGAAATTTTGAACACATGTTTGAATCTCATTATTTTTTTTTAGTAATGAATTAGCTTTTTTTCTTTTATTGACATAGGTTAGTCTATTAGAATGTCAATTTGTATTAGTAAAAAAGATTGAATATGTGACTTGTCTTCTCTTTCTCTATTTCTTATCATTCAATCAATCTTATATCTTTGTGAATAATAAATTAGGTGTATAGTTGAATCTTGTTGATGCCTACAGGCATGGCTGTTGCCGACTTCCCTCAATTGTCATTACTATTGGATGACTTTGCTACTCATGTTCCATGTGATGTGCCCCATTGGTGATTGTCGTATTCCTATTAATTTTTTTGTGATATGATAGCTAACATATATATCTTTGGTATATCGTGTCTAGGTGAGAAACTTTTACTTAACTTTGTGGTAGATATTGTCTACCTATTTTTTTTTCACGTTATATGTAAGAAAGTTTTCCTCACTCGGAAAATATCAAAGAATTTCTTTTAATTGTACAATGCACGTGATTAAAGAAGACTTGTGAAATGGTTTGTTGAGTATGGTCCTGCCAATTTTGAACTCGTTTTATTCAGAATTATATGAAAAAAATGCTTGTTCTAAGCAGCATACATATTCAGCCAATTAATGTGAAGATTTGTTTTTGTTTAAAATTAAGTATAATTAATCTTGATAAAATTGATTTTGAAGCGTTGAACTTAATTAAAATGCACATCTAATTAATCTTGATCATAAATTTACCTTGAAACATGTGTTTTTCATTAAAAAAATGTATGAATTTTCTATGAATTGTTTAGATTTCACTATGCAATCCCATTTATTCTGACATTTCCTCTAGTATATTAAATTATAATTATTACTTCACTCAGTTCACTGGTAGCTTATTTAAATTTCTACAGATATATAGAATTTTGATTGTGGGTCCTCATGTATTTATGATAATAACTAGCCACTAAATCACTTTTTAAGTACATTGGATTGAATTTTGCATAATCAATGCATTCATTATTATATGTATCATTAAGAGGGGATACGATACTATCAGTTAGCTAGAATGTAAGTTTTGGACAATTTAGTTTACTTTGTTATAATAGTTGTTTTTAGTTGTTCATGTTGGTAGCTTTCAATATAGTTTTAAGCTATAACGGCCTGATTCTATTTTTTTTAATCCCCTTTATATCATTCTTGTTTCTTGTGAATATATGATGAGTTTCTCATGCAGTACATGTAACTACTTGAAGTGTTGCCTTGCAAGATGAGCATATGGAGTCTCTTGACATTTGGTGGTTAATTAGTGACGAGGAGGATATAACCTTTACGGCCATTTGGTGGTTAATCGCTACAATCATCTCAACTCTGGTAAGAAGCACCATTGAGCACTTCTTTGTGAACAACGTGTTTTAGGAATATTCAGGAGTCGTTTTTTAATATGTATGACCTTTATAAATCTAGTATGACCATTGGGTAAGCTTTTCAGTTTTGACAGAGTGAAATGGATAGAAAAGAAAACAGGACAATAATGTCTTGAGTATTCTAGTAATTATATAATTGTCATGTTTAAGGTGTAGTTAAGTACTTGAGTAATATAAAAAATACAGAATATTAAATTTCAACATTTATGAAACTTGTGATGTGAAATGAATGACTATAAGAATACATTGTTTAATGCTCAAATTCATTTTTTTTATTTTAAAATATATTCTAAGACGATTATTTGTTAGAAAACTGTCTTAGAATGATAGTTTTTCTAAGACGGTTTTTTAAGAACCATCGTGGAAAGTCAAGACTTTTCACGATGTTGGCTTTGAATACGATTCAAAACCGTTTTTCAATTAGTCAAAAAACCGTTGTGAAAAGTTCTTTTTCCAGTAGTGTAAATTTCTATATTTGGATAAGATGAAATGAAACTCATAATGACCAATATTGGAATCATTAACTAAATCAACAACTGCCTCCAATCCTATTTGTCATGCAATAGTGCATAAATAGTCTCATTGCCTCAGCCCGCGTGAATCAAGTTTCCCTACTGAATGAAATGTTTTTGCCTTGACATAGGATCCATTGTGGTCTCGCAAACAAATTCCAACTCCATAATTATTTGTGGAGCTCAAAATTGTGACATCAATGTTACATTTGAGGAAGCTTGGCTATGGTTTGTTCCAATTGGTTGTGGCTTGAAGATCATGAGCAGCATCAAGATGCAAAGGCTTCCTTGCATGGTTCCACTCATGTAACATTGCAAGGTGCCAAATACACCAACAAGTCATGGAGAAAATTACCTTATACTCATTACTGAGAATTCCAGAAAGTGGAAGACCAAATCAATCACACTTTTCACTTGCTAAACGTGAGCATAGACGGAGTCCCATAACCTAGCAACAATCCAAACCTGATGAGCTTGATCAAATCCAAAAAAATGTGCTAATCATCTTCAATATTTGTATCATAGTAGGCACATAAGCACGGGCAAAGTACACTTTTTGTTTGAAGTCTTTGACAAGTTAGTAAGCAACTAAGGAGAAGGCGCCAAATAAAGTGTCTCACTTTGGGTGGAATTTTCATGTTCCATAGGAGCATCCGATTATCATTCACCCTAAGTTCATCATTTTGGATCATAGTTTCCATGAGAAAGTGATATGCAGATTTTACAAAATAGTTCATATTAGGAATTAGGCACCACAATAAATTGTCATTAACACTCACATAAAAAAGTTTAAGAAAGGATAGGATTTTGATAATGAGGATTGAAGATTTGTTCAATGATGTCTAACCTCCAACAGCTATTTGTGCAATTAATGAGGGAGCTTACCATTAAATTTTCCATACCAAAAGGAGCAAGAGATGGTACTTGTGGGTTGGTTGGTGCACAAAGTCATGGTTGTGTCCAAACATGACTTTTGTTGTCATTCATAATTATTTCATTGCTTTCCTTTCTTGACCAATACATGTGAAGCATGTATGCTATGCCATGTGTAACTACGATTATGCCCTAGTTGGGCATTTAGAAAATCCCCATGTGGGAAGTATTTGGCTTTAAGTACCTTTGCCACTATAGCATCATGGTTGGTAGGGAGTTCTCAACCTTGCTTCCCTAGCATGGATAGTATGAATCCATGAGGTTTCTGAAGCCTAGACCATCATTTTCCTTTCTCATAGTTAAGCACTCCCAAGATAACCAATTAGTTCCTTTTGCAGTAAACTTTCTATGTACCCACCGTAATGAGTTCATCATTTTCCGAATGTCATCCTGAAGAGTAATTAGGAGCAAGAAAACACTCATACAATAATAAGGGATAACTTGAGCACGGGATTAATGAGGACTTCCTTCCCTACTTTAGATAAATTTATGCCAACCTAATGGTGTATCTGCTTCCATAACTTGTCCTTCGAGAAACCAAAGACTGCTTTTCCTATGCCAATGATAGATGGGAGACCAAGATATTTCCTTGACCCAATCTAAGCAAAGACTCTAGTTGATAGCATGATCTTTTCTTTCATGGTTTGAGATGTGTTGGTGCTAAAAAGAATCTCAAACTTTTGGAAATTTATCTGTTGGCCATAAGCTTGTCCATAGAAATCTAGAATTTTCACAAGAACATTTGTCTCCTTTTCAATTGCCCTACAAAATAGAAAACAATCATCAACAAATAAGAGGTACGAGAAGGATGAGGCCCCCTTACACACCTTGATACAATGAATATCACCACTACTCTTAGCTCTCTTTATAAGTGTAGAAAGACCCTCAGTGCAAATAATAAAAAGGTAGAATGATAGTGGGCCACCCTGTCTAAGACCTATTCTAAGAGAAATATATCGAACAAAATCCTCATTTACAATTACTAAGTACTTAACAGTTTCCAAACACAATTTCATTACAACTAAAAGATAACTCTGATGGACTTTGTCAAAGGCTTTGTTGATGTTCAATATTACATCTTGTCTTGCACTTCATATGATGAATTATTTCATAGGCTATAAAGACATTGTCAAGGATTGAGCAACCTTCAATAAAAATTGGTTGCTCAATGGAAATAGATATCTGAAGGAGTGGTTTAAGATGGTTGGCTAGTGTTTTAGAGATAATTTTGAAGAGGACTCATAAGGAGATGGATTTGAAGTCTTTCATGCTTTGAAGGTTATTGGTTTTAGGGATAAGCACAATAACGGTAGAATTGACTTGAGGGGGGAAATAACCACTTTTGAGCCATGAAGTTGTTGCTACAAAATCATCCATTCGACAAAGGTTACAAATTTCTTTTATAAAAGGCAAGGCTAAGGCCATCAGGTCCAAGGGATTTATTTGAGTTCATTTGGAAAAGGACAATTTTAAATTCATCAATAGCGAAAAGGTGCAAGAAGGGAAACATTATCATTAGACGAGAGGTAAGATGGAATTTGATTTATTATTGTATTAACATAAACATTTCCAATAGAAAACAAATTTGTAAGATAATGGTTGGCAAGGTTACAAATACCATTATGAATTTAAGTAGGAGTGCCATCATCACTATCAGATTAGAAATGAGATTTATTCTCTTCTTGGTCATGGCAAAAGAGCGGAAAAACAAGAGTTTATGTCACCTTCCTTTAGCCAGTACAGTTTTGCTCTTTGTTTCTAGTATAATTCTTCTCGGGCAATAAGATTGTTGATGGTCTCGCTAATTGAGGAGAAGCGATTTATTGATTTTTCATTTGAAGCTTTATGAAACACCTCTAGTTGTTTTCTACAACTATCAATTTGGCTTTTGTATGCATTTATGATTTGGCACCCCCAACTATCCATTTTCGAACAACAGATATCAAGCTTGGATATGAGGTCATTGTTTTCAAAGAGCATCCATTCTTCATTTATGATGGAGTTTAGGTCACGTTCAAAAAGCCATGAATTTTCAAAACATAATTTCTTGCATAAAGGTCTCCTCTGATTAGAGCCTAGTTTGAGAAGGATATGAAAGTGATCTAACTTAGAATTAATTAGATTAGAAAGTTGAAAATCCAAAAATAAATCAAGCCAATCACAAGTAGCTACGACTCTATTAAGTTTTTCTTCAATCTCACCAGGTTTTCCTTTCCTTCTTATCTAGGTATACTTGTAGCCTTCCATTGGAAAATCATGGAGGTTATTGTCAGAGATGGCTTCACAAAAGCCTCAGATAAGCCAAGTGGGATGATCATGAATTCCCACTTTTTCATCGATGGAAATGAGGTCACTGAAGTCACCAAAGACACACTAAGGGAGAGGGGAAAGTTGAGATAAATGATGCAAAAGGTCCCAAAAATCTCTTCTTCTGTGTCGTTGAGGGTATCCATAGAAGCCTTGAGACGCTAAATGGGATTATTAGCATTGTGCATTTCCACATTGATGAAATTAAAAGAGAATTGAAACAAGTGACAGTCATAAGGATTCCTCCATAAAATAGCAAGGCCTTCACTCCTGCCATTAACATCTACTTAAATACAACCATCAAAACCAATAAGAGTTTTTATTTCTTCAATACGACAATAATTAACATATAAAAAAAATACAACCATCAAAACCAATAAGAGTTTTTATTTCTTCAATACAACGAGAATTAACAAGAGTTTCACATATAAAAAAATAACATTTGCATGGTAGGCACAAATTAAATCTCAAAGGATAGGAACTACACTTGGGTTGCCTAAGCCCTAACAATTCCAACTTATGAAACTCATCTTCCCTGGCATAGCCTCTCTGCCAAGGCCCACCATTAAAAAAGAATTATCAGATGAAGAGTTTTTCTAGAAATTAGGGTTTATGGGGGTGGGTTAGGGTATGTTAGGCTAAGGTTATGGACGGGGTAGGGTTTATTGATGAATTGGGGTTTGTGGGAGTGGGTTAGGTTTTGTTGGGCTAAGATTATGGATGTGGTAGGGTTTGTTGCATGTTTGGTGTTGGTAGGAAGAATTGGGGTGGCGACAGACGAAGGAAGGTTGGCTGAGGGGTTATTGTTTTGTGTAATGGTTGGTGGGTACGGTGTTGATGGGTAATAATGTTGTTGTCTTCTTAACGTCTCTTTTTGTCTCCAACAATCAAATTTGGATCATTCCAAATTGAATGACATAGCATTTGAACCTAGAATGGAACTTGATTAGGATTCTCCCCTTTTAGTCACTCTCAAGATAGGGAGATTCTTGTCAAAGCTCCAATGACCACTCTTGAAAACCCTCTAAATATCAACTTGAAGATAGAATTGGAAAAGGAAGAGACCTAGAGTAATCTCAAATATGGTAACTCCTTGTATTGCACACCAAATAGCAGTCATCCTCTCTTTCATAATATGGGCACGGACAGTCTTATTAGTCAAGAAGCGCCCCACAAGGCACACGAAGAGATCAGCAGCTAGTTCTTCATTTGGCTTGACTTGGAGTTCTAGATCAACATCATCATCAGATAGGGCAAGGTCACCAATATATTAACATCTTTCATTTTTGAAGAAAGGAAGATAGGAACCTTGGTTTTTTTTAGGTTAATGATAGATCTTGTTCCTTTTGTATTTTTATGAATCTGATTATCATACTTTTTTTTTTTTATAATTCAAAATTCACAATAATTTGTATATTTAATTTAAGGCAATCATTTTAAATCGTTATTCTTTCACAATCATGGTGTGACAAACTAAAACATGAGGAGAACAATTACGTATTATATGGTGGTTGAAAGGCTTACAATGGAGAATGGCAGGGAGTTTTATTACTTGGTTGGTAGTGGGTGTGGCAATGTGGGTTCATGCCTTCATGACGGTTCAAACAATCAAACATAAGGAATGACGTTGAATTCTTGGTTGAAGAAGATGATGGGGAGTAAACTTTACAATTTTTTTTTAAAGTTTGTGATAAAATGCATCACATTAATTTGTTGAAGTAAAATTTTCTAAAAATTAAAAATTTGAAATGAAAATTACAATGATGGCTAAACAAAAGCAGTTCTTATGCTCTACAATCTTACATGTTGTAATAAAATAATCCCTTTGTGCATTTTCTTTTTTTTTTTCTACCCCTGTATGTGTTGTGTTCTGTCTTCTTTTTTCCTTCATTTGAGGATATATTAGACAAGAAACTGCTAGACTGAATTGGTCAGATTGTTGGGTGGATACGCACGTACGGAGGGTTATGCATGCCTACTTTTTTTTTTTTTTTTCATATAAGCCAGATGCATGCATGCATGATATATACATACATCTCTTCCTCTTTTCATATTTTTCTTTTGAGTTTTTTTTTAACTTTCTTTTATAAAAAAAACTTAATAATAATTATTACTGTTTTTTTTTCATCCTCTTGTTTTTTCTTTTTTGTATAAAAGGTTAAATAAATTGAAGTAAAAGAAAGTCAAAACCAAAATTGGGTATGTGTTAGTAAAAATATCTACCCATAATCCGACACTAATAAACCTTTTCATATAAAGATAAAATTGAAAATGAGCAATGATACATTTGTAGACAGTTATTCTAATTTAACCAAAACTATAAATGAAGATTATATAACAATTATACACTATTCTTGAAACAAAATTAATCATCACGTACATATACATTTTTATGTACTGAATGATATATGTTGTACGATTGTAAAATCCATGAGTTTTTTTTTTTTTTTACATAGCATGAGTTGTTAGTATATGGATCGATGTCAAATTGTCAATTAAAATAGAAAACGGCAGGTTAAGAAAACTAATTAATTAAAGACTCAATTCTTTTTTCTTGAATAAAAGACTCAATTAGTGAAGAATTGAATAACATATTCAAATAAATGTATCTGAAATATTGGCCCAAGGCAAGGGAGTCTATCAATCCATACACTCTAGGCAACTATATACATTATAGAGGCATGTCACGTTGAGCATCGTCATAAATTTTAATTATAGTATAAAAGAAAATACAAAGATAAAAGAAGCATTCAACTTTAAATATAAAAAAGAATGACCGAATCATCAATTTAATTTAAGTTAAAAAAATAAATCCAAAAACCCAATCCATTATAATTAATTTGATTCAAATTAAAAAAAAATTGACTGGGTCAAATTTATCAAATAATTACAAAATTTTGTTTAATTGATAAACAACATACTTATGTCCTAAAAGAACATGATATGAGTTCAATTTTCTATTGCTAATATAAGGACTTTATTGGTAATAATCTATAAATATGGTAGGAACAGAGAAGATAAAGGAAAACAAGCCTAGCTTCGAGGGCTAGGAACCTCCAGCAAAAGGAAAGCGTTCTGTATTTTGTCATATCTGCCTTCTTACACCAACAACCCACTTATATAGCAAGATAACCTTGCTGATTTACACCAAAACAGAATAACGAAAAGGATATAACAGAAAGGTACAAGATAACAGCAATATAACATAAAGGAAAAAATAACAAATAGGAAATGACAGACAGCATGTTCCCACAACCCAATCCTATTTCGCCAGCTCAACACCTCTAGTGGAATTTGTTATATGAAATTCACTGCAATGCTTCATTCCTATCATACTTGTATAAAGATTTTTTTAACCACTTGTTTTGACTTTGATAACCTTTGAAATCCAACTCACATAAACATTATTACGTTACGTAAGAAAAATCAAATTTACCAAATCAATTATACTCTATCAAGTATTAACACCTTGCCTTTTGTAAAGAGAATACATTACTAGTGTAGCATTCCAAAAAAAAAAACGTTCATTATTTATTTATCCAAAAAAAATTGAAAATAATTAGCAAACCAAAATCCGAAATGGCGAAATGGTACGTTCAGGTTCAAATCCTCGCTCACGCACGCCACGCTCGATCAAAAACCAAAATTCCCCAGGCTCAGTAGAAACGGTTTCTCCATGCGTCACGCATATATAACACACACACACACACCGATCAAAACCCTCTCTCCTTCTCTCTTTCTCTCTCTCTCTCTCCGAGTCTTCTCCAATCCACAAAGATGTCGACGATAACACTAATAGGAGAAAACAGCACCGAAACCCACAACTACAAGCTCTACGAAGTCACCGTCGAAGACACCGACACCATCCAAACCCTCCTCACTTCTTCCCCCTCCCAAGTCAGCTCATGGCTCTCCACCAACACCACCCGCTACCCTCCGGGCCTCATCGTGGGCCTCATCGCGCAGTGGCGGCCCAACACCCTGCCCAACATGAACAACCCCGTGGCCACCCTCCACCTCTGCGTGGACCACCGCTGCCTCATCTTCCAGATCCTCCACGCGCCCTCCGTCCCACGCGCCCTCATCTCCTTCCTCGCCAGCCCCAACGTCACATTCGTCGGGGTCGGCATCCATGGTCACGTGGACAAGCTTTTTCAAGACTACAATCTCCGCGTGGCCAATGTTCGCGACCTTCGCTCCCTTGCCGCGGAGGAGCTCAACGTGCCTGAGCTGTATTGGGCAGGGCTCGACACGTTGGGTCTGTGCACCCTGGGCTTTGAGGTTAGCACGCCCCGCTATATCACCACGAGTCGTTGGGATAATCGCTCCCTCACTGAGGAGCAGGTTGAGTATGCTGCTGTTGATGCCTTTGTCTCCTGTGGGGTTGGTCGCACTTTGACTTCTGATAACTAATGCCTTTTGCTTTCGTATTTGTCATTTCTTTCATATTTTGATGTTTCACTGTTTAGGACTACATACCTGTTGATTGGTCTATTATGCCTTTTTTCTATTGTTGATATGCACGTGGTCATAATTGGTTACTGTATTCGGATTTTGTTTTCGTGTCTATTTGCTGTGATTGTGATGAATGGATGATGCTGGGTTTTGTTGAATGTTGGTGATGTGGAAAATGATGGGATATATAGAAATCGGTAATGTTCTTTCGTTTTCGAGTTTTAGGTCTTTTGAGAGAAAAGAATGAAAAAGATTCTATAGTTTCGTATGCCGATGAATTATTGAACTTGCATACTTAGTTTGATGGCATAGCTAGCTACTGAGACTATCGTTTGGAGTTTGGACAACATTTGACGAACGATAAAGTGATTGTTCTTTTTTTGAAGGCGAACAATGAAAGTAATGATTAGATTACAGCATAAATCCTAAAAGAATAACTAGTTTTGGTTATAAAAAGTGTGAATATAGTTATAATTTGGTAGCATAGAAAGATATTGCTCAATATTATGTTCTTGGACGAAATTTGATGATGCTTGCTTTTGTTGACACTTCTTCACATATTCAAATTTCTTCCAATTAGTATCGGAGCCGGAGCAATGCATGCATGAGCATACTAATTTATTGTAAATTATCACACATTGTAATTATTATATTATTATACTAATTTTACATTATATTATATTATTGTATTACAGCTGAGACTAATATAATTCTGCTTAAAAAAAGTTTCTTCAATACTACTGTGTTGCACCCATATAAAATAACACTTCTAAACTTTATCCTTTTACAAAGGATGTTGCTAAGGATATGAGAAGGTTTTGGATTTATTTATCTTGCACATTTTCTTGAACTTTCAACGTTAGAAATCTTTGTCGTAATACAAAAGAAAGTTAGAACTAAAATTTGGGTGTTAATAACATTTCTTTTACATAGAATCCGAATCAAATATACTTTTTTCATATAAGGATAAAATTGAAAATAGGTGATGATACATTTGTGGACAATCATTTTAATTTAACTAACATTTTAAATGAAGATGAACAATTATTTTAAAATTAAGTTTATGTTTAATAAAATTAATTGAAAAGTTAGTTAAAAATTACTATTTAGAGTGAAAAGTTAACTTTGAAAGTTGAAAGTTGAAAATTAACTTATTAAATTATAACGTTCGATAAAATTAATTGTTGAAATAGTTAAAAAATATAAAATAATAAAATCATAATTTATTTAAAAATTTATAAAAAAAATTAAATAAATATATTAAATAAATTAAAAAGTTAAAAGCTAACACTTTATAAAATACTATTTTAAATATTAATAAATACTATTTTAAACAATATTTTAAAAAATATTAATAAATACTAAAACTCATATGTTTATCAAATAATTAAATAATTTTTTCAAAGATAATTAAAATGTGTTACCCAAACATAATCAAAAGCAATCATATATGAAATCTAGGTTACAAGCGAGCCAATAAATCTATTCACTTTAGGCAACTAAACATTATAGAGGTATGCGGCATTGAGCATCATCTACATCATCTAGTATCATTTACCCGAAAAAAAATTTAACGAGAATTAGCAAACTAAAATCGAAAATCGTAAGATACCCACTCACCGACACTCGATCAAAATCCCAAATTCCACAGGCTCAGTAGAAATACGGTTTCTCCATGCTTAACACATAACACACACACACACCCCAAGATCAAAAACCTCTCTCCCTCTCTCCTTTTCTCTCTATTCCACAACAATGTCGATGACAACAACACTGATAAGAGAAAACGGCATCGGCAACAACAACTACAAAAGCTACGAAGTGAAAATGGGCACCCACACCATCCAAACCCTCGTAACCACTTCTCCCTGCCAAGTCGGTATCTGGCTCTCCACCAACACCCGCAACACCCACGACAACCTCAAGATCGTGGGCCTGGACGTTGAGTGGCGGCCCAACACCCAGTCCAACAGTCAGCAGCCCAACCCCGTCGCCACCCTCCAGCTCTGCATCGACCACAACTGCCTCATCTTTCAGATCCTCCACGCGACCCTTGTCCCACGCGCCCTCACCTCCTTCCTCGCCAACCGCCACGTCAATTTCGTTGGGGTCGGCGTCCGAGACGACGCCCAGAAGCTTCTGAGAGACTACAATCTCCACGTGGCCAATGCCGTCGACCTTCGCTCCCTCGCCGAGCAGAAGCTCAAGGTGTTTTGGCTGGGCTCGGCCGGGCTCGCCGCATTGGGCCGCTTCTTCCTGGGCGTCGACATTAACAAGCCCCACCACATCACCACGAGCCTCTGGGACAATCGCTTCCTCACTCATGAACAGGTTCAGTACGCGACTATTGACGCCTTTGTCTCCAGTGAGATTGGACGACGCATTTTGATTTCGTAATTTTGTGATTTCTTTCTTAGCATCCGAATGCTTAATCTGGTGTTTCAGTGTTTACGACTACATACCTGTTGTTAGCTACGTTTCCACGGATTTATGCCTATTCCACACCTTTTTCTATTGTTGATATGCATGCACGTGGTTATTGGCTACTGCATTCGGAGATAATTGTTTTGGTGTCATGCTTGTTGTGATCGTGATGAATAGTAGACAAAGCTGGTTTTATTGAATATTCATGACGTGGATAGAAATTGGTAGTGTTTTCGTTTTCCATTTTTTTTTGGGTCTTTAAGAAAGGGATGAAAATGATTCGAGTTCGGTATGGTGATTGATAATTACTGAACTTGTTTTTTTTTTTTTTTCTCTTTTTCTTTTTCTACAAATGCATGGTTTGTTGAACTTTTTGCTTTGATGGTAAAGCTGCTGAGATTATCGTGTGGATGAATAGGTTTGGTTGATTGACATTGACTTTTAGGGAGACTTTGTGAACTTGCACATCTCATGGAATGGCTTTTGCAGCCATGCATGGTAGAATCCATCGAACAAGAGACTCATAATTCACAGAACAATTAAAAATCTTGTTGTAACGGAAACGGTTAACCTTTTTTGTAAACGGTTAACGGTTAACTTCTTGATATATGATGCTTTCTTTCCTTCTTTTTTTTTAAAATCATTTTGCAACACTTCCCGTTTTGTTCGCTTTAATTTTTAGAAAAAAGTAAATAAAAATACGTTAAAATATTTTAGGGGATAGTTAAATATTTTTTTGTATGCTATGAATAATGTAATAGTTAAAGAATCATGGGCATCTAAATCAATATTTATTAGGCCATGTTATTCAAACTTGCTATAAGGCATGTAATGAGAGATAGTGAAAAAAATTGTTATGTTATGTTTTGAGGTTATCTAATGAGAAAATAGTACGTGCATATTAACATGCTAGTGCTGTGCACTACCTTCGCGTACTATGCCGGCTGCATGGGGTCTCTGTTATTCGTAACAGTGTGATCATTTGGGTTCATGGTGATTCAAACATAGGGAATGCCATTGAATTCTTGGTAGAAAAAATGATGAACAAAAGCAGTCGTTATCCTCTTCACTCTTGTTGTGATGAACTTAACCCTTTTTTTGCATT
Organism: Glycine soja; assembly: GCF_004193775.1. Lineage (NCBI taxonomy): Eukaryota > Viridiplantae > Streptophyta > Magnoliopsida > Fabales > Fabaceae > Glycine > Glycine soja. The sequence continues at coordinate 46,465,401 of NC_041019.1, read as the reverse complement.
TTTTTAATGCTACCCCATGTGCTGTGTTTTGTCTTTTCATTCTTCATTTGGGAATTTGTATAAAACAAAATTCTGCTAGACGGAATTGGTCAGATCGGTGGAGGCAGGTGCTGCAAAATGTAATCAATGTAAGATGCACGGAGGGCCATGCGTGCCTAAAATGTTTTGCACTGAAGAGGAAATGGATCGAAATAAAAGGAAAAAAAAACACCAAGAAAGCAATTTATCCTCTTTCACACAATTGAAGTGCAGGAAATTCCTTAATTTTAGTTTCCATTTATTTGTTCGAGTAAATCTATTCTATATATAGTTGATGTGATGAACTTAACCCTTTTTTTGCATTTTTTTAATGCTACCCCACGTGCTAACGTCTTTTCATTCTTCATTTGGGGATTTGTATAAAACAAAACACTGCTAGACGGAATTGGTCAGATCGGTGGAGGCAGGTGCTGCAAAATGTAATCAATGTATGATGCACAGAGGGCCATGCGTGCCTAAAATGTTTTGCATTGAAGAGGAAATGGATCGAAATAAAAGGAAAAAAAAAAAACACCAAGAAAGCAATTTATCCTCTTTCACACAATTGAAGTGCACGAAATTCCTTAATTTTAGTTTCCATTTATTTGTTCCAATAAATCTATTCTATACTATACTAATTCCCACTTCTGATTTTTTTTTTCTCTTTCAACTTCAAGTATGACTTTCACAGTTTTCACTAACAATCAGAAAAGAAAAGTTTCCTCTCACTTCTTATTTTCGCATGACACTATTCTTTTATTTCTTCAAAATAAAAATTCTCAAAAGTTAAAAAATTTGGAAATTTTCTTATCTAATTAAAGAAAAAGAGATTATCCTAGTATTGTAGGCTGTAGCTTTTTTTACATTTCAAACGACAAATGTTTGTTTTTATATAGTTAAAATTGATATTAATTTTTTTAATATATAAATAATATGATGATTAAAAGTGTGATTAATGTTCAAATTGTGATTTTAACTATTGAAAAAATATTTCTAAAAACAATCAAAAAATAGAGATGAAAAGTGAAACTTAATAAATTAGGGGAAAAAAACAAACAAGAAAGAACGAAAATAAAGTAAGTAATATAAAACCGTAGTAAAGTAAGAAGTCGTTTCAAATCTTCAAGCATACGGTACCACACTCAATAGAAATAGGGTTTCTCTCATCCATCAGACATAACCCTTCAAAATCAAACCCTCCCTCTCTCTCTCTCTCTCTCTCTTTCTCTGAAGTTTTCTTTCTGGAATCCGCGAAGATGGTAGAAGAAAATAGCGTGCCGCTTTGGATCCAAAACAGAATGTACCCAGTGGTCACGATGAGCGTGGTGGACCACAACCTCCCCTTCCACACCCACAACTACAACCTCTACGAAGTCACCTTCCAGTGCTGCCACTACGACACAATAATCCACACCCTCCTCACCTCCGACCCCTCCCGAGTCGCCTCTTGGCTCCCCAACAACGACGGCGTCCGCCGCCGCAACAACCTCATGGTGGGCCTGGATGTCGAGTGGCGGCCCAATTATCAGCCCAACCCCGTCGCCACCCTCCAACTCTGCATCGGTCACCGCTGCCTCATCTTCCAGATCATCCACGCGCCCTCCATCCCAGCCGCTCTCATTTCCTTCCTGGCTAACCCTAACATCACCTTCTTCGGTGTCGGGATCCGCGCCGACGCCGAGAAGCTTCTAGTAGACTACAATCTTCACGTGGCCAATGTCCGTGACCTCCGCCCCTTGGCCGTGGAGAGGCTTTCTCGCGCGTTTTACCCTGACGTGAGCCAGGCCGGGCTGGCGACGTTGGCCCGCCACGTGTTGGGCGTGGCGGTTGAGAAGCCACAGTGGATCACAAGGAGCAGGTGGGATGATCGTCGCCTCACTAAGGAACAGGTTCAGTATGCGACCATCGATGCCTTTCTCTCCTATGAGATTGGACGCCAGTTGAATGATCCTTCAGCGATTATGTAGCGTTCGGTAATTTCGTCATTTCTTACTAATCACTATTACTTGGTATATTAGCCTCTGGTATTTTACTATTTTGTGTCATACTTGTTGTGGTTGTGATGAATAGACAATGCTGGTTTATTGAATATTCATCACGTGGATAGAAATTGGTAGTGTTTTCGTTTTCTACATTTTTTGATCTTTAAGAAAGGAATGAAAATGATTCTGGTTCTGTATGGTGATGGATAATTACTGAACTTGTTTTTTTTTTCTTTTTCTTTTTCTACAAATGCATGGTTTGTTTAACTTTTTGCTTTGATGGTAAGGCTGCTGAGATTATGGTGTGGATGAATATGTTTGGTTGATTGACATTGATTTTTAGGGAAACTTTGTGAACTTGCACATCTCATGGAATGGCTGTTGCAGCCATGGTAGAATCCATCGAACAGAGACTCGTAATTCACAGAACAATTAGACATCTTGTTGTAACGGATACGGTTTTTTTTTTTTTGTAAACGGTAAACGGTTAACTTCTTCAAATGGATGCTTTCTTTCCTTCTTTTTTTTTTAATCATTTTGAAACACTTCCCGTTTTGTTCGTTTTAATTTTTAGAAAAAAGTAAATAAAAATACGTTAAAATATTTTACATGATAGTTAAATGTTTTTTTTGTATGCTATGAATAATGTAATAGTTAAAGAATCATGAGCATCTATAAATCGATGTTTATGAGGCCATGTTATCTAACTTGCTATAAGGCATGTAATGAGAGAGAGTGAAAAAAATTGTTATGTAGTATGCCTTGAGGAGTAGACAATCAACTTTTAAAAATTGTGATATAGTAGATTAAAAGGAATTAAATTAACTTTTGATATAGTAACTATTGAAAATTAACTTTTAAAAACTCTTAAAATTAAATTTAAAAATTGATATAGTAGATTAAAAGGAATAGACAATTAAGAAAATCAAGTTTTAATATAAATAATAAGAATGTAGTTTGAAACAAAAAATAATTCAATGAACTAACTAAAAAGCTATAAATGGTCATTAAAAAAAAAACTATCAAATAGCCCAGGACATGCATATTGATTCAACCAAATTTAAAATATCATCTTGTATACTTATTATTTTAAAATAAAAATTATTAATAAAATCCTCTCTCACCCACACAAGATCAAAACCCCGAATTCCACCAGGTTTCTCAATAGGTCACGCATAGCACACCGCACCAAGATCAAGAGTCAAAATCCTCTATCCCTCTCTTTATTTCTTTCTTAGTATCGTCTCCAATCCACAACGATGACAACGCCCATAGAAGAAAACGGCATGCCAATTAGCGCGCGAAGCAACCCCTTCCACGACACCTACCACTATAGACTCTACCAAGTCACCATCCAAACCCTCGTCACTTCCTCCCCCTCCCAAGTCGATTCCTAGCTCTCCAACATCAACCACCGCCTAGGCTTGGATATGGAGCAACCTCCTCGTCACCCTCCAACTCTGCGTGGACCATCATTGCCTCGTCTTCCAAATCCTCCATGCCCCTTCCCTTCTATGCTATCTCTACTCCTTCCTCTGCAACCCTTACGTCACCCCCACTGGGGTTGGGATCCAAGCTGACGTGAACAAGCCCCTATATTTTTAATCCTTGTTTTGATCAAAATCAACATAACTTATATTACAAGTCATAGAGCTTATAGATAAATCTATATTTTATTGAGAGTTAGTACTTGCCTTGTTTAATTTAGAAAAAAGAATACATACTGAATTTATTTAATAATATTCATGATTTATGAATATTTTTTTAATAAACAGAATTTTTTTTTATGGTTATGTCGATGATGATAGGTTGATCTAGTAATTGGTTTGTTCCGATTCTAATAGGTGCACCTGACATGGCATTTCCATGATTAAATAATATTTCATATAGTGATCCGATTATATAGACCCAGTTTGACCCCTAGCACTTACAGTTTATTTGTTATCTTGTTTTTTTAAGCTCTCCTCCCCTTTATTATCAACGAGTCCATTAAATGGTATTTCGGCAATAAATAAAGCGTATTCAATACTTTGGATGATAGTCTAAGCTACATGCTTATCTAACTCTTCTTTGTATAAAGAAGGCTTCTCTTGTGTGAGACACGAAAGACGACCTGAAATAGTGTAGATGATGGTGTTTTGCTCTATCCACTAGACGGCGAAGATGCTCTGCTCCTTTCTTAAATCACTTGGCTTCACTTTCTAAGGGATTAGGAGTTAAGTGATTTAAGCCATTTCATTATAGGAATCTTGGTTAAGAATATTTGTGAATTATAGTAACACTTATGTTAGCATTGAATGGTGAAAACTATTAATATTACACCAAGAGTGATTTAGGAAGGTCAAGCACCAAACTCTTGTCAAAATTCAGCACCAAACCCACTTTAGCCCACTAATTGTTCAATAATTTGCCTAAGAGAGTTTTGTTCTATTTTTTATTACTTTTTAGTTTAAATCCTTGCATTATCTCTTTACAGGTTGAATTATACTTTACCTAGGAACTTTGGTTTTACACAAATTGTTTAGTACAAACTTAGTTCTTATGGACAACACTTAATCTTACTGTTTATTTACTACATGTGCGATTTTGTTCACTTGCCAACTGAGTTAACAACACTCCCAACTTATGTGCCTAGTCACCTACAATGTCATTCATTCAATGCGTATCTCACGATCATTCAAATCAAATATCATACGACATTCACAAATTCATTATCAATCTCACCACCATAAGAAGTTATAAAATCATATATTCCATTCATATGTTAAGTATATTCATGAACCCACCTATAATTCGATCAATAAGTATAACAAGACATTGCTACACTTTGAATTCTTGCAAATAATTCACTGAAACTCATCTAAATGTGAATCTTATGATGTCAACTATAATCATAAAACAACATCATCTCAATTACATCTCATATCATCATGAATAATTTGACCAATACAACTCAAGACATTCATCAATTAATATAATTATGAGCATTTTTTACTACAATAATTAAGACATATATATGTATCATGACTTCAACATATTAGTATTCATAAGTGCTTATGTACATATAGTTACTCAACAAAACAAAGTTAATTTCATAATATTAGCATGCCAACATGATAATATCATGTAGGAAAATTTGCATCAACTCATGGGAAATAATAATCCAGATTGCATCCACTTAAATTACATTCTGATTTTAATCAATGAAATAAGTATAAAGTATTTTAATAAAAATTAAATTATTAATTTCATAATATTAGCATGCCAACATGATAATATCATGTAGGAAAATTTACATTCAATATATTAAATTTTTTTAAATATCTTTATTCTTTTCCTATGCTACTAGAGTTTGTTAGTCTCTTGGAGATGCGTTAATTCATTGTTACTGATTCATGATTTTCAAGGAAGCAGCATAATATCAATAAGATGTGATTAAGTTAAACTTAGTGATTAATAATATTTTGCTTTTTCAAAGTCGTCTAAAAACTAGAAAATGTGAATTAACATCCTCCTTTATCGGTACCATGTCAACTGAATTAACTATGAAAGCCCTTAATTAAAAAGATAATTCAAATCACCTACAATGTCATTCATTCAATGCATATCGCACGATCATTCAAATCAAATATCATACAACATTTACAAATTCATTACCAATCTCAACACCATAAGAAGTTATAACATCATAGATTCCATTCATATGTTAAGCATATTCATGAACCCACTTATAGTTCGATCAATAAGTATAACAAGACATTGCTACACTTTGAATTCTTGTGAATAATTCACTAAAAACTCGTATAAATGTGAATTTTATGATGTCAACATAAAATCAACTGTAATCATAAAACAAAAAAACTCAAGATATTCATCAATTAACATAATTATGAGCATTTTTTACTACAATAATTAAGACATATATATGTATCATGACTTCAACATATTAGTATTCATAAGTCCTCGTGTACATATAGTTACTCAACAAAACAAAGTTAATTTCATAATATTAGCATGCCAACATGATAATATCATGTAGGAAAATTTACATTCAATATATTAAATTTTTTTAAATATCTTTATTCTTTTCCTCTGCTACTAGAGTTTGTTAGTCTCTTGGAGATGCGTTAATTCATTGTTACTGATTCATGATTTTCAAGGAAGCAGCATAATATCAATAAGATGTGATTAAGTTAAACTTAGTGATTAAAGAATCATGAGCATCTAAATCGATATTTATAAGGCCATGTTATACTAATTTGCTATAAGGCATGTAATTAGGGATGGAAATGAGTCAAGTTTTACTAAGTTTGAGCTCGACTTGAGTTGAATACGTAAGGCTTGAGTTTGACTCATTATCGGTCATAGGCTTTTTTTTTTAGGCTCGGCTCGGCTTACTTAAAAGCCTGGCTTGACCCACGAGCCTATTTAAAAGCTTGCTTAAAGACGTCTTTGATTAATTAATTATTTTAAAACCTAGTGAAATATTAACTAAAAAAAGAGACTTATAAAATTTTGTAAGTAATGTACAAATCCAAAAATAATTGATAAACAAAATCATATTGAATTCAAGTCGTTAAAGCACAAAGTATATCAAAAGAAAATAAAAAGAGCATAAGATTAAAAAATGTATGGATTAGAGATGGTTTACACTAATATAGCCAAACAAAAATTATTATTAGTTAAATTAACAATTTTTAATCCGATTTTTGAATATATAATTATATTAAATATTTTTTAAAAAATATATCTACAATAATTTCATCTTAGTCTACTTAAGTCATATCTTATATATTATTGATCGAGGCCGTACCCGAATCAAATAAACATTAAAAATGCAGGTCGTCGGTTGTCTCCCTCAAATAGTAATAAAACAGTAACGAATTGGAGGGTTGTTTGTTTTTGTAAATTAAACAGCAAGTAACTTTGAATTAGAAAGAATTAAAACATGTTTCCCCTTGATTCACAAGCAAGTCTCTTATCCTAAGTTACGAGAATTTATTCTTAATCAGTTCAACCACTTAATCCAATCCTAAATTAAATTACTAAGCGAAAATTAACATAAGACGGTCATGTGATTAAATAACACATACACTAATTAATCATGAACGAAACTAATCATTAAACATGAATGTAAATTAAGCACAGAGACAATTAATCAAGCACTAAGCATGCATGGATTAATAGCAATAAATATAAATACAAAGTAATTTGTGAAGTGGAAAAACTGATCTGTATTCAATAGTAATAACAAAACATCAAAGAGGACTGTGCTTGATCCTCGAGAGAAAACAATGTTGGAGACTTAGCCTTCCATTAATCAGTAGAAATGAAACTGTAGATTGAAGTCGAAACGAAATGGCAGAAAATGAATTTTATTCTACGTGAACAATGTGCATGAACAGTAATAAAAACTGGAATTCTAAAATCCTAGAATTATTCTCCTCTCCGAAAAAAACTTCCTAAACTAAAATTTTGGTGTTGTTATATAGGTCCTCAACCCCAAAGCTCACAAATCTATTTTAAGTCCAAGCCCATAAACGAAATAAAATAAAATCTGGACAAGATAAGATAAGATTGGATGAAATAAAATCTAGATGAAATAAAATCTTGATAAAATAAAATCTAGATAGAATAAAATCTGGATAAGATAAGATTTGATAAAATAAAGTTACTATTATTATTATTAGTTAAACAAGCCAGCTTGTCAAGCTTAACAAGCTTTTTTTATAGTTTGAGCTTGGCCTTTTTATCTAAAAAGACTTTTTAAAAAACTTAAGCTTGACCTTTATAGTAAACAAGCCGAGCTGAGCCGAATCTTACATAGGCTGAGCCAAGGCCCTCGACAAACAACTTGGGTCATTTCCACCCCTACATGTAATGAGAGATACTGAAAAAATATTGTTATGTAGTATGCCTTAAGGAATAGACAATTAACTTTTAAAAATTGTGATTTTAACTATTGAAAATTAACTTTTAAAAACTCTTGAAATTAAATTTAAAAATTGACATTGTAGATTAAAAGGAATAGACAATTTTACGAAAATCAAGTTTTAATATAAATAAGAAGAATGTAGTTTGAAACAAAAATAATTAAATGACCTAACTAAAAAGCTATCAAATGGTCATTTAAAAAAAAAAAGCTAACAAATAGCCCTGCATATTGATTTAACCAAATTTAAAATATCATCTTGTATACTTATTATTTTAAAATAAAAATTATTAATAAAATCCTCTCTCACCCACACAAGATCAAAACCCCGAATTCCACCAGGTTTCTCAATAGGTCACGCATAGCACACCGCACCAAGATCAAGAGTCAAAATCCTCTATCCCTCTCTTTATTTCTTTCTTAGTATCGTCTCCAATCCACAACGATGACAACGCCCATAGAAGAAAACGGCATGCCAATTAGCGCGCAAGCCACCCCTTCCATGACACCTACCACTATAGACTCTACCAAGTCACCATCGACACCCACACCAACCTCGTCGTCACCCTCCAACTCTGCGTGGACCATCATTGCCTCGTCTTCCAAATCCTCCTTGCCCCTCCCTTCTAAGCTATCTCTACTCCTTCCTCTGCAACCCTTACGTCACCCCTACCGCGGTTGGGATCCAAGCTGACGTGGACAAGCCCCTATATTTTTAATCCTTGTTTTATCAAAATCAACATAAGTTCTATTACAAGTGATAAAGCTTATAAATAAATATATATTCTATCGAGAGTTAGTACTTACCTAGTTTAATTTAGAAAAAAGAATACATACTGGATTTATTTAATAATATTCATGGTTTATGAATATTTTTTTTAATAAACAGCAAATTTTTTTATGGTTATGCCGATGATGATAGGTTGATCTGGTAATTGGTTTGTTACAATTCGAATAGGTGCACCTGACATGGCATTTCCACGATTAAATAATATTTCATATAGTGATCCGATTATATTGATCCAGTTTGACCCCTCGCACTTACACTTTATTTGTTATCTTATTTTTTTTTTAAGCTATCTCCTGTCCCTTTTATTATCAACGAGTCCATTAAATGGTATTTTGGCAATAAATAAAGCGTATTCAATACTTCGGATGATAGTCTAAGCTGCATGCTTATCTAACTCTTCTTTGTATAAAGAAGGCTTCGGATAATGGTGTTTTGCTTTATCCCCTAGATGGCGAAGATGCTTTGCTCCTTTCTTAAATCATTTGGCTTGACTTTCTAAGGGATTAGGAGTTAAGTTAAGTGATTTAAGGCCTTTCACTAAGAATCTTGGTTAAGAATATTTTTGGATTATAGTAACACTTATGTTAGCATTGAATGGTGAAAACTATTAATATTGCATTAGGGGTGATTTAGGAAGGTCAAGCACCAAACTCTTATCAAAATTCAACACCAAACCCACTTTAGCCCACTAATTGTTCAATCATTTGCCTAAGAGAGTTTTGTTCTATTTTTATTACTTTTTAGTTTAAATCCTTGCATTATCTTTTTACAGGTTGAATTATATTTTATCTAGGAACTTTGGTTTTACACAAATTGTTTAGTACAAACTTAGTTCTTGTGGATAATACTTAATTTTATTGTTTATTTATTACATGTGTAATTTTGTTCACTAGCCAATTGAGTTAACAACACTCCCAACTTATGTGCCTAATAACCTACAATGTCATTCATTCAATGCATATCGCACCATTCAAATAAAATATCATACAATATTTACAAATTCATTATCAATCTCAACACCATAAGAAGTTATAACATCATAGATTCCATTCATATGTTAAGCATATTCATGAACCCACTTATAGTTCGATCAATAAGTATAACAAGGCATTGCTACACTTTGAATTCTTGTAAATAATTCACTAAAAACTCATATAAATGTGAATCTTATGATGTCAACATAAAATCAACTATAATCATAAAACAAAACAACTCAAGATATTCATCGATTAACATAATTATGAGCATTTTTTACTACAATAATTAAGACATATATATGTATCATGACTTCAACATATTAGTATTCATAAGTCCTCATGTACATATAGTTACTCAACAAAACAAAGTTAATTTCATAATATTAGCATGCCAACATGATAATATCATGTAGGAAAATTTGCATCAACTCATGGGAAATAATAATCCAGATTGCATCCACTTAAATTACATTCTGATTTTAATCAATGAAATAAGTATAAAGTATTTTAATAAAAATTAAATTATTAATTTTTTTAAAGTTTTTATTTTCTATTTAAATAAAATAAATAAAATTATTTAATTGTATTCATTTATATATTTATTTATATTAGTTATATATTTAAAATTAAAATTTTAATATAACATTTTATTGTATCTTGTCTATAATAACTAAACCAACACAGGTTAAAAAAATAGGTTTACAAAATTTGATACATAATATCAATTATTGATCATGTCCCCTTATATTTGATTGATAAAAGGACGGGGCTGAAGCCCAATTAATGAAAAGTCTTACACTATATTAGAAAGAGTCAGCATGTAAAAAAATTAAAAGCAATTAGTGAAAAATACAGCATTGCATTCAATACATTAAATTTTTTTAAATATCCTTTATTCTTTTCCTATGCTACTAGAGTTTGTTAGTCTCTTGGAGATGCGTTAATTCATTGTTACTGATTCATAATTTTCAAGGAAGCAGCATAATATCAATAAGATGTGATTGTTAAGTTAAACTTAGTGATTAATAATATTTTGCTTTTTCAAAGTCGTCTAAAAACTAGAAAATGTGAATTAACATCCTCCTTTATCGGTACCATGTCAACTGAATTAACTATGAAAGCCCTTAATTAAAAAGATAGTAATGCTCTATAAGTAGATTTTGGCATAGCTATTCTGTGATAATGAAGTTACAATGGTTGCAAATTCAACTCCATTAGGCAAACAAGAATACACAATTCCCCTGGAGGTTTTGGTCGACAAAGAGAAAAATAATGTTGTGTTTGCTGTAGCAGGGAAGGATTTTGTGGATGTTCTATTGAGTTTCTTAACTTTGCCTTTGGGGACTATTGCTAAAACAGTGGCTAAGGAGTCCAATGTACAACCAGTGAAAGTTGGTAGCCTGAGTTCAATGTATGAAAGTATGTCACATTTTGAAGAAAAACATTTATGGACAAAGACATGCAAAGAAATGCTACTGCAGCCAAGGAACTCCATGGAAGATTATTGTCAACAACTGAAGCTGAATTTCGATGATACTGAGCCCAAGAGGTACTACTTTTGTGAGAACTGGTCCGAATGTATTATAAAGCCGCCCCTTGTGACTACTTTTAGGAATCAAAGATGTCGTTGTGGAAAACTAATGAATAGGGTGCTGGGATCCTCAGATGAACTGAATTTAGAAAATGGCTTTGTAAAGGAGATTGCTTCTTTTATAGTTTCTGATGATCTTTACATAACGCCAAATGTTTTTGGAGAAAGTGTAAACCTGTTTCAGAAGCTTGGAATCGAAGACATGGAAGCGGTTGAGGAACGAATTGTTGATATCAGCAAGAAGGAGGTAAGTTTTAGCGACTTGGTTTTCATTTTTGCTTTTTTTTTTTTTTTTCATTCTTTAGTTTCATTGGATTGTTCATATTTGAGTGTAGGTAGTGGACTTGCTCAAGTTTTCCTTGATCTCAAGGACCCCTTTGACAGACTTATTCTTAAGAAAGGAACAATATGTTGATAATTTTAACCCAATAAACCAAAACCAGTTTGAGATTGGAAAAACACCATCTGATAAGGGTAGGCAAATGGTTGTGAAAATACAAATAAGAAAATCAAATGGGAAGATTCTGTTTGCTGAAGCAGAGGAAGAGTTTGTAGACTTTCTTTTTAGTTTTCTCACTTTTCCCTTGGGAGGAGTGCTTCATATGCTTGAAGGATTTTCTTCTGTAAGCTGCATAGATAAATTATATAGGAGCATGAATGAGTTGAGTTCAGACAGATATTTAACCTCACAAGGAATCAAAGAGAAACTAGCCAATCCTCCATGTGCTCCACAATTTAATCTCAACAACCAGATATTACCAATTGGAGCAGAAAGCTTTCCTTTTACTTACTCATTTTATGGTAGATCATTTAATATTGTTGATCCTAAGTCCTCAGCTGGAGAATCATCAAGTCTTCTAGGATTTGTGAAAGGACCAGCAATGTACATGGTGACAGATGACTTGGTTGTGACTCCAATGTCATCCATTTCTGCTGTTTCATATCTAAAAAGACTTCCAGTACCACTCTCTGACATGGAGGAAAGGGTCATAACAATTGGTGTGAAGGAGGTAAGAACCTGTGTGAGAGTCTTCTTTCATTGCATTGTGCTATTTCACTTATTTGTATGAATGAGATTACATCACACTTTCTGATTGAATGATGCAGGGTCTTGGAATATTGAAAGCTTCATTGACCTCAACATTTGCTTTGACAAACGGCCTGAAACACTTCATAAAAACCACTGAGGAGAATGGACCAATCACTTCCGCATGGTCTAAATTTATAAATAAGGTTTTAAATTTTAGCCACAACATCATAGTTTTTAGACTCCTTGCAGTTGTATCACGACTGCAATCTGTGTATGCAATTTCTACAATTTCAAAGATTGCAACAAAACTGGAGCCGGAACCACAATTTAAAACTTTGGTTATGGGTGCTACAAAATACACTCTTACATATATCAGAGCAGTAGCTTTTCTATTGTTATCATGCTTTGTATTAGGTAAACTGTTAGGTAAAACATCATGAGTAAGAAAAAGGATTGTGGTGTAAATTGTCAAAGCAGTTTGTAGTAGATTCCAAACTAATTGTATGGCTGTTGATTTTCTTCAATGGATTGATATCGTTAGCATTGCTTCGTGCAACACACGTGATGTTTTTATTAGTGAAGCTCACGGCTTTGTCAGTGTTTATTTACACAGTTGCTAATAAAGCATGCTCATTATACTTTTACAATAAGAATAGAAGGTTTTGGCTAGGCATGTCTCAGTAACAATGGAGGCATTTTCCCGCTAAGTGGTGACTATTTTGGTCATTCCATAATCTGTCCAGCATTTGTATTCATCCCTTCCGTCATTTAGAGAATTTTTTAGTATTATTACTATTACACTAATGCTTTTATCATAAATTCTCATTTAACACTTTTTATTTCACTTTATTTATCTCTATTATTTTATTATACTAGTATCACATATCATATCTGAATAATGATATATAATCTTTTATCTAGCAAACATTTCATTAACATTAATTATTATTTTTATTTATCTCTATTTTCCTTTTTAACATTATGTAACTTATCATAGATATATTTCCTTCTCTTCTCTCTTCTCTCTTCTCTCTTTTTCTTTGAAGGTATCAATTAGAATTTAGGTATATATGAATATTTTTATATCATATTTACATTATTCTGTTTTCTATCTCATTTTCTTGAAAAGTGTGAAATAAAACCATGCATTATTATTCCTAGTGTTGTATATCCAATTTGAAAATTGTTTATTTTTATGAATTCATATAGAAATCCTGGTAGATATTCAATCAGTTAGTGCTACTATGTGTTGTTGTCTTCATGATGACCATAATTGAAAATCAAGTGAATAGCTTACTATAAGAGATAGTGTGAAGAAAGGCCTATCATCTTCATGTTATGAAATAAGATTCAATAACAAAACCACCAAAAATGGTGGTACATACATGTAAGAGAAAATAATGCAAGGACATAGAAGTTAAAATATTCTTCTTTTTTAAAAAAATAAAAAATTAAAGAAGTACTTTTGATTTAATGAACACACTATTTCAATCCCATATTTGCATTCATTTTTGTTGTCAATGATAATGGTCTACAACAATCAGGTTAGATTCACAAGTTGATTAAGAACTTAAAGAATGAGTAGAAATTTAATCCTACAACTTTCTTAAACTATTGTATAAAGAATAGAATCTGTTTAATGATTTACCCAAGTCCATAATGCTATTTCTATATTCCAAAAGATTAAGAAGATTGATCAACCAATATAGTGTAGGATCGATACCAATGTAAAAGAGAGGAAATTATGGTGGAGAATCCGGAAATCCCCTCTTTCCAAAGCTTCTGCTTCTCTTTATAATGCTCAGACCTCTCTTATTTTGTGGGCGTGGGAAAAGTAGTGGTTGTACACTGGTGTAATTGGAGATTGCATCGGAGTAAAAGGAAATTAAATGATCAGATATCGGCTGAAAGCATGCTTTGACTTAAACCAAAAGTGGGCAAAACGTGTGCTGGTGCCAATTTCTTTTTTACTATCTCTGTTTTTTTATTTATTTTTTATTTTGTCTTTATGTACATATATTTTTATTTTGTCACTTATTAATGGTTGCTTTTGCTCGTAAACTCATTTGCTTTCATTGAGGTTTAACACTCTATAAATCTATGGCAGATTTAAATTTCAGTTACTCATTTATTTTAAAGAAAACCAAGAATATATTCAAAGAAATCATAACAATAACAATAGAAAGAGAAATTTAGGAATTAAAGTTTTAGAAATTTTACAAGCACTCGTTCATTAAAGTAACCATCAGCAGACTAAAAAAGTAAGATGACTTTTAAGAGATTATGTGAATTTTAAAAGATTTTGTGAGAATATAAAGAATTTTAAGATATTTTAAAAAAATTATAATTAAAATTTTATAGTTTAGATTTTAATAGATTTATAACACATTAATTTATAGAATTTATAAAATTTTTATGAATTTATAAGATTTTAAAACACTTCATATATTTTTTAAAAATATTTAAAATTATAAGCTTCAATACAAAGATATTGATGAGTATAAATCTCGAGTATCAACACTGTTTAAGAGCGCAGAAGAAGGGTGTCAAGGCGTGCCAATTCTTCCAAGGACATTACATTCAAGAGGGAATTAATACATTGTTAATATGTGTCCAATGGCCAAAATAAAACAAAAATGACTAGCGATTTCTCAAATCCAATAAAAAATTGTTTTACTATATATGAATTACATATTCAGAGCATTATTCTGTTACAATCAATTTCACAGTATGATTATTTAAATTATGCGACCATGAAAACATTTGTAAGACAGAACAATGTATTTTATCATTATATATAGTAAACATTCATCCCTTATATATATATATATATATATATAAGGCAAAGCGTTCAATGCCTTTATAAACAAAATAAAATCATTTTAAGTTGTTACGAAAAAGAGAAAGTAAAAACAATGTGTACATGGTAGTTAACATGTGGTTATTGAAAATTATAAAAGTATCCAAGGTGCCCAACTCATAATGGGTGAATTTGTAGGTTCAATTCTTATTGGATGCCTGACAATGGAACCCTCCCTCCAATTAATCTGTAAGATTTTTGTTCAAGAATTGAATTTTATTAAAATCACTCTTTGAAATCATATCACATCTTAAATATGAAAGAAATAGAATGAGTTGAGATGTTGTTTTGTAAGGCATAATTATATTAAATAAAATCATTATTTTTTTTAAAAAAATTTCGATTGCATGAAAGAACAAATGTTTCTTTTTTCTTTCTTCAACAACATTTGTTAATCGCTGGCAAACCAATTAGTAGGATTCAAACCCAAATGGAATTCTAATAATCTATCAGGAAATCTTTTATGAAACCATTTAATGTGTATTTTCTATTGAAAAATCACATAAAATGCATCAAAATTCATACTAAAAATTCTAATAAAAATTGATAATTTAAAAAAATTTCAAGTCAATCACAAAAAAAATATATTAAAAAAAATATTGTTAGCGTTCATCTAATCTCCAATTAATACTTCAAGATTCTTTTATAAAAAAAAACTTTAAAATCCTTCGTAAACTTAATCCAATACACCCGTGCAAATCTTTTATAGTACACTTCTCCATGTAAAAACCCAAAAATCTATTTCTTAATGCATTCGCATCAATTCATCACTCGCGAAGCAAACGAGCAACAAAAACAATATCAAACATAAGAAAAAGGGCCAAGAAGGCATAAATCAGTCGTAGCTAACTGCATTACATAGCAATAATAATCATCATATCAGAACCAAGGTCCTAAATTCAGAAACATCAAATTAAGCATTCGGATGGTAACATAGCAAGTAACACCAGGGAGTTACAATTCACAAATACTCCATGGCAAGTCAGTGAGAAAAGAGAATGAGAAGGCATTAATTAATCAATTAGTTATGAGAACTCAAACGGCGACCAGTCTCGTAAGAGAGAAAGGCATCAACGGCCGCGTACTGAACCTGCTCAGCAGTGAGCCAGGGATTATCCCACCTACTCCTCGTGACCCGCTTGGGCTTGGCAACCTCCAGGCCCATCCCTCGGAGGGCCAAGGACTTGAGCCCGGCCCGCTTCAGTCCAAGGTCCCCAAGCTTCTCCGCAGCGAAGGAGCGAAGGTCACGAACATTGACCACGTTAAGATTATAATCTTTCAGAAGCTTCTCCACGTCTTCTCGGATCCCAACCCCAACGAAAGTGATGATGGGGTCAGAAGGAGACGAGAGAGGCTGGGATGGAAGGGGACTGAAGTGTAAATAAAAGGAATTTTTTTTCTTTTTTCTTATTTGATCATGTAAAAATGAAAATGAAAAACAATATGAAATTATATAAATATCTTAAATAGAAAATGAGATATACATGAAAACAAAACATTTTTATCTTTCCATAAAGGCTTAATTGTACTTTTTATCTTCAATTTTTCAATTTTAGGTAAATTTTATCTCTAACAAGTTAATTGGAAGAATTTTACCCATGAATTTTAAGAAACATGCCAATTTTATCCCTTGTCTTTTTACTTCTAACATAATTGCACTTTTTATTCTAAACTCCTCATTTTTTTACACCCATATTTTTTTATTTATTTTGGTGAAATTTACTCCTAACTTTTTTTTGACAAGCTTTTAATGGATAATTAACTAGGGATAAAATTCACAAGTTTTTTAAAGTTGGATGTAAAATATGTCAATTTAATTTGATGAGATAAAATTCACCAAAAATTAAAAGGTTAAGGAAAAAATGAAATTAAGGCTTCTATCACTAGTGCACAAAGATGATTTTACGTCAATTTTAACAAGCTTACTACGACGATTGACAACCATCTTAAAAGGCAATGTTGTGGATAGTATTGAGTTTCCACGATGGTCCCTTAATAATTGTTTTTGAAAATCCTACCATTTAAAGATAGTTTTTAACTAAAAAACGTCTTTGAATGCTATTATTTTAAGACGATTTTTAGTTAAGAATCATCTTTAAATGCTAGCATTCTAAGATGTTTTTTTAACTAATAACCTTCTTAGATGGTTAAAAACATGTTAATCAAGAAAATGAAAATGCATTTCACAATCACCTAGGATCTCGTTCATCAGGTCACAAAGGTTATCAATAGCAGTCAATATAAAACAAACCTAATCATTTATTAAAGAATAGAAGTTTTTTATGACTTTTTTTATTCATTATTTTTTGAATGAACCTCATGAATAGTTTCATAGTTCGATACTTATATATTCATCATCATGCATAAATTTTACCATTCATATGTCAACATTTTGGTGATTTGTGTTGTGCTTGTTTCTGTGTACATACACTACGTATACAAACTCAATAAAATCACAAATTACTCAACGATTGATGTGAATGAAAAAAAATGAAAGAATTAATATGTAACATCCATAAAATTTGGTAACCAAAGCTTCTGATATTAACAGCTACAAGACAACCTACATCATTCGCAAGAGGTCCTGAACAATTTTTGACATCACTTATCAAAATTCAAGTCCTAAGCTATTGGGGTATAGTTTTAATTCCAGACCATATTCCTTGAAAGGTCTTAGTATATTCAATATTGAAAATTCATTTTATGGTTTGCACATTTGTAGACAAATAAGAATTTGACAGAGTACAAACAAGTGGAGTAAAAAATATTATATATAGCATATCATATTAAAATATATAAAAAAATGTTCTAAATATCGTGGACCTGATATTACCTTTGGGATTTAGAAACTAGATAATTGTGTCATCCTTAAAGATATTGACCTCTTCAATAGCAGGTAAGGCATTCACCTTATTCTCTTCAGGGTGCTCTGAAGCCTTTTGTCATTTGTGGTTGTTGTCTTGTGGACAACCTTCTTCTTTCTAGAACTAAGATAAGACAAAACATAAAGACAGCATTCAACATGGCAGATGCATTGTGTTTAATTCCAGAAAAAACTATAAAACCAACGAATAAAGTGAAAACCCTCAAACGAGTGCATAGTGGAAGAGCAGGGAAGGGGAGAAAAGCTTAAATATTCATATGTCCGTATGAAACTAATGATACATCCAATATTTATGGAACAAGATTTATCAATGCAATTTCAAGAACATAGCAAGTTAAAATATAATATTGGCAATACTAGCAGAACTAACTTTTCATTGAAATCCCTAGTTAAATGCATACATATACCTTCTCATAGTACTTTTTCCTCTAGTTGTTACTAAGCCGGCCATCTTCATTAACTTTTCCCGATTCATCTAGGTAAAGGCAAAGAAGAAAAACATAAATTTCACCCTAACCAACTAGGACCTTACAAAGATCCAAAAATTAATGGTGATAAAACTATAGAGGAAATGTACAACATCAAATTAAGACAATAGTCAAACAAGCTACATCGTATAATTGAAACATATATGACACAAATGATATTGACAAAGCACAAGGTAGTTATCTTACAACACACAAACAATCATAGATGCATTCAGAATATAAAATCATAACATGCAATCTGAAGAACACAGAAGGATCTTTTCTAAAGCCTTCTCAATTCATGTCTCCAATATTTATCCACATGAAACAGCTCAGAAGAACGAAATTTTGATTTTTTGTTCATCCTAGAAGGAAATTGAAAAAACATGATGGAACTCAATAAATCAAAAGGGGCGTGAATTGGTTTTCAAACAAAACCATACTTTTAAAAATAGAGTTGCAGAAATAAACTTTTCTAAACGGATCATATCACGAAACAAATATGAATCGAATGTAATCAATACTTAATCTATCCTTCCTTAGACATGATCCTTCATTAACTTTCTTTCTTTCAAAATCATAAAACTTGAATCTTTTCAAACCTTGAATGAGTGAAAAATAGGAATCAAGAGACAAAGACACAATCTTTTATACTGGTTTACTCTTTATTTCTACATAAGCTAATCCAATTATCTAGTCCACAACCTGAATTAGATTTCTACTATGCATCAAGAATCCTTACAGGTAATCACAAACAATCTACAATTCCCACCCAGAAAAAGAGACTAAGGCATCCAACACTTGGGCCCTTTTGTGAATATAAGCCTAAGGGAACCTTACTCTTAACCCAAACTAGAAAACCCTATTCTAAGCTCCCTTATGTGGTTACTCATGGCCCATTGGTGTAAATCTTCCCGGTGTTCACTCCCTCGAATTCCCCAACACTCTCAACTATCCACCCCACCATGGAGGAGCCTCCACTACTAAAAAAACTATTTTTTAAGACGTGGTTTCTACAACGGTTCCAATAGACCCGCCTTAGAAAGTATGCCGGTGGCATTTTTGTAAATATGATCTAAAATAAAGGCGGTTTTTTTTAACCCGTCCTTGAATGTAGTGTTCTACGATGAGTTCTTATATAGGCCTGTCTTTGTTTTTTAAAACATTAGGCCAATTATCCACGCGCTCCCCAAACCTCTGAACCTTTCTCTATTTCAGTCTCCTTTTCTCTCTCCAAACCTCTAAACCCTAAGCATCTCCTAACCTCTAGAGCCAATAAAAAAAAACAATGGCGACGTCGCTCTCTGTTTTTCATCTATCTCTCAGCATTCTCTTCATTGCCAAAGCGCTTCCATTATCTCACCCTCCTTTTTCTCTCTCTCCCACTCCCCAAATCCCTACTTTCTATCTCCATGCGCCACCGCACCTTCACCGTCCGCGCCGAATCCCAAAATGGCGTCAACCCCGTTCCCACCCACTACGACTTCAATCTCTTCACCATCGACGTAGGCAGCGACGGGGTTCGAGCCGCTCGCTTGGCCACCAACTATGGTGCTTCTATCGCCATCTGCGAGTTTCCTTTCTCCACTATCTCCTCCGAAACCACCAGAGGTGTCGGCAAAATGTGAGTTTCTGATTTCTTCTGTTTTTTTTTCATTTTCGCTTCTATTGAACTAGGGTTTGTCAATGTGGAGGCTAGTGAAAGAGTGTTTCATGTTTCCGAAGACTAGTTCGTAAGGTTCGGGCTAACCAAGCTTTCTTCAGTTTTCCTTGTCAGTTATCACTTCTTATTTAAAGAAATATTGATTAGGATTTGTGAAACAGGTTTGAGTTGCCGATCCAGCTTTTTTAGGTTACTTCATTGATAAAGGTGTTGTTGTTGCAGCAAAAGTTGTCCTCAAGGTAACAGATCAATTAAGTAATTCATATTGAGGTAATCATTATATATAATTTCTAAATTTGAGAGGTCAAGTTATTTATTGCTTATGTTTGCCATCTCTGTGCGAAGAAATAAAACCAATATGTTTAAGAAATGATAGCCTAGGAAAAGAGTAGAGGCATGCATTAAATATATATACCTATGGTATTGTTCAACTCTAATATGTTTAGAGTTCTATATCTTGTTGTGATGTTGGTAATATTCAGAATCAGTAATTTATGAAAATTGCACGAGACAAATGATAAGTAGTTTTTTTATATAAAAATAATAATTCAATTAATTTTGTTTGCATGTTAAATTTTGTCATTATATGGTAGGCACATCCACAAGAAAAGGTTGGTGTGTTTGTAAGACGAGGTAAATGTGGTTCTCTTAACGTAGTGGAATACAGTGAGTTGGAGCAGTCACTAGCTTCTGCAGTCAATCAAGCAACTGGCCATCTTCGTTTTTTTTTGGAGTAATGTTAGTCTATTCTTCCTATATATAATCTCATTGTTTCTCTTCTCTGGCCATAAGCTTTGAGGATCATTGCCCTTGAAATTGAAAAGAAAAATAATGAAATAGTAGATCTGTCAATATAATTGAAAATGTTGGAGGATAGACAGGGGTTGGGGAAGTTATGCACAATTTAAAATTACAATTGAAAATAATTGACTTTCTTGCATTAGGATTGTTATGTGCATATAACACCTTCTTATTTTATACATCAAAATGTACTTTTCCTCTCTCTTGCATGCATATTATATTATCTTGTATGGTAGAATTTCTCTGATATCACTAATGTTTTGAACAACTGAAATTTTTAATTGCTGGGGCTATTGCTCTGAAGGGCCTTGGAGGGGTTCTTCTCATATTTGGCAGCTCTTTTGGAGCTTTGCTTCTGGTTTGTAGTCAAAATCTTCTCTATGAATATATTGGATTTCATTTTCTTCTCATGTGCTTTATTTTTCTAGTTATAACTCTTAATTTAATTTTTTTTCTTGGTATTAGCTCCTGCACCAGTTGATTGGTACCCCAATCCATTATGATTTTTACAATTATGACAGTGAGGACAAAGAATTTACTCAATTGTTCATCAAATTGACATAGGTCGGAGAAGTGATTTTTTTTAATTTCGAATTTATTTTCATGTGTGCCATATTCAAGCTGTTATTACAATGTGACTTGATGTATTTTTGCACTTGTTCATCAAATATAATTACTCCTTGCAGAACATGGCTCTTTTCGGGGCTTTATTGTTTTTCATTGGCATGAAAAACTCTATCCCTAGAAGGGTACCCAAGAAGGCTCCAAAGACAAAAACCTATTAGTTTTTGCAGCATTGGACCCCTTTCATTGGGGGCTGTTGTTTCCTGGTTCTTCATCATATCCTTTCCAATCTGCCAGGATTTAGGTTGAGTACTCTCTGGGTTCAGAATCAATCTTCCTCCCTTAGAGTTTGGTAGTTTTGGCTTCACTTGGATTAAATTATTGGCTATTATTATTTTTGTATGATCTGTGTTATTCTGCAGGCAAGGTTATTCAGCCTGTGTTAGCCATGAAATTTGGTTATGATCTTCTAGAATGGAAAGCTAGGGGTTGATGAGTTCTTGCCCTGCATGTTAGGAACCTAGAAATGAGTTGAGGTTTTGGTAAAAAAGGGAAAAGAAAGGAAGAGAGTAAGAATACTTTCGTAGTGTTTATTTCCAAAGGTTTCCCTTCAATTCTGTGAACTTAGCTATGATGATGAGCAAGTCTGATGACCAAACGCGTAATATTGTTCACTCTATTGTTAGGTTGGGATTGAATTAGAAAGAAACTTTGAGGGTAAAGCATCCAATCTTGTGGAGTGCTCTGGAAAATCAACCATGAATGTTGCTACTCTTGTTGCACGTCATTTTCCTGGTATAGCCTTTGTTTCTTCTTGTAGATTTTATTACTCAGCTTCATTTCATGGTATTTATACTTGGTACCTAACTTTTGGGTCGTCCTAAAGTATGAATTTCATTTCAAACATCAAAATAATTTACTTCGATGATAGTAAGTTTGAGTTGATTTATGGGATTGATTTATATATTTATTGGTTTATGTAGGCTTTTTTTTAACAAGTAGTGGAAGCACCTACAAGCTAATTGCTTGTGTCCTATCTTATACTTTTTTTTATACTACAAATATGAATGAGCTCCTAGCGTCCTTCAGCTGTTGTAGTGCTAGACAGGCAACTGCATTTTCATTAACTAATATGTGTGTGTGTGTATGTAAACATGGATTTCAAGATGAAAATTATTTGTTTATTGCAGAATGAATTGGCCTCCCATAGAACAGATGTAGGGAATATATCTTCTTGCTTCCTTGTTTCTTTAACTTATAATAATTTCTAACATCATAATCCAATGAGAAATAACAACCTTCTGAAATAGAGATTTCCTTCATGTTAATTTGGATAGGAGTAATTATATGTCTTGGTAGAAAAATTACAAGTTCATAACATATGTCAACAAAATTATCAGAAAAATAAT
This sequence comes from Glycine soja, assembly GCF_004193775.1. Taxonomy (NCBI): domain Eukaryota; kingdom Viridiplantae; phylum Streptophyta; class Magnoliopsida; order Fabales; family Fabaceae; genus Glycine; species Glycine soja. The sequence goes on along the minus strand of NC_041019.1, from coordinate 46,442,433 downwards.
ATAGTATAGCTATTGTTGTTGCAGAGCTATTAGAATATCACTTTATGCTATGATTTTTGTAATCATTAATAATCACGAGCATGTCAAGAACTTGTTTCCTATTCTGTAATATAGGGACCAAATCACGCTGCAGCTTTTGTGCTTAATCATTATAGGGAAGCATTTTTGCACATAATATTGTATTGCTCCATTAACTCTTAATTTAACTAAGCCAAATCCTGTGTTCGGTGATGGTTTCATGCCATTGTCTGCTTTAGAAGAAATGCCAATTAGAGTTGCTATGTCACAAAGTGTGCTTAATGTAATAAGATATTTACCATATTCTCTAAGAAAAGTAAAAAAAAAAAAAAAAAAAAGGTCTGATTACCAAGACTCTTGAGATTAATTATGATATTTATTTTGTACATATTATAAAGATTATTTCTAATTATTTATTAAAACTAATTTCTTTTAGAAAATATAAAAGCATTTAAAGACAAAATTTTCATCTCTACCATTTTTTTCTACTAATGAGAGAGTTAGAATTCAAATATTTAACCTCTTGCTTAAAGGACCTAACTCTAACGTTATTTGAATCAATTAGTTGTTGGGATTAATATTAAGATTATGATTATTTTTTTATACCTAGAAGGTATCTAAGATTTTTATTTGGCATGTAACCAATTTCTCTCGCTCCTAATCATTTTGAAGTACAATAGCACTACCCTGGAGTTAAATATTAACAAAACTGGTTAATATTATTTAATGTTAGATGTTAATTTGTACAGGTCACGAAAAATTTGTATCCAATTTAGCTTTTAGCTATGATGGACATTGTTTGGCATCAGGAGGCTTAGATGGAATTATTAAAGTGAAATTTGGAAGGTAAAAAATTTGAAGGACCTGCAGGGGGCATTGAGGTGAGATTGTTAGTGAAAACAAGGTTTTATTTTTGTAGCTTTTAGTAAAAGAAATATCAACTGGAAATGAAAACAATAAACAAAACAAACCCACCCTTAGTGGCTTAGGTGCCATGAAATCTTTCAGTGGCTTAGGTGGCATCCAAGAGGACACATACTTAGTTTTCTTGGTTTATTTGGTCTGTTTTGATGTAAATCCTCCAATATATTTCTAACTACTAATTTTTTGAGGTTCATTTTTTACGATTCAGATTCAGTTGAATTGTTGAAAGTAAAATCGGAAATTGGTTGCTTCTCATGAGACTAAATAATTGTTTTTGAAGTTTAATGCTACTATCTTCTATGCGAGTAATATGAGTGATTTTATTTTCTGCAGGGGAAAATAAAGCAGACAATGGACAAGGCCTTTTGGGATGGTCGTACGGAAAATGAAGCAGGTGAAAAAAGGTCTTGCATCATATTCTTCTAATGACATATATAAGGAATATGTGTTCTATATAACTACATACATGTATACATGTACAAATTGTTATTTAATTATAAGTTTTTTTTTGTATTGAACTTCTAGCTACTAAAACAAGGTAGCTTTTTGTACTTATTCATTAACTATTTTGATAGCTGAAATTTGACCTGAGTTTATAAATTAAGTCTCATATGAGACATTACCTAAGTACATCATATTTCCATTATGTTACTGGTTAAATTTTGCGAAATTAATAAAAAAAATACCATTCTACATCGGTTGACTGATAATCGATGTAGAAAACCCACATTCTACATCGATTATGACTCCAGAAACGATGTAGAAACCCCACATACTACATCGGTTGCAACTCCAGAAATGATGCAGAAACCCCACATTCTACATCGGTTGCGACTTCAGAAACGATATAGAAACCCCACATTCTACATCGATTGTGACTCTAGAATCGATGTAAAAACCTCACAGTCTAAGACGGTCATTCAACCGATGTTGTAGGGCCTAAGGTTTTCAACGACTCCGGCTACAACCACGCGTTGTAACCGATATAGAAACCCTCTCAAAACCGATGTAGAAGACCTATTTTGTAGTAGTGCTCTGTTATCATCAGGTACAATTTCACTTCCTTGATGGTAAAGTTTCAATTTTTTATTGTTGATTTTGAATATTTACATCGATTTTGAATCTAGGTATTTTTTATTTTCTATCGGGTTTGAATTAGAGAAGAGAAGTGGATCGATAGAGGAGGAGAGTGGAAAACGGAACTCGTATCAATATGTGGGTCGAACCACTTCTGTGAGACCAACTGTTTCGTTTGGTGGAACTAAAGTGAGTGTGGATGAAATTCAATCTGTTGTTGTTGTTGCTTCTTTCGGCTATTATCTTACTTCCCTTCATGGAGCCTTGGTTGGTTTACTTGAACCTGATCCTAGGAGTGTGTGCTCTTGTTCCTGATCCTCATTTCAATTGTGATTATTGCCAAGGTTTTAAATTGTGTTCATGGCTTCAATTTCATCATAATCCTTGACATTGTGGGAAATTGATGTGACTATTATTAAAAAAATATTCATAAATCCTGGATATTATTAAATAAATTCAGTATGTCCTAATATTTTAATCTCCATTTTTTTGTCCTACGCTTCCTCAGCCCGGCTATATAAAACTAGCATGCCTAATAACTCACGTGTGATATTTAAAACATTTTCCTGGTTATATCACAAATCTTTTAAATAAACCTTCTTTCAAAATCTTATTTTTCAATTATTAATCTTCTTTTTTTACCAAGTTTAATATTAATAAGATTAATAAATATTTATTTGTTTCAATGCAACAATAAATTTCTATTTTTAATAAGTAGTTTGGAAGGACAATAATATGTTAATATATGCAAACAATTTGCGTTCGATAAATGTTATGATTATTGTGATTATTTTTTTACAGGAATTGTTAAATATCAAAAACTTATTACACAAAATCCTATTTTTAGTCGTCTCATTTCCTTACATTAGCAATGGAAGACAAAAAGATTCAATATCTGTTGTTTTTTACTTTTAACTATTTTCATCTTTGAGTGGATGGATAGACATTCAATTAGCTTTCTTATAGCAGATAGGCTCAGAGCGGATACGACAAGACCACTTATTCACTCAGCAACAACAACATATTCAATAATTAATGTAGATTCGAGATTGGATTGAGATAAGGCCAAGTCTGGATTGAATGCATATCTCCTGTGTACCTTTTGAAATATTTTGAAAATAAACATTTTTTTCAAAATACTTCAATTTTTATAGATGAGATGATCAATAAATGATTACAGACAAATAAAAAGAGAAATGGAATGACATAATTTAGAAATAAATTCATCATCTATGACATCTACTCATCCTGTGATTCCAAATCAATAGACTTATTAATCAACTCATGAATTGAGTAAATTAATCACACGATAATGAAAATCTTTCATATTATTTGATATATTATTCTAGAATAGAATTCAATTTCTACTAGAAAGAAAAATGAATATTATTTCAAAATCCAATTATTATATTCCTTCTGATGTTTTTTATATCACTTTGTTATTCAACAATCCAAAAGTTTCTTTTTATCAAGTTATGTTTTCTTCTAATTAAAATAAAAATTGTTAAAAGTTTTATGGTATGAAAACAAAAAGCCTAACACTAAAATAAGACTGTGAAGGCTCTCAACCACATGGATAGTTTAATGTGTTGATCAATGTCTAACCCTGAGATGTGGATCATCCAAAATTGCAAACAAATGTGGCTGAAGAAGCCACAATTGTGGTCACAAATACTCCAAAAACCTTGATGTTGTGGTTGAAATTACAGCCATGGACCGGTTTTAAACCTTTGATGATTGGTTTTGATCTTGTTCCTGATTTTGATTTGCATCACTGGTTCATGTAAATGTTGCCTCAGCTTTGTTTTTTGTTGTTTAATGATTAAACAATCATTGTACAACTAGCATTTGAGTTTGAATTGGGAGAAATTGCTTGTTTTTCTTTAACAATGTCTTCTATAATAATTATAAGACAAATGGAGAGTTGCTAGGTTTTCTTGTTTAAGTTTATTACAGAAGATATTTTGCATGTATGTAAACCTAGATGTTGAATACATTATTAGTTGTTACAGAGCAAACTCTTGTTTATCAGAGTGGATATGGAGGAGATTATGGTGGACCCATACCCCAATTCCAAAGGTATAATCACCTAGAATGAGTCTATGAAAGATATATTTCAAGTAACTTCTCATATTGAAACTAGGTTGTGCATGAAGCTATTTAATGTTTTGGTTTTGTGGTCTAAAAGAATTAATAGTTGGTTTTATTCTACACGAATTTAAACCTTATTGTGACAAAAATTAGATGTTGAAAATATAATAAATATAAAAGTATGGACTGGCAAAAAATGTTTTTTAAAGAACGATAGCCAATCACTTTAGATAAAAGTGACATTATGCATTAGACTAAAGAAGCTACGTGATAGATCAACACACCATCAAGCTGCTAACTCTATGAATTGTTGATATTATGTGGATAGATCTTGGCTAGTCTCTCATACAACTCTTGGCTTAAAGCTTTATGAATAAACCTGGAATGATTGATTCAATTATTATGAAGAGGTTATTTACTTTGAATTGTAAAGCATAAAAATTATAGTTGCAAGGGGCTTTTTAGGTGGTAGCTTTCTGAGTGATGAGGGGGTATAGCCATGACTTCAGGGAAGAAAAAAGAAACTAAGGTATATGGAGTTTGATATTAAAGGGTTGATTTAGGTCTCTTTGATTAAATATGGCCTCCATGGAACCAAGGTATCTTTTGCTACCTGAAAATGTGTAGGTAAATATATCTAATCTGGGTGGTGGTCTTTTGCAGCATTCATTTGGAATCATGCACAAGTATACAACTCAAATCAACTTATTTATATACTAGAGTCTATTTGTTGTGGAAATGTTCCAATTCATAAAGATATATTACTACTCCCTTTTGCACTTAAGAAAATAGCAATAGCTCTAAAAATTTTAAAGGGGAGAGGAATTAACGGGGTTGAGCAAGATAAACTTTTCATCACAATTGACTTCATTGGAAAGAACTTAAGTCCCACAACTATTAGAGATGGTGCAAAGATAAAATATATAAGTGGGGAAAACCCTTGTAGAAGCAAGCTTCATGATGATGAATCAAGTATGAGTCAAGTAGTTTTGATGATGACAAAAAGCCCAAAAGAACCCAAAAGAATGATTTCAAGAATGAGTCAACAAGTTCAAGATCAAGATTGATTTCAAGATTCAAGAAAAGACATCAAGAAGAATCAAGATTCAAGAGAAGAAATCAAGAAGCAACAAGTCAAGACTTCACAAGGGAAGTATTGAAAATGATTTTTCAAAAACCAAACATAGCACAATTTTGTTTTAAAAAGAGTTTTCTCAAATTTTTATAAGTTACCAGAGTATTTTCTCTCTAGTAATCGATTACCAATTTCCTGTAATCAATTACCAGTGTTAAAATTTGATTTCAAAAAGCTTTTAACTGAATTTGCAACGTTCCAAATGATTTTTAAATGGTGTAATCGATTACAATATATTGGTAATCGATTACTAGTGTATCTGAACGTTGAAATTCAAATTCAATTGTGAAGAGTCACATCTTTTCTTAAAATGCATTGTGTAATCGATTACATGATTATGGTAATCGATTACCAGTGACAAGTTTCGAATAAAAGGTCAAGAGATGTAACTCTTGACATGATTTTCTCAAGGTCATAACTCTTCCAATGGTTTTCTTGACCAAACATGAAGAGTCTATAAAAGCAAGACCTTGACTTGCATTCAAATAACTTTTGAACTTCTTTGAACAACTTTTAAGAAATCTTGAAACCTTTCCTACTCATCTTTCTTCTTCTTCTTCCTTTCCCAAAAAGCTTTCTAAGTTTTCTGTTTTTCCAAACCTTGTTCTTCTGTAAGTGAAAATTATGTATAAAACAAAAGTGTGCTATATCTTTTCATTCTCTTCTCTCTTTGCCAAAAAGAATTCAACAAGGACTAATCACCTGAATTCTTTTTGTGTCTCTCTTCTCCCTTTTCCAAAAGAACGAAGGACTAACCGCCTAAATTCTTTTGTGTCTCCCTTTTCCCTTTTCAAGAGAATTCAAAAGGACACAGTTTGAGAATTCTTTTGATTCTTCCCTTTCCCTTAAACAAAAGATTTCAAAGGACTAACCGCCTAAGATATCTTTTGTTTCCCCTTACAAAGATTCAAAGGTCTAACCGCCTGAGAATTCTTTGTCTTAACATATTGGAGGGTACATCCTTTGTGGTACAAGTAGAGGGTACATCTACTTGGGTTGTTGTAACTGAGAACAAGAAAGGGTATATCTCTTGTGGATCAGTTTAAGTGGAGGGTACATCCACTTGGTTGTTCAAAGAGAACAAGGGAGGGTACATCCCTTATGGATCTTTGCTTGTAAAGGATTTTACAAGGTTGAAAGAAATCTCAAGAACCGGTGGTTGCTTGAGGACTGGATGTAGGCACGGGTTGTTGTCGAACCAGTATAAAATTCTTGTGTTTGTCTTCTTCTTCCCTACACTTTTTAATTTCAGCTGTGCACTTTAATTATCGCTTTTACTTTTGGTTAAGTTTCTTTTTCTATTCTTTACTTTCTTAAATTAGTAGTAAAAGCCTAATTGAATCTAGTAACATTAAGAATGATGATTTTTAATTAGTCAAGGTACATTAATAATTAATTCAACCCCCCCCCCCTTCTTAATTATTCCAAGGCCACTTGATCCAACAACCCTCATCCATGAGTTAGTTTTGGGGGTTGAGTTAAGTCCAAATCCATATTAAGATAATATCAGAGTCTATCATAGATCCATTACACGATTCACCTACCATGTTATCTATGCAACCAAACCCAAAAGTATTGAGCGTGAGGGGATGTATTGGAAAAAAAACTCAAGTTCCTTATCGACTAGGGATAGTGCAAACATAGGATATATAAGTAAGAGACAACCATCATTCTATGAGTTAACTTTTGAGGTTGAGGTTGGGTTAAGTTCAAATCCACATTCTAAGAGACTTCATTGAAATATTTACTAGATTGTCTTCTTTCCTCTAATAGGTCATGGAATTGGCAATGCATTTTTTGGTTGAATTTGAATTTTTTGGTTGAATTCCTCTAATAGATCATTGAAATATTTACTATCTTTCCACATGCAACTATCTTTAAAATGCATGCCTTTTGATAAAGGCCATTATGATATGAATTTCTCAAGTTCAATATTCCAGTTCTATATTGGCAAATAATCTTGTTAACTAGGTCATTCACTTTTAGGAAAATCTTGGATGAAGTAGAGATACGAGAATTGCTCATTGATCATGTTGGTCATCGTTGCTGTTGGGGTTTCCATCCTGCTCAAACATGGAGGATTCATCAAGTGGAAGCCTATAATTGATACGTGCAGGAAATTAAAGAGCTGGTTTCGAGGGTCCAGCACCTCTTGAAGAAGAAGAAGAGAAGAAGATAACACTTGGAATTCGAGGACCAAGCAACCTCCTAAAGCAAGGAGAAAGGAAATTCTAGATTTTATTTTCACTGCCTCCCAAAGGAAAGCACCTTCATACATATATAAGGTTGAGTGCTACGGGACAAGCTCCCGACAACACTAACAAAAAGATAAGCAAAATCACAAAACATCCTAACAGAATGATAACAATATTATTCTTTTCTAACAACCTATTTATCTAAATAGCATGTTTTGCTTCCTGCTAACCATGCTACAGTTAATCCTTCAAGTAGGCTGGTGGTGCAGTCTCCCTTTTGGGCCTTGTAGCCCTTGCTTCTTGCAGACCCCCCTGGTGGTGCAGTTGTATCATTCCCTAGCCCATCAAAAACACCTTGTCCTCAAGGTGTTAGGGCTTCAACAACTAGTTGGTGCTTGCATGCAACCATGGTAGGTCCATGGTATTTAGTTCCTATCTTAAACAACGTCATGTTTCTCCCTTCGAGAGCTTTGTCATTAGGAGTTGTTACATGGTCATACAGAGCAACAGTACCGACGAGCTTGTTGCATGAAACAGTGGCACGAGTGTGGCAGAGATCGGGAAGGTAGGCAACAGGCATGGGACGTGGAGTCGACAAGGGTGCGGTGAATGGTGCATGGTTATATGACATGGAGGGGCAGTCAGAATGGACGGCGGAGGCAGCATGGACGGCGGAGGTGGCATGGATGACAGAGGTGGCATAGGCGACGGAGTCGGCATGGACAGCGGAGGTGATATGATGGCGGTTGGTGCTTGCACAAGGATGGAAGATGAAAATTGTGGAGTGGGATTGTGAGTGCTCAATCGCTGAAGAAGGTTGTTGATGGTGGTGGCCAAGGTGTTGATGGAAGCGACAAGGTTCAGTTAACTGAGGGTAAGTTTGGCCAAGGCGGTCCTTGCTAGCGATAGATAGTTCAAGGTGGTTTGGCGGGTGTTGTGGATTGTAGTGTTTTGGGCTGGAATGGCAGCCATGGAAGGCAACCATGGGAGCTCTGTTTAGTGAATGCTATGGGTTGCGGTAGTTGAAGCTGGTATGGCAGCCATGGGCTTTCAATGAAAGAACCAAATTGATACGTGCAGGAAATTAAAGAGCTGGTTTCGAGGGTCTAGAACCTCCTGAAGAAGAAGAAGAGAAGAAGATAGCACTTGGAATTCGAGGACCAAGCAACCTCCTAAAGCAAGGAGAAAGGAAATTTCAAATTTTATTTTCACTGCCTCCCAAAGGAAAGCACCTGCATACATATATAAGGCTGAGTGCTGGGGGACAAGCACTAACAAAAAGATAAGCAAAATCACAAAATATCCTAACAGAATGATAACAATATTATTCTTTTCTAACAACCTATTTATCTAAATAGCACGTTTTGCTTCCTGCGTTTTGCTTCCTGTTAACCATGTTGCAGTTAATCCTTCAAGTAGGTTGGTGGTGCAGTCTCCCTTTTGGGCCTTGTAGCCCTTGCTTCTTCAGTACCTCCTGAAGAAGAAGAAGAGAAGAAGAAGAAAGCTAGGGGAAGGAATTTTGTTTTTCTCATTCATATCGCTAGTTATTTACATATGCGTATATATAGGCCTACTGCTAACAGAATTGTGATTTCCAAATCATGTAGGAATGTTCTCACTAACGGAAAATGGTTAGGAATGTTCCCTCAGTAGCAGACAAGCGTTATCCAGCATATCCCCTCTGCCAGCTTAGCATCTTCAACCTCAGACAGGTTTGGAAATCCTCCTTTTAGCCTTTGCTATCTACACCCCCATTTCTGCTGTTGTGGTTCCTTTCTCTGCTATCTGCACCAATATCTGAACCCTCGTTACTGCTGTTATGCTATCATCTCCTTGCACCTCTATCTCTCTATCATTCCACGGCTCTTGCAAAAACACCTTGTCTTCAAGGTGTTAGGGGTTCAACGCATGTCTTCCAAAAGTGATACCGAGATCCCAAGGTTTGTTCCGGCGAGACTCCTCTAGGTCAGCAGCTGGTTGGCGCTTGCATGCAACCATGGTATTCAGTTCCTATCTTAAACAACGTCATGTTTCTTCCTTCCGGAGCTTTGACATTAGGAGTTGTTGCACGGCTATACGGAGCAAAAGTACCGAAGAGTTTGTTGTATGAAACAATGACACGAGTGTGGCAGAGATCGGGGAGGTAGGCAACAGGCATGGGACGTGGAGTCGGCAAGGGTGCAGTGAATGGTTGCACGGGTGTAGGACATGGAAGCACAGTCTAAATGGATGGTGGAGGTGATATGATGTCAATTGTTGCCTGCGCAGGGACGAAAGATGAAAATTGTAGAGTGGAATTGCGAGGGCTCAGTCACTGAAGAAGGTTGTTGATGGTGGTGGTCAAGATGTCGACAGCAACGGCGAGGTTGAGCTGATTGAGTGTAAGTTTGGCAAAAACGGCCTCGAGGAGGTCCTCACTCGCGGGAGAAACTTCAAGGTGGTTTGGTGGGTGTTGTGGATTGCGATGGTTTGGGCTGGAATGGTAGCCATGGAAGGAAACCACGGGATCTTTGTTTAGCGGATGGTGTGGGTTGCGGTAGTTGAAGCTGGTATGACAGCCATGGAAGGCAACCATGGACTCTCAACGAGAGCACCAAATGTTAGAGGTGTTGCATGCCAAGGATATCTAGTTTTCGAGGAACCAATGCCTCCAGAGGTATAAGAGAGAAGAGACCTGAAGAAGAAGAAGAAGAGGAGAAGAAGAAAGCTAGGGGAAGAATTTCTATTTTTCTCATTCATATCGCTGGTTATTTCATATGCGTATATATAGGCCTACTGCTAACAGAATTGTGATTTCCTAATCATGTAGGAATATTCTCACTAACGGAAAATGGTTAGGAATGTTCCCTCAACAGCAAACAAGCGCTATCCAGCATATCCCCTCTACCAGCTCAGCATCTTCAACCTCAAACAGGTCTGGAAATCCTCCTTTTAGCCTTTGCTATCCGCACCCCCATTTCTGCTGTTGTGGTTCCTTTCTCTACTATCTGCACCCCCGTTACTGCTGTTACGCTATCATCTCCATGCTATCATCTCCCTGCACTTATGTCTCTCTATCAGTAATGTTTATGTAGGAACTCTAGATACATTTATAGAGGAAAGAGAAATCATAAGAGAGACAGAACCATACTTTGGTGGCAGTATTGACGGAAAGGATAATGGACCTGAAGTTGGTATTTGGGAAGTTGGTATTTGTGAAATGTAATGGCAAGGGAAAGATTCCTTGTGTGACTTATGGATCTCGTGGACAATTAAGTGGGCAACATGTAATGGGAGTGGTTCTCTTCTAGCACGCAATCTTGCCATTATTAGATGGTATGTCAATCTGGCTGTGTCTAATCATACCTTGCCTCATTTTGTACCTTTAATAGGTATGAGGAGTGCATAATTATAATCAAACTTGTACATAATTATAATATATTATCTGGAGGTAGAGCTTTGAATTGTTTTGATGGGAGAGTTGTTTAACATAGATTTGAGATCCATTAAACATACAAAATCTAATTGAGAAAAGTAGTACCAGAGGTTCCCATGATGGTTCGAAGTTGAACTTGATTGAAATAAAAATTCTGATGTCCTCGTTTACACAATAAAAATTCAAGCCAAAACCCAGAAGATGATAGAAAGGAGGAAATCAATTGAAATAATACAGAGCAGAGTTTTTAGAAAATGGATCGTTATATATAGTTGAATGGTCTTTGTTTATCCATGACCATGATAAAAATATTTGTACTGTTTAAGTAGTGACTCCAAATATTAGTTAGGGGGCAAGGCCTGTGTCACTTTGATGTGTGGGCATTACTGCTCAATTCCTTGTGCAGAATTGCAATCTGTCACTAGAATTATTGTAGACTAGGTTAAATATTGTAAACTTACAAAACATCAAATGCAACTTTTAATATTATCTCCCTCTCATACATAAGAAACAATTAATTAATTTATCAAAACCAATAAAAATAGTTAGATTAGTTAATTTGTCATAAATTTTAATTTTATTCTAAGAATATCTATGATATTAAATGATTAAAGATATGATTATATTTCAAAAGATAATTTTTCAATAAATGAGTGTCTTGTTTTGTTGATAGTTCAATAAATACATTAACTTTTTTGGGGAAAAGAAAATAATCATTAGGTGTAAAAAGGAAATTTAACAATATAGTAATCTAAGGTTTCTTGTAATTAGGATCAAGAAACTGTTATCTTTTGTTTCTTATAAATATTGGACCAGAATGGTACTATATAATCTTTGTTTAAGAGATTCCTAAGGCATCCAGTTTCATGGTATGCTTAATATTGATTCCCTTTAGTGCAATGCTAAAGGAACACGTGTTTGTGCTTTTTACAGGAAGACACTTTCAACTCGGAAAGTAAATGCAACTAGTGGAGCAGCATCAGTACCAGATGATGTTTCCCATAGATCCAAAGGGGTTCAATTGTGCAACACTAAGGCATACCAATGCACTCCAACCTTCTTTGCAGATTCTTATTTTCTCAACAAATTCTCTTCTGAAGTCATTGCAGAAAGGGCTCAAGTACTTGCCACTGCAACAGTCATATGTGAAAAGCACACAATCTCAGTATTGCCAGTAACTCGTGTTACCATGTCTCAATGTTATGTCCTAGTATTCGAGAACTAGGAAAACTCCAGAAGAAAGAAGAGAATTGAGAGGAAAGATTTCTGTTATGGCTTGTGTTCTTTTCCATTTACAATGGCATCTATATATATAAGGCAAAATTACACAAGTTATTCTAATTCCTTTCTATACAGGGCAAGATTTTAACGGAAATGGATTCTGCACTATTCTTGTCTGCAACAAGAATCTCGTTGACCAATCACAAATTGCCAGCTCAGCGATGGTTTCTGTTAGAGGTTACGAAATCCTCTAAGTACTGAGGTATGCGCAACTGGTATGAACATTGGTCTGCTCTTTGCTAGTGTTGGTCTGCACCTTGTCTGCTGCTTCCTTGCTCTGTGGTTGCTTCATAACACTCAGCGTCGGCAATCCTTTAGTTTCTACATCATAGAATATGGCAGAGAGGTGTATTTGAAGGATTATTACCCTGCTAGATATTGTTGGGGCCTGTGTCCTTGTTTGGAGTTGTTGAAGTTGTAATGTTGAAACTTTTCTTCCTTGCAGCATTGGGCAGTTGCAAAGGTTTCATCTACACATTAGTGAGTTGTGTGTTTGTTCGGTTTGGTAATAACACAAGCAGATTTCAGGGTTTGAGGGCTGTGCATATGAACTTTATGATATGAAAAAATAGGTTATATATTGACCATGTAAAATAACTAACGAATTATCATATATTACCGTAAGTTTGTTAATTTTTAAAATAACTATTTTAAAAGTCATATCAAGATTGATTTTTAATTAATTAATAGTGTGAAGATTTTATACCGGCAGTGCCATTAATTGGCTTGTATGGATCACAGCTATGAGGTTATATTTATGAAGGCTAGATTCAAGTTGAGTGTTGATGGTGAATTCTTTGATGTAAATGTGAATTATTTAAATAAAAGACAAGCCCCCTCAGTTTTCTCTTAATCACTCATTAGCTTGTTTGTATCATTTTCCTTAGGTACCCAAGACTAGTAGTAACTCAAACAGAAAATTCATTACGAGTACTTGGTTTGATCATAAATTTCAGCTCAGGATCTGTATTTTATCTTCTTTTTTTCATAAAAAAATCGTCATCTAGTAGGAATTCTAGCTCGTTCTATTAAAGCTTCAATGTTTGCTTCATTCCTTGATTTCTCGTCTGCATGGAATGGAAGTATAATAGCAGGTTCAAGTCTAAAATACTAATCTTCCAAACTTGTATTAGGTTAAAGTCCAAAATACAAGTCTTCCAAAAGATAATGAAGCAAGCAAAGATGTAGTACAAGGAGAATCAAGTTAGCAAATACTCAAACATGCTTGTATTTTCAATTTTTTGAGTCAAATCAATCGATAATGCTAATTTCAAGAACTCATGTTTGTCTTAGTCTCTGGAGCTTTTTTCTTTCTGAAAATAACACCAATTTTAAAACTAAATTAATTCTTTACTTACAATTTCAACATAAAAGGACAAAATAATTAACTATAGCATTTAACAATATTTAATCATATATATATATATATATATATATATATATATATATATATATATATATAAACAAGGATTTATTCTATGGGATGATATTATGACTCCTTCATATTCATTTTCTCCAAATAATTCAATTAATTCAGATTTTATATTTATTCTATTTTCAATAGAATTAAATAAATCAATTATAATACACAATAATAGTATAAATTAAAATATTCAGATTTATATTTATTTTTTTAATTTTATATAATAGATTAAGAATCATGTAAATTGATATGATATATTTTTTGTTGATTAAAGTAAAAATTTGAAAAATATTTTATTACAGCTATATAATGAAATATAGTAATTATCGTGAAAAGTAAATTTTATGTGAATACAACTAATAGAGTTGTTTATGCTATTTTTTAAATTTTTACAAGTAAAATTTAAATCAATTCACATAGATTTATTTTACTATTATGAAATATATATGCACACAATTTTAATTGATTTTCTAATAAACAAATTTAAACCAACATTAATTTATTCTATATATTTACTAAATACTATATATTATAATTTAAAAAGTTTTAAATTTATCACAATTGTATATATAAAATATATTTAAATATTTATTGACATATATACTAATATGTACTTATTAAAATTTAAATTAAATAATTTTATTAAAATCTAAATAATATAAAAATTACTATTATAAATTATAAAATATGAATTTAACATCTGTGGCTAACTAAGCTAGTTATCTTACAAAGTCCGAATTATTTTTAACTTAGAAAACATATTTTAATAAACATATTTGAAGTGAGATGATATGTATAATCTTATATTATAAATTTTTGGAGTGAGTACTTTCTTCATTATCTCATTTAATTTTTTTAACATTTTTCTCTCTCTTTAATATGTGTATTTCTCACATTACCTTAGCAATTAGAAAAGAAAAAAAAAAGAAAGAAAGAAAACTCTTATTTGTAAAAAAAAAATTAATTATCTATTTTTCTTGGAGAAAATAGGTTATGCTCAGTGTAAAATAGTTTTTGATAATCATTTCATCACAAATCATCATATATAATAAAATGAGAACACACATCAGTCAAATATTTTATTTTTGTTACATATTTTTTTTACAACATTTGTGACATATTTGTTAAACGCTTGTTTTTATGTATATTCTTTTATTTATCTCTATCTCTAAATTCTGTAAAAGAAATCTTTACTCTAAATTAAATTTCAACGGTTCATTTTTTTTCTTTAAAAGAATGTCAATAATTTAAAAATAATTTTTGTTATCGTATTTTTTATTATTTAGACTCGAACTCCAAATATTATATATGAGATTCAAGTGTAATTTCACTCAAACATATAATATTAGTATTTAAATTATTTATTATAAATATAAAGTAGAATTTATATATCAAAAATAATGTTTTTATAGTTTTCATTATAATGAAACTTATATATTTTAAATATTTATTATTACAATTTTTATTAATATAAAATAAATATTTGTCGTATATAATTTTCATACTTTTTAAGCAAATTTTACATGCCAAAATACTATAATTAGATTCTTTTGACAGCAAATGCTATTGCTTTTAAAGTTCAACAATGACACGAAAAAGCCCAAATTTCCGTTGTGAAGAAAACGGAAAATGAAGGCATCATCCAAAGGCTTCAAACAAAACCCTAGGGTTCTACGCGCTTCTTTAAATTCTCAGAACACTAACGCCGCAGTCTTAATTGTTACACTAGAAACCTCGTCCCCTTCATTTCCGTCTTAGATTCATTCGGAATTCCAAGAATCAAATCTGAGGTTCAAACATGCGATTCTGTCTTTTACTTATTCTCGTCTCTGTTTTTGCGAGCATCAGTGATGAGCAATTCCAATGTTATCCTTGCACTTTGATTGCCAGTGAAGAAGCTAATGGGGAATGGTTACTCTGAGATGCTCTTTCTGCAATCTCTCTCTTTATTCTTTTTCTAAAAATTTCAGCTTTTTGACCTATTCACACCCGAAAATTTTGATTTTTTTTTTTTTTTTGCATTTTAGTTGGTTGGATTTATGGATCGGTGATGTTTATTTTAAACGGCGTTATCTATCCGAATCTTCCCAAAGGAATTGAAGATAACCATATATTGCTGAGATCCATTGATGTTCTTATTGGATTTATGTTTTTTTTTAATAAACCACGTTATTTCAATGTGATGTGAATCTATATGATTGAGCCTGATAAACATCCTTTGCCCCTACTATGACTGCATTTTTTTATTTGATATGGTTTGGTTTCTTCCACTGGTAGAGCTTCAGTTCGAGGTTTTAAATTGTGGTTGTTGCGATTTTGTTGTACAAACATTGACATTGTGGCCTAAATCAAGGTCGCACACCATTTTAAAAAAAAAAAAAAACTTGTTTTAAGCTTTGAATGGGTATTGAATATTGTTTGTATCAGCTATGGATTTTACCAGCTGCAGAGTTCTGTTGTGTATTTTGTATATTTATTCTATTTAGATTTGTGTTCCTATGTATTTAGTTTTTTTTAAGCCTATTAGTGCTTAAAGCATGTATCGTGGGAAATATATGGGATCTGTGATGGTGTTCAGAGACTGCGTTATCTATCTGTAGTTTCCTCTAAGGAACTGGAGATAATCGTAATTTACTGAGATCTTGCTTGGCTAGTAGTTTCCTCAATTCATTGTGCATATCTGGTTGGTATAACATCTGCTTAACAATCAAGCATTTCTTCAAGGTGCTTAATCTTATTAAATTATTAATCTAATATCTGTAACGATATTACATTCTTGAGTTTGAGTTTCTTCTGTAACAAAAAAAAAACAGATTTGAGTTTCTTGTGTTGGCTTGCAAAATGATGGTTTGAATAAAATTGTAATGCAAATGCTGATTTAATTTTATCGGCCAAACAATGAGAGAAAGTGGTATAAGAAATACCACTTACAGGTGCAGCATAACTGTAGTACCAAATCAGGTCCAGAACCACAAAAGTTATGAAATATTTAGGTGATAATATCTCATAAATAGAGGCAGTAACCGATGTGAGGTATGACCACCCTAGTGCAGAAGACATATAGTCCCAGTTTTACTGTCATCTGCACACCAATTGGCATTCCCTATCATTGTGGTTTCACTGACTAACACTCCATACCAGCAGGATTATAGCGAGATTAGCACACCCTCCAAACAGCAACCGTAATGGGACAAAAAGCACCATACTCTACAAGATGGAATCTGCTGTTCTTAACTAGCAAAGATTGCAAGCACTATGCCAAAAAAGAGTTCCAGCCATGCCACGAAAATGTACAGGATTTCACTCTTGCTCTACTCCATTGCTAGGACCGTATTTGAACAAGTTCCATCACTCTCCAAGTCTCCCCCGATCTGGTTGGCCATTATTGAAAACAATTTGATTTCTATGAATCCATATAGACCACAATACTGATAAATGTATACATAACTAACAATATTAATACTAATAATATATCATGACCGTATGAAAGCTTATGACAGTTTGTAGACCCCACGTTGGACATAGTACGTATGAATGTCTTGGAAGCCATCTCCTTGGAGGAAACATGAAATATAGCTACGTTGGTGGTGGAGAATTGATGATGTTTTGAATGTTTGCTGATTGTAGATTTGGGCTTGAATTGATGAGGAAGAATGTGATGGCAAAAATAAAATGCTTGGGTGAGGTTGCTTTGTGTCAAAACCCATCACAGAAACAACGAATCCACCAGATCCATTGTGTTCCACGTCAACCAATGCCATGCATCACCACCAAATCTAAGCCCGAGGCACCACCAAAAAAGCCGAACATGATGCACCAACACGAAACCATTGTTCAACATGATCTTTTAGGAGGAAGAAGGATGGTGTGGTTGCGGTTTAGGATTATTGGTAGTCGAAGAGAAGAAGACCTCAAAGAATCATGGTGGTTTGCAATAGAAAGAAGGGGAGAGAGAAGGAAGAAAAAAAAAAGGAGAAAGGTGGTGGTAAGGCGTGGAAGGTGTACCATAACACCATGGAATGAGATCAATCTAAAGGGTATTAATTTTGTTGCATCATACACACAAATTATTTTTTCCTTGTAGCTTGTTCCTAATTTTACATAGTATAAAAAGGACATAAGAGATATACCATTATTTTAAAGTTTACCACATGATAATGTACCCCCTCCCCCCTTTCAACCTAATAATAATGATAATAAAGATAATATTACCATAAAATTATCTTACCAAAATAATAATATCATCATATTATAAGGCCCATTAAAATATGATGGGATTCTTGAGGTGAAGTTTAAGTGTTCATTATAATTATTGTTCTTATTTTACTATATTGAATGATATCTAATTTAAGCGTTGGGATACCTTTGTAGGTACCCATCCCCTCGACACTTGGAGGAAGGCAATTCGGCACAACAAATGAGAATTACAATTGTACTATTGGACAAGTACATTTTGGCATCCATCATGGGCCAAGTGAAAATTTCCTACAACCTATACGTAATGGTAATGATAAAGAGCCAGGTGAACACGAAAGGTAGTGTTAACATAGGAGCATAGAGCATCACCAATGCACACTCTGTGCACAATAAGCACATGATCAACCACTCGAACGCAGTTGAAGAATTACAGGTCGAGTTGGAGGCCTTGAAAAAATGTCATGTGGAGGAATATAGACCTTTTGGCAACAACAAGCAACACTCCAAAACCAACGACAAGACCCAACTTGGAGACCAACCCATCATATGAAAGGAAACTAAGGTATCCCAGACCCACCTAACACCACTTGTATGCCCACGGCTAGTGAGGTACAAGGATAGTTAGCAAGGGGAGACACCATGCGCTTTGGTGGTTCGTACCTCAGTAATGAAAACCATGGTAACTAGAACCTAAAGGCATCCCATCGTCGATGGTATCACGGAAGCACCCCCTCCTTCTTGGAAGGGTCTCAAGATGGACAAATATGATGGTACCATGGATCCGAACGAGCACTTAGATGTCTATCTTACCCAAGTCAACCTATACACAAGTAATGACTATATTTTATGCTGAATCATCCCAACTTTGTTAAAGGGGCCGACATTGAGTTAGTTCACAAAACTTCCTTTGTACTCCATCGATTTGTTTGACACCTTGGCACCCTGGTTCGACACTCAATTTGCTACTAGTCGACCCCATCACTTGACTTTCATGGCACTAGTCAATATCAGGCAAGACAAGAAGGAGCCTCTCAGAACGTTCATGGAAGGTTCAACAAGGTCACCCTCTATTGGAGGATTGGACTCAGTGTTGCCTTACACCATTGGACCATAGCCTTACAACAAAGGCCTTTTCGTGAATAGCTTATATAAGAAGTCGACGTCATATATGGATGAGTTATGCCAAAGGGTGGCTAAGTATATGCAGATGGAAGAGTTGGCCAAGCTTCGACATCAGACGTGGGCTGAACAAGTTGGTGAGAGAAAAAATGCTAATAAAGAAGGGAAGAAAAGGAACCGAGACGGGTCCAAGGAAAGAGGTTCCCCACAACCAACGTATTCCAATACACAACCTTGAACACCAATCGCAAACAAGTTCTCAAAGAGGCGTTTAGCTCGAAAATCATGCGAGCACCTCAAAGGCATCCACTCCCCCAAAGGCTGATTAGCGGAAACATTATAACTTTCACGAGAACTACAACCTGACCATTAAAGAGTGCAAAACTTAAAAGATAAGATAAGATATAAAACTAATAATTATATGATGAGATAATAATAATAATAATAATAATAATAATAATAATAATAATAATAATAATAATAATAATAATAATAATATAAAGATAATATTACCATAATATTATCTTTCCAAAATAAGGTCAAAATATATTTTTCGTTCTCATAAATATAAAAATGTTTGGAATTCATTCCTGCAAATTTATTAGTACATTTTGTGTCCTCACAAAATGAAAATGTCTTTTTTTGGCTTGGAGCAAGGTTTAGACATCCAAACTTATATAAATTGCTTTTTTACATCGATTATATGCACAACAAAAACGTCACATTTTATATTGATTATATGCATGACCAATGTAAAAAAAGGTCACATTTACATAAGTTATATATATAACTGATGCCAAAAGTCATCATCATAGGTTCAGATATCTAGACCTACATGCAGGACAAAAGATGATACATTTTAATTGTATGAGAACAAAACATGTAATAAAAATTTTCCAGGAACAAATCCCGAATATTTACATATTTATGCAGACCAAAATACCCCCTACCCCCTTAGACACTCGGAGGAAGGCAACAATCACAAATGAGAACCCTAGGCTACACAATAAAGAAGAGTTACAATCATACCCTCAGATAAGTACAGTTAGAAATTACTTACCCTACACCCTAGTGATAGATACTAGGTAGGTTATATCAAAGATAACTGTCCATTTAACTAACCACGACCATCTAACTAATCAACAACTAATTACATGCGGTAATAATTACACAAAAGTTTATCACACCGAATGCTCTGCCAAGTTTTATTTTGAAATTTTGATCATAAGTTTTAACTCCAGTGCGACCTTTCTATACAAAAATTCAAACAAAATCAAATCTGAAGTCACACATAGGCCATGAATACTAAATGTATTAATGTATCCCAGGTAAAGGAGAAAGCAATGCTGGCAAAAGAGATGTCTGACTTTCAAAACGTAAAATGCTAAGCACAATTATATTGATGTATCAACGTTCAGAAATTCCTTCCGAGAAGCATTACAAGATTAAGTTAAAGAAGGATATACTTCATGCCACAAAATTTGGCAGTCAATATCACGTGATGATCAGATTATTTGAGAAAATGTAAGCAAACATACACATTTAGAAAGACAATTTCAGAACAGCACATAGAAATGTGCTCCAAATGCATGACAGAGGAACAAGAAACTAAGTTCAATCTTTAAAACAGAAACACGCTCAAAACTTCACTTCAGGCTTTGAAAGCTTCAGCTTATAGACAAATCATATTCATCAATGCAGCCATTTGAAAACCTATTTCCATTCCCATTAATTTACCAGAGGATAATGGCCAGGACAAGGTTAGGTACTATTGTCTGCAATTAACCAATAAGATTGAATCATGCCAAACAGAATCATTAATAATATATAATATAGTAAAGAAATATTTACTTAAATGATTTTATAGCAGAAACATTTTCTGCTGAAGGCAGAGAGCCAGGGAATACGATTGAAAGAATGCCTAAAAAGTATATACCAGCCAAACCTATGTAGCATTAAGTGCTTCAATATTGATGAAAGGTAGCAGATTACACAAACAAATCAAAGTGCCTGTTAATGAAACAGCTACAAGTTTCTTTTACCTCTAATTGGTTTCACAGTAGGCATGAAGGACATCAAGAAAGATAAGGGCAGAGAAAGGTTCTTGTCTTCTGAGAAACCTGATAAAAGGGAGGAGCTACAGAATAATTGCTAATTTACAAAATAATATCATTAAATAAAATAATTCCACATCTACACTTGAAAACCAACAATAAAATCATCCGTGACCGAGTATCAAGAGATATCACGCTGCTAATGTTAGCCAACCAATATTCAATATACAAACTGATTATGGTTATTTGTCATCATCAGACAATAAAATCTCTGTCAACAACATCATATAATAAATTAATAGTAACATAGATTTAGACATTTGGTCATGATTCAGAAACAAAAAAAAAGGGTAAGCCATGTATCCTTAATTCAGAGTTAGATCTGGATCTCAATTTGCTCAAAAATAGACAATGACATAAGTAAATAAAACAGTTCTTTATCAAACTACAACAAAGCAAAACCTGAATACAAGAAACACTGATTTACAATGCAAGCATCCAACTGTAGATCTACTCCTTAGCATCTATGATGGTTGTTTTATCTACAACAATGCTCACTTTCTTGTACTCAAAATCTACAGGCTGCATAGCATACTCCTCCGGCACCACCGGTCGTTTATTACCAAAGATGGTCCACAAATAAAGCACAATGAATGCTGTCAATGCTCCACATCCAGCACCAAATATCATTGCAGCAAGAACCCTCAAAAGGCAATCACTTCTGGATTTCACTGCTGGAGTTTCAGTCTTCTTAGCAAGGACCTTTGGATTCAGAGGCTCAGAATGCATCCAATGTGGAAAATGCCTCACAATAAAGCTCCATGAATAGAGAAAGCATGTTTGAGAAGTATTATTCTCTTTCACTGTGCTAAAGCCTGCAAACATCTCTTCAGTACCCCAAACATTTGATAAGTCCATTGAATGCCAAAGCAATGGATCAACTGGCCTTGATTGACCATATTGATTCAACCTAATTTCTAAGCGCTTTGAACTCGCCTCATAATCAATCCAAGCATGCAATTTCCCCTCACTTTTTAGACCCATAATGACAGATGAGGCATTGATTGTTTTAACAGGAACAGAACTACCAACATTAATGGACACAATACAACTACCAGAACCCCCATTCCTACCATAAGCACTAAACTGAACACCTACAACCTTAAATTCCCTTTCCTTCAATCCAAAAGAAAGCCCATATGAACTATTACCAAAAACCTCACCTTCAACACCACTTGGAACCATAACAAAAGCCAAGCCACTCTTCTCACTATCCAAGGACATTGAAAACCCAAAGTAAGTTGAAAATGAGACCAATTCCCTTGCTCCACTATGAACAAGCTTGACGGGCTTCTTGTAGATGACTCTCCCACCATTCCCAGAAAGAAGAACCTCAGAACCATTATTGACAACTTTTGCATTGCCATAAAGCCCCACACTTGACTTAAAATTTGGATCTTTCTCAAAATCCGTGAAGGAAAAGAAAGAGAGTGGATCAAAAGCTTGTGTTTTGAGGAACAAGATGAGGAAGGTGAAGGCTGTGAAGTGGGGGGAAGTGGAAAATGGAGCCATAATTGAAGTGGGCATGAGCTAAATCTTGAAGGGTGTGGCTCTAGAGTTGGTGGAGTGATCCCATTTGCATCAAAAGGGGGATTTTGCTGTTTCTAGGGTTTGAAAGGGAAGAAGACGGAGGAAGAAAGTAAAGAATATTGGGTAAGTTGGTGGAGTTGGAGGTTGTGAAAATTAAATACGGTTTAACTGATTCCCCTGCAACTGCATCTGCAGTGTTGCACTTCACTTTCACTTTCACTTTCTCTAAGTAGTAGTAGGGGTACCTCAACCAGGGAATATAATAAACTCTCTTTAAATTGGTAAGGGATAAAAGCAAAATATTAAATAATAATCTAGTACTTAATAAAGTATCAATTTTTACGTATCAAATATTATTTATTTAACCATTTCTATAAATAATTAAAAAAAATTGGATTATTTCATGCCAAAAACCAATGACTAATATGTTAAAGTATTAAAAGCTATTAAGAAACTAATAGTTTGAATGAAATTAATATAGTTTTTTAAGAAAAATGAGATTGAAAGTGAATAATTTCACTAAAAATGGTCTTCCCACAACAAAAACTGACACATAATTCATAATAATATCATGGTACTAGATAATATTCTTTCTTACCAAAATATATGCAATTGAGATCATGGTCACCTGCCAAAGTGCATAATTATCTAACAACTACATCAAGTTATATCGGAAATTTTTTTAAAATACATGTAAACAAATCTTGAGTAATTAGAAAATTATTTAGGTTTATTTTTAACACTTTGTGGCTTTTTCTCTTGCAATAGTGTTTCTCGTGGGAGACAAGCCTTTCTTGATTAGAGAGGAAAACCGTTGTAGTAAGGCAATTTGTTTTTCAATGAATCAATATATTACCATTTTTATTTTGGTGCTAAATATAATTTCTAAGAAAAGTTGAACGCTATGAAAGCTAAAATTTCTGAAGACCAAAAAGTGGTACAGTTTTATCGCATTGCAAATTTGCAATTGGGTTGAAAATCATCTTTTATCTTCCATTAATAACTATATTGGTCAGTTATTGGTACGTCAACTTTGATAAAAAAAAAAAAAACAAGCAAACAGATCTTTTATACCAAATAGTAATATTAATTTTCTTAATTAAAAAATTCATTAATTCTTTTGAAAAGGAAAAACGAAGAAGATCATAATGATACTACGTCTCAAGTCTTAAAAGAGTAACAATCGCATTTTACTTTCATTCAATTATATGATTTCCCTCCATTATAGTTAACTCATCTAATTGCATGCATTTTATGTTTTAGAGCAAGCTAACGCAGTAATAAATACACTCGAGGAATTGGGGGAATGGGTGTTTCAGGCCTCTACTTAAATTGCTTCACATGATATGAGAGGATACGTGTCACGTAGTATCAAAATACATGTTAAATTGTTGGCACTTCTCTTTCGTATTTAAAAACCTCAATGACGTAACAGTATTCTTCAGTTGTCCTGAAAATAACATTTGTGTTTTTATTTATTTATTTGAGGATAAATATCTAAATTCTTCCCTAAAAATATATTTGGCTGACATATCAGTTTCTCCAAGATGAAAAATTATTTTTTTTCCCTAATGCATAAAAAAGCCAACATATTAATTTTATCATTAGTTTGATAGTAAAATCTAACGTTCCTATTGACGCTAACATGACAAGTAAAAATTGAAATGTCATGAAAAAAATATTAATAATTAGATAACTTACTCGACATAACCAATTTGTCATTAAAATTAATACCAATGAATTAATTTATCATTTTTGGAATCTATTTCTTCCTTCTTTTCTCAATCCTTTTTTTCATTTCTCATTCTCCTTCTCTTATATCACCGTCGTGTGGAAAGATATTTCTGAAGATCCTTCTCTTTCCTTCTTATACAAATCTATGAATTTCATTTTCCAAATCAAATCTAAAAATTTCATGGTCCCATCATTCTATTTTTTTTTATTTTTTATGAACAAGGTATTCGAAAAAAGAATTCTGAGTGCATTGAAAGTTTGAAGCTTTTAAGCATCAAGATCTCCTCCATACATTTATGTTTTCGGTGGTTAATTATAATGTTATAGGACATGTGATGAATTTAAAACGTACTGTGCTCCTCCACCAAGAACCATTGTTGCACCACCACCTGTCCCTAATGGTTCTGCTCCATCTGCTGTTAAAACCCGCATATGGAACAAATCCAATACCGTCGAAGGATGCAAATATGGTGACGAGTGCCATTTTGCCCATGGCGGATGTCGGGTTTACTTCATTAAGTGTTCAACCAATTCCCACAATGGATTTTTCACCACCGTGAAAGGGGAATAAGAAGTAAAAAGAAAAATAAGAAGAGAAAGAGAGAGAAGGACAATTTTTTCCGACGGCTAAGGTGGTCCAAGAGAAAAGAAAAAGAGCATAGGAAAACAAGGAGAAACTAAATTCTAAAAATAATAAATTAATTCATCGAACATTTTAATGACACATTAATCCTGTAGAGTTAACTACTTAATTGACAATATCTTTCATAACATTTCAGTTTTCACTTATCAGATCATTAGAGATGTTAGATTTCACATACCAAGTTAATGATAAGATTAATATGTTGATATTTTTATTTATCCAGGCATAAAAAATAGTTGTTCATGTTTCAAATGCTAATATGTCAATGAAATATACTTTTAATGACGAATTTAATATTTATGTTTTATTTGATGATGTAAGGATTAAAACTTAAAGTATCTATCTATTTATATTTAGTAAAAAGAAATCTATCTATATATTTATCTAGATTTGATAAAAGAAATAGTAACATAACATTAATAAGTCATTGGTTTGAATGAAATTTGTTCGATTTCTTTAAATAAAGTTTCAGTCTTGTCTTATAAAAAAATATGATTGAAAAAAGAAAATTCACTAGCATCAATATCATGATAAAAAAATATTAAGGTTTAATTAAGTTTTTATACCTATAATATAGGTCGTTTTCATATCACTACCTAACATTCATTTTTTTAAATCAAGTACCTAAAAAAAATTTCAAATTCATTTTACTACCTGTTGTTAGTTGTTTTTCGTTAAGTGATGATGTGATAAACAAAGTGTCATGTTTTCATGCCTTGTCATAGACACCTCATTGACATGTCATCACCTTCAATGAAGTGGCACTGATGTGTCAGTGATTGGGCATGGTGAAATGACACTTTGTCTGTTACGTTGTCACTTAACGAAAAGCGACTAACCGCAGGTAGTAAAATGAAACTAATTTTTTTTCCAAGTAGTTATTTGACAAAAAATGAATTTTTAGATAGTAATATGAAAATGACATATTTTTCAGTTATGAAAAAATTATTTAATATATGATATGAAAAATTTATTTAAATCATATATAATTGGTGTTTTGCAGTCTATGATCAATGTACACATGTAATATGTTATGTCTTCTTTCACTATTCTCTGGACCCAAAATATATATTTCACTGCTTAATCATGTCGGGTTCATTTTCAGTTTTGCCCAAATATTAAATGTATGTATCTTAACACTTTAATTTCACCTTTAATACTATCTTATTAATCTAGTTCAGTTTATTAAACATGATAAATTGATAGGTGAATTATTGTAAATTTCAAATAATATTTTTTTATTCCTACCAATAAAAAATATTTTATTAATTTAATGTTTTTTAAAAATTATCTTAAAAAAATAAATAGGATAAAATTTCTTAAATCTATATAAAAGTAAATTACATATATATTAATCAAGTTATTTTAATTAATTTTTAGCTTTTTGACAAATTTATAAATATTTGATCAAATAAAAGTGTTTGAAAATATTTTTTTCTTATTGACTTATAAGATTTACTTTTAAATACAACTTAAATTCACGATTATCATTTTTATTTTTATTTTCAATAAAATAATAAAATTTATCATTTATCATTTTGTTTGGAATTAAATTATTTATTTGGATAAAACTAATCGTTATCATTTGTTAACTAAAAAAATATTTTTCAAATTGACTTAAATAAGTTTTTCTTACTTGAAAAAATAGGTCATTTTTAAATTATTACCTAAAAATATTTATTTTTTTGACAAATACCTACATGAAAAAAATTTATTTTTATTTTACTATGTATCGTTAATTCATTTTCGTTAAGTGATGACGTGACAGACAAAATGTCACATCATCATGTCAATCATCGACAAGACTTTCGTGATAAGGCATGATGACGTGACAATCCATCTGTCATATCATTACTTATTGAAAGACGACTAACGATAAATAGTAAAATGAAATTAAAAAAAATTAGGTATTTGGTTAGAAAAAAAATTAATATTAGGTAATAATCTAAAAACGGTCTATATTTCAAGTATGAAAAATTTAATTAAGTCAAAATATTAATACCATATTTAATGTTATTAATGTAATGTTTGTATAAATAAATTATTTCTTTTTATATAATGACACGATTTTTTGAATTAATTCTAATTAAATAATATAATTCATTGATAATGCATTAGATAAGAGTAAATAAGGAAAACAAAGTACTAACTAATATAATTTATACATTAAAAAAGATTCAAAATCGTATACATTAAAAAGTTAATATTTTTGTAAAAAAAAAAAAGTAATATTTTAATTACTTATACATGAATTCGAAGCATGGGGTTTTGAAAATGTAATAGATAAGTCAGTGATGTCAAAAAAAATAATGGAATCTAAATGTAACATGTACATCGAGTATCAATACTTGTCTTTTCCTCAAAGCGATCCCCCTGTTTCATGAATAATGAACCACTTTTTTTTGGAAAGGATAATTTTTTTTGTGTTGTATGGTTATGCAGAAAAAAGAAAAAAGTTGTGCCAGGGTGACAAGTGCCAAATACGAGAAAAAGTAGAGTAGGAATTCCCACATTATGCAAAAGGGGACCACATATAAACAAATTTAATTAAATGTTATATATATATATATATATATATATATATATTTAAAAAATAAAATTAAAAATAAATATATTTATACATTATCAAGCATGTTGCATGTATGAATATGTGAATCAATTGACATATATTGTCTTAGTTTAAGTCTAGCAAAAAGACAATATTTCTGTTAAATAAGTCTTAGTTTATATATATATATATATATATAACACTCTCCTAACCTCACATAAGTGATAAAATTAGAGTTAAATATAGAAAAAGTAATAATATTATTCTTTTTATTTCTGAAAAAATTATATATATAAACACTTCACTGAAATTAATCCACGAAGCACCATGGCGACCTTTGTTGGTTAGCATCCAGCGATGGAGAAAGCGACGGTGAGTGGTGGTGCCCACTTAGGCATTGGCAAACCCAGCTCATCAAATTCAAAAACAAATAACTTATACTATACGCGTGCTTTCTTTGTCTTGTTCCTAACACCCAACACATGCAACACAACAATCCTTTGCTTTCTCCTTTGCTTTGCTACAGCTATAGAATTTGGATCCTATAGAGTTCACCTGCAGTGTGAGCATATGAGAAATTATAGCCACAGAATATAGAATTAATTTTCCTGCTAGACTTCACATGTGTTGTTAGGTCCTTAAACCGTATTAAGGTTTTAAATTAAGTTATGAAATTATCTAGTTATATTTCTCTAATCGATCATAGATTCATAATTATACAAAGCGCAGCAAAGGATACAAACTCTACATCGATTTATAACTTTGCCATTGTTGTTGAAAGTGGTTTGAAATAGTTGAATTTTTATTTTTTGGTTTGATTGTTAAATCAAATTAAAATTAAGAAGTAATATATTTGAAATGAATAAAAAGTTGAAAATAAAATTAGATATTTAATATATGTTACTAATTATGATTGTTGAGTATATGAAAGATATTCTAAATGAAATTGTAATAAATGTAGTTCATATGCATATAATTCTTGATTTATTGGAAATCAAATATCTTATATTTACGTATAATCAGTATTATAAGTCTATATAAACATGAAAATTGTGTACTCTGATACATGATTTTTAATTTATTATTTTTTTTAATTTTTTCTTATTTTACATCGTATCAAAGTTAGGTTGAGGGAATAAGAAAAAATTGTCTCTCATCGGGGAGAAGTTCCTGCTTAGTCCTTTTGCTTGCATGTCTTTCTTTTATAATTCTTTTTCTAGTTTTTGGTGGACCATGTTTTCTGGTAATTTTTTTAGCGAGTGTTCTTATCCGATGAACCATATTTTGATATGCAAAATTTGTCACTGTGAGCACCATCGAACTCGTCTCCTAGTCTTAGGTTAAGCCTAGTTTTCTCTGACGCCATCAGAGTTGCCACGCACCGCCACCTTCTTTGACCATCTTTTTTAATCTTTTTTAGGTTTTGTCATATCTACTTCTCTCGGGTGCGATCTAGGTGCATCCATTACCACCATTGTTCTCATCTCCCTTTGCTGAGTTTGACCATGTAATCAACCACCATTGACATCATCAGAGATGCCGTTGTTTGACCCTTTTTGTTTTGTTCTTTTCACTTGCAGATTTCATTTATGATGTTCTTTTCTTCTCTATCCCCCTATTGGGTCTCCATAATTAGTTCTAAAGCTTCCAAATCTTTGTTTTAAGTTCCAACTCTTTTTTTCAAGCAATATTCCCTAACTTTACCAGGATCCTTGAGTTGCATGTGTTCAAAATATTGGTTTGAAACTTTCAAAAATTGATTTTAAGAAAGTCCAAACTTGTTTTTCTTGGGCTAATGAATATTGTGGCCCTCTCTTTCTAGTGATATTTTTTTATTTTACCAACATTCTTGAGTTGTCTTTTAAACTATTGTCTTTTTTAATAGAACTTAAGTTTTATTTTTCTTATTGGGAATAAAATTTTCTTGTAACAAGCTCAAAACATAGTAAGATTTAACTTAAGGGAAAGTGTTGAAAATGTGACAAATATTCTAAATGATATCGTAATATATGCAATTTGTAGGTATTTATTGTAATAAATGCTATAAGCCTATATAAATACGTATTTGCTGTGTACTCCAACATACGATTTTCACTCTATTATTTCTCTATTTTCCTCTTATTTTTCAAGGATGAATGTGGCTCAATGACATGCGATAATAATTCTTAAAATGTTATTATTCAAGATTTTTTTTGAAAAAACACTTCCGTTGAAGAAGGATTCCTGAAAGGTTCTCATTCAATACGAGAATTCATATTTATAATATAGAAGTGATTAGATTAAGAGGAAAAGAACAAAAAGGAAATAAAAACCTTTGATGTATAATAAAATATTTATTTGACACAATTTATAATGATGTGTTACAAAATGTAATTCATTATCGTGTTTTTGCATGAATTATCATTGCATTTTCTAGGGTGAAAAGACAATGATATTTGCCAATGTCTCATGTCATGCCCAATTGGCTTGGCTATTTAGGTCCGCTCATCTTGATTAAAGTTGTATTTGGTTTAGAGGAAAGAAATAAAATAAATAAAAATAAAAGAAAGATAATTTTAAAAAAAGAAATAGAATATAAATAAAATGATATGTTTTATTATTTGATTTAAAAGAAATAAGTGAGAAATTGTATAGAAATGATATTATAAAATTGTTTAATTGAAATAAAATAGGAAATTAAATACTTGAACCCACAAGCAGGTTACTTAATTACTTCTTTTAAAAATCATCAGCACCAAAATCCTTTCCGTCCGAAGCCTCTTATTTCTGTCGCGCGAACTGAGCAGAGCCTAAGTGTCACTTGAAACTATAATTTTATCTCTGTCTATTAATTTATACTACTAATAACTTCTCTAACTACCACTTATAACCACTGTAATAAATATTAATGTTATTTTTAATATTCCATCGGGATTGAAATATAACAAAAAAAAATATTTCTCTTTATTTAAAAAAATTAATTAACATCATTTAAACATAAAGATAGTATTGTTAAATAAGAAATAGTTGGTTGCATTTAATTGCATAATACAAAAAAGAAAAAAGTTGTTAGAAATAAAACTCAGAAAGATATTTTTAGAAGTAATATCATTAAATAATAAAGAGTTGGTTAAACTTTACTTGGAGGTATATTTTATTTTATTACACATGTATTTTTTTTCCTTATATTTTAATTTGGAGGTAGTAATAAATAAAATGAGGGTTTTACTGGCAAGTACCCTAACATATTGGTTAAAGAATTAAAAGAATAAAATATTTATTATAAAAATTATAAGAGAATGTCAAAAAGATTATAAACAATATAATTTTACACATTTCAATAAAAATATTTATCTTTTTAGTTCTCTAATCAATACCTAAAAAAGACACTAATTAATATTTATTAATCTTAAAATTCCAAGATCATGATTCATGACTTGTGTTTTGGACTTTGGAAAACCATGAAAAAAATATTATACACAATCTCAATAACTGACATTCACATCTCTTGAAAGGTTCACAAATCATAGTAAATAACAATAACATAACAATAATAAACCATATGAATTAGTGGCCTTGATTTAAATGATAGCAGTCCCATCATCCCATGTTTGGCAAAGTGAATTGATAAAGGTTCAAGAGTGGTCTTGATTTAAATGATAGCAGTCCCATCATCCCATGTTTGGCAAAGAGAATGATAAAGGTTCAAGGCAACAAAACACATTAAATAAGACGCTAGACAACAAAACTCTTGTTAATTTACTAGTAAAATTGTTTTTGACTAAATAGGGATAGAAGCAATTGTAACTTGAAATTACCAATGTACCAAAAAATAAAGTTAAAAAACTCAATTCCATAAATACACTGATCTCTCCCTCTCTTTCTTTGTCTTTTGGTGCAACGTATTTAATTTAAAATCTTGGAGAATGAAGCCCCTTCTTTGCTTTAATTTGTGTTTCTTGTTATCCACGCTTACTAGGTTCTATGGGCAGCGTAGGTAATTAAAATTGTGAAAATATGAGACTCAAGTGATAAATTAGAGAAGACTGATAGGCCACAGCCACACAACTGGATTTGCAAGAAGGTTGGTCTCAGTTGTCCCTTTTGCTTATGTTATTTCGCTTTCGTAGTGATATGATAGCATTGTGTTTCATCTTCCATAAGACAAATGTTTGCAACCAAGCAACAAGGTTTCCCCCAAAGGTCAAAGCTTGTCAATAATGTTAAGAGATATTGAAATTTGGACCACTATAAAGTAGTTGTGGTCTAGTGCAGGTCATTAAGCACTGGTTCCTGCGTGCCTCCTTCAAAAGCATTCCATAAAGACTAAATTATTACATGATAAAAATCTTCAACAGCACATTTCTCTTCCTTTCTTTTGGGTCACCACTCCGGTTGATCTTTGACCATATTAAATCCAACATGATAAAAAGTAACTCAAAAAGATGATGGCAACAATTATGAAAACCAACTTTTATATGTGGGCCTTCATCATCCTGAGGCTGAGGCTGGGTTTCCCTCATCGTGCAAATACAATACACGAATTTAATAAAAATGGATTTCAAGTGTAGGGTATCGATAATTGTCGAATTTAATAAAAATGGATTTCAAGTGTAGGGTATCAATAATTGTAAAGCTATGACGATGATTTTGAATTTACTAGTCTTGAAGATAAATCTAGCATTTTTTATAACTAAGAGTTATATGAGATTTTTTATTTGACATATAACTAATTTTTTATTAGAGTAAAATGTTACTTTCAGATACCATTTCATGCCCAATTCAAAAATTAAATCTAAAACTTTAATTAAAAGACTCAAGTATCAAATCACTTTTATAAAAAACTTTTGGTTTTATAAATCATTGATTATTCACATGACAGTATAACTTTAGGACAGAATAGAATTTCTTGACATGATATCAAAGGTTTCACTGATAACCAATTGGTCGGTGATTTGATTATTGGTTCCTCTTTTGTCCGTTACATTAAATTTCAATATGAAGTAGTGGAGGGAGGAGTGGAGACGTTTTGTCCACATTTGAATTTCATGAAATTCATAATTTTGCGATGAGGCTTACATTAGATATATATAAAACTATTCCTGATCAGTTCCTAAATGAGCAAAAATTCTATGTTATCTTCATCATTTCACTATGTGCAGATATAATAGTAATGTACGCATTTCTTATACTTAATTCGTGAAGAACGTTCACTAATCATTATACAAACTTTATTCTACAGCGCAATTTTCCAAGCACTTTCTGTATATAGCTTTAAAAAAATTTCAACCTACTATTCCCATTTCCCAGCTCTACTAATTCCAAATATACAGAAGAGACATAAAACATATTTTATCAGTATATAATTATAAGACTTTTTAAATTAATTTATTCTCTTAAAAAATAATTAATTTATTTAATCACTATTTCAATTATTTTTACTGTCATTTCAAAATTATTTTTTTATCTCTTGATTTATTTAATTATTTTTCATTAATGTTTAAAAATAAAATAATTAAGTAAAAATATATACGAAAAAAATAATTAATATATCTAAAAATTAAAAATAAATCTTACAAAAAAAAAGATAAACAAATTTATAAAAAAAAAAATCTTATAATTAGAGACAGATGAAGTACAAAGGAACAGAGAAAATGAAACACCCAAAGATTTTCTGAACAGTGTGCTTGAAAAGTTAATCCTCCAGAAAAATACTTTTTTCTTTTCTTTTAATTTCATGAACGTAAAGCCAATGGAGAAGAAAAATAGCATTGAGCGAAGAACAATGATTTGTTCAAAAAAGAAAAAAAGCACATGTGATTTTACAATTACGAGCCGATTCAATAGAGGAAAGTTGTAATATATTGGATTGTACCTGTTCATACAACAGTAACCCATTGTTCTTAACCCAGACTGGACTGTATATAATTTGACATTAATTTTGTTAAGTTTTTTTCACAAAAATACTTTTTTAGGAAACTAGCTTTTTAGTTATATTTTAATATATTATGAAATTGGTTTTTTTAATGTAAGAAATTATATTACGGAAAAGCTTAGCCAAAAGCACATGTGTAAAAAATTAGTTTTCACAACTTACAACCACTTAGGAAGCCTAAGCCAAAATATCCAAACTTAAAGGTAAACTTAGTAATAACTGTATTAATGAACTAATAAAATATTTAATAAATCACTTCATTTTTTTTGTTTTAGTAAAGATGATATTATGCTCGAGTGGAATAAGACTAATATGTGTTGTAATTTTTTTTAAGTATTTAACGTGATTGTGTATTCAAAATTTGAATTTGAAACAACTAGTTAAGTTAGGATAATTTCATACATGTTAATCTATGCACTTGGTGATAAAATTAAATATTTTGAATTAAATAAGTCCACTTTAATTTCTCCTCATGATATTTTTGTTTAACTAGCTTTTTTGGTAAATTTGTGGTGAGGATTGCTTTCAAACCATTTTCTAAACAATTTTTTAATACATAGTATATTATTGATTAAAATTGATTGATATATGATATTGGGTGAGAAGATAAAGACATTACTCACGTTAGTTTGTCTGAGCAATATTACCCATACTAATGTTTGCTCTAGTATGTTCTCATTTCCAATTACTACAAATGCATCTCAAAAGAAACATTTTTGTGTTGATAATTAAACAACAAGAAGACAGGTATAAAATAAACAATTCAGAATATTATTTGGAACCTTTCTTGCCTCACTAATTGAGAAATTATTTGCAGACTTTACAGCCATTTAAAATTAGTCTTTCGATTTTTAGACACCTACAGTGTATATATGCTCGGGTGACACCTTTCCACATCATTAATATGCTCCAATGGTCCATCATCAAATCAACAAGCCATGATCGCATAGGCGGCATAGTTGTTTATTAATTGTTCTTAATCCCAAAACTTGACTTTGGTATAGTTATTCTTTGTTGTCTCTTTGTGTTCACAGTTCAACACCCTTACTCTTTTGTTGTCCTATATTATAGTCTTACAATAATTTTCAAATTTTCCTCTTTTAAATTGATTTATCCAATTTTCCTAATTAATTTTTTTTGTCCGGTAGTCTTTTTTTTATGTTCATATAAAAAAGGAAAGGAGTATCCATGGATACCTGTTGCTCAAGGTCAAGGTTTATAAATATGAGTTTTCTTAATTATGGTGAAACCGAGAAAGATGGTTTTATTATTTTTGAATATCACGTGTTTTTGTAAGATTGCATGTGAAGAGATTTTAATGTTTTGCTATGTATACGAATATATTTTGTTGGTAGAAATTAATCTTATATATGAGCATAAGAAAGATAATTTTCCTTTAAATCAATTGTAGGAGAAGATTTGGAAATAGTTATGAATATCAGTAATGCATGTTTGGGTCTTCCATGTATTCAATTAATATAATAAGTAAGAAGAATTTATAGTTTGAGAATAAAAATTGCCAAATAGTTAAGTGACTTGCAGATTAATTAAATTTAATGATAGCATAGCAATGCCTGTGGTACAAACAGTAGTTACAAGTACAGAGCAAGCAATACCTGAGGTACAAACAACAGTTACGAGTACAGAGCAAACAAAGCCATACGAAGGTGAGGTGCGAATAGCAGGTGATAGTAAGAGAAGGGTCTTTAGGCCCAAGTACCTGAAAGATTACATTTGAAGCTGAAGACTCGTGAAGATGATGCTGCAGGATCGTGTCCAACGGTCTTGATATTTTCCATTACCTTGATATTCCAATTTTGCATAAAAAGACAAATTCGGTTATTGTAGAATGTCACTATAAATATCCTTATGTAAATAACAACATCATCAATAAGAATTTCACCTTCTTCTCAAACTTGGTTGTGGAGGTTTCCCTGGTCCTCGAATTCCAGGGATTTCATAAGCAGTGAGTGTATCAATTTGGTGCTCTCGTTGTAATGCCTGACTCCCCTCATACTCTTGCTTCCTTAGAGGATGCCATTCTTAAGTTGGCCGCGCGGCAATTGTCCATGGGTGAGACCCTACAAACGGTCACCTTCCAGCTCACCGAAATCCTCCATCGTCTTCCTTCTCCGGCTCCCACCACAGGTCCTACCGCGGCTACCCCTACTTCATCTTCCTTACCTGCACACCAGCACATAATTAAAATTGATGTTCCTCGATTTGATGGGAGTGACCCCTCTGGGTGGATCTTCAAGATCACCCAGTACTTCGAGTACCATTCCACCCCAGAGGCAGAGCGACTTACCATTGCTGCGTTCTACATGGACGGCCGTGCGTTGGCTTGGTTCCAGTGGATGAACGGCAATGGCCAATTCACGTCGTGGCCTGCCTTTCTTCAAGCCGTTCAGACCAGGTTCGCTCCTTCCCAGTACGAGGACCCCATCGGCGTCCTGTTCAAGTTGACTCAGAAGGGTACCGTGAACCAGTACCTCGCTGAATTCGAAGAACTGGCAAACCGCATCGTCGGACTTCCTCCACCCTTTTTGCTGAGCTGCTTCGTATCGGGGTTGTCGCTGGAAATCCGTCGCGAAGTCCAAGCCCACCAACCCCTGACACTTGTCCAGGCGGCGGGGCTGGCTCGCCTGCAGGAGGAAAAGTTCCTCGATGGCCGCCACCTCTCCCGCACTCGTCAACCCCCCACCATACATGCCCATCCTCAACCCCAACAGCCTCATCCTCAACCCAACCCCACCCACCTCGGCCCTCTTTCTCTCCATCAGAACCCTAATTCCCCTATGCCCATACGTTCGGTCCCTACCCCACCTATGTTACCCCCACCTCCGTGCCCTACCCCTTCCCCTGTGAAACGCCTCACCCCGGAGGAAATTGCCTCTCGCCGGGAGCAAGGGCTGTGTTTCACGTGCGACGAGAAATACCACAGAGGGCATCACTGCGCCTCTAGGGCATTTCTTCTGGTCGCTAAGGAAGACGACCCTCTTCCAGCCCTTATAAATCCCCCTGACCCGCAGCCCGACCCAGCCCCACCTGACCCGAGTGACCCGTACCCGGCCCAGATTAGTTTTAATTCTTTAGCTGGACAAGTGGCCCCCGAAATGCTGCGTTTCATGGGCTTCATCGGAGACCGTCAGGTCGTCTTGCTGGTGGACGATGGGAGTACCCACAACTTCATCCAGCTGCAGCTGGTTTCAGAGTTGGGTCTCTCCACACGTGACACGCGCCCCCTGCGTGTCATGGTTGGCAACGGACAACAATTTGAATGTGCGCGCGTCTGCGAAGATGTCTCGGTGGTTATTCAGAGCACTCATTTCACTGTTGACCTGCATATGTTGCCCATTGCCGGCGCAAACGTAGTTCTGGGGGTACAATGGTTGAAGTCCCTCGGGCCAGTCCTCACCGACTATAACACGCTATGTATGAAGTTCTTTCATGCTGACAATTTGGTCGAATTAAAAGGAGACACTGAGACCACTTTAAACTTCATTTCCTCCACCCAATTCCATCGTCTCCGACGACACCAACCAACTAGTCTTTACTTCCATGTTGCCATTTTACCAGAGCCCCCTTCCATCCAAGCCAGTCCTACTTCTCTTCCACAAATTCAGGCCCTCCTCGACCGTTACCACTCCCTATTTCAACCACCCAGTGCCTTGCCCCCGCAACGGGAGACCGACCATCATATCCATCTCCTTCCCCAAGCCACACCCGTAAATGTCCGCCCCTATCGTTACCCCCACTTCCAGAAGCAGGAGATTGAGCAA
Organism: Glycine soja; assembly: GCF_004193775.1. NCBI lineage: Eukaryota > Viridiplantae > Streptophyta > Magnoliopsida > Fabales > Fabaceae > Glycine > Glycine soja. The sequence continues at coordinate 46,405,293 of NC_041019.1, read as the reverse complement.
CAAGTTGAACTTATGCTACAGAAGGGACTGATACGTCCCAGCAATAGCCCCTTTTCATCTCCGGTCTTGCTTGTCAAGAAGCAAGATGGATCATGGAGATTTTGCGTGGACTATCGGGCGCTTAATGCTCTCACCATTAAAGACAGGTTCCCAATACCTACTGTAGACGAATTGTTAGATGAATTAGGGGGTGCTCATTATTTTTCCAAGCTCGATTTACTTCAGGGGTACCATCAAATTCGTATGTGCCCAGAAGACATTTCGAAAACCGCTTTCAGAACCCATCACGACCATTACGAATTTCGCGTAATGTCGTTTGGGCTATGCAATGCCCCCTCCTCATTTCAAGCTACGATGAACGCAATCTTTCGGCCATATCTCAGGCGCTTCATTATTGTCTTCTTTGATGACATATTGGTCTACAGCGCGTCTTTGACAGAGCATCTTAATCACCTTGAAATCACCTTCCAGGTATTACTCACTCATCAATTTGTACTCAAATTGTCAAAGTGCTTTTTTGCGTAGAACCGAGTAGAGTACCTGAGCCATATCGTGTCGTCGGAGGGAGTAAAGCCTGTCACCTCGAAGGTTGAGGCCATCATGCATTGGCCCAGTCCCCATTTGATTAAAGCAGTTAGAAGTTTTTTGGGGCTCGCCGGTTTCTATAGGCGTTTCATCAGAGGTTATGCTACCATAGCTGCCCCTCTAGTCCACATCACCACAAAAGCCCAATTTTTGTGGACAGATAAAGCCCAGGAAGCATTTGAGAAACTGAAACTTGCGGTTTCAACTGCCCCTGTGTTATCCTTGCCGGATTTTGAGCAACCCTTCACCGTCGAGACTGATGCCTCCGGTGTGGGGATGGGAGTCGTCTTATCTCAACAGGGCCACCCTTTGGCTTTCTTTAGCAAGCCTTTTCCCAAGAAACTCTTGAGCGCATCCACTTATGTGAGGGAATTATTTGTCGTCACGACAGCGGTTAAGAAGTGGAGGCAGTATTTATTGGGCCACCGCTTCACCATCGTCACGGACCATAGAAGCCTGAAGGAATTATTAACACAGCTTATACAGACCCCAGAGCAACATACGTATTTAGCAAGACTGATGGGATATGACTACCATATAATTCATTGTTTTGGAGCTTTGAATCAAGCTGCCAATGCTCTTTCGCGCTTGCCGGAGCATACTTCCTCACTGATGATGTTATCGGTACCCTGTCTCACTTTCATGGAGGAGCTTCGCCGGCAGTTGGAAGCTTCCCCTGAATATGTGAATCAGAGGCAAGCAATTAATGAATCTCCCACCACATTTCCAAGTTGCATATCGATTAGAGCTTATGAAATCCCTGGAATTCGAGGACCAGGGAAACCTCCACAACCAAGTTTGAGAAGAAGGTGAAATTCTTATTGATGGTGTTGTTATTTACATAAGGATATTTATAGTGATATTCTACAATAACCGAATTTGTCTTTTTATGCAAAATTGGAATATCAAGGTAATGGAAAATATCAAGACTGTTGGACACGATCCTGCAGCATCATCTTCACGAGTCTTCAGCTTCAAACGTAATCTTTCAGGTACTTGGGCCTAAAGACCCTTCTCTTACTATCACCTGCTATTCGCACCTCACCTTCGTATGACTTTGTTTGCTCTGTACTCGTAACTGCTGTTTGTACCTCAGGTATTGCTTGCTCTGTACTTGTAACTACTGTTTGTACCACAGGCATTGCTATGCTATCACTCGGGGGCCCTTGCAGAATCACCTTGTCCTCAAGGTGATAGTCTTGCTGAAGGGTGTCCCAATCTTCCCAAGTCGTGTCATCAGGAGTGAGTCCTTTCCATTGAACGAGCACTTGCCATGGGTCTGCTGGAGTGGGTCTTTTGTAATCCAGGATAGAAAATGGAGAGATGAGGGGTTGATCGTGCAAGAACTGGTCCGGCAACTGGACCGGAGTTTCAGACTCCGGTGGTCCCTGAAACAGCTTCAATACTGAGCAATGGAAAACAGGGTGAACACGCGCATTTTCCGGCAGCTCTAATCGATATGCAACTGGTCCCACACGCTCAAGCACCTTGAAGGGACCATAGAACCTCTTTGCTAATTTCCCGTGCACCCCAAGATGATCCTTTACTGATGATTGTCTGCGAGGCCGGAGTTTGAGTAAGACCCAATCTTCAGGCTGATACGACATTTCTCTTCTCTTCGTGTCCGCGAACTTCTTCATCTGAGCTTGGGCCTTCAAAAGCTTCTTGCGGATACATTGGAATGTCTCTTCCCTGTCTTTAAGCATCTCATCAACCGCATCCAATTTGGAAGTTCCTGTGATATAATCTGGGAAATTGAACGGTTTCTGTCCAAAAGTAATCTCATAAGGTGTGGATCCCGTTGCCGCGTTCCAAGAGGTATTATGGGACCACTCCACCCATAAGAGTAGCTTCCCCCACATGCGCGGTCTCCGATGAACAAAGGCGCGTAAACATTGCTCGATGATTCTGTTCATCACCTCAGTTTGCCCATCTGTCTGAGGGTGATAAGCATAACTCATTCGAAGCTGCGTCCCACTCAATTGAAATAGCTCACGCCAGAAATTGCTGAGGAACAGGGGGTCTCGGTCTGAGACTAAGCTTCACGGGATCCCATGAATTTTCCCCACCATCTCCATGAACAGGACAGCCACCATGTGAGCTGTGTGTGAAGCAGGTAAAGTACCCAGGTGTATGCCCTTAGAGAACCGATCAACGACCACTAAGATTACGGAATGGCCTTGAAAGGGTGGAAGGCCCATTATAAAATCTAGAGAAAGATCTTCCCACGGCCGTTGTGGCACCGGCAAAGGACAGAGCAGACCTGCACTTTTCTTGGTCTCGTACTTAGTGAGCTGACAATCAACACATTGTGCAACGAATTTAGTGACATCCATGCGAAGACCAGGCCAACTGAAGTTTTCTGACACTCGAGCTAAGGTCTTAGCCACTCCCATGTGTCCACCGGCGGGAATTGAGTAAAATTCAGTGAGTAGAGTGGGTATTAAGGGAAGTCCCCTGGGGAGCCATATGCGTTTCTGGTGCAGGATGAGGTTATTGACAATTTAACCTTAATAAAATGATAACAGTCTTAAAGAACTTCATACCTTAGATCCTTACCTGGGCGATGATGGTTTATATATGGCAGGAAGGTGCCTGAAAAATGACTCAACGCTTGAGTCTGTATCAACACTTAGTATCAATATCAGATCACAAGACATATCATCACCCCTTAATTTGACTGATATTTATCAATGATCTTAACAATTAACATAGCCCGATTCTCTGGAGATTAGAGAGGAACATGACATCAAGTGCATCTCAATTGTTTGGCAGAAGGAGAGGTGTGTGTAGGATAATTGCTCAAGAGGACTTCTTTTATAACACAAATTATTGCCCCACGGTACATATGATTTTCATATAACGTATACATAACTTATTTATTAAATATTGTATCACACTTAGAGCAAACAAATAAGAAACTGATGTTAAAGACATACAATGTAATATGTTACATATTTGCATTTTTAAATAACTTACACAATTTGTCCTTGATAAAGTAGTAGCAATTCAGGCTCATCAATTCTATGTAGTAAAACCATGCTTGCCTCCAGTAAGGATTAATATATAAAGCTGCTACAGTTACCAATAAAGCTGATGTGTATGACACGACAAAGCTCACATAGAAAACAAACATGTCTACCAAACTATCACTGTCTTCATCATTTGGTAAAATAACAGGTAGGGGATTGCAACTTTTTGGTAGTAGAGGTCCACAAAGGAACTGATTACCCTTGTAGCTGCTTTCTTCAAATGTCGAAAATCGCTCTTTACTTTTAGGTGTTGCACCAGATAAGTTATTGTGCACCACATTGAATACAGCAAGGGAGGTTAACTCACTCAGTTGAGGAAGAATTTGGCCACTCAACTTGTTAAATGAAAGATCCAAACTTTCTGTTTGAACCAAATTGGAGAATGTAGTCGGAATCCGCCCTGTCAAATCATTAAATTACAAGTTTAATGATTGAATTCTTGTCAAGTTTCCAAGCTCAAATGGGATATTCCCCTTTAGTTTATTGCAGGACAAGTCAATTCCAGCCATGTAAGCAAGGATTCTCCTCGTGTAAGTGTTGGCTCTATTCTTTTAAGTGAAATTTGCTTTCTCTTCCACATTTGGCAATATTGGTGTGTCAAAAGGCATGTAATAATATCCGTGATCTGCCAAAATCCAACCAGACAATATTTCCAAGAATAGCTCAGGGTACTTAATATCAAAAGTCATTTTACCCAAGCAATTGGGTATTGCACCAGAAAAATTATTATGAGAAAGGTCTAGTATGCTTCAATCTATCAATTGGCATAACTGCTTTGGTATATCCCCAGTTAAGTGATTGCCTTTCAAAAGGAGAATGTTCAGCTTTGTATGTTCCTGTATCAAATCTTCAAGGCCATCGATTATTTCGTTGAAGCTAAGGTCTAGTAGCATCACTGCAGAATAGCTTCCATTGATCATTCTTTTGGATAATCCTCTCAAATGGATAATGCTCCCCGAAGAATTTATAAAAGATGGAACAACACCAATCAAATTATTTTGGGAGAGATCTAGATAAAGTATATTTTCAAGTTCGGTCAATTCTAATGGAATAGATCCTTCAAAATGATTATTGGACATACGAAGCTCTTGCAAACCTGACATGTTTTTTATAAGGCTTGGAATCTTTCCCACCAAATGATTATCGCTTTTATCCAATGAAGTGATGCATGGACTAAAAATGCTGCTTGGGAGTCTACCAGTAAATCTATTATCATTCAGTAACAAGGATGAAACCTTACCTCTGGATTGGTACAGAACTCCAAATATGCCTTCAGGTATTTCTCCACACAATTGATTATTTGAGAGATCCAATGTATGTAATGAGCTCATGTTGCTTAGCTCATGTGGAATTTCTCTCGACAAATGATTATTTGAGAGATCCAATGTTTGCAGCAAGTTCATTTGGCCAAACTCGCCAAGAACTGAACCATGGATTGCATTTATAGACATATCTAAAATTTTCAAATTTGGAAAAATTGAATTAATATTGTTACTCAGGATTTGACCTGTTATTGCATTATCAGATACATCAATTCTTTTCAGCTTGAGTAGGGGACGGGATGGCAGCTGGATTAACCCAGTAAAGGAACAATTTTTCAGAACAAGGTTTGTCATTTTTGTGTTGTTTTCTAATAACCATTTTGGAAACTCTCCTCCTAGTTTACAACCAGTGAAATCCAAATAAGTCAAATTGTAATGGTAATGAAGAAAGATTGGAAGGGGGAGAGAATTGGTTTCAACCCTTGAAGATAAACTGAGCACTTGCAACTGAAATTTTGGAACCCATGTTTCCAAAGTAGAGTGAGTCATGTATGACTTTATTCCCATTGCCATATATGAACTTAAGGTTTGAATGATTGGAAAATGGAGCGAATGAAATAGGGACTTCAAACTGGTTTCTTTCAAAACCAAGATATTCAAGGGATGTAAGACTTGCAAGGTTAGATCCAATATTACCAGCAAAATTATTACCAGAAAATCCAACTTCCTGAGGGATGAGAAGTTAACAAAATATGGTTGAAGTGGCCCTTTGAATTGATTATTACTAATGTATAACTCCTCAAGCATCTTAAGCCCAGACCAATATGAGAAATTATATATTTGGATAGAAGTACTATATTTGTTAGAAAGCGATTTCATAATGAAAAATTATATATATAAATTCACTAAAATAGATTAAATATTGAATCAACTGCAGAGTGTATACCTTGAAGGACGACAAAACCGGTGATGTTATTACGACTGAAATCAATAATTTCCAAATGGTTTGACGCCAATCCTGCCAGGGATAAACAAAGGATTGATTGATTACACTATCATTGTTACAGATCGAATACAATAGTCTTTTTCACTCATCGAATAGAATTATATATAGCAATTAATTTCCTTGTTTAGTTAAATTATAGATATATAAAAATACAATGAAAGGGTTGGTAACTTGGTATGCTGAAACAAAAAAAATCCATGATTGCTAAAAGTACTAACCACTAATATTGAATGATCCTTCCAATAGGTTGCTGCTTAAATTAAGAGATTGGAGATGTTGAAGCCCTCTTAGAGAAGGAAAAGCCTTTTTACTGAAATTATTTCTACCAAGTCCAACGTACTGCAGATTGGTTGGCCATGTGAATTCTTCTTTCTCTGTTTAATACATCCGGTTATAAGTAGTTGTCAGATGATGGCATACGGGCGTAGTATATTCTTATACAGTCATGTTGAACAGAACATTTTGATAAGTTAATAAAAGATAAAATCCAACCTAAAAACCGTAAGATACTGTCGTTCAACATGTTGGCAGTCAAGTCAAGGTTCTCCAATGCCCTTAGTTCAGACCTACACATATATACACTGATAATAGTTATTTTAAGTTTTTAACTAATCAAGGAAATAATGTATAGGAAGTGCAAAGGGTGTCATTACTATGAAGTGGTCGTGAATTCAAGTAATAGTGTGCTAAATTTAAAGGGATGAAAGGTCACTCAAAGCAGTTGTCCCAGTGTGGCAGCTTCTCATGTCAAGGACCTCAAGATTTATCAACTTGGAGAATAAACCTAGAAGGAGCAATGTGTTAGTTCTGTCCCCTGGAGAAACCAATATTTCTCCAACAAAAACAAATACTGGTTATTTTGTGAAAGAATACAGGGTACTAATAAAACGTAAACAACCAGCTTTTACAAACTAATACAGTTTTTACAATTGTTCAAAACCACTAGTGATGCATGGATGTTACTCAGTTTGGAACTATATGTTACAATTAATGTCTTATGTGAAATACATGTGACTTATGTAGAGACTAATAAGTAAATAATTAATTATTAAGGGCTAAATTGTAATTGGGCTTAATAGGAGAAATTTCTAGAGCACTGCTACTTGATGGGAGAAGTAGTGGTTATAAAAGAGGCTTAATACCCACTAACGTGAAATAAGGTCCCACCAGAAAAAGGTTCTCTCTCACTCATAGCCATCACTAATGGAGAGAGGTAGAAAAGAAAGACCAAAGGAAGTGAAATCTTATTTCTCTCATTTTCCAAGAAAATCAAAGTACATCGAAGAGAAGTTCCTATGAAAAAAGATACAAGTGTTCCTATGGAGAAAGATACACATCATTGTTTATTGATTATTTGTGAGAATTATAGGTTTCAAGATCCTGTTGTTTCCTATAATTGATAGTCTAGGAAACCCCTTAAGAATTTTACATGTAATATCAGAGCATGTGTTATGAAATTTATGATTTTCCAAGAATGATTTAATTTCTCTCAATTATGCATGAACCCTAATTATGAAATTTAGGGATAATTTAATTTCTCCCAATTATGCATGAATCCTAATTATAAAATTTAGGGATTTTTGTCCGCTGCAAGTATGAAATCTTTTATTGAAAATGATATCAATTAAGTTGGCTTTCAAATCATAAGTATGAATGCGTAAAATTATAGCGGGTACTTTTAGTTGTTTATATTAAATTTGGAGAAAGATTTCAAATTTATATTTTGTGTAATGTGATTTGATTCTATGATAATGGTGGCTAGTATTGGTATTTTTTATATTTTTTATCATATAATGTGAGAAAGCCATATAACGTGAGAAAGCCATTAGTGTGATTCATGTTTTGAAAAGCGTTGTGCTCCGTACGTGTTAATTCCTTCTGTGAAAAGCTGCGCAAAGGTACGTTCTTGCGAGGAAGAATTGGAAATTTTGGAAATTGCTATTTGCAATCTTATGTTTGCTATTTCCAATTCCACTTATTTGTTTTTCTGAAAAATTATTGTTGAACGTGATTAAAGGATTGAAAGTTTATGTTCTATAATTAAATTAATGTGAATGTTTTGCAATTATTGGTAGCATTAAATATATGTATATGCTACATATTTTCTTGAACATGTTTGAATGCAAAAACACAAATAAATGAAAATATTATTTTATGGCCTGGAATGAAATTAATAGAATGACTATTAATTGTTAATAGCAATAAGTATGTACAGGCCATATATATTTGGTTGGAATTAAATATATGTTGAATTTGTTAGTCACCAAAGTGGCCAAATTTGTAAGGTTATTTAATTCCAAATTAATGATATTTCAATTATATTTGGTTGGAATTAAATGTATGTTGAATTTGTTAGTCATCAAAGTGGTCAAATTTGTAAGATTATTTAATTCCAAAATTAATGATTATTTTAATTACTCATAGAATAATATATGCTAAATTATATGGTTATTGGTTTATGGGTAATTGAAATTCATTGTTATAAGACATTTATGGATCGCCCAAAGGTTGATTAGTTGTTCTTATAATTAATGAATATAATTGTAGGCGATTTGTGTGTATCATTAGTTTTATTTATATGCCCAAAGGAAATAGATACTACTAATTGGTGCATATTTAATTGCCAAATAATGTTAAAATTTTATTAGCATCATTATGTTTGTATGTTGTGTTGGTGTATCATCCAAAGGAGAACATCAATATACATTGACCGTTATCTGAATGAATCATATGTATGACATGTATTTTATGTCTCAAAACACTTATGTGAATTTTATTGTGTAATACATGTTTTGAATTCATTGGATTCTTATGTATCATCTGTGCCAATTTTAATGGGCTTAACTTCTCTGACTGAAATGAGCAAGTCCAATTTCACCTCGGTGTTTTGGATCATGATCTTGCTATGTTGGAAGAGAAGTTTGTTACTATTATTAATGCTAGTAGCAATGAAGAGAAAGTTCATTACAAAACTTAGGAAAGATCTAATAGACTCAGCCTAATATTGATAAGAATGACTGTTGCAGACAGTATTAAGACAACTCTCCCTAAAATCAAAAGTGCTAAAAAGTTTATGGGATTAGTGGGAGAGTGCTCTCAAACAGCTGATAAGTTTGTTGCTGGGACATTAAAGAGTACATTGACCACCATGAAGTTTGATGGTTCACGTACTATGTATGAACATGTCATTGAGATGACAAACATTGCAGCAAGACTTAAGACCTTGGGAATATAATGGCTGTGAATGAGAACCTTCTTGCTTAGTTTATTCTAAACTCATTATCGTCTGAGTTTGGCCCGTTCTAAATGAACTATAATATCATGAAAGATAAATGGAATGTGCATGAATTGCATAGTATGTTAGTTCAGGAAGAAACGAGGCTTAAGAATCAAGGAAGTCACTCAGTCCATTATGAAAGCCACCAAGGGAATCAAGGAACTAGAAAGAAATTTATGAAGAAGCATGATAAAGGCAGAGGGTAATTAAAAATCAATACTCTTTGCAAATCCAGAGGAAGGTATCAAAGGGAAATAATTGTCAATTTTATAGGAAATCAGGACATTTCCAGAAGGATTACCTAAGGTGCAAGTCTTGGTTCAAAAAGAAAAGTGGGCTTAATGCTCATGTATGTTTTGAATCAAACTTAACTGAAGTTTCCCATAATACATGATGAATTAATTCAGGATGTATGACACATGTTTCTAACATTATGCAGAGATTCCTTACAATCCAAACCATAAGCCCAAATGAGAAGTTCATTTTCATGGGGAATAGAGTGAAACTCCAGTGTAAGTAGTTGAGACTTATTGCGTAAAACTTGACACTGGACATCATTTAGATTTACTGGAAACTCTTTATGTACCTAGTTTATCTAGGAATTTAGTTTCATTATCTAAACTTGATGTTACTGGATACTCTTTTAATTTGGTAATGAATGTTTCAATTTATTTAAGCATAATCATCTCATTGGTACTGGTATCCTTTGTGATGGTTTATATAAGTTGAAATTAGACAGTTTGTATGCTGAAACTGTTTTGACTCTGCATCATAATGCTGGCATTAAACGTAGTTTAGTGAATGAACGATCTGTTTTCTTGTGGCATAAACGTTTAGGTCACATTTCTAGAGAAAGGATGTAAAGATTAATAAAGAATGAACTTCTTCCTTATCTAGATTTTACGGATCTAAATATTTGTGTGGGTTGTATTAAGGGAAAACAAGCAAAACATACAAAGAAAGGAGCTACAAGAAGCACTCAGCTTCTTGAAATTGTGCATACTGATATTTGTGGACCTTTTGATGTTAGTTCTTTCGGAAATGAAAGATATTTTATCACCATTATTTATGATTATTCACGTTATGGTTATGTCTACTTACTGCTTGAGATTTCTCAGGCAATGAATGCCTTAGAAATTTACTAGAATGAAGTAAAAAGGCAATTAGACAGAAATGTGAAAATTATTAGATATGATAGAGGTGGTGAGTACTACGGAAGATATGATGAAACTGGGCAACACCCAGGTCCATTTGCTAAGCTTCTTTAGAAACGTGGCATTTGTACACAATACACAATGTCCGATACACCACAACAAAATGGTGTATTAGAAAGGCGTAATAGAACTTTAATGGATATGGTTAGGAGTATGTTAATCAATTTGACTTTACCCGTATCTTTGTGGATGTACTCCATGAAAGCTGCCATGTATTTGTTGAATAGGGTTCCTAGTAAGGAAGTTCCAAAGACACCTTTGAATTGTGGACAAATAGGACACCTAGTATAAGGCACCTGCATGTTTGGGGTTGCCAGGCAGAAATAAGGATTTATAATCCGCAAGAAAGAAAATTGGATGCAAGAACAACCAGTGGATATTTAATTGGTTATCCAGAAAAATCAAAGGGGTGTATGTTTTATTGTCCTAATCATAGTATGAGAATTGTCGAAACTGGAATTGCAAGGTTCATTGAAAATGGTGAAATTAGTGGGAGTACAGTTCCACGAGAAGTGGAAATTAAAGAAGTTAGAGTGCAAGTCCTTTTAGCTTGGGCCTCTAACAGTAAGGAAATTGCTCCTTTTAGTTGTTGTTACAAAATTAATGAAGAGGAGCAACACAATAATGAACCCATGATGCATAATGAACCTATTATGGAAGAACCACAAGAAGTAGCATTAAGGAGGTCTCAAAGAGAAAGGAGACCAGCTATTTCGAATGATTATGTGGTATACCTACATGAAACAGAAACAAACTTAAGGTTTAATGATAATGACCCAGTTTCGTTTTCACAAGCTATAAGTTGTGATAATTCTGATAAGTGGTTAAATGTCATGAAAGAAGAGATAAATTTCATGGAACATAATGGAGTTTGGGACCTTGTAGAATTACCAAAGGGTTGTAAGAGAGTTGGTTGTAAGTGGATCTTCAAGACTAAACGTGACTCTCATGGTAACCTTGAACGTTACAAGGCTAGACTTGTTGCTAAAGGATTTACTCAGAAAGACGACATTGATTATAAAGAGACGTTTTCACCGGTCTTATGAAAGGATTCTTTCAGGATTATCATGACATTAGTAGTCCATTATGACTTGGAGCTACATCAAATAGATGTGAAAACCGCCTTTCTTAATGGAGATTTAGAGGAGAATGTTTATATGGACCAACCAATGAGGTTCTCAGTTGAAGGAAAGGAACACATGGTGTGCAAACTAAAAAAATCAATATACAGTCTTAAAGCAAGCTTCCCACCAATGGTATTTGAGGTTTAATGATACCATTGTTTCCTTTAAATTTAAGGAAAATACTATTTATCGGTATATGTATCTGAAGGTTAGTGAGAGTAAAGTTATTTTCTAATTCTGTATATTGATGATATTTTGCTTGCAACTAACGATCTTGGTCTTCTTCATGAGACTGAGAAATTTCTCTCTAGAAACTTTGAAGTGAAATATATGGGTGAGGTAAGCTATGTGATAGGGATAAAATATTTTGTAATAGATCACAAGGATTGTTAAACTTATCTCAGAAAGCGTATATCAATAAAGTACTAGAGAGATTCAAGATAGAAAGATGTTTAACATCACCTATTCTAATTTAGAAATGAGACAAAGTTAGTCTCGCACAATGTCCTAGAAATGATATGGAACGAAAACAAATGAAAGTAACTTTGTATGCATAAGTTGTTGTTGCATCTGAAAGCTGAATTTGTAATATGTTTTGAGGCTACAATTCAGGCTAATTGGCTGCAGAACTTTATTTCAAGGCTTGGAATTGTTGACAGTATTGCTAGGCCGCTGAAAATGTATTGTGATAATTCCGCAACAGTATTTTGTTAGAACGACAAGTACTCTAAGGGTGCTAAGCATATGGAATTGAAGTACTTTGTCGTGAAGGAAGAAGTTCAGAAACAAAGAGTGCCAATAAAATAAATTAGCACAAACCTTATGATAGTTGACCCTTAAATAAGGGATTACCGCCCAAGACATTATAGAACATGTTGAAAGTATAGGCATTATTGTTATTGATGATCATTAAGTGTAATTTATCTTATGCATTTTAGTGACACTCTAAGCTCAATTATGGTATGTTTCTGATTACCTGTTCTCTATGTTTGCATGCATGTTTGTGTTAGAGTAATGTTAACAGGTTTTGTCTTGAATGAAGATATTATGTTGGACCTCCTAACTAATGGTCATATTAAGGAGAAGACTAATTTGTAGTACATGGAAGGGACTATGTCGATTAGATGATGTACAACCGCCATGACTCGAATTAGTTCCTATTCTTAATCATGAAATTATCATGTACTCAATGTATAGAACAATTTAGTCAATTTTAATGCGCATTATGTTAGTTAATCTATTTATTTATTTTGTCCATAATGTTTATTAATGTCACATGAGCCAAGTGGGAGAATGTTAGAATTAATGTCTCATGTGAAAGGCATGTGACTTATGTAGGGACTAATAAGTAAATAATTAACTATTAAGGGCTAAATTGCAATTGGGCTCAATAGGAGAAATTTCTAGAGCACTACTACTTGATGGGAGTAGTGGTTATAAAAGGGGTTTAATACCCACTAACGTAAAATAAGGTCCCCTTCCTAACCAGAAAAATGTTCTCTCTCACTCATAGTCATCACTAACGGAGAGAGGCAAAAAAGAAAGGCCAAAGAAAGTGAAATCTTATTTCTCTCATTTTCCAAGGAAATCAAAGTACACTAGAGAGAAGTTCCTACGGAGAAAGATACTAGTGTTCCTATGGAAAAAGGTACACATTATTGTTTATTGATTATTTGTGAGAATCATAGGTTTCAAGATCCTGTTGTTTCCTATAATTGATAGTCTAGGAAACCCCTTAAGAATTTTACACTATCACGATCCACTCTTGGACCATGATCGACACACAGACTGTAATTTCCTTAGTCTGGCTAGCCTAAGAGTATCTTACTCCATATCATAATTAAAAGATCAACCAAAAGAGGTTACTGACAATTTGACAGAGTTTCCACTAAAAACAAGACAAACTCCATATTGAATAACCTGTGAAAACATATCATATATCCATACAAATCTATGTATACATATATCCATATTCAACAGTTAGATATCAAGGCCACAAATTATAACATAAACCCTTGACATACTATCCAAAATATCAGCTAATAGTGATGTTAGTCATACATACTAATCATCAAAGTGTCTCAAAACATCATAATTACACCATAAACATATCTATAAGATAGAATCATTTACATCTCAAAATAAAGGAATTTTCTTTACATTTATTCCTACCCTTATCCCTATAGCTGCATTATACTAGAGTCACACAAAAAATACTCTCCATCAAACGCAATGGAGGCCTATAAAAAAGATAAACAAATTCCTAGATAAGTAAAGAAATCTTAGGAAGTTAGCTACCCAACTACCTATGTATCTGAGAGAAAAAAATGAAAGAAGGGGGAAAGTCACGAAGACTTAGTGAGAGTATAAAATACAAAACAAACACGAAGGAAAGCACAAACATAGCACAACTATTTACATCCAAAAATAAGTTAAATGACATTGAATAAAAGCGAAATAAATACAACTCACTTTTGGAAACTATTTTATACTCCCTTGAAAACTTTTAGAACTACATATAAACTTATATTCAAGAGTAATAACTTTGTAAAAACTTTCATTCTACTATGTGCACATAAACCACATTATCTCTTCATTGTGGCAAACGGTAATTATAGAACTACGACATTTAGCTCGTAGGATGCATTATCTCTTCTCTGTAGCGAACAACAATCAATCATAAACTCACAATAAATAAAAAAACTCAATATCCACTCTTAAATACCTTGTCGAAAATATCAAAGAATAAATTCCAATAAAACAAAAATAAATATTTTACTTCATTCTCAAGTACTCTTAGAATTTCAAAGATCACAATTTTTTTTTGGAGTTTACTTGCTTCTTCTAAAAGAATTTAAAAATGTTGTTAAGTAGATTAGTTGCTCACTCCAAAAATAACACAATCAATGGCATTGGGAGGATCAACCATCGTATTTTTCGCAGGATCTAAGCATTTAAAATAAAAAGAACAAGAGATTAGAAAAAATTATCAAATTTAACATACATAGGGTTTTGAGGAAACCACAATAATTCATAATACTTAGTTTTCTAACCTTTCTCACACAACCCATAGTTAAACTATGCTATAAGATACTAATCTAACTCAATGGGTTATAAATTTACATTAAAGAGATCAAATATAAATTTTAAGGAAGTGAGTGGTGTTCCCTTTTGCTCCAACCGCCTTCTCATGCTTGAGAGTGACACAAGGATGCAATAAACTTGATGAATTTGGGGAAAATGAAGGAAAATGAGTAGAAGGTTAAGAGATGAAAAATGGGAGAGAAGATAGGGTTTGAGAGATGGGGGTAAGTTCTTGAAAGAAGGAAATTAGAAAAAGGGGAAGAGGGGTCTCGGGTGTTTTAAAAAATAGAGTGGAGGGCGATTGTTTTATTAAAAAATGGTGTGTTTCATTCTCCCCCCCTTAAAGAAAATTCATCCTTGAATTTGATCTATGACAAACCTTGAGTCTCAAACAAGTGAAGGTACTTCTCATGCATAGCAATTTCTGGCTCCTACTTCAGCTGGTCCACTCAAAGCCACCTTCACAGACATAACATTCTTAGAACATAAATGCTTCACACGTTTGTCCACTATAGCCATTGGTTGTTCTGTATACCTAAGATTCTCATCAAGTTGCATTGATTGGAGTTGAATAATGTGAGAGGGATCATGAACATACTTTCAAAGCATCAACACATGAAAAACTAGGTGAACACTCGATAGATCTAGTGGAAGGGCTAAACAATAAGCCACTTGCCCCACCCTCTCTAAAATCTCAAAAGGACCAATAAACCTGGGGCTAAACTTACCTTGGCTCTATTTCAACTATGATGAGAAGTTCACCAGGGGCCATTGATGTGCCTCTCGATTCTTTCTTCTCATTGCAAATGAAGAGCAGGAAGATGAAATCACGAACCCTAAATAGCACTTCCATCCCCAAGCTCAGATGACTCGCCCCAAACCGACCCGCCCCAAGCCCAAATTAGCTTTTACGCTCTATCGGGTCAGTCTGCCCCGGAAACTTTGCATCTGGTGGGTCGGATATTGAATCAGAATGTGGTCATTCTGATTGATGGCAATAACACACATAATTTTGTGCAAGAATGCCTGGTCAAGCACTTGGGCCTCATCTCTCAGCCCACACAGGCCCTGAGAGTGCTAATCGAAAATGGTAATGAAGTTGAATGTCACCAGCTATGTCCGAGTGTTACGTTTCATGTGCAGGGACGCGTGTTCACGATGGACCTCCATGTTCTTCCGCTATGTGTTGTCGATATAGTCCTGGGAGGCCAATGGCTCAAATCACTTGGTCCAATGTTAGTTTGTTTCTTAGCTGTAAATTGATGTTAGCAGTTGTGAGGTTTGAATTAATAGAGTTGTGAGGGTGCGAGAGGGAGAGGAAAGAGGAGGCAAAAAATCATTGTCGTCGGATATGGCCTTCGGTTATGGGTGTTCATAGTTTGGTTATTTAACTAACCATAATCATAACTAATAAATTATAAGTGGTTATAATAACTATGACCATAATTAATTATACAAAACTAGTTATAATTTGGTATAATTGGTTATTTTTTTAAAAAATTAGTTATATAATCATTTGTGAATATAACTAGTTATATAACAAATTATATCTAAAACTAATTATATAACCAATTATAGATGAATAAAAAAATTATTTGGAATAAATATTTTTATAAAACTAATTATAGTTTAATAACTATAACTATTTTTAAAATACAAATAAGTTATTTGAAATAACTATTTCTATAAAATTGGTTATGGTCTTATAACTATTTTTATAAAACTTGTTATTATATAACTAGTTGTTAGTTATGGTTAATTTTTTAAAACTAGTTTTTTTAGACCCTATACCTTCGAGGAAGAGGTGTGTGGTGGTCTACGACAATGTCTGGTGGTCTATGGAAGGGGTTGTTGGTGCTGCTTCAACAAGGAAGCTAGGTTTGTAGGCGTACATCAAGAAATGAGAAAGAAAAAGAGAAAAAAGAAAAAAAAATAACCATTGATTTGAATTTATATAAATATAATGGTACTCAATGGTCAGAGACATGTCAAGGCCTCCCACCTTAGCTAGATGCTAGTTTGACATTTTAAAGCATTTTCAGTTGTGGAACTCAAATTCACTTCTTAGACTCACTTTTTGTGGGTGTCATATTCCACTTCACATTTTAAGAACTTTTACCAATTCTTCAATGGTGAACAAAGTTCTTAACTTTCCTAACTAAATTTTAATTTTATTAAAAAAACTCTTCATTTTATAATGGTAAAAACAATCTCATTTGTTTTATTTATTTATTCTCCTAAACTATTTGTCTCTCACCCCCACCACATGTCCTTTTCTCTTTTTTCTCCAAACACACCCACACTCAATTATGCCCCACTTATAATTGCCTTTTATTCTACATTTTGTAGTAGTTTAGGGGCAATTATGTAATACCTTTTAGGATTTTGGGCTTTTTTTATGTCCATTTTAGTTGAGTTTTCAATAAAAACTTTGTTTAGTTACGATTTTTAGTTTATACCTTTTCACTCTTGATCTTTGATTATTTTAGTACAAATTTTATTAAAGTCTATAGCTTTGGAGGTCTTGTGGAGACAAAAGAAGCTTGTTGGAAGTCTTGAGAACTTTGCACACCCTGTGCAAGGAACCGCACACCCAATGTAAGTTTGAATGTGCTGAAATGTGAAATGTAAGAATCACACACCCTGTGCAAAAATCGCACCCTGTGCATTTGACCCCATCGAGAATTTTCTTTTTCTTTTTATTTTTATTTTGTTTTGTTTTAAACTTTATCTACTTTATAACTTTAATGAGGGTAAGTCTTATCTTGTTTAAAGAGAGAAATAAAGTTTTACGTTTAGAGAGAAAAAGACCTAGAGACGTGATTGACGGCTTTGGATGTGAAGGGTTTCGTTGTCCATTTTTTCTCCATCAAGCGCTTCTTCCTCCATGGCTTGTAGCTAATTATTCTCTTTCGCTGGGGTTTAATGTAATTGATCATACTTTCATGCAATTTATACATCGTTTATATTTTAATTAAAGATTGTTATTGTTCTTTTTCTATGTTTAATGCTTGCGTTTTGCCTGATCAATTGATTGTACGATTTTAATTATTCAATTGTAATTGGAACATTATGTTGGATTGCAAATTGAAGAAGACAACCAATTGTTTTTATGGCTAGGGATAGGGTAAAGATGATTGGTCATCACTCAAACCCTTTTTCTTAATACAAGTACCTTGGTTGCACTAATTCAAGGAATTGATAGTGGAATCAAGGGATTTAAGTTCTTTTGCTTAAGGGATTAAGGCTTGAATAATTTTGTGGGTTGTTGATAACCAAATCTTGATTGAATAGGAATATGTAATGATTTCATGTCAAGGAGTCCAATGAAGTTAAACCCCGATGATTTCTCTCATTGGCATTACTCCAATTTTCTACGTATACCAAATTCCGAAAAAAAATCCTCAATCAATTTTCTCTTACCTTTCCCTTTTATTTTTATACAATTGTATTTAATTTTGGTTAGTTAGCTTCTTAATTCTTGCAGTCTATAATTTTAGTATTAATTACACAGTTATCGTACAAGCACTTGTGAATATAATACTTTACTTATCATTGTGTTACTTGTGCAATTTGGTACTCTTTACCAAAATCGTAACAAGTTTCTAGCGTCGTTGTCGAGGACTTGTGTCTCAATGATTGGCAAATTTTTGGTATCTTTTGTGGACTTCAAACATTCTTTTATTCTTTTGCTTTTTAATTTTTATCTTCATTTTTCTCACCCAAGGCTACATGTCTTTCTAGTTGTTCTAGTTGTTTGTGCCAAATACCATTGGTACAAGGAGAATAACCAAACTTGAATATCTTTGTTTTATAACTGTCATACCCTAAATTCGTTCGGAGACTGTCATTTGCTAAGGTTTTTATTCTTGCTAGCCAAATTAAGCTGCTTGACACCAGTTTCCGCGCAATACGAAAGGTTTTTTGATGTTTCAGAAAAGAACACGAAAATACCCAAAAGGGGGGGGGGGCAAAATGGTCATTTGGAGACTTTTTCAGGCCCCTGGCTCGCCCAGGCTAGCCTCTGGCTTGCCTGGGCCACCAGAAAGCTTAGGGCTGAAGTAACCAGCTTGCTCGGGTGAGTTGTTATGCAACCTCCATCCCTAATTTCCTATAAATAGGCGTGAGGGGCTGAAGGAAGGGGTTCAACTTCATATATTGAGAGCATTTTAGTGAAATTAGTGAGAAGAAGGAGAAAGAAGAAGAAAAAACAAGGCTGAGGCGCTTCTGAATCGCTTCCGTGATCGTTTCCTACATCGTTCTTTGTTCTTCATCCAATTAGTGCTTGTCTTTAAGGATTTAAACATGATTCATGGACCCTTAGGGGTCCGCTCTATTGTTTTGTGCATCTTTATCTCGTTCTTTGATCATCGGTAATCGCTTTTCTTTTGTAAAATAAGTTTTAACCGATCATTAGCGCTGCAAGTTATCTTTAAAAAAGGATTGAAGATTAATAAGCAAAAACAAAATAAAACTAACTCATAAACTTTCTTCATTTCATCAAAAAATCAAGAGATCGTTTAAAGGTCCAATGCCTTAACGATTCTCTCATCTCATCAAAAATCAAGAGATCGTTTCAAGGTCCAATGCCTTAAACGACTCTCTCCGCTTTTAAAGCTTAAAACATCGTTTCAAGGTCCAACACCTTAAACCAATTTTGTTCGCAATTAAAATAAATCTTTCAAAAAAACATAAAATCAACGTAACACACAAACTTTCAGACTTAAAGAACTACATAGGTCTGATTTCCTCATCGCACCTGAGGATACGTAGGAGCGAGGGCAACACCCTTGTCGACCCCAAAAAAAAACATAAAAGGGAAAATATATAAAAAAATGTAAAAAGGGAAAGTACATAGTTTTGAAGTCATGTTTTGCACACTCGATTAAGGACTGCTGTCCTTTGTGACGGGCATGTGGGGTGCTAATACCTTCCTCGTGCGTAAACAGCTCCCGAACTCTCATTTTCAGAATATGTAGACCTTCGCCTTTTTGGTTTTTCTAGTGTTTTCCTCAAATAAACATTGGTGGCAATTCAGCTCGTTTTCTCCCTCGAAGACAAACGCTTCAACCTATCTATTTCAGCCTTTTTGCACCCCCGCCAAAGGGTAGGTTGCGACAATAACTGAAATTGAGAAGAATGTTTGGAGACTCAATGATCTAACCAAAAAAGCAAAACAATAAGCACAACAGTTGGAACTGAAGGAAGGCTCAATTACCTCACAAGAAGAGAACCCTTTCAACTCTTCTTCAGAACATTGCTATGCCATCATAGAGGAGGAAGACATGGTTGAAGTAGTACCTGCTAGGATAACTCTAGCAAATCGTATCACTTATGATGGTTTGCGAGTCTTTTCTAGCATTGCCAAATCAAGGACCAACAACTGCACCGTGGAAGCCAAGCCAACTTTGATCACTCTTCTTGGTCAACATGCATTTGCCGACTTGGCCCATGAAGATCCATACAACCACTTTGCCATTTTCTATGATTTATGGGGTACAATTAACAGAGATGGCCCAGAATGAAGAGGAAAACCTTTGTCTAATAGTTTTTCACTTTTCTCTCATGGGAGATGCCTTGAAATGGCTCAATACTCGTCCATCTCAAAGCTTCACTATACTTGGGGAAATGTTGAAAGCAAGTTATTAGCCCATTTCTTCCCAAAGTCAAAAAGAAGCAAAGCCAACACGATATACTAAGTTTTCACCAGAGGAACGACGATGAACCATTATGTGAGGCTTAAGAGAGGTAAAAGCTTTCTTGATGAATTGTCCCAATCACGTTATTGATGAGATTGATCAATTATACATCTTCATTGGGGGTGTAAAGGGGAAAACAAAGGTGATGTTTGATGCTGCAACTGGTGGAAGAATAATCAAGAACAAGACACTAGAAGAGGCAATAAAGCTTATTGAAAATATGGCATCCAATGACTTTAAAGCTCAACATGATAGAGCTCCAACCTCCTGCAGAGGAGTAATGGAGTTAAATTCTCAAGATGCTATTATGGCTCAAGTAAAGGCACTTAAGGTGCAAATGCCGAATCTTCCTCAACATCTGATCAAAGTTTTTTCTTAGTTACACCATCACATGTTGATTTGTTCTATATGTGGGGAAGAGAAACACAATATGTGTTAAGTCTGGGTAGTCCAATATTACAACTAGACGATCTATGCATCCTTACCCCATGATTTTGATGATTACAAATGCATAAATTATTGATAGACTAATAAGCTATTCTTAAGTGAACAAAACTTACTACATATGAGCACACATGGTATTATTTTCTTATCCTATAAACTCCTATTAAGTGTGCGTCCAATCACAAGTGGAAATTATTTTATTAAAGACAATACCTTTATTTGTAAAAAGGCTTGTGAAAATTTTTTAAATCACAATTTAACTTCCCTTCTTATGATATTTACAAAGAATAACAATCTTTGGTAATAAAAAGTTGCACATGAATAACCACTAAATTAGAGCTATTATTTATTTTATATATTATATCTATAGTAGAAAATGTATATATTTATTAACATTGGTTGATGCAATTTAATTAGTGACCCACTTATTCAATCGTCACTAACCCATTGATCCAATGTCCTAACTAATTCAACAATCAATCTGGTTCTAATAACATTCACTTTGTTATAAAATAAGCTAAAAATTATAGATATATTTTTTTTATTATAAACAACACAAAGACAAAAGATAAAAGAAAAATTGACAAAAGTGTTAAGAAAAAAATATTTATATGACCAACCATGTTTAGTTTAGTATAGATTTGTTCGTCAATGTGTTCGGGATAGACATGATAACAAGGCCAATCAAAAGCGAGTTTGACTTTCTCTGTCCTTGCTTTTTTCTAAAGGTAGGACAAGTTTAAGATTAGATTTATAAAAGATGGGAATAATATAAACCCACGAAACTCAAATAGAACTTGCTTCACATTTTTTTAAAAACATATGTTACTTATATATATATATATATATATATATATATATATATATATATATATATATATATATATATATATATTAAAATAAATTATCTATTAAATTATTAGTTTTATTGTAATTAAAATATGTAAAAAATTAATAAATGATAAAGATCTTAAAAATAAAAATAGAATTAAATTATATTTTTAGTGGAATGTCATAAGTTGAATTATTTAACTATTCAAATATTTAATTTATATTTTTAATATGTCTAAAAGATAAAACATAAAAACAAAATCCTAACTCTAATATACATACAGATTAATTATTCATTTAATTCTTGTAATTACTAAATCTTTTAATCTCTATAGTTAAAAATTACTTTCTTTTAATACTTAATCCTTACACATACTATTATAATTTCATTTAATCTTTATCCTAAAAATTAAAAGGATTGAAGTGATATGTATAAAAACTTAAAAATATACCACCAATTGTGTGAATTAATTGGTGAGATTGTCAAATCTATCTTTGATCCGGTTACAAGTCAAGGAAAATTGAAATTTGAATTTAGTCAAAACAATTTTTCTTGGTCAAAAATCAAAATGATAGATCTGAGTAAGAAAACTTGATAATCCCACCCAGTTAATCCCCCAAAGTTCAAAATACACAAGGAGGCCTCAAAATGTAAAACATTTGGGAGTTGCTAGGTACCCAACAATTATGTAAATGGGTAAAATTGCCCTTATTTAAACAATGTGAATACTTTCATACGAAAGAAGGTTCTTCCGTTGTTGTTATTTTCAACTGCGGAAGAACCTTCTTCAGTGCCATCTCGCAGAAGAACTTCTTTTGCAAGAAGCCATAGAAGAAGGTTCTTCTGCCGTTGAAAATAACAACAGCGGAAGAACCTTCTTCCGTGGTTCTTCCGTGGATTCGCACGGAACAAGATTCTTCTGCGAGATCGCACGGAAGAAGGTTCTTCCGCTGTTGTTATTTTCAACTGCGGAAGAACCTTCTTCCATGAGTTAATTTGTTTTTTTGGTTTTAAATTTTTGGATTATTTTGTATTTGCCTATGTTGTTTTGTATTTTGTATTTTACTATTACAAAATTTAATGCATATTTAATTCGGATTATTATTACAAAATAAAAATATTTATTTAATATATATTAAATTTTGTAATAGTAAAAAAAATTTGTGATAGTAAATATTTTTTATTTTTTAAAAAATATATGAATTAAATATTTTTTATTTAATTTGTGTTACTATTACAAAATTTAATATATATTTAATTTGGATTACTATTACAAAATTTATTGCATTAAATATTTTTGTAATAGTAACCCGAATTAATGCATTAAATATTTTTTATTTAATTCGGGTTACTATTACAAAATTTAATGCATTAAATATTTTTGTAATAATAACCCGAATTAAATATGCATTAAATATTTTTTTATTTAATTTGGGTTACTATTACAAAATTTAGTGCATATTTAATTCGAGTTATTATTATAAAATAAAAAATATTTATTTAATATATATTAAATTTTGTAATAGTAAAAAATATTTGTGATAATAAATATTTTTTATTTTTTATTTGTGATAGTAAATATTATTTAAATTTACATGAGTATTAAATATGCATTAGAAATTGTAGTGATATGTATAGTAACATTATTTATTTGATAACCTAATTGGCTTATTATCCCAGTTGGTTAGAGCGTTGTGCTAATAACCTATATATTTTTTAAAAATAAAAAATATTTACTATCACAAATTCTTTATTATTACAAAATTTAATATATATTAAATAAATATTTTTTATTTTATAATAGTAACCTGAATTAAATATACATTAAATTTTGTAATAGTAACCCAAATTAAATAAAAAATATTTAATGTATATTTAATTCTGATTACTATTACAAAAATATTTAATGCATTAAATTTTGTAATAGTAATCCAAATTAAGTATACATTAAATTTTGTAATAGTAATCCAGATTAAATAAAAAATATTTAATCCGTATATTTTTTTTAAAATAAAAAATATGTACTATCACAAATTTTTTTATTATTACAAAATTTAATATATATTAAATAAATATTTTTTATTTTGTAATAATAACCCGAATTAAATATGCATTAAATTTTGTAATAGTAAAATACAAAATAACATAGACAAATACAAAATAATCCAAAAATTTAAAAACAAAAAAAATAAATTAACTCATAGAAGAATGTTCTTCCGCAGTTGAAAATAACAACAACGGAAGAACCTTCTTCCATGTGATCTCGCGGAAGCGGAAGAACTTCTTCCACAGGAATCCACGGAAGAAGGTTCTTCCGCTGTTGTTATTTTCAATTGTGGAAGAACCTTCTTTCATGGCTTCCTGCGGAAGAAGTTCTTACGCGAGATGACACGGAAGAAAGTTATTCCGCTGTTGTAAATTTACAACTACGGAAGAACCTTCTTCCGTGGCTTTCTGCGGAAGAAGTTCTTCGGTGAGATGACACGGAAAAAGGTTCTTCCATAGTTGTAACATTAAATGCGGAAAAAGATTCTTCCGCAGAAACATTAAGGGGTATTTTGGAAAATATAAAAAATTGTTGGGTGCACCAGCAATCTTGCTGGTGCCCCTAGCAATTCCCAAAACATTTTGATTTTATTTAGGGTTAGCAGCAGAATAATTCTTTTATTTATTTATTTATTTATTACTAACCTCACCAAGTCCAAGGTTTCGAGTGTGGGAGAACGATGTGCTCATTACCGCCAAAACCTCAAGTTTCAGGCACCAGTTCAAATAAACTCCCGCGTCCTTTGCCCCTCCCTTTTTAATGCAGCGCCAATTTCTCTCTCTCTCTCTCTCTCTCATTACATCTGATCTGATCTGAGTGTAACAGCAATGGCGGGGAAGCAATCCAAAGCCAGAAAGCCGGAGGTGTTCGGGAAGGGCAAGGTCACCCCTACTCAGATCGCTTTCATCGTCGACCGATACCTCTGCGACAACAACTTCTCTTCCACTCGATCCACCTTCAGAAACGAAGCCTCTTCCCTCATCTCCCATTCACCCATTCATGAGGTATCCCTTCACCCGTTCTTCCTTTCACTGCATGTTTGTGTATCTTCTTCCACCCCTCTTGTTTTTTTTATCGACTTTTATACAGATTTGGCCATCCGGGTCTTTGATTTTATCCAAAAGTTTGGATTTTTAGACCCCCATTTTCAATTTTTTCCCGACCCTTTTGGTTTTTTTTGTTCTTATGAAGATTTGACCATCTGGGTCGTATTTTTTTTTATCTTAATTTTTCAGTCCTTATGTTTTCCTCCGTTTAGTTGAAGATTTGTTCATGTGGGTGTTTTAGGTTTTGGGTATTGATGGAAAACTTGAGTTTTTTTTAGGCACCAAAGACTTTGTTGACATTGGGGGAGATGCTGGATGAGTATATCTGCTTGAAGGAGCAGAAAGTGATGTTGGATCAGGAACGGGCTGTTGTAGAACAAGAGAAGAACCGGGTTCAGATGCTGTTGCAAGGCATGCATAATGTAATGACTGCTTACAATGCTAGTGGAAATCTCCCTGCACCAGCACCTGCTGTAAAATCTGCAGTTGTAGCAGTTCCTAAACCAACACTTGGTTACAAATCTCAACCAGGTACAACCTTTGCCCCTACCTTAGTTGTTTTTTTTCTTAATATATGTGCAGGTTCTATGCTTGATATTTATTCTTCTTGGAGAATTTTACTAGTTCTCTGATGCAGAAATTCCCACGTTGACTGATTAATCAATACTCAAACTATGTTATAAACATCAGTGAATCAAGGCAACAAATAGTATTTGCATGCTAGGAGCCTTCAATTTGGGTTTCTTACCTAGATTTTGGTTCTGAAGACTGAAGATAGTAGAGGAGAGTGAAGAGCTCTGATTGACTTGGTTGTGTTGTACTATATTTTCAGTAAATCAAACTTGTTAATTCAGTCATAAGATATTTTTGCTGTTATCGTATACATGTTTAAGCTAGGAATGAATGCTCGATAATGTGTTGTTGAAGAATGATTATCAACTGCCTCAAGTCCTGGAACTGAATGTAATTGATTAAAACCTTTTAGCATTAAATTGCAATTGAAGCAAAATTTGTCTTGCGAGATGTGCTTGGTTGAGTAGGTGGAAAGTCAGGTGGTTGAAATTTGGAAAGAAAATTAGTTTACACTTGCATGGTACAAAAGAAGTATGAGGTGTAAAATAAAATTTACTTCACTTTCACTTTTGCTTGAAAATTGTTCTAAACTGGTCCTCCATTTCTTACCTTCTCATTTTCCACTTGCTCAACTGAGTTTTTAGGCTGTGTCAGTGACTTATTGACCTTGCTTCATTATGATTGTCGCTGCTTTTGTATTAGGCAATCCTACTTCTGTGCAAAATAAATCAAATGCACCGCCATTGCCTCAATCTAGCAATTCAAACGCTGAGGGTGGAAACTTCTCAACACCAACACTGAATGTATCTGACAGAAAGAGAAAGGAAACTAAAGCTGTGGATGTTCCTTCAGCTGCTAAAAAACCTCGTGGTAGATCATCCAGTAGGAAAATTGTCAGCCATGGTATGGTTACCTCATAACTTGTGCATCTGTTATAATTATTGGCTAATCTCATGAGATCATCACATGCATTTTGCCTTATCTCTATTTTCAGGTCAAAATGCTCCGCAACAATCTGATAAAGCTGTCAATAATACAATGGTAGCTCAGCCTTCTGCCATTCAATCTTCATCAGAGAACTGCATACCCAGGGAGTCACAGGTTCAGGGATCCAATGTTGCTAAATGTTTATTCAACCAGTCTACAACTTCTGTTCCAAGTAATTCACCGGTTCCGAAGACACCTCCTAGAACAAAATCTTCTCACAGTGACACACATATATCCCCTGCTGAGATTTCTTCGGTTGCAACTTGCAACCGTGCAGTTACACCCAGTCGTTGCACTGTAATTTCAACCAAGAGAGTTATGGTCAGCCCCGCAAAACAGATGGCTTACATAGAGATGAGTCGTTGTATTTCTCCTGTCAAGACAAATTCAAGTAAGAGGGATCATGTTAGGAGCAGGTTGAACTTTGATGCTGCCGATGTGCCTGGGAGTTTGGACAATCCATTGCCCAATGAGATTTCTACATCTGAGTCTGAAAAGGAATTGGACATATTTGACATTGATTTTCCTAACTTTGATGCCTTAGGGATGGACTTCTCCTTCACAGAAATGTTAAATGATCTAGACTTTTCTTGTGAAGGCATAGATTTTTCTTGCCATCCAACATCAAGTCCTTCAATGGACAATGCTTCAGGGTATTGTTTCTGTTTTCTGCCGCAAGTCCTACTTTGTTATTGTTACAACTCTTGTATTTGATAATATTTTCCACTATTTAACAGCTCGTCTCATGAATGCAATGGTGATCATGCTACACCTGAATTATCAACTGTGGCAGAAGTTATATGTGAGAAAGATATGAAAGTACTAGGTAATGAAACCTATTTTGTATCTCAGTTTTGTAGGCTAAATGATAATTTACTGAGAAGCTTTCATTTTTGCAGGCCCTGAATGTATGACTGCGATGAAATTTGTCACAAAGAGCATAACTGTTATAAGCCCTGGTAAAATTATTTTTTTCAATTATTCTGTACTTTTTTTTAAAAAAAAAAGGTTCTGCGTTCATATAAATTTTCTTTATTGATCAAACAGTATTAACTAGTGCTATAATATGCCAACAGAGAAAAACCGCCAGCAGTTTGTGGATCAGGAAAATTGTACATAAAAGACAATTTGAAGAATGACTCAGCCTGACTTATTAACGCGAGCTCACTGCAGATGCTTATATCTATTGTTCCAAAGAATTGCTCTCTGCTGTTGCACTAAATTTAGAATGATAACCTGCTATTCATTTATACCTTACAAGCTTCGCTTATTTGGTCAAGCTTAAAAAATGATTGTAGATAGCTTCCTCCCTTGTTTTGGTTTATTATAAGGATTCATCTTAGTTGGGTTACATTTTGATGGCAGTCATGGTTAACAGCCTTGTAATGAAGTCTAAGTCATTTAAGCAATTTCTGGATCTATGTCATGACAGTTAAACTTTCAATGGAAGAGGCAACGGGAAGACTAGACATACTGGGATTTTAATTTTTCAAGAATCTTAAATGGATACCACGATTATTTTACATTAAAACTTCCAATTTTGTATTTGTTAACAGTTGCGGGAAAACAATATAGCAATTGGTAAATGATATATTTAGTCATTGGTCCTGATTAGTCTAAATAATTTAAATAGTGTCTCTTCTACCCTAATCTGTCAGTACTTGTTTTAATTTAGTTGTGGTAGGTAATACATAGGTGCATAAGTTTCAAGTTTCATCCAGTAATTACTGATAAGCTCAAATCTAAATTCATGTTAAACGTCTTGTATTATAAAAAATTTCCCAGAGTATGATTGTGTTAAATATACTCAATTCCTCTGAAGTTCTCATTGAAAGCAATAGGTAGCAACAGTTCTTTAGTTAACATCTAGAACCATTTTACATGGTTTTGTATCAGCGTAGAAAGAGAGGATTGAAATTTACTGATATGAATGCTTCTATTGCCACAAAATTATTTCCAATTTGAACATGTTCAAAGTTATACAAAATTCTTGTTCAAAATGATCTGCAGATTGTTGTAATCATTTTTTTCTTTGCACAAAAGGACGCGGGGGGGGGGGGGGGGGGGGGGGGGGTTATAAAAATAATTCTTCCTTAAGACCACATGATTGTATTGCTTTGAAAGTTTTGATTGGGCATAATTTTCATACACAAGTAAACCTCTTGCATTAGCTTATCATTTAAGCCAAGTACTTTTCCACCTTCTCTACCTCTTCCACGCTCCCAATGTACAGTGGCACACGTTGATGAATCTGTCCATAAAAAGTTAAAGAATGAATAAGACTATCCATTATAACATTCACCCTTTACTTCTAAAGCATTTAGAGACATACAAGGTTCATCTATACATACCTCTGTTGGTTGAATGTCAAGTATTCTCTGGTGGCCATCTGACCCTTTTCCACCAGCCTGTTCTACTATGAAGCTCATAGGAGCACATTCATACAGGAGCCTGAGTTTCCCATTCTTACTTTTCTTGTCCCTGGGGTACCCATAAATGCCACCATATAGCAGTGTCCTGTGGAAGTCTCCTACCAAGCTACCAATGTACCTTGCAGAATAAGGCTTGCCGCTAGGACCTGGGTCCTTGAGATCATCAATATATTTCTTAAGCTTGTCATCCCACAACTGATAATTCCCTTCATTGAAAGCATAAATTTTGCCTGCTCTAGGTATTTGGAGGTTTTCCTGAGTCAAAACGAATTCGCCATACATCGGGTCCAATGTAAACACAAACACTCCATTTCCAAGGGTGAGAACAAAGATTATTGAGCTAGAATACATGCAGTAACCAGCTGCAAGAAGGTTGCTTCCGGGTTGGCACACGTTCACAACACATCTTTGTTCTGCTGTGTCAAGCTGCAAATTAGCATATGCATCACATTAAGCACTGAATTTCACTAACAATCCTTTTTGCAATTTTTTTTTTCAACTCTTCCTTTTTAAGATAGTGTATAAGGAGGAGGGTGGAAGCTCGTTCCATGATCAAGGTAATACTTTACAAGTCTGAATTAGAGTTATGAACAACTAGTAAGAATTCAATCCAAGATCTTTATGTTTGACATGTTTGATAGTTGATTCAACCTTCAATAATTATTTTTTGGGTAACTTCTGATTATATTATCTTAGCATCTTATAGAGATTAAAAGGAAAATTAGAAGAATGGCAATTTCCTTTTATCTAAAGTAAGATGTATTCTACTTGATTCACAGCCACCTTTTTTCTTAAACCTTGTTAGTCACATTTTTAAACCAAGATAATAAATCACGTGGAAGCAAAAATCAAGTAACTTTTCAGTTTTTTTAGTCAAACCACTCCTTGCCTTTGAAACTAGATTTTCTAGGTTCATTTTATTTGAGCCGTTGTCAATCCTTTGATTAACTGAAATGAAATAATAAACCATGGAAGACTTACTGTGGGGTCATCACCAATGTCAGCAAGACACTCATCATTGGGGCTGTATATCCCAAAAATGGACCCAGTTGACACTGCAGCATCAATATTGGATGACCCATCAAGTGGGTCAAACACCACAATGTAGTTTCCAGAATAACTCTCTTCTACTGCCACTGGCACATCTTCCTCCTCTGATGCTATTATCCCTGTCCTCCCACTTGACCTCAAGCAGTTTGAGAAAACCTGAAAAATGCAAAAACAACACCTTGGTTGTCAACCATAACCACTTCAATAAGCCATCACATTCAATTCAAGAACCCTTAATTTTGTTTACAAAATTTAAAAAACAATCCCTTGTAGTGCAGTCCTTTATGATACATCATATACGTTTTCACAATTTTAACTTGGACAAAAACAAAATTAATTGCTCAATGAATTGAACCAACTACGTGTATATAATTCTAGAAAGAAAAACCAAGGAATATTGTAATTGTAAGTTGCAACACTTTTTGGTCCTGGGTCTGAGACCACGCCACTTCAGGTGTTTCCCAATCCACTGAGTCAGAGAATTGTAATTGCAACACTGACCTCATTTGAAACAACATCAAGCTTTTTCTGGTCTTCCCCTTGAACATTGACAGCTCCTTGAACCCCAGTGAGGTTGGAAATGTTGGCTCTTTGCACCAAAGAAGCAATCTGTTTGCACGCCATGGAAATGCTAGACAGCACAATAGTGAGTTCTGCATCAATCACCCCAGCTTGCTCCTGCTTCAGCAACCAGTTAGTGAGTGTTTGAAGCTCATATCCACTTCTCTTCTTAGTCTCAGTGGTTGCAGCTTCTCCCACCGCCATGCACCTAACTCCAGAACCCCCCACATGCCTTCTCCTGCCACTTGAACTTGACAGCACTTGTTTGGTGTCAAAGACACATAGTTGGAAGGGACAGAGACGCGAGGGTGAACGAGGCTTTGAGAAAATCAACTGGGAGGATGCTGTTGCTGCTGCCATTGCAACCATGGTTGTTGCAAAAGTTTACCTTTTTGGTTGATGATTTTAGCACTAGTGGTGGTTACATGGATTGTGTACTAAGGCACTAAGAGCAAAAAGATTGTGAGGCAGGGAAT
Organism: Glycine soja; assembly: GCF_004193775.1. Lineage (NCBI taxonomy): Eukaryota > Viridiplantae > Streptophyta > Magnoliopsida > Fabales > Fabaceae > Glycine > Glycine soja. Next base: position 46,374,562 of record NC_041019.1, on the reverse strand, counting down.
GATTTGTGATACTATTGGTCCCACACTTATCTTCTTCATATAGTTTTCCTTCTTGTGACAGTGATTACTTGCTGATTCCAATTGCAATGCCACGAGGGATACTTGTATTTTTGTTGTTCGTGTGGCCTGAACGAATCCTAATGGGTGGATTTTGCGGCCAAGGTTGGGAGGGGTTTTAATCAAATTATATTTTTTTTCAAAATAATTTATCAAAATGTTTTAAAAAATGTTATTTATTAAAATACTGTAATTTTTACTAATTTGGATACTAACATGTTGGCAATTGCATGAGATGAAATGGACTCTGTTATTTAAAAATTGAAATTAAAAAGTGCGTCTTGTAACTAGAGCCAGACATTTAGACTTAGACCCACAGACAGCTCGTTCAACTTGTGAGTTTTTGGCTTAACCTGTTTAACTGGTAGGTTAAATAGGCTTGATCACGGGCTTTACTATGTAAGTTTTTTATACCTTAATTAAAAATGTATTTTTGTGGTTTAGTAAAAGTAAAATAAAAATAGATACTAGACTAATATAATAAATGAATTGATGCCATTTAAATACATTTCAAAATATTCAAACACCAAACGAAAACTCATAAAGAACAATTATCATACATCCAGTGATTAATCGAACTATAAAATGATAACAAAAAAAATTTAAACGGATTTTTAATTTGATTTTTAGTCACTTTTTAATTGAATTTTTCAGACAATTATTTTTAAAAGGTTGGAAAAATGGGCTGAAATTTAGATTTTTAAAATTTTATTTTTTTTGTTTTTCTTTTATTTTTTTTGGAGATGCGGGCGGACCCGTCTAAACTGCATGTAACACGCGACGACTGGGAGCTTGTTAAGACATACACCAGTACCCTAGGTGAAAGGGCTAAAATGTCCTTCACTCTATTAATATAAATACGGATACAGTGTGCGTTCGTACGATTATGTTGCAATGCTTCTTCTTCCTTCGTGCCGTGCTTCTTCCTCCTCGTGGTGGTCTCCTTCATTCTTCTTCTTCATTCTCCTTCATGCACGTCGTGGTTGCGGTTGTTCTTCTTCCTCGTTGCGATTCTTCTTTTTCCTCTATTTCCCGCGCGACTGTGGTTCTTCTTCTTTCCTTCTTCTTCCTTCACTTCTCGCACCGCCGTGGTTCTTCTTCTTCCTCTTTCCTATGTCATTTCACTCCGTTGGTGTTTCTTTTTCTTCCTTCGTGGGTGTTGCATGTTGTTGATATTGGTTTGATGATGTTGATATTGTTGATATTGACAATCCAACCCATATGAACCATATGGGGTCATACGGATTGACAATCCGTATGGATCATACAGATTGCTGATTCGAATTTTTTTTTTGTTGAATAATTCTTTTTTCAATTTTTTTTCTTCTAAATTTTTTTTTTGAAATTTTTGTTTACATTATAAATATATATTTGTCAATTATTATTTAAATTGTTTCCTAGTGTAATATTGTTTTGTAATGTTAGTGAAATTTTATAATTTTTTTCTGATTTATATGTTAAGTATTGATTTTATTTATAAAAAAATATATTAGTTAATACTAAGATTAGATTAGATTAGATTAGATTAGATTAGATTGCTAAAATTAAGATTAGATTGGTGAAACAATTATTTTTCAATATTGTTATATTATATTTGTTTAACTTTTAAAAAAATCGAAACAAATATTTAAAAGAGGTTGAATTTGTTAATTATGAAAAATATTAAATCATAATTAAAAATAATTTAAATTTGTTAGTTACAAAAATATTTAAACGAAAATTTTAAATAATTAAAATTTGTTATAAAAATATTGAAACATAATTTTTAATTGTACAATAAATCTGTTAGTTATAAAAAATTATGAAAAAAAAATTTAAAATTTAAAATACGATAAGATGATTAGTTTAAGATAATGCTTGAAATCAAATTTAAAAATATATTTAATTTGGTAGTTATTAAAAATATTGAAACTAAAATTTAAAATTTAAAATATGATAAGATTCTTAGTTTAAGATAATGATTGAAATAAAATTTAAAAATATATTAAATTTTGTAGTTATAAAATATATTGAAACCAAAATTTAAAATTTAAAATATGATAAGATTGTTAATTTAAGATAGTGATTGAAATCAAATTTAAAAATATATTAAATTTGGTATTTATAAAAAATATTGAAACAAAAATTTAAAATTTAAAATATGATAAGATGGTTAGTTTAAGATATCAAATTTGATAATTATAAAAAATATGGAATCCAAAATTTAAAGTATGATAAGATTATTAGTTTAAGATAATGATTGAAATCAAATTTAAAAATATATTTAATTTGGTACTTATATAAAATATTGAAACCAAAATTTAAGATATGATAAGATTGTTAGTTTAAGATAATGATTAAAATCAAATTTAAAAATATATTAAATTTGGTAGTTATAAAAAATATTAAAACCAAAATTTAAGATTTAAAATTTAATTATTAATCATGCGAATTTAAAAATTTTTAAAAAATTACGGATTGTCAATTTTTATGAGTTATATGGATTGCTGATCCGTATTGACCATACGGATTGACAATTCTTATATTTCTAAATTTTTTTATGTATTTCTTTTTCTCAGGTGATGAATAATCACTCAGAAAAGAAGACAACGAAAGTTAACAAAAACAACTTACACTAAGAGTGTGAGATTTTGTGGAAAAAAAAAAAAGACGCTGCAGAAATAAAAAACCAAACTTCCTATTTGTAACTTAAGTGTATTTTTGACATTTTTAAAAACTGCCTTGGGTTACCCCAGTCAGTTACCTACAGATTATACTGATTGCTATTATGTGGGTACGGGCTTAAAGAGACAGGCTTACCTAAATACCTTGATCTTTTTTTATGACGCCTTTAAACGTTGCCTTTTACTTGAAAGGTTTGTATGACGCACAAATGTAATTTATTTTTAATTCAATTAAAATACTATTTAATCATATTTTTCATATAATTATAAACTATTAATTTTTATGATAATTATAATTTAAAAATTGGGCAAATTATGTTTTAGTCCTTAAACTTTTATCATTTTTTATTTGTAGTTCCTAAATTTTTATTTAATTGGTCTTAATCTTTAAATTATTATTCATTTGGTTTTGGTTCCTATTGTCAAATCTATACATTAAATAATAACGTGACAGTTAATTTGCGGCATCTTTTTATTTTCTTTTTTTATAGTTATTTGTTTTCTTTTATAAATCCTTGGATCAAAGTTTAAGATTGGTTTTCTATTTATTATTCCGCATGGGTCAGGCCCGTTTTGGTTAGATGACTGACCGATGGGGAGGATGTGAATGTTATCCTAACATTCCTCTTAATTTAAATTCAAATTTTAATTTGCTCTTAAAGTTTGACTTTCTAATGCTAAAATTTCATAAATTAAAATTCTACATTTCATCCGGATAAGAAAAAAAGTTATTACTGTTAACAATCAAATTTCAATACCCCAGTTAAAGGGTTAAACTACAAAGTTGCTACATTCTCGAGTAGCTTCTCTAATGTGAGGCCTATCTCCACTTTAGTATAACCAACATTTAGCATAATCTTCAGAAATCTGAATATGTGACTGTGTGTGCATATATATGTATAAAGAGTAACAAGGATTTTAAAAAACCTGATCAATTTCAAGAGGAATTTGATTCCTCTAAAAGTGAATATTTTACTTTCAAGCGTAAATTCCACCTGAAAATAATTATTTATTATACTTGATAACAATGAATAAAAAGTAAAAGTATGCAAAGAATGAATGCAATATATTTGGATGCTTACTTTATTCAAAAGAGTGCAGATCCTACACTCCCAATTTCCAGATTCTTCATTTCTTCAGAATGAAGAATTTTGTTATCACCAGAGATGGTGGTCCAGACACACTTAATAATTTTGCCAAACAAGATCCTGCATGAGAATTGGATTGAGAATGTGAAATGTTTTCTGATCCACGACATCTTCGTTTAGATCCAGTTTGATGCTCCGTGACAGATCTAATTTTAGTGTATCCATAGTCAAATCTATATAAACAGGTAAACTTGAATCCTTAGCCTGACTTCTTTTCCGAGATAACAGATTCGAAGTAGAATTTTCCGTTAGTCTTGATCTTTCCACATTTTTCTGCTTATGCACAATGTTCTCAGCAACATCATAGTCAACATATCTGCGATCCAAATGTTCATAAATAAGATCGAGAACCACACCATATGCCATCCTTCATTATAACACTATCTCCGCCTCGTGTTAGTAATTCCCTTAGCCCTCAACTCTTTGTATTCCTGTGCTTGATTAACATGATACAATTGGCCAAATAAGCAAAGGAGAGATGCATATTTATTATAAATTGCCAAGAAAGAAAAACAACATAATTTTCTTCTTAAAAATTCACAGATGTAAAGAAGTATTTGGCTAAATCATAAGCATCAATGAACCAATGTTACAACTTTCCAACCATTATTCTAATAAAATTTTCCCGTTGTAAAATATTGTTATTATAAGTAAACGCAATTCATCAACAGAATGTTACGTAGAGAGGATTCTGTAACTATAAATGTCTGTCTATTCTCGTTAGCAAGCTGCAATTTCTACTTTCTAGCATGACCAGCACTTAGAGATAAGTTATCACGAAAATAAAGTTTTGTCCTCCTTCTACTTAGCTAATAAAAATATTAAAAATTGTTGGGATTTAATCAATCAACCTAATTTGATTCTAACAGACAATCATTAATCCTAACCACATATTTTCTATCCATGTAAAGAGAAATTACTGCATAAAGATGAATAGAACCCCGTTGTGTTCCCATACTCAAAATCATGATAAAAAACTAAATGAGGAAGTATACCTGGATTAGCCCTAATGGAATGATGCTGAAAGGTTGATCAGAATATTGGTTTTATGATCTTTCAAGAGTAGAGAATCCGTTTCTTTTCCCTTTTGTTCTGAAGGGATAAAGAGGGGAGTGAACCTGTAGGCGTTGCTCTCTTTGCAAATGAGAGGACCATAACTTCTTGTATTGGTAATTGCTATCACTTACCCCAAATTTAATAATTATAATTTTACCTTTTATCAAATTATAATATCATTGATGATATCCACACAATTAGCCTTTCATGACATATTATGTGCCCTTATCCATACTTTTGTATTGATTAGACCACTTTAATATTTTGCCTAATTATATAATGGCCATAACTCATTCAATTATGTAATATATATATATATATATATATATATATATATATATATATATATATATATATATATATATATATATATATATATATATATATATATATATATATATATGACCCAAAATTGCTAACAATCTCTCACTAGTCACAAATATAGAACCAAAGCAGTTTTCATTGCATCAATCACTACTAAACTCATCAATGATCACTATGACAGACTCATCATGAAATGTGTAGCATGAAAATTACGTGAAGGTGGCCTGTATACGTCTATTTTCAACTGGTCATACTTTACCTCAATGAGATCATTAAATAACCTTAATATACAAAGTGTAATAACTGAATAATAAATCATATATATATATATATAACCAAATATATCCAAATGTCAATGTATGCATACATAAAATCTAACAGAATATAAAATACATAAAAGTGACTAATTCCCACTAAACCAAAGATTCCTCGGACTGTAAAACACCCATGTGAGCAACATGCTCATGAAAGACCTTAGGATCTACTATCATGGAGTTTGTCCCTAAGTATTCTATGGAAATTTGTCTATTCTGTACCCTTTCCTTAACAACTAGGAACTTGATGTCAATATGTTTCGATTTGGTCGAGCTCCTATTGTTGTTAGAATACAATACAACTGATTTGTAGTCACAATATAACTTAAGTGGTCTTTCAATTCCTTCCATAATTTGTAGCCCCGTGACAAAATTTCTCAGCCATATTTCATGATTTGATGTCTCATAACATGCCACAAATTCTACCGCCATGGTGGATGAAGTAGTAAGGGTTTGCTTGGCACTGCGCCAACAAACCGCACCACCGGCTAACATGAAAATATAACCTGAAGTGGATCTCAAACTATTTAAGCATCCTGCAAAATTTGAGTCAGAATACCTAGTGATCTCCAACTGATCTGACCTCTTGTATGTGAGCATATAATACTTTGTTCTCTTCAAATACCTTGTAACTCTTTTGGCTGCTTTCCAATGATCCATTCCTGGATTGCTTAAATATCTGCCTAATACCCCAACTATGTATGCTAAATCGACGCGTACATACTTGGGCATACATTAAACTCCATATAGCTAATGCATAGGGAATCTTCTGCATTTCCTGAATTTCCAAATTTCCTTTTGGGCACTGTTTGAGACTAAACTTGTCTCCCTTAGCAACTGGAGTATCCCCGGATTTACATTCTTGCATGCCAAACCTTTTAAGTACCTTTTTGATATAGCTCCTTTGTGATAATCCTAGAATACCCCGAGATCAATCTCGGTGTATCTGAATTCCTAATACAATCATCAAAATAGTGGCAAGTAGTATGTCATCAACATATAAGACCAGGAAAATGTACTTGCTCCCACTGAATTTGTGATACACACAATCATCAACAAGATTCATCTCGAAACCAAATGAGAGAATTACTTGATGAAATTTGTGGTACCATTGATGAGATGCCTGTTTTAGCCCATTAATGGATTTTGTTAGTTTGCAAACCATATTCTTTGGGTCTCTTGACACAAAGTTTTCTGGTTGCACCATATAAATTGTCTCATCAATGTTGCCATTGAGAAATGCCATCATGACATCCATTTGATGAAGTTCCAAATCATAATGTGCAACAAGAGCCATGATTGTCCTAAAAGAGTCTTTCGATAAAACTGGAGAGAAAGTCTCTTTAAAGTCAATCCCTTTCTTTTGGGTATAACCTTTCACCACAAGACGAGCCTTATACCTCTCCACATTACCTTTGGAATCCCGCTTGGTCTTAAATATCCATTTACAACCAATGGGTTTCACACCTTCTAGTAATGGGACAAGTTCCCAAACCTTGTTGTCTTGCATGGACTTATACTCCTCATTCATTGCTTCAATCCACTTTTCTGAGTTGGAATCTTGCATGGATTGATGGATGTTGATTGGGTCATCTTCCATCATACCATTATTTTCCTCATGTTCCTGGAGAAATACCAGATAATCATCTAGAATAACACTTCTCCTTTCTCTTGTAGATCTTCGCAAAGGTACTGGCTCATGAATCATAGGTTCTTGAGGATCTTGAGTTTGTTCTTCATGAACAACCAAATTATCTTGAGTGGGGGATTCAATAACAATATCTTGTAGAGGTTCCAAATTTGCTTTATCAAAAGCAACAATATGAATCGGTTCTGGAATTGTTACTGATTCTTCCTCTAAGACAAAGTCTCTAACCTTATTCTTCCCCCAAACTCAATATCCTCAAAGAATGTGGCGATTCCCGTCTCAAAAGTTGTCTTTAATTTGGGATCATAAAATTTATAGCCCCTGAATCTTTTAGAATAACCAATAAAGTAGCTACTCACTGTTTGGGAGTCCAATTTCCTTTCATTTGGCTTATAAGGCCTTGCCTCAGCTGGACATCCCCATACATGAAAATTTTTCAGACTAGGCTTTCGCCCAACCCAAAGCTTATAAGGTGTTTCAGCAACTGTCTTGGTTGGCACTTTATTTAGAATGTAAGCTGCAGTCTTTAGTGCCTCTCCGTAGAGTGACTCTAGTAAGTTAGAATGACAAATTATGCTTCTTACCATATCCTTAAGAGTTTTGTTTCGTCTTTCAGCCACACCATTCATGTTAGGTGACCCCGACATGGTGTACTGTGGGACGATTCCACATTCCTCTAGGTACTTGGAAAAAGGCCCCAGACGTTGTTTACCTGAACCGTTATATTTGCCATAGTATTCACCACCACATTTAGATCTGACTCTCTTGATTTTTTTGTTGAGTTGATTTTCAACTTCAACTTTAAATGTTTTGAACACATCCAGAGACTGTGACTTTTCATGTATAAGAAACAAGTATGCATATCTGGAGTAATCGTCTATGAATGATATAAAATATTGTTGACCATTTCGTGAAGGTGTATGAAATGGCCCACAAATGTCCGTATGTATCAATTCCAAGATGTCTGTAGCTCTATATGCACCTAATTTCTTACTTTTGGTCTATTTACCTTTAATGCATTCAACACAAACATCAAAGCTTATGAAATCAATGGAATCCAAGATTCCGTTTGACGCAAGTCGTTCAATTCTGTTCTTAGAAATGTGACCTAAGCACTTGTGTTATAATGCTCTTGAGTTTGTATTATCAATTCTACGCTTAGTACCACATAATTTTGCATTAAAGGATTCACCATAGGAAGCTACAATATCAAGTAAATATAGATTATCATTAGCCAAGAGTGAACTCGTTTCAACAATATCTGAATTGAAAGACAACCTATACACATTGTTTCCAAATGAACACAAATAACCCAATTTGTCCAAATAAGAAACTGAAACCAAATTCCGTCTAAATGACAGTACAACAAAAGTGTCTTTCAAATCCAAATAAAAACCAGTACATAATAATAATCTAAAATGCCATATAGCTTCCACCTCTACCGATTTACCATCTCCAACATAGATCCATCAATTGGCTTCTGGTAGCTTATGCAACCCTTTATTGAAACATTGATGTTAGTAGTGGCACAAAAATCTAACCACCAAGTGTTCCTTGGTACTAAAGCTAAATTGACCTCATAACAAATCAAAGTAAGAAACTTACCCTTCTTTGCATGCCAAGCATGATATTTGGTACATTTCTTCTTTACATGTCCAGGCTTACTGCAAAAGAAAAACAGTTGTCACCTTGATTTTGTTTCTTTTGTGCTGGACCCTTAGCAGCTTCATTCTTGTGCTCCTCAGTTCTTTTTCTTTTTCTTTTGCCCTTGTCTTTAGAGGTACTCACAACATGAGCACTTTTAGTCCTTTCTTGCTTCAGTCTTTTCTTTTCTTGAACACAGTATGAAATGAGCTCATTAAGAGACCATTTCTCCTTCTGACAGCTAGCAGAGATCTTAAATTGACTAAACTGTGAAGGTAGAGAAATTATACGAATAAGCAAGTCTTCTGATAGCTCAAGCTTTAATGCCCTTAATTTTGAAGCAATATTTGACATTCCCATAATGTATTTCGCCTTATCGCTTTTTGCAAAGCGCTTTTCAATTTCAACAAGGAATTCTTTGACACTAGTTATATCATCTGAAACAGTGCCCCTAAAGACCTTAGGAATGCCACGCGTAATGATCATAAGACTCATGCGATTTGAGTGATCCCACTTCTCGTGAAGTTTCCTCTGTTCAGAGGTACTGGAATCTGTAGGAGAATGGGGTTTTTCAATCCTTAATGCAATGTTTAGATCCATGCAGCCAAGAATAATTTGCATGTTCTCTTTCCAGTCCTTAAAATTTGTACCATTAAGAACTGGTAACCGAAGATATAGAAGCAACAATTGAAAAGGTCAAAATAAATAATACAATAAGCTCACATAATAGTCATCAATGCATTTAAATAATGATATATCCCATTTCAAGATATCTAGTGCACCATTAATATCAAGTCTTTGGACTGTGGTATTAATTGCTAGTGACATCCTTGTTGTAATATTCAAACATTGATAATAAAAACATATCAAATAACAAACTCATCTTTTGATGTGACTTATCATTCACATGCATGCAAAACCTCATAATTATCACACGTCTAACATCACAGGTGTGTATGTAACTTAGTCAAATGTTAACTTTCCTTTGGGCCAATCACCATTCATATAAATAGTCACACACGTTGACATTTAACATTTCTTATGAACAATCTACACAAGAGAGGTCACTTTGGTGATATCTTGATTCAGTTAGCCCATTTAAATGCTAAATAATTAAAATGATATACCATAACTAAATTTTGAACATTGATGCACCAAACCCAAAATTAAAATTTTTCTCAGTAAATTATTTTACCTTTGTTTATTTATTTTAAATTTTAGAATCCCATGATTGTTATTTTAATTTACTGTAGTGGCCTCTAAAAGTAAGAACGAACACAAAGTACATGAAAATATGTAAAATATCTAAAGTAATTTGCTTGATCTTACCAACAATATGTAAAATATCTAAATTCATTTAAAATTTAGAATATGCCAGGAGCCTGAATAAATACAATTTCCAAAATCATACATGAATCAGGTATGGGTGACTCTGATACCAAATGTTAGGATTCAATCAATCAACCTAATTTGATTCTAACAAACAATCATCAATCCTAATCACATGTTTTCTATCCATGTAGAGAGAATTTAAATTACTGCATAAAGATGAGTAGAACCCCATTGTGTTCCTATACTCAAAATCATGATAAAAAACTAAATGCGGAAGCGTACCTGGATTAGCCATAATGGAATGATGATGAAAGGTTGATCAGAAGATTGGTTTTATGATCTTTCTAATGTAGAGAACCCTTTTCTTTTCTTTCTGAATTTGTTCTCTTCTGATGGGATAAAGAGAAAAAGAAAAGCAAAACTGTACGTCTGTTGCTGCTTTCACTACTACAATGTAGTAAAGCATGCAGTGGCATTTTCGTTATTTAAACCAACTTTTTAAAGAAGTTAAAGGCGGTTTTATAAAACCGCCTTTGTTTTGAATGTTTCAAAAGTAGTTTTATAAAAACCGTCTTTGTTTGTAACATGATTACTGCGGTTTTAGTTAGCACCCGTCTTTAAATTCATCATATTTTAATTTCTTTATTTTTTTCATTTTCTAACGTTAAGAACTACGACTTTTCATTTTCACTCCTTAGGTTTATGGAGGGTTTCATTCGTTCCTTTCTCTCTACTACAACTATGGCAAAACCTGGGTAAGGTCGTGGCTCCCCCTCCGGTTCCGTTTTCGGCTCCTCCTCTGGTTCCTCTTCCCCCTCCGACTCCCATTCCTCCTGTCGCTCACGCTACTTTTCTCGGTCCTGTTCTCCCTCGCGCTCCAAATCCTCTTCCCCCTCCTCCTCGTCCTCCTCTCGAAGCTCCCGCAACCTTAGTCGTCCCCCGCATAGGAGCCACTCTAAGGGGGGTTTTGGAGCGCCGCCAAAACCACCGCGTTCTCCGGATCTTGGCTGCGGCAGAGAGGAGGATGCCGACGAAGATCATGGCGGAGATGAGGGACATGGAGAGGCTGTGGACGGCGGGGAATGGCCCAAGAGGGATTTGACGGCGGCGAAAGAGGAGAGAAAGAGAGAGGTGGAGGAGGATTGAGAGGAAGAAGTAGGAGGCGATTGAGGTGAAGAGGAAGGACCATGTGGCTCCCCATGATTGGGCGTGGCTCCCCCGGAACTGAAGATAATACATATTTCTATCACTTCATCTACTTTGTTTATTTTCTTCTCTATCAAGACCCTGTTCTATCAAAAATCAACTAAAAGAAGCTCTCCCTCCCCCCTAGAATAGCTTATCTAAACACGGTCTCAGAAGTAGCTTTTAAGTATTTTTTTTCTTCAATTTTCAATGTGTAGGATCTTCCACGAAGCAGTGTTCTATATGGATATCACATAGATGGGCCTCGAGACCGGGGTAAGGGGCATCGATTTGATAGCAGCATTGTGCTTGTTGATCCTTATGCGAAACTAGTTGAAGGTCAAAGATATTTTGGGGATATTAGCATGAAGTTGTCTAAGTTTCTTGGCACATATGATTTTGACAGCTTGCCTTTTGACTGGGGAGAAAATTACAAGCTTCCAAATATTTCTGAGGTATTTTTCCTGCACAATTGGCTGTTATAAGTTATAATTATTACAATGTTTTTCCTAGATCAAGGCTTCTTACAAGCTGATTTGTGTTATGTCTATGGCTAGATCCTGCCTTTGCTTTGTATGCTATTACACCTGATGTCTAGTCTTCATTTCACTGAGGATATGTTTCTAGCTGAATGAAGTCTAATGTATGCTCTTCCATTTTCATCATTTTTGTGGCTGCTAATACAGAAAGATCTTGTTATATATGAGATGAATGTTTGGGCATTTACAAGTGATGAATCTAGTGGTTTGGATAGCAACATTCGTGGCAGCTACCTCAGTATGATTGAAAAGGTAATGTTTGTGTTATAATTAAGACAAATATGATGCATCACTTAGATTCATGAGTACAAATTTCTTAAAGTTACATTTCCTTGTGTTTATGAAATGGATTGAAGAAAGTTTTCCTTTGGGTCCAACAACAGTTCAACCATTAAAATATAGACAAATGAGAAAAAGATGTTATATTGACAAAGATGGGGATTTGAATATTGGAATGATGCTAATTTCGTAATGTACTGTTGAAGTTCTGTAGCAGTTTCAAACCCTTGATGGAATAACATATTGACTTTTTACAAAAGTAATGGAAGGTATCTCCTTCCCCCACCACTAGAAAGGAACTGATTTCGATGAGTTTCAGTTAGTAAGGAAGTTTCAGTCTCTTGAATTGTACTTTGGCAGGGATATATAGCTCTCAAATCTGAAGGATAGGAACATGATAGATTTTCCAAAGAGAGTTATATTGGGTTTATCAAATCTTTCTTTGGTATCTCATAACAATACATGACATTGACACAACAAATCTTAATACACTGTGTATGCGAAATATATGCATGTTAAAAATGACTGGAATCCTAGAATGGTTTTAAACTTTCTATAGAAGATGAGAAAAAGTCATTTTCTTCATATTGCGCTCAGAATTGTGATGAGACTCATAGTCACAGCTAGCAAATTTCAGTCTGTTGGGTGGCACATGTTATTTTTGTGTTCAATTTGTTCTATGGTAAATGCAAAGTTCATAAATGTAGTAGTTCTTAGATACTGTGTTACTGCCATATGTTTAAAAGAAGCTTTGTATGTTCTTGTTAGTTACTTGGAAATGATATTCTTGTAGTAATCTTATTAGATACAACTAAATTATGTTATCGTCTTCAATTTTGTGAAATGTAGCTGTTTATTTATTACTATGTGCCTGTACTTACTATTTGTTGTCTTTATTTAAACTTATTTTGTTGCTTGCCTATTAGATTCCACACCTTCTAGAGCTTGGTATCAATGTAGTAGAGTTGATGCCTGTCTTTGAGTTTGATGAGTTGGAATTCCAGAGGCGTCCAAATCCCAGAGATCACATGGTAAACTAGAAAAGTATTATGCTTTGTTTTTTGTGTCAAGGTTTCTTATTGAAGCTCTTCCTTATGTAATGTGTATTCCCCAATAAATCCTTACATTTTTCTGGTATAGAGGTAGTAATGTTAATATTTCCCTAGTGTAACTTTGGAGTGGAAGTATGCTTTACATTATAATTTCCTGGTTCTGTCTTATTTTATATTATCTAAAGTCTTATTTATATACTTTTTGGCTCTTTCCATAAATCTTATCCATATGCAGGTTATTTTGGATGTTGTCTACAATCATACTAATGAGGCTGATGATGCCTTTCCTTACACTACTTCATTTCGTGGCATAGATAATAAGATAATTTCAATAATGCCAACTTTTTCTCATATCACAATTCTACACCAATTAAAAAAAATTCCTGTTTGTCTCTTCTCTCTGTCTCCGTGCACTAGTGCAAAAAGGAAGTTACATAAGTATATATTTCCAGTTTTTCTCATTTAAATTTATTATTTATCTTGTTTTGGGATTGGTTGTTATGGCTAGCCTTTCAGCCAAACTAGGCTCAAGTTAATACAGTTGAAAGTTTGGAAGTATTCATGAAACTAAATTTTTTTTTTTGTCAATAACTGAGTTAATATTGCACCCATATGCTGGGTGAGTAGCAGTCACACACCTTAAATGAAATTGATTTCTGATTTAATAAGTCAAGAGACACTCGTGATCTTTGACACGGGACAAAAATAACAAAAATTATAAACTTTTTAATTATTTGCTTTCTTTAAAGACAAATTCACGTTAAATAAGTTTTGTATATACATTGGCAGTTGCAATTTTTCAGTTGGATGGCTTATTTTTTTATTTTATTTTTTCCACCTATATATATATATATATATATATATATATACATAAACAAAGAAACCGAAGCGGCGGCAGAGCCGCACAGGATCGGTGAAGGGAGAAGAGAGAAGGATGAAAAATAGAAATTTATTGAATCTAGAAAGAAGCGCTTACAAAAATCTTGTTTCAGAGCACCTCTCTTCCGAAACCTGAAAAAATGGCTAAATGAAAGGGTGCCTCACAACATACTTGAGGACTCCTTATATAGCCAAAAATCTAAGACCGGTAGTTGCCGGTAGTTTTGACCGGGACTATTTGACTGTTTGTTACAAGACAAGTAGTTTTGACCGGGACTTTAATGGCTACAGGACAGGTAGTATTGTCCATTATTAATTACACATTAATTACAAACAGACGGTTTTGTGACCGAAATTAAATTTAATCTAAACAGATACCAAAACAATCATCTTCGTTTTGGTAAAAGGGATCTTCTTCTTCTTCTTCGGCAGAACTTGTTTCTTCCTTCTTTGAGGATGAAGCTTCTTCCTCCTGTTGTAACATTTGTAGAACTTCCTTCAGATTTTTAGCTAAGACCTCCTTTGATGTCGATCCTGCTAAAAATGCTGCCAGATGAGACTTTTGGTTCAAAAACACAGAAGTCTCTGGATCAGCCGCTTTGAGGAATTCTGGATGGGATTTGAACCATAGTTTTACTTGTTCTGGATCCGCTTTGGATGAGTCAAATTGTGTCCACCATTTTACAAATGCGTGTCTTTGTAGTGATGGATATTGGTTTGTCTTTTCAGTCTTGCTGTAACGATATTGCCATGAGAATATCCATGACAGTGCAAAGCTTGAAAAGTATTTAAGATCTGCTGGAATTCGTGATTCCTGCGAATTGTATTGTTTCTTAAATTGGGAAAATCCTTGTTGGACCGTTTCTGGGAATATCTCTGGGATTGGTCCAAAGAAGTCCCACCATTGCAAAAACCAATTGGGAAAATTGTAAATTGTGTTGGTCTTGAAATATATCAGCCATGAATGCTTGAAGTGGGTATTTTGGTGCCAAAACACCTTGGTCCAAGCATCAACGTAATCCCAATAGGTATAACCTACCGGATCAAATGGAACTGAAAATCTCTTTCCTTTGTTCAAGTCCGAACCAAAGTGTCTTGGTTGAAGAACTTTTAGTATTTGGATGGTTGAGTGGGTGTTTAAGGTTTGGTCTTTTGGATCTTTGAAATGTTTGATAGATACTGAGTTTGAATCTACCAAAATCAATTCATAAAAAGTTCTTGTCTTCAGGATGGTGGTTGGTTTATAGTGAAATCCTGGTGGGAAAGCCTTGGCCGTCGCCTTGAAGGGATTTTTGTCCCAAAATTCAGGTTCCATCTGCAAAACAGTTAACAATTTATTTTTATAAACATAATTGTTAGTTTGTTTGGTAGGTGGTGTTTGAGCTTTGGCTAAAGGTAGTTTTCCTTTAGTATTGGTGGCTGTTTTGGTCATTGACGCATTTTGGATCATTGTTTGTAAATTTGATTCAGATTCATCATCAGATTCTGAGGCAATGTCTGCCCAAGATTTTTTGATTATTTTTGGAAATTTGGTCAGACCCATGTCTTGAAGGGCCTGAAGGGTTTCAATTGGCCAAGCATAGTCGGCCGATGTTTGTTTGGCGGTTGCCGGTTTGGGAGATTCCTGAGTGGATGGCTCAGGTTTGATTGAGGCAATCTGGGTTGATGACCCTTCTAAATTGGTTTTCTGGGTAGATGACCCAGCCTGGGTTGGTGACCCAGAAGAGGTAGATGATTTCTTCATGGTTGGTTCTGGAAGAGCCAGCCTGGCTCCTTTGCCTGTACTCCTTCCTCCCCGTAGGGAGATTCCCGATGCCTTAGGAGGCATTACCACTTTTCTGTAAGAATTCACGGGTAAGGTAGTCAGGTAGTGAATTTGAGGTGCCCTTGATGTATTCTATGTCAAAATCAAAGACACTTAAAATTGCTTGCCATCGTGCAAAAATTTGTTTTGAGGCAAGGTTTTTAACATCTTTTTGTAAAATATCTTTGGCTGATTTACAATCAACCCTGATTAAAAATTTTTGGTTTAATAAATCCGATTGAAATTTGGAAATGCACAAAACAATTGCTAAAACTTCTTTTTTAACAGTTGAATATTTTAATTGTGCAGGATTCCAATGTTTTGATGTATATGCAATGACATGATCTTGGCCATGGACTCTTTGTTTGAGGATGCCACCATAACCTATGTCTGAAGCATCAGTTTCGACAATTTTAAATGCCTGTGGAATAGGAAGATACAGACATTTAATGGATTGGACTTTGACTTTGATTTCTTTAACCGTTTGTGTATGGAGGTCAGACCAAGGAGGCGGATTTTTCTTCAGCCTATCATGTAATGGCTTGACAATATTATTTAAATAGGGGACAAATTCTCCTACGTAATTTAGACAACCTAGAAATCTTTGTAACTGGGTTTTGTCTAAGATTTGGTTGGGGAATTTGCTAGCAAACTCTATTGACCTTTCGATTGGAATGATTGTACCTTGATATATATTGTGACCAAGGAATCGAATTTGAGTTTGGAAAAGATTGATTTTTGATTTGGAGACTGCCAAACCATTTTGTTTGATGATATGTATGAAGGTTTGGAGATGTTTGAAATGTTGGTCAATGTTTTGGGAAAAGATTAAAACATCATCTATGTAGACAATGACAAATTTTGAATAGGGATTAAAAATATCGTTCATAACTTTTTGAAATTCTGAAGGGGCATTCTTCAGTCCGAATGGCATCACGTTCCATTCATATTGCCCGAAAGGTACAGTAAACGCTGTTTTGTACCTATCTGATTCTTGGATTTGGATTTGCCAAAATCCAGATTTCATATCAAATTTTGAAAATATCTTTGCAGAATTTAATCTGTTAAGCAAATCTTTTTTGTTTGGAATAGGATATCTAATCCATTGTAATGCTTGATTTAATGGTTTGTAATTTATGACTAAGCGGGGTGTTCCACGCTCAATCTCAGATTGTTTGTTAACATAAAAAGCCGCACAAGACCATGGGCTTTTGCTTTTCCGGATTAGGCCTTTATCAAGCAAATCCTTGATTTCCTTTTGACAGTATTGAAGAAGTTCTTCATTCATTTGGATTGGTCTGGCTTTTGTGGGAATTTGTTTTTCCCTAAAGTCTTTCTCATAAGGGAGATCGACAATATGTTTCTTTCTGTCCCAAAATGCATGTGGCAATTCAGAACAAACGGTCGATTCAATATGATTTAATAAAGATTGAATTCTTTCTTTTACTTGGGGTTTTCCCAGTTGTATCTGAATATTCTTAAAAGATACTTCTTCTTTTAAGAACTTAATTTGATTAATCTTATTTTCTATAAGATTTATATTTCTGGAAATTGGTTTAGTAGAAAAATTAAATGTAATTTTTCTTCCTAAATAATTTGTGGTTATTCCTTCATTAGATATTTGGATGGGAAACAGGGCTCTAATGAAGGGCGTTCCTAAGATTACTTCATTCTTAAGGTTTTTTACCAGAAGAAAGTTTGTGTTAATCTTAAGACCTTGGTTTTCAATGATTGCATTTGATAGCTTAAAATTAATTTTTAATTTTGAGCCGTTTGCCGTACTTAATTTTTCTGAAGTTTTCTCAAAGAATTTTGTAGGAATTAATCCTTCTAAAATGCAGTTTGAATCAGCCCCTGTATCAAATAGGGCCATTGTTTCTAAAACGAAATCATTAATAATTATTTTTATGTTTATGTAAAATTTTTGGATTTTAATCTTGTTGATTAATCCCATAAACATATCATCTTCTAAATTTTCTGGTTGGTTTTCCTCACTGTTGTTGGTACTTTCAGAATCACTATCTTCCTCAAGTTGAGAAAGAATGATCTGATGAATTTCTTGTTGTTGACGAAGTTCTTTTACTTCTCTTTTTAGATTGTTTATCTCTGTTTGGAGATCTTGGATTGTCGTTGGTTTGGTTGAAGAATTTTCTAATCTCTTGAGTATGTTACTTACATCAAATTTGTTGTTTGTGATAAAATCCTTTTGTCTAGGTTTTACTTCTAATGTTTTCTTGAGTTTTTCCAGAAAAACCTTCTTTTCCTGGGGGTCAGGTATGGAATTGATTGCTTCAAACAAGAGATCTTGTTCTCTCGTTAGAGTATTGATTTGCCCATCATCATCATCTGTTGATGATAGTTGGTCATCTTGTTGGATTATGTTTAGGTTTTCATCGGAAAGCACGGAGGATGAAGTTTCTGTTTCTTCCTCCGAGGTTTCTATGAGCAAATTGTTTATTTGCTCTTCAATTGCGGGTTCTAGGTTAAGGTTTCTTAACTTCTTTTTTAGCCTACAGTATTTGCTGATGTGGCCTTGTTTTCCACAATTGTAGCACGTTATTTTTGATTTTGTTTTTTGTCTAGGATTTTCCATTCCTCTATTGGTTGATGGTTTGTGTGAGTATCTCCTCCTTGGAAATCTCTTTGTATTGACCGGTTTATTCTCATGGATTTCTTTTTTAGAGGATTGTTTTTTCTTTTGTTTTGGACAGGCCGGTAGACCAAATTGTTCGCAGAAAGAACCTAAATCTCTCTTTGTTTGAGCCTTTTCTTTGGCTAATTGCCTCTGAATTTTGTCATCCTGACAAATTTTTAAGGCTACCTTTTGGACGTAAGAAATTAATTGACCATAGCTTAAACTTTCATATGGAATATCTCCATTGGCAGATTGACTACGGATTTTATCTCTAACCTTGTCTCCTAATGATCTGGGAAGACCAGCTAGAAATTTTTCTTTCCAAAAAGGTTGTTGACTATCTTCTCTTGTGTAAACCCTAGTTAGGAAAGTATCTCTATACCACCTAAAATCCGCTAAGGTTCTACACTTAAGATTTGACAATAATTCTGCAGACCTATCTTTCCACAAGGATGGGTCTCCAATGAAATGTTGGGCTATTGTAAAAATTAATGTGTTAACAGCGTCAGGAATCTCTTTATCATCGTCATTAGTAATGACTTTTCCATTGAGATCCGTCTTAACTGCGCTGTAAATTTTTGATTTCTCTTCGTTAGTGAGATAATTATCCCACCATCCTTTTAATTGTCCAGAAAATCCTGCCACTAAGATATCTATAATGGTCTCTTCTGAACATTCATGGGAGGTTTGGTAAGCCGTAGCCACCATGGTCATATGTTGGAGTGTATTCATGATGTTATACTCCGTTTGTGCATCTATGTTCCATTCATAGATGTTGTTTGCACTAAAACTCTTAAAATTGTTTTCACCTCTTTCTTCTAATAGAAGGTCAGGGGCAGTTGGACGTTGATAATATAATTTGGAGGGTGTTTTCCAGTGTTTGGAATTAATTGGATTTATATTCTTTTCTGACACTGATCCTACCTCAGTTGTGTTATCTGAGTTTTGGTCACTATCTTCATTAATAACATTGATTAATTTGGAGGTACTTCTTGTTACCATTTTGGAAGTATTTTCCGAGGCTTGGGGGGTATCTGGAATGACTTTAAGTAAACTACCAATCTTGTTTAGTAATTCACTATGGTTGTCACCTACGCCTTCAATTAAGGATTTAGTTTTTCTAAGTTCTCTAATTTTTCTTTTAGCCTTCTCACTAACTTTGAAAGGTTTGAATAAAGGTTTTTCAATGGGGATTCTTGGCGAAGTTTCCTCTATTGATTTTTGTTTAGGAACTACCTTAGTTTTTATGGTTTCTCCTAAAGCTTGTAAGTATTTGTTGGTATAATTTGCCTGTTCCATTAGGCTCTTAATGTCTTTAGAGGTTATTTCCTCGTTGACATCTTTTGTCTTGAATGGAATTGCCATGACAGGTTTATTGTTACTGTCTTTGATGTTTGGTAGTTGATATTGTGTTGCGGGAGGTAATTCCGATTGGATTAACTCACCATCCTTCACTTGCCAATTTGTTATGACATTTGTTGTTGGATCACCTATGATGTCTTGTTTCC
Source organism: Glycine soja (assembly GCF_004193775.1). Lineage (NCBI taxonomy): Eukaryota > Viridiplantae > Streptophyta > Magnoliopsida > Fabales > Fabaceae > Glycine > Glycine soja. The sequence goes on along the minus strand of NC_041019.1, from coordinate 46,354,495 downwards.
AAGGGTAATCTATATCCTTTCTGATGGCATAAGCATGAAACCAATCAAAGAAAAGGACATTAATTTTGACTCTTTCGACAAATTCGTAGAACTTGTCTTGGATTTGTTTTCTGTTTGCACCCTTGTAATGTTGGAAAAACCATCTCCTTTGAGGTTCATTCTCCGGAGAATAGAAATCTTTCCTAAGGGTTTCCTTATCAATGCTAAAGTTGTCAAATAACATCATAAGGTTCCATAGAAGAGTATGTTGGGGATTGGATCGACTTTTGGTCGTCCTCCTGTTCTTGGTTGTAAGTTGTTCTAGGTATGCTAGAAGTAGTGTCTAATCCTTGGAGGTTTACAGTAGGGAACTGGTTATGTGACTCAGATCTGGTTAGTCCTACTGGAATTGAACGGGTTCTAACTGAAAAAGACCTTCTGGCTGACTCATATTCAGACCTAGAGGCTTCTATCCTTGATGAAAAAGAATTTCTCCTATTGAAGGTTATCTCTACCTTTCCGGAGTTATCTTGCTTAATATGCTCTATTGTTGGAGCGGGTCGGGGAATAGACGGTGTGGCCTTATCCATAACCCATCTTTCGGGAAGAGTTACTTCATCCCATTTTATTTTTCTCGGGAGAGACACGTTAGCCTTTGTCATATCAGTGATAAACAAGGTTGTTTCTCCTTTTTGAGGTTTTAACAGGACTCTAGATGCACAAGTATTCATGACCTTGTACTGGATCCTATAAATTAAGGCTGCTGGGATTGATCCTTCTTTCATGTCAAGGCCATGAAAGTGGATGTTTAAGAACAGAGAGTCAAGAATGTTTCTGTCCATCAGACTCACTGTTTTGTTTGGATAACAATTAAAATATATTGGACCTTGTCCTAGGCTGGTTTCGACTGTTCCAATTAGGGAGTCTTCAAATTGATTATGCCTAATATCTCTTAGACACATTAAAACTGCTGCATCTATGCCCATATCAATTAAGGGCTTGATGGCTACTTGTACACAACCGATGTGTAGATATTTATACTTACGGCTATGTTCATAAATTGAATTTTTTGAAAGTAGATGAAATTCTTCCCCTATATCTTGTCCTAGAGGAATATTGTTTTCTACTGTTTTGATTATGTAATCAAAGTTGTGTTTGTCTTTAATTGTTTCAGGAACGTATAGTTGATCCTGAGGGATTTCTGGAATGTTCCAGTCATCCATGTTTTGATTAATATCTTCGAATCGGACTTCCTCATCGAAGAGATTGTGTTTTGGGGCGACCTCTTGGGTCTGGTTATCTTGATCATTTAAGAGATTGGTGTTTCTTGAAGAAGATGAAGAGGAGGAATTTGAGCGAAAAGATGAAGAGGAGGAATTTGAGCGAAAAGAGATACGGGAAAAGGATCGCAATAATCTAGACATAATTAAAACATTCTCTAATATCTTTGCCTTCATTTGGTTCCATAGAAATCTTTCCATAAGGCTATATGTTACAGAACTTCTTGGATCTGAATAAATGAAAAAGAAGATTTTTTTTTTTTTTAAATACAGACAATATAGTTTGAACATTACTTCTATAGCCACCAGTATATTATGTCTCAATATTTTATTTGAACAATACACCTTAGCCTTACTGCCCTTTCTCATCCACGGGACTTACTGCTACAGTATCATTCAACTAAAATATCAGACTGCTGTGCTTCCAGAAAATACTGTTCAAACACATACTGTTTAAATTAAAATTACTGTACATGCTTCAGATCCATAAGTTCAGTTAACATATGCCCTTACGGACACTATTCCTACTTCCCCATCAGGCTCTGATACCAGAGGTCAGCGGAGTAGGATCAAACGGACAGATAGGAAGTAAGAATGCAGTATGAATAATGAAATGAAAATATAAACTTGAAAACATATATATATATATATATATATATATATATATATATATATATATATATATATATATATATATATCAGATTTCATCTTTTCTTGCATTGTAGTTGTTTGTGGTTCCTTTTTTTGGAAATTTATATAAGGATGTGATTTCTGATTTTTGGTTAGGTGAACATTTATAGGCACTACTAAAAAAAGGGCTTTTTACGACGATTAATAAGTGCATTTAACGACGGTTATCAACCGTTGTTGTTTAAAATGTCGTTAAAACGAAATCAGTTTTTACGACGGTTATTATCATAACCGTCTTTGAATGTAAGAACCTTTCAAAGACGGTTATTAGTTAATAATCGTCTTTGTATGCTGTATCAGAGTTCACATTTAAAGACGGTTATTTGTTAATAACCGTCTTTGAACTGTGTGTTAGAATAGGCATTCAAAGACGATTATTAGCTAATAACCGTCTTTGAAAGGTGTGTCTGACTTTACAATCAAAGACGGACGGTTATTAGCAAATAACTGTCTTTGAATGCTGTGTCAAAATAGGCATTTAAAGACGGTTATTTGCTAATAACCGTCTTTGAATGTTGTGCCTTTCAAAGACGGTTAATTGTTATTAACCGTCTTTGAATGTTATGCCAAATTTTAGATGGAGCAGTACAATAAACATGTCTTTTTATTCCTTCAATAGAAGACTTTTACATAAATGAAAATATATCAAAATGTTTGTTTTACTCATTGATGTTATATCCAATAAGATGAATTTGACTAGTATGAACTGGATAACAAAAATTAGAGCTAAGAGCAGAAATCTATACAACATTTACAACAAAAAATGATTTAATCTTACTTGAGTCATGTTTGGTGCAAAAACCATTACAATATTACGTGCATTCATGTTGTTCAAGTTTTCCATTTGAGCAACATTTACCATTAAGTTTATTGCCCAATCTAGCAAAGCAGCTTCTGTTGGAGGAAGAAGCCTCACAAGCTGAGCACATTCTTCTTCTGACTGGGATTGCATCACCTGCTCTAGCGAAAGAGGGTCCAATACTCCAGTTGGTAGCTCTCTAAACCAAGCCTATGAAGGAACAGAAACACATAAAAATTATTCATGAGCAAATTTTCTGGCAAAAAATATTTTGTTTACAAGTTGATATATTTTGTTTACAAGTTGATATATTTTAATTTTCTGGCAAAAAGAAAAGAATGAAAACATAAAATAAGTGAAGAAATAAAAGAAAGAAAAAATGAGTTAGTGCCTTAGTGGCCTCTTTAATGCATCCACCATTATAAGAAATAATTTTTCAGCTAAGAAACTGATGCTCTTAGGATATCAGAAAGCAACATTAGAGAATTTTTTTTATTTTTTAAACACACAATTAATCTTCATATTATTGTAATCTTTTTTCATCTTAAATGTATAATTAAAATCCGAGTAAAATTAATACACTCGGGAATCAAATGGTGTATATTTACATGTTTCCATTTTGAATGACTAACAAAAATATTCATTATGAAAAGTCTTATTCTCTTCTTTATCTTTTGTATTAATTTAACAATGAATAAAAAATTAAATTACTTTAAAAAATATACATATATAAAAAGTAAAATTTTAAGTAACCATATCTCTATCACATAGCCTTCTCCAAAATTACCAGGTTTCAGATATGACTGCAATTGCATCACTGCACCAGTTACAAATAATAAAACACATCACTCATTTAAAACTTCATACTCTATTATCAAAATATGATTTATAGAGGAAAGCAGAGTATATAATAAACTCAAGGATACTCATAATTTACAAAGCAACTCTTGTTTAATAAGCCAGTAGAAAGAAATAGAGTACACTACTTGTAATAAATATTGTTAGAGAAAAAAATAAGTGAAAAGAAATAGATCAATACATTGCTTAAAGGTATTCAGTATACATTTAGAACAAACTTGAGTCTATAACTCCCCCACAAGAGGGCAATACATGAATTAATAAAAACTAATGCAATTGGTTGTAATTTTTATTTAATGATTAAAAACTCAATATTCATTAAGCAGCACAATAACAACAATCAATATATATATATATATATATATATATATATATATATATATATATATATACATACTAATAAAAAAGATAAGTGAGGACTGATTGATGCTTACTCAGAAGTGCCACACTGTGGCTAGCCACTTCCCGATACAAGAAGAACACGACGTGGAGCAGCCACTTCACTCATCACTTCATCTTCCATCAGCAAGATATATATATATATATATATATATATATATGACCTGATTTAAAATGTATTTTATAATAAAATCTTAAAATATAACAATTACATATATTTATAAATAATAATCATCACCTAAGAAGAATAAATAATCAAGTTAATTGAAAAAGAGTTTTTCTTAATGGTATATAAAATCTAGTATTTTTAATTAAATAAATGTATAATGTTAGACAAAAATATATATTATAATGTCAGATAACATTTTTTATATAATTAATTTTTTTCTATTTTAAATTAATCTTAATTATCAAAATTAAGACATATATATATGTGTGGATAATAATTAATTTAATTATTTCAAATCAGAATATATAAGTATTCAAATTACCTCAATTATTATATTTAAATAATTCTATGAATTAAAAATATAAAAAGTTTCTCAAAAATTTTCTTGCTCAATTGCATAAAATGTCCCTATAATTTTATTATAATAAAAAATTTAAAATAATCTTAATTACCTTAATTAAAACATACTTATTCTAATTAGAAAATATACTTATTCTAATTACCTTAATTACTATATTTATATAAAAAATTTAAAATCATCTTAATAACTTAACTAAAACATATACCTGAGTTACTAACAATTGATTAAATTATTTCAAATTAGAAGATGATTCTGATTACCTTAATTACTATATTAATATAATTTTATGAATTAACAAATAAAGAATAAAATCTCTAAAAATGAACAATTTAATTGCATAAGTTTTCCCTCTCAAACTTATTTACTTTTATTATTATTATAAAGATAAAGATAAAAATATTCCTAATCATACCATAAGATTACAATTGTTGCATAAAAAACTCATTATAAAATTATGATTAGCAAGTGTACATATAAATTGTTTGACTAACCAAATCAAGAAAGAAGATCTGAATCAGATCCAAGCATGAGACTATTAAGAACACCCGAAAGTGTTTCCACACCAAAGAATATGCCAACAAAAGTAGACAAGATAATAATCAGATCAAAATTAACAAATGAACAAGCAAAAATAGTGGGACTGTTGTTGATTGAGAAAAAAAATGAAGGATGCACTGCTACTTCTAAGTTATATTTGTATCCACTGCTACTTCTAAGTTATACATAATCCAGCCCACACACATGGGACTGCTGTTGATTGAGAAAAAATAGTGGAGTTCTAACTATAGTGTACTAAGTCAAGATTTAGTACAAGTGAAGGATGCTCTACAACAAGCAAAAAGGCCATCATAATACATTTTAAAAAAAAAATCCTAAAGAGTGCTATTAATAAATTAGAAAATACATTTTAATATCTTAAAAGATTTCATTAAAAGTATTATCAAATACCTAAAATCACGTATAGGAAATAATATTATAAAATTATTATATTTATATATTAAAATCTTAATTACCTAAAATCAAGTATAGGAAATAATATTATAAAAATATTTTATTTATATATTATTATCTTAATTACCTAAAATCACGTATAGGAAATAATATTATAAAAATATTATATTATAATACTTAATATTGAAATCAAATCTTATAAATTAAAAGTTTCTATAATTTGTTTAGATGTAATAACATAATATTAGAGGGGAAGTTTTCTCGGATGGTTTGATAGGATTACTCGTGAAAAATTAACCAGAAATTCAAAAAATTAACTTTTGAGCAACCAGCAGACTACAACATATGGCACTAAAGACAGGACAAAAGCATATGTGAGGAGAGTATGTAGAAGCAAACTTCAAAAAACTAGCCACATTAAAATGACTTTCTGGACAAGATACCTTGGCAGGTGTCTCTGTAGATGCTTTCCCAGGAGATTTGCCAGGGAATGACTTTCTGGTTCTCTTTTTACCTTTCTGTTAACATAGAAGCAAACTTCAAAAAACTAGCCACATTAATATAAAATTAAAATTCTAATACAGGGCATATTAGTATTAACTTCATTGGGAGTAATTATTTTCATCAATCCATCTGTTGAATCAAAGTCTACAACCCAACCTCACATGTTAAATATAAGGATGAGAATAAGGATTGAACTCCATGAAGCATTTAATCAAAGGTGATTTTCTCAATTCTCATGTGTTTCTCATTAGAAAACAATCTCAAACTAACAAAAAAAATGGACAATCTGTGAGAGGTGCTTTCAATTTCAATGCAGTAGTTCAACAATGAAATGATATACAACAAAGCAAATTTACTAATGTTACAATTAGCAAAAGCATCAATTGATTAAAATAATCTATAAAGAATAAACCTGCTCTTTATCAGCAAGTAGAATCTTAGTTGTAGCATGTGGGGACTCCAAATATTCCAACAACTTTGTAGACCCCTCCTCCTGAAACCATGTTTCATTTAATAATTTAATTTTAAAAAGTACTAAAACTCTATTCTCAAATGGAGTTATATTATAACAAACTTACCTTCTTCACATTGGTCTTGTTTATTTGAATATTAAGAACATCACAGAAGTCCAATAACTTTTCTTTGACAAATTTGTCAATCTTCTCCTTTATCTTGGCCCTCTATTTTTCCTGCCAATAATTTTTCAACTGTGGGTTAATTACAGCAGCAGACACTCACATTTACAAAAGCAGAAATTTTTGTCATGCATCACTTCAAACACTTAAAATCTGTAAGTTATAGGACAAAGGACAACCAAATAAAAAGACCAATGTAAGGAAAGCAAGAAGGAATTAGGAAACTAATAACAATTAAAACTTATAATGTTTTCATGTTTTCTCTCTGCTGCAATCAAGACTCGCTCACTTCAGCAATCAAATCCAACATGTAATAAACATAAACAGGCCTCCAAATACCAATCACGTGAAAACACTACCTAGGTCAGATCTACCCAAATTTAAACCAAGAACAACAGCCCCCTACATCTAAGAAACACCATATTGAGGAAAGCAATAATCTAAATTCTAAAACCTTATGGCTATGCACAATAAAATAATTGAAACAGGAACCAACATAATCATTGTAAAACATAACAAAATCATGAAAGGCAAAAAAAAAATGGTAATAGAATAACAATATCTTCTTCTGAAATGCTTCTGCTACTACCTCTTGAGCTTTAAACTGTGGCATGCCCATCCTACCAATTAGACAAACTTACTCAAAGAAAGCGAGGACGAAGGCCTTTTCGAGGTTCTAGAGTGGATCCAGATAGGGTTCATGAGGCTAATTTCGCGTTCAAAGAAGGCCTTTTAGAGGAGTAAGGCACTGGAGTGAGTGAAGAGGGCTCGAACATCGGTGCCGAGAGTGAAGGCAGCGTCATTCTTATCGTCGAGCGAAGGCACGGACTGCGGAGTAATGTCGAGCATGTCGCGGGCGTTGTTGGAGTAACCGAGGATGCGGAAGGAGGGCTCGTCAATGGCAATCATGGAGCCGAAGAGCTGGATGAAGCCGCCGAACTGGATTTTGACAAGGTAAGCCATTATCTGCTGCTCAGGGACAGAGTAGTTGAAGGACCTCCCGAACTCACCGGACTGCTTGAAGATGGCGTAGAGCCACGCGTCCATCGTGTACTGCGCGATGGGCTTGCTCCCAGACTCTTTGTTCTCTGTTTCTCTAGCATAAACCCTAATTGCAGCATCTCTCTATCTCTACTCTCTAACCAGAAACGAGAATGCCAAAGGTCCACACCTATTTGGTTTTGATTTTTGTTGTTTACAATTACGACGGTTATAGTTAAAAAATCGGCGTAAATGTTATAGTACATAACATTCTAAGGCGGTTTTTAATAACTGCCTTAGATTGTGCGTAGTAAAATGTGATTTAATTCACAATAATTACAAAAATACCACTGTTCCACTTTTTAAAGCGGTCCCTATATAACCGACGTAGATTCAGTGTCGTAAAAAGCCTTTTTTTTAGTAGTGAGGAGTGCATATTTATAGGATGTGACTTTCTGATTTTTGGAAATTTTGATATGCTGATATCGGTGGTCTTCCTTCTTTCAGGCTTCCATTCATTAAAGCATACAAGTTTGTGGCTTTCAAACAATTATATGGGGAGTTATGTGTCTAAGGTGAGAATATTTAGATGCATCAATCATTCATAATCTTTATTCTCATGTTTCTAAGGATAATGTATGCTTTCATGATTCTTATTACCACCAAAAAATAATTTGTGGATTTTGCTGCTGGGAATGTGAAACTTATTATCACCAAAGAAGCGTGGGAATGTGAAATAAAGAGTAAATATTATTCTTAAAATAATTTCATCCCTCCTCGTTAAATATATCTATTTTTTGATACTTTTTATATAAAATAGGAGAAGGATTTTATTGTTAGAAATATATGATTTTCCTGCAAAAAAATTCTGCAAGAGTTTTCCAAATATATGACTATTTTTTGTGAATTAATATACAAAGAAATGTCCCTTATGAATTTCTTTTATTTTCTGCAGATTTTCTTGTGGAATTAATTTTTCATGAAATATTTAATATTGTATATTTTAGTAAATCACGATAAAGGTTGTATGTAAGTATTCTGTGAATTTAATTTCTTACAGGTTTTCCTCCTATTTCAATATATATTTTTATGAGGTGAAAATGGTTTCTTCTAAAAAAAGAGAGAAACTAGAACCATTATTCTCTAAAGCTTTAACAAATAAGTCTTAAATCTTCACATGATATTTATTTTTGAAATATTTGTTACTTAAAAGTTATGACTTTGTAGCAATAAGACTTATTTTTATTATTTAAAAGTTCAATTAAAAATTGTAATTTTTTTAATAAAAAACTTTTAAAATTCAGGATTGAATACACCCCCCACTTAACAAAAATTATAAGCTTTAGAGAAAAAAGAACTATTATATGATGTAAGTCATGATATTGATAACCCATTTTATAAGAAAAAGTTTAGAGAAAAAAGAACTATTATATGATGTAAGTCATGATATTGATAACCCATTTTATAAGAAAAATTTTCGGCCCTAGCTAAGAGATATAACACAAAATAATTGGATACTTGAAGTTATACTTTTTAGTATATAAAATAGTACTTTTAATTAAGAGTAGTTCAATGCAATTTTTCTTGTGAAATAAACTATTTTTTTCTTTTCTTTTTATTAATTTGAATCACTCTCATGTCACTTTCAATTGTTATTGATTATTACAAGTGTAACATGATAGTACGTTATTACGTCATCAGAGAATGGAAAATAGCACGTGTGAAGACACAGATAACATTAACAATTCAACATCATCATCGTCCAATGTAAAGAGACAAAGGAAGGATTGTACAAGGATAAAGAGAATAAATAGTAGGGACAAAAGGGTCCAACCACACCTGAGGCTGAGCCAGTGCCACCCTGCCTGCCTCTCTTTTCTTTCTTTCTTTTTTACCTTACTTGCAATGCAAACTACAAGATTTCAATTTTTTTAAATCCTTTTGTGCACTGTGTATCTGTCTGAATCACATTTGGTTTGGTTTTGCTTTGAGACATAGCAATGAAGTTTATGAAGCTGGGTTCCAAGCCTGATGCTCTTCAAGCTGATGGAAACTCTATCCGGTTAGTGCCATTAGTTATCATCTCACAACCTCACACCTTCTCTTATGCATGCATTTTGCACCCCTCTTCACCATTCAATTTCAATATCATTGTCATTTCATCATACATGCATTTAAGTTTAGTCAGCTCCTATAACTCAAGAAACTTGTTGACTTCTAATTAAAACCAAGATTTGTTCACACACACCCCATTGTTACAATAGTTTATATATAACTTCTATATTGATGTAAAAAAATCACTCTATCAACCAATCAGAAATCATGGTTGACTTGATATGTATAATTTTTAAGTTAATTGTTGTAAAAGTCTACAAATTTAAGAGTTTGTGATTGGATGACTGCTTATTACATGGTCAAATTGATTTGCAGGTGCACAAAGCTGTTGATGCATGCAAGAATGTTCTTAGAGGACTGCATAGCAACAAAATTACTGAGAGGGAGTTGGACAAGGTTAGTTATTGAAATGCTCATCTTGTCTCAACTTGTTTTTACATTATAATTTAGTGAGCAACACTTTTAGACAGTTTTTCTGCTAAACGTATATAGTATCCATGTTCAAATCTGATTAATTTTATTCTTTTGTTCTCTTTTCGTATGAACAATTTAGTTTAGTAATTACTAGTTAGTTTGTAGAAATATTTTTTAATGAAATGACCATGACACCAATTTTTATGTCATCATAATTCTTGCTTCCAAAAAGCAAAAAAAATAAAAAATAATTAATAATTCTACATCGGTTTAGGCCACAACTGATGTAGAATGTCTATCATTCTACATCGGTTATTAGAATGACCGATGTTGAATGCTTCATCGTTGGGTAGGAATCTACGACGGTTCAGGACACACCCGATGTAGAATGATGACTTTCTACATCGGTTTTCAGGACAACCAATGTAGAAATCATGCATTCTAAGACGGGTTTGGAGACCAACCCGTCATAAAATGGACAGATTTCTACATCGGTTGTCCTAATAACCGATGTAAAATGTCAGAATTCAACATCGGTCGCTCAACCGTCGTTGTGTTTCAACGACACCGGGCTACAACGACGCGTGATAACCGATGTAGAAAGACACCAATAATCGATGTAGAAAGCCTATTTTCTAGTAGTGTTTCTACAAATGGGGACCATAGCCTCTTAGTAACTCCATCAGTTACCCCAAATTTGATCATTATAATTTGATCCTTCATCAAATTATAATATCACTAATGGTATCTACATAATTAGACATATATACCCTTAACCATAATTTTATATTGATTAGACCACTTTAATATTTTGACTAATAATATAATGATCCTAACTCATTTAATTATGTGATATATATATATATATATATATATATATATATATATATATATATATATATATATATATATATATATATATATATATATATATATATATATATATATATATAAAACCCAAAATTACTAGTAGAAAATCCTGAGTTCATCGTCATCATCTCCCGAGTTTATCGATAAAAAATCAAACCCTGAAAAGTGAAAAACCAATGTCTGCAAGAAGCGCCAAGCTGGCGTGGGATTTTAAATCTTTCACATGTGTGCCATCATCTTCTGATCAAATATCTCATTCGAGTCATTATAACTTTTCAAATATAACCATTAAAAATAAATCCTAACAAATTATGAGCTATATAATAAATATGAGTTATATTTAAAAATATTTAATTTATATTTGATATTTATGAGTTATTTATGAAAACTATTAAAGATAATTATATTATATTTATACACATTTACTAAGATGTTGACTACAAAATTTTTGGTGAGTAGTTCAATCATCACCACGGTCATAGTACATTCAGTATGGTCATGGTAATCATAGTAATATAATGACTCTCCTTCTAAACAGTGTCAGCCTTCCTAGGACAATCATGAGGCACTGTTTTACTACTAAGTCACTATTTTATTTTCTTAAAAAAAAAACTCATAATGTGTCAAAACAGTCAAATACAAGTAACAATTGATGTTAACACAATAATTGTAACATGGGACTCTAATCCTGTTGAAATAATATAGGACAATGACTTCAAGTCCCTAATGCAAGATCAAGAAAATGCTTTGTATCTTGTCATCAGCCAGTTTTGGAAACAGGGGTTTATATTTGTTGGAGAATAATTGCAACTTCAGTACATATGCTTTTTATATAAGTACTTTTCTCCTTTTTGCCTATGACACTCTTAATTTGTTTTTATCTTAACAATAACCTTTTTTTTCTCTATGCTTAAATTTTTAGTGTGTATAGGTGTAAAGTGTCTAGCTAGGTCTTTTGAGTTTAATTGTGCTTGCGGGTTGCGGCCAAATTGCATGATTGATTGTAAGGACATGTGAAATTCCACTATGTCATAATACTAAAGTTTCTTACCATGCTAATGATTTAATTGATTGATTACATTGCATGACACGACAAGTTCCACTTAAGCATGTTGCCATAAGGCTATAGTCTTTTACCAAGGCATAAGTTTTTTTTTTTAAAAGCCAAAGAGAATATATTGAAAGGTACCAAAAGTACCAATTAATTACAAAGAAACTCCATCTAGTTCACACGAGTACCTGTGCTACTATCTGGCCCTTCATTATAGAAAGAGATAATCATCATATATACTTTACGAACCCACCAACACCAAATTTTATAATACCAAAGCTATCTCACCTACAACTATTGGGACATTAGGATATTTCTTTAGGAATTGGTTTTCTCTTTGATACATTTTATAAAAAATAATTGGAAAATGATAATTATTTACATAAAAACTAATTTTATTTGTTATAGTTATTATTATTTATATTGATTATGTTATGTTTTGTTATATTATATAGTATTTTACTAATCTAAGAGTATTGGAAGTAGAGAGAATAAAGACAATTCACATTCAATGGACAAGATGTTTTCTGAGAGTTAAAAATGAAGCACTAAGTGTTTAAGAAATTTTGCAATTGTAGAGTTATGTTTAACTTCGGTTATAGATGATTTTATGCATTGACATTATTGTTTCATTATTTGATAGTATTATTTAATAATAATTTGAGTATAATATAATTTACTGTCTAGACGACCTGGATTTGTTCTATTTTTAATTTGCAGGTTTAATTTGGATAATATTAACAACATTGTTTTTTGATAAAACCGATGTTCTAATACAAAAATAACATCGATTTTCACCAAAACCAATGTTGTAAGGTGCATTACAACATCAGTTTCTCCCAAAACCGATGTTGTTTTTGTAGTTTTTGTTTTTTTTAATATTTCTTACTATACGACATCAATTTTTATAAAAATTGATGTTGTGTAGTATATGCTAACATCGGTTTTCAAAAAATTGATGTTAACATTGATAATGTTAACGTTGGTGGTTTCAATATCGGTCAAAAACCGATGTTGAAAGTTGAAAACAACCAATGTTAAAAGCATATTTTCTAATAATGGTCATAGAGCTTCAACGTCACATTTTCCAATCACGCATATGAAGGATTTCAGCATGGCTCTAGTGCACCTAATTCGAGTAATTATGCTTAGGAAGCTATAAATAGCGTGTTGGTGTCTATAGCTTTTACTTTTGACATTTTTACGAATTAGAAAGTTCTTTTGAAGGTTGTGAAGCGTAGGCGGGGCAATGAGGACGAATCGTGATCATCGTTTTCCCTTGCTAGTATGTATGTGCTAATTTCATATAGACTCTCTAGTTGTGCTTTGATCATGTGCAGTTAACTTCACATAATCCACGATTATTATTGCATAGAGTACATTTACTCTTGTGTGAATATTATTTGTATGTATCATTTATAAAAATTCATTCAAAGAGACTATTTGTATTGTTCATGACCCACAAAATCTATGTGGCATCGTACATGGCACTTACAAACATGTGTTAACCTTCTACGTCAGTCCTGCTATAAGAGCGCGGACCTCAGACCCTTAGTAGCTGGGCTCCCTAACAAATAGGTTATCTCTAACCTAAGTAATATTCAGATATATTTGAATATCTTATCTATTGACAAATATTAAATTATCTATAACGTCACATTATCTGTCAAAGGCACTTTTCCAAACCAACGTGTGAAGTTTGGACCCCACTCAGCCACGTCCACCCTAATATGCCACGATTACCAATTTGTATGATTACTAATTTACCATAGATATTGACTTGCATTCCAAGGCAAAATATTATCTAGCTTGTTGATATGTCTTGTTGTTTGCAGGTGTGGATCTCTAGAGGAAGATGTAACTAATATTTTCTATTAATTATTCAAAGTTCGGCTAAATATTCAATTTTTAAAAAAAAAATTGTTGAATTTTCTTTTTTAATTTTAAGTGGGCCAATATGTTTAACCCACCGGCTTGTGGTGGGTTGAGCAAATTTTTGTAGGATCGAACAACATGTGGATTGAATTGGGTCGACCCGTTTATAAGATGGGACAGGCTCAACAAGTTGGATTGTCGCGTTTTAACCGCTTCGGTTGCAGTCAATAAAGAATGTAATTTTTTGAGAAATAAGAGAGAAGTTTCTAAAGTGAGATATGTGTGACTTTTGAATACATTATATCTTAGACAAAAAATTTGTCCAATAACTTTTGGAATAACAAACATTTGAATTGTTGTTTTGTTATCATGAGTTTAATTTGTGTTATTCCAATATCATTTTTTAAATCAAACATGAAATAATTTTTTTTATCCTATTCAGTACCTTAATTTTTAGTGAATCAAATGAATCCTACGAGTGTTGATCCCTTTTGGGATCCATATATATATATATATATATATATATATATATATATAATTGATTGAGTTTTCTATTATTTATATATTCACGGTGAGATAATTTTTATTTATGCAAGTTTTGGTTGTAATTATGTTTTTTTTTTGTCATATCTTGTGGTCCTATAAAGCTAATAGAATACGTTCAGTTTTGTCTCTTTAAAAAAATCATTTTATTTAAAATCTACTAATAAATATAAAATTTGAAATGTATAGGATTTAAAAAATTTAACATTTGGTTCATGTGATTCGAGTTAATGAGATGAACTAAGCTTTTCCTGAGCTTGAACCAAGTCGAATTCGAGCTATAAAAAATTACGTCAAACTTGAATTGAATTCAAGCTGAACTAAATATTAACAAGTTGAGATAAACTGAATCAAACTCGACTCATTTTGAGTCCTTTCCTCCCGTACTAGTAACGTTTTCCTTTATAATACAAGGGTAAGTGTTAGTTTTAATTATACACTATCATCAATTCATCTATCTATGCAAATGCAAGTAAATAAATGAGTCATAATACTTTTAGACACTTCTGATAAGCCTAATATATTTTTAGATTTTTTTTAAATCACATTATTATTTACACTAGGCAATTATGTTCGAATCGGGTAAGATTGTTATGGATAGAAAAATAATTACTTCAAAGTATTTAAAGTATTTGCATATCCAAGATTCAAACATGAAATCACTTATTAAGTTGAAATGATTTCACGTCAGTTGATCCACACGTATGATAATATATTTTTAGGATTAAAATGAACTTTGAGGCAAGAGTGAGACATTTTTAAAATTAATAAAAAATATTTTTTTATCAAAAAAATATTAAAAATAATATTTTGTTAAAATGATTGTACTTTTATTAAAATTTAATCATCAATCTATTTGAAATGCAAAATCATTTATTAAATTATTGTAAATAATTACGTTTTATATATTTTAGTAACATTTATGAGTTAAATTTGGTGATATCGAATTGACATATTTAGAGACAATCTATTTTAATAAAAATGACTAGTTAATTTTTAAATGAAAACGAATAACAAAATTAAAGACCTTACAAAGAATAAAAGTAATTTTTTCTAGCATATTCAAACTTCATTCATCAAGAAAAAAGGCCTTTATTATCAATACACTGAACTTCTTATTTGTAAAATTTGTATAAATATTAATACTAAGTAATTTTTTTATATCTTTTTTTGTTAGGATTTTAATTTTTAAAGCAAACAGCCGCCTTTAACTTTGGCCGGCCCTGTAGACACTATTCTATTCTCATTTTTCTAAACAATCTAAAGAAAATAAACTAAACAATTATTATCGAAATCCTTTATTGGCATCTCTACAGGAGGTTATAGGATCATATCAATAACTTTTACCCGTTCAAAGTCTATGAATTCATATTAGTACCAGTGATTATTTTAATACCTATATATCTTTATTTCCAACTATGACAATTTTTTTAGAAATTTAAAAGCAAGCTTTGACAATTTCAAGGCTGATTTCCATAGAAAATGACAGTTTATATTCTGTCTCATCTAATTTGATTACCTGGGAATATTTTATTAATAGAGCCTCCGTATAACTTTGACAATTTCTTGATGATACAATTAACCCGAAAATCTGCGTAGTCTGAACAAGATCTTCTCAAGCATTCAGATGCAGAAACCTTCTCAAGAACTTTTTATCTTGGGGATATAGATCATTTTGTCAAACTTAACTACTTATACACAATCTAATTATGAAATTCAAATAAAGAATATCGATTGTCTTTTGCACCAAAAAAAGGGGGTTAAATATCTTGAAGTGTTTCTTAATAAGAATATATTCAGCATTTTCTTTCTTATAAGAATTGAGGAAGAATACTACCCCACATTAGGGCCTTCAAAATAGAATCAAACGGTTCGTAAATCACTAAAGTGATAAAAAAATTACAAAAATAAAAATCTAAAAAAATCATTTTTTATGATTTGGTTCATTTTAAGATTTTATTATAAAAAAATGAACCAAATCGAATAAATATTATACTATTATTATATTGATTTTTACTGTGGTAATTAATAATAATTATTAAATAATTTATTATTTTTCCTTTGTTTAATCATTAAGATGCATATTTTATTTTCATATGATAAAAAAATGTATTAATATTATTAAAAAATAGTATTACATATCAAGTCAAACACAAATTACTATTATCTTAAAAAAAGATTCGTAATATCATCTTATATTAATTCTAAATAGAAGTGAAAATAATAATTTTAAACTAAAATATGTTAAAAAAATTTAATAAAAAATAAAATTCATTTTTTAAATAATACAACATAATAATGTAGAAGCAAGCTTCATAATGATGAATCAAGTTGATTCAAGTAGTTTTGATGATGACAAAAAGCCCAAAAGAATGATATCAAGATTGAGTCAACAAGTTCAAGATCAAGATTAAATCAAGATTAATTTCAAGATTCAAGAAATGACATCAAGAAGAATCAAGATTCAAGAGAAGATGATTTCACAAGGGAAGTATTGAAAAGAATTTTTCAAAAACCAAACATAGCATAGTTTTGTTTTACAAGAAAAGTTTTTCTCAAAATTTTCAAAGTTACCAGAGTTTTTACTCTCTGGTAATCGATTATCAGTTTATTGTAATCGATTACCAATGACAAAGTTTGATTTCAAAAGCTTTTAACTGAATTTGCAACGTTCTAATTGATTTTTAAAATGGTGTAATCGATTACAATATATTGGTAATCAATTACCAGTGTATCTGAACGTTGAAATTCAAATTCAATTGTGAAGAGTCACATCCTTTCATAAAATGCTTTGTGTAATCGATTACATGGTTTTGGTAATCGATTACCAGTGACAAGTTTTGAATAAAAAGTCAAAGGTTATAACTCTTCCAATGGTTTTCAGGATTTTTCTCAAGGTTATAACTCTTCCAATGGTTTTCTTGACCAGACATGAAGAGTCTATAAAAGCAAGACCTTGACTTGCATTTCAATAACTTTTACAACTTTTTAGAACAACTTTTGAGAAATCTTGAAACCTTTGCTACTCATCTTTCTTCTTCTTCCTTTGCCAAAAGCTTTCTAAGTTTTCTGGTTTCCAAACCTTGTTCTTCCACAAAAAATAAAAGTGTGCTATATCTTTTCATTCTCTTCTCCCTTTGCCAAAAAGAATTCAACAAGGACTAATCGCCTGAATTCTTTTTGTGTCTCTCTTCTCCCTTTTCCAAAAGAACAAATGACTAACCGCCTGAATTCTTTTGTGTCTCCCTTTTCCCTTTTCAAAGAATTCAATAAGACACAGTCTGAGAATTCTTTTGATTTTTCCCTTTCCCTTAAACAAAAGATTTCAAAGGACTAACCGCCTGAGATATATTTTGTTTCCCCTTTACAAAGATTCAAAGGACTAACTGCCTGAGAATTCTTTGTCTTAACACATTAGAGGGTACATCCTTTGTGGTACAAGTAGAGGGTACATCTACTTGGGTTGTTGTAACTGAGAACAAGAGAGGGTACATCCCTTGTGGATCTTTGCTTGTAAAGGTTTTTACAAGGTTGAAAGAAATCTCAAGGACTGCAGGTTGCTTGGAGACTGGATGTAGGCACGGGTTGTTGCCGAACTAGCATAAAATTCTTGTGTTTGTCTTCTTCTTCCCTACACTTTTAATTTCCGCTGTGCACTTTTAGTTATCGCTTTAACTTTTGGTTAAGTTTCAATTACTGTTCTTTACTTTCTTAACTTGGTAGTAAAAGCCTAATTAAATCTATAGTAACATTAAGAAGGATAAGTTTTAAATTAGTCAAGATACATTAATAATTAATTCAACCCCCCCTTCTTAATTATTCCGAGACCACTTGATCCAACAAATAATTGTGTAAGCTTACTTGATAAATTTTAAATTATGTTAATAGAATAAAAAATTAAAAACTGTCAAACCGAACTGAACCAAATCACAAAAGTTTGGTTTGGACTTGATCTTATATTTAAATCGAACAAAACCAATTTGCATATTTATTTATGTTTGGTTATGATGATTTTTTTGTCTAAAATTGAACCTAATTGTACTACAAACAAATTTAATGTTACTAACTAAATTAAGGGTAAAATTAATGTTTTACACTAAATTTCAGTCATTCAATTTAGATAATCTAAAGATTGAAATTGATTCACCTAAAAAATTTAAAAATTCTAGTTAGCAAGTCCCGAGCTAGACGTGATCAAATAAAATAGCTCAATACACAAGAAAAACATTATGTATGGATAGGGGGAAAATAAATTCTTTTTTTTTTCCTTTCGGAAAGCCTAAACTATTAATAAACCCAAACCTAGTATAAAGAGTGATGATAAGTGTTACGCATACGTCATTTGTATACTGAAGATGCTAAAACAATAGGAATTTAGCTTCTTTTGAGCCTTTATCTAGAAGATGCTAAAGGTAATGATTTTTAGTAATTTTGGTTGTATTTTGTATAGAGATGTAGTAAAGGTATGAAAAAGGATTGAAGAACTGAAGTGTCGCACTCAACACGACATCCTCGCTTAGCACATCAGGACTGCTCAACCCAAGAAGCCTGCTTAGCACAAGAAACTAACATGGAGGCCAACTATAGCGCACATATGGCGGCTTAGCCTGCATCTGGCAGCTTAGCACGCATGCATCTGGTGGCTTAGCACACAGTCACTTATGCCAGTTAGATTTTGCATGTGCGCTCAACATGCACGTGTAGGCTTAACGCACAATGGCAGTTCTGATTGGTCATCAAGTGGGAAGAAATTTGCAAAAAGTAAATTATATATATCAATCAACATCCATTAATTCAACAATACTTCACTACGAAGCAAGGTAGCAAAAAGAAGAGAAACAGCGCATGAACTTCATACCCATTCGATGCAAGGAAAATCCATTTTGCGAAGATCGGGCCGATCCATTGCACTCCATTTTTCTTCCATTTATTTTACTCCACATATTTTTAAGCTTCTTATGACAATGAGAGGATAAAATCTCACCCGTTGTTGGGAGCTCTGCAAACCAAAATCTCTTTGATGTAAAGATTCTAAACTATCTATTAATATGATGTTGATATTATTGTTCATCTCTGTACTAATTCACATGTCTTTGGTCTGATCATCCATTTTCATGAACTGTTTTAGGATTTAGGCATTGGAAAATGTTTATATGTTAAGAACTAGGGAAGAACATCTAGGTGACTCATGCCTAAGGATAAAGTGGTATTGTCTAGCCTATTTATGCATCTCTACTCCTAATACAAATTAATTAATATAACTCTTAAGGGATTAAGAGCGATATTAGGTGATTTAGGCTCTCTCACTTAGAGATCATGGTTAGAGTATGTTAGAAGATGCAGATAATAATCATATTCATGTTAAAAAGAGAAAAATCTGTTAAGATTACATCAGGAGTAGTTCTGGTAAGCGAAGCCCCCACACATCCCTTAACTCATCACCAACACCATCTCACAACTCTGAGCATTTGTTTTCTTAACCTTTCATGTTCCTTGCTTTGTAGTTTTATTACATTAGTTTATGTTTCTTGTTAATCAATAAACACGATTTGATTTGAGTCACAAATTGCTTAAACATTAGAGATATATAACTCTGAGTACAAACATAGTCCCTGTGGAATTCGATACTCAATCTTACCGTTTTAATATTACTTGTATAACTTGGTACACTTGCCAAGGAGTCAACAAGTTTTTGGTGTCGTTGCCAGGGACTTTGTTCCTTGAACTCAATAGTTGAATATATTCTGATTTTAAGCAATTATTCTTTATTCTTTGATTCTTTGACTATAAAAAAGTATTTTTTTTCTTGTGAGTCTATGGTTGCAGGGTGAAACCTTTGAAGAACTTAATCCATGGAAGATATTTTGAGTAGTATGCTCAAACAATGAAAGCTTCTAAGTAATCAATTAGAAATGTTGTTTGAGCATCTTGCAATCATGCAATTAGGGGTTAGTCTCCCACAACCTATCAATTATGATTTTTGTGGAGGAGAACATTTCAATGATAGTTGTCATCTTTACTCCATGGAAAATTCTTGGTGGGAGCAAGAGTTACACCTTTACAATCAATATGAAGAAGAAAGTCTCTCTAATATTGAGAATGTGTTTATGCAATTCATGAAAGCTTCTCAAGCTAGATTCAAAGCCAATCAAAACTCAATTCAAAATCTAGAGATTCAGGTTGGTAAGCTTGTAAGAGAAGTAACTGAAATACCTTTTTCGGTCACAAGGGAAAAAACTTTGTAGAGGTTAAAGCACATGAGGAAAGTCTTATAGAAGAATATGATTCAAGAAAAAAAGATGAAGAAAAAAAAAAGAAAAGTAAAGAGAGAACACAACAACAATGGGAGAAGTTCTCACAAGTAGAAATTCAACAAAAAAGTCCTCTCCAAGTTAATACCTCTCCTCATCAATTGATTGGCAAGGAAGAAAGGCATGGAGAATGTGATAAATCTTTAAGTTTCATTTTCTCCTTGATCACCAACACTTCCATTGCAATAATATGGAAGATGTTTTAGGGATACATGATTTTAATGGAGTCTTTAGCTAAAAAGAGAAAATGAAAGGAAGATGTGTTCTATGTGACCTTTATGCCACCTTGAAGACATCTGGTCTGTCAAGCTAAAGACGTTAAAGAAGCGTTTACTGGGATACAACCTAGGATTTCTGCCTTATTCTCTAGTTTTCTGCTATTTTTTTGATTGTGTGACTTTAATATTTGCATGTTGTTGTTGTTGTTGTTGTGTAATATTGGTAAATGTTGGCTCTGCTTTGACTTTCAATAATTGTATGAGCTTGCTGGTGCTTTATGTGATATACTGGTGATTTGATTAAGCTCTGCCTAAGTTAAGGTTGTGAAGTTGGTTGGTGTTTATATGTTGGCGTGTGTGTTTTGCATTTTTGTTGCTATGCGCTCAGCACGAAGCTACACCCTGAGCATGCCTGATCTATCTTGTCAGTTGCGCTAAGCCAACATGTCACCCTAAGCCCAAAAACCTCTCTGATTGAAAATTTTTCAAATTTGGCTCAGCTCATAAATGGTTGCTAAGCATAACTTTTTTTTTTGCACTCTCGCTAAGCGCACATGACATTCTAAGCCCAAAAACCTCTTTGTCACGAGTCTATCACGAATTGGGCTTAGCGCACAAGTGCAAGCTAAGCAAGCCACTTCTACGTGCTAAGCGTAGATTGCATGCTAAGCGGAAGTTGCAGGTAAATTTCACTTGCAACTCTCGCTGAGCCCAGCATGCTAGCCTAAGCCCAAAACTCTCTCGGGTTTGCAATTTCATTATTTGGGCTTAGTGCACAAGTATGAGCTCAACGCATAACTCAAAAAAAAAATCTTTCAAAATTTCTTTTGCTTTTACTTTGGTATGTCTCCTGCGCAATAGGCTTAGCGCGCACTCGCACTAAGGCCACAATGCATTTATGTCAATTTTGTTTTGCAAAGCGCTAAGCATGCACCTATGCATTTAGCGCACCACTCCTACCTGTCGTACTTCATTTTTTTGTTACTTTTCAAGTCTGAAGTCATTGTTATGCTTAATTTTGCATAGTAGACAAGATGATACTTTTTGGTTAACTCTGATAGTTAACACATTTTGAGGCATGTTTGATTGATAGCTTAGCCTGGGGGCAGGCTTTCCTCTGCCAGGGGGGAGAAACTACCAAAATTGATGATGCTGCAGATGTTGATGTAGGACCTTCTGATGTTGTAGAGCCTGGGGAGAATGAGGACTACATTACTGAAGTCTTAGTTGCCTAGACATCTTGGGATCCATTGTATACACAGGATTAGGCCATCTAATTTTGAACATTATTTTATTTATTGTTTTCTTTTTTGTGATATTACTTGCACTGCAGTATTTTGCTTTATTGCTTAATTAAGTTTTGCATGATAGATAATTATTTGGTATATTTTGGATTGATTTATTTGGAATTTCTTTTTTAGAAGTATGCTTAGTTGAACCAATTGCATGACTAAGATAAATTGCGCCTCATTAGTAAAGTTTAGAAGTTTTACAATTTGTTAGTGAGCGTGCGTTGTTGTTGAGTGATGGTTTTGTGAATTAAATGCGCGTGAGTAAGTTGGTTAGCTTGCATGACAGGAAATTGTGAATGAAAGACTTAGTGCTTTACAGTATCGTGTGAGTTGTTTGCACCTTAATTGCGAGAGAAACGACTAATTTTATTTTCTTGATTTTGCATGATTCTTGAATTGCTTAAGTGCATACATGATATGGATATGATCAATGCCTTGTTGTTTTTAAGATTTCAGTCACTTGGCCAAATAGCTAACCCTGTGGTAAATGAATAATTGAATCCTTTGCACCCTTTTGAGCCTAAATGTGAATAATTTTGTCATTGAATCCTAAGCCAAATGACTATGCTATTGTTGTACACATTCACCTTATCTTAGGTTGTAGGAGAGCATTGATATGGATCAATACAATGTTTTCCAAATTTGGGGGAGTGTCTTTGGTGAATTTTGTTGCAAGGATGTGAGTAACAGACGCACAGAGAATCAAAACTATACACTTTTGTAGTACCTGATAAAAAAATAAAAAAGGAAATAATATCTGAAAGTAAATGTATATCAAGAAAATCTTTGTGTGTTGTGAATTATGGCTTAATACAAAGGTTTGGTGGTTATAAGCAAAAATTGATTCTTCAAGTAGATAAGGAATGTGGAATGCTCTCATAGAACCTAAATGTTTGAATTCTGAGAAAAACCATGATTCCTTGTTAGCCCAGCCAAGTTACAAGCCTGATAAAGTCCTTAGTGATCCATATTGTGTGTGTGCAATTGCATTGATTAGATGATGTGCGGATTTAAGATTTGTAACTTCAGTCAGTTTGAATGATGTACACACAGCTGAAACACTTGTATACTAAGAGAAACACTAGCCTTGTGAGGAGTGAAGCATAGTTAATCTTCTTTAATATATGTCATGCTTGCTAACCTTTTCAATCTCTAAGTGCATTCTTTGCATAATTCCATCATGAAACCATGGCATGTGTGAACTTGAGAGTTGGAAACTGAACTTATTTGGAAAGTATGAAATTATCTTAGTTGTTGTGATTGGTTACATCTTGAACATTGCCATTGATCTATCTTAGTTTAGTATTAGTTTACTTTTGCTTGAGGACAAACAAAACTTTAAATTTGGGGGAGTTTGATAAGTGTTATGCATACATCATTTGTATATAGAAATCACATAGCAATTATCTAATTTTATTCTCTTTTATTGTTTCTTTTGTGTTAAAACAACAAGAACTTAGCTTTTTTTGAGTTTTTATCTAGAAGATTCTAATGCTAATGATTTTATAGTAATTTTGGTAGTATTTTGTATAGAGATGTAGCAGATATATGGAAGTGGATTGAAGAACTGAAGTATCGCGTTTAGCATGACATCCTCACTTAACACATCAGGATCACTTAGCCCAAGAAGCCCGCTTAGCGCAAAAAGCTAACCTGGAAGCCAACTGTAGCGTGCATCTGGCGGCTTAGTGCACATGCATCTTGCGGCTTAGCATGTGGTCACTTATGCCAATTGGATTTTACATGTGCGCTCAGCGCGAACGTGCAGTCTTAGCATATAGTGATGGTTCTGATTGGTCATCAAGTGGGAATATTTGCAAAAAGTGAATTATATAAATCAACATCCATTTATTCAGCAATACTTCACTACGAAGCAAGGTAGCAGAAAGAAGAGAAAAACTGTAGGAACTTCTTACCCATCAGGTGCAAGGAAAATCCATTTTCCAGAGCTCTGGTTGATCCGTTTTACTTCATTTTTCTTCCATTTATTTTACTCCACATATCTGTAAGCTTCTCATAAAAATGAGAGGCTAAAATCCCACCTGTTGTTGGAAGCTCTGCAAACCAAACTCTCTTTGATGTTATAATTCTAAAGTATCTATTAATATGATGTTGATATTATTGTTCATCTATGTGTTCATTCACATATCTTTGATCTAATCATCCATTTTCATGAATTGTTTTAAGATTTTGGATTGGAAAATGTTTATAAGCTAAGAGCTTGGGAAGAACATTTAGGTGACCCATGTCTAGGGATAAAGTGGTATTGTCTAGCCTATTTATGCATCTCTGTTCGTAATGTAAATTATTTAATATAACTCTTAAGGGATTAGGAGAGACATTAGGTGATTTAGGCTTTCTCAATTAAGGGATCATGATTAGAGTATGTTAGAAAATGCGGATAATTATCATATTCATGTTAAAAAGAGAAAAATCTATTAAGATTACATCAGGAGTAGTTCTGGTAAGTGGAGTCCCCAACACGTTCCTTAACCCATCACCAACACCATCTCACATCTCCAAGCATTTGTTTTCTTAACCTTTCATGTTTCTTGCTTTATAGTTTTGTTGCATTAGTTTATATTTGTAGTTAATCAACAAATAAGATTCAATTTGAGTCACAAATTGCTTAAACATTAGATATATATAACTCTATATCAAGCATATACATATTTCTTGTGGAATTTAATACTCAGTCTTACCATTTTAATATTACTTGTATAACTTCATATACTTGCCAAAGAATTAACTAGTGACAAACTCCCTATAAATCACATAACCCATGTAAAGAACAAAACAAAATCTTTGCCTAGTACTCGAGAACACCAACCTCCTATAAATGAGAGTCCCCTACTCCTCTTTTAAGACTTAATGCATGTAATGATCATATGAGCACCATATTTCTTTCGATTCTAATTCACTATATATGGTTCAAGTGTAACAATTCATTGAATCTTATTGACTACGTTTTTGAAAAACAAAACTATTCCAATCAAACAAAATCACGACATTACTATTGGCTAAAGAAAACTAATTCTACTTGTTCATTGAATAAAACTATGCAGAAATTAATTATGCTACTAATACTATTGAACAATAATATGTCAGAAAACAAACATACAAAAGTTCAATTGTTGGCTTTATCGAGAATGCTTGAATCAATCTTGAATTGTCAAGAATTATAGTTTTTTTTTTTTTATGAAATTCAAACTGTGATTTTGATGTAAATAAGATTGAAAAATATGATGAGAAATATTATTTGGAGTTATCATTAATCATTTTGATTAATTAGTTTAACTAAAAATAACAAAATCATATCTCGTGACTTGTTAATTTGAATTCTTAAATTTTGTAAGTGAATCAATTTCAGTTTTTAAATTATTTAAATTGAATAGTTGAGATTTGATTAAAATATTAGTTGTATACTTGATGTAAACGGATCTTATTATCCCATATATGTATTAAATTTCATTTCAACCATTAAAGTTAATTTAATAATATCTCAATCGGGACCTTTCTTTGTCTTTTTAACCTAACACAATTTTTCTTAATTTGTACAAGTATTTTCTGTTTTCGCAAAACTAACCGATAAAAACTAACTAAAAGCTTATAAACTATTAACTAGAAGTTAAAAAAAAATGAAAGTTTATAAGCTAATTAATTTAATTGCATGTATTTAATAAGATTGATTGATAAATTAATAAATGTGAAATGGCATAAAAAATATATTTAATATTTATAATATTTGAACTTATTTTTAATAACTTATTAACTTAAAAAATAGGACAATGATTTTACATTATAAAAGAATAATAAAGATTTGGTGATTTTATTCATATTGTTTAATATGAAATTTTTATAAACTAATATTGTTTTAAATTAAAATTTTCTTTTTTTGAAAAAGATATAATTAAATAAAATAAACTTATATAGTTTAAATTAATTTCTTAATATTTTTTATTAATAACATATTTTGAAAAGTAAAAAAAAAAATTCTTTTAATTTTGTTTCTTTTTATCAACTTTTTTTTAGTGATTAAATATTAAAATATATAATATATTATTTCATTAAAATTAATAGTTTAACATTTAAAAAGAAAAAAAAGAATTTCAAGCTTCATTATAACTAAGAAAACAAATAAGCCATCTAGTGTTTGTAAGAATGTTAAAATAGGTAAAAGGGTATTAAGCTAAATAAAATGATAAAATAGAATTTCAAATAAACTAGTGACAATAAATTTTAGAAAGGAACTAATAGCTTATAAGCTAACTTATAAGTTAATTGAAGTAGTTTATGATAAATAAACTACTAAAATAAGTTTCTATACCAAATAAATTTATTGGTTAAAGTAACTTAATTACAGTTGGGATGGATCCGAGGAGGGCAAGCACGGGCCTTGGCACTTCCTCCCCCTCCCTTAGGACCTTTTTTATGTACAAAGGAGTGAAAAAGAAAAATACTAATAAAGAAAAATATATAAGAAAAATACAATTTTGAGTTAATATTTGGTTAATTTTCTTCTAACAATAGATCATATTTGTAATCAAAAGTCTTACCAAACACACTCTTTAGAAAAACTTATCTATGGTGTGTGTATATATATATATATATATATAGTAGGGCTGGTACTAAGATTTCATGAGTCCATGGTGAAAAATTAATCTGGATCTTTTATATTTAAGTGTTCTAAAATATAAATGTATATTATATAAAAAAGTAGAAATATAGTTTCATTGAAATTATATGTTTTCTTACATTAAACGAATAACATAGCTTTAATAAATCTTAGAATGATGTATCACTTTTTTTTTTCAATTTACTCTCATGTTATAATTTATAATTCAATTTATTCTTAAAATAATTATATAACATGAATATATAGGTTAGATTCACATTTTAAAAAGTGTAGATTTATATTTTTTAAATCCATCTCCATCCCAATTAAGTTTTACAGATTTGGCTAAAGATGTGAGAAATCCATCACGTTCTTTATCATTTTAATTTACTTATATATTTATAATTTATTTAATTTTATATTTTGTCTTTCACAGAGAACATGTTTTTTAGTTTGATCATTAATGTCTATTATAAACAAAATATAATTTTATATTAAATATTTCATATTTTTAATCTTTATGAATATACTAATACTTAGTTTTTTTTCATTTATAATTTGAGTTTTTGTTTATTTCTTATTTTATTAAAAAAGAAATATTTTAAGTCTATTATCATAAATCAATTACATATTGATATGTTACAATAAACTAAAAATTCATTTGGTATAAAATTAGGGAGATAATACATAAAAAAGAAACTAATAACTAACATAATAATACTTTTTAAGCACATGTCATTTTTTAATTTAAAAAAAAAGAGACATAAAATAAAATAATAACTTTAATTTAATTATAAAAATAACTTAAATAATATAAAAAAAATTTACATGACTATAAATTTGTTTTAAATTTTTTGGTCTCTTTTAGCATGTGCTGTCGCACTTCCCGCCAGGAACCAACCCTTATAGGTAGGTTTTTCTAAAGAGTGAGTTGGGTAAGACTTGATAAAAAGATATTTATTATAAAGTGTATATATATATATATATATATATATATATATATATCGACTCTTCTGTCGTCCTTCAAAAGTTTGATTTTCCACACATCATTTTCTTATGATTATTAATTTGCATGATCTTTATGTTATAATATGCATGTGTTTGGATCATTGATGGGGTAATATGAAACTAGTTGGAGAAACAACGACTATACTTCTGCATAATCTTTGTTAGGAATAATTCAAAGTTTAAAATAGGTTGTAAACTGAAAGTTAGTTAGAAAATTGGTTGAGTTTGTTTTCTCATAACCAAGAGTAGTTACTTTTCACTTGCTATATAAGCAAGGTCTTTTCTGTTACACATAAGCTTTTTGATCAATATACAATTCTATTCATTCAAGCTGTGAGTAGTTGTTAACATGGTATCCAGAGCTTATATGAACCTGACCTGTGAAGATTAGAAAAAAAAAACAGAGCAAGTTTCTGTTGACACCAAAAAAACCAAGAGAAATCCTTTCTTCTTGAGAGTCTTTATGTGAGAATTGTGATTTGTGAGTGATTCTTCATTATTTTTCACCATCATATATGTGACTGTGGTGGCTGAGTGGAGTTCTTGGTGTTCAAGAACGTGTGTAGAGGAACCTCTGAGATAGCAACAGTGTATAGGAAGGTGAAGAAGGATCAAGGTGCAACATAGTTGGCTCAAGCAGTATCATTCAAGGATCCTTACCTGTTTTCGATGGAAAATTGCTTGACGATTGGAAAGTCAAGATGCTGGCAGTTTTTGGCTTCTGAGATGTATTCGAAGTGGTGACAATTGGGTTTCAAGATCCTGGAAAGAATGCCACTGAAGAACAGAAATTGGCCCTCAAACAGCAACAAAAACTTGATTGCAAAGCTTGATTTCTCATCTACCAATGTGTGAACTCAAAGATTTTCAACAAGATCTTGAAGGCCTCTACCTCTAAGGAAGCATGGGAGATTTTGATTAAAACGTATGGTGATGGAGAAAAGAACAAGAAAGTGAAACTGCAAACTCTGAGGAGGCGATATGAACTACTTTGCATGGAAGAGAAAGAATCGATTACAGATTATTTTGATAGGATTCAAGAACTGGTCAATGCCATGAGGTCGTGTAAAGACAAGATCTCCGATGAACAAGTGGTAGACAAGATCTTGAGGACTTTACCACCACGATTAGATCATGTGGCTATTGTAATTGAAGAGTCAAGGAACTTAGACATCATGGAGATTGAAGAATTGCAACACTCTCTTGAGGCACATGAAATGAGAATCAATGAGAGAAGATCCAATCAAGAACAGGCACTTCAGGCACGATCCACTTACAAAGGAAAAGGAAAAGGACTATGGAAAGGAAATAAGTCATGCAGCAATCAGAAACACCAAGATCAAGGATCTAATGCAGGTAGTGAATCCTCTAAAGGAAAGAAAAATGATCTATCACAAAAGCAAAATGATAGCTCCATTGGCAACAAGGAATGGAAGTTTGACAAGAGGAAAGTGAGATGTCACAACTATCAAAAGCTTGGTCATTATGCACGGGAATGCTGGCAAGGAGAGGACGCTAAGAATAAGCCTAATAATCAGGCAAACTTGGCACAAGATGAAGGATCAGATTCTGAGGTTGTAATGCTTATGGCAACCACAAGCAATGAATCCTCCAATGACATTTCTTGGTACTTGGATTCTGGCTGTTCCACTCATATGACAGGGAGAAAGGAATGGTTCATCCGTTTCGATGACTCATCAAAGAGCAAAGTTCATTTTGCAGATGATAGCAGCCTCATTGTAGAAGGCATTGGTAGAGTGGCTTTCAGAGACACAAATGGAAAAGAAACAATCATTGAGGAGGTTCTATATGTGTCTGGCCTGAAGACAAACCTGTTGAGTCTTGGGCAACTACTGCAAAAGGGATTTGTAATGACAATGGAGGACAATTGCCTCAAGGTATTTGACAGAAATCAGAAACTTGTCATTCAAGCAAATTTGTCTCAGAACAGGACGTTTCAAATTGGGATGAACATTCTAAAGCACCAGTGCTTTGCAACCTCGAAGAATAAGGAGGAATAGCTGTGGCACCTCAGGTTTGGTCACCTCAACTTCAAGGACCTGCACCTACTTACAAGCCACAAAATGGTTGAAGGATTACCCCATATTGTAGTCCCTAATGAGGTGTGCAAAGAGTGTATTGAATGCAAGCAGACCAGAGGAAACTTCAGCAAATTTTTTCCTACCAAAGCAACTGAGAAGCTAGGGGTCATCAATTTTGATGTTTGTGGCCCTATATAGATAGAAACTCCCGGAGAAAGTAGGTATGCCATCTCATTCATTGATGATTTGACTAGGAAGATTTGGATTTATCTGATTAAAAGGAAACATGAAGTCCTAGATGTCTTTAAGAAATTCAAGTGCTTAGTTGAAAAGCAAAGTGGAAAAATGATTAAGATTCTAAGAACTGATGGTGGGGGTGAGTATGTGTCAAATGAATTCAAGGAATTCTGCGAAAGTGATGGGTTAATTCATGAAGTTACACCACCTTACACACCTCAACACAATGGTACAGCTGAGAGAAGGAACAAAACTCTACTGAACATGGTGAGATGCATGCTTAAAAGCAAAAACTTGCCAAGTTTCTTGTGGGGAGAAGCTGTATCAACTACTACATACATATTAAACAGATCTCCCACTAAGAGATTGATAGATATTTCGCCAGAAGAAGCATGGACTGGAGCCAAACCAAGTGTTACTCATCTAAGGATATTTGGGTCAATTTGTTACAAACATGTTCCTGATCAGTTAAGGAGGAAGCTTGATGATAAAGGCATGCCACATATTCTAATTGGTTATCACTCAACTAGAGGCTACAAGCTGTATGATCCAGGAAGTGGCCAAGTGTCCATTAGCAGGGATGTTATATGTGATGAAAAGGGAAGCTGGAATTGGAATTCAACCTCTAGTGAAAGTCAGTCCAGGATACTATTAGAAGAAAAAACACCTTCAGCTGCACCAACAGTTAACAAAGTTCCAGGCATAAGAAGATCATCAAGGACAAGTCAACTGCCATTACCTTTGAGGGACTATGAGCTGTTTCAAGATTCAGAAGTCAACTGAGAAGGAGAATTGGTTCATTTTGCACTCATAGCAGAAGCTGAACCTATTGAATTTGACAAAGCAGTGACTAATGATCGAGAAGTGGCTGAAAGCTATGAAGGACGAGCTTAACTCTATAGAAAAGAATCAAACTTGAGAATTGGTGGATCCTCCTTCAAATAAGAAGCCTGTAGCACTAAAATGGGTCTATAATGTGAAAGTTAACCCAAAGGGAGAAGTGGTAAAACACAAGGCCAGACTTGTAGTAAAAGGTTTTTTGCAAAAAGCAGGAATCGATTATAGTGAAGTCTATGCACCAGTAGCTAGAATTGAAACAGTCAGATTTGTTGTAGCCATTGCAACTAATGCTAATTGGTCCATGCATCAACTAGACGTAAAGTATGCCTTCCTCAATGTTCCATTGGAAGAAGAGGTTTATGTGTTTCACCCACATGAATTTGTAGTTAAAGGTGAAGAAGACAAACTGTACAAGCTGAAGAAGGCTTTGTATGGCCTTAAACAGGCTCCAAGAGCTTGGAATAGGAAAATTGATAGCTTCCAGTCACAGATTGGTTTCAAGAAATGCACCTCAGAACATGGAGTTTATGTGAGATGTCTACAAGACAGTAAATCATAAACATTGATTGTATGCCTATATGTTGATGACCTTTTGATTACTGGCAACAATGAGGAAGCAATTGTTGTATTCAAAAGTCAAATGATGAATGAATTTGAGATGAGTGATCTGAGACTCCTCTCCTATTTCCTTGGAATGGAGTTTAGAATGACTCAGTATGGTACAGTAATGTATCAGTCCAAGTATGCACAGGATCTACTAAAGAAGTTCAATATGCAACAAAGCAATCCAGCAAGAACACCAACAGAGGTTGGACTTGTGTTAGAGAAGGAAACAGATGAAGAACTAGCTGATCCTACTCACTACAAAAAGATAGTTGGTTGCTTGAGGTACTTATGTAACACAAGGCTTGATTTAAACTTTAGTGTTAGGCTAATCAGTAGATTCATGCAAGAACCAAGGCAGTCTCACTTGCTAGCTGCTAAGAAAATTATGAGATATGTTCAAGGGACAATCAATTTCGGAATTCTATTTCAAAAGGGTGAAGTTGACACAGGACCCGAATTGATTGGATATTCTGACTCCGACTGGTGTGGAGATAAAAATGACAGAAAAAGCACTGCAAGATACATCTTCTTTTATGGAGGAGCTCCAGTTTCTTGGTCCTCCACCAAGGAACCAGTGTTAGCGTTGTCATCCTGTGAAGCTGAGTATATTGCAGCCTCAGAAGCTGCATGCCAAGTAGCATGACTGGATGCCCTGATGAAGGAATTGTAACAGGAAAAGTCATGTAAAGTGAAGCTGTTGGTAGGCAATAAATCGGCCATTGATTTAGCAAAGCATCTGACTTCTCATGGAAGAAGTAAACACAAAGAAACAAAGTTTCACTTGCTAAGAGAACAAGTCAGCAATGAGAAACTGAAGATTGAGCATTGCAAAATTGAAATTCAACTTGCAAACAAACTTACTAAGGCTTTGAAGCTAGAAAGGTTTAGATGTTTAAGAGATTTCATTGGAATTGTTTGTGTAAATGCAACTTTGAATTAAGGAGGAGTGTTAGGAATAATTCAAAGTTTAAAATAGGTTGTAAACTGAAAGTTAGTTAGAAAATTGGTTGAGTTTGTTTTCTCATAACCAAGAGTAGTTACTTTTCACTTGATATATAAGCAAGGTCTTTTCTGTAACACATAAGCTTTTTTATCAATATACAATTCTATTCATTCAAGTTGTGAGTAGTTGTTAACAATCTTGAGCTTTGTAATCCAGCAAGTCACCGAAAAACCAAACACGCGCACAGTTATTAATATTTCTACTTCAATTTGTGACAAAATGACTACCCATTTTGAAATTAAAAATACAGGCAAAGCAAGATTGAACTTAAAGTTGGTTTGATTAATTGGGCATGTTTTGGGATAGAGTCATTTTTTCAAATTTCAGTTGATAATTTTTCTCAAGAGTAAAATAAATCAGCATGGGGCTAACAAAAACAGGAAGCAATACTTTATATTGATTATAATTAGGGGCATGCTTATAAATTAGTTCGAATCGAATCATTCGTAAACTGCACCGAACCGAGCCAGTTCGATTAAATAAAACTAAACTACTTTTATATAAGTTCTGTTAGAATTGGTTTTAAAACCGGTTTGTTTTACTTAATAATCAATGTTTTTTTCTTAAACCAATTTTTTTTATAAAAAAAAGTTTAAAAATTAATTCGAAAGTGATTCAATTCTTAAAATTGGTTTAAAATTAGTTCAAAATAGTTCAATCTAAAATATTTTTAAAATCAGCTCGATAATCTCAGTTTTCAAATTTAGTTTAAAAACCAAACTAATTAAATTAATTTGGAATGGGTTTGGTTTGATTTTTTTTTCCGATCAGATTTTACACACCCTAATTTATAATTTATTATAAAACAATATGACTTTTAATAATATTGTGATTCTTACGCAACTGAGGCATATATTATAGCTAGACAAGCAAGTATTTCTGGTTACAAAAAAGTTTAAGCTGACGTAGATAACTATTATTTTTTTATTTCTCCAAAATATGAAGCATACACTTTCACTAGATGAAATTATTATTATTATTAAATAAAAACAAATAGTAGTACAAGGAGGAGAGTTGGTAGAGATGAGAGAGTAAGCTTAGCAGTAAGGTACTTTTATTAATTAATTATAGCAAGATTCTACAAATAATTCTGGTTTACTTATCTTGCTTGATGTTGTGTTTAAGTGAAGCTATTATTTACTGCTTGAAATTAAAAAAAATTGGCTTATTAAGTGCATTGAAAAAAGAAAAGGAGGAGGAAATTGGTATTGACTTGTGATTTGTGATTGCATTCTGCAGGCACATATATATAGCTAACATTTAGGTAGATCAGCAGGTGGTGGAGGTAGAGAAGTTGAAGGAGTTGGTCCATTTTCAACCTCGAAAACCATGTCTAGTCCCCATAGCTGATGATCATCCACATGGCAATGCACAAACCACATCCCTATAAACAAAAATTGAAGATATTAATTAGTGTGCTATACTACTACTACTAGTATATCTCAATCAAATTCTAAGATAAGCAAATTAAATATCTAATTAATGTCACATAAATAATGAAGATAGATCACAAATTTTATAAACCTGGATTGTTTGCTTGGAATCTGATAACAGCCCATCCTCCCGCTGGCACAGCAATCGTGTTGCGAAATATTGGGTTCACCAAATTAAACTTGTGTTTATCTTTGGTGTAATCGAAATTCCCAAAATCTTGAGCCAAAACATGGAAACTAAAACCATGAAGGTGCATGGGGTGGCTTTGCGCGTTCATAATTTGGGTATTTTGAAACACAACCTCCACGGTGGAATTGAACTTGAGTTTCTTCACCTTGGTCGATTTTGGCGGCGTAAACAAATACTTGGTATCCAAAGCAATTTTGGGGTCCGTGAAATCGAATATGATTGGAGGCTTGTCAGGGAAATCAGTAGTATACACACCACTCACATTGTAAAACGATGCTTCCAACATAGAGTATCCTTTTCCAACGGGGTGCACAAATGATTCGTTGTTCATGCTTGCGGAGAATTTCTGTCCAAACACACCTTGACACGTGCCATTCTTGGGACACCTTTCAAGGTTTATGTTAATGGTGATGAACATGTGCTCATCCACCTCAAGTGGGACCGGGACCCAATGTGGGGCCCCCATCAAGCTCGTGATGTTGCTAAAAAATTTGTGAGCAATTGGGGTGTCGTTGAAGTGTGGGAGTATTGGCACAATGGGCTTTGAATAATTTTTTGATGATGTCTTGTAGCCTTCGTAAACGACAATGCCGCGAGTTGTCGTGGTGTCGAATAGCACTTCTGGCTGGCCCACAACGTAAGGAGAGGCTGCCATGTAATATGAGCCTATGGGTTGGTTGGCTTTGAAGAGCACGTCAGCACTTTGGCCAGGGGCAATGGTGATGATGTCGGTTGCATAGGGTTCGATGTAGGAAGCGTCCATGGCAACGACTGTGAAGCTGTGGTTGGCTATCTTGACGAAAAGGTTATTATTGAATGCAGCGTTGATCATTCTTAGCAAGTAGGTCTTCCCTGGCCTTACCTTTAGCTTGAACATCTCTGAAGTGTATTAAAAAAATTAATCATGCACATGTAATGATATGTAGATGGGCAAGTTTGAATTAGTTTAGATGTTAGCATGGTTTTAAATTATTATAATTGTGATTGCGACGTTAAGAATCTTTTTTTTTATAATCATCCAAAATTTAAAGATTTTTTGACTTATCATATTGGCGACTGTAATTTAAAATCATAAAAATTAGATGTCAAAGTTTTAAATTGATCTTCACAACCATAATAATGGTTTTGAAAAAGGGTTGCAATCATAATTTTTGACAAATATGTATTAAGGTTTTGAAAGTTTCTAATCATTCATTAGATGATATATAATCTTTTAAAATTAGTGAAACTTATATATATGTCATATAGATATTGATTTAAATCATAGACAATTAGTGATTGTGGGCTACTTAATAATTTTTTCAAGTTTAGGGTTTTACTATATTGTATATTGTAGTTATAATTGTAGTAGCATTAGTTGTCATCAATTTTCAACAATATTAAGGATTGCAATTACAATTACAATTTAAAATCTCAATCTGTATTACTATTATAATTAAACTCACATGGGTTAGTTGCATTTGCGTGCAGTCATAGTTGCAATTTTTTTTTTTTTTACAGCTCAGTTGTACTTATAAAAATTGTAGAAAAATACGGCTGCCATTATAATAACATGGCATTATTTGAAACATGGCCCACTATTTGTCATAAATGAACAAGCATAACTAAACCTCAATTTAAAATTTTGAAGCTATGAGTTCAACTCATGTTTGCATTTGAATTTTAAGTGGGTAATTTGTAAGAATAATTTTATGCTTAGCATATATTAGAAGGTAAAGATAGGAACATACGATTTCTAGAGCAATTGTAGAGATCACCAGGCAAACCATTGATGGTGTAGGCAGCAGATGGTCTTACATCCCCGAGAAGCAGTACTTGCTGATAAATATCCACAACATTACCGTCATACCAATCACCTGTATTTTAAATAAATAAAAAAACAAAAGAAATCATTTTCTTGTCATGGAATTTATTTTCATGTAATTACAAATTTTATAATTATATTAATAAAAAATTTGCACTTTACCTAATATTATTGGTACTTGCTTGTAGGGTTTAGGAAAAGGAAACAGACCCGAACGAGGGTGAATGATAAAAGCACCATGAACCGTGGCACGTAAAACTCCTGAGTGTGCAT
Organism: Glycine soja; assembly: GCF_004193775.1. Lineage (NCBI taxonomy): Eukaryota > Viridiplantae > Streptophyta > Magnoliopsida > Fabales > Fabaceae > Glycine > Glycine soja. The sequence goes on along the minus strand of NC_041019.1, from coordinate 46,318,148 downwards.
GCCACCACAATGTCCCTTCTTGTTGTATCACATTGAATTTATAAGTGTAACTCTTTTGGGGACGAATATTGCATTGGGTTATATATTCAGGACCATCTGCCCATGCACTAAAGAGCTGGAATACTCCATGCCTACATATATTTACATTAGAGAAAATTGAGTTTAGTCGATCAGGAGAAGAAATTGACTTGAACAACGTACTAATCGTCAATGCTAACACTATTATGTAATAGTTGGAGGTTATTTATGTTTCACAACTAACTTGTGAGAATTATACAATTTATCTTTTTTTGGATACTATTATACAATTTATCTTAAATAATAATAATAGTAAAAAACATGTTGCATTGACCAATAAATAATTATGAAATTAAGTGGAAAATTTTGTCAACAGCTAAGAAAATATATCTCTTTGGACGCACTCGATCTCCGCCCATCTTTCATGAAGTCTTCAGGGACCACTTTTGACTTTTCAACATCTCTAAGCACATCTTCCAAGCAAATAAGAATAAGAATAATTATATTTAAACACTTCTTAGTTAGAAATACCTGTGAATATATATTACTTTTCTCTATCTCTTTCTTTAATATCATATAATCTATTATACTTTATCTTTTTCCACAAAAATTACTAGCAACACACTCTTTATTGTTATTTTTTAAAATTTATTAAATATCATAAATTGATGAGTCACACTTTTAGTTCTTACTTAATGAGTTGCTCTACTCTCTTAATTTAATAATTTTTAATAAATTTTAATCAATAATAAAATATGAGTTATAAAGATTGTGGTAGAGAATGCATAGCTAGCTCTCTTTTTTTCTCTATTTTTTTAAATCTTATTAGGTGTCAAATAGCATATAAATATATCCACAAATAATTTTGGTAATAATAAAAAAGGCGATCCATAGCTTAGTGACAATAGAACTAATAAAAGAAACAAACGGTGAGATGAAATAAAAATCTGCAAGGCTGAAAAAAATATGAAAAATGGACAATATTTCAATGCTACATAATTCATATAATTGAAAACGACGTTCAGGCGACCGAGCAGCAAAGAAAGACCACAGACATTTCATCACACACCGAATACTCAAATTGTTGAAATTAGAATGGGGCCATAGGATGGGAACAAAGGCACCTGAGCAAACCACCTTAGGCAAGAAACTCAATAATTAGTTAAATTTTTTTTCTACGAACAAATCTTCTGCTTCATCTACAATGATTAAGGTGTATAGTTCTAAAAAAATTTCTAATGAGACATTAGCCTCTCCAAAAATCATCTTGTCACGACATTAAAGATATAAACATGATCATATTTGTCCTTGTGGAGAAATAAAGTAATAACATATAAAATATAGGATTAACTTCTCGTATTTACAATTTTGACTTTCATATTATATTGTTTAATGTGTTCACAGATATTTTACTAATTTCATTTGTACTAATGCTTACCATGAAAATTTCTTAATTTTATTTTTTTAGAAGAAAAGAATAATACCTATACCCTATTTTATAATAGAAAGACTAATCTACTAAAGATTCAATTCATTCAAAAGGCCTACTTAGTTTCGCAAGCCTTTGACATTGTCAGTCATCTAAGTAGGGCCTGAGGCCCCTGCGAATCCGTAAATCTGAGGAGCATGCCCCAACACAACAAAAGGATGGTCCCCTATGCATTTCATTCTTTCCGGAAGGGGAAAAAAAAACAAGTACCCCCATCATGGTGAACCAGGTGACAAAAATCTCAATAGTGTCTCTAATTGTTGGAAGAATAAATAAAAATTTTATTGTCATTTTACTTTACTAAAATTAATTATCACTCCCCTCAAATATTGAATGAACTATTGATTCACTGCACAAATGGAATAGGAGAGAAAAATTGAAGAGATATTTTGGCTCTTCTAAAATCCAATTTGTGCTCAAATATTCCTAGAGCAAAATGCTACAGCCCTAGTGAGGAATAAAAATAATTTCATGTAGTATAAATTATTTGATATTCAAGTAACAAAATTGATTAAAATTATCCAAAATGTTTACCAATGAATAGTGATATTGTAGGGTGACTTGTTGATTACGTGAACAATCACAGCGTCCCCTTCTCTGACATCTATCCTTGGTCCAGGATAAAGTCCATTAACTGTGACAATCACTCGCTCTTTGCACAAGCGTGTGACAGCCTTGTTTTGAACCTGCAGCAGCACATGAAACTTCAACAAATTGACATTTATCCATATTAAATTAAGTATTTGTGCAGAAATTAGAATCATGCATAATTTTATATTAGTTTCTTACTAGTATGTTGTACAGGCTTACAGCATACAGTATGGACGTGAAAGAGCCAACATTAATATCTTATTGCAAGTGGTTAATTAGGTAGGTGGCAGAGTTGTTGAGTAATGTGTTGGATAAGGATTAATAAGCTCATACTGAGATTTCAAAAAAAAGGTTAAATAACAGTCATACTGATTACAAAATAATTAATTCATGACTGTGTAAGGACGACCGGTCAATACAAATAAAAAAATAGCATTGATTTTTTAACATTTAAAAAATCTAATTAATAGTCTTTTTCTTTTTCAGATTTTCTTTCAATTTATTATGTTACCTAACATATTTATATTTTTTTCTTTTTTTTTCTTACTGGGTTTTAATAGCACAATAATTAATGCAATTCCTTTATAAACTTCAAAATGATTGATTGTATATATCAATTATACCAAAAATTTAAGATTTTAAAATTGTTGTCCACAACTGAAAATACAGCTGCAGCGTCCGCAAGAACATTGTGACTGTAATTGCAACTATATCAGTCGTATTTTTCTGTGATTATCTGTAGAATAAAGATTTTTTGTGTGACTGCAACTTATATAAGATTTTTCTGTAATTAAAACATGGATAAGATTGTTTAACTTTAACTTTACTTAAGTTAGACAAATTCATTTGTAAATAAAGAAAGAAGAAAGAAAAAAAGAAACACAACCCAGAGCTAGCAAGTAGAGTAAAGAAGTAAAAGATTAGCCATTACAATGAAAGTGTGTTCTACTGTAGCAGCAGAAGCCATGGAAACTAGAAGAGCAAAAGCCCATGCAAACCAGAACACGGAAAGCTTCATGTTGATGAAGTGGCGAATCCAAATAGATAGTAGGATAGAAGCTTTTCTCTGAATTATCAACTAATAACACTAAAGCTACAGAGACAAAGTTCACCTAGTGGTTATGTTAATCAATGAACTGTTGATCGAATTTGTTTTCCTGGCACACCACAACAACAAGGACTCCACACATATGTAGAGACTTGTTTCTGTGTGCTTATTTCCAATGCAAGGTTATGGGTCGTATATATATAGAGTTAGACAGTCACTGGTGTTTACTGTTTCTACGGTTTTAGGTTTATCTTCGTTGAAAATTCAGTTGTTATACTGGTGTTGTATCTCACACTCTGGCAGAAAGTCAAGTTAATAAAAAAAAAATGAAGGTTTGATCAGCAAGACAATATCGTTCTTACAAGTCAAAGAATTGATATTAAAAATTGGAATTGAGTTAGGAAACCGTCAATTAAAATCTCTCTCATGAAACTGATATTATTTAAAAAAAAACAATATAATTAAAGATGGACTATTTACACTCCTTTTAAGTGTTTAAGGCTCATATTTATTGCTTAATCATCTCATTCCCCTACCATGTACTCTAGTACAAGAAATGTGCGTTGTAGTGGTCAAACTCTAGCATAAACCCCAACGCTAACAGCTAACGCTATATTGACGCAAATTAAGGTCATTTTTTTCCTAAATTCAAAAAAAAAAATCTTAATTTTTTTGGCCTTGGCCTGAACCATCACTAATTTCAAATTAGAATCACCATTGCGTTGGTTAAAGCCAATAGTATCAATAGCATTCACCTGTCCGACGCTACCTGATAAATAGTGAGTAATTGATATCATTTTAAAAGTGGTGGCAACAAAGCTAGCTGATCTAATAACTCGTCATCTTAATTTTGTATTATAAAGAAGAGTAAAGATTTCATGATTTTACTAGTATTGTTCAAAATCAAATTTTTGATAAACTAATATTATTTTAAATCAAAATTTTCCTTTTCTTTTTTGGAAAAAATATAATTAAATTAAATAACTTATATTGTTTAAAATCAATTTTTTAATATTTAATTTTATTAATATTATTTTATAACCAAAAATAAAAATAGTCTTTTCTCTATAAAATTTTATTTTTAATCAACTTTTGTTTAGTGACCAAGTATTTTAAATAAAAAATAAATAATATATGAATTCATTAAAATAAATAGTTTAATATTAAACAAAATAATAAAAAAATAGAATTTTAAGTTTCATAATAACTAAAAAAATAAATATGTCATCTAGCTAGTGTCTGGAAGAATGTTAAAATAGGTAAAAAAAAAATTAAATTGAATAAGATTAAAGAAAATTTCAAATAATTAGTTAGAATAAAACTAAGAAAGTAAAAAAATTAATAACTTATATGTTAGTTTATTTTACATAAATTACTTCAAGTACTTTATGAAAATATGTTACTTGAAGTAATTTATGAAAGATAAATTAATAAAATAAATTTATGTATCAAACCAACTTATTTTAATTAAAATAACTTCTAATAAACTGATAAAAAAATTTATAAATTAACTTCTCACAGATCTTACCAAACACACTTGGGAGAATGTGTTTGTTAAAGAATATATTCTTACTTTATAATGATAATAATAATCCACGTCTGAGTTAAGTTTTGGGGAGTAGCCCACGTGCGTGGAGCTACACGGGTAGAGTAAAGGAAAAGGAGAATGCATATCTGGTAGACTTGTTTTTAATTTTTTTGGGGGGTGTACAAAATGCATGGTTAGAGATGAACCTACGACTTTTTCTTCTTTGGTAGGTGAGCCTCCGACTTTGTTAAACAACTTTTAATATTATAATTATTCCATATAAATATGAATGGTGTCCGTTGGAATAATCATAAGTCGTAGGCATGGTTACACCGTAAGACAGGGAAATGAATGAGTTTGTGCTTCTTCATCGCGTCCCAACAAATTAATATTACACATGAGATGAAATTTTATATCTCATCCTCGTTGGAGGTTGCTAGGTTGGGTATATATCCTCGTCTCCACGAGAAAAGATACCTGTAAAAATTACTTGTGATATGTTAGATAATTATTCAGTACTCACTTAATGGATAGAGATAAAAAAAAAAATATAAGTAATTATCCACGAATTTAAACAAATGCGGGTACCATGCATATTCAAAAGATCTGTTGAATTAATTATTGGATTTATTTTATTAGAATAGAAGTAAACAAGTTCTGAAATATTTTTGTATTGACATGGTCAGAAAAGTGTTCTTCAAATAAAAAGGAAATAAAACATGAATTATTTGTAATGTTTAGAATTTTTTTCACCTATTTGGCGAAAAACATAAGATATTTCTCTATAATGAAGCATTTCACGAGAAGTGAGTCATGAGAGATTATTCTCTATATGGCTGTCAAGGTTTGAGTTCCATGTTAGAGATCATACACTTTCATTTTGGAAAATGTTTTCTTATTCAGTGGTGGATCAAAAAATGTTAAGTTGTGAGGACAGTAATCATACATAAATTTATAGTATTTTAAGTTGTGGCGACAATACTCATACACAAATTTATAGCATATTAAGTTATGTCAGATATTCAAACATATATGCTGCAGAACCATATATAAGTTTCATTTTTTTTTTATCAAAATTTAACTTACTTTTTAAAAATTTATATTATCTATGGCCTATATATATATATATATATATATATATATATATATATATATATATATATATATATATAATGTTAATTAACGTAGATCCGTCATTGTTCCTATTGCTATAATGGAAAGATTAAAATAATTCTCACCTATTGTTTTTAGCATACTTGTATGGAATTATGTTTTCTTATGATCAACGAAAAAAATTCTTAACTACTTTTGATTAATTATTTACATCACTTTTCATTTTCGTTGACCATGACTTTATCATTACCCGCTTGACATTAAACTTTAAAAGTGACAAATAGTTCAAGGACCTCCAAATTAATTTAACTAAAATTTATTGAAAATTATAAAATAAAAAGAGAGGTTTACTAGATAAAACATGAGACCTATAATTTTTGTATTTTCAATAATTTTTTTTAAGAAATAGAGTATTGAAAAATTACATTAAAAACGGTTACCACCAGTAAAAAAAAAAAAAGTTGATCCATTCAATGGTTTAAATTAAACCAAATAAACCATTTTTTTAAAAGATATTTTTACAGACAAAAGTCATATATTAACCCTCACGACATATAGAGATTAGTGAAACGAAATTTATTTTTTCTAACAAAGTTTTTGCTATACGTATAGTAAAAAAATTAAATCTCTATTGACATATTTTAAGAAATCTAATCATTTATTAATTATGTTGTACCTTGTTGGCCCATTTAATTTATTTAGGTACAAGCTACACTGCTTTACTTTAACATGAAATTAATTAAATTTGTTCCCCGTTGATGCAACCAGTTATACCTAGCTGTACGTAAGCATTAAATATTTCTAAATTAAATCCACAAGATGCGTAAACTCAACGATCACGGTGACCCATTTTATTTTAATTGATTTTAATTATTTAGTTTTAAGAACAAGCTTTGAATCTTTTATTTGATTAATGAAAAACCAAAATCTGAAAGCAGAAGAAATTTAAAAAGTATATTCAGGCATATAGATTTGAAACTGTTTTGATTGGTTTTAGATTATGAAGCTTTCAGACAAAAGTGAAATTTTAGTTTTAGATTAATCTTTATTTAAAGAACGATTTCTAAATTAAAAGAAGTGAATGGGCTGAGACTGGATGTTATAACTAATTTTAGGTGACTGTGTGTAAAGAATATATCTGTTTTTCATACATCATCTAGAACATGACGAAAATGCATAGAAAATTTCCTGGCCGTCTTGCACTGCGCCCTATAGGGTAATTCATACACAATTTTATAATAAAGGCGTCACTTGAATCCCAAGCTTTGTCTTCTTCTTTCAAAGACCCTAAATAATTTCCATGTATAAGTTTGATATACAATTCATATTGCTATAAAAAAATTAAATCGTTCATATTTTTTAATGAGTGCAAGTCAATGATATACTGCAAGCCTGCTAGCTGTAGTTATCATATAGTTGTTTTTTTTTTTTTTCAATCTTAATGACAATTGGCAAAGGAGCTTTGAATTCTCTTCTTCTATTATCATTTACTTACGAAGCATATCATTTTAGAACATTATATGGTATATAAAATTTTCCTGGTCGTATTCATTCATCATTTAATAATAAAGGCATCATTGAATCACATGTTTTTGCAAAAAGACAAAATAAGCTTCACGAAATAATTTGCATGTAGAAGTCTGACAAAGTGATATGTATAGTTACAAAAACAAAATCTTACAAACTTTTTAATGACTGAAAGTCAATGTTACTGCAAGCAGATATTAAAACTAAGGAACACATTAAAAAAAATTGTTAGAAGGACAAAAGTTATAGGTTTATGTTCCGACATACGACTAAGTTTAGAGTATTAATCAAATGAAGTGTTATTTTTAATTTTGTCCGTCCTAGGTCAAATTGAGGACCTTTTATTCTATTAATTGTTTGTACCCCTTTAATATTCATGGATTGAGTCATTATGATATATCAAAATGTTATTTCATATCTCAAGGATTTCGGCACTTGATTATATCCATGTCAGGCTTATGGTGCACTCACTATTAGAAAATACACTTTTAACACCGGTTATTTAGAACATTTTACATCGGTTCTAAAATCGATGTTGAGAGTGCTGATGTTGAATGTATCAATGTTAACATCGATTTTGTAGAACCGATGTTAACATATATATGACAACATCGGTTCTCTAAATACCCATTGCTAAACACAATGAACAACAGCAAAAAAAATGTATGCAAGATGAACGTTGACATCGGTTTTGCAGTAAAACCGATGTTAATATAACATATTAACATCAGTTTTCTACATCGATGTTAATGTAATATATTAACATCGGTTTCCTACAATAATTGATGTTAATATATTCCATTAACATCGGTTTTGCTAGAAAACCGATGTCAACGTTGATGATGCATACACTTATTTGGTGTAGTTCTTTGTGTATAACATTGGCTATGTGTAGATAACCGATGTTAATATTCAAATGTTCACATCGGTTATTTATAACTAACCGATGTTAATGTACAAGAGTTAACATCGGTTATCTACATATGATCGATGTTAAAATACAAACGCTGACATCGGTTATACACACATAATCGATGTTAATTTACAAACATTAACATCAGTTTTCTATTACAACCGATGTTAAGGTTCATGTCGACATCGGTTTTTGTAAATAACCGATGTTGTTTATGATATTAACATCGGTTTTTGTTAATAACCGATGTTGTTTATGATATTAACATCGGTTTTTGTTAATAACCGATGTTGTTTTCAAGTTTTTTTTTATATATACTTTCTATTTTTACAGTAAACCCAAAATTGTACCTGTCAAATGCAATTTCAAGCCCAATTCACAACAAATAAACATTTTATTATGCTTTCAAGCAGTTTTAATGATAATAAATATCAAATAATTGATTTATCATAAACAACAATCATCAAATGAATTCAATGTTCATATTACATAGAAAATGTCAAAAATGTTAAACCAAAGTAAACTAAGGAAAAAACCATTGTCCCTAAATCCTAGGCCTGATCTCTAACTTGGAGATAAAACTGTGTCCACTGGATCCGCAATGCCTTTAATCTCTCTGGCTCCAATGGTCTAGGATCGTATCGTTAAAATACAACATGATGAAATAAATCATAATAAGTTAATAATGTAATACAAATTATAAATAAATCGATTTTGTTTGAAATAAACTTACCGCTTCCCAATTATTCCTAAAAGTTCCTAAAATGATGGTGGACATCCAGTGCATCACATAGTAGCCACACTCAGAACTTCCTTTTTGTCTATTACACTAAATACATAATGAAATTTGGATATTAATTAAACAACTAGTGTACAGACACATAAAGAAATATGTATAAGTGGAAGTACCTTGACGACAATCCACCTAGCAGAAGCCTTTGATTTAGATTGTGGAGCATCATCAAGACCTTTTAAAGCACTGTTCCAGATGAGTAACAATTAAAAATTGGTGTTGTACGTTGAGGTATTACAATGCAAATGTATTGAAAAGAACACTAACCTATTAATAATCCCCTTTAGGTAGTTGTCTGGCCTGTTATGCAATGAACAAAACCAGACAACTAGGTGTTCTTTGGGCAGGATGACCACCATCTGCCAGTGTCCGCTGCAGTGGAACCTAAAATGAGTTAGTACATTAGTAAACATTAATTAAATTTAGTTATTTTGTGACTTACCCATTTAGGTAGGCTCCAAGATAGACATCGCATTGTGAACTCTGCATCCAACTCTTTATGTAACTTTCAGACTCAAATTGCGATTGCCCAGACCTCTGAATGGACTGTGGCTCAAGGAATCCATAGATATCAGAATTCCCCACTCGCATACATGTTTCAGTTAGATGCATGTTTATGTTAAGTCAAAGTTAAATATTTATGAATTGAAAGCAATAACTTAGGTAATTAAAAGTAATATATAATGACTTACAGAATCCACAACTATAACACTGATATACTGAGACATTGACTACCGTGTGCAATTTCGGAGAGGTTTTCATGCTTTATGTAGAGGGGGAAATCTGGATTAAAGACCCCGAACACGGTGGCATCCCATCTAACCTGGTAAGGCCTCAAGAAAAGCTGTGGGATGGTCAATGTCATCAGATAAAGCGGATCATCGACCTCCGGATCGGGCTTCGGAGGTGGTTTTGCCGGAGACACATCTACCTGTTCATGAAACAAAGTTAAATAGACTAATTTGAGGCACACTTAATGAATTAATTTAAAAAGAAGAAACATATAGTAAGGACAATAGTACCTGCTGTGATAAAGACTTCACTAGATGTGTCGGCCAAGCAAGGAAGGTGTGAAGTGCCTGCTCCACTAAGGAAACCTCATCAGTGGGTACAGGAACTGGAGCATCTGCATCTGTAACCTCCTCCACACTCACCTTTACTTGGCCAGGCAACAAAGGAGTGTTATGAACAACAGTGGATCCCTCATAAACTCTTCCCATGGAAACCAGGCGGGCAGGATCTGCTTCTATGTACAAGCCGCACTTGTCAGAGTCACCCGTCTCAGGATCGTTTCCTGAGGGATCAACACAACTCCCCTTTGTGCTCACTCGAGGACCGGAGGGACCAACTAGAGGCTCAGGAGACACTGCAAGTCCCTGAGATTGCATCTGCGACTGAAGCTGGGGCTGCATGTGGCTGAAGGATGCCATGACCTGTCTCGTCACTTTCTCTGTGATGGACTCCTCTAGCTGGTCCCTGATTTGCTGGGTTAGTTGCTGCAATTTGTCAAGAGGTAGGGAGGAAGCGCTGTGGGACGTCCGTGGAGCCGATCCAAAGTATTGCTTGATGGTGACATCGGCTCCAACAGCACGGACACGTCCAGGGTGCTCTGGATGTCCAATAGCAACGGCGAGATCATCCTGACGTCCATGGGGGACGAACGATCCCTGTGTGGCCTGCTCCTCAAAGGAATCCTACACAGAAAACACACAGTGATACATGGCATTCTCAAAATATTGAAATATAATTGTAATGGTTAGTTGAAAATGACTTACAATCTTCTCAGCGATTTCCTTTGCGACCTCAGTCGTCATCTCCCCTGTCTTCTTTGTGCAGGCCATCTTCCACTTCACGTGGCGTCTGACCGGGGATGAAGGGTTGATGATGCCATCAACGCTTCCTGACTGTTCAGCTTCCTCCAGCTTCTTCTTCGTCTTCTCAGCCAGGAGCTTCTGCTCCAAATAATCATAACCCCTACGAGACAAAACGTGGGGGACAGTATTCTGCTTCTAGATGGCTTGTGCCTTCTTGCGCACATCCTGAAAAAATTAAACAATAATGTTTGAAATGGGTAGAATGAAGTATAACAACATCATGTTTAATATGAAAAACAACTTAAATGGCAAAGAACATACCTCCCAAGAAGGGTCTCTGCGAGTCTGGCAAAACTGGGCCAACTTTTCGTTGCTGATGTCGTATTTCACACAGACAGTGTCCTCGACACCGTCCTGATCGGCTACAAGGGCCCATTTCCTCGTGAGGTCTGATTTAAACTGCCTCCATCTTTCCCTCACGGTCTGTAGTAACTTCCTTTTCGTTCTACTGTCAGAAGCCTCTGGGATATCAAATTCCGCCTGACAACATCAAATAAAGTTTATTTGTTACAATAATGTATTTTTTGGCTATTAATTAAACAAAATCAAATAAGAAAAGAAAAATACCTGAATATCCTCCCAAATCAGGTCCTTCTGAGCAATAGGGACCTCCTTCCAGTTCTCGTAGGTGATGTCCACCTTATCACGCGCCACAATCCCCAGATATGTTCTTAATTTCTTCCTGTGGGGACCGTCGGCCTTCCCGGTAGCACGATCAACATGCACCACTGGTCTCTCAGCACCAGGTGGTCTAGTGGACAACGATCGTAAACGTGAAGCTTTGCGTGTACGCTTCACAGTAGACGGCAAAGCCGATGCGTCCAAAGGAGGAGGAGGAGGAGAAGGAGGAGAAGGAGGAGGAAGAGGAGGAGTGGAGGCAAGTGGAGAACACATGATCTTTTATACAATAACATACAACAACATACAAAATAGGATTAATCAAAAGAGGATCAGTCATAAGTTTTTTTTGGAAGGAAAAAGTATAATATTATTAATAAAAGATAATAGTACGAGAGGTACTTAGGAGATCAGATACAAGACACCCAAGGTGCCACCTTCCTAAAACATAAAACCCAACAAAACCCCACCACAGAAGGAGACAAGACAAATTAACCAAAGGACTCCGAAAGATTGGTAGTTTTGCTTTTGAATTATGATTTGGGGCAACCATATTTTTAAAAGTCTATTACATGTAATCAACAGTCAATGTATGCTTGATGGAATATAAATAGTATATCTTCAGAAATACACATGTACATGGCATCCTTAGGACTTCATCCAGCTGATGTTTGTCGCCAGTTTCATCATCCACCACCCTTTTCTTCTCTCCCTTCTCACGTTTGTTGTTGTTAAACCCATATTTATGCCTTCTTCCCTTCATGTCTTGTTTTATCACAACTTTAGCCGAATTTCCTATCTTCAGCACAGTTGAATCTCCTGTCTTATTCTCCAATGACACACTTTGATGGCCTGTATCTCTTTTCTTCGTATGTTCTAGTGGTTCAGCTTCAAAATGCATAGAGCAATCTGAATTTTTCAGTCATCACCAAAGGCTTCTGCATTGACACTCTCTACCCTCTTTGGTTTATGCTTCTGTGTTGCATTCCGTGCTTCCTCCTTATAATTCTCAGATTTATTGGAGGTTTCACTAGAAGATTCAACACCAATCCGTGTCTGTTCTTCCTCTACCAGCTCAATATCTTTCGTTTCACTTTTGCTTTTGTAAACTACACTGTAATTTACAAAACAAAAGTTGGAAGGAAAGATATTGAGCTGGTAGACGAGGAAGAAGCACAGATTGGTGCTGATCGTTCTAGTGCAATCTCTAATAAATCTGAGATTTATAAGGAGGAAGCACGGAATGCAGCACAGAAGCATAAACCAAAGAGGGTGGAGAGTGTCAATGCTGATGCAGAAGCCTTTGGTGATCACTGGAAAATTCAGATTGCTTTATGCATTCTGAAGCTGAAGCACTAGAACATACAAAGAAAAGAGATACATGCCGTCAAAGTGTGTCATTGGAGAATAAGACAGGAGATTCAACTGTGCTGAAGATAGGAGATTCGGCTAAAGTTGTGATAAAACAAGACATGAAGGGAAGAAAGCATAAATATGGGTTTAACAACAATAAACATGAGAAGACAGAGAAGAATAAGGTGGTGGATGATGAAACTGGCGACAAACATGAGCTGGATGAAGTCCTAAGGATACCATCTAAAACAAAAAACTGATGCCTTAATCAGAGAAAAATGTAGTTGTCACTTACTTGCTTTGGTGACCTCTGTCTCTGCAGAAAATTGCATTAGACGATGTTAATCAATTGTCCTTCATCATGATCATTTCAATTAGCATGAATGTCATCAGCTTCTTCTTCTTCGACAACGTTAGGAGTGATTTGAACGGTCAAAGGACTAACATAGGTGTCCATGTATGAATCATCATCTTCTACATTAACACCAATGGTTTTGCCCTGTAAAACCACGCACCACCTTTCATCACAATGGTCTTGCACGTACAATACTTGTCTAGCTTGTTCTACCATGATGAAAGGGTCATTGTGGTAACCAAGTTTCTTTAGGTCTACCAACGTAAATCCTATATCATCTGTGCGCACACCGGTGTTGCTGTCAACCCATTTACATTTGAAAACACATATTTTAAATTTCACATAGTTAAGCTCCCAAATTTCATCAATGAACCCAAAGTAAAGGATGGAAGCTACACAGGGATTGGCGTCATTCACACTTGCAAAGTGTTGAGATTCAGCCCTTAGGGTGACCCCGTTGTTCTGCATTGTACTTTTGTCATCTTGTGCTTTTATGTAAAATGAATACCTGTTTATGTCGTATCCTTGCCAGGTTATAACATTTCTTTTAGGCTCATCTGCAAAGATTGTGTCTTTAAACCAATCACAGAAAGTCTTGTTATGCTTTTTCAACACCCAATTCTTTGACATTTTCTGATTATTCTGTTTGACTAAAGCTTCATGCTTAACTATGTATGGCAAAATTTCATTACTGTTGTTCAAGACATACAAGTGAGCTTGTAACAAATCTTCATTACCACCCACTCTGTCATCATGCCAAGACTCAGGAAGCCCAACAGGTTTAGCCTTCTCTAAGTATTCTGAACAAAATTCAATGGCTTCTTCTACAATGTACCTCTCAACAATAGATGCTTCTGGATGATATAGATTCTTTGTATACCCTTTTAATATCTTCATGTATCGCTCAACCGGGTACATCCACCGTAGATAAACAGGACCACAACATTTGATTTCTCTGACCAGATGCACAATCAAGTGAATCATGATGTCAAAGAAAGCAGGGGGAAAATACATCTCCAACTGGCACAGTATAATTGCGGCCTCATTTTCCAACTCATCAAACTTGACTGGATCAATGACTTTGCTACATATAGCATGGGAGAAAAAGCACAGGCGAGTTATCGCTAACCTGACTTTGTTTGGCAAGATGTCACGTATAGCCACGACTAACAATTGTTGCATGAGCACATGACAATCGTGAGACTTTAACCCTACAAGCTTAAGCTCCTTCAACTGCACAAGGCTCTTAATATTTGAAGAGTATCCTTGTGGAACCTTCACCCAACGAAGACACTGACAAAAACTTATCTTCTCCTTCTTGGACAATGTATGGTAGGCTAAGGGCAAGTAAATTTTCTTCCCATCAGACCTTGGATGCAATTGTGATCGTATACCCATATCAGCTAGATCTAGACGGGTATTCAAGCCATCCTTCGTCTTGCCTTGAATGTTAAGGAGCGTCCCAATCACACTGTCACAAACATTTTTTTCCACATGCATAACATCAATAATGTCTAACGTCAAGATCACAGCAGTACGGAAGATCAAAGAAAATGGACCTCTTCTTCCATATGCAACTCTGACTTTTATCCTTCTTTTGGGTCTTCCCAAATACATTATTCAAGTGTTGAACCCGCTGATATACCTGCTCACCAGTCAATGGTATCGGCGCAATATCATGCTCTTGACTTCCATTAAAAGTTTTTTTCAGTCGTCTGTAAGGATGATTGGGTGTTAGAAAGCGGCGATGCCTACTGTAGACTATTTTTCTGCCATGTTTAAGTTGTATGTAACTTGTGTTTTCTTCATAGATGGGGCATGCATGATGACCCTTAACACTGTAACTGCTGAGATTCCCATATGCTGGAAAGTCATTAATGGTACAAAAAAGTATTGCACGTATTTCAAAGGTCTCCTTGCGAAACACATCAAACACTACAACCCCTTCGTCCCACAACTTTCTCAGATCTTCAACCAACAGAATTAGATAAAAATCAATGTCATTTCCTGGTTGTCTTAGGCCCGATATCATCATAGACAACATCATGTATTTTCGCTTCATGCACAACCAAGGAGGCAAATTGTAAATTACTAGCAGAACTGGCCATGAACTGTGTTGAGTGCTTAAGGTGCCATATGGATTCATTCCATCACTGGCTAGTCCAAGTCTAAGATTTCTTGGCTCTTTCCCGAAATCTGGATACAAACCATCAATCTTCTTCCATTGCGAGCAATCAGCCGAATGACGGACCATTCCATCAGAAACCCTTCCATTTGCATGCCATGTAAGGTCTTTTGCGTCATCCTCATTAGAAAAAAGACGCTTAAACCTTGGAATGATTGGAAGATACCACAAAACCTTCCCTGGGGGGCCCTTGTTCGAGTTTTCATCAGAACTGTTTTCTTCTTGATCCTTCACTTTGTACCGTGAAGTCCCACAGATAGGACATTTGGACATTTCTTGGAATTCATGCCTGTACAGTATGCAATCATTGGGGCAAGCATGAATCTTCTGATACTCCATACCCATCGGACACAATATCTTTTTCACCTTATAGTAACTTTTAGGCAATGTGTTGTCCTCTGGAAGCAGATTGTGCATTTCCTCAAGCAGTGAGGTGAAACTTTTGTCACTCCACCCATATATGGCCTTCACATTAACCAAACTTAACATAACAGACAACAGGGTTAAGGAATTCTTGCACCCTGCATACAAAGGCTTCTTAGAATCACTCTGTAATCCTTCATACACAGGGGCGTGTGCTTGCTGGAAAGACTCTTGTCCAAGGTCACGAATCATGTCCTCTAACCGATCTCCCATTTCTACATCAAACAGTTCAGATTGGGATCCACTCAAAGTGTCTGTGACTTCACCATGCCATATCCACGTCGTGTAATTCTTCTTAATCCCATCACACAATAGATGGTCCCGTATGTCATCGAGTAATTTTCGTCTTCCATTCAAACAGTTGATGCAAGGACAATAATATTTTCCTTCTTCATTTGGTCGACCTCTTTTTGAAGGAAATTGCAAGAACTGTTTGACGCCATCCTCATATTCTGGGCTCATGCGACTTTTATTCATCCAACTTCGATCCATCTAAGCAATTCCATGCATGAAAATCTCACTTTTTTATTTATAGGTGTGGCCTTATCCCATTTAGGAAAACTGTCTTTTATGTTAGCTTCAAACGTCAGGGTTACCATTATTTACAAAAATTTGACTAAATTTCGGCAGCATTTCGCATTGGTCTCCAAGTACACGACATGGCATCGGTCAAATGAATTTCCCGATAATCAAATATGCACTCGGAGAACAACTTGAAATGCATTGAACCGAAATTTAATCAGATTAATGAAAATAATAATAACCATCACGAATGAATCTAACATAAAAATACCAGTCTCCCCAAACTGTCCAAACGGACAATTCAAGACTAAATACAATGACTAATGCAAACTGTCCGCAAGAGTCATTGCATTCAGTCTCAAACGGGAATCTAAGGTTCACTCACCATGAACAACAGTTGTTTATATAACAAATTACACTGATCACATACAATAACATACAAAAGGTAAAATTCAATTACAGACAAATATAGACATCAACAGTTGTTTATGTAACTAATTTCAAATGCTGGGTTTCAAGGGTGCTTATGCTTTATTATTGTAGTTGGGTATATGTGTGTGTGTGTGTATCATGAGGGTCTGTGTGTATCATGAGTACCAATGTTGTGTTAGCCATTCTTTGCAGATCAGCCAACAAACTGCAAATATATCTGCAAATAATGGGAAATTGGGATTGAAATTGATACCAATGTCAAGAGAGAAGAGGTAGAGAAGCTGGTCAATGACTTCATGGCGGGAGAGAAAGGAAACAAAATGAGACAAAAGATCGTGGAGTTGAAGAAGAAGGCAAAGGAAGCCACTACACCCAGTGGTTGTTCATTCATGAACTTGGACAAATTAATTAAGGATGTGTTGCTTAATTAGATAAACCGAAAAAGTTTCTTCTAGAAATCAAAATTCTCCTTGCTTGCCTTGAGATAGAAAGCCGAAATAATTATTGGATTTTGCCCTTAACATCTTAGCATCGGATTCTCGCTCCTCTTCTGTTCCTTTTGCTGTGGTCCTAAAACATCATAATGATCCTCTTCTCATTATTTCAGGAACCAATCAAGGCTGTAGAGAAATCTCATGTACCTAGCTGCAATAGCTGATTCTCAACCACAACCATCTCCATTGGTTGGTCAGCTACATCATACTCTTGGGGATATCATTGCAACAGCCTTTCTCAGTGCTTCAACAGCAGCAAGGCATGCATAGCCAACTTGGCATGAGCTCCAGTGGAAGTCAAGGCCTCCACATGCTGCAAAGTGAAGACACTAATGTTGGGGGCAATGCAACCATAGGAACCGGAGGAGGGTGTGTATCATGTGTGTGTGTGTGTGTGTGTATGTCAGTGTGGGTGTGTGTGTGTTTCTCTCTCTGCGTGTATGTGTGTGGTGTGTGTGTGTGTGTGTGTGTGTGTGTGTGTGTTTCTGTGTGTGTGTGTGTGTCTGTGTGTGTGTATGTGTTTCTATGTGTGTGTGTGTGTGTGTGTTTGTTTGTGTGTGTGTGTGTGTTTCTGTGTGTGAGTGTTTGTTTCTGTGTGTGTGGTTGTGTGTGTGTGTGTTTTTGTGTGTGTGTGTGTGTGTGTGTGTGGTTGTGTGTGTGTGTGTGTGTGTGTGTGTGTGTGTGGGTGTAGGTGTGTGTGTGGCTATGTACGTGTGTGTGTGTGTGTGTTTCTGTGTGTGTTGAAGATGCACACGAAGCGATG
This sequence comes from Glycine soja, assembly GCF_004193775.1. Classification (NCBI taxonomy): domain Eukaryota; kingdom Viridiplantae; phylum Streptophyta; class Magnoliopsida; order Fabales; family Fabaceae; genus Glycine; species Glycine soja. Next base: position 46,300,109 of record NC_041019.1, on the reverse strand, counting down.
CACTGTGTGTTTGCATAGGATACTGTCTTCCATTGTGTTCCTTATTCTAATGACTGTGCCGCGAAGCAAAATAGGGAATGAAAAGAAAGAATCGTGAAGGGGAAGGTTAAACCGAAATCTTCCAAAAGGTTACAAAAAGAAGAAAGATAGAAAGAAATATTAAGACATGGTCAGGACTGATGATAGGAATAAAGAGAAAATAACCACTTTTGACATCATGGGGGTGTGTGAGAGAAAGAGAAAGAAAAAAGGGAATTATTCAGATGAAGTTGATTCCAATAGTGTTGAGAAGGTAGTAGCTATGTGGGAGAGGAGACTTTCGTTGAAACTTCTGCTTGCTGCCTTGAATGGAAAGGATTCTGCAGTAGCTATGTGCAGATTCTACAGGCTCATGGGTACTACCACTGCTGAGCTGTTGTTGAATCGGTAAAGAAGAACAAGAGTTCAGTTTCTGCTGATAAGTCCCTAACACTGATTTCCATGTTTTATAGGTTTAAGGATACTTGGGTGTGGGGAGCTGCATGTAATGGGATCTTCTCTACCAAAAGTTCAATAAAAAAAACATATATATAGATAATACAAGAGAGAGAGAAGGGCAGTGGCAGTCACAACATATATATAGAGAAGGGCAGTAGATAAAATTACAAAAACATTCAGCACTAACAATGAACAAGTTCTGAGAGTTAAAATCACAGTTAATACTTCAAAGATATCAATCCAATGAAAGAAAGGTCATGTAGACAGGCATAGCATAAGTTACAAATATACCAGTAATGCATAAAACAACAATTTCAAATTAGTTTTCGAATCAAAGATATAAATACCTGAGTTCGAGACTTCAGCACAATTGACTTTGTAGCAATGACCGCAGGACCAGTTTGAATTTCAAACAGTAATGACCACAGGATCAACAATGGCTAAAATTGCTCCTAATGGAATCTGAAAATAGTATGGCAGCATAATTTAGTGTTTAGCAAATTAAATAAAAAAAGGCTAAATGACATTATAAATAATATATTTGATTCTGTCTTGCATCCATTTCCTTCCCTCTATCTAGTTTGCAGAATACGTGTTGCTGCAGCTGCTACTGCTTCCTCAGTTGCCCGACCTCCATCATCATGAAGGTTGACTAACCAAAAGGGAGCAGTAAGTGATTTACTATTACACAATTCTCGTGCTTTTGATATTTTTTTTCTTGTCTGCCATAGTTGCTAAATGAAATCAATCTTTTTCTTACCGCTTGAGACTAGAAAATGGTTCCTTTTAGGGGTTTGGTCCGGAATTTTTAGGTTTCTCTGTATGGTTATTATCCTGCAATACTAGATGATTTGCATGGTATTGTTTGACTTTAAGGACGTGGACTGAAGGTTACTTTGGCAACATTGTAATAATCTTACTTTTTTTGGGCATTTGTACATATGCAATCAAGCTGCATGAAAGACAGAATTTAGTCTAAGTAAGACCATACTGATATCCTCACAATCACAAAGAGTGAATTGAGAGGCACGTAAAAGAAGGATAACACTTAGAGGCAGTGTTAAGATGGAATTGATTGCCTTATAGTAAAACGAATGCTATAGAGTACAAACAGGGATCATAAGGCCGAGATCTAGTCCTTTTTTAGTCTTGCAATTATTGGATAAAAAAGAAGGATCACACTTGCAGGCTGTGTTAAGTGTTAACTATAGGTCCTTAAACAGGGCTACTATTCTATATAGATAAGTATCCTATACGGCTATACCTATTGTTGATCAGTTCTTAGTTGAACTCTACGGAAGTACTAACTATTTTTCAAAGATGGATTTGAAATCGGGCTATCATCAAATCTGAATTTGTGAGGAGGAGAACTCATAAACAAGTTTTCAATCACACAAGGGACATTATGAATTTATGATATCTAGTGATGTTGCAAGTTCCACAAAAACTTGTAATGAATGAGTTTGCAAGTTCCTCAAAAACTTGTTATGAAGAAAGGGTTTGTAAGTTCCACAAAAAACTTATAATAATGAAGATGATGTACAAGGATTTACAATTTTGTCCATAAAAACTTGTAATGATCATGAATAAAACATCCAAGAAGCTCCTCTACACAAAATATATCTCTTTCTTCTACAAATATCAGTTGCTCGTGCTATTTTATGACATTCTAATTAATAGCCCAGATTGACAAATATGCATTTCTGCATCTTGAATTTGTTTTAGAACTTTTGCTCCAACACCAATTTTAGGCAAAAAAGAAGAAAATTCATATTGGGAAGAAATAAGATGAATACTTGGAACATATCCTGCAAAAGTTCAAGGCTTCTAGCTATACATATTAGACTGGTTAGTACCTAAATTTGTTAAGAGGGCGTGTGAATTTCTCGGCTTGACAATTTATTGCAAAAAAATTGTGGTGGACTATGGGAAAAATTGTTAAGCCCCTGACAGAGCTTACTAAAAAGGATAATTTTCAAGGGGACCAGTGGCAATGGAAGCCTTGGTTCGACTTAAAGAAACTATGACTTCCTCCCTTGGCCCTTCGAGACTTTGACTTAAGGAAGCTTTTGTGCTCCTGTGTTTCTCTGCTGCATCAGCTCCTTATTGGGAGCCTGGTAGGGTTTCTGCTAGTTTGCAATTACAATCTTGAAGTAAATGTTTTCTGGTTGGTGATACATAGGATCGCTTGTGTGGTTTCTGTTCTAAATAGAATATTTCATATAGGGTACACAAAGTTTTATTTTGGCTATATAATTGTGCAGGTTCTTGATGCTCTTTTATGTCAATATGAAAAATCCATTGAAGCTCCAGAGAAGTGGCAAAAAGTTGTTGTCTTCTTACAGCAAAGGTTTGTCTCCAGAAATTGTTTTTAATTGTTTCTTTTAAAATTGACTTTTAATAGTTTACTTGTTGGTGACCCTAGTTTTTTGAAGGCCCGGTACTAGACCTAATCAGGAGACTGATAAATAAAGTTGAACGAGACTCTTAGTTTAAACTATCGATTGACTGAAGATAAGATTGCCCTGCTTAATAAGAGACTGCAAACCAGTGAAAGTGAAAAGTCTGAGTATATTAAATGCTATGAGGATGCCATGAATGATAAGAAGCAACTAACTCATGAGTATATGAATCGCATTACTGAACTGAGGGTATTATGGATATTTTGGCATAAGAAGCAACTTAATTGCTTGGAGACTCCACCTCCTTTATCCGTAGGTCCTAATATTCAAAAGGAAGGGGGGAGTTGGGCCAGCAAACAATAGGCCCAACTAACTCTGTATTGAAATTTTATGTTAGAAGAAAGGAAATTAAGGAGTTTAATGTAGAGGCCCAATCTGTTCTGGAACCCCCCAAAGAAATAACCCCTCAGCCTTATGAAGCTTGATCGAAAGATTGCAAGAGGGAGAAATTTGATAAAATCATTTGTCAGTCAATGTGGGGGGATTCCACTGTCTCATGGGACAATGTACCCTCTGTTCAGGCAGCTGGGGGCTTACTTTGTTTTTTTTTTTTGAGAGGCAAAAGATATATTATATATTATTCATAATAAACACAGCAACACCAAAAGTACTGCTGGTGATTTATACATAAGTGCAATGCACCTAATAGCCACCCTCCAATACAAACTTAAAAATCAGCATTAGCCCCACCACATATGCTAGATATGTGTAACCCATATTAGCCAAAATATTCCACAAGGTCATAGCTTTGTTTATGGAACAACTCAGCTTTTCAAGTGGAGAGGAGAATTAAAGGCCATAGCTTTTTATTATTAGATGGAACATGGGTTAGTGAAGACCAGAGACTTTTCATAGTCAATGTGTATGCCCCTTGTGATCTACCTGGGAAAAGAATTTTGTGGGAGGAGTTAAGACAGCTGAAGTTGGCCAATCCTAATGGTGTTTGGTGCTTCCTTGGGGATTTTAATAGCATAAGGAGCCAGGAGGAACGTATTGGATCATCTCAAAGAGGGGCTAATAATTCTGACATTTCAAAATTTAATGCTTGGATTTCAGATATGGATCTTTATGAAATTAGAGGTTTTGGTGGTAATTTCACTTGGTTTAGGCCCAATGGATCTGTCAAGAGCAGACTTGACAGATTCCTGGTTTCAGACCAATGGTTAGCCCTATGGCCTGACACCTCCCACCATGTTCTTTACATAGACTATCTAGACCACTGCTCTATAATTCTGAAAACTAAGCTGGTTGATTGGGGTCCCAAGCCCTTTAGGGTGGTGGATTTGTGGCTCAATCAAAAAGGGTATCTTGAAGGTCTCATTGGATTGATGAGAGAGGCCATTCTGAAAAATCTTTATCGAAGCTACTTGGTTGGAAAACAAAAATCTTTATCTTTGGGGATTCTGTTAATTGGGCTCATGAAGCTACTCAGTTTTTGAATTGTAGGCAGATGGGTATCCCCTTTCACTACTTGGGTATTCCTATTGGTGTCAAATCCTCAAGTCAGGTGGTATGGGAGCCTTTGAAGCTAAACTCACTAAATGGAATCAGAAAAGCTTATCTATGGCTGGCAGGGTCACTTTGATAAATTCTGTTTTGAATTCTTTACCAATCTATCTGCTATCTTTCTTTAAACTACCTTAAAGAATAGCTGATAGATTGGTCTCTCTGCAAAGGAATTTCATGTGGAGGGGGGGGGGGGAGCACGATCAAAAGAAGATCCCTTGGGTCAAATGGGATGTAACATATTCTAGCTTATGAAAAATATTGGTTTCTACCAAGCAAGAATCCATGGATTGGAAAACAAAATATGAACAAGTTTTATCAAGGCATAAATCTGAGGAAGACCAAGCTAGTTCTGAAATAGCAGCCCCCAAGTCACATGGTAGTGCTGGTGAAGCAAGGTGCCTACAGCAAGGGAGCAATGTCAGTTTGCTCGGGAGGAGGCTGAAGAGTGGAAGCGGAAGTATGACATTGTTGTTAGAGAAGCAAAAGCTGCTATAGAGAAGGCAGCAATTGTGTAGGAGTACACAATCACAATTGAGGGAACATGCTTTAAGAGAGAAATTTTCTAGCACTTTAGCTGAAAAGGTAAGGTCTCTGATATTCCTGCTCTGCACTTTTGCAAATTGTTGGTTACCTAAAATTGTTGTTGCATAAAGTTCAATGACCTTATTAATGTTGTATATGATGTGAGGGATGGAGAATGGAGTTCTTATTCATTTCTCCTTGTTGGTTTATACAAGAAGATAAAATAAAGGAGAAAATTGGTGAATTGAGCATGTTGAGCACTGTTTAACAACTTTGAAATTGGAATTGAAGGTAAGATTGATGCCTGCTAAGATAATTCAACAAAACTATTTTTTATACTCCTTTGCTTTCACTTCCACCTTCATATCTTTTTCATACAGTTATACAAACGGACTATTTGTCCCATAGAACACTTCAAGGGCTCTAAATAATGACAACATTTATCTTGTGCATGTTTATAATGAATTTTGTTTTTTATTTGATACTCTGACCTATCTCTTTCACCCTCCCCCTCCCCCACCAATAAAAATAAAAAAACAAACTGATGGTTGGAGTTGAGAGTATTATGAATTCTTAACTTGATTGTCTTAAGTGCCATGGTTGGTGTTTTAATTGAGTAGCACTTGATTTAAACCAGATAAAATCTTTTGATACCTGAAGTCAACTTGGATACTTTTGCAATTGATTTTTTGGTATTGTCTATTGTACACATGTTGACCTTTAGGGTTTAAATACCATGTTTGATTCAACGAAATGTGTGCAGGCTGCTAAGTCAAAAATAAGAAATTATGACTCAGAGATATCACCACTGAGGCTTGAAATTAAAAAGTTGACTAAGAGATTGAAAACTGAAAATGCTAGGGCTCAGTCGTATATATGAGAAGGATGTACTGGTAATTCAACAGGAGATTAACCATCTAAAGAAGAAGTACAACACCGACTTTTTAAAATTTGAGGAAGTTCAGGAAAGATATGAAATTGCTGAAAAAGAAGTTGTAAGGGCTACTGAAGTAGCTGACAAAGCTAGGGCTGAAGCCAACTTGGCTCAAAAGGAGACGAGCGAGATGCAGAGGCTTGCAATTGAGATACTAGCACATATTGACAGGCTTCTTTCATAAATCCATAAATTTCAGAAGACATTATAATGCAATTCAAGGAATATTCATTCAAAGTATATGGGTTCAGCAACCAAAATTGGTTAAGGAAGAAGCTGTAAAATTCTTTGCTGCCAGATTCATAGAGGAAAAGCTTGACAGACCTACCTTGGATGGGGTACAATTTAATATCATTACCCACACACAAAGGGAGGAGCTAACTTCCCCATTTACGGATCTTAATTTTGGCCGTTAAAAAAAAAAAAGAAATAGCCATAGAGGGGGATAAGGAGAAGGATTTGTCTTTGGAGGTAATTCTGCCTCACAGCAGCAATTCGAATATAAAGAAGAAAAGCAGGGTCAATGTTCCCTTTGGTCAATATGACTTAAAGGTAGCAAGTGAGGAAGTGGGCCAGCAGATAAGTGGCCCAACTCATTCTGCCACAAAGGTTTATGTGAGAAGAAAGGAGGTGTTGAGAAGTAATGGAAAGGCCCAACAGTTTAAGGAACCAGCTGTGGACTCAAACTCAGTTTCTAAAACTGATTCCATGCCTTCAATACAATAGGACCAAATAGAGCTGCAATGTGCTCTTTTAAAGGAAATGGGCTTGACTTATGGGAAAGATGCTAATAAGGTTAAGGGGCTTATATTGGATATGGAAAATAAAGATGATATGATGGCAGCTGAGAGGGGAATTAAAAAACATCAATAGAGCTGCATATGTATTAAAAGAAAAAATCAAAAGGTTGAAGTGAAGATTAAAGATATGGAACAAGGAAGAATATGGGGATAGCTTTAAAAAAGTCCAGCACTTGGAAGTGGAGCTTAATAAATTAGAGGAGGACACATTGCATAGACAAATGACTGATTTGGAAATTTCAAGAAGAAAGAAGCTGCAGGAAGATTAATGGGTGGCTACCCAGGCCCATGAAGCATTGCTAAGGCACAAATGTAGATCAAGATGGTTAAAGGAGGGAGACTGCAACACTAGATTTTTCCATATCAGGGTGAATGCAAATAGAAATACAAATTGCATCAAAGGACTACTCATTGAAGGTGAATGGACAGATGAACCTAATAAGGTAAAGGAAGAAATCAGAACCTTCTTCTCCAATAGATTCCAAGAAGCAGATTTTCCGAGACCTAAGATTGATGGTATCACTTTCAAAACCATAGACCAACAACAGAATTCCATGCTTGTGACCCCTTTTCAGGAGATTGAAATTCAAAATGTTGTTTGGGAATGTGGCAATGACAAGAGCCCAGGTCCTGATGGCATTAATTTCTAGCATAGACCAAAAAGTTTTTTCAACCATTGTGTTGTTACAAATTACAAATAAAGTATTAGGGATGACAGGGGTATTCTATAATACCTGTAACCACTTAATTTTAGACACTGGAAGAAAAAGATATGCCAATCTTTTCCAATGAAAGCAAATCATTCAATTAATATGAACATCACTAAATTTTTATAGAAAAAATGAAGAAAAGTATACTAATTCATTTTCACTCTATGCTAGAAATCTACCAAAACATGCACACAAAATTTCGTTGAAAACAAAAATCCACGCCTCCAAACAACAAAAATTGGATACAAACTTAAACCAACAAAAACTGGATACAGAAAGAACGTTGTACTTACCTAGGATCAGCTCCAGACAAGGATAGATAAACCCACCCAGTTGGCTTCACGAGTTCCACGGTCTTAATCTCCTAAAAATGTTCCCAAAGTCAACACCAAATAATTAAGCATAATCATCCCAATCAAACCCAAACCAATAAAATAAAAATTTACCTTCAAGTTGTGAAAACCATCATCGGCAAGGATGGAAACTTTGCTCGGCATGTAACTCTCGTCAAGCTTGAAAACCACGTAAAGCACAATCAACTGCCACAACAAAATGAAACCCCACATTACAATTCTTATTGATACTTTTATATGGTTAGCCAAGTGGACAAAATGACCCAATAATTTGATAAGAACCTTCGGACAATGCCACCGCACTGATTAAGAACTTAATAAGAAGAGCAACAAACTAAGGTAGAGCTCATACCTTGTTAACTGGCAGCGTAGAAAACTTTGAGCTTTGAGCACCCACGACTGTTCCAAGAGCAGTGTAGGGTTTTCTTCGACCCACAGTTCCAACAGCAATGTAGGGTTTTCTTCAACTTTTCTTCGATAGGAGGTTTTGTGGGTTCCAGCGAACGGTTTCCGACAGTATTGAAATGAATGTGGGGCAATGTGGGTGTCGAGCGAGCGGTTTCTGGCAGATTTCGGGTGGGAGGAGAAAGAGAAGAGAGAGCGCAGCAGGGTTTTCGAGCGCGCGAGTTGTGAAATTTCAACACGTTTTAACATATTAACATAACAACATCATCGGTTTTTTAAGGATAACCGATGTTAGGATGAATCTGTTAACATCAGTTTTGTAAAAACCGATGTTAACTTCAAAATGGTAACATCGGTTTCTCAAAAAACCGATGTTCAGTTCAACTCCTTAACAAAACCGATGTTAACACTATGAAGTTAACATCGGTTTTTACAAAATTGATGTTAACATATTCATCTTAACATCATTTTAACATCGGTTATTTAAATAACCGATGTTAACATTAAGTAGTTAACATCGGTTTTTATAAAACCGATGTTAAGTAACTCCATTTATTTACAAAAATGCCACCGCGCTTTTGTTAATATCGGTTTTTGCAATAATCGATGTTAATTGACCGATGTAGAAAGCCTTTTTTTTAGTAGTGACTTAGTACACATCATGAGAGGAGATTGGACTATGATCCAGATGGTGATTGGATCGGACTAGGATTCGCATTGTGATCGGATCGGACTATGATCTAGAGGGTGATTGGATCAAACTAGGACCCAAAGGGTACACAATCCTCAAGTCTTAACCACAAAGTGCAAAGAAGCTAAGTACATTGGATCAGATTAAGATCTAACACAGAGGGTACACAGTCTTCAAGCCTTAAACACAAAGTGCAAATAGGCTAAGTATGTGTTGGATCAGATTGGGATCCGACCCGAAGAGTACGCAACCCTTCAGCCTCAAGCACAAAGTGCAAAGAGGCTAAGTATGTGTTGAATCGGATTTAGGATCCGACTCGGAGGGTACACAACCCTCATGCATATGAATCAGACTATGATTCGGAGGGTGATTAGATCGAATTAGGACTCAGAGGGTACATAATCCTCAAGCCTCAAGCACAAAGTGCAAAGAGATTAAGTATGTGTTGAATCAAATTAGGATCCAACCCAGAGGGTATACAGTCCTCGCGCATGCATTCAATATTTTTTATCAAGTTATGAAAATACACTCATCGGTGTATGGTTTCTTGAACAATTTTAAGCATGCTAAGATTCTCACATATAAGATGAACCAACTCCCTTGATTGTCATATGAGCCATATAAACTGACTTGATCAATATTATATGAATCATACCAATTGCCTTGATCGACATATGGATTGTATTTTACTGTTATATGTGATCAATTCCATATTTATTTTTAGATCATTAACTTTACGCTCTCTTTTGGATCTTCTAAGTTAGAATTGTATAAATGATAACTCATGAAATAAATTCTAAGATAATGGTCATTGAATTTCACCTATGGATGAGTGATGACTCTCCGAATACATTTTAAGTTAATGGTGATCAAATTTCACCAATGAATGAGCGATAACTCGTGAAATACATTCTAAGTTAATGGTGATTGGATTTCGCCTGTAATTGACTGATCACTTGTGAAATAAATTCTATGTTAAAGATGATCAGATTTCACCTATAAATGAGCGATAACTCTCAAAATATATTCTAAGATAATAGTGATCAGATTTCACCTATAAATAAATGATGACTCTCGAAATACATTCTAACATAATGGTCATCGGATTTCACCTATAAATGAGCGATAACTTGAAAACTTTATTCGAAGATAATGGTGATCAAATTTCACCTATGAATGAGCAATAACTCACAAAATAAATTATGATAAGGGTGATCGGATTTCACCTATAAATGGCTAAACACATACTTGTTTAGTCGAGGTCGATCGTATACACTTGATAATGTTACATCGTCGATCATGTATCAATTTGGTTGAGGTCGATCATATACACTTGATAGTGTTACATCACTGATCACGTACTCGTTTAGTCGAGGTCAATCATATACACATTATAGTGTTACATCACCGGCCACGTACTAAAAACACGTACACTTCATAGTGTCGTGTTTTTTTATCACATACACTAATAAGTGTCATGAGGGCATTAATTGTGTCGAAAGTTTCCACTCTAGTAAACTGGATGTAGACAACAATGGCAACAATGACTTGGAACCTGATTTCGACTCTTTTTTCTTCATGATCCTCTTTCTCGGCGTGACTTCCTTTGTCTCAATATATATGGCACGTAACCTGTGACTAGATCTCTTCCTCCATCGCCTTCGTCGTGATCAGATCTCCTCCATCATTGTCGTTGTGATTAGATGTCTTCCATCGTCATTATGATTGGATCTCTCTTGTCTCCTTCGTGACTGATTCTCATCCATCATCGTCATCGTGATTGGAACTCCTCTATCATTGTCGTGATTGGATCTCACCTGTCACCATCATGATCGGATCTAACTCGTCATCATTGTGAATGGATCTCCTCCATCATCGTTGTGATTGGATCTCCTCCATCGTCGTCTTGATCGAATCTCATTCATTGTCCTCGTGGATCTCACCTGTCACCGTCGTGATTGGATCTCCTCCTTCGTTGTTGTCGTGGATCTCACCCGTCATCATTGTGTTTGGATCTCCTCCATTGTCTCTTCATTGTTAAAGTTAGAATACAAAGCAAACAAGGATGTCAGAGAGCGTTTCATCAAGTTTCACAATGGACGTCAAAATAAATAAATAAATAAATAAATAAAAACTTCCACTTATATAAATACAATATTAGAGAGTGGACGGCTTCCTTGATAAACTAATACCTAATTCCGCCCCATATTAATAAGTGCAAGTTGTAGTTATAGATACTTACGAAGCATATCATTGTGAAAGATATATATGGATTTTTTTATATTTTTTTTTATCACATCGGTGACCAATGACAAGTGTATATCACTTATTTTAGTGGATGAAGTCCCGCGTTTGAGTGGATCGTTGCACCATTTCAGTATCAAGCATATTTTTTGCAAGGCTAATCAAGTGACAGATTAGCGAAGTTTGGTTTTTCTTTACAAGATAGTTAAGTAGTTTTGACTAGTATCCTGTCTTTTGTTTTTGTTCCTCTAGGGGTACGTGACTATATGTGTATGCAATTCCCTTGTAGATTTTAGTTGATCTTGGTTGTGGGGCTTGGCCCCTTACTTTCAAAAAAAAAAAAAAAAACTGTGTATCACCTATTACTACATTTAAATCTGTAAAAAATTATAATACATAAAGGATCTATTTCATTTGAAAAAAAAAAAAAGAAGCACAAATCAATTGGGTAAGGCTAATACAAAACTTAATTTCTTTTTGTAACTGAATAAGCAACGTGACAAATTTTGTCACAAATATAAAATAGTCAAAAGAAAAAAATATGTACCATTTTTGTCGTTATCATGATTGCATTGTCCTCACTATTACTATCTTCACTGTTCTAGTTATTTTAATTGTCATTGCTATCTTCACTACCATCATTACCATAATTACTACTACCACCACTTTTATCAACAATGTTATCATCACTATTAATGTCACCACTATTATTATTATCGTTACTAGGAGTTTTTACATATATCGCTTTTGAGTAAAAAAATCATATGATCTAAAGATCAAAAGAGCTTGTGTTTCGCTTCGATTAGTTTGAATGACTTTCTAAAAAAAATTCAATTTGACCTAACCCAATAGAATGCAATTTTGATCAGATTTGATACATTAATTTTTAACACATCCTTATTGACTTTTTAATTTCCTATTGATGGATGCCGTTCAACACAAAATATTAAATTTTATGACATGGCCACAATTACATGACCTATTAAAAAAAAAAACACTTCAGATTCGTATAAGCTCTAAAGAGTTAAAGTGCACATTCATGTGTTATTAATTCATTTGGGCCCAAGACACGTGTACATGGCAAAACAAAATTATTCCTTGTATCCTCAAATATCAAGGGTTATTGCTATTGCACTACTTTTATTATTAACACTATCCCTGGGAGTGTCTTTTAGCTATATTCTCAAATTGTCCCTTGGACGGAAACACAACACAAACATATTTTTATTAGGTACATAGGGTGAAAAAAACCAAAACACAATAAAAATACGATTCTTTTGGGCGAGTGTGCAACAAAATCCTATTCCCATTGTGTTTTGACATTTTTACTCCCATTTACATAACAAAAACACATTTTCATTGCACACTTAAAAATTTACAAAATGAAATCATGTTTTCATTTTGTTACAAAATGAAAATGTAATTCGGTTTTGTTAAAATCCCCACACCCTTCCAAAATGGAAATAGGAAATACAATTCCATTTTGGCCCAAACCTCCTCACACCCTTCCCCCTACCCCTACGGACGACACAACCAACACAACTAACATAAACACTAACAACAACAAACACTCGGATCTTGACGGGACAACATGAGAGGTGGTGTAGATCTCGATGGGGAGGATGACACTAAAGTGGCATGGTGGATCTAGGCTAGGTGGGGGGGCGTAACGGGGTGGAAGTCGTAGGGGTGGCGACACATGTGTTCTAGATCTAGGCCGGGGTGAGGGAGACAGTTTTGGATCTAAGGAGAAGGAAAAGGAGTGTAGGGATTTGGTGACTAGATTAAAGAGGAATTTTCCATGGTTCAATATCAAGCCACCACTAGTCTATGATGCCTATAAACGGCCCATACATAAAGTATTATTCATTCAACCAGTTATATCGAGAAAAGAAGATCAAATATTTTAAATAAATTAGATAGAAATAATTTGTATTAATTTATAATAGTTTTTGGATTATCTTATTATTGATGTAAATTATTTATCGATGAATAATTTTTGTAAAAAACGTGGATGACTTTCTTTAGTAGAGTTTTCTTCATTCACATAGTTCTTAATTGAGAGACTTAAAGAATTTGAGCTCGGTTGCACTTAAACCAATAATATGTTTGGTAATTTATAATATACAACTTTCTATGATAATGTGATGGCACATCTTCAAAATAAATTTAAATTTAGAAATCTCTGTTTAATTTTAACCACATACACTTTTTAACATTACTTATTAATTTTACCCACATACACGCGCAGGTATGTATGTGTTCGCGAGGCTTTATTTATCTCACGAGATACTTGGACTTAATTTAGATTAATTTTTAACTTATACGAAGTTTTTCAATTGTAAATTTGTATTATTAAAGTTTTTCTAAGGTAATAATACTTAACTTCATGAAATTTGTAAGTGCTTTTAGAAAAATTAGATTGAAGAAGCTTCTAAAATTTATTTATTTTTATTTACAAGAAAAAGTATTATTGCAACCAAATGAAACTTGCCAAAGTTTGGCGATGAGCCAACTTACCAACATATATCCAAGTTACAAAATGAGTTAACAATCTGTCCCACTCATAATACACTATATAAAAACATCTGGATACTCGTAAACTTTTGTCTACTCATAATACACTATATAAAAACTATTCACTTTCATGAACTTGACTCTCCCACCCAATACTATGAATCTGAAACATGCATAATTAACATTGCACGTACAGCTTGTGATGTATACTGTCATAAACCCTGTTCTGAATGATAGGCCATGAGTTAGCCATCCTTGTAAGATATATAAATGAAATTTTATCTATTTTGTTATGCAGCTGCTAATTTAAATTAATAATTCAGTCATCGAGCCATGCATCCAATAGGATTGCTGCACCATTCTAAAAACAATGCACTTGAATTCTCTGTCTTAACTTTGAACCTAATCTAAGACTGGAATTTTGTGGAATCTATCGATATCAGTTGTAGAAAATGAAACGAGCCCTGCTGAAAAATGATGTTATTTCTCAACTGTCATATTGACCAAACAGTCACGGGCCATAACAGCATCCATGACCTCTTGATTTTCTTACCTCCCATTTCGAGGGAGGAAAAATATCATACTCAATTTATGCATAAAAAATTTGTCCATATCTTTGACGAATGATATATATGTATCCTCACAAGCAAGTTACATAAATCACAATATTTTTTTCTGTTCATCTGTTATATTATATTCCTCTTATGTCGTGCCATTCCAAAAATTAACTTGTATAATTTAATTTGATTCAATTCTAATTTATATGTGGAGTTTGATTTATTTTACATTTTTACTTAGCTATTTTATTTACTTATAAGTGCTAGTTAAAAAATTTATCCAAATTAACTTCTTTTTTTATATAATAAATCTGCTATTTCATTCATACACATAAAACAATAACTCTTATTTATATTATTGACTTCCAAGGTCGATCGGTCATTTCACTTGGAAATTCCTAAACATTTCTACTAGAAATTATTTTTTGCTGGCAAGATGATGCCATTTGGTAACATTAGATATACTTATGACACAGAAGAAAATGCGACAGATGGTGTTGATTTCTAATCATAAGTAGTACTGTACTCTGCAACCTGATTAACATTTAGGTAGATCAGCAGGTGGTGGAGGGACTGAAGTTGAAGGAGTTGGTCCATTCTCAACCTCAAAAATCATGGCTAGTCCCCATGGCACATGGTCTTCCATATGGCAATGCACAAGCCAAACCCCTGTATAAGTAATGAAAACATTAGAGTGTGTTAATTACCACTATAGCTGATAGTAGTTACTTAGAATATAGTCTCACTCGAATTTTCTTTTATGTAGGTCAAAAAATGTCATATAACTAAGTTCTTATTTGGAAAAACTCCTCAATAAAATGAATTAAATTTTTTTCACAAGTTAAAATTAAGTTATACAAAGTAAATAATCAGCTTTTGAAAAACTTATTAAATAGCTTATCCAAATCCATCAGTTGGTTGTAACTTATGGGAAAAGATTATGTCATTAGTATTGATTGAGTAATTGATCTAAATAGAGTCTATATGCCCAATTATAAAACAATGTGACATGACAAACTACGAAAAAACATTAGTTGATGCTGTAAATTAAAGAAATGAAGAGAATCAACACCTGGATTGTTTGCTTGGAATCTGATCACAGTCCATCCTCCCATAGGCACACCAACAGTGTTGCGAAATTGCGGATTCACCAAATTAAACTTAGCCCTATCCTTCTTGTGGAAATTCCCGAACCCTTGAGCCAAAACATGGAAGCTATACCCATGAATGTGCATGGGGTGGTTCTGGCCCCCAAGAAGTGCTGTATTCTGAAACACAATCTCCACCGTCGAATTGAACCTGAGTTTCTTCGCCTTGGTTGATTTAGGCGCAAATAGAAGGTTCATATTATTAGCGTTGTTCAGATTTGTGAAGTCGAACATAACTGGTGGCTTGTTAGGGAAATTCGTAGTGTAAACTCCACTCATGTTTTCATAGAATGCTTCCAACAAAGAAAACTTCACACCCGCGGGAACAGCAAATGACTCGTTGTTCATGCTGGCAGAAAATCTTTGACCATTTGGGCCCTTACACGAGGCATTGTTGGGATTCTTGGAATCACAAAATTCTGTGTTGAACCCAATGGTAATGAACATGTGCTCATCAACCTTACGAGGCACAGGAACCCAGTGTGGGGCCCCCACCTTGCTAGTTATGACGTTGTAGAATTTGTTATAAGCTGTGTCCGTGTCGTTGAAGGGGGGTAGAATTGGCATCACGGGCTTTGGTGACGGCGGGGCATTTTCGTAAATGACCGTGCCGCGACCTACGTTGACGTCAAAGTGATCGAGACCAACAACGTAAGGAGATGCAACCATGTAGTACGAGCCGATGGGTTGGTTCGCTGTGAATAACACGTCAGCACTCTGGCCGGGGGCAATGACGATGAGGTCGGTGACGTAGTGGTCGGTGTAGGAGGCGTCGACGGCAACCACTGTGAAATTGTGGTTCGCTATCTTGAAGAATAGGTCGTAATTGAGTGCAGCGTTGATCATTCGGAGCATGTAGGTTTTCCCTTGCTGGACTTTCATCTTAAATGTCTCTGAATTATAATCAGAAGGTACTTATACATATATATAGACCTTAAATTCATGAACTTGAAAGAGTTGGAATGTTGAATATTAAGAGAGCGTGATATATGGTTTACATGTTTCAATTATAATTTAAGTGATCTACTGGAAGTTGTTCATGTCACTTGGAAAAATCTAATTAAGGACTACTATAAGAAAAAAAAATTAAGCTAAGGGGATAAAAAAATTGTTATTTATTAGAGTTGCCTTTTTAATTAATTTATTAGACTGTCTTTAGGTACTATAAATTTCATATAATGAAAATTAAATATTATCAGTAATATATTGAGATTTTATGCTAATAATATAAAGTATTACATTAATTTTTTATTATATATCAAGAAAGTGTGAGAATTAAGAGACGCACAAGATGTCAATGATATATATTATTTAATGTATGTAGGAGTTGCTAACAAAGAGCTATTAATTAAAAGATTACTGCATAGATTCGAATCACAAGTTTATTTATTAGGTTGTAGCTACTTAACTAGTCTTTACATATACGAGAATCTCTCTAAAAACAGTTGTCCACTAAGAGAAAAAAAGTATTGTTAGGGGATCGAGCTCGCACTCTTGTAGAAGGCGACAATTTGCAATACATCCTTAAATATTTGTGTTAACTATATTTTTTATACAAATAAATTGATATGTTAGAAGGTTGCTTATCTTACTATTAGTTTAGACAATATGTTACGCTAATAATTCATTTTTTTTATGAAACAAAATCTGTATTAATGAGAGAAAACCAAATAACTATTAGTTTTTTCTATGAGTGTAAACAAATTGTTTTAATAATTAATGGGGGTAACATACCATTTTCAGTACAATTATTAATGAGAAGGCCGCTAGTAAAACCATTGATTGTAAAGGCACAAGATATGTTTGGTCCACCGCCACTGGCCTGTGCTTCGGTAGTAATATCCTCAACATTAGAGTTATACAAATCTCCTGCAATTGAATTAAAAAATCTTATCATGAAAAGTATTTCTATATTTGGATGTAATTGCAGATTTTACAATTATATATTTATATTTGTTAGCTAGGTTTCCTTAGTAGATATAGAGAAAACGTGTTATACGCAAGGGGAAAAATGTCAAAACAATGCAACAAACTAATGTAACCTCCTATTGTAGAACAATGGAATGACACTTCATTGCTAAATGCTAATATTAAAAGAAAGCATATATGTAAAAGAAATAGAAGTACCCGGTGCACTTCATCTAGAACAAAAATAAAAATAAGAAAAACAGCTAATACCTAATATAAGAGGAATTTGCTTGTACGGTTTAGGAAATGGAAATTGGCCTGAACGAGGCTGAATGATGAAAGCACCATGAACTGTTGCTCGTAAATATGATGCATGAGCATGCCACCATACGGTTCCTTCTTGTTGTGTAACGTTGAATTTATAAGTGTATTTACTTCTTGGTCTAATTGTGCATTGAGTTACATATTCAGGACCATCTGCCCAAGGACTAAAGAGCTGCAACACTCCATGCCTACACAAGTAGTTCAAAATTTCATCCACAATATAATGATGGAATAATTTAAATAAAACACAATTTTGTGGGCGCTACAAATAAAAAGAGAATATAAATATTTACATGAAAATCTTTGGTAGTAGTTTAAGTCTAACAATTGATTATTTATCAAATGAAATGGTCATATCTGAATTTTATTTGAAACCAAAAGAACAAGAAGTTGGTTTCTTAAATGCGATCGAAAATCACATAAACTGACTTGTTTCTTTCTTATCTCCTCAGTTAAAAGTTAACGCGTGGTTAAAATGTACTGTAATTAATATACTCTGTTATTAATTTTTTTTCCTATTTTTGCTCAAATATCAATTGTTTTAATTGAGGACATAGGAAAAGCTACTAAACAGGTAAGATAGGTGATTTGGTTTATGACATACACAAATATCAATTGTATATATATAGTAATTATATATTCAATTGAAAGAAAAAGTATACTACTAGATATGGCCTCTTATTTAAATAAGGGAGAACACAAATTAATGTCATGTGGGTATGTGGGTCTAGCTAATTTATGATGGCTCCACATATTAATTACGTAGAATCTTCCTCATTCATGTGTGAATTAATTTGAGTCTATAGAGCTTGGTAGAGCTAGCAAGTACTAGTACTAAACATTTCTGAGGCTCCATTAATTAAGAAGAGAATTTCATATATTGAATGCAGCGTCGATTAAGAATCTGTAGGCAAAAGACTTCATGCTATTTTGTTAAATTCTCTAAGGATATACATATGGAAGAGGGTTTACCAATGAAGAGTAATATCATACGGTCCCTCGTTCAATACATGGACAATTACTGTGTCACCTTCTCGGACATTTATCGTTGGCCCAGGGAAAGTCCCATTAACTGTGACAATCACTTGCTCCTTGCAAAAGCGTTTGATAGTCGTGTTTTGAACCTGAAATTTGTGAAATACATGAAATTGCACTAATAGGAACATCCCTCCATTCGAAATTACGTTCCAGAAAGAAAGACATATATCTTTTTTAATGCATGTTTAATTAGATGAAAATGTTATGCCTCAAATCAAATATGACAAAGGTTAATTAGACACTAACGTAGAGCCAAGTTGACTGTATACTATTGTTAGGTGAGGAGTTGAAATAGTTGTGTTAGACTAATGTGGTGATCTTGAGTGGTTTATTAACACATCAAAAGCAAAAGACAGAAAAAAAAGGCAAATGTAGACAACACTAAGTTGCTTACATAAACAATCATAAAGAGAGAAAAGAAATCAAATGGGGTAGCAATTTACTTTGAAAGTGTGTTCCTGTATAGTTGCTGAAGCCAGGGAAGAAGCTAGAAGTGCAAAAGCACTTGCTAGAGAAAACGAGAATAGCTTCATGTTTTAGGTGGGGAAACCAAAGATAAGACTGTTGCTATGAATACGTTTACATGGATGTTTTAGTTCCACACACACACACATATATATATATATATATATATATATATATATATATATATATGGTCCATGATATTTGTCATTTTCTGTATTTGCGTGTTCATATTTGAGTTGACGATGAAGCAAGATAAAAAAAAAATTTTACTGCTTCAACGAAAAAAAGTCGTGATGAATATTTTGATGATACGGATATTGGAGTGCTACCTGCCCAAGCATGAGTAGGGTAACTAAGCCCCGTTAAGGAAGCATATTTTGATGTTGAATATTTTTAGAGAAAAAAAAAACAATGTATACTAAAAGTGTAAAATAATTATAGCCTGTCCTCTAATATAGGTTTATTGATATTTAAAAAGTATACCAACAAGTGTAAAATTAAATTGTTTACGAGTGTATAGTCATGAACTTCATATTATAATATATGTTGCAAAATATAATATGAGAAAATAAACTAGGATCATTTTAGCCGTATGCACCCTGCAAGTGTTTTAGGCTATAATGAGTAACTAAAGTCATACATTAAGCTTAATTTCAATCTCACTTCTACTCTCTCTCTCTCTCCTTCTTCTACTAATAGAATCCAAAATGGGGATGTGTGTTTAACTTTTTTTTTCCCTCTATTTATGATTTTTCTTGTAAAGCATTATTTATAAATATTAGGTAACGCGAATTTTAAGAACTACACTAACAAGTGTAAAATTATTCACCGTGTGAGTGTATAGTCATTAATCTCATATTGGTATATTTTGCAAAATATAAAAAAAAAACTATAATCATTTTAGTCGTATGCATCCTGCAAGTGTTTTTGGCTATAATGAGTAACTAAAGTCATACATTTAACTTATTTTCAATATCATATTCTACTCTTTTTTTTTTTAACTTTTCTCTCTCCTTTCTATTAACACAATCCAAAATTGGGATGTATGTTTAACTTTTTTTCCCTAGCCTATTTATGATTTTTCTTGTTAAACATTCTTTATAAGTATTAGGAACTCCGGAAAAGGAGATGAGGAAAGTTGACCAAAGTACATTAAATACTTTCATGAGAGTTTTTATTTTTTTTTATAAGTACTTTCATGAGAGTTTCATTGCAAATGTTACTACCGACTATATTATCTTGGGGGTGTTAATAATTGTCAAATAATATATTAATTACTTTGTACATCATCAAAATTTTAAAAAATAATTTGGATAATGTATATCACCTATGTTTTATTGGTAACCGGATAATATCACGTTTTAATTAAGAAGATCATTCATTCCCCTTCCATTATATTTAATATTTCAGTGTGATGTATACTTATATGAAATATCAAATAATGTTATTCTCACGTTCATTAATTAACTTTTTATGAAATATCCAAATTATGGGCTTCTCCAAAACAGGAAGGGGAATGGTTAGCCTCTTCAGTTTTTGGCAGTTTGCTATGTCCTGCATGATGGATGATACAGTTTATAGATTCTTCATCCCTCGAGACAAATTAATTTTATAAGCACTTGCCGTCCTCGTGTGCCTTGCCTGGTTGCATATACTTATAATTATATAAACATGTGATTGATTGATCTCACTGCCATAGTGCCATTTGTGTTCTATATATTTTATCTTTCGTTTTTGCATGTGTGAAATTCCTTGAGTAACAGGCTTGTGTGGCCTAGAGGCCTATCACAACAATTCAATTTTTAATAGTTTAATTCAGTACGTTTAGTTTTGAATTAGTTCAGTTCAACTACTTGTGGACCATTTAACTTAGAAGCAGACCGAGATGCCAACCCTTTGTGCATCTATAGCCTAGAAAAGTTCCTTGGTTGAGGAGCTCGAAATATTATTTTGATGGTTTCTACGTGGTTTTTATTTGAATTAGACTCGAAATCTTTATATATACTTCTGCTATTAAATTCTAAATGTTAGTCTAGAAGACCTAAAATCAAAATTTACTCAAGTTGTGGTAAGCTAACAATGTTTAACTTTCAGTTAAATGACATGTGGTGTCAAAATATCAATTCAACGTTTCCATTAAGACCATGATGTGCACACAAGTTATTTAATTCGATATGTTTATAATAAAATTTGAATTAATTTATTTTGAAGTGGGACTTTCCGTGAATGATTGGAACATAGAAATTAATGAGCACATGACACTATTCAAAATAGATAACAGAGTTTATCTCTAATAATATCTTCCCTTTAATGATGAGAAATAATTAAAGATTGATAATGTTATGTCTCTCATGTTAACTATTCTCATTATACATAAATACATGTGTTTTTTTTTTTAATGGATGATATCTTTTTACCGAAGACAATCTTATTGAAATTAGGTAGGACTAATTTAAATGACAAAATTCACTTTCAAAATGTTTAATATAACTACATAAACAAGATTTAAATTTGAAATCTCTAATTAAGTTATAACAATATCTCCTAAATTAATATACTTTTTCAATAATCACAATCGACAAATACATGTTTATACTATGAACAATTAATTTTGTCCTATAAAATCATTGTTATTTGAATTTTTTTATTTTATTTCCATTTTTTGTTTTTTTAGTAAATAACACCAATCAAAAAAACGTAAGCCCATCGACGGTTGATATATGTCATTGTTGATTACATAAATGTTATATGCATTTAATCCATGATGTAAGAACTTTCTACTACATGATTCTTTATTTTTAATTTGTTATATTCAACTTCAAGTCGTTTTCAGTTGTTGTATTCAAATCAATGATAATATAACAATTTTTAGTATATATAGATATATGTGTGCGCGTTACTCCTTCCATTCTATATGCAATCTTAGCGTGCTTTTTACTAATTAAATTCTCTTTCATCTATATTATTTTTATTTTTACTAATTAAATTCTCTTTCATCTATATTATTTTTATTTTCTTATTGCATAATAAATAATTAATATCATAAAAAATAAGTTGTCGACTTTAATGTTTGAAAAATTAAATGATATCAACAAGGAGTCTTGATACCCTTAGAAAACATTAGAGCATCTCTACCGTGAATACTTACATGAATTGCTTAAACAAAAGAAACAAGTTGCTATTTTTTCATAACAAAATAGAAGTGTCAAATCTTTTAGACCTTGGATAAATGTTCTACCAATTGATAGTAAATCTTGAAAATATATGAAATGAGTGGTCATGATATTGGACCAATATAAGAACACAAGTGATATTTTATTTTTATTTTTATTTCTTTCTCTTTTTGAGCCAGTGTAGGTCCAATTTTTTATTATTATCTAATATGAATATATCCTCTAACTATATCTAATCCATCCCATCTGTAACCTAGAAACAATAAACTTTAACAAATGCGTTATCTTACTTATCTAGGACTCGCATGCGACTAAGCCTGCAACATTCCCTTCCCATGTTATATACAAGTATACAATATATTCCCCAGACCACACATGTCTCGAATATGTGTATATATACCTCAAAGATCAGTTGAATTTCACTTGCTCAAAAAATATTGTATTGCAGCACAAACATCCTCAAATCATTAGATCCATCAAGCATGAACCCTTGAAGTAGTTAGGCATGCACCTGGGCATATATACCATCCATTGGCTATATAAGTATTCGAAATTGGCAGCAAAATTTTTCAACCAAGACCAAGTATAACATAAGATATTATGCATGACTGAATCCCTGTTGAATACATCCTCGTCTATGACCGAATCCTAATTGGATTAGGAATTTCAAAATTTTAAGAAAGTTAAAATGTCTGAAATTTGAATTGTTTTGATTTTAATTTCCTTTATTTTTTTAAATGTTTTGTTTGGATAAATCAATTTAAATTTTTTCAATTTTAAATTCTTTGTTTAGATAGAATAATTCAATTTTTTTCGTATGCAAAATTTCAATTTTATATTTTAAATAAAAAAATTCAATATTAAACTTTATAGAAAACAAACACAATCTAATTTTAAATTATTATTAAAAAATATTTTTCAATTTTTAATAATTTAAAAATGTAAAATATTGATAATTTTAACTATAGTTGTTTTGTTTGACCACAATTAGTGATGTTTTTAAACCAACATCAACCAAGATTATTTTTCGGTCAACATCAAATAGGGTTTATTTTGTTAAAGTATGTCAAAAATATTTGTTAGCTGACATCAGCCGAGGCTATTTTTCGACTAATGTTGATTAAGTCTATTTTCAACCGATGTTGGCTAGGTTTTTTACAAACGTCGGGTGGGGTTTGTTTGGCCGACATCGACTAGACTCTTTTTGAACGACATTGACCGAGGCTATTTTTAGCCAACGCCGGCTTAGGATTTTTTGGTTGATGTCTTCTGGGGCTTTTTCAGTTGACAAATAGCCCTTACTAACCAAAGTCGGCCTGAAAAACCCTAGCAAGCGTTGACAAAAAAACTCTACCCAACATCCGCTAAAAAATAACTTAGTCGATATCGACCAATAGAACCTCCTCGACGTCAGCCGAAAAACATTATTGGTCAACGTTGGCTGAAAAATCCCTAGTTGAAGATGACTAAAAAATAATCCTGACTAATATCGGACAAAAAACCTAGTCAACATTGGCTATAAAATAGCCTTGGCTAATGTTGACTAAAAGATAGCTTTGATTTATGTCGACAAAAAAAATTATAGTGGATGTCGACTGAAAGAACCTAGTCGATGTCAACTAAAAATAGTCATGCCCGATGTTGGTCAAAAATACCTAGCTAATGTTAGCAGAAAAAACTCTAGCCAACATCAATAATAATAATAATAAACCATAGCTAATGTGGTTAAGAAATAGCTCTGACTGATGTCAGTCAGAAAACCCTAGTCAATATTAGCAAAAAATCCTAGCCGACATTGGCTAAGAAAATCTAGTTGACATCGGTCAAAACACCCTAGCTAATATCGGCTGAAAAATATCCCTAGTCGATATTGGCTAAAAATAGCTTTGACTGGTGTTGGCTAGAAAAACCTAGTCGACATCAACCAAAAAAATCATTGGTCAACATCAACTGAAAAAATCTGGACAACAACGGCCAAAAAATATGCTTGGCCGACATTAGCAGAAAATTCTCATGACTGACGTGAGTGAGAAAATAACCTTAACCAACATCATAAAAAAAAATCTTAGCATATATCAGCAAAAAAATAGTTTTGGTTAACATCATACAAAAAATTCTAACCGAAAAAACTTTGGCTAATGTCAGTGAAAAACAACTTATGTCAATGTCCGTCATAAAAACTTTGGTCACTCGTAGTTGTGAGTACTGAGTGAAAAAGAGTTACGAGCAAGAACGTGAATTAGAGTGAGCATCTCCGAAAAAAGTTTCAAATTTTTTATTTTTTGAGAGAATTTGAAATCCCACTATTTTAGTCAATCAAAATGATTCATAAAAATACCAAAAATTAAATCTTTTTCTAAATATTCTTTCCAAACAAACTATTTATCATGAATCCTTTTAAATTCCTTAAAAAAAGTAAATTCTCCTACTAAAATGCTTCATCCAAACACACTATAAGGGGAGGGGGTGTATTATTTTAAATAGAACTCATTGATCAATTCGTGTTCCCATGTTTGTCTATGAAGGTTTGAAGGCTTAATGGTTTCTAGCAGTCCTCTCACCTAAGCCAATCCCTATCTACAAAATGACCATTTGGTACTTTGGTAAAAGAGGAGTATTAGTTTCTGAAACACAAGGTATTTTGGTAATATATATATATATATATATATATATATATATATATATATATATATATATATATAGGAGACTGTATTAACAATAAAGGGAATGAAAATAGAAATTGCCTTTTTTTCTCTTTTTTAACAGAAATGTAACTGGCCAACATAAGTCCAACATTGTTTGTTACTGAAAAAATACCCATTAAGAAATTACCATCTTATTTTATTTTGTGTATTTTCATTATATTATTACCATTTTCTTCTCTGATAACAATGTTTGTGTAAAATGGAACATGCATAAGCCAAAAATATGTTGGTTTTGTTCTTTTAGCATTGGGCTTAAATGGCCCATAACTTTGCCTTGCCCATATTTTTTCTTTTATTCTATTTTCTCTTCTTTTTGGGCTAAAGCCCAATTGGGCAACCAATGAGAGAAAAGATACACCACCATTATCCTTGCCCTCTCGCTCCTTGTTACAAATTCTTAATATACAATTTACAAAATAGAATCTTGATTAAAATGCATAGGCAATTATTAATTTCTAAAACCCACCAGGGGTCGGCCTAGTGGGAGAATTGCGTCGAATGCATGAAAATTTAGGTTTGATTTACATTATCATCATACACAAAAAAAAAATACAATTTCTCAATAATCATCTTTAACTAGACACAGACCCGCGAGTTGCGTGATTTTGTAAATAATTAAAGAAATATTTAAATAAATTATTTGTTTGATAAACTAAATTTAAAAATATAATTGTCAATGATATTTTATATTATTTTCTATTAAATGAGATAAAAAAAATTACGTATAAATTAAGATATTTTTTATTTATCAATATATTTGTTAAGGAATATTATAAGATTGGAGATTGATCACTTAACTAAAGTTGATTAATGTGAAAATAAAAGTAAGTGTTATGTATAAATTTATAAGAATAAAGTGAAATTGACATAATAAAACAGTCAAAAGAAATATATTTAATGAAAGAAAAATAGTCAACTATAATGGTAAAAAAATTATGCGAATATAACATGAAAAATTGTTCATTTATATGGACTATTTGTATTTATTTTCTTTTACTGGTGTTTTTGAATTTTGTTTTCTTTAATGTGTTCCTTTTTAAACTTTGAGGTAAGATTGACTCTTCATCAGAAGATGTCAGAACAGTTTGCTTATTCACCTTCCTCCTTAATGGACTTTTTAAGATTGAATAAACTTTATTTGAGGATGAAGATGCATATTTTGACTTGTTGGATGTTTGTAGCTTTGAGCTTTTTACTTATGACATATTATTTTTTCACAATTTTCATTAATGGACTTTATTCTTCTTTTGATGATGAAGATGCATCTTTTGACTTTTTGGATAGTTGTAGCTTTGGACTTTGACTTTTGACAATTTGTTTGTTTGCCTTTTTTTAATGGAATTTGTGAAATTTGATAAACTTTTCATTAAATGATGAAGACGCACCTTTTGACTTGTTGGATGCTTGTAGTTTTAGGCTTTGACTTATATTTAATTTTTCACCTGACTCATTTGATGATATTTGTTGTGGTGAAGTGTGCTCCTTTTTTCAATGAAAACATTAATTAGTGGATGAAACTATTAATATTTTGTACAAGAATTAAAAATGAAAATAAATTATAAATATGGTTACCTGTTTAGTTTCTTTTAGGAGAGGATTGTGATGAATGATTTTTTTTGGGATAAAAGTCCTTGTGATGGTATAGGTTTGAAATCTTTCCTTCAAGTTGTGAGTTGTGAGCATGATTTCAAAAATAAAAGTGTATTTGAAAAGGGTATACAATATTGGGGGTATGTTAGTCTTATTTGCATTTTGGGTGTGAAGGAGTCCAGATATTGGTGTGTTTAGAATTTGTTGCGCATCAAATATTGTGAATGTTGCTACACCGATATCATTAGAGACTTTCAATTGTATCTTAACCTAACAAAGATTGTAAAAATTTTAATATTTATTTAATTATGTCATAAAAAATAATTCATTACATACAAAACATTAAACCTTGTTGGGTACTTGGATAACTGTTTGCATCCGCTGCAAGTGTATTGATTTCCCTCTTTTATACTTTTCTTTTGGCATCTCTCACATGCAACAATGCCAACCAAACGTATCGTCGATCTCATTGATTGTTACATGAATTGTGAACACATTATCCTATTATTTTATATATGTTAAAACTAAGAAAAAATAAAGTATTATTGAATATTATGAATATAAAGGTAATGGTAGGTTAGCATACTTGTGATTTTCATACACATCTAATGGATATCGTGTAAAGATCTTCTATTTTTTATATTCTCTTGTCAAGATCAATGTTGACAGAACTTGGAGAAGATAGTTCTTTTAATTGATGTCGCTCCATTTTTTTTCTACAAAGTAGTTATTTAGAATAAAATTTATAATTTTTTTAACTACATCAATCAAAGAGTTAGAGTAAACTAACGATTTTGTTTATTGAATGTTACAAAATGTGTATAATAAAATAAAATAAAAGAAGAAAGTTTATTTTATCTTATCTTGAACTTTGCAAAATAAGGATTGTCTAAGTTGATAATAGATCTTTGTACTTGAAGTTGAGTTGCTTGAATATTCATCTGAAAAATAATTATTAAAATATAATTGTTAGTAAATTAAAATTATTATAGTAAATAAAATATAAAAAACTTATTCTAAGCAAAAAAATATGATATAGGCTTATTTGAATTAAAATTATTTATTTATTAAATAAGTTGAATTGAAAATAATACTTAAGATAGAAAAGAAACATCTCAAACAAATAAATAAATGTCAAATTAAATAAGCATGTTAATATAAAAATAAAGGTATGGGAAATTATGGATCAATTTTTATTTAACACACACACACACACACACACACATACACACACATATAAAGTAAAGTAAAGAAAAGAGATAGAGTAGTAACATATATAAAGTGTAGAATATAAATTTTGTTAAGGATTTTAAATGTGTGAAAGTAATTAAACCTCTACATTTTTTAACCATGATAGAAGTGATTGCAACTATCTTTGAGTCTTCTTCTTGGATGTTGATTGCTTTTTCAAATTGAATGACATATAAAGTGTAAAAGAAAATGGTTATAGAATGTAATACAAAATATTGAAAAATTAGGGTCATGAACATGAGAAGCATTTTGAGGTCAATAAGATTTAATTGAAATATTTTGATATATGTTTTGCTATGTTGTGAGTAACATTGAAAAAGGAAGAAGAAAAAGAGAAGTGATAGACACAAAAGGAGAATGCTTTCCTTTTTTCAAATCCTCACTGCTGACGTGGTAGGGTAATAGTGAAAAGCAATGCTTTTATATATTATTCTTTGAATGTTGCTTTGACAGGTTTGTATGCATCATTTGTTGAGATAATTTTTAAATTATGTATGGTGTATAAGTTCTCCTCTTGTAAAATATAATTGAAATTTGAAATCATATTCTCTCTATCGCTATATGTAGTGGAGTTTCCTGTTATAATATATTTAAAAGTGTAAATCGAATTAAAATTAAAAATATTAACTAAAATTTAATCAATACAAATTTTTTTAAAAGTAATTTAATGTAAATTTTATTTTTGCAATTTGTGGTATGTAATGTGAAAAATAAATAAATTTCAACTTTGTTTAACCAAAATATTTTTTATAGATTAGTTTGAAAACTAATTTTAGATCATGAACTTTGTTGATGTGAAATATTTATTTTATTTATATTTATAGAGTAGAAACTATATTAGAATTTAGAAATTACTAATATCAAAAAATTGAATGATATATAAAATGTAAAAGAAAATGGTTATAGAATACAATATAGAACATTGAAGAATGCGAGTCGTGAACATGAGAAGCATTTAGAGGTTAGTAAGATTGAGTTAAAATGTTTTGATATAGATTTTGTTATATTGTGGGTAACATTAAAGAAAGAAGAAGGAAAAGAGAACTGATACACACAAAAGGATAATGTTCTCTTTTTTCTAAATCATCAATTTTGCTGAAGTGACAGCGTAATAGTAAAGAGTTCAGCTTTTATATATTATAAATGGATAGATTGATTAACAAAAGGCATATTTGTGTGGTTTATAAGAATAATTAGAGAATTACTGACCTTAACCTTAATGTACATGTCCAATTTTCTGTTCATATCTTGTGATGAGGAATGCAAGACAATTTAGGCAGGATCACGTTATACAATTCTCAAGGAAGGATTGCCACTTACCAATAAGACCTTTTCAATGGTTATTGATCAATAGGAAAGGCAAGCTCAATTTGGAGCAATAGATGATTCAAGACTTTGATCGTGCAACAGAATCTAAGAAAGGAAATAGATATATATGGTCAAGAAAAGTCCTCTAATTTTAAACAAGGATGAAGAGTCTATAAGAACAATTATATAGTCAGCATTTTATGATGGAAGATAGGACATATAGTTGAAATATGCTGTAAGACTATAGAAATTTTTTCACAAGCCAGGGAAGAGGTTGATACAAGTTCAATGACTTTCACCAAGGAGAAGTTCAGTGGCTTACTGGCTTTGCCGCAACAAAATACAAGGGAAGGATCAAACAATAGTCATATAGTGGAGGAAAGAATTCAATAAATAACTGTAGTTCAAGGGATAATCCTTATTGTGTTTTATTCGAGACAAAAATAAATGAGTAAATTGGGACCTTGGACACTTGTGCAATTGATCACATATGTTGCTCCTTCGATTGGTTTAATTCATATAATATAATAGATCCAATATCAATAAAGCTACCAAATGGAAACACCAGTATTCAATATACCGACCACAATGCATTCCACACCAGATCCACTAGTCACCAAAAAATCCAAATGCTAATTGCTTATGTTCACATCTACAAGATTATATTTGCAATACAACCGCCACTGTACCCTACCCTTCATCGATCTTCATCTATTTCATTTTCCAGCATGTCCATTCTCCACCTCACATATACTTTATCTCACACCTCAAAACATAATCCAATTCATTCAAGAAGTGCATTAGAAGTAGGCAAGAATCGCTTCCAGCCTTCCCTTTTCTACTGATCACACCCTTCAGCTCTTATTTTTATTTTTATTTTCTAAGCCCGAAACTAACTTCCTTTTTTAACTTTGCCCATCATATCAAACATAATCAATTGATCAAATAACTAATTATTAAAGAACATAATTAATCATCCAATTAATTTTAAACAACACAGCATAATTTTAAAAAGTACAAATAAATACATACTTTCAATATCCAAACAATTCAATTAAGGAAAAAAACTTTTTAAAAGAATTACTCGCAACTTGCGTTCATAATTCTTTTCAAGTCAAACAAGATTTATTTCACGAAGTACTAAATTCCCCAAAGGACAT
The DNA here is from genome assembly GCF_004193775.1 of Glycine soja. Taxonomy (NCBI): domain Eukaryota; kingdom Viridiplantae; phylum Streptophyta; class Magnoliopsida; order Fabales; family Fabaceae; genus Glycine; species Glycine soja. The sequence goes on along the minus strand of NC_041019.1, from coordinate 46,269,858 downwards.
CAAACAATATAATTCCTTTAAGGTGGAAATTTTGGGTAGTTACATTTTAGGTACTATATTTATTGATAGAGCAACTGGAAGAAAAAGCGGAAAATTTGGTATGGTGTTAATTAGGCATTGTTGCGGTGCTCTGAAAGCCGAGTTAACATTTAGGCAGATCAGAAGGTGGTGGGGGGAGTGAAGTTGAAGAAGTTGGTCCATTCTCAACCTCAAAAGCCATGTTTAGTCCCCATGGCACATGATCTTCTATATGGCAATGCACAAACCATACCCCTATAAAATGAATAAAAATATTATTAGTGTTAAGTTCAATAATATACGTCTGAATATTATTATACATTCGTTCTTAAATATAAGATTTTAAAAAAATTATTTATTCATTTTTATAAAAAAAAATTCAAATTAACTTTTACATTAATTATTTTTTTTATTAAAATACACTTAATTATTTTACAATAATTAAATGTTATGAATAAAAAAGATAAATATATTATCTCTCTTATAAGGATAAGATAAGAAGAATAACACACAATTAAATAAAAATAATTAAGTGGAAAAAAATATGATGAGTCATAATAATTTTAAAAATCATATAAATTATTAAAAAATTTAATATTACTAATTAAATTGACTAATTTTTTTTAAAGAACGTAAAATACTTAAAAGAGTCTTGTATATTCAGAATGAAAGATAATAATAATTACTTGCTTGACAGGGTTTTACATGATGTTGATCTATGTACAGTAACTAAATGAACAAGTTATCAGAAGTTGTGAAATGACAAATGTGAAGTAGCTAGGTAGCTTTAATTTTACGTTGGTGGCTTGGTGCAACAATGAATTAAGAAAAGAAAAATACCTGGATTGTTTGCCTGGAATCTGATGACAGCCCATCCTCCCACAGGCACAGCAATTGTGTTGCGTAGCTGAGGATTCACCAAATTAAACTTGGTTGAATCCGTGGTGGAATTGAAATTCCCAAACCCCTGAGCCAAAACATGGAAACTAAAACCATGAACGTGCATGGGATGGTTCTGCACACCAAGAATCGCTGTATTCTGAAACACAACCTCCACGGTTGAATTGAACTTGAGTTTCTTCACCTTGGTTGATTTTGGCGCAAACAAAAGGTTAGGATCAAAACTAATGCTGGGATTTGCGAAGTCAAACGTAACCGGAGGGTTGTCAGGGAAATCAGCAGTGTACACTCCGCTCACATTCTTAAAGAATGCTTCCAACATAGAGAACCCTCTCCCAATTGGGAGCACAAAGGACTCATTGTTCATGCTAGAAGAAAACCTATGGCCAAATGGACCCTGACACGTGGCATTGTTGGCATTGTTAGGGTCACACAATGCTAGATTCAATCCAATAGTAATGAACATGTGTTCATCCACCGTGGTTGGGACAGGAATCCAGTGTGGTGCCCCCACCTTGCCAGTTATGTTGCTGTAGAATTTGTGAGCAGTTTCTGTGTCGCCAAAGGGTGGTAGGGTTGGCATCAAGGGTTGTGACGATGATGGTGGTGCATTGTCGTAAACGACGACGCCACGTGTTGTCGTGTTGTCAAAGACAGGAACACCAACGATGTAAGGAGATGCAGCCATATAGTATGAACCTAAGGGTTGGTCTGCTGTGAATAGTGCATCAATGGTTTGGCCAGGGGCAATAACAATGATGTTGGTGACATAGTGGTCAGTGTATGCAGCATCCATGGCAACAACTGTGAAAGTGTGATTTGCTATCTTGAAGAAAAGATGGTTATTGAGTGCAGCATTGATCATTCGTAGCATGTAGGTCTTTCCTTGTGTCACACTCATTGTGAATTTCTCTGGATAAATAACGATTTAAAGATCATACATATATAAAAGAGTAAAGATTTGTAGAGGATCAAATATTAATCTACACCTTGAATAAGAGAGAATAAAATAGAGAGAAGAGATAATGTCATAGATGATATTGTGTGAAAGAGACACAAAAGGTGTCAAATGAATTTTTTTTTACTTAGTCTCCGGAAAATATATATTGTTATAATTAAAATTATCAAAGTCGAGAGTTTATGTAAATTTATACGAGTCTTATAAACTCGACTTGTGAACTCAACTCATAGACTTATAAGAGTCCATTTCATATAAAAATAATAACAAAATATTGATAAATAACATATTAATTAAACATTTCAACAACATAATAAATAACTTACAGATGTTATAGTAGTGGTACAACATTTTTATCGAGGATTTGATATTATTAGAGAAAAAGGATTTGATGTTATTAAAGATGAGAATTTTTAGATTCACGAACAACACACCAAATGAAGGTATGTTGAACATTAAACAGGCAGAAAATAGCCCAAAATGATTTTTATTTTTATCTAATTTTTTTAACTTATTAATTTAGTGATAAATTCAAGAGTTTATCAAGTTTACTTATAGTCTATCAAGTCTACCCGAAATCTATTAAAAAGATATTACACATGAGTCAACTTACAGAAAATAAGTGGACTCGTAAATTCGCAAGACTTTGAGAGTTATCCGGAGAATTTGATAACCATGATTATAACTAATTTTTATATGATATGTAACTAAATATTATTAAATATTTTATAAATTCAAAAAACTAAATACATGTCATATAGAAATCTGAGACTACCAGTTTAGTTGTCTATGGATCATTGTATGTAAAACTGGTAAAAGAACCTCGGAAAAAAGAAGAAAAAGAGAACACTACTATCATGTAGATATTAGAAAGTTATTCCTTTGCTTTATGCGAATGAAAAGGAGAGGACTCATGCATTATGAATGCTTTTATAGTACTTCCCTAACACAAACATGCTACAGATTGAATGAGTAATTACCTAACATGGTACATGCAAGTTTAAGGTATTAATAATAGAAGACTCATGAATGCTTTTATATATAGAACAAATAGAACAAAAGAACATACACAGATGAAGGTCACAAGCTCATTATGCATTTAAAGCTAGACTAGAGCATATACATAAGTCATTCTATGGTAGTCAAATCCATTTTTATAAGCTTTGTGTTATTATTTTTTAACTCCACAGGGTAGACATACCCTTTGTACTCCACCATTTAATTTATTATTTTGCCTTATAAAAAGAAAAGTACATATGGAACAATAAAGACCTTTGATTCATGTGCTAGAAAGAGTTTGAATTTCGAGAAACAAAACATGAAAGATGATTTAATTTGTTTGCACCATAATTTATGTGGCCTAAAGAAAGAGTTCCAAAAATGAATCAATATTGCTACATATGCATAGAATAATATATACAAGGAGGAAGCATACGATTTTGAGAACAACTAAAGAGATCACCAGGCAAGCCGTTGATCGTGAAGGCACTAGATATATTTGGAGAACCACCGGTGGCAAGTGCTTGGGTCTCAATATCCACAACATTATTAGCATCATACCAATCACCTGTATGCAGAAGTAGGGAAATATGTTGCTCTATAAGTAGATAAATATGCCGTGCGAATGTAAGTTTAAAAAGAGAAAATAAATTATACACTGAAAATATAAAATAATTTAGCATTGTCATTCTATCACAACCCAACATAAATAATAATTTTTTAACTTTTATGATGACTTTTTTAAAAGTCATATCAACAATAAATGATTTATGATTTAAGAGATATAATATTAACTTCATGGTTAAAAGATAAATAAAGATATAAAAAAATCATAAATTTGAATTCTTTTCACTAATAAAAACTAATGAATTAACAATTAATAATAATTGATAAAAAAATAACTTATAATTTAATGATAGTGTTACACTGTTAATGCATAACTGCTAAACTTGTTTAAAAAATCTATATACATAAGTAATTTAAAGTAGTATATATATATATATATATATATATATATATATATATTATCTTGTCATGGAAGATTTATATTGAAGATGATTTTACAATTAACAAAAGACATGCAGTACCTAATATAATAGGAACTTGCTTGTAGGGTTTAGGAAACGGAAATCGTCCCGAACGAGGTTGAATGATGAAGGCACCGTGAACCGTGGCACGCAAAACAGATGCATGAGCATGCCACCATAAGGTTCCTTCTTGTCGTGTCGCATTGAAGGTATAGGTATAATTATTTCCTGGACTGATTGGGCATTGAGTTACATATTCAGGACCATCTGCCCAAGCAGTAAATAGCTGAAGAACTCCATGCCTACACGTATGGTTAAAAAAATTAAAAAACAATAGTCATTTATAATTCTATATAAAAGAAATAAGATTTCTTGATGTACATATTTTTATATTTATTGTACTCTATAACTACATTTATGTATAATTATATATAAAGAGAATATGATATTATAGTATACACATTTTTATGCTCATTTATTTCCTATAATTATATTAATAAGTTACTATTTTAGTCTTATAATTATCTTCACAAATCACTCAGTATTTTTTATTATCTTTTTTTATTAAAAAAAACATGAAAAAAAACATTTAGGCACAGAGTGTGTCTTTTTCTTCTACTTAATATAAATTGGGGACCTTGCACAGTTGCACGCACGCACGATAAATTTTATTAATTAATAATATAAAAGAAATTATATTGATAATACATAATCATTAAGCTGAAGAATCATATATATGAGACAGAAAAGATACATTGACTAAACTATAACATTTTAAAAATAAAAGATGATCAAACAAAAAATCAATAATATTTAAATTTTAAAGACACCAATCATATTTGAGTCATACTGAAAAGTAAGGATCTAAGAGTACAGAATTTAGGTATGGCCACTTAGGAAAACACAAATTAATTCTCATGTTGGTATGTGTCTAATTGTAATATTAGAATGGCTCCACATGTATTAGGTTGGATCCACCTCGCCAAAGGGAGTATTTGAGTTCATAGAATTTGTGAATATATAAGGGCTATCAAACATGTTCTACGCTCCACACAGAAGAGAAGCTCATTATAGTATTGACATGCAAAAAGTCGACTCAGAATCGGTATACAAAAGATTTCATGTTATTTTGAAAGACATATATATTGATTTTGTGGGTTTACCAATGAATGGTGATATTGTAGGGTCCCTCGTTCAATAGATGGACAACCACAGTTTCACCTTCGCTGACATTTATATTTGGGCCAGGGAATTGTCCATTAACTGTCACAATCACTCGCTTATTGCACAAGCGGTTGACAGTTGTGGTTTGAACCTGCAAAGCATGAAATTGCAATAATAACACCGCTCCATACGAAACTACGTTCAAGGCAGAAGAAACTAAAGACGTAGAGTTTTGTAAAAATGCATATATATCATGTGGCAAATATATATATGTCCTAATACTTAATATGCCTAAATTAAAACACAAACAGCCAAATGTATTGTAAATGTTGTTAAGCGAGAAGGTTTAGTTTCGATATTGTGGTGTTAACCGATTAACACACCAAGAAATGAAAGAATATGTAGGCAGTGATTAGTTGCATATGATTGAAAACAAATACTACAAGAATAATTATATCGTTACAACTTACAACCTTCTTGTACAACTATAAGAAAGAGATAGAAAGATAAGAGAAGAATGTGAAAGGAAAATGGATAATATGATCAAAGAGAAATTTCAAATATATATATATATATAAGGTGTTAAAATATATATGTAACAGTTATATAAATCATTATTTAATATTTGATCCTGTACTATAAGGCAAAAGAGAATTAAGCTAGGCTAATATATACTTTGAAAGTGTATTCCACTATAGCAGCTGAAGCCAAGGAAGAAGCCAGAAGAGCGAAAGCCCATGCTAGCAAAAACATGAAAAGCTTCATGATTAAGCCGAGAAACCAGAGAATTGTAGGAATATAGAAGCTTTTATTATGTGAAATCAAATGATAAGACTACGTACATATATATAGCTATGAAAAAGATAGTGTTGGACGATGTCACAGTACGTTACTAGAATGTAGATCCCAGCTGGTTACGACAACATCAGCATCATATATATAGTTAGATTTGACATTTTCTATTTGCTTGTACATTTAGAAACTATTCACACAAGCAACTCCTCCTATGAGATTAGAGTTGACAATGAAGCAAGCTTGGCATTTTGTAAACGACTTTTAATTTAGTCAACGATATAATAGAGGCAAATATAAAGTTGGCAGGAAATGATAGTATTCAACAATAAAGCTTGGGATGAATTTTTTTACAATGCAAGCACCAGTGCTGTGGCCCCTAGTATGCTGGGTGGAAATGGTAGTATTATGGAGCCATGGCATGTGTTTTACGTATTTTAAATCTGTTTCTGCTGCACTATTACACATGTGGCATTTAGTATCTAACATTTAATAAAAATATTATCAATTTTTTTTACAATATTATAAAAATGTTATTATTATGCTTTTGTATCAATGTTAAGTATAACTCATGCTGTTAAAGTCATTTTGTAACTTTTTAAAACTTTAGTAGTAAGTATTATACATAATATTTGATAAAAATATCTTAAAAATATATAATAATATTTATTTATAATTTGGTGACATATTTTGAATGTTATCAAAAAAATTTAGCAATATTTCTAAATATTAGAAAAAAAATGTTATTAAAACCATATGGATGTGTTTATTAATTAGATCAACTTAGAAGCAACGTATATTCCTTGACACCCTGATAATTAATTATATATCAGTACGATTATTAATTTTTAGGAGTAACATCTACAATTCAGCTTATACTGATTGGCATAATATTGTTTATGTGTACTTCTTGCATTAAATGATTTCATTAAATAATTTTAATAATAAAGAACTATTCTTTGGAAGCGATCGAAGTTATATCATATTACAAAGAAATAATTTATTATATAATTTATGGAAAATCATTAGAGTACTTTTTATCACTACAATAAATGTGATCTTTAATAATATTTTTTTATCTCATACATACTAAAAATATTACTAAAGGTTTTTAACAATATTTTAAAAAGTAGTCAAATATAAATAAATAATACTAATATATTTTCGCTACATTTTATCACAAGTGTTGTCTATAGCCTATGTTTTTAAAATCTTTAACAACATCAGTTATACATACAACATTTGATAAAATATTACAAAATATATCAGTAATATTTATTCATATTTAATGACTTTTTTTTAAATGTTACCAAAATTAAGTTTTTAATAATATTTTTATTAAATTTTAGGTCAAAAATGTTACTAAATGTCACATGTGTAGTAGTGCATCAACATAATTTTTATTTAACAAAAGTTAAATTTTTAATAGAAATATTATAGGTCTATGTTAATATAATGATATGTTATACTAATATATTTCAAGCATTGATAAAAAAAATTAATCATCAACACATTTTTTGTTAGTATGCTATAATTTAATTTCTGATATTTAAAAGCTATATTAGCAAATAATTAATTCAAGATAAAATTGATTATTTATGAAAGTATCATGATACTTTCTTCGGCCTCAAATATATATGGAAAAAAAATCATGTATTATAAGTTTTTAATGAAATCATTTTTAAAATACTTTATTATGAATAAGCTATTTTCTAGACTTTGAAGGCCAGACCTCCCAAGCACAAAATAAAAGGTAAGTATTAAGCTTGAAATTGTTGTTGCCTTCTTTCATTATATGGGTATTTATAATGAGTTATAATAATAGAATTTGTATTTTAGTGTGGCCAGGTCCTAACAAAAAAGGGGAATATTTCTAGTAATGACAGACAAGATGAAGGGCTATTTCCTTGATATCCAATATCCATTTCAGCAGGTACCAACACGCATCAATAGGTACTAACGACTAGTGAAATCCTTGAGGTAGGTTGGGGCTCTACTCTTCCTCCTTGGTCTTGCTTCTGTTTTGCTATCATACTCTTTATTGAATTGGGGTTTCATTTCCAATTACTCTCTTTTATATATTCTTATATTAATTACTCCGTCTAATATGTATTATAAGGCACTTGCCTATACAACTTTTTTTTTTTCAAAAGTGATGGTCCAAGCATCTACACTCGATCACTAGGCCATTGTGGATTGAGTTTGCAGCAACCTGTTATCCCACCACTATTGGGAGTAGGAAGTGTTTGCTGCTTTGTAAAACCAACCTCACGCATTGCTCTCCATATAGAAACCAGGAGACTTATGCCTTCGCTTAAGTCCCATGATTCAACTCGGCGTGCAGGTGGGGCCACAACTCAACCTAGCAAAGCCAAAGAGTAGTTCCATCATCACTTTGGTGCCCCACATGAGTCACATGCTAGCGTATCTCAGCTGGGCAATAAAAATAGTTAATGCGGTTGAATTTTTTGATTTTTTGAAAAATGTTACTAATGTACTCATTTTACCCTTATTATAATTAATCATTTGTTATGGATGATGTGGAAACATTAATGTCACCACTATCAATAAAAAAAAAATACAAATATCTATAATATTTAATTAGGACAACTGGTGAAAAAAAATGATGCATAGAAATTATAAAATGTCTTATAAAAAAGGATATCATCAATTCCTTTTAAATAATATTCCTTCTCGATTCTCAACTCATATATAAGTAAAAATAATTAAATTTTCACTAATTCAAAAAGTTAGTTGAAATCATTTAATTTAGGGGTGTTTAAATTCAAACTGATCCAAAGTAATTAAAATTGAAAACCGCTAAAAAAACCAAAAATTGAACCAAATGGATTCTTTTTGAATTTGTTTGGAGTTTTTTTCAAATCGATTAGTTTGGTTTGGTTTGTGATTTGTGTTTTTGAAATCAAACCAAATTGTAACACTTATATTATTTTAGTGTTATGTGTTTTATGTGTATATTAGTCAAGGTTTACAGTGTTTTGTAATGTTATATGTATGAAACTTATACAATATATACTACTTTATTTTTCAAACGACTTTTTTAAAATATGTTTGATTTAAAATATGAAAATTTAGCATATTTTTATTATGGAAGGTTTAATAAATTAATAAGTTTGATATATTGTCATTAGCAATTTTTTAATGTAATTTAATTTAAAAGATAAAAAGAAAGTATATAAATTTTAATGAAATAATATTGTAGTATAAACCCAACCAAACGATAAAAAATTGGTTTAATTTGGTTTGGATTTTATTTTAAATGAAAATTGAATCAAGCCAAACCGCATATGTTTTATAAGTTTGGTTTAGTGACTTTTTGATGAAAATAGAATAAAATCGAGTTGTGAACACCTCTAATTTAATTTTTCTAATCTCAAATAAAAAATAAGGTTATTTCTAAAATGTTTGTCATTGAAAAATGTTATCAAATCATTGAAAATAGAATTAAGATTAAATAAAAGGTATATATGAATGATAGTATTAAATAGAACAAAATTAGTTAAATTTACTTATATTTAAGTTTAACATACAAGATCACTTTTTTACTTATATATAAGTCTAGAGGGAGTATCTTATAATAACATCCAAATATAGTATAATAAAGGATATTCTAAGAAAAAAAAATATTTTTAAATAAGATTGGTATAATTAAATGATGCTAATCGGTAACTTTTTCATTAGTATTTACTAGTTTTTTTTTACTTATATTTGAGACTGAATGAAGTATATGTTAATGATATCTTAAGGGATTTACATAAGCTAATTTCAATACATAATTAATACAATTTAACATAGTTGATAAATGATTGAGTCTTTTATGATTTTTTAATTTCTTATTGTGTATGAAAAAGAATTTCTTTGAAAATGTTCTACTCAATTCGGAAATCTCTTTATTTTGGAAAAAAAAATAGTCTTTGATTATCCTTTAGAGAATTTGATTTTTAATGTCCATTAGCGAATGTATCTTTGAAATGCACACAAAAATGAAAATATATTGTTCATGTAAGTGTATACACACACAAAAAAAAAGTTTCTTATTCAATACTGGCTTATTTTCAATGCTGGAAGAATCCATTGTTCTTAAAATAATGGATTGGACTGGACAAATTGACTGATCAGACTGAGAATCAACCTAATAACACAAAAAAAATTGACTCTTTTCCATATTGATCAGAGTCGTCAGTCAAATAAGTCCAAAACCAATATAAAGCTGTAAAAAAAATCAGTTAAAAATTAGTGTAAAAATCTGGTTTGAACCGAATTTTTTTAAAAAAAAATTGAATTTAATCTAATTTTTTAAGATAAATAAAAATACATGATTAATCAATATTATATATAAGAATAAATTATTATCATTTATTATTAGTTTTTTTATCTTATAAAACATATGCAGCAAAACTCTTCTTTCAATTAAGTTAGAACAATTATTTGCCTATTGATCTATATGCTTAGTCATTTTATTCAATTATATTAATTAATAATATTTTATATCTTGATTTTTTTATTATTTTATATTATATTAATTTGTCATTTTTTTATTCTTGAAGTAAACTTGTTATTGTTAATGGACATTGTTGTATTTTGTTAAACATAAACCTAAGTATTAAGGTATATTTGATTTAATCTTTTATGTGCATTTTGAATGTTAAAACCATATAAAATGATGTTTTATTGTAGATTTTAGTATTTTAAAAGTATGATATTATATTTATTTAATATTATTATATGTATTTTAATTTAATTATTATTTTATTAATATCAGCTCGACTATAATTCAATGACTATTAAATCTTGAATTAGTGTCTCGCAATAATTAGTTCAAATTTTAGAAATATTGCTGAATCTCAGTATTGTCTGATTTTATCGCAAGTATGTATCTAATCTCCTTAGGCTATTTGCCTGTTTCAAAACCGCCCAAATCCTGAAATAATAACTATATATCATGCATCAACAAATTTAACAACGTTGAAATGAAAGTTACATGTAGTAAACGGAAATGAGAATTGTCCGATCCTTTTTAATACACCTTTAAGTCGTAGATTGCAAATAATTTGGTAACGTGGCTTGAAATATTTGATTTCAGGGAGAGAGAAAAAAAAAAAAAACAGAGACAACAGAAAGAATAGTGAACATACGAATTGTCGAATAAAACAATTATTTCAAAATAACGTGCAATACTTATATGTTTAGAGTCAACTTCTGAAACAAGTTTGTCTCGATCACATCAACATTATATAAAAATTTCTCATGGTTCAGAAAAAGAAAAATAATGCATGTGATGTTTGAAAGATATTTAAAACGTGTTTGAAATAATTTTTATAAAAATTATTTAAATATATAAAAAAATCATGATTCAAATAAATTGTTTTAAATTTATTTTTAAGTTTATATGAAATTTATAAGAATGTTTCTAAATTTATTTTAATAAATTTTATAATGAAATTTATGACATAAAATCTTATATGATAGGAATATTATAGAATTAAATTTTCCGAAAAATACTATTATCTTATTTAATTATTTATTATTTATACATGGATTTAATATTTCTTGGAGTTAACGTGAAGCATACATATATTTGTCCTAGGAGTGTAATAAAATAATACATTGATACAACTTACAAGAACATAGGAATACGGTAACTAAAATAATAGGGTATCTTAAAAACTAAGCTAGCTTCTGTAGTTTCAGCTATATGCTGTGTTCTACGTGTGCGTGATGCATGGAAACGCGGTTTACTCGCCGTTGGCATGTGCCCCGGAGACAAATTAATAATTCAAAGCGCTCAACTATGTAGTTAAATATTTTTTTTAAGGGACGTAGTTAAGTAGTTTTATTCTTATATTTTTATATCTTTTATATTAACAAATACTTGTGATTTATTCTAACATCAAAAGTTATCTGCCTTTGTAAGTGATAGATTTTATTATATATATATATATATATATATATATATATATATATATATATATATATATATATATAAAATATTTTTAAGTAATGGTGAAAACAAACTAAATCAAATTTTGGCGGACTTAAATCTAACCTACATTATAATTATACAAAGTTTGTTCAAACTTATTAACATGTTACAAGTCATTTTGAAAGCCTTCACCTTATCTGTTTAAAAGCATGATCCAACCTAAAAACTTGTTTATATGAATTGTTTATGCAACTTCAAGTTCAACATGCTCCTTCAAGTTCAACTTTGCAATGAGTCTCTAACAAAAAACTTGAAATGGTTTACGAGATAAATATATTTTCATATAAATATCTTTCACATTGAATTTTATAACAATAAAAAATTATACTAATTATATGACAGTTCCAAAAAAGCGCATTTTTATATATAAAAAAAAGGATTTGGAACACTTTATGGAAAAAAAGAAGGATATTTTACAACATTGAAAGCTTTTTCATCCGCGCAATCTATTTTTACGGGAATATTAATTTTGAAAATATTGATCCGAACAGAAGAATGGACATAAGGCCAACTCTGGGCATAGGGTGCAACCGTTTACGACTCATGGCTAAAAGACATCAAAAAAATAAAAATAAAAATTATAATTATATAGTAAAAAAATTTCTATATTATTTTGATAAAAAAATTTGAATTTTATTTCATTTTATGTCTCTATTTATTCGAATTAAAATATGACATTTAAGAAAAAAAATACAAAAAATATAATTTTTCTTTAATATATTATATATTCATAAATTCATATTAAATGAATTTTCAATTTAAGTGAGAGATTAACATTAATGAACCTATTATAATAACTTAAAGTGTTTATTTTTTTAAAAAAAGATAAGAAACACATGCAATAACTCAAATTATAAAAAAAGGTTAGTATGTTAATAAAGAAGAAAAATATATGATGTGAAGATAATAAAAAAAAGAAATAGAGAGAAAAAGAAAATGAAAGAGATTTAAAAAAAAATAAAATTACATAAAAATTATATATACAATTGTATATATATTTGTGTGTTTGTAATTTTTTGGATAATGAAAATTGTAATACTTAATATTTATTAAGATTTGTTAAAATTATATTGATGGCCGAATATAATCAATTTACCACTACCATAACGGTCTTTTGAGTTGGTTATTTAAGATCTTTTATGACGATTTTGAACCGTCTTTAAATCCAGTATCATAATATGATGATACACTTACAACAACGATTTTAGAACCATTATAAAAAGTAATATTTTTTAAGACGATTATTGAATAATCGTCTTAGAATCTAGTAGATGCAAAGATGGATTTGTGTATTACACCGTTCTAGTATTTACTACTTTCTACGACGATTATTTAATAATCGTCTTAGAATATAGCAGATACTAAGACAATTTCCAGTCCACCCGTCTTTGTATGGTGTAGTCAACATGTGAATTCTAAGACGGTTGCTCAATAATCGTCTTAGAAAGTTCAACATTCTAAGACGGTTCTTTTAGAACCGTTGTAATATGTCTTAAAAATTAAAACAATTATAAAAATAACCGTCTTAAAATAGCGTTTTTTATGTTGGCATTGTACGATGGTTATTTTTACAACCTCCTTAGTTTCTCACCTTCACCAAACCACTGAAGCAAAAACAGGCAAGAAAATGAGTTGATATGCACAACAAACTAATAAAGGTGAAATCTATATGCACAAAATGAAAGAATACCAATAAAATAAACTGCTACTGAAACAAAGAAAACTAGTATTCAACAACTACTTGTACGATTGAGCAAATTCAATAGGCAAAGGATTTACACAACAAGCAGACAATGACAGTTTCCTAAGAAAAGAAAGGCATCCTAACACACCAAACAAACAATTCCCAATTACATTTGCTGCTACATAAGATAGCAAACAGAACCACAAAGCACGTAGAATGATGGCCTATTTTATGGAATGTATATTGTTGGTATCACAATACATATGTACATTATTGACACTAACATGTCATCGAAACATACAAAACATGTTATTGTAAAAATAACCATCAATTACACAACCAAATTCACATCACTTATTTATCTGAAGGAGATAAGCATAATTTAACAATTGCTCAAACTCACATCAGATTTTTAAGTCAATCCTGACTTGAAACTCAATTTGGCAAAGACTGGATTAGCAAGTATGGATGTGAAGAGACGGGTCCCTTAATCTTGCAACTCTAGGTACTTGTGTCAGATTGGGGAATGATTATGAGGAAATTGTCAGGCTTCTTCTTATTGGGACTCTATGATTCATAATATCTCAGAAGGGCACCTCATTTTTTCATTGGGAGGTCAACTTGCTAAGGGAGAGAAAAGATTTCTGGCTCTTGGTAATTTGATGCCCAAAAACATTGCTTGAGAGTATTAACTAAAAAAAGAAACTCCAACGTACCTAAATTGAGAACCTAAGACAAAAACAAGAAAATTAATACACAATTTAGAGTAGATATTTATCAACCTAATATTTCTAGGATGAAAATATTGAAATATTTGACCTACTTGTCACGGTTTGCAACAGCTTTATTTCTGACTTCATGTATCTTATCTTTATCATTCAAAAGTGACACAATGTTTTCAGCATTCGTCCTTACATTGAGTCTCACATCCTTCCCACTAGGTTCGACATATTCAAAACTAGAAAGTTCCTTTACCAATCCAGAGTAAATTATAAGAAAATACTCTCTTATTCTACTTGTCAGCACTGTTGTTAATTGCAAGAATAAATTAACTAAATACTAGAGAATGGTCCTTACAGAGATCTGAAAAGTATGTTCTATAATGTCATCAATTGCACGTTCAGATCCATGTGCTACCAAATATTCTATGACAGCTAATGCCTGACTTAAAAGTAATTCAAGTTATTGAAAGAAAAGTAAGTTGTATCTATCAACATAGAAAATGCCACCAAAAATTCTTCTCTATGTATCTTAAAATCTTAAGAAATAACATGGTTCTTTGGAAAGCATTACCTTGTATACATAACGCCAATCTTTTCCAGTTTCACCCAGTCTTGTCCAAAGGACATTCATGACCATTTGACATTCAGTACTGAAAGTATAGCAGAAGCAATCAACTTACTAGAAGAAATATCAGAAATTTTCACTAAATATAAAAACCAAAAACAAATAAAAATAAAGTAATATATCCGAAAAAGAGATAGATAGTTGCTTACAATTTTTCGGTAGCCTGTGAAATCTCTGCCAGCACAGTACCATGAGGACCCCAAGGTTCATTATCAGTAGCATCCAGCACCTAAATACAAAACATGGTAAAACACTCAATAGCATAACACCAGTGGCCAATCATAGTGGCTTTAAAGTTTGTGAATATATAAAATCTAGCAGTTATCCAACACCAACAACACCATGTTGTGCCAACAAATTAATGGAAAATTATGTGACAATAGGTAGAGAACGAAGTACTATTTCGCAAATCGCAATCAAATCTCAAACACATTCCATTCAAATCAATTAATTCTAGAGAAATGGATAAATCCTTATCGAGAAAAATATATCCATAATAAATGTAATTCTCGTACTCTAACAATGGATTTTCAATGAAAATAGCAAGAATTGTAACAACTTCAATGAAATCTACGCAAATAACAGGAAAATGGCAACAATCAGAAAGTGTTACCTTCGGTTCGATTTCTGGAACCTTGAGCACCTTCAGATTCACCTCTCTCTTTCTGTTTTCGCAGAAGCAAATCCTAATCATAACAACAAGATAAATTAATAATAAAATAAAAGATCGAAACCGATTTTGATGTTTTTTTATAAAGGAAAAACGAAAATAGCCATGCAAAACGACGAAGGATTAGATTAAGAGTTACCTGTACAATGAAGCATGAAGTGTTACTCTAAACCCATGTTTTCATTCGTTAACTCTATTGTGCAACGAAGCAAGAACTCTTTTCCTTCTTTAAAAAAAAAGGTTTGAAGAGTTACCTGTACGACGACCTTACATGCGCTTTCGATTGGAAAAGGGGTTTAAGGGAGAGAGAGTGGTTCACCTTCGATGGGAAAAAGGGTTTTCAGTGAGAGAGTACTTGGTTGACTTTCGAAGGGAAAAGGGGTTTTAGGGAGAGTGGTTCACGGCAGCTAGTGTGGTTCACGACAACTATAGTGGTTCAAGGAGAGACAGTTGGGTTTAAGCTAGAGTGGTTCACGGTTACCTCGAGCTCACGTGGAGGGACACAGTGCTAACGACGCGAGCTCACTTTGACCGCCGGAGACAGTCTTCATGGAACGACCAACACTGCTTCAGGGAGACAGGGCGAGGTTTCAGGGAGACACAATCCTTCAAAGCGCCGGGTGCAGTGCTTCAGGGAGACATGCTTTCAGGGAGCTAGGGCACAAAACGTGCGGGTTCAAGCTGTGGCTAGAATGTTAATTCGAAAGTAGTTTGCCTTAGGGCCGACACAGGACAAAATATTAGTAGGGTATGCAAAGAAGGTCTTGGGTGATAAACGACGTTGTTTTATTTCTTCTAATTATAAAAATACCATTAGGTTCTATTTTAAGACGGTTCTTTGAAACCACCTTAGAATGTTCAACGTAAATAATAATATTTCTCCCCCGAATTACAGAAATGCCACCGCCTTCATTTCTAAGGCGGTTCTTAAGAACCGTCTTAAAAACAGTGTCGTAAAAACAAGTTCAGAGCAAAGGAAGTGCAAATGATATGTGGAACAAGATGTCCCAAGAGATTATTAAAGTGGCTAAAGAGACGTTGGGTGAATCTAGAGGTTTTGGACCTAGGGGTAAAGAATCGTGGTGGTGGAATGAAAATGTTCAGAGCAAAGTTAGAGTAAAAAAGGAGCGTTTCAAGGAGTGGTCTAGGTGTAGAAATTCTGAAACTTGGGATAAGTATAAGATAGCTAGAAATGAAACCAAAAAGGCGGTGAGTGAGGCAAGAGCCCAAGCTTTTGACGGACTATACCAAGCTCTAGGAACCAGGGACGGAGAAAGATCTATATATAGGCTTGCTAAGGGTAGAGAGAGGAAGACTAGAGATTTGGATCAAGTAAAGTGTGTTAAGGATGAAGAAGGCAAAGTCTTAGTGCATGAAAAAGATATCAAGGAAAGGTGGAAGGCGTATTTCCACAACTTATTTAATGATGGATATGGATATGACTCTAGCAGTCTAGACACAAGAGAAGAGGACCGGAACTATAAGTACTATCGTCGGATTCAGAAACAGGAAGTAAAGGAAGCATTGAAAAGAATGAGTAACGGTAAGGCGGTGGGGCCAGACAACATACCTATTGAAGTGTGGAAAACTCTTGGAGATAGAGGTCTTGAGTGGCTCACCGAACTCTTTAACGAAATTATGAGGTCAAAACGCATGCCGAAGGAATGGAGGAGAAGCACGTTAGTGCCAATCTATAAGAACAAGGGGGATATACAAAATTGTGCAAATTATAGGGGAATCAAGCTCATGAGTCATACCATGAAATTATGGGAAAGAGTGATCGAACGGAGATTAAGAAAGGAGACTCAAGTTACTGAGAATCAATTTGGTTTCATGCCGGGAAGGTCGACCATGGAAGCGATTTATTTATTACGGCGGGTGATGGAGCAATATCGCATGGCCCAACAAGACTTGCACTTGATTTTTATTGACTTGGAGAAAGCGTATGATAGAGTGCCTAGAGAGATTTTGTGGAAAGCTCTAGAGAAGAAAGGGGTTAGGGTTGCATATATTCGAGCTATCCAAGATATGTATGATAGGGTATCGACTAGTGTTAGGACACAGGGTGGAGAGTCAGACGATTTTCCCATCACAATTGGTTTGCATCAAGGGTCAACCCTTAGCCCCTACCTTTTTACCTTAATTCTGGATGTCCTCACGGAACAAATCCAAGAGATAGCGCCGAGATGCATGCTTTTTGCAGATGACATAGTCCTCCTTGGAGAGTCGAGGGAGGAGTTGAATGAGAGGTTGGAAACTTGGAGACGAGCTCTAGAAACACATGACTTTCGCCTAAGCAGAAGCAAATCAGAGTATATGGAATGTAAGTTCAACAAAAGAAGGAGGGTTTCTAACTCAGAGGTGAAAATAGGAGACCATATTATCCCTCAAGTCACACGGTTTAAATATCTTGGGTCTGTAATACAGGATGATGGGGAAATTGAAGGGGATGTGAATCATCGCATTCAAGCAGGATGGATGAAATGGAGAAAAGCATCGGGGGTGTTATGTGATGCAAAGGTACCGATCAAGCTAAAGGGAAAGTTTTATCGGACTGCGGTAAGACCGGCGATTTTGTACGGAACAGAATGTTGGGCGGTCAAGAGCCAACATGAGAATAAAGTAGGTGTAGCGGAGATGAGGATGTTGCGGTGGATGTGTGGTAAGACTCGACAGGATAAAATTAGAAACGAAGCTATTAGAGAGAGGGTTGGAGTAGCGCCTATTGTAGAGAAGATGGTGGAAAATAGACTTAGGTGGTTTGGGCATGTAGAGAGAAGACCGGTAGACTCTGTAGTGAGGAGAGTAGACCAGATGGAGAGAAGACAAACAATTCGAGACAGAGGAAGACCCAAAAAGACTATAAGAGAGGTTATCAAAAAGGATCTCAAACTTAATGATTTGGATAGAAGTATGGTACTTGATAGAACATTATGGCGGAAGTTGATCCATGTAGCCGACCCCACCTAGTGGGATAAGGCGTTGTTGTTGTTGTTGTTGTTGATTATATCATTTTTTATGAAATTGCGGGTTATTTTTTATGTAAAATATGTTTACATTTTTAAATACTCATATATAAATTGAACTAGATTCAATTATCTTAAATAAAAATTTTGATTCGGACCTTAGATGAAAAAATATTATTGAAAAAAAGATCTTATTAAAGATTATTAGTCAAACTTTTCTGACAAATCTTTGATAAAATCAATAAATATTTCATACAAATAATATAATTATAATATATATATATATATATATATAATATATACCATTATCTATTATTGCCTAAGAACCTAAAATTGGACCGGTCCTGAATGGACAGCAAACACAACTCACACAAGTCACATACGGACTTTGGGAAATCAAGGAAAAAGTAGCTCAAGCAAGACAAAATTGAGAAGCCTATCCATATATGAAAATTGAGAAATCAATTTCCAATTCTCCATTCATTCACCACGGGCTTGCCACTAATACGTTCGTCCTACTCTTTCAAACTCAAAATTGCATTTTTTTATTATAAAACTTATTATTAACATTAAAATTACATATATATTAAATATAAATATTATATATATATATATATATATATATATATATATATATAATATTATATATATTCGTTGGTGTGAAAAATATGTCCATCAATTAGTCATCATATCGGTTGACTACCAACGTGTAATTCCCTTTAGGCAATTGACTTGAGGAAGAGATTTTGTTCCTTAATTGGGTTCCTAATTTACTCCAAAGAGCTTTCTAATAGTTGATGAATTGAAATTTCTATATTGGACTACTCCTATGTGAAATTACAGTAAAAGAAAGTTATAAATGATTGGAAGTTGTAAATGACTAAAAGAGTAAAGGAAATCTGAAATAGCCGAAAGCGGTAGAAAAGTTATAAATGACTAAAAAATAGTAATTTGATTGATTTGGTCGTGGTCCTCTCTTACATCTCAGTTTGTCCTATTTATAGAGTTTCCTAAGCAAGCATTAGCTATTTACAAGACACACCAATTGTTTCCAAATAACTACCTATGATCCTAGCTAGATTTTAGGAGATCATGGATTATATTATTTTAACTTCTTAAGCCATTGACTTCTGTTGAAATTGTAGTCCAACGTTTCCTAGAGTTGGTGCAAACAAACTATTGTTATTTTACACTAACAACTTCTTCTCCTATTTTTTAGTAATCATGGATCAACATGCATTTGACCTTGAAAAAATTGCTTGCAAATGTCTTCCACGTTCAAATACTCCTTTAGACTTGGTCTTCCACGAAATAGGATTGATTCAACTCTTCTACATTAGCCAACAAAAATTAATTGTCAATTGTCGGTCGATAGAAATTAGCCATTAGCCGTCAGTTGACAAAAATAGTCATCAGTCATTAGAAATTATTCTTTTAACTATTAGCCATTAGAAATGGTTATTTTAGTCTTCAATCAGCTCTAGCACTAAGATAAGTTAGAATCCATTGATTTGCATTAGCTGATGATTGTCTATTGAATTAGTTGTTAGTCGATAATAAACGGTTAGCCTCAATAACAAACTTTTTTTGTGTTAACAATATTATATAAATAGGTTGGTCTATTAGACTTCATAGACTTTTTTTTAAAGCCTAAAGCTCATTGACATTTTTAATTTAAAAGACTTTTTAAAAAGTCTAAGTCTAGCTTAACATGTAAAGCCAGACTAGACCAAACTTTTGTGGGCTAAGCCATGGACCCCTAATAGAAAACATAACCTATTTTTGTTCCTATTTGTAAGTGATCAAGTTTCTTGCATCTAATGAAAGGAAAATATATGAATAATTAAATTCCTATATTCTTTTATTTTATTTTATGTCTAATTATTTAAACTCAAGTCAAGAACATTCTTCCACTATTATGCTTGAAGTTTTTGTCCTGATTTTGTAACATCTTGTTTTGAAATCTAGCCATTTGTTTTTCAATAATGTTCCATTTAACTTCTTAAAACAATATTGATGTCGCATAAAATCCAATTGATTAGATTGGTTAATTCTCTAACACGATCTCAAAATATAAATGATCAAGTGATTGACATAGAGGAAGAGAATATGAGATAAGATATTTAATATAACGAAGAAAAATAATAATTTTACTATAAAATAATGTTAACATACTTCTGAAAAGGATATTCTGAAAGTACGTTAGCATGTTTTTGGAAAGACTATTTCATAAGTATAATATAAAATAGTATCTTTTAGAATAGTCTTTTTCGGAAGCATGCTAACATAATTCTAGAAAGGATATCCTAGAAGTATGTTAGCATATTTCTAGAAAGACTATTATAAAAGTATAAAAAAAAATAGTGTCTTCCATATAGACTATTCTAAAGTATAAAAAAAATAGTGTCTTTTGGAATAACTTTTTCGGAATGGGGTCACATTTCCCACTTCCTTCATCATCTTGACTCCATCGCACCTTCTTCCTTGCACCATGGTTGTCAATAGTGGTGTTGGCTACTAGTGTTTGCGTGTTGCGGTGGTGTCAAGTGGTTGGGTAAGAGTGAGGCATGGTGGTGTTAGGTGGTTGGGTGTAGGAGTAGTTTTGTCAATTTAAGTCTTTTTGGATGTGCAAAAAGCAAAAAAGGATGGCAAAATTCAAAGGCGCATACATGCAACCCTTGCCCCTGATCCACCAACTAGAGTGACAAGAGGGAAAGAGGATTGTTATTCTCATCCCCCAAGGGGAGTTGATATTTCGACTATCACTTTGCTATTCCTACTACCTCTTTTAGAAAAGTAGTGGAAAAAAACAAAATTATCCCTCTACACATTTTCCCCACCCTTTTCCCTTCCCTCATTCTTTTCATCATCCTTTATGTTTTCCCCTTCATTTTTTTTTCATTTTTTATACAGAACAAAAGTATAATTTCATTGTGTTCTGGGTAAAGAATCACAACAAAATCACATTTTTATTGTGCTTTTTTTGTTTGTTTGTAAAACATCTCAACAAAAGTTCAATTCCATTGTAATTTTCAACCCAAAACACGACAGAATCACACTTCTATTGTATAATTTTTTTTAAAAAAACAACATAGCATGAGTACAATTTCATTGTCTTATTGAATGAATAACACAATAGAATCATACTTATGTTAATTAATACAATAAAATTATGATTTTGTTGTGTTATTTGAGGTAATAAAAAATTATACAATGGAATCATATTTTTATTATGTAATTAGGAGGTTAAAAAAGACATAAGATAAATATGGGTAGAATACACCCACGTGGGTAGGGCTGCCCTCCCCTACAATGCTATTTCCAACTCCTACTTTAAGATAACACTAGGCTAAATCCAGCCTGCTAACGGAACCAATGGGTAGGACTGGTTCCAATAACAAGAAACAACACTCATAAAAATAATAATAAAAGAAGAGGGATTGGGCTAAATTGGAAAAACAAACAAACGGTATATCTATTAATCTTTATTAATCTATATTCTATAATTTATGTTTACATTTATAATTTATAATTTATTTATAATAATATAATAATCTATACAAAGTAGAGTGTTCTTATATAGGAAGGAAACCTTCATGTGTCAATGTTTGAAGCAATTCCACCATGTGAAATCTTATTCCACAAGACAATATTGAGATGTTTCCCTCCTCTTTTTTTTATTACGTGTCGACCTCACACTCATTTGCATATATACAAATTAAGCTATGAATATTTTTTTATGAAATAAAAAGGTTGAGATAATTTGAGTACTTATGGCTCACAAGGATAAGGACAATTTAAAAATAATCATGACACAATTAGTTGCACACTAATAAATTTGTAGACAATTTTGAAATCTATATGTGAGATAATTTTCTCTTTTTTCTTTTTTATCTTAACATTTTCCTCATTTGAGAGACTCCTATTTTCATTTTTTATTCACTTTTATGTTTTAGCATCCCCTTTCATTCGTTTGCTTTTGTTCTCACTTAACATATAATTTAGCTAAAAATGTAAATTTGATCCCCCAGTTTATTTTCAGTTTCGGATTTGGTTCCCCAATAATTTAATTTACAAATTTGGTCTCCCTATTTTATAAAATCGTGCAATGTTATCCCACAGACCACAATTGGACGTTACCGTTAACAAGTGATGTTGACTGCTACGTGCCATGTTCTTATTGGATGATGACTGTCACGTGCCATGTTGTTCAGTCAGACTTTCAATGATACTAATATTTCTTATTCAAAACAAGTGATTATTTTTTTAAAAATAGATTGTTATTGTGAATATAATTAAAAAATAATCATTTTTTCCTTCATTAATTTTTTTTCTTCTTTGTATTTTTAGCTTAATATAGCCTTAATTATCTTCGCATACAATTAAGCAAGGTAGTTCTTGTTATCATTTCCGTAAATTCAAGTGATTCTGTATTTCAGATTAACGCAAGCTTTCCGCAGACATGCATAGATTTGCGGGAATCTTCTTGCACAATTATGTGCTGCAAATGCAAAGTGCAATGTACTGGTAGTAATAACTTTTTTATTAGAAGGCTTGGTTTTCTGGGATACACGTAACTTCGGAAAATTGACTTATTCTTCTGTAGATAAAACCATAATAGCCCATAACATATTTTGGAAGTTTCATTGTTACTAGCTCCATCATTGATGGTACCCCACCATAATTGTACTATATAGATAAAATGGCTACCAGCTTCTGTTGGTGTCATTAACCTTAATGATGACACATGGTTCATTAAGTTGACCATATAATTGTGTTGGTTCCACCTTGGACATGGGAAAATGATACAAAACCTATTCCCATTATCTGTTGGAAATTTTGTGTTGGTGAACTTTTCCCCTCTTTGTTAGTGGAGGTTTACGATTTGATAAAGAGAAAAAAAACAAGAAAGGATCCCAAATCCACCTCCTAAAGCTATTCACATCACAAGAATCAATTTACAAATTACAGCTATATCTTTTCTTTTCCACTTTTATCTTTATCTTTAGAACGATATAAGACCAGCAGAATCACAAAATTATTAAGCAAACAAATGTACATAGCTTAAATTTTAGATTTAAATATTTTTTTTCTTGTAATTTAACTTGTTTTTAGTGTTTGTAAAATTATTTTTTTAGTTTTTACAAATTATGATTGTTTTATTTTTAATTTTTAAAACTTTTTAAATAACACCGTAAACAATAAATAAAAGTGTTATATAAAACATTATGAAAATAAAAAATAAAATAAAATATAATTTGTAAGGACTAAAAATAAAAAAATTATAAGACTAAAAGTAAAAAAGTACTAAATTATAAGAACTGAAAAAATATTCAAGTCTAAATTTTAAAATGAATTTCAATTTCTTGAATTATTTTATATTCAAAGTATTCTTAACTTCAAATTTCTCAATCATCAAATCCAAAATTGTCACTACCTTAGTTTAAGAAAAAAATATTGTATTTTTTTTAATCTGTATATCATGTGTATTTAATTTAAAATATAAAACTAGCGAATTGTACTTCTATAATTATAAAAGTGTGAACGTTGCACTTGGTGTATTAATTGTTGATAACCACTTGAAATTGAGTTGGGTGGTTACAAAGAAATTTAATGAAAGAAGACTGAGTTTCCAGAGTCGTGGATTTGGTGTATGGATTGGATGTGCTAGTACTCGATCGAACTCGACAATAGTAGTTAGATTTTCTATAGTTATAGACTTTAGTCAACAGACTTTCTCTTATAATATATATTAGATATTAGATAGTATCCGTGTAACATACGATAAATTTGAAGGATGAATTATTTTTATTATACAAAATATTATTATTAATAATTTATTAATTTTTATATTATTAAAAAAATTAAAATCGATTCAAATATCTATTATATATAACTTATTTATTAATAAAAAATTACACAAGAGCAATAAAATATAAAAAATAATTGAATATGGTTAATTTTTAATACATCTATAAAATTAATTTCAACAATATTGTTCTCCTGATTCTTATTTATACTCTATTTTAAAAGTGATAATGAGTTCAATAATAATAATATATAATTTTTTAATTGAGACATTTAAATTATTTAAACAAAATTTTAAACATTTAATTTTTATTATTTTCCTCAAAATTAACTTATATATTGATATTTATTACATATCAGGATTATTATTATATTAATATTTATTATTGAGGACTTCATGATTATATATCGTAAACCGAAAAAAAAGAGGACATGTTTAAATAAGAAAATAATTTATTGATGATGACTGATAATTTTAAATCATGGAAAATATTTCCCTTTTTAACGTATTTTTAAGTTTTGAAAAGAAAAAAAGAAAGAAAAATCTCATTTTATCATAACGTAACAGGTGCATTGACAGATCCAATTAACAATTATCTTTTATATACTACTAACTTAATGTCTCGTGCCCTGCACAGGTAATAATTTTACATACAATAACTTTTTAATGTATTAATCTATTATATTCTCATTAATAAAAATATATATTAGTATATATATATATATATATATATATATATATATATATATATATATATATATATATATATATAATAGTTAATGATATTAACATACAATAAAATGTTAGACGTTATAAAAAGCGCACCAAATTTTATATGTATACTATATTTCCATATATATATATATATATATATCAACTTTATGTTTTATTAAAACTTTATATATTGTTAATTTAAGAAATTGGAATATTAATAAAAAACTTATGAGTTTAATGCTTATTATGTATTAATAGTGTAAAACTTTTTATACTAGTATAGCCTTTCTCTCAAAACTTCAAATGCTAAAAGAAAAATGTTATTATTGAAACTTTAAATGGTCTTTAACATTTGAACATATTTTTCTTAATGTTTAAATATGATTCATGAATTTAATAATTTTTTTTATATTTCATACTTATAAATTTTAATTACATAATGTAAAACATAAGTATACCCTTACTCTGTAAAACCTAATATAGCTTAATATATATTTTCTAAAAGAGATATATTGTTAACTAAAAAATACTAAAAAGGAAAAAAATAAATTGATCGATCATTTTTCATAGTACATTATAAAATAAATATTATAATTATTATTTAAAAAGGGTAAAAGAGGAATGCAATAATTGATTAAAAATAAAATTCTAAAAATAAAATTGTTTGCATTTAATAGAATATAACTAAATATAGCTCCAATAGAATGAATAATAAAAGAATCTATTTACATAATAAAATAATAAGATTAATTATCACGTGCTATTGTCCTATATAATCAAACCTTCTTTTTATATGTACATGCTTCATAAAATTGTTATGATTAGGAGTGTTAAGGTAAGATCTTCTTCACTTTAGTGATGTCTTACATACTCTCTTTACACTTTTAAAAAAAAGTTATTTTTATTGTTTGCTGGCTTGAATTGAGATAACAAAAATTGAGGAAATTTTTTAATTAATTACAATAGAATTTCATGTCTTGTTAATTAAATATTTATTATGATTTGCACACATTTTTTTATATCTTGCACTTGTAATTGATTGCATAGTTTCAACGTTTTAAATATATCACAATTAATAAATAAAATATTTTATTTATCATTTCGATCACATGATTATTGATTATTGTAATTTATAAAAAATATCCCATAAAAAGTAATAAATTAAGGTATTATACAAAATAAAAATTCATATAAGATTTAATGATTTAATTAAACCAAATATACATTCAAGGTAATTTTATTAATTTTTTTAAATAATTCTGTCAAATTTTCTATATATAATTTTTTGTTGGAAAGTAATTAAAACTGAAAAAGGAGAAAAATATCACAAGTTGATGAAAATTTTGTTTGATTTAATTAACCTAAAAAATGGTAGTATGTCTTTTATTGAATAAATTTTGAAATTAAATATACTTAATAAATCAATTAATTATCAATTAAACTTTATTAATGCAGTCAAATATTTCTAATTAAAACAATCAAATATTAAATATATGAACAAAATTTCATAAACTATAATTAGCATGAACATTTAATCGTTTGTTTATATTTGGTATTAATCTTTTATTCTAACTGTATACATTAAAATAATTTTTATTATATATTACTATACAAATAATTATTTTTGAAACTTAAAATTTTTTAACATGGTGGAAACAAAAATTAAGGGATAAATAATAATACACATTTAGGTTTATATATTAAAAAACACAATTTGATTAACAAACAAAAATTGAATTTACAAAATATAAAATTACTAATTCTCAATTCCTAATCTTATAAAATAGAAGATTTTTTTAGAGACCTATAAAATGGAAGATAAACACTACTTTAGTTGTGTCTCTTACATACATGCCTCTTATAAAAGGAAAAAAAAAATTAAATATATGGATTTAATTTTTGCTCGGATCCTTATTTAAAACACGAAGTTGAACAATCTTTTCATTTTTCATCTATAAGACAAACATGCGTAGATGAAACACAGCATGAAGAATGAAATTCCATAAATAACATAGAATAAGAAACATTACTTTATATGGTCCATGAGAATTAATCATTTTAAACATCATGATATGTTGTCTTAAGCAAATCAAAGGAAATAAATTGAAGAAAATAGTCATATGGGAGACCTTCAATTTTAATATGTTGGTATATATAAGCATAGAAAGAGCTCCTGCAAGAAGAACACTCAAAACCTTAATTGACTCAAATTAAAATATATTGACAATTAATTAATTATCATTTCAATTAATTGTCCTTTTATATTTTTTAAAATATTTAAACAAATTGTGATATGAATTTAAAACTTTTCAAACTATAAATAAATTTATAATATATAATATTCAGCAAATATCTAGAATAAATTAATGTTGATTTAAATTATTTTATTGGACAATCAATTAAAATTGTGATGTGTATATTTCATAAAAGTAAAATAAATTATTACATTAGCAAATTGATTTAAATTTTACTTGTGTGAATCAATTAAAATTATCCTTAATCATTATTATTAATGGAATTGCTTAAACTTCACAATGTATGTTTTATCATAGAACAAATTACTATATTTTAAAATATATTTGTAATTAGATATTTTTCACATTTTTACAACAAAAAATATATCATATTAATTTACATGGTTCTTATTTTTATTATACAAAATTAAAAAAATATATATAAAATCTGAATATTCCAATTTATATGTTTCTTATATACTACAATTAATTTAAGATTTTATTAAAAATAAAATAAAATATATATAAAATATATATTAATTGAATTATTTAGAGAGAATAAATAAGGAGGTATCACGTGACATTACTCCATTGAATAAAACTTCATATATATATATATATATATATATATATATATATATATATATATATGTGTGTGTGTGTGTGTTAGATAGTACTCGTGCCATGTACGAACAAATTTGAATAATTTTATTTGAATTATTTTATAAATTTTTATATTATTTAAAAAACTATAATCAATTCAAATGTCCGTAATACAGAACTTATTTATTAATAAAATATAATTAAATGTGATCAGTTTTTAATACAACTTTACTCTTTTGTACAGGACAATATTACTCTTCTAAAGTTAAAAAAATGTTTATATAAACAAATGAAAGTTTTTGACAATATAAATTTGTTGTAGTTACAGAAATAAAATATCCTGTTCCAAAGGAATAAAATTGTTTACAATGTGTAGGTACAATCTATCTGTAGCAAGTTTGTTCAATATACAATTGATAAGATAAGATAATATATATATATATATATATATATATATATATATATATATATATATATATATATATATATAAAATAAAAGTTAAAAGAACCAACTTAAATTTGAAACAAATTAAAAAGTATGACTAGACAAAGGTTTGTCTTTTGTATACATTAGATTCGATATAGTGAAAAAATACATTATTAAAATACAAAAAATAAATCACTCAAACAATGCATGCCAAATTGTCCCTCATTGTTAACCTTATAAATAACTTGTCTGGTCCAGTTATAATTACCTAATATATAAAATATGAAAAGTAACTAAGAAAGTGCAATGTATATTACTTTTAAAAATATGAAGCTGATCATAATATATTAGTTTAAAATTTTAATTGCGGAGTTGCTAATAATAATAATAATTAGTAGTAGTTAAATAAGAGATGAAAACAGGAGAAAAAAATATGAGAACATGACACATGTACTATAAGGTCTAATCCTAAGAAGTTACACTCATATCTATTTAAAAAGAAATAATTCATTTTTAAAGGAAAAAACGTAAAAATATATTATACCTTTCATAAATATATTTACTTCCATTAAAAATGTATTTACTATTATATTGATTAATAAATATATTAGTTACATTGATTTCAAATTGATAAGATTTACTTTTCTGGTTATAGATATATATATATATATATATATATATATATATATATATATAATTTATTTGTTAATCCTAATTCAATATTTTAATGTTGACTTAATTTTGCACGTTAAGTTAACATTATATATGAATTGTGCTAATATTTATATTAAAATATTTGATGTTTTAATTAACTCAAATCTCAATCATAATAAGATACTTTTTATTTGTTAATTTATTTTTTAAATTTTAAAATATTATATCCACAATTTGATATATTATTTTTTTCTAATTTTTTTCATTCTTTTAAAATTATATTTAATTTATTTTAATGTCTATATTACTTTTATGCAAATCACTATTTAGTATATTTCAAATATATTTAATACCTTTGTAAATAAATATATTTCTAAAAATGAACATAAAAATATGTTTTTTGTTCGATGTACTTTTAGTTTGGCAAACTTTGGTGTTAGTGTTAGCTCCTTTCCTTTAATACAGATGGTCGATTTTAAAATTTGAGAATCAAGATAGTTGATTTGAAAATATAGGAATTGAAATTAAAAATTAAATTTGTTTAAAAATATAAGTATTATATTATTTTATAATTGTTAATTAGATAATATTTTATTAAAATTCATTATTAGATTCAAAGTTTCTTTAACATAGATCATATATGCAAAATATCTTATTAATCAAAATTATTTTTTACCTTATTTATATAGATTAAAATCAACATAAGATAAACATTTTAAAATATACTAAACATCTTAGTAATATTTCAAAATTGACATTAATTACTTTTTTGTTATTGTTTAATTTTGATAGAAACTTGACACGTACAAACGATCTTAGTCATATGTAAATATAATTCAATAGTTGGATCAATAAAAATCACATTTTATATCAAATTACGGAATAATTGTTAAAGCTATATCGATTTAATTTGATCTCTCTCTCATATATATATATATATATATATATATATATATATATATATAAGTCAATCTCTTTTTTTATAAGTGTTTAATAAAATTAGCTATTAAAGTAGCTAAAAAATGTAAAATGACAAAAATAAATCATGATTTATTTAAAAATGGTAACTAGAAAGTTGGATATATATTGGTAATAACAACAAAAAGAACTATACATTAAAAGCTAATTTTTTAAAAATATTACTTCAAATAGCCTTTTAAAAAACACTAAAAACTACTAAAAAGAATTTATTTACCAAATAGTTAAGGGTAAATAGCCATTTTTTATCCTTGAATGTCTAGAGCGCTAACAAATTCGTCCCCAAAAAATAGAAATTTAAATTTCAGTCCCTGAAAGTGAAAAAAGTGAGACAAATTCATCCATCCGTTAACTTTCGTTCGTTATCGTTAATGAAAGAGTTTATGTGACACAAAAGAACGTATGATTGCCAACATGACTGCTATATAGATTGGATCACAATGCCAGTAAGTAAATATAATTTAATGGTTAAATAGTCATTTTCATTCCTGAATGTGTAGAGCGCTACGCTAACAGATTCGTACCTGAAAGATGAAAAATTCAAATTTTAGTTTCCGAAAGTGAAAAAAATGCAACAAATTTATCCATCCGTTACCATTAATGAAAGAGTCTATATGGCACAGAGGGACTAAAATGTCATGATTGTCAACATAACTGCTTGGACTAAAATGTTAGTAAGTTTCAAATTTGTAAATAATTTATACATGAAAAAAAACGATGCAAGCATTAATGACAATTGGCTTTAAAAAATCTTTCACCCAAAATTAAAAAAGAAACAATTCTTGCGTGAAGAGTATTTTGCTAATCATAATAAATCCTAACTATATCAGAATAATAATAATTTAAATTCCAATCATATGATTACCAAAAAGAAATTCTAAAAATATCCAAATAATTAAATGCGTATACTATTTGTCTGGGTTGTTATGATTTTATTTTCCTTTAATTTCTCTAATTTATAATTTTTCTTATATTTAATCAATTATTGCATTGATTATATCAATAGCTGTTGTTGTTATTATCGTTATTATTTCCTATGTCACACTCCTTTATCAACGCAATCTCGTGGGAGCATTTCTGTGCTCACACAGCACCTTTGTTTGTGTTGTTGGCAGGGTCACTGTCTCTGCCTTCTTCCCCCACCTGTACTCTCCGTCTCATCATTCACTCCCTTTCTCTCTCTCCATTCCCAGTAATAAAAGGATGCGACTTTCCTCGCCCCGTTCCAAAACTTGAAACTTTTGGAACTTTGCATTAATCGGGATCAAGGGAATGCTCACCTAATCCAGTTTATAAGTTCTTTAACCCCAACCAAGTACCCCCTTTTTTAAAAAAAATTATTAATTATATATATATTTACTTTTCTTACGGTACACAAACCCCAACGCTCCAAATTTTGAGGCATTTCATGTTTTCTGTCTCAACCTGAGAAAACGTTATTTTTGTTGTTTCTTTGTTTTCCTCTTGTGGGTTGAAATATGTCCGCTTTGCAGATGTCCCATGTTGATTTGGAGCAAGGGAATGGGAATCATCGCCGGTCGGTTGTTGGAAGTGATGTGAGTGGTGAAGGGAGCTTGTGCTTCTCTGATGTTGATGATGGTTCTTGCTATTCCCGTTTCTACTCAACAAACGGTGGTTCATATGATGATTACAGCTTTGCTTGTGTTTCTGATGCTGAGGTTGGGGGTGTTCCACATTCTGGGAGAGCTTCTTCTGCTTCTGAGTGTTCTGTGGAGGTGGAAGCTAGAAGTGGGGTTCCTGAGATCAAGGTGCATTTGGCTAAAGTAGAAAAGGATTGTAGGATTTGTCACATGGGTTTGGAGAGTGATAGTCATGAGTTTGGTGCCCCCATTGAATTGGGATGTTCTTGTAAGGATGATTTGGCTGCTGCTCACAAGCACTGTGCTGAGGCCTGGTTCAAGATTAAGGGAAATAGGTGAATATGAAACTGAAAACCCTTCTCTTTCCCTACTACTTTCTGTTAGTGAGATATGATTTTTCTTATGCTAAATTTTGGAGCTTTATGAGAAACTTTAGATACCCTTTTGTTGATTCATGGCATTGATAATTGGAACTTGTCAACTTGTTGTGTCTTAGTGCTGCTTGAAAGATTTGCAATTACTTGCAATTCACAAATTTTTGTTTCTTGAAGGGTTTGATGTTAATGATTAGAGAGTAGGAGAGTAATTGAAGTGTATGACTTGGAATTTAAGTTGTGATTGTTTCATTGAGTGATGAATGTTAGGCTGAAGAAGATGGTGGGGGAAGTATTTGGAAGCATATTTTAGAAGGTGTAAAGAACAAAATTGCAGGGGGGGGGAGGCTCAATTATTTTTCCAAGAAAGGGGAAAGTTATAGAAGATTAAATTATTTAAAGAAGATGATGGAGAAAAAAAGGCGTAAAGCATCAGCTAGTCCCACTGATTCGCTGGCTTGTCTACCTAAGCAGTGGGATTCTTTGTTGCTTTGTCCCTTTTCTGAAATTTAGGAATCTATATATTACTCTTCTTTCTTATTCTTTTTATCTCTTTCAAAGTGGAGATTTGACCCCTTCGGACTCCTATTCATGGATTCAAATATATTGGTAGATGCTAGTTAGTTGCTCACTGATGTGCCACCTAGAATATTTTAATCTACAAATTACTGGTCCCAGGTAATCTGTTCATGTATGATGTATAACGACAACTTTTAGATTGCATAATAGTTGTGACTTGTGAGTACCACAGGCTACTGAATTTTGGTACTTGGTACAAATGTTCAGATCCCTTGTTGCAGTTGTTTGAGGTTAAATAATTCCATACTTCATGTACTGATTCAGCAGTGTCATTTGCAGAAAATGGAAGTTAAAACCTTTATTCAATGGAAGAGTGCTAGTCCTTAATTTTAATTATATTCTTTAAATTCTTAATCAAAGTAAGGAAATAAGTTATTTGTGCTTTTATGATAACATGGTAGGGCATGCATTATTGATGGACTGGTGACCGTCCATGCTTCATTGTCAATTTAAAAGCAATTTATAGGGGCCATTTATTGAGGAAGGATCTATTGTTATGCCTGATGCAGACGCAAATCCATCCAAGTGCACTAATTCATGGCTAAATTAAAATCCAATAATGCAACAGAATCTGAATCTTTTCAATTTTGGAATCTTCTTTAATTGATGTGTTGATGCCTTGATTGGTGGCAAATATTTCATGATACCTTTTTTTCCTTAGTTTTGAGGCTTTAAAAACGTAACATGGTTCGTCAAAGGCAGTTGTGGACTTATAAAAAGGCAATTTGACACTTGTATATAGAGATTTGAGTTAGGCTAACTAGAGCTGAAAAGCTATAAAATCATGAATTATGATTGGATAACCCTTCTGCCACGACAACTTGGTATAAACAGTTATGTTGGTGGATGAGTATCTTTGTTAAATTTAAACTAAATTCATCTGTTTCAAGGGTGAGACAATATCTCCGCCCTTCAACAATGCTTATAATGTATAAGCAGAAAATGGTCAGGGTTTTGTTATATGATGTTTTAATTTCATGCATGTTAACAACTTAACAGTATGACCTTTTGTATTGGCGAGGCTTTGCTTGTTTGTTTGGAGCATCCAGTTTTGAAGTGGATCTTTATACAATTTTGCACTTTGATGTATGATTATGTATATCTGATTGCAATGCACATTGGTTGGAGCATAAGTAGTAAGTGCAATCATGCTTTGTTGGAGTTGTCTTAACTCTATTACTATGATAGTATAGTAGCAATTTTCCTGAACAGATTTCTCTTCAATTTTAAATTGTGTTTTTCTAATTATTTTTGTTTGCTCAAATTTTAACAGGACCTGTGAAATTTGCCATTCTGTTGCTCGGAATGTTTATGGAGGGCACGAGGAGTCGACTGAGCATTTGAGCGACGCTAACAATGCTATTACAGCAGCCACACTCTCTACACCTGCTCCTTCAGCAGAACCTCGAAGATTTTGGCACGGCCATCGCTTCCTGAATTTTCTGCTTGCTTGTATGGTTTTTGCATTTGTCATATCATGGCTTTTCCACTTTAATGTGCCATCATCCTAGAGTTTCCTGAGGCAGTTTCATTTATAATTTAATTCTGGGTAAGGAGAAAAAGATGAAAAGAAAAGAGAGGAAAAAAAATCCCTCTAGAATCCATGGAGATACTTCCTTAGAGAATGAATCCTTCTAAAATTTGAGGCCTTATTGAATTTTATATAGGTAGCTGTATAACTTCTTTTCGTCCATGCAAATAGACATTCTCCATTTCCTGCTGTGCATTCGTCCTAAATTATTGTGCTTTACAAAGCTCTCTTATTCTGTCTTTCAGAGTCAATGTAATTTAGTACTAGAAAGTTTATTCAAATGTAAATTATATATATTATATACGTATTATATTTTACTGTTAGTTCATTGTCTTTTTGTGGGGTGATTTTTCTTGTTTATCTATAAATGATATTACTGAAAGCTGCTTTCTGAGTGTTTCTATTTGATTTGGTGGCTTTGCTTCTCTAATCAAGTCTAGGGTATATTTGTGCTTGTTAGATCAAAGTAGTTGTTCATTAATTCACATGTAAAATACAAAATCCTTAATAGACCCCAAAAAGAAAATGAAACTGTACCATTTCATTGAATGAATATCTTTTGTTTCCACAATGGCAGTGCTTTTGCCGTGTCCAAGACATTGTGTCTATCATTCTAATAAAGTGACGTTTATCCGAACGTGTAAATTTCTATGGAAGTTGATGATTAAAATCTAAAGAAATATTTGATCGTAGTGGTTTTTTAGAAAACATATTTATTATAAAAAATTGTTTTAGCAGGTAGCATGTATTCATTGTAAAAAAAAAAACAATTTTTTTTTTTGTAATTCTTTGATAATTTTGAAAAAAAAATTGTAAAATTTAGATGCTACTTTTTTAAACAAATGGTGTATCACACAAAATATCCATTTGTATTATCATTGCTTTGCGTCTATTCTAATGAACAAGTATTGGTCGTAGATATGCCTGCCACGTGCACCCATTCAACATTAAACACGTGTAAGGTCGTGTGGACCATGTGAAAAATACACTTATTGCTAAAGAATATCTTGAATATATCAACTATTGAATGAAGTGCTTATGTAATAAATGCCCAAATAAAAGCTTTCCTAATAGTAACACATTAGTTGAAGGGGTTCGGTTTACTACCCTTGACAAAACAACACCTTTCTATCCCCGGGCTTGTTAACGAGGTGTCCCATCCCAGTGCTATAGTGTTTTTTTGGGCCCCAATGTGGTCTAGTAATATCATTAAAAAGAGTAACAAAATTGGACCACTTTTTATTTAATTATTTATTTATTTGTGATATCTATGGGGCACATTTCTTCACCACAAGAAAGTTGAAATGAACCTGTGAGGTGAGGAGGATTCCAATGAATTAAGGTAAGATGAAGAACATTCTTAAAACCAGCAACCTAGTTGGGAATTCAATAAGCCATAGGACGGGTTAAACGGAAGGCTAGCTTAGAGCCTTTAAATCACAGTCGTGCCACGAACGGCAAGTAAAGCACTAACTTTTAAGTTTTAAAAAAATATTAATATTTGTTAATTTACTAATAGTTAATAATATTTTCAAATAAAAACATTGTATATTCGGTAAATAATAATAGTTAATTTATAAGTAACTAAATATTCCCCTTTACTCAATTTTTTTATTTATTTTAACATTTGACTCCTTTGAAATAAAAAATTATATTAATTGATTGAAAAACTAATGGTTAAATTAAATGTGCAAGTATAATATAGTATATAATTATTAAAATATTTATCATTATTTTTTAATCAATAATTATAATGGCTCATTTTAATTCATAATGTAAACTCATACTCGAGAGAATAATATTCTGATCTCTAATCTCTCTTAACATTTTCCAAGGAAGAAAAGCTATTAAGCAACAATTCTTCCCTTATAAGGTTGTAATTGATAATTATAATGCCATTTTTTGTTTGTTTGTTTGGTTACGTGAATGTCTTCAATTGATTTCTTAGATGTTTGTATCATTTTTCAGTTTTGTGATACTATTTCTTTTATTAATGGGAAATTAAAAGACACAAACAGAAGAGACTAATGTCTCGTATGGTAAGACCCATCATTAGCCTAATACGTGTCAAAAAGAAAGGATGGACAAAAGTCCATAATCTGCATTTCTTCATGAGGTGAGGATTCATACTTTGTAATCCCATCATCAACACGCATGTTACCCTGTCATAGACATGCTTGAAGGAAAGCTCCTATACAAAATTTATAAATTGTGAATTCTACCATGAACCCTTACATATCACGTGGCTCACCGGTGAGGCAACAAATTTTAACTTACCTTAAAAGTGGTTCATGGGTGAGTAATATAGTTATTACCGTTGGATAGAATATAAAATATATGAACGGTATAGATTGCTATAGGTTATGTTAATGTATACTCAGGAATCTATTCTATTACTATATAATAAAAATCTTCCCTTGTTACTATGCCACATGTCAGTTTCTTTTACAAAATTTTCTGTCTTTTTTAAAATGCATCTAAGTCATTTATTTGTCTTTTAATTGACCGGTCCAACTTGATTAACAAATATTTTTTTTCTCAATATTTTTATCTGAGTGTCTTCAATGTATCATGCTAATAATAATTTGGTCATCCATTATTTCATGCTAATAATAATTCCGTTCAGATAAAAAAATAACTATATTATTTGATCATCTATAGTTTTAGACAAAAACAATTATTTTATTCCATAACAATTCCATGAGGACATTTCATGGGAGAAGCTTACTAATTGAAAATTTTTAAAACTAATATAATTACATTATTCTATAATACTTTTGGAACTGTATAAAAAAAAATAAAAAATTGCTCTAATTTATTTTTAGTTTAACCTATATAAATATCAACCAGTATGGGAATTATTACTCATATCCATCCCACCTCACGCCACCACGTCTCAACCCGTTATTTCTATTCAAGCTCGTTTATCCACATGTTTGATGTTAACATTTATTTTATATTTCAACTTTATTATAAATTTTTAAATCTTTAAACGGAAAATAATAATTTAAATCCTTCATGAAAGAAAATTAGATGACATAATAGAATAATTATGATTATAATTGGAATAATTATAGAATAAATAGATTTTTTTTTAAAAAAAACACAATCATTGAGAGGGGCAAATAACTTAATTTTGGTTAAATCTCAAAATTTAAATTTATATATGTCAAACTAGCATGTGTATATTACATTAATGAATTTAGAATATATAAACTTATTAAGATACTATTTTTAAAAACATCTTCAACAGATATTTTTACACCCTGATGTTTCACATAAGATTTGATCTTGTTAAGATATGTTGTTGGAGCAAGAGTATTAATTTTCATCGTGGAGATCTATCCTTCTAAAAGAACAAGCAAGATCTCTGTGGAGACCCAAGAAATAATATTTTAATATCTCTCTCCACAAAACTGAAAAAAACGATTAATTGTTTTAATTATTTTAAAATCAATTGTCAATAAAATATTAAAAGGTGGATCCATTGTGCGACTTACAAAAAGTGGTTTAAGATCACAAAGTTTGATCTTCAATTGGAGCAAAACATTGGAGAGATCTCTAGAGTGATGTGAAATGTTAGGTCCATCAAAAAGTTGATTAAGATCACAAAACTTGATCTTCTATTAGAGATGCTTTATGTCACAGTTTGAAACATGTGAATTACAAAACCAGCAAAAACACATTAACCAAGAAAAGAAAACCATCGACCAAAACAAACAACAAATCACAATAACTAGCACAATGATAGCCACCATGGCAACAACGGGAACAATTATCATTCTAGCATTTATCTAAAATGCATCGTTGTCATCTCCATTTGACCCTGCAATGGAAAGTTGACAAGGATGGAGGAGGGAAGGGGTTCGAGTGTGTATCTGTTTCTTCCTTTAGACATGCGATTGAGGTGGTAGCAGTAGTAGTTGACAATGTTGCTACTGAGAACAAAATCATAATGAAGAGTGGCTTTTCTCGACATTGTGTCGATTTGAGTGGAGACAGGAAAATGCATGCTTAATTTATACGATATTTGAACGACTGAATAAGAGAGAAGCATCGCATGGTAATTTCATATAAGATATTGTAAATGAGGAAAGATTAATTATGTCGCATGATATATGTAACCAAAATATAAATTAACTAGTAGGTTACTTGTGCATCATGGGTTAATTTTTTTAATATTTGTTTTGCAATAACAATTAAATATATAGCATAATACATCATTAAATCAAACTCAAATATGAACACAATCACAATATTATATTCTATAAAAGGATAAAAAATAAACACAAATTTTGTATACACATACTTGCCCCCAACAACAAACCAAATTTTCTATTTTCTAACTACTATTATTACAAAGTCTATAAAAAAAGACCCCTAAAATACATAAAATGTCAAATACATATTTTTTTCACTTTACACCCACGCTATACTACAATCAATATCTTTTGTGCACTTGTGTGATGTTTTAGAATTATAAATTCATTGCATCCAAAAGCTCTTCAATACATAATGTAACTCAATTTTGTGAATTGCATTTGTAGTCTATTACTAAAATTGGCTCGTGACACTTGCATCGTTACTCATTGCATCTCGTAAAACTATTAGTAATATAAAGAAAAATAAAAAATTAACCTTGAACTTTGAATAAAGAGAACATCAAGAAAAAGCATAATCAAGCATTGTGATGTTGGGATCAAAGGGAACATTAGAATGCAATGCATATGGCTTGAATTTGCAAATTCATTTTGGCATTCAAAATCGAATAATTGAATAACTTGAGTAGCCTTTGATAATGTAATTTAACAGAATTTGAGAGGCAAATACTGCAAATAAATCAAAAGACAATATGGAGATTCATAAAACAAAGGTGTTAAAAGGTTAGTAAATTAAATATCCAAGAAACGATACATAAATGAAGAAAAGATGCATTACTTGACTTCAAGCTGATATATACACTTAAATGCATGCATGAGTTTCAAATTCAAATTGTCACCAAAACAATGACTTAGTGAAATATAAAACATTTAACCGATAAAAATAACTATAAAAAGAAACTAAAAAATGTAAAAGTGTCTTTTGTTTCTCATATTCCAACATGACCGCTCTTGTTGGTAATGATTTCTACCTTGTCTTATTGACCCTAATGTTGGAGCATGCTCTACAATGTTAGATTGAGATGCAGTTGATAATGTGGCAATCTTGTGGAAGTCAGTGTAGCTAGCTTATTTGAAAAAGGAAAAAATGTTACAAAGAATTTAATTGAAAGAGGCAGGGGATGAAGAAAAAATGGCTAGTACCTCCGTGGGGTGCGGGTGGAGAAAACTCATTGAAACATAACACAAATATAGGAAGAAATGAATTGAATTGATAATTAAGGTTGTTGGGGAGAAAATGAAGCATCAAATGGAAAACAGAAGGGATAAGGTGGAAATCATTGAATCCAAAGTGAAAATTGAAGAATTAATTAAGAGGTTGAAGAAAATTGAATGGATAAGATAAGGTGAGACGATGAAAAGACAATAATACTAAAGAAGTTGAATAATACTGAACATTTATTTAAATAAATGCATACTAATGACCACGAATAATAAAGAGTTTTTCGTAGGCTAGAAAAAGAAGTTAAAGAGTCCAAAATAATTATTGAAAATAGTTGAATAAGAATAGACAATTATGCTGAAAATGACAAGCCATAAATAATTAAATGTTGGTAGAAAAATATGGAAAGACAAAAAGGTATGGGAAAAGGGAGTGAAGGTTTTGGAGGAAATTTTTTGCTATAGAAGTAAGAAATTTTATATATACTAGTTAAGTTATCCATGCAACGCACGAGATAAGAGTGTTTTTAATATTAAATCTAATTATTTAATTAAATTATATGTCTCGGAAAAATGGTTAAATACTAATGAATAAAAGAAATTAAAAAATAATTATGCATACAAGGTATAAGAGAACCATTGGAAACATTAAACTATAAAACAAATGCAATATAAGAAATATTATTCTATTGATATATGCCATAATTTATTGAAATGGTCATAAGAAATTTTATAACACACCTTGAAATCCATGAAAATAGTATAAAATAATAGTTAACTCAAACTTTCTCTATTGAGTTTGAAGTGAAATGAATAAAATAGATGATAACCTACATTTTGTGTCTTGAACTTACAAAGGCATCAATTCGAAAATGTTTTATTTATATTTCTTTTTACACCATTCACATAATCATTACGATATTTGTAAAATAATTACAAAAACTAAAATTTTAAAATACCTAGGAACAACATAGAAACTTTGCTTGCACCTATCACGAAAAGGTTTATTCTCAACTTGTGAAACTTTTTTAGTTCATTTCGAGCACAAATCATAAAATCAATTGTTCTTTGTCTCGACTAATTAATATGATTTTTGTCTGCATCAAAGCATAACAAGTTTTTCGTAAAATATTTTTTTGAAAAAAAGATGAATGTTGTTCAAATATATATGAATTTAAATTGCAAACCCGAGTTCACTGGTATAAATCCGATATGAACATGTGATTAGTCTATAGCATGTCATCTAATTGAAGGCCTAGCCATTTCATTAACAACTTGAGTTAGTTGTGTTGGGTTTGCATTCATCTTGTGAAATTAAAAAATTATTTATTAAGGTAATTTAATTCTAAAATAGAATTGAAAAACATGGTAAAACATAGGTGAAAAAAAATAAAAATAATTCTCTTTGTATTCCTTAAATACACCAATATCAGGATTCATGAGTAGCTCTGTTCCAAAAATAAGCATGGAAAATACACATAGTTCTTGGACATACAATTAATTAAGAATTGTTATTACAGTTGATTACATTATATCAAAAACCTAAAATATAAAATTTTAAAATTTCAAATTTGTGTTACCCTTGAATTTGTTCAATTTGCATAATTACAATATGACAATGACATGATTGGCTGAATCCTCCTTATGTAAATGTTGTTGCATGGTGACAACATAATCTTTCCATAAATTGCAGCAAACAATATTGAACCTACAAAGGAAATAACCATTTTTTTTTATAGGAAATTCATGTAATGCATTATCATTTTGCTTTTTCCATCAAATCATATTTGATCATGTTGCGATACAATAGCAACTATAGGAACATCCTCTAAAGGTCAAAATTAAACAAAATTTTACCTATATGTGCCTCCAAGATTTGTAAGTAGTTTTTATAGAACATTTTTTTTTCTTTAATTACTGTTTGTGATATTACGATATTGTTCGTGTATGTTCTAATTTTAAATTATTTTGTGTTAATGAAGGAACATTATTTTAAATTATTTTGTTCACGTGTGTTCTGAATTTTTTTTATTTTGATTTTCTTTTTATATCTTACAATCCTCATTATAAATAGACAAACAATACATGTAGGAAAATTATATCATTTTTCATGATTTCATGATAGTTGATTATCGATTATAAAATATATAAAAAAAGAATAGAAAGTGAAGGAGCATCTTCTGAAGGAAAAAATCATTGTGCTTCCTGTATTTGTAAGTTTTTTTTTTATATAATGAATTCATTTTTTAAATTTTATATTACTTTGATCATGCTATGATATTTTTCCGCCAGGTTCTAACTTTTCATTTATTTTCTATTGTTGAAGAAGTATGTTTAATTTCCTAATCACTTTTATAAACCATGGAAAAGTGATCTTCCGATCAGAGTTTGTAAAGACAAATTAAAATGGAACAAATATTGAAATTATTTTGCTTAAATTTTCGCACAATAGCTATTTTACTTGTTTGATTTTTTTTAAAAGTATTATAATTTACAAAACGGTGCTTGAATAAAGTTCAACTATG
Organism: Glycine soja; assembly: GCF_004193775.1. Lineage (NCBI taxonomy): Eukaryota > Viridiplantae > Streptophyta > Magnoliopsida > Fabales > Fabaceae > Glycine > Glycine soja. The sequence goes on along the minus strand of NC_041019.1, from coordinate 46,227,978 downwards.
TTGATAGAAAAGATTTCAACATCAAAGCAAAATAGTTGGATTTGATTGAGGTTAATTATCTGACTTCAAAGACTATCATATTCACTTATATGAATCATTTTGTTGGAAAAATTTCATGACCACACCTAATATAAAATGACAACTAAGAAGATAAAATCATAATTTGTATATCTGGATGTGATTATGAACCATGAATAACATGATAATATTTCTTTAATATATTGTTGTTAAAATTTGCCTATTTGTGTAATTTGTTTTAGAATTTGCCTACTAATATGGCTAAACAAATCATGAAAGATCGGACTCAATTATGGGCTGCAAATGACTTGAAGGAAAATAACACAATTAGATTTGATGTTTGATTTGGATGATCCTATTAAGATATATTTTTATGTTGTTTCTATTTAATAATTTTGTTAAAAAATGATCATATGCAATATTTACGTTGAGTATTTCATAATTTTATGAAGCGTTCCATCACATTTATTTTTTATGAAATTGTTCTTCTTTATTAAATATCTGATTATGAATATCATTCTTTTTTTTACTTCTAATAATGATTATTATTATTCATTTACTTCTTCAATTTGTGTTAAAATAATATTTTTTACAGTTAATTTCCATTTATAAAAAAATATTATTTTTTTTATTTAAAACGCCATAAATCATTTATATCTATTACTATAAAAAAATTAATTTTATCAGTTATTAAAAAATTGAAAAAAAATATTCAAACAAAAGTTTTAAATTATTAAATCACATAAAGAAAAAAAAAATGAGTTTGCCAAAAAAAATTAACCATTGACCAAAAAATATATTTTCTAGATATTAAATCTCTTAAAATTAATTTATAAATAGTTAAATTTCTTAAATAGTTAAATCTATTAAATCTCTAAACATTTTAGGAAAAAATAAATTAAATCATTTCTTAAATAAATGTACAATAGGTAAAATTATATTTTTGGTCCTCCAGTTTATCTCCAGTTTCGAATTTGATCCTCCAGTAATTTAATTTACGAGTTAGGTCCTCTTATTTTGTAAAATTGTGTAATGTTGGTTTCCCAATAGGGGTGGGAATAGACCAGGCCGACCTACAGGGACCTACGACCTGACCTACAAAAAGTCTGGCCTGAACTGACCTATTTAATTAAAAGGTTAGGTTTAGGCTTTTTTTAAAAACATATTAAATTAAATAGATCAAACTTAGGCTTATTAAAAAGCCTTATAAGCCTGATAGGCTGACCTATATTATTTATTGGATACCAATATATGATATTATTTTTTGGATACAATTAATTTTTTTTTGAAACTATCAGACTTTGATTACACATTACTGCTCCATAACTTCTATTCCTATAATCAAGGACTTTAATTATAATTTAGGTGTGAGTCATGTGTCCTTTTATATTCCTCATTATTTTGATTGACTTTCCTTAACTTTCTTATTACGTTCCTACTCCATAAAATATTAAATATTTTTTGTGAAGAAGACTTTTAAAAAAGCTATCAGGTTAGGCCAGACTTTTAAAAAGACCAGGCCGAGCCAAAATAAAAGTCTTTATAGGCTATAGATCAGGCTCAGGCCTAAAAGATTCATATCGTAGGCTAGGCTCGGGCCTTTCAAAGCCTGACCTGACCTTTTCCCACCCTATCTTCCAGGCCACAATTGGAAGTTGACAAAAAATAGGAGGACCAAACCAAAACCAAATTCGAAACTGAAAATAAATTGGGTGACCAAAAATATAATTTTGCCTAAATGATATAATTTTTTTTTTATAGAAATCCCGTGATTTAATGCACCTATAGTTATTCCTCATATTTTTTTTTAATCTTAATACGGTTGTTTTACATAATTCTCTTACGCCTTTACTTACCTAATTCTTACGGTTAATTTAATAATTTATTTATTTAAAACATTATAACTAATTGGTATCCATTAATATAAAATATTAATTTATCAATTATTTAAAAAATGAAAAAAAAATAAATCGTAAAAATTTAAAGCATTAAACCACAAAAAATGCTAAGAAAAATAAATTATTGACCATAAAATTTATTTTCTTAACAAAGATATTTGAGCGAACTTTAATTTATAAAATGTGATAATTAAATCTCTAAAAATTAATTATAAATAGTTAAGTTAATCTCATAATTTTTTTAATACCATGTGGATAACTTTATACCTATATCATGTTCAATAATTTTTTTCATAAATAGTTAAATTAATCCCGACATGTTTTTTTCTAATAAAATCATAATTGTAGCAAATTTGATGGAAATCTAATTTATATTTTTTCTTAAATAAATGTACAATCAATGATATTAATGCATGAAATACATTTAATTTAATAAATGCAAGATAAATGATATTATAAACCTTTATTTTGTAAAAAGGCAATGACTCAGGTTATTTTGAGATTTTAATTATATTCCATTGATACCATTAATTAGCAGTTATTGTCAACGAAATGTTATATTTTTTCAATAGTATTTATTCTATTTTGTTATATTTGTTCTATTATTTTCAATGCACATAATTTTTAAACAAAATTTTGAAAATGAAAAATATTTTCAAATTAAGGCAATCATTGTGATTGCATTACAGAATATGAAAAAAATAATCAAATTGATTTAAAATTAATTAGAATATATATATATATATATATATATATATATATATATATATATATATATATAAAGATATCTTATATCTTGTATCAATTAATGCCAACATTTTAATGTTCAAATTAATTACCTTAATTACGTTTAAATTGTCTTATTTAATATGGTCCATTAATTAAAATATTATTTTTACGGTTATAGTTTCTAAATAATCAAATTAATTAAAAATAATTTTAAAATGGATTTTTTTTCAAAATAATAAAATTTTTGTGACTAGAATTCGTAAGATGAAATAAATTTAAATATGTCAGGAAAGAAAAAATTAATGTTATATAAAATAAATTATATTTTATAACATAGAATGTGAGCAATATGCATGTTTATTCACGTGTATAACAGAAGATAAAAAAAATTAGTATGTTATGATATTAATTTATTTTTGTAACATAGAAGATCACTTTTCTTAGAAAAAAAACATGACTCATGGTTTTTGAGTTTAATGGATTTGAAAGAGTTATAAATTTTTCTCTATTTAAATAAGATTGTCAAGTGATAAGCACAGTCTTGACCTTGAACACAACTGAACAATAACAATTCAAGTATGATAGTTCGTTGTCTTGGTTAATTTTTTCTTTATCTTCTCTAATACTTTTCTTTTTTAGGATCACTACAAAAAGGCATGTAAGATTTTTTTAATTGCTTTTATGTTAATAATTTCTTTGTACTCTCGATTGTGTGCACGTACATGTTATGTAGGATGCAGTCTTCTTCAAGACAAAATTTTATAGGTTGCTTTCAGAGTTTTACAACAAAAAATGTCAAAATTATAATTTTTTTAATTGCAATGATCCATGAATTTTAATATATCTTTACTAAAATACTTCATTTTTAAATTCGTATTTCATAAGATGAGATAAAAATTTCAACAACTTTTTTTCCTATCGGAGACACCACCTAGAAGTTGGATGGGCATACGAAACTGGTCTAAATAGAAATATCATTACTCTGTATGTTTGGCAAAAGACTTGAAAGTATCTTAGTATTATTCACAAATAGAGATTATTTTTTCAAAGAAATGGTAATTATTATAACTTTTTTCTATGTAAATTTCGTTTCTATTTTACTTTAATATAATTTAACTACATTTTTTATGGTAGATGAAGAGTTGGACAATAAAACACTCATCGAAATGAAAAAAATTGTTGCAAAGTAACAATAAAAGTTTATTTGATTTTCCTCACATACTTATTTCAAAAATTTCTTCCATCTTAAAATCATCTCATTTATGATGAACTCAAATATGATGAGTTTTGCTTCAACCAAACACAATTAATTGTTGTCCACAATGATTAATGAACAACAAAAGATATATGATACAATTATGCTTAGTGTGTCATCAAATACTGTGAGATTGTTCCTTTTTTTTATGGTTGGGGATGAACATGTAAAACTTTTCTTTGAAGAAATATTTTTGTAGCATTTAGATCAAAAGGAGAAATTGTCTTAACTATGACATATAGTGAAATAGATGTTTTGTTGATTCCTGGTGGAAGAAAAATACATTCTAGATTTCATGTTCCAATCAAAGTTAGCGAAGATTCTACTTTGCAACATAAACTAAAGTAGTCCTTTAGCTTAATTAATATCAACAACTAAACTCATAACATAGGATGAAGCCCCTATGACTCATAGACATTGTTTTGAAGATGTTGATAGATCATTCAAGGATATATTAAGATTTTCTAATAGGGAAAAAATCATATCTTTCATTTGGAGGAAAAATGGTAGTTTTGGGAGGAAATTTTAGACAAATGCTTTCAATCATACCAAACGGAATGAGACAAGATGTTGTTTATGCGAACATAAATGCTTCATATATTTGGTCTTTATGAAAAGTTCTAACCTTAATAAAAAAACATGAGACTTCTATTTGGAACTTCAAGTGAAAATGTTTCTTAGGCGAAACAATTTTTAGATTGAGTATTGAGTATTGGAAATGTTGCAATTGGTAAAATGAATGATGAAAATACTACCATTGACATATCATCTTATATGCTTATTGACAAATTCAAGGCATTTTCTTGTAGATATTATCAACAACACATATTCCTCACTTTTGGAAACACACATCTTTTTCTTTTCCTTCATTATAGAGCTAATTTAGCACAGACTAATGATATTGTTGATGAGACGAAAGAATACATTGTCTTTGATTCATGGTGAAAATAAAACTTACTTAAGTTTGGATGTCCCATGTTCAAAAAATGGAAATAGGGATACACCAAATGATGTACATACTCCAGAGTTTTTAAAAACAATTGTTACATATGTACTTCTCAATCATAACTTAAAGCTTAAAGTTGGTGTTCCCATTATGCTATTAAGAAATACATATCAATCTTCTTGATTGTATAATGACACTAGACTTGTTGACACCCAATTAGAAAATTATGTCTTTGAAGCAAAAGTGATTTCTAGCAGTAACATTGGAGAAATGGTTTTCATCCGAAGATTAACATTAATCCATTTGATCTCAGAATTCCATTTTAATTTCAAAGTAAGCAATTTTCAATAATTGTTTTCTTTGTAATGACAATAAACAAAAATCAAGGACAAAGTCTAAAAAATGTTTATATTTATCTTCGAAGACCATTTTGTTTCACATGGACAACTATATGTGACAATATCAAGGATTATAACGCATGAATGATTAAAGATTCTTATATGTGATGCATATGATAATTCAAATATCACTTCAAATGTTGTTTATGGAGAAGTTTGATAAGTGCTATGCATTTGTAAACTGAAATCATATAGCAATTATTTCATTTTTTTTTCTCTTATTGCTTATTTTGTGTTAAAACAATAGGAACTTAGCTTCTTTTGAGTTTTTATCCAGAAGATGCTAAAGTTAATGATTTTATATTAATTTTTGTTGTATTTTGTGTAAAGATGTAGTAAAGGCATGAAAGAGGATTGAAGAACTGAAATATTGCACTTAGCATGACCTTCTCGCTTAACGAGTCACAATCGCTTAGCCTAAGCATGCTGCTTAGCGCAAGAAGCCACATTGAAAGACAACAGTCATGAGCAAGCGTGCTAAGTGCGCATCTTGCGGCTTAGCACGTGGCCACTTGATCCAACTGGATATGTGCACTCAACGCCAATGTCGCGCTAAGTGCACAAGAAAATTTTGATTGACCAATCAGTTGGTAAAGTATATAAAAGGAAACAAAACATTTGAAAAACTTAGCAATGAAGAAACCATAGAAGTTGAGGATTAGAGAAAAGAAAGAAAAGAAGTCAATGCAAGGAAAATCTTCTTTTGGAGCTCTGGCCAATCCGTTTCACTCCATTTCTCTTCCATGTCATCCCACTTTTATATTTGTAAGTCTTGTTTGATATTTTAGGGATCTTAATAAAATACAAATAATCACCGGAAACACATTATATTAGATTATTAAGAGGGGTTGCGAAAAATACCTAGATCCATGATAAGCAGTCAAATTGATGAGTCTGAGGAATTGTTGGTTTTGTATTCTTCCTCAACCAAATCACTGTTTTCCTTTTGGGACCGTAGGTTTTTCATCAGATGGGGAGAAGAAAATACAATTTCTGATTTGGTGTATTGGGGACCACAACCTTGCTTTAGGTTTTAACCTATTAGAGTTCCCATTATTCCCTAACGGGCCAAACTGGTTTCCGCTTATCAAGCCCATATTAATTTATGATGATAGTCCAATAGGCTCACCAAATTAGATCACTTTTATTGAGCCCATAAATGTAAATAACTAATATAAATGATAAATATAATATGTAGCCCACACTAATTAATTAAGTAGGAATTATAAAATTCCTAACAATCTCCCACTTGAGCTTCATATTAACCTTAATCATTTATATTGCAAAAGTCTTTAGGTGCGCAACCGTATGTTATTTACTTTTAGACTTTCCTTAAACAATTTGGTCCATCTTATATAATAACACAACCATTGCAGTTTTCCTCACAATCCAATGTGATTGAGCCACAATGATCACCAATGCCACATATACTTGATAACATAAATCAAATATGGATAAGCGACATGAAAATAACATGCAATGTGATCTCATTCATGTTCATTTCCAACTAGTCCAAACTTTATTCTTTATAGAGATCAATCCAAACACAATATAAATATTGCAAACAAAACAAGCTCAGAATGAAATGACAACCTTCAACTTTATTTTATAGAAAATCAATCTATACAAATATCTGAAAAACATAAGGCATATATAGAACATAAATGGAACTCCCACTAAACTAAGGTACTATAAGGAGTCACTCCTATATGAGCAGTGTGCTCATGAAAAACTTTAGGTACCGAACCTTTCATAAGTGGGTCAACTAGCATATCACTAGTCCTTAAATGTTCTATGGAAATCTGTCTATTTTGAACTCTTTCTTTAACAACCAAAAACTTGATGTCAATAAACTTTGACTTGGTTGCACTCCTATTGTTGTTGGAGTAAAGAACTGCTGAGTTATTGTCACAATAAATCTTTAATGGTCTTTCAATGCCGTCAACCACACACAAACCAGTGACAATTTCTCAGTCATATTCCATGGTTGGATGCCTTAAAACAAGCAATGAACTCTGCGGACATGGTCAAAGAAGCTATGAGAGTTTGTTTAGCAGACTTCCAAGAGATAGCTCCTCCAGCCAACATAAATATGTATCCAGGTGTGGAACGTTTGCTATCTTGACATCTAGCAAAATGGAGTCTGAGTATCCAATGATCTCCAAATTCTCAGACTTATGATAAGTGAGCATGTATCCTTTTGTTCTCTTTAGGTAACACATCACACATTTTGCTACTTTCAAATGTTGCATTCTAGGATTACTCAAATATCTACCCATAACTCCTACTACAAATGCTATATCGAGATGAGTGCAAACTTGAGTGTACGTTAGACTTCCTACTGCTGATGCATAAGGAATCTTTTGCATCTCTATTCTTTCAAGGTCATTATTGGGGCATTATTTGAGACTAAATTTGTCTCCTTTAGCTATCGGGATATCTCCTGGTTTACTATCTTTCATGCTGAATCTATCTAGGACGACCTTATTGATATAACTCTCTTATGACAACCTTAGGATACCTTGAGAGCGATCTCTTAGTATCTTGATTCCTAATACAAAAGAGGCTTCCCCAAGATCTTTCATCTCAAAATTTTTTGTCAGAAATTTCTTAGTCTCTTGTAAGAAGCTTATATTATTGCTAGCAAGCAGTATATCATTGACATATAACACCAACAATGAGTATTTACTCCCACTATACTTGTGGTATACACAATCATCAACTGCATTTGCCTCAAAATCATATGAGGTAATGACTTGATCGAACTTGTAATACCATTGACAGGAAGCTTGTTTCAAACCATAAATGGATTTATTTAGTTTGCAAACCATAGACTTTGAGTTACCTGATACAAAGTTTTCTGGTTGTATCATATAAATTGTTTCTTCAATGCTACCATTTAGAAACGCAGTCTTAACATCCATCTGATGTAGCTCTAAATCATAATGAGCTACCAGTGTCATTATTGTTCTAAAAGAATCCTTTGAAGATACTGGAGAAAAGGTTTCTTTATAATCAATGCCTTTCTTTTGGGAAAATCCTTTAGCAACTAGACGAGCCTTATATCTCTTGACATTGCCCTTTGAATCCCTTTTGGTTTTAAATATCCATTTGCAACCAATAGGTTTCACACTTTCAGGCAATTCGACAAGATCCCAAACGTCATTGTCTTGTATAGATTTCATCTCATCCTTCATGGCATTGATCCAGTTTTGAGAGTTAGAACTACGCATGGCTTGACAAAAGTTAATCGGATCATCCTCTGTTAAACCAATGCCATCCTTATGTTCTTGGAGAAAGATACTATAATCATCAGGGATTGCACTTCTCCTCTCTCTATCAGATCTCCTTAATGACACTTCTTGAGGTTGTTGTATAGGTATTTGAGGAAGAACCTCATTGTTGTCTTGTTCTTGAACAATGTCATCAACAATAGTTTGAACATTGTTTTCTATTACTGGAGTTGTTTCTTGAACAACAATAAGTATGAGGACTTGAGCACTATCAATAACAGGTTCTTCCTTAAAGACAACTTTCCTTATGTTCTCTTCCTTCCCAAACTCAACTTCCTCAAGAAATCTTGCATTTTCCGTTTCAAATATTGATCTTAAAGTGGGATCATAAAACTTATAGCCCCGAGAGCATTCAGCATAGCCAACAAAATAACAACTAATTGTTCTTGAATCCAACTTACTTTCATGTGGCCTACTATAAGGCCATGCCTCTGTCGGACAACCCCAAATATGCAAATGTTTAATGCTTGGCTTTTTGCCAGTCCAAAGTTCATAAGGGGTTTTATTAACTACTTTACTTGGCACCCTATTAAGGATGTAAGTTGCGGTCTTTAAGGCTTCTCCCCAAAGTGACTCTGGCAAGGAAGAATGACTAACCATACTTCTCACTATATCCTTAAGAGTTCGGTTTCATCATTCTGCAACACCATTCATGCTAGGTTTGTCTAGCATAGTGTATTGCAGAACAACTCCACACTCTTTGAGAAAAAATGCAAAAGGTCCTAAACGTTGTTCTCCTGATCCATCATATCTACCATAATACTCACCACCACAGTCAGATTTGACAGCCTTAATTTTCTTTCCAAGTTGAAGTTCAACTTTAGCCTTGAAACTCTTAAAACCGTATCTAGAGTAGTCATCTATGAATGAGATAAAGTATTGTTGTCCATTCCAAGAAGGTGTTGGAAAAGGACCACAAATGTCCGTATGTACCAGTTCTAAGATGTCTTTAGCTCTTTCGGCACCTAATTTCCTTATGTTTGTTCGTTTTCATTTTATGCATTCAACACAGACTTCAAAGTCTGATAAATCTAAAGGTTCAAGAATTTCATTTGACACGAGTCTTTGAATTCTCTGTTTAGAGATATGACCTAAGCGTTTGTGCCATAAAGTGGCTGAATTCTCTTTTAACTTCCTTTTTGTACCACGTGAATTTGTTTGCAGTATTTCATTATAGGAACAATTAACATCCAACATATATAGATTATCAATTAAGGAACCGAAACCAATCAAATTCGAATTCTGGTAGAGACTAACTTTATTATTTCCAAATGAACAAGAAAAACCAAATTTGTCCAAACTAGAAATAGAAATTAAATTCCGTCTTAAAAATTGTACAACAAAAGTCTCAAACAAATTCAAATAAAATCTAGTCTTTAACTACAATCTAAAAGTTCCTATAGCCTCCACCACAACCTTTTTACCATTGCCAATAAATATGAATCTTTCATCATCACTTGGCAGTCGGCTCCACAGGCAACCCTGCATGGTTACACTTATGTGAGTAGTAGCACCAGAATCTACCCACCAAGCATCTTTAGGTACAAAAGCTAAATTAACTTCAGAACAAACAAGAGCAAGATATTTACCTTTCTTTACACGCCATGTGGCGTATTTGGAACACTCTTTCTTTATGTGTCCAGACTTATTGTAGAAGTAGCAGGTAAATTTCTCATCCTTTGTTGGTTTCTTTTGCTGAGAAAACCCTTCAGCAGCACCTTTAGTTTTCTTTTTTTTCTTTTTCTGAGAGGTGGAACTTAAATGAGTACTTTCATATCTGTCTCTTTACATCCTCTCTTCCTCTTGCACACAGTGAGATATAAGCTCATTAAGGGATCATTTGTCCTTTTGAGTGTTATAACTCACTCTGAATTGCCTAAAGTGTGCAGGAAGTGAGATCAAAACTAAATGCACAAGCAGGTCTTCACCAAGCTCTAACTTAAGTGCTTTCAGTTTAGATGCCAAGTTAGACATTTTCATTATGTACTCCCTTATATTACTTTTGCCCTTATACTTCATGGAGATGAGTTTAGCCAAAAGGTTACTCGTCTCTGCCTTCTCATTTTTGGCAAAGTACTGTTCAATTTCATCAATAAATTTCTTTGCATTTTCACCCTCAGAAATAGAGCCCCGAAACGCTTTTGGAATAGAGCGCTTTATGATCATAATGCACATTCGATTGGAATGATCCCATTTCTCAATTTTTTACCTCATTGGAGGCTTTCGGAGTGGAAATGGGTCGTTCCATTCTCAATGCCAAATCCAAATCTATACCACCGGGAACAATTTCTACGGCTTCCTTCTAGACCTTAAAATTTGTCCCATTCAGCATAGGGATACTGTTCACATAACAAACCCATCACAAGATACCCATTACAACATTAATTCAGAGTCTTTGGACAGAGAAATTAATTTGTAATTGGTACTCTCAACACAATGATCAAATATTAACTGTAAATTTTGTCAAATCATAGTCTTTCTTTAGATCAACTATAATTCACATGAAAATACCTTATAATTGTCACACATTTATTATCACAGGTACAAAATTATTTGGCCAAATTGCATCTTCCTTTGGGCTGAGCATAATTCGCATAAATAATTTTATACTAATATCTATGCAATTTTAATTAAATTAATTTATGCAATAAAGATTGCTTTGATAATATATTGTTTCAATCAACTCAATCAAAACTACCCAACATAAAAAAAATAATTTTGAGGGTTTGTAATTTCTGAATTTACACCAAAACATAATGGTAATTACCAATTAATACACATAATTCTCAAATAAAAACAAGGAAAACAAAAATAAAATGCAAAGGCCAAATTGCATTTAATGATACGCAACATGAGTTTTCTTATGATGATACAATAAAGTCAAAGAATATGTATCACATGTATATCATGTCATGACATGTATGGCATGGATTCATGACATGCATAAGGAAACAAAACCAACAACCATAAAAAAAAACACAAACACATGAATGAGAAACAAAAAGGATGACTATTTTGGAGCGAGAAAAAAAATAGTTTCTCATAGAAGCCGAACGCAAAACATAAGCGCGCATATGATGATTATTATATCGTGATCAAAAAGAAAAAAAAAGAAATTTCCAAACTTACAATCATAATTATAATTTCAAAGATAAAATCCCAAAATAAAATTAGGGCTCATGTAACAAAACAATACAAGTATAACACAAACCAAATAATTTTAACTCCCAATAATCTAACAATAATGGTGGCTCTAATATCACTTGTTTGATATTTTAGGGATCTTAATAAAATACAAATAATCACCGGAAACACATTATGTTAGATTATCAAGAGAGGTTGTGAAAAATACCTGGATCCATGATAAGCAACATAATTGATGAGTATGAGGAACTGTTGATTTTGTATTCTTCCTCAACCAAATCACCGTTTTCCTTTTGAGACCTTAGGTTTCTCGTCAGATGGGGACAAGAGAATATAATTTCTGATTTGGTGTATTGGGGACCATAACCTTGCTTTAGGTTTTAACCTGTTAGAGTTTCCATTATTCCCTAACGGGTCAAACTGATTTTCGCTTATCAAGCTCATATTAAATTCTGATGATAGTCCAATAGGCTCACCAAATTAGATCACTTTTATTGAGCCCATAAATGTAAATAACTAATATAAATGATAAATATAATATGTAACCCACGCTAATTAATTAATTAGGAATTATAAAATTCCTAACAAGTCTCTCATGACAAATAGTGGCTAAAACCACTCGTTGTTGGGAGCTCTGCAAACCATACTTTCTTTGATGTAATGACTCTAAACTATCTATTAATTTGATGTTGATATTATTGTTCTTCTCTATACTCATTCACATGTCTTTGGTTTGATCACTTGTTTTCATGAACTATTTTAGGATTCGGGCATTGAGAAATGTTTATATGCTAAGAACTAAGGAAGAACATCTAGGTAATTCATGTCTAGGGATAAAGTGGTATTGTCTAGCCTATTTATGCCTCTCTGTTCGTAATGCAAATTATTTAATATAACTCTTAAGGAATTAGGAGCGATATTAGGTGATTTAGGCTCTCTCACTTGAGGGATCATGATTAGAGTATGTTAGAAGGTGCGGGTAATAATCATATTAATGTCAAATAGAGAAAAATCTATTACGATTACCTTAAGAGTAGTTCTACTACATGGAGCCCCCAACACGTTCCTTAACTCATCACAACACCATCTCACAATTTTGAGTGTTTATTTTCTTAACCTTTTATGTTCTTTACTTTGTAGTTAATTCATTTTAGTTATATTTATAGTTAACTAATGAGCAAGATTCTATTTGAGTCACAACTTGCTTAAATATTATATATATATATATAACTCTAAGTACAACGAAGTCTCTACTCATTCTTATTGTTTTAATACTACTTGTACAACTTAGAATGTTTATCAATGAGTTAACAAAGTCTTTCAAAATTTGAATCAAATACTGATATTATATGTTTATTAATTCTTTTCTAATATATTTCACTATTTATAATCATTTTATTTCTTTATTTTTGTAACCTTTAACATTAATTTATGATTTCAAATTTACAGAGTAATACAACATAAAGATAAAAACTGAAACAACTTTGCTATAAAAAATATTACAATGCAGGTATTCATAATATTAAATTTGAAAATATAGTTCATCAAATATTACTTCATATGAAATCATGTATTTAGTTATACATTACATCATATATAGTGAATGTTACTTACCAAATTTTACATTAATACTTCTAATAAAAAATTAATTAATTCAACTTTATTCCATCAGATACTAAAATATTTATGTCTTTATTTTTTTTATTCAGTATTTTGGACATGTGAAAAATAATTAAAGAATTACATGTGTTTTAACAATTTACATACATTTATAAGTATTTGTAACATAAACAATTGTTTTACAAATAGTAATATATGATATCTTACTTTTATTAAATTAAATTATTTTTTAATGTTTTACTTATTATATGTCAAAATAAAAAATTTCATAAAAATTCTTGAATAAAATTTTTCATATTATATAACTATATTATTTGATATAAAATCACCCTACAATTATACAAACATACTATTTACCATGTGCATTGCACAAGTAAAAAACTAATGTATGTAAAAGACTTAAAAATAAAATGATGATGGTAAATTTCCTTATCTCGAATCTCTGAACAATCGGTATTAGGTGAGAAAACCAGCTTGTATTTATCATTTATAGACTTAAGCTTTGGATCATTTTTAGACACCAATATATTTTGAATCAAGTAAGTTTTTCCTTCTTCAAGTACTTTTCAAAAATTGTTGACATATTTTTTCTTGATAGATGCGTGAATTATATCACTCTACACATAAACATAAAGATATGTTAGTTGAATTTAAATTATAAAATGTTGCATAAAAAAAATACAATATTTGAATTAAAGGTAATTTTTTTCATCCAAAAGAAGCAATTCAATACTACTGGCATCATTTGGATTCTTGAACTTTGGTAATATCCAAAGACGTATTACACGAACTTTCAAAGTTCAATAAAAAATTTTAGGAAATAGATTTGAAATGAGTGCAATTTTTGATGCCACAGCTCTAATAAAAAGCTTTATGCAAGAAATAAGGAATAAAATGTAGTAAAAGATATAAAAATATAAAACAAAGAATTTGTAAAAATATAAAAACCTCAAATCTGAAAAAGTTTAACTAAACATGCAATCTCTCTATCTATATATATAATGATATTAAATTAATAATTATTTACTATTAGTAAATTTAATATTCCATAACATGTCAATTATATATATTAATAATTAAATAATTACATATAACTTTTCAAGTGTTTTTCTTATTCACCCTTAATGAGAAATTTGAAATGATGGTGAAACTTTTAATGACAATTGACATGAAGATGTGAGCGGTTATTTCATTCTTTTAATAATAATATCTAAATTTATTAACCTTTAATATGTTATCAATTTAAAATTACAAATATGATTTTAATGATATTGGGATAAAGATGTAAGAAAATATAAATTGAAGTTGGGGGAGACAAAAGCAAATAAGATTTATATATATTTTATAGATATAGATAATAGATTAGGAAAGATTCTGCCGTCAATTGCATGATGATTGTTGTAAACGAGGAAAGATTAATAAATGGGTGTGCAATTACTGCCCTCACAATCATCTTCCTAAGTTTTGTTAGGAAAAGCCATGACATCTCATTTTTAATAAGTGGTCAATAGGGGTAAAAATAGGCTAAAACAGGGTTTGGTGGGCCTAAGCTTGACGTGCATCATTATCACTAAGCTTACACCTGATTTATTATATGTTAAAATATTAAGGCTTGAGTCTGACCTGCATAAATGTCTGGTCTGAAAGCCTAAGACCTGATCTAATTAAATACATAAAAGGCTTAAAAGTCTATGTGAGTCACGTGACAGACCAAGAAACTAAGATAGAGCAACTATTGAAAGAAGGAAACTAAAGAAGTAGGAATATATTCAAGCTTTAGGAACGTAGAAGTAGGAATGAAAGTGATGGACTAGTTTTAAACTTACATATCATGTGACTCTTGTGGACCACGTGTATTACAATAGAAAGGTCCTTGATGAACCACGTGACTCTTGTGGCCTGTATTACAGGTAAGTGAGGTAACTGATAAGTGAGAATAAATGTATTTAGTTTATTAGCTAAGACAAACTCATTATTCAGACTTAGTGAACCTTTTTTAAAGCTTACTGCCTGACCATTTTAATTAAAAAAGCTTTTTAAAAAACTCAAATTTGATCTTTTTAATAAACAAGTTAGGCCAAGTCAGACCTTAATCAAACCAGGCGATGAGCCCTTATCTAACCTATTTCCACGCTTATTGGCCAATAATCAAAGAATCAAAGAATGAACAAACGAGATATTTTTTTTTACCTTGAGACAAAATTAATTAGAATTTGTGTTAATCACCAAAAAAATATATTACAAATTATCACAAAAAGTATATTAATAATATTAATTATTTTAATTTTATAAAGAAAATGAGAAAATTATTTTTAATTATCTATATTACTATCCTTTCCATCCAGCCACCATTTAGAATGAGATGACTTAGAGCTATATTCGGTAATGGGTCAAATGGTCAATGCCAGTGTTTTGATTCATATTGCCAATGACTCATATGGTAGCTAAAACTCATTGGAATAATTTAAGATTATATATACGAATCTAAATCTAGTGTGATAATTTTTTTGTCAGAAACAGAGCATGAATTTGTACTATAAATAGTGTACTCTTATGGTGCTGGCTGCGGTTAAGTCTAAAAAAAGTGGACCACCCGTGGTACATTAAAATTACCTGGAATAATAGGTTATCTACCGGAAGAAAATAATAAAAAATAAATTAAATAACATCTTTTATTTAAAAATTGAAATAAAATAAAAAGATAAATTATATTATAATGGAGAAGGTTTAAAAGTTTATCATGTACTACAGTACTAGGTTTGTTGGGTAACTGAGTTTAAAGAAGGAAAACTTGTTTAACGGATTTTTTTTTTTATACATTTGAATTTTTTTTAGAATAAAAAAATTCCTTTTCTTTTTTCTAATTTCATCGTTCATCCTCACCATCATCATGCTTCCCTCCACGTCTCCTCTCGTCGGTAACTTCCACCATCGTTCCCTTTTTCCCCTTTCTTCACTAACAAAATCACAAATATAAATAGACAACCTCAAACACAAAATGCCCACCCAGAAACACAAGAAAAAAAAAAATTCAAATCTCAGATCTAGAATTTAATATATTTTTTTACTTTTGTTTTCTTCCCGTTCGAAACCTTCAATTACCGGTTATTTTTAATGCTCCATCGGTAGTCCACTTTTTCAGACTTCACCGTAGCCAGCACCCCACCACTTCTAATCTATTGCTGATCACTTAAGTGAATTTCAGACATGTTTTGATTAGTTGTTTAACATGGGTGTTAAATTTGATGATGAGATTATGGCTCTTTTTGTTTCTTATATATAGTACTTCTCCAGATTCTAGGAAAAATTTACCTATGGTTTTTTAATTCTGTAAAAATTCTTAAGGAGTTTCCTATACTATCAATTATAGAAAACCAACAGGATCTTAAAACCTATGATTCTCACAAATAATCAATAAACAATGATGTGTATCTTTCTCCATAGGAAGACTTGTATTTTTTTCCATAGTAACTTCTCTCCGGTGTACTTTGATTTCCTTGGAAAATGAGAGAAATAAGATTTCATTTCCTTTGACCTTTCTTTTCTGCCTCTCTCCATTCGTGATGACTATCGGTGAGAGAGA
The DNA here is from genome assembly GCF_004193775.1 of Glycine soja. NCBI lineage: Eukaryota > Viridiplantae > Streptophyta > Magnoliopsida > Fabales > Fabaceae > Glycine > Glycine soja. The sequence goes on along the minus strand of NC_041019.1, from coordinate 46,211,094 downwards.
ACACTTTTCTGGTCAGGAAGGGGACCTTATTTCACGTTAGTGGATATTAAGTCCCTTTTATAACCACTACTCCCATCAAGTAACAGTTAACCCTAGAAACTTCTCCTATTAAGCCCAATTACAATTTAGCTCTTAATCGTTAATTATTTACTTATTAGTCCCTACATAAGTCATATGTCTCTCACATGAGACATTAATTCTTACATTCTCCCACTTGGCTCATGTGACATTAATAAACATTATGGACTAAATAAATAAATAGATTAACTAACATAATGTGCATTAAAAATTGACTAAATTGTTCTATACACTGGGTACATCATAATTTCATGATTAAGAATAGGAACCAATTCGAGTCATGGCGGTTGTACATCATCTAATCGACATAGTCCCTCTCATGTACTACAAATTAGCCTTCTCCTTAATATGACCATAAGTTAGGAGTACATAATTGTTCCAACATAATGTCTTCTTTCAAGACAAAACCTGTTAACATTACTCTAACACAAACATGCATGCAAACATAGAGAACAGGTAATCAGAAACATATCATAATTGAGCTCAGAGTGTCACTAAAATGCATAAGATAAATTACACTTAATGATCATCAATAACAATAATGTCCATACTTTCAACATGTTCTATAATGTCTTGGGCGGTAATCCCTTATTCAAAAGGTCAACTATCATAAGGTTTGTGCTAATATGTTCTATTGACACTCTTTGTTTCTGAACTTCTTCCTTCACGACAAAGTACCTCAATTTCATATGCTTAGCACCCTTAGAGTACTTGTCGTTCTTACAAAAAATATTGCTGCGGAGTTATCACAATACATTCTCAGCGGCCAAGCGATACTGTCGACAATTCCAAGCCTTGAAATAAAGTTCCGCAGCCAATTAGCCTGAATTGTAGCCTCAAAACATACTACAATTTCAGCTCTCAGATGCAACAACAACTGATGCATACAAAATAGCTTTGATTTGTTTTCGTTCCATATCATTTCTAGGACATTGTGCGAGACTAGCTTTGTCTCATTTCTAAATTAGAATAGGTGATGTTAAACACCTTTCCATCTTGAATCTCTCTAGTACTTTATCGATATATACTTTCTGAGATAAGCTTAACAATCCTTGTGATCTATTATAGAATATTTCTATCCCTATCACATATCTTATCTTACCCATATCTTTCACTTCAAAGTTTCTAGAGAGAAATTTCTTAGTCTTATGAAGAAGACCAAGATTGTTAGCTGCAAGCAAGATATCATCAATATACAGAATTAGAAAATAACCTTACTCCCACTGACCTTCAGATACATACATCGATAAACAGTATTTTCCTTAAATCTAAAGGAAATAATGGTATCATTAAACCTCAAATACCATTGGCGGGAAGCTTGCTTTAAGACTGTATATTGATTTTTTTAGTATGCACACCATGTGTTCATTTCCTTCAACTGAGAACCTCATTGGTTGGTCCATACAAACATTCTCCTCTAAATCTTCATTCAGAAAGGCGGTTTTCACATCTATTTGATGTAGCTCTAAGTCATAATGGGCTACTAATGCCATGATAATTCTGAAAGAATCCTTTCGTGAGACCAGTAAAATGTCTCTTTATAATCAATGTCATCTTTCTGAGTAAATTCCTTAGCAACAAGTCTAGCCTTGTAACATTCAAGGTTGCCATGAGAGTCACGTTTAGTCTTGAAGACCCACTTACAACCAACTCTCTTACAACCCTTTGGTAATTTTACAAGGTCCTTAACACCATTATGTTCCATGAAATCTATCTTTTCTTTCATGGCATTTAACCACTTCTCAAAACTATCACAACTTACAACTTGTGAAAATAAAACTGGATCATTATCATTAATGCTTAAGTTTGTTTCTGTTTCATGTAGGTATACCACATAATCATTCGAAATAGCTGGTCTCCTTTTCTCTTTGAGACCTTCTTAATGCTATTTCTTGTGGTTCCTCCATAATAGGTTCATTATGCATCATGGGTTCATTATTGTGTTGCTCCTCTTCATTAATTTTGTAGCAATAATTGAAGGAGCAATCACCTTACTGTTAGAGGCATAAGCTAAAAGGACTTACACTCTAACTTCTTTAATTTCCATTTCTCGTGGAACTGTACTCCCACTGATTTCATCATTTCCAATGAATCTTGCATTTCCAGTTTTGACAATTCTCATACTATGATTAGAACAATAAAACATATATCCTTTTAACTTTTCTGGATAACCAATGAAATATTCACTGATTGTTCTTGCATCCAATTTTCTTTCTTGCGGATTATAAATCCTTATTTCTGTCTGGCAACCCTAAACATGCAGGTGCCTTATACTAGGTATCCTATTTGTCCACAGTTCAAAAGGTCTCTTTGGAACTGTCTTGCTAGGAACCTTGTTCAACAAATACATGGCAGTTTTCAAGGCATACATCCACAAAGATACGGGTAAAGTCTAATTGATTAACATACTCTTAACCATATCCATTAAAGTTCTATTACACCTTTCTGATACACCATTTTGTTGTGGTGTACCGGGAATTGTGTATTGCACACAAATGCACGTTTCTGAACAAGCTTAGCAAATGGACCTGAGTGTTGCCCAGTTTCATCATATCTTCCGTTATACTTATCACCTCTATCATATCTAATAATTTCCACATTTATGTCTAATTGCCATTTTACTTCATTGTAGTAAATTTCTAAGGCATCCATTGCCTAAGAAATCTCGGGCAGTAAGTAGACATAACCATAACGTGAATAATCATCAATAATGGTGATAAAGTATCTTTCCTTTTCGAAAGAACTAACATCAAAAGGTCCACAAATATCAATATGCACAATTTCAAGAAGCTGAGTGCTTCTTGTAGCTCCTTTCTTTGTATGTTTTGCTTATTTTCCCTTAATACAACCCACACAAATATTTAGATCCGTAAAGTCTAGATAAGGAAGAATTTCATTCTTTATTAATCTTTCCATCCTTTCTCTAGAAATGTGACCTAAACGTTTATGCCACAAGAAAGCAGATCGTTCATTCACTAAACTATGTTTAGTGCCAACATTATGATGTAGAGTTAAAACAATTTCAGCATACAAACTGTTTATTTCCCATTTATATAAACCATCACAAGAAAACCAGTACCAATGAGATGATTATGCTTAAATAAATTGAAACATTCATTACCAAAATTAAAAGAGTATGCAGTAACATCAAGTTTAGATAATGAAACTAAATTCCTAGATAAACTAGGTACATAAGGAGTTTCCAGTAAATCTAAACGATGTCCAGTGTTGAGTTTTAAACAATAAGTCTCAACTGTTTTCACTGGAGCTTTCACTTCATTCCCCATAAAAATGAACTTCTCATTTGGGCTTATGGTTTGGATTGTAAGAACTCTTTGCATAATGTTAGAAACATGAGTCATACATCCATAATTAATCCATCATGTATCATGGGAAACTACAGTTAAGTTTGATTCAAAACATACATGAGCATTAAGCTCACCATTCTTTTCAAACCAAGACTGGCACCTTAGGTAATCCTTCTGGAAATGTTTAGATTTCCTATGAAATTGACAATTATTTCCCTTTGATACCTTTTTTCTGGATTTGCAAAGAGTCGTCATTGTTCTTTGATGACCCTTTGCCTTTATCATGCTTCTTCATAAATTTTTTTTCAAGCTCCTTGATTCCCTTGGTGGCTAACATAATAGACTAAGTGACTTCCTTGATTCTTAAGAAGCCTCGTTTCTTCCTGAACTAACATACTGTGCAATTCATGCACATTCCATTTATCTTTCATGGTATTATAGTTCATTTAGAACAGGCCAAACTCAGACAGTAATGAGTTTAGAATAAAATGAACAAGAAAGTTCTCATTCACATCCATTATATTCCCAAGTTCTTAAGTCTTGTTGTAATGTTTGTCATCTCAATGACATGTTCATACATAGTACGCGAACCATCAAACTTCATGGTGGTCAATGTACTCATTAATGTCCCAGCAACAAACTTATCAGTTGTTTGAGAGCGCTCTCCCACTAATCACATAAACTTTTTAGCACTTTCGATTTTAGGGAGAGTTGTCTTAATATTGTCTGCAACAATCATTCTCATCAACATTAGGCTGAGTCTGTTAGATCTTTTCCAAGTTTTATAATGAACTTTCTCTTCATTGCTACTAACATCAATAATAGTAACAAACTTCTCTTCCAACATAGCAAGATCATGATCCAAAACACCGAGGTGAAATTGGACTTGCTCATTTCAGTCAGAGAAGTTAAGCCCATTAAAATTGGCTCAGATGATACATAAGAATCCAATGAATTCAAAACATGTATTACATAATAAAATTCACATAAGTGTTTTGAGACATAAAATACATGTCATACATATGATTCATTCAGATAACAGTCAATGTATATTGATGTTCTCCTTTGGGTGATACATCAACATACAACATACAAACATAATGATGCTAATAAAATTTTAACATTATTTGGCAATTAAATATGCACCAATTAGTAGTATCTATTTCCTTTGGGCATATAAATAAAACTAATGATACACACAAATCGCCTACAATTATATTCATTAATTATAAGAACAACTAATCAACCTTTGGGCGATCCATAAATGCCTTATAACAATGAATTTCAATTACCCATAAACCAATAACCATATAATTTAGCATCCATTATTCTATGAGTAATCAAAATAATCATTAATTTTGGAATTAAATAACCTTACAAATTTGGCCACTTTGGTGACTAACAAATTCAACATACATTTAATTCCAACCAAGTATAATTGAAATAACCATTAATTTGGAATTAAATAACCTTACAAATTTGGCCACTTTGGTGACTAACAAATTCAACATACATTTAATTCCAACCAAATATGTATGGCCTGCACATACTTATTGCTATTAACAATTCATAGCCATTCTATTAATTTCATTCCAGGCCATAAAATAATATTTGCATTTATTTGTGTTTTGCATTTAAACACGTTCAAGCAAATATGTAGCATATGCATATATTTACTGCTACCAATAATTGCAAAACATTCACATTAATTTAATTATAGAACATAAATTTTCAATCCTTTAATCACGTTCAACAATAATTTTTCGGTAAAAAAAAAGATCAAGTGGGATTAGTAATTTCCAAAATTTCATATTCTTCCTACAAGAAACGTACCTGCGCAGCTTTTCAAGATTGAAATTGAATCTTTACGTTTAGGCATGCTTCCTTTCTTTCACCATTAGAAGTAAAAACTTTCTCCAAATTTAATATATACATGCCGTGGAACTTTCTCTCCCATAATCATAAGTTTTCAAATAATCTTTCTCCAAAAAATTGGTATTCAACAATAATAAAAATATTGCCAATAAAACAATACATGCAGCGAAAAATAAAATTCCTAAATTTCATAATTAGAATTTATGCATAATTGAGAGAAATTGAATTATCCCTAAATTTCATAATTAGGGTTCATACATAATTGAAAGAAATTAAATTATCCCAAAATTTCATAATTAGGGTTCATGTATAATTGAGAGAAATTAAATCATTCTTGAGAATCATAAATTTCATAACACATGCTCTGATACCACATGTAAAAATTCTTAAGGGGTTTTCTAGACTATCAATTATAGAAAACCAACAGGATCTTAAAACCTATGATTCTCACAAATAATCAATAAACAATGATGTGTATCTTTCTCCATAGGAAGACTTGTATCTTTCTCCATAGTAACTTCTCTCCGGTGTACTTTGATTTCCTTGGAAAATGAGAGAAATAAGATTTCACTTCCTTTGGCCTTTCTTTTCTGCCTCTCTCCATTCGTGATGACTATGGGTGAGAGAAAACACTTTTCTGGTCAGGAGGACCTTATTTCACGTTAGTGGGTATTAAGCCCCTTTTATAACCACTACTCCCATCAAGTCATAGTTAACCCTAGAAACTTCTCCTATTAAGCCCAATTACAATTTAGTTCTTAATCGTTAATTATTTACTTATTAGTCCCTACATAAGTCATATGTCTCTCACATGAGACATTAATTCTTACAAATTCTACTCCAGGTGGTGTTATAACCATAGATATATGATCATGTTAAAATTTATATTTTGAATTAAGAAGTTCGCAAGGAAACAACACAAACATCCTTTTTGGAATTCTCTTCGCAGGTAGAGGTTTTGATTAGTAAAAATAGGGGAGAAGCAAAAACAAAGATCAAAGGCAAGTAGTACAAGAAGAGGTTTCGTCAGAAAAATATCGAATGTAATAACCATTATACATGGTACAAAAGAACATACTATATATGAAGTATTGCTATTGTTTGAAAAAGGAGAACAAGGCCAAATAAAAAGAAATATAATGATATTGATGATCGAGTTATCACTTACAGAAGATCTTGTCCTTGTTTGTGATGAGAATGTTTTTCATGTTGTTTCTAACGATTTAGCTGGATTGTTGATAATCTAAAAGCAAAATCTTCTTAATAGATGTTAACTATTATTATAATAAAGATAATTTGGTGAATAACGTAATTTATTTGGTTTTAGAATATTTTTATGACACGTTAGTAGGACTTTTCATAAATAAATAAAAAATACCGATAATGTGAAATTTATGAATTTTTTACTGACATGTGAAATGAATGACTTCACATTTTTAATTTTGGGTTTTAATAAAAATATATTTATTTTATTGTTTATATAAATATATTTTTTATATATGTTCTCGGATCATTTTAAAAACTTATGAATATTTTATATAAAATTTAATATTTATATATTTGATGAACAAAATTTATATTCTTGGCTATTCCTAACTTGTAAGTCTAGTTCCGTCTTTGTATGCAAAATGTGTTTTAATTGGTTATGGCAAAGTCAGATTTCCTAATACAGTGAAAACTTTTGTTAAGAGTACCTTTGTTAAAAAAAATTAGAAAAATAGGGGGTGGACGTAGCAAATAATTGAGTGGGAATAGCAAAGCCATTTTAACGTACCTTAATTGATCGAACAAAAAACATGTGATAAAACCAACATGTTACATGTTAACTATTTTTTCTTTTTATCCTTATCTCAAAAATAAAAACTATTGCCTTTTATCCCACGATCAGAGTAAATATAAATGTATATATTGTTATAAAAGATTTAGAAGTAAATCTTCGAGCATTGTTGGGACTAGGAGGCCTCTTCCATAATTGCTTTTTATTATTTTCATTTTAAGTTAAATTAGCGTTTTTAAAATAATTTGTAGTATTAAAATTCCATTATATAATAATTTATGAAACATTCTTTCAAAAATAAAATAAAATTATGAAAATGATGTCTTCTCAGACTTTCTCCTTCTATTTTAAATGTGTTATTATAAAAAAAAATTTGATTATATGCTACATTATCTTATTTCAAACACAATAGTACTCTTATATTAGTGTTATATTCAATTTTTTTTAACAAATAGAGATTTTTTTGTGACAACAAATAGAGATGCTAGAAATGAATTATATTCACAAACTCATTTAACCATAGTTGTATAATATGGACTGGCTTGTTACTCCATATGCAAAACCCATAAATTAGGCCTCTAGACACAACTCACAAGTATAAAAGAAAGAAGAATTTTGTTATATTAACTCCGCTTTTTTTTTTTCTTTTTGCCTGAGTACACTCTCATTTAATTTTTTCTATTTTTCACTATCATACACCTTTTATACCAATAACATTTATACAAAATCATTATTCTGTAATGTGTTTTCTGAAACAATGTTTTGATTTTAACAGTTCGGAAATTACTTTTCAAAATAGAATTTTATTTTTAACAATTTAAAAGTACTTTCTAGAATATCATTTTGTGTTTTGAAAAGTACTTTATTGGAATGTTGAAAAAATAAAGTTATTTTCTTGAAAATACTTTCCAGTATGTTAAGAAAAATGTCTAAAAAACTTCACACAGAATGTCTAAAATCTCATATAAATTAAGGAAAAATTGCACAATAGTTAAGCAACTGAAGTGGAGAAAACAAATAATTAATATTAGTCCTTCAATTGAAGTAGATGATAATCGAAAGAAATGATATAAAGAAGGAACATTTAAATTAAAGTGATGTGAAAGAGGTGTGCTGACCCACACTAAATGAAAATTTTTGTTCAATTCTTCTCCCCTTCTTAGCAACCAAACCTATCTTAAGAGCCACTTCATTGCAACAAGTCAAAGTTTTGAGGATGAAGAAACCCTAAGGCTAGAGCATGGGAGGAACAAAAGGAGACCAGAACAAGAGATCTAAGGAGATGAAGGGAGTAAAAGAGAATGAATGTGATGAAAGAAAAGAAAATTTGTTGTTATGTATTATGAAAAAAAGGGAGTATACGACAGAGACAAGAAGGTTTGAAGGGAGAACATTATTTATGTAATTTAATTTTTGAAAAAGGAAAAGAAGAGTGTACTAAAAAAAAGATAGTGAATATAGCAATTGCCAGGAAAGAAACGAGAGAACAACTTATGCCCAAAACAAATAATTTGGTTCGGATGCCTTTAAACTTTATTATTATTGTTGCTGCCGCTTAATGCACATGTTAATGATTATCTTTAGTGGTGTTTGAGAATTGAATTGAATTTTAAAAATTTATAATATTATCTAGTTTAATTTAGTTAATATTATTTAATTAATTGGTATGAATTTGATGTGTTTTGAATTTTTCGTTAATAAAAATAATACAAAAATTCATCAAAATATGGTGATATTTCCATGTGAACTGATATAAAAGTTTAATATAGTAAAAAAAATTGTAAAACGTAAATAAAGAGAGTCCAACATGGATATTTGACATGAAGACAAGTGATAAGTGTATACGGGAGTTGCAAACGCAGACACGTTATAAGTTTACCAAAGAGAGTCCTGCATGGATAAATACTACGTATACTAGTATTTAATAGTGAATGTACTTTCATGTTTCCAATATTTACTTACACTAAAGAATCCTATAAACATAAACAACATTTTCAGTTTCCATTACTTGGCATGTCTGCAGATTTTTGTCGGTAACCCTTTGGCAGCATTAGCATACTTTTCTGGAGCCCGAAACCTTAATAAGATGGAAAGATATTTGGCTTGAAGCAAGTGAATTTTAAACATGACCCATCCTTTCAATAAAAGATGGTTTCAAGTGTACAAACAACTGGGGCCTTGATGGGGCCAAGTGCACCGTTTTCCTTGGAAAGGAATCAAACAAAATTCCATTTGAGTGATATATGAGGTACATGAATTGCTTTATTATTTGGACAGGGGTACAACATTAACCTATGTTGAGCATTTTTAATTGATAATGTTGTTCAATATAGTTCTATGTAAAAGCTTACAATTATTGTTCCGTGCTATTTGGGGGAAAAAATGCTATTCATTCAAGATCATAGTAAAGCAAAAGCTAAATATTAGTGCGTGGAAGTGTGGAACGAATTGAAACTCTAAATTAAAAAAAAAAAAATTATTAGACAAAGGAATAAGAAAACTTTTATCCCCACAAAGATATAAAACAAAAGAAAGTGTTAACAGAGTTGATGTGTGTAACACTGTATTTTCCACAATATTTGATTAAACGATATTAATTAATTAATAAGCATAAATAAATTTAAATTAAGTGCTTGAAATAAATAAATTATTTATGTGGTGATGTCATGCTTATCTCGTGTATTTAGTGAGTTTTAGTAAGTATGAGCTGAAGCAAATGAACCTTGATGTATGGTAGGGGGTGGGTGTGCTCGAAGAAAACCTGGTGTGAAAAGGAAAATTCTACGGGTCATAAACTTTCCTAACTCTCACAATTCATATTTGCATTTGTAAGAGACATTTTTCTCTTTTCATCTTCTTCTCCAAGAGTGACCTAAATATTAGAAGCTTGAGGTTAGGTGTTGGTCATCAAAGGAGACCATTTTTATCTCCCTTTCATGTTGTTTGTGTGAGCCATGGGATGGTAAACATCTCTTCTTCCTCCCTTGGATTCCATTTTTGTTTTTGGATTTTTTTTATTCCGTTTGTGGTCGTTTTCGGGTTTAGGGTGATGTTGTTGTGATGGGCTTGCCATTGGAGTCAAGGAAAACTTTCATCTTGAATCCAAAGCCCTCTTTTTTTTCCTTTCTCCCTCTCAAAGTATGTTTCTTGGTTTATAGAGATAAGTGAAGCTTAATTTTTTATTTATGTGTTTTTATTGCTTGGAATTGTTGATTTGCAACTTTGAATCTCATATGTTGACTTTATATGAAGTTTATTGATGTTTTGAATCCTTGAGAAGCCATGGAAAGTCTTTGCTATGCATTTTCGGAGACGTAGGTTCGTACTTAAGCAATCCCTTAAAGTGCATGCTTAAGCACGAGTGAATTTCTACATGCTTAAGTAGTCCTTAAAGTGCATCCTTAAGCATGAGTAAATTCTATTCTTAAGCGGTCATTAAAGTGTGTGCCTAAGCATGTGACAAAATGAATATTGCTTTATTATATAAGTATTTATAAATAGTATGGAGTTAATTTGATGTTGCACTCATATGGAGTCTCGGTGTTTGATGTAAGAGTTTAAGGTGTGAATGTCTTGACTTATGGACTATTGGTCGATTCATGAGTAGTGATGCATATGTATGAATGATGAATTTATGATATGGTAATTTGATGAAATATTATTATAATGAAAAGATGATTATATTGATGATGAAATAATTATATAAATTGATGAATGTCTTGAGTTATAACGATAATGATATGAATATAGTTTGATGAGGTGAATGTGTTGATGTTCATAAGGAGATGTTCATAGATGATAATCTTGCCTTGTAACATCCCTATGTGTTGAAAGGGTTAGCTATGACTTTTGAAAAGGTTTTTGTGGAAAGGAAAATGGTATACTTAGGAGGGTGACTTCCATGCCAAAACTTTGCCTCACTAAAGCGACCCAAGGCTCTCACCTAGTATGGTGTCTTCCCAACTATCACCCCTAGGTTTTGACTTTAAATGGCATTTCAGAGTGGTGAGAACTACTTTCCAAAAGGTTTAGTGAATTTTTAGTGTATATAGGATAGATTTTTGTTGATGGTGAAACTTGGATACTTGAGATCGACCTTGAGTGAAATGGTGGGTACCAATGTGTCGTACATAAAACTCTCAAGGAATCTAAGTGTAGTTGTTGTTATGAGTAGGCACATAAGTTGCAAGTGCTAAGAAGACCCTCAACCTAGTGTTACGGGTTATGGGTGGTGACTAACGATGAAAGGGCCTATAGAATGGATGGGTAGGTGAATCCCTAAATAGGTTAAGGTTGTTGCAAACCTTATTGGAGATAAGCCACTAACTATTAAAGTTTATGCTAGTGATTGTTATATATCTATATGATGGTGATCGTTTATGCTTTAACTATTAAGTTTTATCCCGTTTTAGTACATTTGTTTTTGTAAGCTTACCCTTGTGTTGTTGCACGAGTGGTTCGTGCATGTGATGATCATGTATCTGATGTATGTGGGGAACAAATGGTTAAGAGGTGGATCCTTCCTTTGGAAGCATAATGGATAGGCATGCTTGGACATGATAATGTAGTTCTTCTTGTGTTGTTCTTTGTTAGCTTTATGTATAGTGTTGGCTAGCTTAGAGTTGAGATAGTTTATCTTTATAGAGTTGTTTAGACTTATATTCATGTTCTGAGGATATTTGAGTTCCTCTGATATTGCATATGATTATGTTATAGGGCACATGGTATTTTTAGTTGTGAATATATATATTACATGATGTTTTATCTTGATATCTTGCGTTTTAGCTTTTGGGCCTTTAAAACACGAAAGGTTTACTAGCATTTTCATAATTAAATTAATAGAAGAGTTTAAAATGAATTAAAATAAAGTTTTCTGCTAAATTTAGTTCTTAGTCTCCTTTATTATGTGTTATGAAATTATTTTCGTGAGAGAATGATTGTTGATTGTTGAACCATATTTAGTTGATTCTCTAAGGAGGCCACTAGTATAACTTTTGTTATGTGTTGAGTATAATTATTCACAGGGGAGAATAATTTTAGTTGACGAGTATGCTTGTGCAATCTCACTATGATCTTTATTCAGTTTGTGATGCTAGAGACTTATGGTGAGATAGAGTTTGTCGCAGTTCTCCTAGAGAGAACCCTCGAGTATGTGGTGTATCGATCTGATGATTTATGATAGATAAAGACTTGAGTGAGGTCGAGATTCCCTAGACTAAGAACTTGTCTCAGATAGAATATGTTGAGGCTAGTAATCCTTGGAGCAGTACTGTGCATTGAATGAGATTTCCTTTTAGATAACTTATGATGCTTTTCTGATATTTTTGTTGTCATTCTCTTTGTTTCCTTTAGTGTTTTAACATGTTTGATGTAGTTTGAAATTGATTTTCTTTTGAAAATGAAGATTATGTTTTCTCATTTTGCCCAAAGTGGTTTTACAAAGGTTTTGGATTTATAAGTCTCATTTTTAATGTATATTGTTATGTCTCCTCATGTAAACATATTTAAACTTGTTTGATGTTGTCTAAAGTGGTTTCTCCTTTGAGAATGAAGATATTACTTTTAACCTTACTTACACAATTTGTGTTGTAAAGGTTTGGTGTTTAAACTCGTTGTCCATTTTATGTTGTTATATTTTCTCTCAATGGTAGTTTTTATTTTTTAAAAATCGGTTGGTTTTTATTGATTCAATTGCAATGTGTTTCACTCGATTATACTTATCTTCTTTATGCAAAAAAAAAGAAAGAACGAACTACGTCTTTTGATGCATGATTTATATTTTATGATCTCATGTGTTTTGAAATTGTTTTGTGAAGTTTTTACCATATGGTTTTCTTTGTTCTCTTTGCATTACCCTTAACTGCTTGTTTATTTGGAAGTTAGTTATGATGCACGTGGTGTTTTTCTATAAAATCTTTTAGGACTTATTTCTAAAGATGGAAAGATGTTTTAGTGATTTCCTTATTCCCAATGGCAAGTTTTACTACTTCCTCATTGGTGGAAATCACTTTTGAAAGATTTGATTCTCGTGCATATGTTTCTTCAATTTTGGGATTTTGTTTTCTCAAATACGAAATTGATTTCGAAGTTCTTGTTAAAAACAAAAGTTTGTCCCTATGGTCTTGTTTTCCATAAATGGTAATGTCTTTCTTAGACCTTTACCCTTGATCAAAACTTGTCTTGCCATCTTTCTTTTTTAGTTATAAAATGGATGTTGAAAGGTTTGATAAAATTTCATGTTGCTTTTAAAATTCAGCATCCTTATTTTCACATGAGCTTTGTTTCAATGAACATTTGCATTTTTTGTTCCTTAGTGTATCTTCCTTTTCTTATTTGATGAAATTATATGCATAATCTTTCATTGTTGTTTTTCAGCCAACCCTTATCTTATTAGTTTCATTCGCTAGTTTGTTGGTAGGGTGATGTTGTGTTGATGAGGGAGTATGAGATGTTCTTGTTGAGAAAACCCATAGTTTTGAGATAATATCAAGTCCTAGTTTTGACCAAATCAAGTTAAAACCTTGAAGGACTTTGATCCTCAACCTCTAATTCTAGATTTTTAAGATAAGTCAACCCTGAGATGAATCCCTTAGTGGAGTAGTTTAGAGAGTAAGTGTGTCAACCTTCCCTATAAACTAGTGGTAAGAGCTTTGAGTGATGGTAAGAACCAATAGTTCCTCAAATAGAAACCTTGTACCTTAGTATGAGTTAATATTATGGTTTTGAGTGAGGATGGAGACCTTAGTGTATATAAGTGATCGGAAGGGTGAAGACTAGGTTTTGGGTATAACCCTATCATGTGAGACACCCGATAATCATCGGAGTAGGTAGAGTTAAAAGTCTAGAGGGAAAATAACATGTTATATCCTTAGTAGTGACCTACACCTTCCTATGTTTTTCAGAACATGTTGAGATGTTTGTCAAACATCTTTTAGGTATATGGTTTAAAAACCTCGTGTAAAAGATTGTTGATTTTTTAAATCATGTTGAAAGTTTTGATTTGTCTATCTTTTTTTATGTGATTTGAAATCTTTCTGAAAAATGGATCAAAATGTGGTTGGTGTTTTTAAACTTGTTGGAAGTTTAAGTTCACCCTTTTGTTTTTTAAAGACTCTCTTTTGAAGATGGATATATATGCTTTATGACAAAATGTGTTTTCACTAATGGACTGATGATGATGATGTTTGATGGATAGATCATGATCATGATGATTGATTGATTGATGATGACTAATGAATTGATGATTCTTAATTATGAGCTGCTTTGTTATATAAATTTCTAAGATTTATGTCTTAAGTATAATTTCCAAATATTATATTATATATGTATATGATGATTGTCATTTATGTTTTAACTGTTAAGTTTTATCCTGTTTCAGTATTCTTATTTTTTGTAAGCTTACCCTTACATTGTTGCATATATGGTTCGTTCTTGTGATGATCTCATATCTGACGTATGTGGGGAGCAGATGATTAGGAGGTGGATCCTTCCTTTGGAGGCATGGTGCATGGGCATGATTGGCCATGAAGATGTGGTCCTTCTTGTGTTGTTCTTCGTTAGTTTTATGTATAGTGTTAAATGACTCAGAGTTTAGGTAGTTTATCTTTATAGAGTTGTTTAAGCTTATATGCATGTTCTGAGGAGATTTAAGTTGCTCTAATGTTGTATATGATTATGTTATGTTGGAGTGCCATAGGGCACAAGACATTTTCAGTTGTGTATATATATCATGTGTTGTTTTATTTTGATATCTTGCGTTTTAGCATTTTGGCTTTAAAATGCAAAAAAATTACTAGTGCTTTCATAATTAAATTAATAGAAGATTTTTAAATGAATTAAAATAAAGTTTTTCGCTAAAATTAGGTCTTAATTCCATGTATGGCGATAGGTCATTATAGTGTGTACTTAGATGCGCCTTGATTTTTATATTAACTTGATTTTATATGAATGGTTATGGTTAAAAGTAGAATGAAACAAAAAACAAATTGTTTTTATTACTTTAACTCTAACTTGACTTTTCTCAATTTAAAATAATTTTATATTTGTTAGTGTGTTGGATAACATACAAAATGAACTGTACTCCCCAAAATAAAAAATTGTGTATATTTTTTAGTGTGTTGAATAACATACAAAATTAACTCTACTACACAAAATCAAAATTGTGGGGATACTATGAAAAAGTAAAAATAATTTATTATTTTACCTTTAACATAAAAAATAATTAATTATTTTTCATCATGACACTAACTTAAACACACATTTTAACAATCAAACATCATATCTTAAATTTGAGTCAAACCAAATTTGACTAGACTCACCATGCATTATCATTCAAACCAACATGTAGTTAGTGTCCCTTTGTTCATCAACAAGCATCTCTTTGAGGAACTTTTCTCTATCATTTTTTTGTTTAATTTTATTTAACAAAAGGGGTAAGAAAATGGTCTCTTTTAAGTCACAAAACTGCTAATAAAATTGATAGTGGTAATTGGTCCTATTTCATCTACTGGAAAAAAAACACAGTTAAATTGATTGATCTCTCAATTGAGTGTTATTATTATTCATATTCATATTTCATACCTCCATGAGGGAATCAAAAGGACCATCGTATTGGGCAAAGGGCAGTACATCTACCCATAAAGTGGTCGTTACTTGGATCGTAGACATGCCACAATGATGGTCTTGCATCACTTATATATATGCCCTATCATTGCACCCTGTCTCTGCAAGAGTGTGTTTGTGTGTGCTTGTTTGTGTCACAATAAGGGTAGGTTATCTTTTCTTCATTGCACAACTTTCCCAGCTTAAATTTCGCAAGCATAACTTATGTTGAATGACATCCTTACTGTGTGGAGCATCTGGCTCATTATATATATGATTAGGGACTTTGTGCAATCTAGTAAATAGAAAGGTCACAATCATATGCACGACCAAGGTAGTAGGTAGCTTATCTGTAATTAGGATTCGTATCTTCAAAAGAAGATAGTGGCAAAAACTATGTAATACATGAGTACTATATGGAACTATATATTTAGATGGACCAAGACCTTATTCAATTATTTACATCAAAATAAATGAATGCGTGCATTTTATGCATACTCATACAATAAACAACATGTGCAAAGAAATCATTTAGGTAGATTTTCTATGCTTTTAGTTTGATCAACTTAACTAATGATCTCAAATTTAAATTTTGGATATACAATTGTGTTAAATACTCAAAAGGAGAATTTTACTACATATAATAGTCTTATTTGACTCGAGCATAGGAAGTTTTTTTTTGGGAAAAATGTAAATTATATTAAACCCAAAATGATACAATAATAAACGGGGCATACCCCGCAGTTAAAGATAATCAAAAGTCTCCTTAATACAAGAAGACCTATATCAAGATGCTAAAACAAATGCAACAGGTGCGCTTGTCTATACATAAGAAACTTAATCTTGCTAATAACCTCTATTACAGAAAATTGATAATCTTCAAAAATCAGCTTATTCCTAGACAGCCAGATGCAGTAGACTGTAATTGCTATAGCCAGACAACGTAATTTTCCTTGAACACCTGATGTGGATCTGCCCCTAATTAAAGAGTCAGTAATGCGCTGTAAAGAAGTGAAACGCCTGCGGAAAGGAGCCAAATCACGAATGTGAGCCCAAACTTGGAGATATTTCCTGCAAGAAAAGAACAAATGAGCATTTGACTTAGCCTCATTTGAACATAAAGGGTAGAGGGAACCCTTGTTCAAAAAAGCAACTTTGTCAAGAGTAAGCAGCCGGTTCCTTTTAGCAAGCCACAGAATGAAAGACATCTTAGGGGGGATTACTGGGTTCCATCTAACAGAACAACAACTAACAGTAGGCTGAACACCTCTAATGTATTCATAGACTTTGCCAACAAGAAATTGTTCATTGGTGCTCCAAGATTGAATCCTCTTTTTGGCCTCTTCCGTACTTAGCTCTTTGGAGATAATAAAGTCCCTTATTTGAATGATTTTCTTTATCAAAACTGAATATGATGAAGAAGTATTGTAATTCCACATATCGCTCCCTCTGAAATAGTAATGGTGAACCCACCGAACCCATAGAGAATCTTTCTTACAATGAAAGTCCCACAGGATACGGGAAAAAAGCGCAAGGTTCCAGTCCTTGAGATTAAAAAGGCCTAAACCCCCTTCTTTTTTCGGAGAACAAACTACTGACCAAGCAACCAAGGGCTTGTTTTTGCCAATATCCGCTTTGCCCCACAGAAAATTACGGCACGAAGCGTTGATCCGGTCCAGTACAGATTGCGACAAAGGAAAAATCCCCATCCAGAAATTCACAATTCCTTGAATAACTGCTCTGATCAACTCTAACTTACCTGCATAAGATAAAGACTTCTTGCTCCATCCCTGAATCAGGCCAGTAATCTTGGAAAGCAAGGGAGCATAATGACATACATTTAATCTAGATGATAAAGGGGGAACACCCAAGTATCTAAAAGGGAAGTCACCCAAGCTAAATCCAGTAAGCTGCTGAATATGAGAAAGCTCATGAGGCCTAATACCGGTTGATTATATGACAAATTTATCAGAGCTGATGGAAAGCCCTGAAACCCTACAGAAGTGCTGAAGCTTGGCAAACATAGTTGACACAGAAGGGATATCTCCTCTAGATAGAAGCATAATATCATCTGCAAAATCCAAATGAGATAGCTGAATACTTGCACAGTTGAGATGAAATTTAAAATTGGCATCATCCTTGAGGCTGCTCATATATCTGGAAAAGTACTCCAAACAGAGCACAAACAGATAAGGGGAGAGAGGATCCCCTTGTCTAAGACCCCGCTGCCCTTTTAAGTGACCATAAATGGATCCATTGACTGCCACACTAAAGGAAGTGGAAGAAACACATTCCATGATCCAAGTACAGAACTGGGCTGGGAAGCCAATAGGAAGTTTGGACATATCTCCCATGGTGACCCTTCTAGACTCGCTTGACATTTTAGTGAAACACTTGGTGATTTCATTACTTAGTGTTGCTGCATTTTCCAAAAATAGATAAAGTAAAATATTTTTGTACCCAAATTTTTGTACCCTATTGAGTCATTTAGATGGACATTGATCTTTTTATGTCACTATGATAATGTGTGTATTATAAGAAAAATACAAAAGCAACTATTAACTTAACAACCTTTATATACTATAGTCTATAGAGTCTATGTTATATTCATGGCATGGGTAGTCTACATGGATCTTATGTTCAAACACTAAATTAAAATAGGGTCTATTATATCTATTTTTGTATATTTTCTTTCTTTTAACATAACAGTGTTGTGATATTTAGTGATATAAAGATTGAAGTCAGATTTTGATGAGTGCCCTTAAATGTTGGGATCTCTATTTTCTATAAACGGTGCATATAATGGTGACTCAATGGAGGCTCCTTAAAGTTGGTTTTAATTAGGTTAAATAGTCACTTTTTTCCTTAAATGTGTAATTCGTTAAAAAATGTTTCCTTAAAAAATAAAAATACAAAATTTAGTCCCCGAGAGTATAGAAAGTGCGACAAATATATATGGTTGTTAACTTTCGTCTGTCATCGTTAATAAAATAGGCTATGTGACATAGAGGAACAAATTTGTCACTGAAATGATTGTCAACATGACTATCTTTAATTGCCAACATAGGGACATATTTGTCATATAAGGGAGTGTTTGGTTTGACTGTTTTCTGTTTTCATTTTCACTGGAAATAGAAAATGGTGATGGAAATGTGTTTGGTTGGATTTTTGAAAACATTTTCAGTGAAAATATTGTAGAAGCATATATGATATAAAGTTTTGATGATGCCCAAGATAAACGCTTCTCAAGTTTAATCCAAGTCAAGAGTCACAACTCTTTAGAAAATAACTCCCAAGAGTCATAACTCTTCAATCACAACTCTTCAGAAAATAACTCCCAACAGTCACATCTGTTCAAGAGATTTTTGAATGGTCATCAAAGGCCTATAAATAGGTGACTTGGGACACGAAATTCCAAATAGAGTTTTTCTGAACTAAATTGTCTTATCCTCTCAAAAATATTCCTTGGCCAAACACTTGTATTTTCAATAAGGAATCTTGATTGATATTCAATTGTAATATCTTTCTCTTAAAGAGAGAATTCTTCTTCTTCTTATTCAAAGAGATTTGGTTAAGAGACCGAGGGTCTCTTAAGATGTAAGGATTTCTGAACACAAGGGAAGGGTTGTCCCTGTGTGGTTTAGACTTTGTTAAAAGCATTTTACAAGATAGTGGAAATCTCAAGCGGGTTGCTTGGGGACTGGACGTAGGCACAGGGCGTGGCCGAACCAGTATAAAAACTGAGTTTGCATTCTCTCTTCCCTTAAACTTCTTTTATTTATTGTTATTTATCTTTTGCTTTAAAGAAGTTTATTTTGAATTGTCTTTTGAGTAATTCATAATAAGGGTGCATTGTTAATCCCAAAAGAGAGAGTGAAAGTTTTAATTGGGGAATAGTTTTTGTATCTTAATTCAACCCCCCCCCCCCCCCCTTTTAAGATAACTGAGGCCACTAGTCTAACAAGTGGTATTAGAGCTTCATTCTTGTATAAAGTTTAGAAGTTTCAAGAATAATGGCCTTAGCAAACTATTTATTTCCCGAAGGGAATTCTATAAATAGGTCTCCCATTTTTAATGGCGTGGGTTACCATTATTGGAAAACCCGCATGCAAATTTTTATAGAGGCTATAGATCTTAATATCTAGGAAGCCATAAAAATTGGACCCTACATTCCCACTATGGTGGCAAGGAATACAACCATAGAAAAACCTAGGGATCAATGGAGTGAGGAGGAAAAGAGATTAGTTCAATACAATTTAAAAGCCAAAAATATCATTACATATGCATTAGGAATAGATGAATACTTTAGAGTGTCAAATTGCAAACATGCAAAAGATATGTGGGATACCTTGCAAGTAACCCATGAAGGGACAACAAATGTAAAAAGATCTAGGATAAATACTTTAACTCATGAATATGAGTTATTTAGAATGAATCCAAATGAAACTATACAAGACATGAAAAAGAGATTTATCCACATAGTAAATCATCTTGCATCTTTAGGAAAAATATTTCCAAATGAAGATCTTGTCAATAAAGTGTTAAGATGCTTAAGCAGGGAATGACAACCAAAGGTAATGACCATTACTGAATCTAGAAATCTTACTAGCATGTCTCTTGCTACCTTGTTTGGAAAGTTACAGGAACATGAAATGGAATTGAAGAGATTGAATCAACATGAGGAGAATGATAAGAAGAAAAAAGGAATTGCTCTTAAAGCTTCATCTTCAATGCAAGAAGAAATTGATAAGGAGGATTCAATTGAAATAGACGAAGATGATGATCTTAGTCTTTTTGTAAAAAGATTCAACAAATTTCTAAGAGTCAGAGGAAATCAAAGAAGATTAAATTTTAAATAAAAAAGAAGGGCAGAAGATTCATCTTCTACTCCAAAATGCTATGAAAGCAATCAACCTGAACATTTGAGGGTTGATTGCCTAATATTCAAGAAAAGAATAGAGAAATCTGAAAAGAAAGTTGTTAATGAAAAGAAGGAAAAGAAGGCCTACACTACATGGGATGACAATGATATGGACTCATCTGAAGATTAAGAAAACGAAATTGTAAACCTGAGTCTAATGGCCAAGAGTTATGAAAGCGATGAAGAGGTATCCTTGAAGAAGAGTTGGTACATATATAACGGATGCTCTAAACATATGACGGGAGATGCATCAAAGTTCACTCATATCTTTCCCAAGAAAAGCGGACATCTGACTTATGGCAACAACAATAAAGGTAGAATTCTTGGAGTTGGAAAAATAGATGATGTTTCAAAATCAATAGAAGAAATGCATATTCATCAAAAAGATCACAAAGGCAAAAAAGATGTAAATAATGAAGATTTTCACAATGATTAAATCAAAACAAATGCTGATCTTCCAAGAGAATGGAGAACTTCTAGATATCATCCTTTTGACATCATCATTGGTGATATATCGAAAGAGAATTCTCTCAAGACATGCAAAGTGAGTTTGAAATGTCAATGATGGGAGAACTAAATTTCTTTCTTGGGTTGCAAATCAAGCAAACCAATAATGGAATTTTTGTCAATCAATCAAAGTATTGCAAGGAATTGATTCACAGATTTTGGATGGAGAATGCTAAGCATATGGCCACACCAATGAGTACTGCTTGCTATTTGAATAAAGATGAAACCATTCAGTCAATAGACATTAAGCAATATCAAGGTATGATCGGATCACTTCTTTATATATTTGTTAGCAGAGTAGATATAATGTTTAGTATGTGTATGTGTGCTAGGTTTCAATCAAATCCCAAACGATCACATCTTAGTGGCGTTAAGAGAATTATAAGATATCTGTTAGGCACTATGAATATAGGATTATGGTATCCTAAAAATTCCACATGCAATTTAATAGGATATTCTGATTCCGACTTTGCCGGTTCTAAAACTGATAGAAAGAGCATCAATGGAACTTGTAATTTCATTGGATCTGCTCTAGTTTCTTGGCATAGTAAGAAATAGAATAGTGTTGCTTTATCCACTGCTGAAGCGGAATACATTTATGTTGGCAGTTGGTGTGCCCAAATTCTTTGGATGAAGCAACAACTTTCTAATTATGGAATATTTCTTGATCATATTCCTATAAGATGTGATAACACGAGTGCTATAAATCTATCTAAGAATCTTGTTCAACACTCAAGAACCAAACATATAGAAATAAGACATCATTTTCTTGAGAGATCATGTTCAAAAGGGAGATTGTGTTCTAGAATTTATTGATACAAAGAATCAGTTAGTTGATATCTTTACAAAACCTCTCCCTAAAGAAACATTCTTTACTATTAGGAGAGAATTAGGTCTTCTAGATGTCAATGATCTAGGCAATAGGTAACTCAAATTGAGTTTTATCCTCCTTATGATCAATAGATTGTTTATGAGTCTAGTTGCTTGTGTTATTTGATTTTGTTTGTGATTGATGATTGTTGATTGAATGTGTTTGATTGTGCTTGTGATTGAATGTTTTTTTGATTGTGTTTGTGATTGAATATGTTTGATTTTGTTTGTGATTGATGATTGTTGATTGAATGTATTAGATTGTGCTTGTGATTGAATGTGTTTTGTTTCTGATTGAATATGTTTGATTGTGTTTGTGATTGATGATTATGTGTGTATTTGACTTGAAATAGTTAGCTTTAAGTGACAAAGCCTTGTTTAAAGGGTTCGGTAATCGATTACCATTCCATGTAATCGATTACATAAGAACAACAAGGTTGTAATCGATTACAGAAGCTTGTAATCGATTACCAATAGGCACTATTAGTTACAGGATACTCCTGTAATCGATTACAATGGCCTGTAATTGATTACAAGGCGTCCCTGTCTATAAATATCTGCATTTTCGCAGAACCCTTATTCTCCCCTTTTGTGTGACGGCGCAAAACCTTCCCCAATCTTCAAATCCATGTATCTCTCTCATTTCTTCACCAAATCACTTCAAACAAAGCCCGATCTTCATCATTTTTCATTCACTTTCAAACTCACCAATCAAAATCCGCTGCAACATCTTCAAATGGCAGAAGCATCGAAGAAGCAAAAAGGATCTTCCTCCACCACCACCGCTGCTGGCCATTGCTGCCAAGGAACCTCTGGAGACCCATCCGCACCAGTTCTTCCTTCTCTTTCATCTCCTAGATCATCCATATTGTTTTCCTCGGATGATCAACGTCAAAGGTACTATTCTCAATTCTGTAATAGGGTCATTCTAGACCCTAAGTACCTTGACCTTGAATTCTTTGATGAAGAAACATTTGATTGTTACCAAGTGTTTCAAAATTATGGTTTGATTGATTTCATGTCTTTGAAACTGCCATACTTTCCTGAATTAGTTAAGGTGTTCTATAATAACTTGAAAATTCAGGATGGTATTCTTTACTCTGAGGTGCATAATATTTCTATTGTCATTGATCAGTCCTTGTTCTTTTCCTTGACTAAACTGCCCAGTCAAGGTGTTTCCTTTTGAGGGCATCCTTGTTGATGACTGGAAATTTGATTATTCTAGTGATGATGCTCTTCGTATGGTCTGCAATGACTAGGTTGAGATGACCAACAAATTACTTGCTGGGTCATTAACTTTTGATTGTCGCATCATGCATTATATCATTGTTCGTATTTTGCTTCCTTGGTCTTCAAACCTTGCTCAAGCCTCTAAGGAGGATTTGATTCTGATGTAGGTCTTTCAAACTAGTCGTCAGATCGACTGGGCCCATTTAGTTTGATACCGGATGCATAAGGCATTACGGGCCAATGCACCTCTGCCTTATTCCCACCTTGTTACTTTCTTTCTTCATCATTTTAATATTCCTTTGGATGGTGAACCATATGTCAAGGTTAAGAGATCTTTTTCTATTGGTGTCAGTGCGGTTACCTCCTTTGGTTACCGAAAGGATGTTGATGGTCAGTGGATTCGCAAGTAAGACTTGCCTCCGCCTATTCCTTACAAGCGTACCCCATCTCCTCAACCACAAAGGGGTGATTCCACTTCTCTTCTGGCTGAAGTCCTCACAGAACTACGCGGACTTCGAGCTTTTGTGGGTGAACGATTTGAAGCAATGGATACTCATCTTGATGTGATGGATACTCGTTTTAATGGGATGGATACTTGGATCACACTACTTGAAAATAATATGAGCTTCATCTGGCGTTGCTTCGATCCCCCGACCGACTCTTAGTTATTTCTATTATGCTTTATTTCCTTAGTTTTCTGATTATTTCTTAGCCTTGTATTTTGGCTTTTATTGCTTTAGTACTTTGATTATGGTTGTCTTTGATGTTTCTCATTATGTTTTGCTCTGTGTTTGGTGATTGTTAGACTTTGTTTTAGTTGATTAAGACTTGTTTATGTTTGGTGTCTTCTATGGATTGACTTAGTTTTTGGATGGATTGTGCTATGATTTTAATGTTGCCTTAGTTCCTTCCACTAGACGTTATTGGCTTTTTGATGTTGCCAAAGAGGGAGAGAACAAGGGTAGAAGTTATCATAAAACTCAGGCATAAATTCCAATCTTAAAGGGGAGTAAGGGTTGTGAGCAGGTATTATCAATTGTATATCATTTATCTTGATTTCAAATTATTGTCATCATAAAAAAGGAAGAGATTGTAGAATCATATATGATATGAAGTTTTGATGATGCCAAAGATAAGCGCTTCTCAAGTTTGATCCAAGTCAAGAGTCATAACTCTTCAGAAAATAACTCCCAAGAGTCACAACTCTTCAGAAAATAACTCCTAAGAGTCACATATGTTCAAGAGATTTTTGAATGGCCATCAAAGGCCTATAAATAGGTGACTTGGGACACGAAATTCCAAAGAGTGTTTTTTTGAACTAAATTGTATTATCCTCTCAAAAATATTCCTTGGCCAAACACTTGCATATTCAATAAGAAATTTTGATTGATCTTCAATTGTAATATCTTTCTCTTAAAGAGAGAATTCTTCTTCTTCTTCTTTTTATTCAAAGAGATTTGGTTAAGAGACCGAGAGTCTCTTAAGATGTAAGGATTTCTAAACACAAGGGAAGGGTTGTCCCTGTGTGGTTCAAACTTTGTAAAAGGCATTTTACAAGATAGTGAAAATCTCAAGCGGATTGCTTGGGGGCTGGACGTAGGCACAGGGCGTGGCCGAACCAATATAAAAACTAAGTTTGCATTCTCTCTTCCCTTAAACTTCTTTTATCTATTGCTATTTATCTTTTGCTTTAAAGAAATATATTTTGAATTGTCTTTTGAGTAATTCATATTAAGGGTGCATTGTTAATCCAAAAAGAGAGAGTGAAATTTTTAATTGGGAAATAGTTTTTGTATCTTAATTCAACCCCCCCCCCCCCTTCTTAAGATAACTGAGGTCACTTATCTGACAAATATTTTCTCAAACGAACCAAAAATTGAATACAATAAAATCTCGTTTTCAGTTGAAACCAGGAATCTCATTTTGGGTAAAATGAAAACGCAGTGGCAAGGAATGTAATTTTAAGCAAATCTAAAAATATATTTTCTTTTGAAAACGCATTTTCAGTATTTTTATTTCTTGAAAACAGAAAACAAGAAGTCAAACCAAACATGTTTTCAGAATTTTAATCTTTTAAAAATGAAAACAGTTTTCAGAAAATGAAAATGCAAACCAAACACACCCTAATATTTTCTTGACTTTTCCTCTTTCCACTCTATGGGAATATGAATGGGTAAATAGTCGCTTTTGTCCCTCAATGTGTAATTCGCTGACAAATGCGTACCTGAAAGATGAAAATACAAAATTTAGTCCCTGAAAGTGTAAAAAGTGCAACAAATATATCCGATCGTTAACTTTCGTCCGTCACCGTTAATAAAATAGTCAAGATTTTATCTTTTAGGGTAATTTGAAAAAATTTGTAATGATTGGTGCACTGTTACAATGTTTTATTTTGGTAAACTCGTACAATGTTTATTTTGGATAATCTCTATTGTGATAGATAAATTATGGTTGATAATCGATATTATCGTTATTATTATACTTGTATTAAATTATGTTTTCCAATGTATTTTTTTAAGTGATTATTGTAATGTTATGCTTGTAACGATAAAAAATGGCGAAAATTTATCCTAAAATTATATTTTACCTTTAAATGAAACGAAACATCGGGTCCAACAAATTAGTCCAATAGAAACATACTGATATTTAAGTATAATAAAAAATTACTGACATTTTCGTCCAGTAATGTTAGCTTATTAACATTTTTGGTCCAATGGAACATATTGACATTTAGGTCCAAAAAAAATTATTGACATTTTCGTTTAACAAAAAATTACTGACATTTACGTCCAAAAATGATATCTTATAGACATTTTTGTCCAATCTAGTCAGCATGATCACATTGACAATTATTTCAGTGACAAATTCGTCCTTCTGTGTCATATAGACTATTTTATTAACGGTGATAAATGAAAGTTAACGGTCGGATATATTTATCGTACTTTTTACATTTTCGGGGACTAAATTTTATATTTTCATCTTTCATTAACGCATTTGTCAGCGAATTACACATTTATGCACAAAAGTAATTATTTACCCTTTTAATTAAGAATCAAATACCGCAATCTTAGGAAATATAGGCTTTAATTATGATGCCCTGCTTGCACTGGCTACAAATTTTTACCCTTAAAACAATCCGTGGTACTGTGATAAGTGATAACATCAACATGGTTGTTGAGAAACATGATACCCCATGAGACAAGGTGTTTGAGCAATGTATAGGCTTGTGGTCCATGCGTAATGGAGAAATGCATGTGTTTGATCAGTCTCAGAAACGGAAACTTGGAGGGAATTTGTACTTCAAAAATGGAATTGCATACGTGGCACAATATCGGGCACAATATTGGGCACAATTCATGCAGCATTATTATGTGCCACAAGCACATGCTTAAAGCACCATGTGCATATTAATGTTACTTGTTAATTACCATTTCATATTTAGGAATTATTCGAGCTCCATTACCTTTCATAACCACCAAACTCAGCATTTATGGCAATGTACCTTTTAATAATCAGTATAGCATTTGGTAAACAATTATTTCGGGAACTAATCTTTGTTTTTAGCTGTCTTAAAGAAGTTTCTAACTTATTTTAGCAATCAGTACAGCATGGTTGTTTCAATTTTTATTTCAAAAAAGCTTTTAAATCTGAGAGGTCTTTTTAATTTATGTAAATGTTTAGTTCAATTTATTTTGTAATTTTATATTTAGGAATTATTTGACTTTCATTATTACTTTTGAAAACTACCAAACTCGTCATTTAAGGCAATGTACCCTTTAAATAATCAGTATACACCATGTGGCAAGCAATTATTTTGGAGAATAATCTTTGTTTTTCAGCTGTCTTAAAAAGTTTATGGTTCATTTTAGCATTCTGTACAGCAATTTTTTTTTAGTTTTATTTTAAAAAAATATATAAAACATCTTTCAATTTATATTCATGTTTGTTTCAAATTATTTTAAGAAAAACATTCTGTAATTTTATACGAAACTTTCAAAGTTAAAAATAAAAATTTGTGAAATAAAATAAAAATGTTTTTCAGACATAAATATTGGGGTTTTCACCATTTTGGATTATTTTTACAAAGTATTTACTTAATTGGATTGGTCTTGAAACTATCTATTTGTTATGTGTGATTTTTATTACATGATACAGGGAGCACCAATCAAAGTGACGTCACTAGTTTATCTTTTGTCATATAGTGGATGACGTCATCTTATTTCATGTCACACGTTTAGGTTGGCTTGTTAGAACAGGTAATGTCACCTTGTCAAGTGTTACATAGGAGGCGTCACCCTAAATGTTGTCTCCTTCGTTTTGTATTTAATAATTATAATTAAATAATTTAAGTGATTTTATATTTTAATAATTTTAATTTTAATTTAAGTGACTTTAATTAATTTTGAATGTTGTTTTTACTTTTATAAATTGTTGGTCCTTAGAGATATTGATTAGGATTTATGGTTAATGGTTTTATTAGATCATGTGTTTGTATTTATTGATAGTTTTTTATATTAAATAGCAAAAAACGTATTTGTAATAAAAAAATGAGTTAAATTGAAATGCATTATAATAATTACAATGACAATATGGATGAAATGATTTTTTTTTTCATTTATGACAAACTGATGTCAATTTTGTGGATAATTAGTTCTGTTGCGCCCTTGATGCCTACATTGGCTACAAGTTTGTGCATGTTGAGATTTAAATAATTCATTTAATTCCTAGTGTAGACCTTGCTTGACCCTTTAGATGTAATTTGGACTCATCTAGAAGAATAATAGAGTCACTCCTTTTAGGTATGGCTTCTTCACAACCAAGGAGATTATAGTTTCTAGGAATATACTTGAATGATGGTTTCGATTTTGTATACCTTATCCACATATTGATATGAACCAATGTTAACATGGACACAAGCTACAATGACGTGGGAGTTAGGATATATGTAGGCTTGAAAAGTTTCACACCCAACTTTTTCACTCGCGTGGGAACAATTAATTAAAGTCACTTAAATTAAAATAAAATTATTCAAACCTAAAATCACTTAAATTATTTAATTATTAAAATCACTTAAATTAAATTAATTATTAAAATTACTAAAATAATTTAATTAAAATTATTAAATACAACGAAGGAGAAAACCTAAAGGGTGACACCTCCTATGTAACGCGTGATGTAATGACATCTCTTATGTAACGCCTACTTTGACTGACGTCACCATAATCTCATGCAACAAAAATCACTCATAACAAGTAAATAGTTTCAAGACCAACTCAATTCAATAAATACTTTGTAAAAATCACCAACATGGTGAAAAACCCCATAAATATTCCTAAGATATTAATTTGTGAATATTATAGTAAAACCCTCACTTTTTTAGATAAAAATGAAAGTGTTTCGTGAATTAATTTACTTATGATAATTGACCATATACAAAATATTCATAAAAGATAAATAATACTCAAATGTAGTTTCCTTTCAAGCCCTTCCTTCAATTAAAAACTTACTAGAACACCTCAACAAGAAAAAGTGGCAGAAGATATAATGTTACTTAGAGAAAAAAAATAGTCATGTCCCTTTTTAATTGGAGAGACCAAAATAGAAACGGAAGTACGCATTTCAATCCATCATCCTCATATTTAGGTAAGAGTAATAATTGTCTCAACAGCAGAAATTTAATATAAACTTGACATTTCTAGATTCAATAATGAATGCACGCCATGTGCCATGTGCCATGTTTACATTTTCAGTGGAGTGACCTGGTGCTAAGAGAACACAAGATTTCCTACACCAACCCTTTTGTCAGCAAGCGACAAAATGTACAAGTGTCTGGTTTTACTTCATCTATTTGCTCAGCAATTCAAATTAACTCCTTTTTACATTTAGAAATTTAGAAACATGTTACATTAACATTTTACTGATGATTTTCTCTCCATGTAAAGAGCATGATCATGGTGCACCAAAAATATACTGTTAGGGAGGACTATGCACATGGTACTAAAATTTTCTCTCCATGTAAAGAGCATGATCATGGTGCACCAAAAATATACTGTTAGGGAGGACTATGCACATGGTACTAAAAAAAGAGGCAATGTGAATTGGAAATTTTTCTATAGCACTGCTGATGCTAGATCATTTTTCACAATGAGAACAAATGGATCAGGGCTGCAATATGTTAAAAAGCACACAACCCAGTTACAATAAACACAAATCAGGCTAACAAAAATCTAATCGTATGTAGGTTGTTGTAACTTTCCAAAAGGCCATGTTGCAGCAGATCTCAACTTTGTGCAGCATAGTAAGCTAATGTATCTATGAACCATTCATTGCAGTGTCAGCATGATGTGCATGGCTATCTTCCAGAATCTTTCCATTTGCTTGAGTTCTCTGCCTCTGAGTAAAGTCACAAAAACCATGTTATGTCCAGATCACAGAAAATGACATTACATGAAAAGAAGAAAGGAGGAAAGGTAGGGAGAGAGGAAAAAAAAGGACAAGTAGAAGGCATTCAACACACCCAATCTGCAGGGTCAACACCATTCCCATTCAACAACTTGTGGTTCTCTTCTTTGGTCCTGCCATCTTTGTTGTCCTTGGTGCTTAATGGTAGCAGCAGTGCTGCAGCAGCATTTGTCCGGTCTGGCAATTCTGTAGTAGAATAACCAAGTTAGCATATAACAGCAAATTGCTGTTACAATAGCAACATGTAATTATGTCCAAATGTCCAAACCTTCTAATTTCTTCTCAACGAAAAATACCACCAAATTAACCGTATACCTGCAAGGGATAAAAAAAAACATTAATAAACCAAAGTGGACATGGACCACAAAATTTGAACATTGCAATTCAGAATATCCTCCTTACCAGGCAACAACTACATCAACCGTGTAATGTTTGCGTGAAGCTATTATCAAAAGAGACTGACACACAGCAAGTGTCCATCCTAGCTGCTTTATACATCTGTAGTGATTCATGAATAAGCACAATAAGTTATAACAGAAATTTAAGTTATAGTACAATATGACAGTCATGAGTAATGGCAAGTCCTAAAATAAAAAAGAGATAATTATACTGACTTTCCTTGAGGTTAAGGATAATTGCATGCACACCCTTCTTGATTGAAAAGTTACGCTTACCTCCCTTGTTTTGTCATTTTTAAGAACAGTTTGTAACTGTGTATGGGGTTCAACATAAAAATAGGCAGGTATGTATAATTTTTCCAAAATAACATGTCAAATGTGTCTAAGGGAACTTGGTGTAATTTTTCTATCATGAAAGGTGTAGGTCGTAATTAGTACAAAGTACAAGTATCAAAGACGGTTGTGGTAATTATCACAATAAACAATGAAGCAACCAAAACAAATGTTACGGCAGTGAAATCTTCTGGAAAACTTAAATCTTCACAAAAATGAGTCAGACCCATGAGCCAATTTACCTTCTTGTGCCGTATCTATGATATGTATTAACAAAGACTAGAGTAAAGATCATGTGTGATGAAAATATCAAATCACCACATCCATATATCACGCCACGTGGAACTGCATGATGAAAACCAAATGAGCACCATAACAACCAAAAAGGAGTCAAAGCTAAAGAACTCAAGAACAATAGTATACTAACAATTAATCAAGAGGACTTCAAAGACACTATCTGGATGAGGCAGTGTAGCAAGTTTAGACCCCTGCACGATACATGAAGTGGAGTTAAATCAAAAGATTATTTGAAAAGAATCCAGCTTGCATAGTTTACCACTCACAGTCACCAGAAAGAAGAAACAGTTAATTTTAAGAGACGTGATGTTTGTTTAAAAAGCACACATTCTCAAATAAGTATACCTCTCGGCAATGGTAGTTTGGACCAGGAAGCTGCGTAGCATAAAATGTCACTATGCGAAGAGCTTGGGAAGCCTGCAGTTAACAATTACAGAGGAGCCAAGCTTATCAAAAAACTGTTATAAATCCATATGCAATGGGTTGAAATGGACATGAACTGATTCTGCTTGCTACACATAAAAGGAGGTGAAGCAATGTGACAACTTAACAATGGGTCTATGATCATCGCAATGATCATTTCCAAGATAATTTATATGTTCTTATTTACAAACTTTTTCAAGCCTTAAACTTAATTTACTTCCAAAACAATGGCAATTACCCATATATTAGAAAGTTTCACTACTAGTTAAAGGGTTAAACAATTTGAGAAAGCACAGCAAGTCTTTTACTTTTCAATTTTCTAAAATGCAAAGGCTTCAGAAAAGATCTAAAGCAAGACGGCAACTATAAATAGAGAAAGATAGGAAACCAAAGTCAAACAGTAATGATGCTCACTTTTACATCAATATGCATGGAAGCATAATTAGAGATAAGCTGCCAAATCATGATATTACTTTAATAATCAGCATTATCTTTGTTGACAGCAAGAACTGCATTTTGTGTTAGCAACACACTAATTCATTTTCTAACCCTAAGCACTCAAGTCAAATGTTTAAACAGTTATAAATAAATTAGACAATACTTAAACACATGATGAACACTTACAACTAAGAAAGCTAGAACCCTGCACCATATTAGAACCGTGTAGATCTTTTTGCTCTTGTATATAAAGGGATGAAATGTCCACTGCAAAAGCACACATTTTGAAGCATATCATTAAAACTTCAAAAAAACTATGATACTTATTGCAGACTAGAACTTCATAGGAAAAAGATAAAACCATGCTAGCAACTGAAATGAAAGCAGAGAAAGGGAGAATAAGATTGAAGAGGGGAGGAGAATTCTTACAAGGACAAAGGATAAAAAGATAAAGGTAAACAATGTTTCACTAATATAAGCCTTCTCTTGCCCAAGTTCCTGTAACAGCGACAAGATTAAAAATTCAAAAGGCAGTCCTTGGTAAGAGATTTTTGACACACAGAAAAGGGAATGAAAATTACAGACCGGAAGAAGGATGAATCCAAGATCCTGTAGTGTAGGGCCAGGCCTATGCAAATAATGAACTCCTCGTGCAGCCAAACCATGTATGTACTGTACGGAAATAGTTTAATTTGAATTTAGACATGGAACAATCATAAATAAATATATAAATAATAAAAGTATGTTAAATTAAACAAAACATCCTTCATGCATAACACTAAACAAGGATACAAAGTTTAGAAAAATATATACAAAATTTTGCTATTCTTATTTATTTACCCTTTTCTCAAACTAAAACAAAAAGAGAAAATGCTTGATAAAACATTTCAACTGCCTTCAACAAGTACATGCAAAATATTAAAGGCTTTCTGTCAATGAGAGAAATGAAACCATGTGGGAATCAGAGCGCTCCACATGGACTTGAGTAAATTTGAAATTAAGATTTAATTAATAAGTATAGTCCATTACTTATGTCAGCATTTCATTTGAGACGCAGTAATTGATCAAATTTTGAGCATGCATCGAATGCCACATCCTCTGAGTTGCAGAATATGACAAACAATGCAGCAGTTACCAGTTCCTTGTGTTTTTCCTCATTGAATTATCAAGATATCAAATTTTTAACACTAGATGATAATCTTTATCAAAATAACGTTAATTGATCAAACACAAAAGTTTATTATATTAATTAAACTAGGTTCCTAATAAAGAAAACTAGCAACCTCCAGAAGTAACCACACCAACATGAAGGAAAACTTTTAGTAGCGTTCAAGTAAAGCTCCCACCACAACCACTTGTGAAAACTATTTGAATCTCCAATCCACAAAAAGAAAGACAAAAGCACCTTTGCATTCCTTTCACAAAAGGGTAACCAGAACAACCTTCATAGGAGGAAACTAACCTGAAAAACAATACCAGCGAGAAGGTACTTCCAATTCTCCGCAAGGAGGTTGAGCTCGGTAGTTGTCTCTGCACAAAATCTCTTCCATAGCTGCACAACAAAAGATTAAAATTAACAATAAATAGAGAAGACAAAGAATAAAAGGAATAATACCCGGATGAATAAAAAGGTTGTACTAAAATAGAAAAGGGTTCACAAAAAAAAAAAAACAAAAACAAAAACAACCAACCTTGGAAGCCTCGCGACCAATGTAAAACGACATGTTCTTCTTTTTGTTCTTGTTGTTGATGGTGGTGTTTTTGCTTTTGTTGCTGATGATGTTGTTGATGCTGTTGTAACCGTATAACGACCACTTCCATATTACTTCATAACGACACTTTTAAGGTCAACATCATTGCCCTCAAAATTTAAACCAACAATCGCATAAAAAAACCCAGATAGGAATCTATCCTTTTCCCACTTTCTTGCTATTAAAAGCTGAATCTTTTCCTTGGAAAAACACACACCCACGAGGCAGAATTGCGAGACAACTTAAAAAATTCGAATAAAAAAACTGAGAAAACAAAAACAGAAGAGGATCTGAGGAGAAAAAACCGAAAGCCAGAAAAAAAAGATGGAGATCGAGAGAACCCAGATGATGATCACAAAATGCCCAGTTTCCCAGAAAATTCAAACAAATTCAAAAGGGGTTCTCTGAAACCGAACGAAGATTGCAATGGTGAAAAGGGGTGTTTGGGCTTTGCTTTCTCTCTCTAGACTCTCCCTCTCTTCCCTCTCTCTCTCTCTCTCTGAAGTTTTTCTCTCCGATTCTCTTCCCTTTCTCGCTTGGGCTGACTGCAATGCACGCGAGTAGAACGCGGAGAAGACGGTTGAGAAGAGAGGGAGAATAACCAATATTTATATATAAAGCAAGTTGCTTTTTTTTTCTTTTTCTATATTCACATTTTTGGAAATTTTATCGCATTTAAAAACAAAGGGTTGATTTTTCTATTATGATTTTGAATAGAAAAACGAAAAACAAGGGAAGATGATGAGTGAGAAAGAGAAAGAAAGATACTGGAAATGGATAGATTAGATACATGGTTTGACGCCACCAACACATGTTTCACTTTCTCTCTCCTGTTGGGTGCTGTTACTAGGAAAGTGAGAAGAGACAGACAAATTGAACCTTGCTAGAATCCTCCGGCTTCGGAAAATTGGGTTAATTGTTTATGAGTTTAATAATAATGAAAAATAATTTTACATTTTGATTCAATTATAAATCAAATTAATAAAATTATTATATGATAAAATGTGATAAAATAATAATATAAAATAAATTATCTAAAATTATTTTATATTATCATTTAATCATAAATTATTATTGATATAATTTTTAAATAATTATTATAAAAATCAATAAATTTATCATATATATATATATATATATATAAATTATAAACGAATGAAACTACAAAATAAACCATGAAAGTCATTCTATACTCATAATATATAACCTATTTTTTTATTATTGTTTGTTTAATTTGTAACTAAGATAAAAATGACATTGCATTTTGAAAAATGAAATTTGAATAGGGTTTAATTATTAATTTATTATTCTTCTTTGTTTGAAAAATAGGAACAATGATTACGTTAGTGGCTAACAGAAACAATGATTTAGTAGGAGAAAAAGAAAGGGTGGCTGTGGATCCCCTCGGGTCCTCCGGCTTCGGCCTGCAAAGTTGTGATGTTTCCTTTGTAAAATAGGCTTTTTAAGTGTGTGTTTGAATTGGGTGATAAAATTGATTTTAACAGAGTAGAATTAGTTTTGGTACAAATTGTTTGAATTTTATCATGATTTTTATATATTATAATTGATTCTACGTAATTTTAAAAATAATCCAAAGATATAAAATTTGATTAAATATAAGGTTGATCCCACCTTATCATAATCTCATAATTTTATAGGTTATACAAACACACTAAATTTCCATATGGAGTTTAATGTATATATTCCTTTCAAACAAAGAACAAAATCTATATTGGTTAAAAATTTATGTTGTTAGAAAATTCTCAATTATCTATTGTGTAAAATTTTGTTAATAATTTTGTTGATAGCTAGTGTTTTAGTTTGTGCATGTCATAGAATAAATATTTTCTTTTTATAATTAAAATTTATAACAAAAAATATTTTTAAATATATAATAAATGAATAAATATTTTTTAATATGTAAATTATATTTATATTTATGACAAATAATTTATATTATGATACACTATTATTTTTAATTACTAATATTTTTTAAAAATACTAAAAGATAAATACAGATTCATAGATTCAATTGAAAAAAAATAGTTCACGAACCTAATTAAAAATTTTCAATATTTCAAAGAAATGCAGATTAATTTAACCTTAATCAATCAAATTAATTTAAAATTTAAAAATATTATTTAATTTGATTTAAATTTAAAAGTGTAATATAATTTTAATAATAATATTTAAAGACAAACAAATTATTCGTACTTAAAATAAATTAAGATTTAATTTTAATTTGGCTATAATAATAATATAATTCAATTAAATTTTTAAAAAATAATTGTTATAATTTAAAATAAAATATAATTTAATTTAATTTAAATTTAAAGCTAATAACATACTCATAATGATTGCATTACCAAAAAACAACTCATAATCATTGTTATTTATTTTTCTAAATTAAGGGAATCAAGACTCATTCCCTTAAAAAGTAGGAATTGAGTTTTATATAGGATCGTTTGATTAATTTGGTGATTTGGATCTTTTTACAAACTGTTTTTTTTTTTATTACAAATTGGTTAAAACATGGTAAGTTAGACGGTTTAGTTTTTCTTTTTTGTAATTATATTATTGGTATGAAATATTTATTAATTTTACTTATGATTATTTTCATCTGATTGATCACTTAAAATGAGTTTCTCTTTTTAATTATCTTTTTTTCATTCACAAAACTTACTCAGAGATCTTAATTAAGAAAAGTGAATCGGGTTAGTTTAAGAACTAATTGTCAATAATTGGATTCTTATATATTGATTTGGTTTGATTCTTAATTAGTCTAGTTTGAGTTTTAATAGTTTGTTTGGGCACTTCTACAAAAAAATTGTAGCATCATCTAATGATTTCATGTTTTTGGAACTATATATTCAATATTCACAAAAAATAAATGTATAATTTAATCAAGATAATAAATTTCATTAGAAAGGCTTGTTAAATTTGAAGAAAAAGATACAACTGAGAGGCCTCCAAATAAATTTATCACAGGAGTCCTCATTTATAGTAAAAACTCTTTAAATTAATACTCGATAAATTAATAAACTCTCTAAAATAATAAATTTGTCCGGTCCCGACTTGGGCCAATGTAAAAAATTGAAAAATTTGATAAAATAATAAGATAATAATTTTTCGTGAGATCCCTTTATAATTTTTGGTCTCAAGAAAATCATAAATTAATAAGATCATGATTTTTCGTGAGATCCTTACGTATTTGATCTGACATAATTGATTTTGTAACACCTTTTAGATGAGAAGTCATCTTGTGAGATATGATTTGAATACTCTAACACATTCATATAATTTATATATGCCAAACTTGCTTAAGAATACATTGAACACATTTGTTCTTCTTGTTTACATTTAATGTACTTCAAAAGTCATTATTGATTTCCAATGCATATGAACACAGTAGTTGCTAATTTACGTTGAGTCCTAAGGTTCGTTGCAACGTAATTCTAAGAGGCATAGACTAATTTATCTTTTTATTTGGTATGTACAGTATAATTACTTAAAAACTCTTTAAATTAATAATTATTAATTCATCGATAAATTAATAACTCTCTAAATTAATAAATTTCTCCGATCATGACATTATTAATTTATAGAGTTTTTATTGTAAGAGCATATACGCTTATATTGCATCCTTGTGAAACAAAGCCACAATCAAGGATAAGAAACTAAGAAACAAATAAAAGTATATCATGTTGGCTGGATATCTAACAATTTGTTTATATACTATGTAACATCCCTTGTACAATTACTTTGTATTGCTCTCAACTCTCAAACTTTCTGTGCTTTCCTTTCAACATGTATTCTACCTTCTTCTGATTTCCACTGCTTTCATAGCAATTGGTAACTACAAATTCCCCAAGTGTCTATCAGATCAGCCTAGCGGCAGGAGATTAGGATAAATGTATGGAGACATAAATTTAATTTTTTTATTGTTGTCATCGAACATAAATAAGAAAAATCAAGTCATTTTTACATAACACCTCAAACTAATAGGACATTGTATTTCAATAACATTGCTAAATGGTGGGGAAAACCTTAAATATGTAGTTGCATTATGAGTATATTTGGGTTTCGGTTGAGAGTATTCCAAACTTAGTTTAGGGAATAAATTCAGTTTCATGACATGTTTAATTACCTTTCAAAAATATGTTAGACCATTATATTTTCCTAAAATAAGTTTTAATAAAAAAAAAAGTATGGCCAAGGTTCCTCTTACAAGTTACAAACTTAATTTACAAAATAGAAACTATCCTAAGATTAAGTTTGCTAATTTTAACCTAAACATACGCTAAATATTTAGAAGAAAAGTATTGTTGGCTTTATAATCATCTTATCCGATCCAACTAAGTAATTAAGATTATTTCTTGAAAAAAAAAATACATGCCATTTTAACAGTAAAACAAAAACAGAAGACGTACTCTACTATATCCAACCCTCTTTTTTTTTGAATTTTTTTTTAAAATTAATAGTGGGGGTTTAGTGACTGAGAGATACAGGTAGGTCACGTGGCCAACGACATTTCCCTCGCAGTTTCACTGATTGTCCCTTTACGCACGTCGTTTTGCCAGCCCATACGGGGAATCTACCACTCCACCCTGACCGAAATCAAATTCCAAATAATTATATTAATGAGAAAGGTATAAGCATAAATCTTTTTAGTAGTTTTATTCTTTGATTAAAAGGATTGATGGAAAAAAAAAAAACTGGATAGGAAGTTATTATATTAACGAGAAAAGTGTAAAGTATGCACCGGAATTTTAGTAGTTTATTTATAGTTGTAAAGGCACGGATATTGGATGTTAATTTGTTTCTTTTAAATTCTCCTTTACAAGAAGGAGAAAAATAATAGCCGAAGCTGAAGGGAGAAAAATGCCACCTGAAACCATGTTCGAGTTTAAAACCTTCATTGAATTTGTGGGGCATCCCAATCAATTTGTACTCATCTGAACTTATTGGAACTTTTGCATCAAAAAAACTTATTGGAATTAATTTATGTTTCAAAATGTTATTTTATTTTTTGAAAAGTATGCTTAAATTAAGTTCTAATTGAATTAATTTACTCAAAATTAAATATTTATATATGAGAAAAGTTTTAAACATAAATATTTCTTTCTTGTAATAAGTAAAAATAAATTCTTCATGTTATTAATCTTTATTT
This sequence comes from Glycine soja, assembly GCF_004193775.1. Lineage (NCBI taxonomy): Eukaryota > Viridiplantae > Streptophyta > Magnoliopsida > Fabales > Fabaceae > Glycine > Glycine soja. The sequence goes on along the minus strand of NC_041019.1, from coordinate 46,172,655 downwards.
TCAAAGATGACTTAGATGGACTCTTACGTTAAATGGAGATGTAAGATGTTCTTGCATGTCCTTGGTTATGTTCTTCCTAAATTACCCAGATGAACTTGCATATGCGTACCAGTTTGTTTCCTGGCTCTACCATTCAAATTTGAATATAAGAATCACATGCACTAATCTGTTTATATTATTCTAAGACCCAATATTTTTCATTTGTTCATTTTGTTAAGTACGGAATAAACTTCAATAATTGATGTCTAGAGCATGCTTAAATACTTCATTATCGATGGGCCAACTAGGTTGTCATATATAGGTGAAATAAAACTTTATGCTTTTTTTGTAAATTTTGAAAACAACTAATTACAAAACTTGAATGTGCGTGCGAGAAATTCAGTAAAGATTTTTTTTTTTTTTTGGAACTAACAAACAAATATCTCGTGCTGTCGTGCGTATATGAATACTCATAAATACAGTGAATAAATGAAAAAAAGCAGAAATATTTAAGAAAAAAGTAGTTTGACAAATAGAACAATATTTTCTTAATTAAAGATATAAAGATAAATTTGATTTATTTAATATAAACTATTTTAGTTTCTAAATATTTCATATATCATTACAATATATTTTACATAGGATAACTATAAAACCTAGGGAGGGGGGGGGGGGGGGGGCGAGAACTCTAACAGCAAAAGTTTAACTAGATTTTTCAATAAAAATATTAATAAAATTCGTAAGTTGATGAATACTTCATATCAGTAAGATAATAATCAAAATATATGAAAATAATAAAACTTATTTCTAGAAGGTTAAAAGAAAATGTTAATGGTTGTAAAAAAACATAGTGGAAGTAATTAACGATTTTACTATGGGTGATTATTACCTTTTGTTTCATGAGTTTTTTTTTATCAACCAAAGAAAATGATCATTTCTAGAGGTACAAGGGACCGGTATACATAGTCTCCAGTAAAAAAAGGATAGTTTAGTCAATCGATTGAATAACCAACTAACCTAAACACGTGTTTTAATTTAAACTAGTTAGTAAGTTTATTATCAGTTTCGGGCTTTTGCCCTCCTTCATACCCAAAAAGAAAAAAACTAGTTAGTAATTTAGTATATTAATGTGATAAATATTTCAAATAGGTTGGAATTAAACATATTTGATAAGAAATAATACATACATTGTTTCCTACTAAGTTATACTTAGTTTTTAATTATAATTCTTATACTGGTTATATTTTTACGTTCTATTTAATAATTTTGTAGAAAAAAATTTCCTTGTTATTAATAATAAAGGTAAATTATGTTTTAGGTTTCTCTAAAATTATTAATGATCCAATTTGGCCTCTCTATTTTTTTTGTATTATTTTGGCTCCTCTGATTTTGAAATCTATTTTTTTCAATAAATGCATAAATTAAAATGTTTGAAAATTTAATTTACTATATTGATATATTTAAAAATTAAGAATTAATTTAAATAGTCACATCGTCTTTGAAAAAATTATATGCTGTTTTGGTAAAATAAATCACTCCCGAATTTTTATATACTTCATGTTATTAATTATTATGATTAATTATAAAAGTCAAATTCAACTTTCCTTCCGTACGCAATAAGTTAACTCGATAGAAATATGTTGTGGCTATGAGATCAAGTCCACTAGGCTCTCACAATTCCTAAACATGACATTAAATCCATATTTTTTTAAAAAAATATTAACTACTAAACTTCATCACAAATGATCATAAAAATACAAAATTATGTGCGTCTTTTATAAGTTAAAAGACTTTTTTTAAAATAATCATGCTACCTTAAATCTTTACTATTTATATATAACTACATGTTTTGAATTTACCTATATATCTCACTATCATATAAAAATTATTTTCTCACAATATATATTAATTAATATTAGGATGTCCAAGTTTGAAACCAATTTGTCTTGTTTTAATTGCCACGCGTCTTCTTTTGTGAAACTTACACAAAATATTTCACAATCACAAGAAAAAAAAAATCAATAAAAATTGGTGTTCCACATGTGCTCGCGCGCATTGGTCAGAAATTGACGGCGTCAAACGGTCGTGGGTCAAGCCCCCCACACTTATTAGCTAGTTTTTCATTCTTTGAATTCGAAGCTAAAAGCTATTATTCTTCATGTGGGGCATGCATGTGCTACAAAGTGCGATTTTTTATTGGTTGCTGAGATCCTTCGAAGTTCAAACCAGAAGCCCATAAGCATCAACGGGATTTGCTATCCAATGATTTCCAGGAAAAATATATAACACAATGCCAGAAAAAAAAAATATTTTATCGCATGAGAAAAGCCTTTAGTGTTACATCTAATTAATTAGGTGAGTATTTAAATATTTAAATTCCTACTTTAGGAATTTGGAATTGCTAGCGTAGATGCTGTATTTTTTTTAAAAAGAAATAACCCTTAATTTAAGAAAAAAAGACTGTAAAGTGTAAACAATTTTACAGCATTATTTAATCATAATTTATAATATATGATAAATTTATTAATCTTTATAAAAAATTATTTTAAAAATCATATTAATTATAATTTACGATTGATTAATAATATAAAATTATTTTATATTGTGAGTACATAACCATTAAATTTTATTTCAAGTATCAATAAAGGTTAGTCTAAGTTTTTTTAAAAAGAAAAGGTTTAGTCTAAGTTAGCAATTTTAAAAAAAAAAAAGGCTAACATACAGTTTTTTATTTAAATTGCCAAAAAAATATTTTTTTTTGTCAATTTTTAATTTCTGCAAACAATAATATTTTTAAATAAAAAAATTATTGTTAACCACATTTTCCAAAATATTATGAATCTAAAAATTATGATATTAGACAGTTTTTTTTCACGTTGATTTGAAAAAGATTAAGGGATAATGCAAATCAAGAAAATGAATATAGGACAAAATTTCAAATTTTTATCACTCAAAAAACCATGGAACAATTTTTTGTCCCGACACAATATTAAAAAGACACATATATTCCTATTTATATCTCTTTAAAAACCAAAAAAATAATAACTAACTAACGTAATCATTTAAAAAAAAACATCATATATTTTTTATTCTAATCTCTCTCTAATTTTTTCTTTGATAAACTCACTAAATTGATATCAATTATATTAAAATAATTAATATTAGATATATTAATAAATTTTATATTATTTTTACTTGTGTTGTCCATTGTGTTGTCCATTGTTTGTCAAATGATATACACAAAAATTATTTTGTAACTTATGTTTTTGTCCTATCCTATTCTTTTTATACGGTCTAGCACTATAATTTTAACTAATCAAAATGATCCTATGAGTGTTATTGTTTCAAGCTTTTTACAGTTTTATTTTATGAAAATGTAAATTTAACATGAGATATCATATTTTCATGTTTATCTGAAGCTTTACAAAAACTTTCTCAAGTAGTATTTATGTCTAACTATGGCTGGATTTAGATTAAAGTTTGAAAGATTAAGTTTGAGTGAAATTTATTTTACAAATTAAGTTGGTAAAAGTAACTCTCTTTTTACTTCTATTTCAAACCGAGTTTTAAGACAAAAATTTACAACAGAAGTCATTTTAAAATTAGAATCCGTTGAAAAATAAACAAGATGTTTTTTCAATTTTACTTTTTAAACGTACATATTTTTACGCCTAATAACCAAAAACCAAATTCGTTGTTGTTCCCATAATAGTGAGTAAGTTAAATTCCTATAGGAACAAGAACTTTATTTTCTAACTCAATTATAATTTTCATTTCTTTTCTTATATTTTAAGTTATTTTTCCATAGGAATATGAAAATTATTTTTCTAATATAACTTTCATTCCACTCTTATATTTTATTTTAATTATTTTGAATTTTAAATATATTCATAGGGATACATTAAAATTTAACGAAATTAAACATTTTTAGATGTATTCATAATTAATTTGTTATTTCTTTCGACAAATGTTGGTTTATTAGGATTTAATTTTTGATAGAAGGGTAAATTATATTTCTTCTCTTCCCTTCTCCTTTAATCATTCAACCCATTTTATATATTCACAAATAAGATTTCTGATTACAATATTACTGGAAATGATTTATAAAAATATAATATTATACTATCTATATATTTATAAAAATTGTCCAGCACTTTGTCATGTGTTAGTGGGTGGACAATGGTTAGTGACATTTTTTTTTTCACTCTCTCCACACTAAAAAGCTTATTGCACGGGCACACTCCAATTGTCTCATTTTTTGTACAGCATTCAATTTTTATTTTTATTTTACATTTATCACTTTTATTTTCATAAAAATTGAATTGTCAAACATGCTTTGCACGGGAACTAATCTAGTTATGTACTAAAACAAAGCAAACACCTCCTACTAGGCACAACCAAATTGCCATGAGCTTGAACTCTAAAAAATTGTATGACTACAATTTTTTTGAGTAAATTCTCAATTAAATCTCACTACTAAAAAAAACATGTTTTAACATCGTTGAATCTAAGTTGGTTCTTGAAAAATCGATGTAAAAAAAATAAGCAATGACATTTTTGAAATTAAATTCAACTTTTTTAAGATGGTTTTACAAAAACCGTATATGAAAGCAAGTGTTCAAGGATGGTTTTCAAAAAATTATCTTTGAAAATCCTTCCATTCCCATTTATTGTCTCATGTCAGAGCTCTCTCACCCTTCCCACACGACGCTTCCATCTCTAACAAACAAAAAACCTAAGAAAGGAACCACCATCACGCTGGCTAAGTCCGAGGAGGCTAAGGCCCAGGTTGCGGTCATGATCGGGGCGGTCGAGCCCCAAAGCTTTCCCAACCTCAAGGAAGTTGTGAACTTCATGCCCAAGAAGAAGAAGAGAACCACAATCATGCTTTCCGAGTTCAATCATGGCGGTTTTGACTAGGGCCCATTAGTTTTAGCGTCCATCTAACACAAACGGGCAAGATCCAACAGTGCAAAAAAAAATGAAAAATATCTGGGAGTGAGATGCACAAAAGAAATACGAAACCCTAGCTGGATAGGTTCAGTTTGGTGGCAAAGGAATATATTACATAGACGCAGATACCTGTAATTGTGTTTGTTCACCCGCTCTTCTCCACCACTTCTCAATCATTCTTGTTGAATCAAACATCATCATGTCGGACGAAGAGCACCATTTCGAGTCCAAGGCCGACGCCAGTGACTCTAAAACCTACCCTCAACAAGCAAGTACCATTCACAAGAACGACTACATCGTCATCAAAGGCCGCCCCTACAAGGTCAAATTCCTTCTTCAAACCCTTTTAGATTTTTGTTCAATAATTGATTGCATTCCACTTCTTAGATCCACACTCTTTGCCCCTAATTTTTTTGGTTATTCATTGAAATCTACTGTTGATTTGCCTATGATTGTTGATTTGTTGTTCTTTTTAATTATTATATATCTATATTTTGTTAACAAGTTGTGGAAGTTTCGACTTCCAAAATTGGAAAGCACGATCACGCTAAGTGCCATTTTGTTGGAATTGATATTTTCACTACCAAGAAACTTGAGGATATTGTGCCCTCTTCTCACAACTGTGATGTATGCATGCCACTTAATTATTATTATTTTTTATAATTTTTCTCTCATTGTTTTCTTAATTGTAGCTTAATCTACACCATGTTTTTTCTATGTTGTTGCTATTTGTCTTTTCAGGTCCCTCATGTGAATCCTATTGATTAATGTTGGTTCTATGCAAAATTTCTGCTACTCTTAAACCTGCACAAGATCAAAAACAAGAAAAACACAGCAAGTAAACACAGCAGAGCAAGAACCCAAAGATTTACGTGGTTCGGCAATGTGCCTACGTCCACGGGAAAGTGCAGCTCCTCATCCTCACATTGATCATGAAATTACAAGTTCAATACAAGTAGCAGCTAGCTTTGATCTCTCTTGGTTTCTCTTGTTTCAAAACCTCTCTCAATCACCTAGCTTTCTCTCTCTCTCTCTCTATTGAACTCTCTATTTTTCTGCAACAACTTTGATTTTTGCCTCTCTGTTTTCAGCCACTCTCAAAACCATCATTCATTACATTACATGATCAAGAGTATATATACACTCTAAAAGGTAGTCTTAGGAACAAAGGCTATACATTGGTGCCAAAACCAATTCAGTTATAATAACTGAAAACAGTTATGACAACACCACTTTAAAGCCTTCTCACTTATGCCAATTGTGATTTTGAGTCACACACCACAAATCTCCACCTTGACTCCAAATCAGCAAATGTCTTCCTTGTGATTCAGGGCTGCACTTCTACCAAAGTGCTTTAGGCATCTTCGAAATTGATCAAGTCCAGGCAGTGCTTGAACTTGACACTAGAGAGGGACTTTGTGAACATATCAGCCGAGTTTTCTTCTGTTGAAACTTTCTCCACCTTCACCTTTTCAGATTCAATCACATCTCTGATGAAGTGTAGTTTCACATCTATGTGCTTTGTCCTCTCATGGTACATTTGGTGATTTGCTAAGTGAATGACACTTTGACTGACACAGTGAATTGTGACACAAGCTTGTGCTATTCCAAGTTCATTAATCATGCCTTTAAGCCAGATTGCTTCCTTCACTCCTTCAACTAGGGCCATGTACTCTGCTTTAGTTGTTGAAAGAGCAACAACTGATTGTTGATTTGCTTTCCAACTGATTGTTGTACCAAACAAAGTAAACACATATCCTATTAAGGACTTCCTTGTGTCTACATTTCTTGCAAAATCTGCATCTACATAGCCTGTGACTGCTGCCTCGTGTGCTGTCTTCTTGTACCTTAAACCAGCTTTCAAAGATCCATTTAGATACCTTAGTGTCCACTTCACAGCTTCCCAGTGTGCACTGCCAGGATCTCCCATGAATCTGCTTATAATACTTACAACATGAGCCAAGTCAGGTCTACTGCAAACCATTCCATACATTATGCTTCCAACACCACTGGCATAGGGTGTTTGATCCATTTTAGACCTTTCTTCAGCTGTTTCCGGTGCTTGAATAACAGATAGCTTTGTATGATGGCCAAGTGGTGTGCTAACAAGTTTGCTTAGATGCATCCTAAACCTTTCAACCACTTTCTTGAGGTAATTGCTTTGGGACAGGATTAATTCATCCTTTGCTCTATCCCTATGAATATCAATCCCGAGTATTCTTCTAGCTGATCCTAGATCTTTCATCTCAAATTCTGTGTTCAAGCTTTCTTTGAGTTTCCTAATCTCTTCCTTATTAGCACTTGCTATGAGGATATCATCCACATACAAGAGAAGGTAAATAACACACACTTTCCCATTTTTCAGGATATATACACAGCTGTCATATTTGTTTCTAATGAAGCCATATCTGATCAAGAACTCATCAAATTTCAGGTACCACATTCAAGGACTTTGCTTTAGTCCATACAAAGATTTTTTCAGCAAGCACACCTTGTTTTCCTCTTCTTCAAAACCTTCAGGCTGATTCATGTAAATGGTTTCCTTCATAATTCCATGGAGAAAAGCTGTTTTAACATCCAGCTGTTCAAGTTCCAAATCATATTGATTTACCAGACCAAGTATGATTCTAATTGAGCAATGCTTCACAACTGGTGAAAAAATCTCATTGTAATCAATTCCTTCAACCTGTGTAAAGCCTTTTGCTACCAATCTTGCCTTAAATCTAGGCCTTTCTACTCCTGGAATGCCTTCTTTCTTCTTGAAAATCCACTTACATCCAATAGCCTTCTGCTTCTTAGGTTGATCTACAAGTATCCAGGTCTTGTTCTTTCTCAAAGATTCCATTTCTTCACTCATTGCCTGAAGCCACAGCTGGCTGTCTTCACTTTCAATTGCTTCCCTCCAGGCCTTTGGTTCTGAGTTTTGAATCTCCTCAGCAACACTCAAGGCATAGCAAATAATATCAGCATGACCATACCTCTTTGGAGGCTTTATCACCCTTTTTTTCTCTATCTCTAGTCAATTGATAATTGGACAAGTCATGCTGAGTAACCAACTCTTGATTATCTCCAACTTCTCCTTGATCAGTGTGATCAATAGCATTTCCACTGCCATGATCTAAAATTTCAGAATGCTCCACCTCAAAATTGGTATTCTCACTACTTGAGTTGTTATCCTTCTGCTCCTTACTTAGCATTGCCATTATGCTCTCATCAAAGGTTACATCCCTGCTGATGATGCATCTTGTCTCACCCGGTTCCGATTTCCACAACTTGTACCCTTTAACTCCTTCAGGATAGCCAATGAACACACACTTTATAGCCCTTGCATCCAACTTTCCTTGTTTAACATGAGCAAAGGCCAGTGATCCAAACACCTTTAATCCTGAGTAATCAGGTGGTTCACCACTCCAAGCTTCCATTGGTGTCTTGAAATCTAAGGCTGATGATGGACATCTATTAATCAAATATGCTGTTGTATTTGCAACTTCTCCCCAAAAGGTCTTTGGCAGTCCTGCACTTAGAAGCATGCACCTCACTCTTTCCAAAATGGTCATATTCATTCTTTCTGCCAAACCATTATGCTGTGGAGTGTGAGGGACTGTTTTATGCCTTTTGATGCCTATTTTCCTGCAAAACTCATTGAACTGCTCTGAAACAAACTCCAGGCCATTGTTAGTTCTTAAAACTTTTAATTTTGTACCAAGTTGATTTCCAACAAGAGTATGCCATTCTCTGAATTTTTGTAAAGCTTCTGACTTATTTTTCAAAACATATAACCATACTCTTCTTGAGAAATCATCTATGATGGTGAGAAAGTATGAGCTTCCACCATGAGTTTTCACTCTAGATGTTCCCTATAAATCTAAATGCACATACTCAAAAGGCCTAGATGAAACATGAATACATGTGCCAAAGCTTATTCTATATGATTTACCAAGCACACAATGCAATGATCACACAATTCAAGTTTATCTAGATTATCACCACCTAGCAGATTTTGTTTCTCAAGTTCATGTAATCCTCTTTCACTAACATGACCTAATCTCAAATGCCAAAGTTTTGTTTTATCAATCAAAGTATTACTAGCTACCGATGCATGTCCAACAATAGTGGAACCTTCAATAATAAACAAGCCATTACTTTTATTCTTGTTACCCTTAGTTATGATTAAAGATCCATTTGAAATCTTAAGAACACCATTTAAAATTCTAGTTGAATATCCTAGATCATCAAACATGTTTATGGAAATAAGATTTCTTTTGAGTTATGGAATGTACCTTACATTTTTCAGTAGATACTCTCTATTATCAAACATCCTCAATCTCACAGTTCTAATGCCTTGTACCTTGCAGGGGTAGTTGTCTCCTAGCAGTACAACTCCAGCTGGTTTCAGTTCCAAGGTTTCAAAATAGTCCTTTCTCGGGCTGCTGTGATATGAGCATCCAGAATCCATAATCCATTCTGTTTGTGTTTTGGTATTAGAAGCTACTAAAACACCTACACTCTCATAACCTTCAGAGGCTTCAACAATGTCAGCAGAGTCCAAAGATCCTTTCTTGATCTTGTCTGGGCAGTCTTTCTTGAAATGACCAGTTTTGTGACAATTAAAGCATTTGAACTTTGTTTTTTTTGGACATTCTTTGAATCCCTTGACCTTGATCTGGACTTCTTTCCTCTTGTTCCCTTCTTTTCACTCCTTCCCCTTGAAATATTCAGGCTTTCACCATTATCCTCAGATTTGTAGTCTTGCTGTTTTTGCATCTCCTTGGTCCTTATTGAGGTCTGGACTTCTTCTAGGGTAATGTCTTGATCTTTGCCATAAATAATTGCATCCTTGAAATGTTCAAAGGATTTTGGTAAGGAATTCAGAAGCAAGAGAGCTTTATCCTCCTCTTCAAGCTTTACTTCAATATTTTCCAAATCATCAAGAATCTTGTTAAAATCAGCCAATTGTTCAGTGGTTGTTCTTGACTCTGTCATCTTGAAGGTGTACAGTTGTTGCTTCAAGCATAGTCGATTTTCAAGGGACTTTGTCATATACAATGACTCCAATTTCAACCACATTGAGGCTACTGTCTTTTCTCTTGCAACTTCTCTTAAAGTTTTATCTCCAAGGCATAGAATGATTGCACTTCTGGCTTTAGCAATCATCTCTGATTTCTCCTTTGAGCTTAGAGATTCAGACATCCTTTCTTCTCCTTTAAGAGCTTCTGCACAACCATGTTGAATTAAGATTGCTTCCATCTTGATTCTCCATAACCCGAAGTCATTTTCCCCTGAAAACTTCTCAATATCGTACTTTGTTGTTCCCATCTTTCTTGATCTTGGTCTTGTCCCCACAGACAACGCCACTTGTTGGTTCTATGCAAAATTTTTGCTACTCTTAAACCTGCACAAGATCAAAAACAAGAAAAACACAGCAAGCAAACACAACAGAGCAAGAACCCAAAGATTTACGTGGTTCGGCAATGTGCCTACATCCACAGGAAAGTGCAGCTCCTCATCATCACATTGATCATGAAATTACAAGTTCAATACAAGCAACAACTAGCTTTGATCTCTCTTGGTTTCTCTTGTTTCAAAACCTCTCTCAATCACCTAGCTCTCTCTCTATTGAACTCTCTGTTTTTCTGCAGCAACTTTGATTTTTGCCTCTCTGTTTTCAGCCACTCTCAAAACCCCCACTCACTGCATTACATGATCAAGAGTATATATACACTCTAAAAGCTAGTCCTAGGAAAAAAGGCTATACATTGGTGCCAAAACTAATTCAGTTATAGTAACTGAAAACAGTTATGACAACACCACTTTAAAGCCTTCTCACTTATGCCAATTGTGATTTTGAGTCACACACCACAATTACCAGCTCATTGATATTGCTGAGGATGGATTTGTGAGTTGATGTTTCTGTTCCCCGTTTTCTTTTATTATTATACATTAGTAATTAGCCCTTGCTTTTATGTTCTGAAATCTGAACAAGGGTTTGCTACTATTGTAGTTGAGTCTGCTTACTAAAAATGGGAACACCAAGGATGACCTTAAGCTTCCCACTGATGAGAGTCTGCTCACTCAGGTTGACAGAGTTCTAATGATTTTTTCCCCTTTTGGATTGACAAACATAAGTTGTTTTTTGTGTATATTTCATTTGATTGGGTTTGTATCATTGATTTCTCTTTGTAGATAAAGGATGGGTTTGTTGAGGGCAAGGATCTTGTTGTGTCTGTCATGTCTGCTATTGGTGAGGAACAAACTTGCGCTCTGAAGGATATTGGGCCTAAGAACTAGCTTTTTGTGCTGGCACCTTGTTGTTTCTATTTAAGCAAATATACTTTTGCAAGCCTCTATATCGGTTTGTTCAAGCCTGTTGTTTCTTTAATTTTTTTATGTGGTATTCAATTAGAATTTTTAAATGGTATAAATAAGTCTTATGGTATTGAATTAAATTTTTTTAATGAGGACAACAAAATTTAATGACATTCAATTATAATTTTTAAATGGTATAAATAAGTCTTATGGTATTCAATTAGAATTTTTAAATAGTATAAATAAGTCTTATGGTATTCAATTAAATTTTTTTAGATTTTTTTTTATGTGGACAACAAAATTTAATGACATTCAATTATAATTTTTAAATGGTATAAATAAGTCTTATGGTATTCAATTAAAATTTTTTAGATTTTTTTAATGAGGACAACAAAATTTAATGGCATTCAATTAGAATTTTTGAATAGTATAAATAAGTCTTATGATATTCAATTAAGACTATATTGGGTTGACATGTGTATCTTTGGTTATCCTATGTTCCCCTCTTGGTGAGTAATAAACACATTGCAATTTCTTTTTCTATGAATTTTTATTTTATCTCTAGCAATAATTATGCTTGTGTCACATTTCCTTTGATAATGACTTTCAATTTTTAGAGTCCTTGTGTTCTGTAAAGTGAATTACGTGATAGCCTATAAGCTCAAAAGTTATTTGTCAGGAATAAAACTTCTTTTTGCTTCTTATTTTGTGGTTTTGGCTGCCAAACTCTCTGATCTCTAATTACGTAAACTATTATAAGTTTTACTAGTGGATGATTTTTTAAAAGATGGTGCTAATTAACATCTATAAGATATTAGAGTTTTGACCGCAACGCATTGTTACATGAAAGATAAAGCAACCACACTATAATCCAAATGTAATTTTCCCTTGACAAAAGTAGTAATAGAAAACTAACTAAGCCTAAACATTTACATACTACTATCTTTGGTTCCTAGTTTGTCAATAAGTCACTCATTTGACATCCACTTAAGCCTATATGTTTCATTTCGGTTTAGGTAAATTCAAGGAATAAAAGAGTTTAATTGTTTCAAATCTTAATGACTTCCAGAACTTATTACTTTATGTCTAAATTTGATTTATTTATTTTACCTTTGTTTTAACACCATTACTAAATTTAAGAACTTATTTATAACATGAAATGACTGGACTTTTCTTTTGTAATATAAGTTTTGGTGTTATTGAGAAATAAATATTATATTTTTTTTTGTTTTAAATTTAGCAATAAATAAAAATAAGTTAAATTGAACATCTACTTGTTCATATTTCAAGTAGGTTTAATTTCTTTCATTGTATTAAACATCAGGATGAGGTTAGCTTTTCTGATATGTTGAATAATTTAATTGTGGCTCAATGTCATGCTAGCAAGTCGCCTGTTTATTCTTGTAGCATTGCTTTGCTGTTTGAAACATGAATCCCATATATTGTTGAAAGCATGGTAAAGTTTGCATATTTTTTGTTTGGCTATTTTAAAGCACAGGTTGTACATATTTAAAAACCCCAAAGCGAAAGGTATGCCTGAATTTGAACTTACCAAATATTAATGACTGCATAATTTCATCTAGGAGATGAAACTTGGATCAACATGAAACTATTAATATCTTTATGGTTGCCTTCTCATTCTAGTTGCTCCTTTCTAGTAGGGGAATGTGTTCCTTGATGGATTGCAATCACCTATTGTATCTTCAAAATTGTGTCCATGCTTAGATGAATGGCCTGTAATTTTGCAAGCACTTGCACTTGATGCAATTCCTGTGAATTCTGAAGGAAATGAAGCCTTGGTTGAAAACACCCAAAAACATAGTGCCACTACATATCAATATAGCATGGTTGAATTGAAGTGTGAAGATTTTAAATTCTTATGGGGCTTTTCTCTTCTTGGTCTTTTTCAGTTACAACATCCTATCATTTATAGACCAATCATACAACCAGCTTTTGTTAAGGCCAAGCATGGCGGGAACTTGCCAAGTAATGAAGTGAAACCCCATGCTTAAGAACTATTGCATATGGGTGTTATACTTGGACATATAACTCCAAAACAACATTTTAATGTTTTTAGTGGATACAGTCTTCTAAATCATGTCCTATTAAGATTACAGTTTTTACCTTAAATGACATCTACTTGTACTTATTCATTTAATTTCACTATGACATGAATGCATATTCCTCATTTAGCTTAGGTTTCTTATTATATAGTTATATTTTCTCTTTTATTGCTCTTTCCTTCTTTCTTTCTTAGATTTGTCTGTACTACTTATAGGTACATGCAAGCGGTAGTTGTAGTCAATTTCTAGTTGATTTTTTATTTTTTTTTAAAAATATATTCTAAGACAATTCTTTCAAAACCCATCTTAGAAAGTCTACATTCTAAGATGATTTTTGGAAAAATCGTCTTAGAATCCTCAATTTTTTTAAAAAAAAGACATTTTAAGACGGTTCTTTAAAAAACCGTCTTAGAAAGTTTACATTCTAAGATGGTTTTTGAAAAATCGTCTTAATATTCTCAATTTTTTTTTAAAAAAAAAATATTCTAAAATGATTTTTTGGATTCTAAGATAGTTTTTGGAAAAATCTTCTTAGAATCCTCTATTTTATTTTTTTAAAAAAAGACATTTCTATAAAAAAAACCGTCTTAGAAAGTCTACCTTCTAGGACTGTTTGAGAACTATCGTAAAAAGTTTTGACTTTTCATGACGATGACTACAATGACAATTAAAAACCATTGTTAAAAGGCCTTAAAACTGTCCTAGAATGTTATTTTTTTAATAGTGTCTTTTGAAACACAAAAAATTGTTTAAGAGATTAATCTCTATCAATAAATATTCTTTCATATATACATAGATACCTATAAATCTATCTATTAATCATAAATCTAGGAGATAAATTACCTACAAGCCATGCTATAATTAACATGTACACTCAACAAGTATACACCATTTTCTAACAAATTTGGTCTCCTATTTCTGTGAGAAATTATTAGATAAATCCTCGATTATCTCCGATAGGCAATAGGTGTATTAGGTAGAACTCTGCATGTTATTATGCAATTGTTATTATGTCATCATATACAATTGTGGTTGTGGTTTACTATTTTTTGTGTTTTTTTATTGGCAAATATTAGTAGCACTACCACAAAAAATATAAACTACGACGGTCGAAAACAACATACAACGACGGTGCATGATTGTCTTTGAAGTTAACATCATTGAAAGTTAAACACTTTTAACGACGGTTCAAGAAACACTGTCTTAGAAAAACCTACCTTCTAAGGCGGTGCTTGCGTAAGCACCATCTTCGAAAGCTCGCTTTCTAGGACAGTGCTGATGAAAGCATTATCTTCGATAGCTTGCTTTCTAGGACGGTGCTTACGCAAGTACTGTCTTTGAAAGCTTGCTTTCTAGGACGGTGCTTACGCAAACACCATCTTCGAAAGCTTAATAATAAATAACAAATCAACGTTATATGCTTTGCACAAAAAATATTTTATATTTTTTTCTCATATCCACATTTACTTGAGATTATTTCTTATTTTCATATTTTCTAATATTTTTCAACTTTATTTACTTTGTGTTTAAACAATATGGTCAGCTTCCTTTAATTTGTGGCGTTTGGCATGACATGAACAAGGTTCTTCATATCACCTAAAAAGTAGATAAATAAAAGTAAACAAATAAATACGGCATATCCCATTACTCTAAAAGCAAGCTTAATATTCAAAGTCTAACAAATAGAAAAGAAGGAGGTAGTAAATTTATGTAGGGATGCATACCGATAGTACTAACCATATAAACAACATTAAGCAAAAAACTTACACTTATATGAAGAGACTTTATTATTACCTGGGGAAAGGGGGATATATACTATGTATGTAGTCTCATCCATGGATGTAAACAAATTAAGAAATATATAAGAATATCATGTTGTTTGGATATTAACTGTATTATTGATTCAAATAAAACACAATTTTATTTATAGTTTACAATAATTAAAACTTGATTTATAGATTAACCCATACAGGAAAAACACAATTTTCCATATATCGAGTATATTTCAAATAGATGGAGTATACCTTATTTTTTAAAAACTGAGATGGACTACATTAATTAAAACTTGCTTAATAGAGTAACCCATACTTCCTAATTTAAAAGGTTTAGACTTTAGACAGTGTGCATTATATGTTAGCTTTAAAACTCATTGTTTGCCTTTTAGATATACTTACAGTTTAAACCTCATTGTTTTTGAATAAATAAGTTTGAAAAATATTATGAATAAAAGGATAATATATTCCTTACTTGCTTGAGATTATTTCTGATTTTTCTTTTATTCCTAATATTTTGCAACTTATTTATTGATTTACCTATAATTATTGTTACTCGTTTTCTCTTTTACTTAGGATTATTTGTTATTTATAGTATTAATATTTGATAGGGGTAGTGATTTTCAAGAAAAAAAGAAGATAAAGTAAGTTAACAAAAGAGAAGGACATATCAACAAATTTTCATTGTTAAAAAAGAAAGCAGGTTATATATTTGAATGTAATTGAAAAAAGAAATGAATAGTGCTAAAAATGTAAAAGTGGGGGAACATGTCATGTAATGGCTTTAATATACATAGTACTTTAACTAGTCACTAAAATTTTGCATCTCTTAGGTAAAGCACAATGTATCAATATGACAAGAGAAGAAAGGAGAGGAAAAGGCAATAATTCCTACTCTCATACCTTATATTTTCCAAGTATGTCATCCATATGCCCAGATTCTTAATAGCACAATATACTTCAAGGCAGCATGATAATGTTTTGGATATTTATCAAATATTTTGGCTTTAATGGATTGTATATGCCCAGATAAAACTAGCATAATATACTTCAAGGCAACACGAGCACAAACAAGTGAATTGTGAGCATCCAGGTAGACATCACAATTCTTAACTTTTAGCCATAAAATGAAGCTTAGTAGAACAAAATAATAACAAACTAGAAGTATTGAACCAACTTTCTACATTGCAACCTATATCGTTCAACAAATGAGCAGTGCAAAAGGTCATGCTACTACATCAGAAATTTTCTTGCATTAAGAGGAAAATGACTAGGGAGAAACCAGGAAGAATCTAGAAATGGCTCACAAAAGAGATCAGCCATATCCGTTCCAGGGTCAACCACTACAACACGGTTTGTGAGTAATGCATTCAAAAATGAAGAAGCTAGGGTCAAAATCCTATTCCTTAATCCACTAAATGAAATCCACATAACATATTTACACTCTGAGGACTTAGTAAATTTAGCACCAGACCTAAGTTGTTAGTATACATGAAAATAATGAATTGAAGGAAGCAATTCACATGAAGGGTTGTTTAACTGAAACTATACCTTAATTAAAATAAACAAAATGGAGAATCTCATTGGAAGTAGATACTCTTAAATACTTGAATCAACTAATATGCAAAGTAAATACAGTAAATTAGGCACAACTGCACAACTATTTGATGCAGACATACAAGAATGTAGTAACCAATACCAACCAAATAATCTGCACAATAGACTTAAATCACAATTAGCTGTGCTGATTTGGGTACTTTTGGTGGCAAAAATAGAAAAGTTATAGTCAAATCCCAAAGTATTTAATGCCTAAACGTTATATTTTGATTATTATAAAATTTGAGTGACCTTCAACACACAATTGAAATTAATAATTGATAAGCATTTCTATATGATCCATACATAAAAGGCAAGACAGGGGATGCAAAAAAAAACAATTAAAAAACCAATACAATTACTACCTCCACATATGCATTTGGATCAAGACCACTTGATGGTTCAACCGATGTAGGTGGGGATGAAAATCTCACTGCACATGATATTGTAGTTGTAGGTAACAATTCAGAAAATAAGACTAAATTAATTGAGAATTAATTACCAACAAGACAACCTGAATGCAAGTCATAGTCCGCTTTTCCATTCACAATCAGTTGCTGCCTATATTTTAAAAAAATTATAGCAAACGAAAGTTAAATTTTATTTTATACTGAGACAGTTCCCATCTACGTCTATTTATATTTGACCTTCGAACTTGTTTGACTGATTCAAAGATCTTCTTGCCCTGAGACAAAAACTCCATTAGAAGGTATATTTTGTCAACAACTTGGCAGAAATTAATATTCAGCAAAAACTTTTTAAAGTAAAATTCTGAGTAGTCGTTTGAACCTCCAGCATAAATTTGCTAGAATTTTGGACATGATAAGCCAACAAAATTTATCACAAAGTCGTGGAAGCAAAACTTTCCAAGTTTATTTTGATGATGCCAAAGACTTAAGTTTCAAGAATCAAAGAGTCGTTCAATCAAGAATCAAGATTCAAGTGAAGTTTTAAGAGAAGACTCAAGATATGCAAGAACTTCAAGAACCATTAAGATAAGTATAAAAAGATTTTTTCAAAATATTGAATAGCACAATTTTGATCAAGAGAATTTTTCAAAAAGAAAAATCTTTTACCGATGAGTTTTACTCTCTGGTAATCGATTATCATAAGACAGTAATCGATTACCAGTAGCCAACATTCTTTTCAAACTGATTTACAAAGCTGTAAGCAATTACCATAATCATGTAATCGATTACCAATGTTTTAAAACGTTAGATTTTAAATTTTAAGAGTCAAAACTTGTGATAAAACATTTTCAAATCATTTCAAACTTGTGTAATCAATTACACAATACTTGTAATTGGTTACCAGTGTTTCTAAACACTTTGATTTTCATATTTAAACATGAAGAGTCACATCTGTTGATATATTATCGATTACACTATGATGGTAATCGATTACCAGTGACTTATTTTGTAAAATAAATTACCAAAAGTCATAATTCTTAAAGTGATTTGTTTTTGAAGATTTTTCAAAAAGTCACAACTTTTAAAGTGACTAGTTTTCAAAAGAGTCACAACTTTTGAAAAGTGACTAGTTTTGAAGAAATTACCAAGAGTCACAACTTTTAGCTTGTTTTTTCAAGAGCCATCAAATGGCTATAAATATATGACCATGACACGAATTTTATAGTGAGAACTTTCAGATTTCTTTCATTCATTCAAAGCTTTCTTCTAAGAGTTTTTGTTCAATACTTTCTTTATTCAAGAAAAGTTCATTGGTCAAAAACTTGTGCTATTTTTTTTCTTCATTCCCTCTTCCTCTTGCTAAAAGATTTCAAAGGACTAACCGCTTAAGAATTCTTTTGATTTTTCCTTCTCCTTCTTGCCAAAAGATTCAAAGGACTAATCGCCTGAGAATTCTTTTGATTCTTCCTTCTCCCTTTAAACAAAAGATTTCAAAGGACTAACCGCCTGAGATATCTTTTATTTCCCCTTACAAAGATTCAAGGGACTAACCGCTTAAGAATTCTTTGTCTTAACAAATTGGAGGGTACATCCTTTGTGGTACAAGTAGAGTGTACATCTACTTGGGTTGTAATACTGAGAACAAGAGAGGGTACATCTCTTGTGGATCAGTTCAAGTGGAGGTTACATCCACTTGATTGTTCAAAGAGAACAAGGGAGGGTACATTCCTTGTGGATCTTTGCTTGTAAAGGATTTTACAAGGTTATTGGAAATTTCTAGAAACGGTGGTTGCTTGGGGACTGGATGTAGGCACGGGTTGTTGCCGAACCAGTATAAAAACTTGTGTTTGTTTTCTTCTTCCTTACACTCTTTACTTTCCGATGTGTACTTTTTATTTCCGCTTTACTTTTGTCTAAGTTATTGTTTCTGTTCTTTACTTTCTCATAACTTAGTAGTAAAGCCTAATTGAATCTAGTAATATTAAGAAGGATAAATTTTAATTAGTCAAGACACGTTCATAATTAATTCAACCCCCCTTCTTAATTATTCTGAGGCCACTCGATCCAACAAAAGCCTTAAACAATTGGATGAAAGTTAAATTCAAGGGAATGGTAATGCTAGGAATCCCGTTAGAATAGTTAATAACATGTGCATAATATTTGTCAAAGCTGTTGGTCACCATGAGCCACCTTGTTGGCTCTTAAGGGTTCAAGTAATATATAGGTCTCTGTTATAGGTCTCCGTTATTTTAGTCTATCAAGTATTATATAGGTCTCTGTTATTTTAATTTCTGGACTATTTTTTTCCTTTTAAAAAAATGTTAGGAATTAAAGTAATGGAGACATATTACATCATAGACTAAAATTAGAGAATATTAAAAAAAATAAAATAGGGACAAAATTTTGTTTTAATATGATATAATACTACTATTGTTTAAGAACTCAATTAATGTTGTACCTTTTGCTGCATCAACAACAATTTTCAACCTTCGAACCCAGCTTAAGGAAGTTTTTTTATCGTTTGTACCTAATGGAAGAGAACTCACATGTTTTACACCAAAAAAAAAGAGAACTCACATGTTGATTGCATTGTTGGAAGACATCATATGATGATACAAAAGGTTTATAATAGACATAAATAAATTTGTGTCTAACCAATTAGTACCATAGAGGTGATCAGCCAGGGATCCACCTGGTAAGTACTCATAAACCAATATTTGATGCTTTCTTTCATGACAAAATCCTTCCAAAGACACAAGATTTTGATGCCATATTTTTGACAAAAGATTAACCTAAGCACAATAGTAGATGTTGGAGAAAGAATCAGTATGTGAAAACAAGAAAGGATAAAGAGAATTTTATAGTAGAATCATTGTTTCCAGATTTAGATAAACATGACACACATCTTTCAAAAGTTTAGAGAAGCAAGCATATATTTATCGGTGCTAATAGAGAATTTTGATGAAGGCCGAGCTTTTGGAAAAGTTGAAGCATATTAGTTGAACTTAATTTAAGCAAGTACTTTTAATTATTTAACTTCTTTAATTCAATATAGAAAAATGTGAATGATTTCAATATTACTTATAGATTGAGAGCGTATTTTAAGCTGCCAATAGAGGCCATGGTGGGCAAACCACTTTTAATGTCTGAAACAAATCAATAATCTATATCGTATAAAAACTACATGTGTGGTTGTTAAGTCTGCCACACACCAAGAGAAAGACAAAAATTATTTATTTCAAAATGATTAAATTTAAAAATCCGTCCTTACACTAGACATTATTTTTCATTTTAGTCTATGCATGAAAAACTCTATATTTTTGGTCCTAGGAGTTAGGGGTAACTCCTAGGAGGCTAGGACATGACCCTTGGTCTCAATTTTCATCATGCACATTTTTGGTATTACTCAGCTTAGTTATACTTATGAAGCATGCAGTACTGCATGTGTGAGAAATTCAGTTAGTGAACCTCATTGATGAAAGAATCAACAACTAATTGAGATTTGTCAAACCGAACTTTGACAACCACAGATTTTTCATCTGGAATTTTTCCAAGATAAACAGATCCAAAACTGCCCCTTCCTATGACTTCTTTAAGTTTCTTGTAGCTACTTTGATTTCTTTGTAGGAAAAGACTTTTGCAGCACCCCAGTTCCGCATATCCATTTCTGCCCCTAAAAGACACTAAGATATCAATGTAACACATGACATGACAAGATAATTATGCATGTCAAAGAATATACATACTTGATGTGTGGGAGGCTTCATATTGCTGTTTAGTCTTGTATATCAATACCGAAATATGCATCAAGAGAAAGGCCAGTGTGGCTCCTCCAACTATGCCTAATATGATTGCTAGATGGTTATGTACATTGTGCTTTTTCTGATGAACTACAGTGACTTGTGGTGCCTCAATTGGAGGACTGAATGATGCATCATCACATGATATTGTGGAGATTACATTAGCATGTATGATCAGAAAAAGGTAAGACACAAATTACCAGATGTCCTGCAAAATGATCAAGGAATTAATTAGCATGTATGTTGTATACTAAGGAGATTACAGATTAGTACATTATTTGTATACCTGATCTCTAGCGTTTCTTTGTTCAAAGACTGTGGTAGTGGACCTTGTAGTTTGTTGTTTTCCAGATTCCTACATATTCAAAACAACATTTTTAATGTCAATTGTCAAGGATACAATACAAAAAAAAGTATAAATTATAAAGAAGAAAAGGTTCTCATTAATTTCTAAGCTACTTTTTTTTATGCTTGCTTATAGTAAGTGGAGGTCCTCTAACTCTCCCAAGCTATCAAGCACTACTCCTATTAGATTATTGTTCTGCAAGTCTCTTCACATATAAAGGGAAAGAAATACATGAAGGGGAAGAAAAGGAAAATGTAATGTAAGATTAATATCACCTTTGTGAGACAATGCTATAAATTCAAAAGATAAAAGATAGATAAAGGTTCAAGTTTTATTTTGTATGTGTTAAAACTTCCAAGTTCATATAGAGCCCTAAACTCCCTGAATTTCAAAAGCATGTGGTAATTGTAACTAACTCAAAATATTTGAAGGTTAATCAAGTTCTGTAGATTTGCACCAATGGATGTTAGTTGATTGAAACTCAGGTTCCTGAAAAGTTGAGCAGTTATTAGCCTACACTTTATACAAAAACCAACATTCAAGTTCATGCTCTTTGGAGGCATTACAGTTTCTCAAGATGTTGCAAGCCATCCAAATTCTGAAATGTGTTATGCAAATCCCTGATAAATTATGAGGTTAAAGATGGACATAAGAAATTGAATACCAGAAACATATACAGATAAAGATGAACATAAGAAATTGAATACCAGAAACATATACAATATAGTACATGTTTAAAAACACTTGTATTCAAAGAAATAATCATTTTTTTGGGAAAGCTCTACCCAGAAGATGAGAAAGAAAAATAGACTATTTCTCCTAAATAAGCTGAGTCAAATAGGCACATGGATGATTTCCAATTAGTTGAAAGAAAATTACAATGTTTTAAGATCTAACAACTCACCAAATGTAGGACTAATCGATCTCAAATTTATGTCTGAAAGATCCCTGAAAAATGTCATTGATATTAGATCTCCAATGAAATAAAAAACTAGTATATTGAGAAAAGGCAAAGAAAAAAAATGTATTGACTGCATATACAATGATGTAATAAGGCTTCCTTCACATTCAATTTTCTCCCATGGGGAAGGAAGGCATGGATCATCCTGCCATCCAAGATCCAATCTAGTGGATTGTTGATAACCTGTAGTGCTGAAACTGGAATTCAAGTTGAGCAAAAGAATAAGTAAATGAAAAAAATGGTAGTTATTGGAAAAGAGCATGAATTGTAAGCTAAGGCAAGGTGGAGAGCAACCTGTAGTTGAGGAGGCATCAGATGGAACATCAACCCTCTTATAAACCTGTAATTTGTGAGAATTTGTGAGCTTAAATATGATAAAATCATTATCATGGTGGTTCTCAACATTTTTTTGCATTGGAGAGAATTTGTTAGCTTAAATATAATAAAACTGACCCTTTAATGGTGCAGTGGAGAGTGAAGCTAAACCTTCAAATGATGTAGTGGAGAGAGAAGCTGAACCTTCAAATGATGCAGTGGAGAGTGAAGCTGAACCTTCACAAGGTGCAGTAGATAGTGAAGCTGAACCTTCAAATGGTGCAGTGGAGAGTAAAGCTAAACCTTCACAAGGTGCAGTGGAGAGTGAAGTTGAGCCTTCACAAGATGTAGTGGAGAGTGAAGGTGAACTTTCAAATGGTGCAGTGAACCGTGAAGCTGAAATAACAAGTGGTGCAGTGGAGAGTGAAGCTAAAACTTCAAGTGGTGCAGTGAAGACTGAAGTTAAACCTTCACATGGTGTAGTTGAGAGTGAAGCTAACCTTCAAATGGTGTAACTGACACTAAAAGTGAACTTTTTGTTGATGTGTGTGAGACGAAAAATGATGTAGTGAATAGTGAAGCTGAAACTTCAAGTGGTGCCCTGCAGAGTGAAAAAGAGTCTTGTGTTGTGTCTGAGATGAAAAACAATGCAGTGGAGAGTGAAGCTCAACCTTCTGTCGATGTAAATCACAAGAAAACTAATGCAGTTGACAGCGAAACTGAACTTTTAGTTAAAGGTGGGCTTTCTATTGAAAGTGAAGGTAGTAATCAAGGAGATGAAGATTCAAGACCTGCCTCAGATGCTTTGGATGGACATAATGTGGGTACAAAGGTAGTGAAAAACCCATTCTACTATTTGATCAGGGTTCCCAGATATGATGATGATGAAAACATAAAAAAGAACATAAAAAACGCTCTTCACCAAGTAGAGGAGAAGTAAAATTCGAAATGCTATTCAAATTGAAAGCCAAACTATAAAGGTAATATTATTTTGAAGGCAACAAAAGATGTTTTTTTTGTAAAACAAAAGTTTGAGACTAATTTTTGTAATTATTTTGAATTCTACTATGGGTAGGCCATTTGTAAGGATTTCGACCAAAAGTTTAGGGCTACAATAGCAACCCATAGAGCTGCTCATGACTTGCTCAAATCCAAATGCCAGGAAATAGATTCAGTCCAATCCATAATAAACATATTAAACAATGTAATTTTTGTTGGGGATATAGATGGCAAGGTATGCCTTCAATTTTGATCCTGGAGATATTTATAAGGATTTGAATCTTCTGCATGTTTTGTTGTGTTTACTTGTCTAGATATATGACTTATTGGCAGATAAGAAGCATGGAACACATGATCGAGCATGAAACTTTGCCTCTAAATAAAGAAAAGCAATTGATACGCGAGATCAAACAATTGAAGCAGAACTGTGAGGAATTGTCTTCTAATATGAAAAAGCAGGATCAATCACAACAATCTGTAGACAACAAGGATGACAATATTGAAGAGCACTTTAAGGTACCATATGAAAGCTTCTCTTTGCTAGATTTCCTGAATTAAATACTTGATTGCATTTCCCAGGCACTATTGATATCAAGTATGGGTACTTATTTTTAGGGGATTTGTAATATCTTTGACAATGCATTAATCAATATTTCACTATTTTCAGCATTTACAGCTTTTGAAGAAGGAAATGGAAGTGCTTAGAAATAATGTCCTGAAGTCAGATACAAAAACTAAAGCCACAAAGAAGAAATATAATGATGAATGTGATACATTGAATAAGTTCCCCTTTTACTATACACACTAACATTGGTTTCCACCTTCCATCTCTTGCAACCACGCTCAAAATCGAAATATAATTATAACTTTTATTCCAAAAGTTTATGTTAGTATTCTCAAATTACATAATTAAAAGAAGAACACTACATTCTGCACCTGCCCCCTTCCTTGCAACAATAAATAATAATAAATGATACATAGCAAAAACCTCAAACACAAAATGTGGCAAGCAGATAGAGGAAAATTAGGAGTCCGAACAAATTCTTACCTGCACTAATGATAATTGCCACACCAGCCCAAAAAGTAAGAGTGGAAATAGCAAATATGGCCAGTGATAGTGCTCCAATATATATATATATATAGCTGTCACAAAAGCAAAGAACAGAGCCCAAGGAGCTTCTAGCCACACCCAAAGCAAAAACTTTGTCAATTTTGACTCCCTTCAAGAGTGCTTATCTTCAAGGAAACCTTCCCCAAATGCCTCTATAAAAATATTAGGAATTTTTGCATTAAATAAGCACAAAGGCCTTTTCATGGGCATTTCTTAAAATTGGACATAAGCATAACAGAAAATTGCATTCCTTATAGATCTCAAAATGTTAGTCATTCACACATGACATCACTACTAAGAAACAACGTTATTACGACACTACATCAAGAGCGGTCCAAGAAAAACCATCGTCTTCCAAAACACGTGGTATTTTTGTAAATAATCACAATCTTTCAGGGACGGTCATTGTAAAATCGTATTTAAAATATATTTCAAAGGCGGCTTTTTCAAACCCGTCTTTAAAATATGATATTCAAAGTCGTTCTTTACAAAGTGACCGTCGTAAACTTTTTTTTTTCCGGTGCCCCTTCCTCTTCTCATCACGCCCCTTCCTCTTCTCTGGAGTTTACATACCTAGCTAGGTAGTGCGCCTTCCTCATTCCCCTTCTTCTTCTCAAACCCTCACTTCTTCATCGTCCAAAACGTGAACCCTAATGTCTCATTTCGTGAATCACTTGAACCTTAGTGTGCGTTTCGTGAAACACTGTAGCTTCTTCTTCATTATCCTCGAGGTGCCGAATACTGCGCTCCAACAACTGAATATGCCATCATAGAAACTTTTTTCAATTATCCTGAGAGGACAAGGCCTTGTGGTAGAGGGCCTTGTTTTGGAACTCACTGTAGACGTTGTAACAGACAGGATGGCCCTCTCTGCCGTGTCCGTGCATGAACACCACCTTCTCCAAGTCGTCACCCAGATCTTCATCCAAAAGGGCGTTGATGTTGAAGTCCTTCCTCCATCGGAGAGTGTTTTTAGCTCCCGCACTCTAACAAACTTGAGGAGACTGACATCAGTCCTGTCATCCTTCAAGAGAGGGATGCCCTAGATGGAAACCTCCTCGTCCTCTAATTCCTCTTTCAGGAGCTTCTTCAGCTCATCAATGGAATTTTTCTTGAAATCAGAAACCCTATTGCTATTTGGATTTGCAGGTACTGTTTGTATATTTTCATACATTTTCCCCCATTCTTTCAAAGTTGTGATTATGCTCTATGCTTCGCAATCGAATGCTAGTTGATCCCACATTTCTTTTCAAAATTGGCTCAGAGGTTGGTTGGGCTTGTCTTATAGTAATCCTAATTTTGTCTGTTCATATTACTTAATGGCAGGATTGCATGCAGTGCCTTGAGTTATCCAATTTTTGTGACTGTTCTATATAACATATGTCAGAAGAGCTATTTACCTTCTTAGTCGATTTGTTATCACTTATAAGTGTCTGGCCATTGTTTAAGTTCTGTTATGGTGTTGGGAGTAAAATTGATATGTTGGTTAATGTGCAGGTCTATCCTGAAGGAACTCACTTCATAATTTCGTGGTTTGAGAGGCCGGTTATCTATGATATCCGTGCACGACCCCATCTAGTTGAGAGTACATCTGGGAGTCGTGATCTACAGATGGTAAATAATACATGTTGCTAGGATTTGCGTGTAGTCACAGAGAAATGGTTTTGGTATCAAATTTGTAGAACCCTAAAAAAGAATTCTGACCTTAATCATATTGTATTCTTGGAAATGAAATTGATTTGAGCATCTTTGTGTCTTTCCTCTTTATTTGCAGGACTTTTTGCATTAGTTTCTCTACTTTGTCCCTTAATTCCTTTTTTGATGGTCTGTTTGTGTGGACATTATCTTGTCCTTCTATTACATACATCATTGTTACTGGGCCAAACTTTAGCTAACTAAGTAATATTCTCAACTGAGATTTGTCCCTAATCTGAAATGATGTAAACTGATTTACATCAATCTCAATTTTAATATCAGCCTAGCAGCTTTAGAACTTGATAGATGCCCCTAATCTGAAATGATGTAAACAGATTTACATCACCTCCCATTTGGTGTTTTAAAATAATTTATTTCTGAATTTTGAAGCTGTTAGACATCTGATATTTGGCTTTGAAGTATAAATATCTTATGCAAATGCTTCATCAGTATCGAATACTCTAATCTACAATTTGCCTTTTCAAGTTTATCCTTTGTTTCTAATGGGTGAAGGTATCTGCATCCATACTCTTTCCATCACTATCTGCATATTGGCAGGGGATATTTACTTTCTTTAATTTTTTTTTTATGGAATGGGATAAGCAAACTAGATGTTTATTATAATCACCTATTTTAATTTCTTCAATTCATTTAGTTGCAATGAAAGTTATAATGATTGTAATCTGGATCTTCATGCATTGATCTCAACTTCAGTGAAGACATCAAAATCACAAGAAAACTTAATTGGAAATTAGGGAATTAAGCAAATCATGAAAAAATCGCTTTTGTAACCAGTTATGACTTTTGTGATGAATAGGTTTAAGTGCAATAGTGCAGTAGTTCCAAGATGTATCTCCATATATTGAAGAATTTCAGTAATTCTCTGAATTTTTTGTGATTGAAATATTTTATCTGATAATACGATGTTCCTTTACCAAAGTGAGCTTCACACTCTATTCAGGGGCTGAACATACTGCTTCATGTTAACTTTCATTGACTTTTTTTCTTTTTTCAAATAAATTTATCTCAGATACTTAGCTTATTACAAAACATTCAATTTTATTAAACTCAATTTATTAAAATACATTTTTGTTAACATATACTTTGTCTAGAATTTTTTAAAGTGAATAAATATTAATTATTGTTAAGTAAGACCACATGTAACGTCAAAAACTATATCTAAAACAAACACGTATGGTAGAAAAAGAATAAGACTATGTGCATCTTTATTATACAATTTTTCTTCTAAATATTTAGTGGATTAAAAATTAAACTTCAGATTATGGATTAAAAGAATAAGAGTGATTGCTCTTAGAGTGCTACTTTGTGTGTTTTTATGTTATGCCACTTAACACTTTCATGTTGCAATTTTCTAAAAGCAGTTTTTGATGTATTTTTTATATTCCTGCCATTGATATCCACTTGAACGATGGTGATAAGTGGATGTTTGCTGGCCATGAGGTGCGTGTAATGGACGCTCCTGGTCACACCCAAGGTCACATTCATGCCCTATTTGCATTAGTAATTCTTCTTAATATTGTAAAGTATTAAAAAAAATCTGGTTTCTTTTATGTGGCTCATTTTTCTAGTGTTCTTTTTATTTATATTGTATGCAGGCCATATAAGCTTCTATTTTTCTTGGATCTGGGGCAATTTTTTACTTGAGACACTTTTTTCAGCTTATCATGTGGCAAGCTCTTTGAAGGAACCCCACAACAGGTTGTTTTAAACTGTACTTGTCCTTTTTTCTTTCTTTTTTTTTTCTTTTAAGGTTTGAGATTTCTATCCAGTAATAGGTTGTTGCATCTTCGGACGTGTCTTATTTTTTATATCTTGTTTTATCCCCTTGCCAGAAGTGCTTGAAATTTTAAGTACCCGCACAAAGCAACTTGTTATTGAAATTACTATTACATGAGGACTTTGTAAAATATGGTATGATTATTTGACTTATTTATGGAACACCTTATCTAAAATCAGGTTAGGACTTAGGAAAGTATTTTCCATAACTGATATATATATATATATATATATATATATATATATATATATATATATATATATATATGTTTTTGTTCTTGAGTTACAGATATAGAATTTCCTTTGACAATTGCCCACAATTTTGTTCTATTATTTTTTATTAGAATTTCCTTTTTTTATTATTTTATTAAAAATTTTCTTTTTCACTTCTTGATATATTGATGACTACATCTTAAGACAGTTTTTGAAAAAATTATTTTAAAATCTTCAATATTTTTAAATTTTTATATAAAAAGATATTTTTAGATGCTTGTAGATTACAGCTTTCAAGAATGGGTATTCGAAGATTTATCATTGATGTAGAAGCTTTTTAGAGACTCATAGAGGCTAACCTTTCATTACATCTAACTTGGTTTGGGTGTAGAATTTATCATTGATGTAGAAGTTTTTAGAGACTCAGAAGCTTTTTAGAATTTATCTCCACAAAAAAGCACGAAGGTCTTTTTTTTTTTTCCAGGCTTTGCTGTCTAGTGAAATGGAAATATCTCCATAAAAACAAACGCTATGTTGTTTGTGTGCGAGCAAGTGCCTTTCTCTCTGCTGTGTAAGCCAACTGGTAGTTTCTTATTTTTTCAGGCTACTGGAGAGGATTATTTCGTGGAACCTGCTGAGAGCAGGAGGCCATTCCGTGCTCTCCTTGACGTTGGTCTTATTAAGACTACAATCGGTAACCGCGTGTTTGGTGCCCTTAAGGTAATCTATTATACTGTAATGTTAATCAGTGTGATTTTATTTTATTGGTTGATCAAATTGAATAATCTATGATTGTTTACAGGGAGCTCTGGATGGGGGTTTGGATATTCCTCACAATGACAAGAGGTTTGCTGGGTTTGATAAGGAGCTTGATGTAGAGGTTCATCGCAAATATGTTTTTGGTGGACATGTTGCTGCCTATATGAAGGCACGAGAGAAGATTTTATTTTGTATCAGTCTTCTGTGTTGTTTGATGCGATTTTTCAGCTTGTTGTTGACAACCTTATTTTTTATTTTCTATAGATCTTGGCAGAAGATGAACCAGAGAAATACCAGTCACACTTCAGTGAATACATCAAGCGTGGGATAGAATGGTATTGAGGCACTGTATAAGAAGGTTCATGCTGCCATCCGGGTTGATCCTACTCTCAAGAAATCTGATAAGCAGCCCCCAAAGGAGCACAAGAGGTAAAAATGAGTTTTGACTTGAACTAGAATAATACTAGATTCTAGAAATGTATCTATTTTTTCATTTGATTTCCAGCAATGATTTGGACCTGTTGCTGGCATGGCTTTCTTTTTAGCTGTTTATGTGCTATATTGGGTGTGACCCTTATGGTTTTGTTTGCATTTTAGAAGTTTTGGATTGGTAACATAAGCTTTTGGTATATCTACTAATAGGAGAATGTTCTTGAGAGTATCTGCCTCTTTCTGCAAGTACAACTTGAAGAAGCTGACCTATGAGGACAGGAAGGCTAAGTTCATTTCACGTGTGGCGGCTCTCAACTCTAGATGTTGCCGATAACGATGAAGATGATAAGTGAAAGTTCATTGCAGATGCCGTCTCATGGCTGCACAAGTAGAAACTATCTTATTTGGTGTCTACATAATCATTTTCTTGAATGCTTAATTATCTACACTTTCTGTGCATATAGAAACTATTATTGCATATTTTATAATTATATTTGTTGATTATTACTAATATAGATAATATTGTAATTATAAATACAACTTTTCATATTATGTAATTATATTTATTGATTATTAGTAACATATATAATATTATAATTATAAATATTGATTTTCTTATTATATAATAATATTTATTGATTATTAACAATATTGATAATATTGTAATACTGATTTAATTAACCTAAAATTTAATTGCAGGTAATTCAACATTTAACATCGGTGCAGACGTAAGCACCAATGTAGAAATATGTAATTTCTAAGACAGTGCTGACGTCAGCAATGTTGTAGAAATTATATATTTCTACATCGGTGATTACCTCAGCACCGATGTGAAAACACAGGTTTGTTACATAGATGGTCAAGGTAGCAAGGATGTAGATTATACATTTTCTAAGACGGTGGCTTGTTTAGGACCGATATAGAAAACAATGTGTTTTCTACATCTATTGATTGGGGACAGAAGTCGAAATGTTGAACTATCAACGTCGTCATGTTCTACATCGGTTGACCACCAATGTAGAATGATGTTTTCGACCAATGTAAAAACCGTTTTTTTGTAGTAGTGATTCTTCCCCTCATTCCATTGAATCATCACTAAGTTCACCTATTAATTTCATATAAAAGTTATATGAAAATAAACTAATATTCAAGTAAAACAAAGATAATAAATAAACACCAATTGCCATCATTGTATGTTAACTAATAGGAATCAATAAATTACATGCATTAGCTACAACTGGTGAACACCTCTCAAATGCCTAATTTCATTCAAGCTCCCTACTATATAAACACAACATATTGTTATAAAACTAGTTAACTAATTGACAATTTGACATAGATTAATCTACCTTTTACATGATACTATTGCATCATAATGTCAAAATAAATGAAAGTAGAATTATATGTCACACAAGAGATTCATCCTTCACAACTCTATACAACTGAGGTTATGGATTTGAGAGGGACAAATAGATAAATACTTATTTGTATAACAAATTTTACAATTAAAAGACAAGGACATAAAAGTGTAACATGTAATAAATGAGGTTATGGATTTGAGAGGGACAAATACTATCAATAGAGCAAATCCTCCTAAAGTCTTAAATTTGTGAGCATTGTCATAATAGTCTCTATAATTAGAAAACATGAAATATATTCCTG
Organism: Glycine soja; assembly: GCF_004193775.1. Lineage (NCBI taxonomy): Eukaryota > Viridiplantae > Streptophyta > Magnoliopsida > Fabales > Fabaceae > Glycine > Glycine soja. The sequence continues at coordinate 46,141,486 of NC_041019.1, read as the reverse complement.
AAATTAAAATGCACAACTTTTAAAATATCAGATAAAGTCCTAAATTAAAATTACTATTATTGTGGGTCCTAGTTATCCTAAAGAGATGCTCATTTGACTATGATCAGACATTAGCAAATGTTTCATTATGATACATGGTAGCTACCAAAATGTTTCAGTCACGAGATACCTTCATAGAGAACAAAAAATAACCTATAATTATGCATTTGAGTGTGTGTTCTACCCTTTATGCTTTGGTCCAACGGATATGTATGTCATTAGCTAACATTATCGAGTAGTGTTAGACATCACAAGGGTAGTTTTATCCACATGCAATGGTTAAAGTCACGCCTTGCAATACCCGTCGCAATACCCGTTGTCGCACTTTTCATTCAAAGACGGGTTAGTGTGACACCGTCTTCGTATAACAATTTAAATTTACAAAAATACCATCGCCTTATTTATTAAAACGGTTTTCTAACGACCTGTAGAAACTGCATCATAGAACAGACTTTTTCTAGTAGTGTAGTTTATTGTTATTTTTTTGTTAATGAGAGAAATCAAATTCTTTTTTTTTTATCACAAAATCAACCTTATAACTCTTGTTACTCCTTGTAACAAATCCAACTTTTATTAATACTATAACTCTTTCTGCTGTGAAAAAAAAAATCACATGTAATTCCAACTAATATTTATATAACATTCAAATTTTATAATTTATGAGAAAAATTAAAAACATTTAATTATATATCACACAAAAATTAGTAGGGACCATCCAGATCTACCTAATAAGCTCTTCAAATCTTCCCATGACTTGTATCCTAGCTAGCGACTGATTAGTTAATGAGGGCCAAATTAAATTCACATATAATATATATAGAACCAATTGAAGTGAGGTACGTAGCCATTATCTTCAACCCCACATTGAAACCAAGGCCTGCGTAACTCACATCCATACACAAAACCCCACACTCAAAATCACCATGCACTTTGTTCAGCTGCATGCCTTTTAATCTATCACCATATTATGACCGCAAGGCATATCAGCTGCATGCCCTTTAATCTATCACCATATTATGACCGCAAGGCATTGACGACCAACACCACAACATCGTTGAAACACAACAACACGACAACTTGCCTTTTCGCCTAAGTCACAAGCTCTGTCACAAAAACACATCACCATAGCTACGGTCATGAGACCCTCTTGGTCCATTTCTTTCATCATCTCATGAGTTCAGTTCCCTTAGAAACCATCAAATCACTTGCTTGCTCCTTTTTTGAGATCATTATCATCATTATCAAGCAAAATGATTAGAACAAAGGACAAGAAAAGAAAAGGAAAAAAGAAATAACAGAAGAAAGAAAAGTAATTAAAAGATGAAATAATAAAAATAATGGAATGCAATTATGCAAACTCATATTAATTCTCCCTCCTTCTTGGCTTCTTATGACCTCGCAACTATGACAATTACTATTTTAACACGTTAAATCGCCCTATTAATCATGTTATGGATTTTAATTAAGTGATGTTTTGCAGTATTTTTAATTATTTGATCGAATTGAGCTTGATAATATTTTTTTTGGCATTTATTACATATTGATATTGTTTTATAACTTGTTATAGATTTCTAATTTTGAGGTTAATTATGATAGAAAATTAAGTTGAAAAATAGATTTAGTTATGGAAAATATCCGGTAGTTAAATTTGGGTTTTTAAGTGGTTAAATCCAACCTTAAAATAGGAGTAGAAGTGTTGTCTATCCCCATTTGTTACGGATACATCTCATTCATTTTAAGTTTGATTAAAACATATAAATACTCTTTGAAAAACACATTAATTAGGATTGATTGCTTAGGGTGCGCGACATCTCACGGTTTTTTTTTTTTTTTCGATCCATAGTATTAGAATGAAGTAGTCACCCTGTAAACATTAATTAATTTTTGTTAGGGAGCATGAAGATAAATAAGATGTATATTTTTTTAACATAATTTATTTGATAATCAAAATTAGAAACCTTAAACTATTTTGTTAAAAGATGACACAAACTGTTACAACTTATACTAATCAATGTTGATAGGTTCTTGTTTTTGTCCAAGGTATTTTTTAAGATTTTTGTATTGTTGTATTTCTATATATGTTTTTTATGCACTCTCAATATAAAGATTTTTACAATAATTATTAATTAGAACTCTCAAGGATAATTTTTAAGATAATTATTTTACAAGTCAATAGATTTATTATACATTGTAATTTGTATTTAGATGAAGAACTTATAGTGTAAAATATCTTTACACACAATCATTGAATTTGATTTAATTAAATTCTCTAACAATTTATAATTCTATGTTTACTAGAGATGGAGTTATAAATGAAATATTTTGAAATAACTTTTATCCATATATAAATTTTATTTGTAAGATGCATTTGACATTTTTATTCTAAATTAATTAAATAATTAATGACGAAATTAGAGATAAAATTTATTCGAGATCAACACTTTTTTTTCCACTAATGCTTGAAAATTAAACTATGTATAAAGAGAGAGATTAAAAATAGTCGATATTTAATTTTGGACCGTTACTTTAGTTTGACTTTAAAATAAATCATACAAGTATATGTTATGTATTGTTCAATCATATAATATCATATGACTTATTTTGCTCCATAATATGATTAAATTTAATTTTTCATTTTTTGCAAATAAAGCCTATGGATCTTTTTGTAAATTTTATTTTTTATTTATTTTAAAAGATACTTTAATTTCTAATTAATTCTTAATCTTTCTAATTCTCAACCTAAACTTTCATGTGTTCTATCAATCTTTTCCACCATTATCACCTATATGAGCACTGACTCCACAAGACCAACAAGGAGAAGAGCACTCTCCAATCTATTATTCCTAATCTTAATCCCTAGCTAGCTAGCATATTATCCTACAAGAATATGAAAGTGCATTGCCTCCCACATGCCAACACCTCACAGGACCATCGAAGCATGCACTACATACAATAGTGTTACTTTCAAGAGAGAGGAAAATACTAAACCCAACAGAGTGTAGCTGTAACATCCTTGATTGTCAACTTCTTGTTGGTCAGAATCGTCCATAGGTAACTCTTTCTGAGACCTTGAAAATCAACTCTGCTTGCTTCCAGAATAATGATTGACCCCACAAATCAACACAAGATTTTTCAACATGTTTTGTTCTCACTCACATGCTTTTCGAGAAAAATTTCCAAAAGGTCATCCATCTCATAACTACTCCAAGTTAAGCACACTAAATTATGAAGTTCTTAAGTGACGAACTACTGAAAAGTAGATGCATCTTGTTGGTATAGATAGTACCAATTAATTTCTTTAAGTCATCCTCAACTGCACCCCACCAGCTTCTGTTAGATTCATCCTCGAACCACATCGTATCGGAAGAGAGGTTTGCTCTGATACCATTTGTAGCATAACTGATTTTCAACTTCTCAGTAGCTCACACACTATGACACTTCACATGGTGACACTTCACTCAACTTCTTGTTAGTCAAAATCCTCTGTCAGTAGCCCTTCCTGAGACCTCAAAAATCATCTCTACTTGCTTCTAGAATCAATGATTAATCCCACAAACCAACACAAGACTTTTCAACGTGTTTTGTCCTCATTCATGCTTTCCGAGAAACTTTCCAGAAGGTCACCCATCTCATAACTACTTCAAACCAAGTACACTTAATTATGAAGCTTTTAAGTGATGGACTACTGAAAAGTAGATGCATCTTGTTGGTATAGGTAATATCAATTAATTTCTTTAAACCATCCTCAACTCCATAGTCTTATACCTACATAGCATTTAGATTTCTTTCATTCTGATATGATTCAATCGAGGTATTACAGTAACCGGTACATAAACCAAAGCATGATGACGAAGAATAATCGAAGTCCAAAGTTAGTTCAATGTAGTTAACAAGTCGTGATAGGAACTTTGCATTCCTTTTGATTCTCTAATTTTTTTTCTTGAAGATCATGCAAAACATATTTTTGGATGTCTATTTGTTGAACAAGTTGTTGATTCTGGAACTGTAAGACTCCTGCATCAGCCTGGAGGTAGTATACCATTCCCCGTTACATAATTAAAAACATAGATTGATAGAATGCAAGGAAGATTAAGTTTAAAATTAGGAAGATTAAGAATTAATTAGGGACTAAAGTGTCCTTTTAAAATACATCAAATTAAAAATAAAAATATTAAATTTGTAAAAAATCCTTAGGCTTTAATTGTAAAAAATAAAAAATTAAACTTGTTGAGGTGTTTGGCAAGTATACCAAATCGCTCTAAGTAGTAATTCTCGGAAGTCTGAGTATCGTTTTCACAGGAATTTTATTGCACTTTATTGAATACTCTTCAATTTGTAAGTGAGAAATAAATAGTAAAAAGTAGGAATAAATGCGAGAGTAAATTGCTACTACTAGATCAAACAATTTAAAAAGATAATTAATTGAGATGAAGATGCTAAGACCGGACAAACCTAATTGGCCTACGACGCATGAAATTATGATGTTTCATTACCAATGCAATTGAACTTGTTCTACCTACATCTGTCAGTTTTACTTGTCCCTGATGCTTCACGATGACAAGCCTATTTTAACTACCTATCTCCCAAATGCCTTTGTGAAGACTCAATAATTAAAATGCATTAAGGTTGAATTCTAGATGTTTGCTAAATGCGTGGGCATTGGGCCATCATTCTATGCCTAGCAATGCTGACCCGATGATTCTTTTCTTTATTTGTTCTATTAGGTGTTACCCTTTCCCAAGCGTATAACCCCTAAAACTGATGCATGCATTGCCTCTTAAACTCTTATTAGGAAATACCCTCTCCCGAGCGAATAAAACCCAAAAGAAATTTAAGACGTAAATGCAAGATAAAAAGAAAAGAAATTAGAACATAAAACCTGGAAGGAATTCTCTTTGCATTGATAACTCTTAAAGTACACCACACATCATTGCCTTTTTAGGCCTGCCAGGCCCTAACTAGGGGATTAGCCACTCATGGCCATTAAGGGGCTTTACAACTGAGGGGTAAAAGAAAGAATGAATAGGAAAACAAAGAATATAGAGAGGAAGGGAGAGCTCAGGCTTGGAATGCTGAGAGAAGTGCTCTAAGGCAAGGTGTGTCATTCCCCCTAGATTGACTCTCTATTTATAGCTGCTGAAATGAGCTTCGGGCTTTCGTAAGCACGCTTAGCACGACACCCCGCGCTTAGCGCGTTCAGATCGTGCGCTTAGCTCATGTTGCAGGCTTAGTGTGTACTTCTGTTGGATCGCGCGCTTGGCGTGTGCTTCGCGCTTAGTGTGAGTAACGGATCCTGCGTCTTCATGCTTAATGCCTTGCTTAGCACTTGTGCTTCGTTGCCTGCTTAGCGTTTAGCGCATGCGCGTACTGGACTGGGCCTACTTCCAATTTTCTTCTTTTCTTTAGTTTTTCTCTTGCTATTTGCTTGTTACAACTTCAACCTTCAATTCTACAACCAAAATCTAAACTTTATCAATTCTTTAACTTTCAATTACAAATAACTGTTAAATAATTAATTTTAAGTCAAAATTTGCCTGATTTTCTATTATTAATTCACAATTATTTAGCAGTTATCAAAACTTAATTATCTTATGTGACAAAATAAGTCATATGAGATTATATAATTGGACAATATATAACACACCAAAGTAACGACCTAAATTTTGTTGTGAAGCAAGAAAAAAAATGTCATGCAACAAAATATGTGCGGCTCCTACATTATAAATTAACTGTTAGTTTACATGAGGCTAATTTTCTTTTCCATATTAAGTCAAATTGAATTTGTGGTAGCCACTAAAATCACAAATCACTTTCAACCAACTGTTTTCAAATAACTTGGTCATCAGTGTACAATGCTTATATAAATATTACTTAATATTTTTTTAGCAAATATAAATATTATGTTTAAATCTGGTGTTTATATATCGTAGACGCATATAAATATTTTTTTTAATTTATTTATCATGAATAAACACTACTAAAAATATGAGTTTTTACAACAGCGAATCTACGACGGTTCTTTTGGAACCGCCTTAAAAAATGAACCGGTGACATTTTTGTAATTATTTTACTAAAAAAGACACATTCTAAGATGGTTATTAAAAAACCGCCTTAGAATGTGTGTTGGTGATAACAATAACGACGTGTTTTAAGAAAAGACTGTCGTTATCTCAATTAAAATAAAAGTCCTTCATATATTATATGTGTGAGTGGCGTAGTGCAGCCAGCAAATTAGGAACCCTAACCCCCAATCCCTCTAGAGGCTCCACCCGCGCCTCGCTCCAAACCTCCGCCATCGAGGCCAAATGCCTCTCTGTCTCCACCTCGCTCTCCCAACTCTTCGCCCTCCTCTACCTCCTTCTCGTCGCGCTCCCCTGGTTGTTCCCCGCCGACGTCGCGCTCTTTGCCGCCGACGTCGCGCTCTTCTCCCTCCTCTGCCTCCTGTGTTTAATTTCTTTTGCGTGCAGGTACAACTTTGATATTGTTAGAAATTTGTTGTTAGAGGGTCGCTACCAGTGGGTTCGTTTACATTGAATGCCTTCAATGAAAGAGAGAGAGAGTTTGCATTTTTTAGTTTTAGAGAGAGAAATGGAGGTTGATGAGTTTGTAGTGTTTAGTCATTGGAGATTTGGAGTACATTGGTGAGGAAGCTAACTTGACATGAGGTAAAACGAAAACGAGCGTGCAACTTTTTTTGGTTGCTTTGAAAAGACGGTGGTGGTGGGTTGGTTTACATTTAGCTAATTGTTTTCTCTTTCTCTTTATGTTTTATACAACAAGTTAGCTTTTTTGCAATCTTTGCACTCTGATAGAAGTAGTAGAACCTTCTTTGTGAGGTGATGAAGATAAATAAAAGAAGGAAAAAAAAATAACAAAATTGGGTTTTGTGGGAAATATACAAAGAAAACAAGAATTTCCGCTATGAATATTGGTGATCTAAAATATGTTAATGTAATTGAGAGTTTGAGATCGTCTCTTTCAGTGTTTCCAGTACAATAAGGGGGTTCAACTAACTCTTGTGGCTGTTTTTCTTTTTAATAATTATTCATTATCAGAAGAATTCATGGATAGAAGAATATTAATTGTTATCTGGTTACTAATTTTCTATGAAAAATGTCTTTTCTTCTACCATTGGTTCTTGAATCCATTTTTCAACTTCACCTTTCAACAATTGCTTGCATTTGATGCCATGAGTGCGTACTCTTGGTTGGAATCTTTTGTTCTGTCATATAATTTTGTAATTACTTATAATCTCCTAGATTTTTTTCTTATTCAACTCATTTTAGTTTATGCCTTTAATTAGATATAATATTTCTCTCTTCATCTCAATGCAGAACTAAGAATGCAAACGAATTTACCTCATGACTTTTAGATATTCATTCTAAGATGCTACAGATTAACAAAAAAGAGATAAGTGTATACTAGTAGGACATTTGTACAGCCGAGAGTATTAAGAGAGGATCAGTGTTAGTTCCTACTCTAGTTGGTATTCATTTTAAATATCATTTCATAAGAACTCTTTATGCTTGTATTTTAGTTGTGAGGGACAGAGTGGAAGTATTTTAGAACATGAATTCATGTTTGTTTTTAATGAAAAATTACATAGAAAACAGAAATCCTACGTATAATTATCTTTATTCCAGAAAAAGATTGAGCATAAAGATTTAAAGTTTTCTGCATCTTCATATTCTTTTTCTTTGATAAAGTGAGTCAAAGGAACTTTTATTGGTATTGATTCTTCTTTGGCCACTGAACCCACGAAAAATTACATAGAAAACAAGAAACATCTCTTTTTTTTTATACTTAAATTCCTTTTTGAATCATTAGTAAAGGTTAACCCACTGAACCCAGTACCACCTCTGCTTAAAAGAATATCTCACTACGGTTAGAAAATGGCATTGTATTGGCAACTAATATTTGATTCCCTTGTTAGGTTTTAATGATATTTTGTGTGAGAGTGGTTTTTGCTGTGTTTAAATAAGTGTATCTGCTGATGTGTTGTCGTAGTTAGTTTGGTAAGAAGAGAAAGGAACATGGGAATGTTTTGTTTCTTTAACTTGTTAGGATAAGAAGCGGTTTTGGATGTGTCGTGATGGTTTTTATGATGGATAGAAATTAGAGTAGATAACATGCAAAACAGGTGAAGGGGAAATGGAAAACTGGGAGCAGCAGTACATGGGTTTTGGGGAGGAAGACCCAGTTTTGTGGCTTTTTGTGTGTGGGAGGAAAAAATTGAGTTTTAAATCCTATACATGTGTCATAGGTTTTAAGTTGGGTGGACTGTGTGAGTATGCTGATTACGATTACCTCATCAAGCTTCTTATCGGCGACAACAGTGAGTTTTTCCTCGATTCAATTCAATGCTTTCTTTATTCTTCTCTGATCATTAATTATTATTACTAGTTGTCGTTGAGAATAGGGATTAGTGTTTAATTTATGATTATATATGGCATTATTGGCTTTGCTGGTCTCTGGTTTATTTTATTTGTGACCCAAAATCATTGTAGGTGTAGGGAAGAGTTGTCTACTTTTGAGGTTTTTTGATGGCTCATTCACAACAGTTTTATCACCACCATTGGGTTAGTATATTATTTGTAGACACCTTTTTTTTATCGCTTGTGAAAAATGCTGCAGCTGTTTGTTGTCTTGTTTCAAGATTCTTAGATCCGTATTTCCTCTTTCCAATCACTATTGACTATATTGTCTATAGCGCCCCTGTTTCTCTTTTAGTGTTTTTTTGGAAGCATAGCAATTTTGGACTTAATGTCTAGAGCTCATTTAGTGAAGACAAACATTATTTGTATACCAAATTATATAACAAATCTTATAAAAGTATGTTCTCTTTAGTCACATGTCAACATTTTATGTGTCACACATCAATATTTTAGAAAACTAATTTTTTAAAAATTTTCTTTTATCTTTCTATTTCTTGTAAGTATTGTTTCTTTTAATCTTTTTTCTTCTTATTCTTTTTTATGCTTTCTTCAATTTTTTACCTTTTATCTTTTCTTTTGCTTTTTATATTTCGTTTTCTATTTTTTATTTCTTCTTTCTCTTTCAGCATTTTTTTCTTTTTTATATACATTTTTAATACCTAAATCAAATCAAGGATTGTTATTAAATTAAATTTTGATCAATGGCTATCAAAGTTTCAAGTCTCCTTTAGAGATTAAAGGTTATTATTAATTTAAAAATTTTGATCTAACGATTCATACAAATTCAAACTTCCTTTACATAGATATATATATTAGATAGATTCAAATGAGTTAATTATTTTTCACAACTAATGATAATAATTTTATATCACTAGTTAACAACTGTAATTGATTCGTGTCATACACAAGTAAATATTATTCATGAATATTTTAAATATATAAATATTTTTTAAGTTTATAGTAGGAATTATTTATAATTAATTTTTTAATTATTAATTGTAAAGTATAATATTTTTAATTATTAATTATTGTTGTCAATTATAGATATATAATTTATTAAAGTATATGGTAAAATATAGTTTTTAAAATACAATAAATGGGAGAAATAAAAAACATTTTAGTTAGGTAAGGTAATAATATTTAAATAATTGTTGAAAAATAATATTTCAATCAATCTAAGATAAGAGTTCTTAGTTACAATATAAATAAAACAAATCATGAAATAATGACATTTTATAGGGAGTTAACTTTGAGTCAAAAATTGCCAACTGAAGTTTGCTTTACTTATGGGAGTTAACTTTGGGTTCTAGTTCTGGTTACTGAATAACCACACTATTCTAGTTCTGCTTTAATAATGTCATTGACACGTAAGTTGGGTAGTTGCTCCCATCATGGGGGGTTCTCTGTCCCTCATAGAGTTTCTGAAGATTGTTTTCCTTGTTTGGTGTGACACCTCACATGTTCTAGTTTTGAATTTCTAATAACATGAAATTGTTTAGGAGTTTTGAATTCATTGTTTCCCTAGGGGTGATAAATTTCTTTTTGTGGCCACTACAAGATTATAAGCAGCAAATACCTTCTCAAGAGCTTGTTGCCAAAGATTTGCATGGTATGGAGCGGAAATTTCGACATATTTACAGAGGTAATTGGAAAAAAATTAATTAAAAAATTGTGTGGCTGACTTCATAATCTTATATTGATATAAATGATATAGAAAGTCCTTGTGGTAATTTTTGTCAGGTCAGCCAAGGTGGCATCTGCTCACTACTGGCTGGAGTATTTTTGTTAGCCAAAAGAATCTTGTTTCTGGAGATGCAGTTCTCTTTTTTAGGTGTGTATATGTGTGTGTGTTCAAGTAGGATTTTGTTTTAAGAATATAATAAACACTGATGGTGTAAAGAATTGTTATACTGTCACAGTGTCACTTAATTTCAAACCGCCAGCCAATATAAGTTTGTTTGATTTTCAAAATAGCTACCTTAAAAGTCATACAAAAGGATGATTTCTGATTAACAATGCAAATTTTTTTACACTAACTGTTTGTATCTATTAAACTCTTGTTTTAATTGGTATTGATATGTATGTTCTTTCTATACTTTTTTACCAATCAATGTTATGTTGTTCTTTTATTGAAATGAATAGTGTATACTCTTTATTGATTATTAATATTAAGGAAACTTCTTGTCATAGTGACTGAAATACCAATTAGCATGAGAAATCCGTAGGGGAAACAAAAAAGAAAACTTGTAGGCTGCTAGCATTTACCGAAGTAGCATCTTAAATATTCATGTTCTTTCTTGTATTATTTCATGCATGGAGTTTTTAAATTATGACTTGTCATCAAACCCATAATTGTATTTTAATGTCTGATAATTTTAGTACTACTAAGTTGGATATCAATTTTAGTACCTGAATATCAATTTTAATGTCTGATAATTTGTCACTTTTTATGTCTTTTCTAAGATAATTATTACAAAATAACCGTCTTTGAAAGGTTTTTACTTTGACATTCAAAGACAGTTATATACTTTTAACATTTAAAGACGGTTATTATGAAATAATTATCTTTAAAAGTTTCTTCTTTTTGACATTTAAAGACAGTTATTATGAAATAACCGTCTTTGAAAGGTTTCTGATTTTCACATTTAAAGACGGTTATTACGAAATAACTGTCTTTGAATATAAATGCTGACACAACATACAAAGACGGTTATTAGTTAATAACCGTCTTTAAAAGGTTCGTACATTCAAAGATTACTATAATAACCGTTGTAAAAATCAATTTTGTTTTAGTGACATTTTAAACAACGACACTTGAAAACATTATTACATACACTTATTAACCGTCATAAAAAATCCTTTTTTTTAGTAGTAAAATGAACAGAAAGATAAATCTAAAGGGAGAAGAGTAATATGATACATTTTCTATTGTTTTTAAAGAAAAATTAATTCTTTCCAATAAAGGCAAAAAGACTTTGTTGGATGACTCAGTCAAAAGAAATAAAAAAAGAAAATTGAGTATACCGAAAGATAAGGCCTAACAAATTGAATTAATCACAAAAACCAAACAAGTAATTAAAGAAATATAAAAAAAAAAAACCAGAACGTTAACGCATTGTATTGTATGCATAAGAATAAGTATTTTTAGTATTATTCTTCAATTAGAATCAAAATTTTATCTCGATAATTTGCATAATAGAAGTTTGCACAAATAAAATATTAATATAATTTATCAAAGTAAAACATTAATTCTAATTGAAAAACAATACTAGCAGTGTTTGGTTCAAGAAAAAAAGAAGGGATGAAAGTGAAAGTGTTGAAAGAAGGCTGGAAGTAGTTTTACCATGTTTTTCGATTGGGGTGAAATGCAATTGAAAGTTGTAAAAATATAATGTGACCCACGAAATTTCATTTTTTCCTATAAAAAAAAAATAAGATAAAAGATAGTAAAAATTAACAGAATTCACAATGTATATATGTGATTTTTTTTGTCATTTCAAAACAGTACCTCTTTATTCCCTCAATTAAGTGCCTTCATTTTTTTTTTTTTATAAAAAAACGAGAGGTTATAACGGGTCTATAATCAATAATGCCAATGCTATTATTTTAAAAAAAGTTTTTTTAGGATTAGGGTAAAATGAAATTTTGTAATTGCTTATTTTTTTATTTTTTCTTTTATTATGTATATAATAATTTTAATTTAAATATTTTTTTTCACTCTCTTTCACCCAAGTCAAACAATCTCACTTTTCACTATCTATTATCTCTTTTCATTTTTCATAATTTTTTTTTTCATTTCACTCTACTGAAAATACCTAATATTTATATTTAAGTTTTCTCAGTAAATTAAACTTTGCACAATCTGGTTGAAATTCATTCGAAATAGGATGATTATTTTCAACATCATATCCTTGGTGAAGTCACATCATTGCTTGGATTTCAAATTCTCCAAAAACCAAAAGCTACTAGCTCAATAGATCATGATTTAAGGGATGACGTGCAAGTGCCCCGCCATTCCATGAAGGAAAAGAAGGTAAGCATACATATTAACCTTAGAACAAGAGGACAAGATCGCGAGGGTAAACGGTCTAATCAAGGCGTTAGGAGAATAAATGTGAAGTAACCTCGAATTGGATTATCGAAGAAGGTAACTTGTTATGGGTTTTTGAACAATATGCTTAACTAATACGTTTAATTACGTGCGTGAACCAAGCTACCATTTGTTAATGTGCATCCACTTGGTTTTTTAAAATTAGCCTCACTTAAATGTATTTTAATATTAGTTATAATTATAATTTGTTAACATTATTTCTAAGAAATAAGTGATTGTACGTTTAAAAAATGATATTTTGAAATTAGTATTCTTGATCGATATATTATGAGTTTTTGCTCAAATATGATATTGAGCATTATGTATAGTTGGTGCTCATGCTAATAATCCTTATTACTTGAAAATGAATTATGTGAGGAGGTTAATATTGGAATTATTCATATAATTTTTTTTTAAAAAAAAAGTTTTGTAAAATAGTATTTTCTTTCCTTCATTCTAGCTCAAGAATGCAACTTCAATAACGTATATATATGTTACTTCTGACCGATTATATATATTCTCTTCTCAATAATACTCAATTCTACCACACTCATTACATGTTATTAAATCTCTTATGTAACTGCTTGCTCCCTAATTAACTAAGTACTCATCCTTTCTATTTCGAATGGAAGTGTAATTGAATCACAATGTAAAGATCCATTTTTGCCCTCACTTAACACTTAACTTTATACTTTTAGGGTGTTTGAAATGGTTGTGAGATTTTAATTTTTGGTTTTTAAATCATTAATTTTGAAGCACTTTTACACTTATTCCCAAAATCAAGAAAAAAGAATATGTGAATTTGGTTTAGTTTTAAAAAAATACATATTTCTAACATTTGATAATAACATTTTTGATGTCACCATCACCATCTCTGTCACTAATGACACTATCACTATCATCATCATCACAATCACAAATATCACCTTTGTCACCTATCATCGTCACTATTACTACCATAGCACCATTACCTTTGTCATAGCTGTCACCACCACCAACACCACAAATACTACCTTCATCACCACTAATACCACCTCCGTCATCATCACCACAATCACCACCAATATCATTGCAATCACCACCACTATTGACTGTCGACACCAACACTGCTACCACCATTGTCACTGTTACAACCATCACCAGTGACATCACCGACATTACTACTACCACCACCATTAATGTCATCGTCACTACTATCACCACCAATACCAACCCTATCATCGTCACCACCAATGTCGCCATCACCATCACTATCATCATCACCATCATTACTACCACCACCACCAATGCTATTGCAACCACCACTACCACCACAACCATTACCACCACCACTGTCACCGCAACCATTGCCACCACCACCGCTACCATCAATACCACCTCTTTCATCGCACCACCATTGCTACCATTGTTTATCACCACTACCATCACCACCATTGACATTGCTATCACTGTTGCTGTCACCTTTACCTTCATTATCGATGCAACCACCATTGATATCTCTACCGGCCGCGGCTGAAACCACCATTATCACTATTATTGTTACTCTCACACAAAAACACTCTTAAATATTTTATTATATTATAAAACTTTCAAAATGATTTTATTTTGAAACTAATCATATTTTAAAAATTGATTCAAACTTTTTTTAAACTAAAATTAAAAACTGATTTTTATTTTTAAAAATTTTGAAACTCAAACCTAAAAACCGCCAAAACTCGGTGCTTGAACTTTTCCTTTCTTGGTGGAGTATATGAGTAAACTAATTAATGACATTTATTTATGCTTTTTATGGATTTTGCTAGCTATTCAAGTTTAAGTTTGGCATTTTGGTGTTCAAGCTTTTAAATAGTTCAAATTTTCTTATAGAATCTGTAATTTCTTTATTCGTGTAGGAACGAAAATGTTATTTTTACTTTAACCTTGTGTTCTTTCAATAAAATTCCTGCTTAATCATCCTTCACCCACCTTGTTTCTCAGGTTATAGATTGACATCAAATTTTCCAACACATCCCTCTCACGTTATTTAGTTCTAATTAGTAAGTCACTCTATGTTGACTAATTGGGGATCACAAAATCGAAAATATCAACTATTCAAATTTTTCTTTCCTATCCCAATCAATAATACCTTTTCCTATAACAAAAATCTAGGTCTTCTTTTCTAATGAATGTTAACCACTGCATTTGGGTTTATCATTTCCTATACAATTTTGCACTGCAACGGGCTTTTCGGTTTCCAGCTTGTTTCTAGCTTAAGCATGCATGGAATGAATGTTAGACAACAATCTTATAATGCATTAGAATAATGTTGGTTACATTTACATTATTATTTCTTGGAGCTGTGAAGGTTTTGCTACTGGCATAATAATCTCGTTTGATGTTTGTTTTTCCTCTGTACACCTGCATTAGTAATTTACTCCTAAAGTTTTAACTATTCTAAAGCTTGTAAAGGAATTGATTATTGGTGGCTCATTATCCATAACCCCATGATCAAGAGATGAATGAACTACAGGCTGAAAAAGCAATATTACCTAGACATTAATGTTTGCACATGCAATAAAATAGATTCAAGGAAAAACAAGAGTAAGAGTTGAAAGTGTAATATTCAAGCAGAACTATCTCTGCCAAAAATTCAATATATATATATGACACAACACAAGCCCAGAGCAATTCTCTTTGTTAAATGTGGCATTTCATAATCCCAATTGATTAAAATATTGTTATTTTCATTTGAATTGTATTAAAATCTAAAAAACTGGAAAATTTTCTATGTGCTTCATCGTTTCCTTATTGTCTGTTGAATAAAAATTACATAAATTTTCGCGTTTAGGAGGAATTCTGTTCAAAATAGTGACTTTTGTAGTTTTGTGTGATTCAAATAAACATTTTCTTTATTCAGAGCCACAGGCTACATATCGCCTATCTTGTGTAAATAAATATATTAGTAATAGTAACATTATAACGCATATGCTCAGATTCTCCTTTATGAATTTCTGTGAAGATTGACTTTACAAATTTCTGAGGACAAATTTATAATTACTCTTTCAATTATTCCGTAGCTTAAAATATGATTTTTTTTAAAATTTGTTTCCTTGGTACATAGCCATTGGTTTTAAATATTTTATGAAGGGACTTTCTCTTCCTATCAAGGATTTTAATTTCTTGCCAGGTTTGTTCATCAATAGCTTGTAAGAATCTCCATCAGTGTCTAGTTAGTATCTCAATTTGCGAATGGGATTATTCAGTGTTTTCCTTAAACCATTTAATTCATCTTTGGACTTACTTTTCGCATAATAATTAGTATTCTGTCAGTGAAATTTGGAATTGTCAATTGTTGGGTAATTTCTGTCTTTCTCATCGTGAATTATGGATATTGCTTTTATCATTTTCTTTTCCCTCATCCACAAAACCAAACTTCAAGCACTCTCATTAGTTAACTATATTTACTGTTTCATCTTGAGAGTAGTGAGAACACTGATTTGGATGAACAGGGTTTGGAAGAGGGGCCACAAATTTCCATATTAAGAGAACTAATGCAAAAGAAGCAGAAATAAGGGACACTCCAAAAAATCTTCAGAAGTATGGCAAGTCAACAGTGTTTGGGATGCACGGTCAGTTTTATGTTTCATTCAGGAATTGTAAGCTTGGAGTTGAAGACATGCAAGGCCTGTGAGCAAAAAGGAATGAGGTATGAAAGAATTTCTGATTGAAAGTCAACTAGAAAACACTAGAGGTTCATGCTAGAGGAAATACAGGACCATTTTGTTTGAGCTAAAAATTTGATTGATAGAAAAACAATACATAATTCTATACCTATAAACCTCAGATTCTCAGCATAACTAAATAAACAAGGACTTGTTAATTCTTCTATGCAGATGTATAAATGAACCTGATACAAACATAAAACCATTTATGTATTTTCACCCAACTAAGCATTTGGGACAATTGGTTCATGAGTAACATGTAATGGAATAAACTACTGTTATCTAGATGTACAAATAATATTTACACACTAGGAAAAATTGATTTCCTCTTGCCTGAAAATAAATTGTTTTTTCTTTTAGAACTACTAGAACAACTAAGTATTCTCTATTCCAATTAATATCAAATAACAGTATTTGGTTTACAAAATTGTATAAGAATCATCACCATGAAACATTAAACCATATATACAAAATTATTATTATAATGCTCGAGGACAAACTGGAAAGTAAACATCTCCAATAAGAGATATTGAAATGATGTCAAAACTGAGTCATGTAATAATGCTTAACTGATTTACACATCATTAAGAATCTCCAGTGTATAGAACAGTTAAAAGGATTTCTGGAGGCACGGCCTTATACTATTGTTGATCAAATTACAGTTTCAGCTCTTCAAGTTCACAGTGCTCAAGATATACAATGGATACTAGTCTTATGTTGTATTTTGTAAAAGGATAGTATTGGTGCAGGGGTGCTTTTGTACAATGAATACAAAAATACAGTGAGAATACCATTTTCTGCAACAACAGGTATTCTGGCGGGAAGGACTGTGGTATTGCTATAGTATCAAACAATAAAGGAGTAAATGGAGAATTATTGGCAGTGCAATAACTTGAAATTCCTTAGCTTCATGGTAATATATAACAGATATCTATGATGGATTGATGGTGAAAAAGCCTTCCCTTTCTGATATTAAACTCTGTCAGCAGGGGAGTATGGAGGAATTGGATTATAATATAAAGGTGCTTTCCCCTGAAGTTCATTGTTGCTCTTGGGACTGAATTCTTTATTGATTGCTTCTTGCATGTTATTGATTTCCAAGGAACTTGGCAAGTTATGGCTGCTTAAAACTGCCACAGACATGAAGAATGCTTGTAAATGATTAATTTCTGAACTGAATTCGACTGAGTAGAATCCATCCTTCAATGGAACCAACGTGAATAGGGGTGTGTTTTGATCAGCTCCTTCCTGAAGTTATGTCATAGATGATCTTAACTTGCTATCATTATATTTATAATCGTATATACTCATGGCTTCAGGGAGAAAAGTAAAAGCATACCTGAACAAAAAGATGAAATCTCTCAAGGTAAGATTTTGAACTCCTTGGAATATTTGAACTAAGGTTTTGGTTAGAGAGAACAAGCAATTTGCAACCAACATCCCAACCTCCACAATCACATGTTCCCCCCAACTTCCATCTATGGATTAATGGTGAAGGTTGTCCTGTGTTTGGTGAACTATGTACACCACCAGGAAGTATAACTGTAATGTTGCCATAGATTTCATTTTCTTGTGAGCTGCAAAAGCATTTTTCATCTGCCAAGCACTTTAAGCATCTTTTTCTCAGTAAGTTATGACTATATGATAGTCCTTCATGATTTACGTTTTCACAAGGGATCTCAATAACAACAGCTGCAAGCTCCTTGCTCATGAAGAATTCTGGTGGTTCTTGATCTAGCTGGTCAACTTCAACTCCCATTAGCACATATTCTTTCACCACACTCTCTCTCTTGGAGTTCTCGTTGCTTGATTCAGTGGTTTTAGAGCTAGAAACTTTCATCTGACCAACAATATTGTAGACATATCCACAATTTTTTTCTTTACTCCTATGATTCATCCATTTGCCACTCTTTTTCTTAATTTCATTAACAAGGTAGAATGTGAAATAGCAGTCTACATCATCCTTCTCCGGCAATGCTAAGCTCTTCATGGTCGCAGCAAGAACCTTTCTTTCACTGTTGAGCACAAATTTAAACAAAGGTACTCCATTTCTTATTGTTAACTGCAAAAGGGCTTGGGTTGGTGATTCCTTGCTCTTTTCATCAGACAGATTGATTGTCCTCAAGCTGATGGAATCCATGCTTCCTTTTGATGTCACACTTTGTTCATCTGAAAACTGTATGTTTGATGCCTTACGCTTCAATATGGGATCTAATAACCTTAGGAAGGGGCTGGACATAGTTCTGTTATGACCTTTTACCATATCTTCGCTATGATTATTCAAATAAGCATAAGATTCAGGTGTCACTGGACCAGACTTTGCACCAACATACGTGGAGCTAAGTTTTGAAATAGACCCTTCCTTGAAACTAAAACTTCTTCCAATCCGGCTTAAGCTTAAGCTTAAGCTAAGCCGACAATTAGATGAGGGATTCTGAGGTGTCAGCTCAGCAGTTTCATGGTCCAGTGATTCCAGCACATTACTGAAAGCACACTGATTTTTTGGCTTGATATCTAACACATCCTTTTCAATGCAAGTATTTTCAGATTGGAGACTAGATATGCTATTTGAGCATGCTGGTTTCTTAGATAAAACAGAAGAACGATCCATATCTAGATCAGTATTGATACTATGTTGCAATGTTTCTGAAGAAGCAAGCTCAGTCACAGAAGGCAGTACACTTGAATGAGGAATTTTAGAATGTACATCTTCAGTGTAAACCTCCTCAGGAATGGACATATATGACAAACTACTCCAGCTTGATTCCAAAAAATCTTCTTCAGATGAAGTTCTTGATTGAGAATGCTGAAAATAGTCTTCTGATTTCAATTGCAGAACTCTTGGGGGACGAAGCAACACAATATTATTAGGCATCCTATGATTTTGTTCATAACCAGCATCAATATCTGACTCCTGCCACTGATCCATCTTTTTCTTGGCTTCACTGCTGCTGGAAATCATTTTCTTCTGAGAATCAAATGAGACTCCTTTAGTTTTTGATTCTAATGATGGAAATCTCTTATCAGAACTGGACTTTAGACTCCTCTCCTTTTTCTTGAGGCTATGCTGCTGTAAACCCTCCATCCTCTTCTTTTCTTCAACATCCCTACCACTTGAATTTTCATTCGGAACTAGTGAGACCACATTATGCCTGGACTTGGATGCAGAGCTTTCAACTACTGAAGTTATTTCATCATAGTCATTAACTTTCACCCTTCGAAGTGATGTATCTGACTGAGTTTTGCCAAATTCCGAGGGTGACATCCCAAGCTCATCTCCAAGGGTCTTTGTTTCAGTTTCAGAATGTTGATAGTGCTTGACATTCTGAGAAGACATTTTAGATCTTCTAGGAAGGCCTTCTTTATAAGGTCCCTTGCTTCGTGAAGAACTCGAAACTTTTCTACCATCAAGCTTTTTATTATGGCCACCCGAAGTGGCAGACGATGATGTAGTGGCTGCCCTTGAGGATATTTCTTTACTGCTATTGGATGATGTGAAATTGCTAGCTTCTGCCTTTGTATGTGTTTGTTTGTTCTTCCATTTTTCAAGATGTGACCAATCAAGAACTCCAACATTTAAAGCCTTCCCTTGAATGCTTTCTCCTCCATCAGAACGCTTGAGAAAACTGGGCAAATTAGACATGTACTTGACAAGTTCATCAGGTTGAGTTGAACTTCCCTTTGCACTATCCAAGTGCTGAACCTTTCCTTTTACATCATGCTTTGCTTTATGACAAGAATCACTGCTTGCTTGACCAACATTAGACTTTGATTTAAGCTTAAGTGAATCCTTTGAACATGGATTGGGTTGAGGCAAATCAGAACTCTCCTTGTCTGTCTTTGACCTGCTTTGCTGCTTTGAGCTTTTCTTTCGAAGGCTTAAACCAAATCCCATGTCAACAGAGAGGGTTTCAACTTTCAACAGCTCATTACTTGGCTGTATATTGAATTATCAATGATATGTCATAATATATGCAAAGATTTCACTCTGAAGTTTCTCCAGTAAATTCGCAGAGGAGTTACTCCACTTGATCTAGAAATATTTGCATTTAGATCAGTTAATCAATTTGTAAAAATTAAAAAGAAAAAAGAAAAAAGAAAAAGAAAAGAATTCCAAAACAACATGGTGCAAATATTAAATTCCCATTTTGAAGGAGTTTTGATGGTATCCAAAGCAAGGCAACTATGCTATCAAATTACAATTCACAACACAAACAATGGTATGTATGCATAAAGAGAAGAACATGTCTCACATATTGATGTCATAGACGTACATATATATTAAAAAGATATGAGAGTCAAGGCATTGTCCGTGTAGAAAATATGAAGACATGAAAATGATACTATTAGGGGAGGAAAGAATCGTCGTGTAAAAGGGGCTATTGCTTTTTTTTTTTTTTGGTACAAAACGCAAATAGTTAATGGTTCCTAGAAGCTTAAGAAATTTGTTTTTGTCACTCAGAAGAATGAATTGTGACAGAAAGCTACGTGAAAGGGAAGTGATTGAATTTATTGTAAACATCCACGTCCTAATTCAGTGAACAAAAATGATGGATATCCTCCGCCCCTTACTCCAGAAAACAACAATGAACTCATTTACACCATTCATTAACCTATGAATATGTGGCTTCTGAATTTAATGCGAATTAATTGCACATACACATGTCAATATCATGACATAACTTCTGCTCTGAACTCAAAACAGAACACAAACTCAAAACACAGAACCATAGAAGTAAGCAAAGGCTTAGGCTAATATACTTATTGGACTATGACATCAGAAAGCAATTAATGCGTAAAACGATGGGGTAGCCAATTAACTAATTAATACCCAACATTAGTGAACAATTGGAAACAGAACCCAAATTTATGAATGGCATCACAAAATTTATTCATGTTTGTCTGCAGAGAAAAAAGATGCCATAACCAAAAAATAAAATAAAACAAAATTCAAACACCCTCTTCCTGGAAAATCAAGACCAACGAAACCCACATTTTTATTTTCAATGAAACTATGAAACAAAGGAACCAGACACAATGATAAAAAAGTTCCCTTTCAACCCAAGATTCATTTTTTCTTGAAAAAGCAAACAATAAAGAAAATACCCAGAAGAAGAAGAAGAAGGTTATACAAAGATGCAGCATCCTACAGAATCTAAAAAATTTTGTGAAGAACTTACCAAGTACCAACCCAGAAAACCAAAAGTGAAAAAGAAGAAAACTTGGCTAAAGGGGAGTGGCAATTCCACGTGGGTAATTATGTTATGGCGGCAAAGTGAGAGAGAAACAAACAGGCTTCGGAGATCCCGAGGAAGATCCGAAAGGTGATTGGGCGAGGAATTCAATGCAGGAAGGAACCAAAGCTGAGAAGTAGAAAAATCAATGGTGGCATCACTGTTCAAGGTGTGGGATCATTGTTCAACGTTGTTGTTCATTATCACACACAACTCACAAGCATATCAATATTAACATCAAAATCATCTCCTGCTTCTTCTACTACATTAGTGGTATTAAATACACGTATATGTATGTGTTTTCTTCAGTGTGAAACAAAAGAAACAAAGAGAGAGAAAATCGTAGATTCCAATTCTTGTGTTACATAATAACACAAGAGAGAGATAACGAGGGTATGTGTGTTTGAGAGTGAAATGAATGAAAGAGTGTGTTGGGTCGCTGTGTGGGTCCCATGAGGGGAACTTGTTTCGCTTTCACGGTTGCCTACGTTCGATAACTGGGCCCACGCAACTCCAACTAATTTTTGTTTATTTTAATGAATATAGTAAACACGTCTACCATGGAAAACGAGTAATGTTGTTAAACAATTAAATAATATTACTACCTTCCTTCCAAAATAAATGTTTCACAACATTATTCATTTGACACATAACATTAATCACTCCTTTTAAAATATAATTAATAAATGTTATTTTAATTTTAACCTAATATTAATATTTTTTTCATTTATTTAATAAGCTTAATTTTATAAAATTATCATTCTCTTTTATTTATTTGTATAAAATAATCTAAAATAATACTTATTTTAAAACGAATAAAGTATAATATAGCCCCTAAAATAAAATTATGAAAGCATGAAATGTTGTCATACAATTAAATAGTATTACATTAGAAGATTTAATTTTTTGATAATTATTATAAGGAGTCATTTGTTTCCTAGATAATTTTTTTAGTTACTGAAATATTATTTCTAGGAATATAATATGAAAATTTTATTCTCGGATATAATTAAAATATGTTTGATTAACTATTAAAATTGATTGTAATTTCTTTTTATATTTCCAAGTAATAATTAAAACATGTATTTTGTTGAATTATTTCTTCCTAAAAATATACATTATAATTACTAAAATATTATTATTGCAAAAATTCCCGTTATACTCTCGTCCCCTCCCCATTTCTCACACCTTGTGTCAAACTTTTGTTGTAAGAAAGAGCTCTTTTTTAAACCAGTGGTCAACAATAGCTTCTTTTTTTTGTGTTGGTCAAACTTCTAATTTTTCACTGAAAGGCACAGCATACCACGATCACACTATTTTATGTGTTGATCAAGAACTTGGGGGAGAGAAAGAAAGTAGTGGAATAGTGATCTAACAAGATATAGATAGATTTTTACTCATAAAAAAATATTTCTATATTATGGGAATAATTTTTTCTTATCTTTTCATTTGAAACTAAATATTGATAAAACATGAGATTATATTTTTTTCAGAAATAAAATATATTTAAGATTAATTTTTTTATTATCTTATAATAAATGTGTGATAATCTTTTTCTGGTTCTATATGTCTGAGAATAATTTAATAGTTCATGAAACAAATATGTTGAAGAGTTAAGATTTCATTATAATATTAAACTATAGATATACAAATGAGTGATCTATTCTTATAATATGATTTTTTATGTCTATTCTGATAATATAATTTAGAATACATGATTTAGAGAATGTATTTTTATTCTTTCAATTAGACGTTTTTAATATTTTTATTGTTCTTTTTCAAAAGTATAATTAACACAGTATTTGTCTGCAACTAGCCATGAATTTTTATCTTAACCATTTTGAACTATTTTATTATATTTTTGTATCTCTAAATTGAATTTTAATATTTTTTTAAGAAATTAATAGTTAAAATTAATATTCTATCATAAAATAAATGATTTATTGTAAATTTAAAATATAAGTTATGTACAGCTGAAATGATTAGTTAAAAATATACGATAACAATTACATTGCTACTATCTTATAATATAATTATAGTTAGTATTTATAAGAAAATATATTCTTATAATTAATATAATTTCTTATACCATATTGTGTAATTTTCATTTTAATAATATATATCCTTGCTTATCACATAGGCAATATGCTAGTTTAAAATAAAAGATCAAATACTTTGATTATGCTGTTTAATTACCAGGTTGCAAGAAGACGTAAGCTAAAGCTAAATTAGGATTATCTGCTTCAGTACCGAATGCATAAAAGATTATGACGGAGAGTGTCAGAGTGACGAAATACCACGAATGTAAATAGCCATCTAGAAATATCTTCTTTTGGTGTTTTGCAACTCAAACTCATCATTTTAATACTTTCTAGTGAGTTCTTATTAATTATTATGATGATTTTGTTGCTACATGTGGAATTTTCCATCTGTTCATTTTGAAAAAATGATCAAATAATTTGATACTCTAAGTTAGCTGATATATATATCCAAGTTTTTTTTTTTTACCTCATTATACTTCTCTGAAAAAAACTCATTTTTCTAAAATTAAAGTATTAGTTTCCTTTTATAATGTCATATGAAAGTCCAAGTGGCAATTACACAGCTCATAAAATGCTAAAGAAAATTTAAAGATGATGATTACTTTTGTAATCATCAATTTTAAATTCCTCGATGATCGTGTGACAACTTAACTTTCAAGATCAAGAAACAAATTCAACTGAACATCTCGGAATTAAAGTTTTGAACTTGTAAATAAAGAAAATAACGATACGCCTATAGCTACAGTAATATCTTTAATGCAAAACAAGAAATTAAAATATTAAATGATGTACTACATGGGTTTGTTAGAATAAACTTATTCTGAAACAATTCTAAGAAAATAAATAAATAAATAATTTTTTATAAATTAAAATTAATTTTAAAATTAAATAATCTCTTAGAAAAGTTATATGAGATAATTTCTAAAAATTAACGCAATTTTTTATGGAAAATTTCATTTGTATTTTAGTTAAATAAAATAATTTAGGATTTTCTTAATAAACTAATAATATGATTTGATATAATATTAGTTATATAAAAAAGATAAAATAAAAATATCAATTAAAAAGTAACACAAAAATTAAGTGTGCATTTCCTTCAAGAACATGCCAAATTCCAAAAGATTTTAGAATTCATTATATAGTGAAATTCTTTTTATACCCCCTTCTTATACATATTTTTCTTTTTTATATTCTCTCCGGATATTTTGAAAATACATATATTTTATAATTAATTTACCATTAAATATAAGTTATTGTTGTTAACACTATGATTTACACTATATGGTTTTAATATTTATATAATCTTGAGATGGTAAACTCATTTAAAATTATATGAATATTTATATTTTCATAATTAATATAAAATTTAGGTGTATAATAATTTTCACAATATAATATAAAATATATAAATATTTTTTACAATTATCTAATATTGCATGAATATGTTAAGGTGAAAAAATATAGCTACATTATAGAATTTAACAGTTAGTGTATTTTCTTTTCCAAGTAGATGATAATACTAAGCACTTTAACAACTCATCTTATATAAGTGATAATGAAATATAAATTATTTTTAAAAATTGAAATAATAATTAATTTATTTAAGTAGTATTTGATTTCAATATTGCATCCAATTTAATTAATTTTTAATTTTAAAAATCTTATTTATTAACTTTAAATTTATAAAATAAAACATTATTTTATTTACAATATAAGTTTAAATTATTTTATCATTTTACATTTAAAAAATTATAAAAAATTTAATTTAACATAATTTAAATATTTTAAAATTATTTAAACAATTTTTTTCCATAAAAATTTATAAATATTTCTGACTGAATATATGTCCTGTACGTATAGTACAAATTAGACGTGTTATACACAATACATACATTTATAATATATATACTATAAATATACTTATTATATTTATATTAGTGCAAGTTGAGTAATATAACATTTATACTTGTACCCAAGTACGGATCTATGAATACATCAAAAGAGAGATTGAATTTTTAACATAATTATGTAAGATTTTCATTAAAAATAATAAGATAATTTTAAATCATAAGATGAGATTAAAGCTTGTTTACAACCATTACAAATGATCCATTATCAAAGTCTTTTAAGTCTCATCAAAAGAAAAGAGTCTTTATTCCTCTTGCTCATCTATGATTATAGAAATTAATTTATTCTAAACATTAAAATTATTCAAATCGTTAAACCACTAAAATAATTTTATAATTTAATTAAAATAATTATAATATTATATATTATATTAATAATAAAAATATTATTACTAAATAGGCTAGTCTGTTAAGTTTAATAAACTTTTTTTAAAGCTTGAGTCTGACCTTTTTTATTAAATAAGTTGAGTCAAGTCAGTCCTTAAATGAGTTAGAAAATAGGCCTCTGAGATGGGTGAGTCAACCTACTTGTATCCCTAATTGTGTCTATATTGAAACATAATAAATTCCATAGAATACTTTATACTATTATTAAATATTCCTAGTCAAGTATTATTGTCAATTTTTGACCAAAATCATGGATTATGGACAAAGTGATTATAAAGTTAGTCATTGGACATAACAAATTATGAAGAGGGATATGAATGATCTAGATGAAATTTATTCCTCCTTCATAATTAGAGTAATATCTATCAACCATCTTAATAAAGTAAGAAGCTAGGCATAGTTGTGCTCAATGAATCAATATGGGATATTGATCTCATTTATTTTAATGTCTTTTCAAAAGTATTAAGAAATAGATAAATTGAACTATACAAGGATGACTCGATCTATGTTGTGTTCAATTATGATATTTGGACAAATCACAATGATGTGTTAATAGATACTACTTATTGTTTATAATATTGAATAGGATTTGATATTATCACTACTAAAAAAATGGATTCAACGATGATTTTAAGGAGATCATACAAAGATGATTTTAAATTGTCTTTGAAACCAACATCGTGGAAATTTTGACTTTTTACAACGGTTCTTAAAAAATAATCTTAGAAAAATTATAATTTTAAGACGGTTTTCAGAAAAATAATCGCCTTAGAATGGTGACATTGTTGAAAACCTTCTTAGAATGTATTTTTTTATAAAAAAAATTAAGAATTCTAAAACCGTCTTAAAATATCTAAAATCTAAGATAATTTTTCAAATAACAGTCTTAGAATATTTTAAAAAAAAAATTAAAAATTGAGAATTCTAAAATGATTAATGTCTTTTATAAAAAAAAATTATTTTTTTAAAAAAAATTAAAATAATGAATTTGAGTATAAAAGAATATGGTAATTATGTCCTGTTGAAAAATAACAATAACTTTAGAGATTCTACACAATAATTAGAAAAAAATCTACATGAAAAATTCTAGTTATAATAAATTAAATACAGAAACAAACCTGTAAATTTGAATTTTGAAAATATATCATAATAGAATTTGATATTTTAAGCAGTGGCGGTTGATAGATAGAAAAAGTAAGCAGTGACTGCTACCATATAATTATATATTATTTTATAAGAATTACATTTGAACTACAAAATTTTACACAAACAATGCCATATTAGTTTCAACCATACATACATACAGTGAAATTCATAGGTTTAGGGGATGTAAGCGTTACAAATTATGGAACTTGCACAACATGTTGGGATAGAATTTGGAAAATGATTAGCAAACTTTTTCCAGCCAAAATCCAGGTTATTCTTCACTTATGAACTTACCAGCGAAAAGTAATCATCATCCCCTTTTTTTAATTCTCTTCATTTGGAAGAAGATGAGCAGTCATCATTTCCCATTTGGTCCATGCTCCAACAATTGCATACTAAGAACAAAGAAATAGGTAAGTAAACAACACAAATTCTAGAATCCATTCTTGAGTCCATTCAAACAATCTTCTAGAAAGAAGTTGATCTCTTTTAGCAGGATTTAGACAAGGGAAAAAAAAAGAAAAATTCAAGGCTAGTCTTTTTTACATTTAACAAAGGGATTGCCGACTGAAACCTCTCAATTAAATAGAAAACCCAACCAGTAAATTGATACTCAACTTCTCAATATATAGAAGAAAGACCTCAAATATAAATAGTACTAATATAGTTTTTTTTACCTTGAAACAACAACAACATCAGGAAACTTCCCAGTATTTCGTTCTGCATGTTTACTGTAAATCTTTATTCTAGGTACTAAACTACGGTGCCAATGGGCAAAGCTGGTGTAACTTTGCTAGGTTTGTCAAATCCAAGCTAGTGTAATTTATCCCAAAGATATAAACAACATCAACAACAACAATTAAACCTTTTTGCACGTGCTAGTGTTGCCTGCATAAATTCACCCGAAACTGAAAATGATTTATCTCAAGAAAATGACCCTTACATGATAACCTTCCTATCTTGGCCAAACACAAAATCCAAAAAAAAAAGAGGAAAATCCAAAAAAAAAAACTCCGACTTGATCATTTATAGTCATAGCTCTTAATTGCTGAAAAAATAGAGGAAATGGAGGATAATAAACTAAATTTATTGGAACATAAAATTACCAAAAGTGTCATATAGAGGAACACAAACCAAGCTATGCACGCAGCAAGCCTACATCAATATAAACGTGTTTGTGAATTATGATAGGATCACATCAAGAACAAATAACAAAAGTTGAAAACTCGAAGAACAAAATGGATAGGAAAGTGAGTGCTTAAGTGCCAAACCTCCATTGCCACGATCCATTGAGGATAGTTATCTCCATATAACTAAATTATGAATCAAATGACAAAGGCTTGTTTACGAAATTTGAATAAAAAAATATCATGAATTGTTATCAATTATTAAAAATAGCATAAAACTAATAGAAAAATGTAATCTGATTATTAGATTGAAAAATCACTACTACAAAATATAGATTTAATATCGTTATCTTAACATCAATTTTCGATAAAACCATTGCTAACAAAAACATGGTGGCACAATTGTAAATAATGTGAATTCGTTAACATCAATTTTTCAAAAAACCGATGTTAACATGACCGAGTTAACATTATTTTGTTGAAAACCCAATGTTAACAAAGTAATAACATCGATTTTTTGAAAAATCGATGTTAATAAACAATACGTTAACATCACTTAGTTAACATCGATTTTTAGTAAAAACCGATGTTAAAACCGACATTTAAAAATATATGAATTACCTCTACGAGTCCTATTTTCTCTTGTGTGCACTCTTCATCGCATTCTTGTATGTTCTCATCCTCTTGCTTGTTCGCCTCCTCGCGCCTCTTCGCCTCACCGTCGCGTTTGCTCCGTCAACGGGTAAGTCTGTGAGCAGGTAACTCCTCACGCCTCCTCTTCCTCACATTCCAACATTCTGTCATCACCACCTTAGTCACGTTTCATCTTCTCCATACCTCACAAAAAATAAGTCATATTTAGTTTCGAGAAGACGAAACGCGGGTGAGGTGGTGACGACATCGCAACGTGTTTCCTCTATGTATGAAAATGTGCTCTCTGAAATTGATAATGGTGTAAACGCTAGTGTTGTTGTTATTGTGATTCTATAATTAAGCTTGTGTTCGTAAGCTATGGTAGTGTTGTTGTTTTTTTTTTATTTTTGCTTGGTTTGCGGTTATTACCATGGAAGTTAAATTATACATGTGTTTTTAAGCAATGGTAGTGCTCCTATTGTATATAGTCGTGGCCTTCTGGGTCATGTATATGATAGTAGCTTCATGTACACACCGCTAGAAAATAGGCTTTGGTTGCACAGTTTTGTTTCTGGTTTGAATGGTTCTATGTGTATGTGCTTGTTAATAGGACTTTGTGCTGGTGTGATAATTGTGTCATAGCCTTGGGCCCCCAAAATAGGAATATCATATTGGTATGTCAAATGTATCATGTATATTAATGTCATGTTTATATTGTAAATGGAGTTTAGAACCCATGGATGAACATCAATAAAACTGGAAGGAAATGATTAACATAATGATGAAGATTAACAAAGAATCAGATGAAATTTTTAATACTTTTCATGTTATTGATTAGATTAGAAATTATTTCAAGAATACTCTAAAATAAACATGACTTGATATATAACAGTACTTTTGCTTATATTAATTTGTTTGTTAAATGTAGCCTTACGGTGAAGTGAGTAGGTAATTTTCTATAAGATGGAAGGATAAACTAGAGCCTACGTGGCATCTGCTACACTCTAGTTGCAACATGCACTCTATCATATATAACCAAGATTTGGTGAGCCCAACTCTACTTGTTGGATGGACGAAACTTAGAGAGTTCTATGGGCTTACTGGAAATCATCAGGTCACCTCGACCCATTATGGACAAAGTGTTTTCCTCTTCACCATCTTCAGAAGCAGCTCTAAACCAAAAGCTTCCCCTAAATGACACTCATTGTACCACCAAGTTTCTAACTCAGTCACTTTTAAAGTCATCCTCACTGAATACAAAGTGACTTGCAACAGTTTGGTGAGTAATTAAACACCTTTTTGTATGCCAAATTTTGATATCATATAGTTATCTAATATGAATTTCTTTTGTATTTCAGGATGTGTCAAGTACCATGTACTCATTTATGAAAGCTGCAAGATTCACTTATCTGAACTTGGAAGGGACAGAGTGTAAAATAGTTTATAATCATCATAGGAAGACTGCAAAAATTGGAAATGGATGGAGGACTTTTGCACAAACATAGAATTTGCTTCCTGGAACTTGAATTATATTTGAGTTCCCAGATGCAACTTCTAACTTTGTTTTATTCTGGCTTTGTTTGCAATTAAAGTACATTACTACTTTCATATATTATCAATTTGTAAATTTTTGTTTATAATATGTTATTTTGTTTAGAAATGTTTATAATTACCCTTGGTACATGATATATTTATATACTTTGTTTATAACTTTTGGTGCATGACTGATTTTATGTGTTTTTATACAACTTTGAATGATAGGTTGTGATATGAATTAATTACTACAAGTTACTAATTAAAAAAACAAATACGATATTTAAAAATAAATCATAAGACAACATCGGTTTTCTAAAATTCGATGTTGTTAGTAAAAAATAACATCGATTTTTTGAATAACCAATGTTGTTTTCTTCTTACCAACATCGATGTTATTGTTTACTAACAACATCAGTTTTTCAAAAAAATAGATGTTGGTAAGAATTAAACAACATCAGTTTTTCAAAAAACTGATGTTGTTTTATCTACAATAACATCAGTTGTTTAGCATCGGTTTTTAAACAACCGATGTTAATGTTGATAAATTAACGTTAGTAGTTTCAACATCAACTAATAACTGATGTTGGAAGTCTTTAATAACTGATATTAAAAGCCTATTTTCTAGTAGTGAATAGTAAGATGATTATATACCTAGGCTAAGTGACCAATTGCTGAGTCAGCAAGAAACTAAATCTCAGTTTGCTTCTTATCCCTTTTCACAATTACTACACAAAGCACTAATAATTTAGCAAGAGGTAATTCACAATTACTATGCAAACACTAATAATTCAAGCCTACTAAATCTCAATTTGCTTCTTATCCCTTTTCACATAAATTTTCCAAGGTCTATCGTAATGTTTTACGGACTTTTATCTGAAAACTTTAACCAAGCAAACCTTTGCACTGGTAGATTTTTCTGATTTCTATTGGAAGAAACATTTTTGTTCTAAATTATATTCACATGCTCTTATTTGGAAAGTGTATGAGTAAATAAGCATTTTGGTCCCTAACTTTTGACCCTTTTTGCAAATTAGTCTTTATCTTTTTGAAATGCAAAAAATAGTCCCTATCTCTACATAAGTTTTGCAAAATAGTCATTGCCTTAAATTTAAAAGCAACGTCATTAGTGAGGTGCATTGTTGGCAATTTTAGTGCCACATAGACTATCCAACGTGGCAAATTGTCCCAGATTGTGACACGTAGATTGGACTTTGATGCAAAATTTAAAAAGTTGTCAAATATTTTTTCTTCACTTGCTTCTTCTTCAAATTAGGGTTTCTAAAGCTTCTCTCCTCTCAATTGCACTTCCAATGATGTTCTCATTTCCAAATTCCAAGCAACCACCAAAGTAAAGCGAAAGTACCTTCCCTTTGGTCCCAACCACTGCTACTATTATCTGATACAAAGAAAAACAATGTTGATGACGTTCAATTAGCTTGAAAAGTTTCTAACAGAAGAATAATAGATATACTTCTTTATCTTTTATAAAAAAGATAAAAACACTTATAATCACATCTGCTTATAATATTTATCTTTCTCAAATGCACTACCGAACCTCCACAAGCCTCTTGCTACAAAGCATTAGCCACAATTTTCACATCCAACCAAATGTAATCACAACTGATGCTGATTCTAAAGTCTATTCAAGTACCTATTGAACACACAAAAACATTTAAATAAATAAATAGAACAATGAAAACACATCATAATAATGATAGAAAGCATGCCACATTGAGTGTAAGAAATAGGAATTTGGGTACCCTGAGACAATTCGCAGCAAGCGCACGATTCGACGGAAATGTGAGAAGTAAGACGAGCGGAGGTGTCAACATTGTGCAGAGGCATCAATGAATGCATGCACACTAGTTGTAAGAGAAAAAAAATAGATTTAGATAATAAAAAAATGAATGATTATGAAAAATAGGTAAGAAAGGGAATAAATAAACACAAGTTACCTTCCCTAGGGAGTGTATTGAGGGGGTAGCGAGAGTGGAGAAGATGAGAGTGAAGGGAAGGCGAAGAAGAGCGGTGAAGGCGAGAAATGGAGGAACAAGTTGGAATGAATCTCGCGGCCGAGAGAACCGACCGAGAGAGAGATCCACAGCGCCATGCCATGTTTTTGGTTTTGCTCTACGCACAAATGGAACCCACTAATTAGGGGTTTAGGCAGTGTGTGACGAAGAAGCTAAACCTAGGAGGTCTCATAATTCCCAAAATGGAATTTAATTGAGTTGAAGCACCCCAGAAGGTAAGAAGAATGAGCATGTTGTTATAGATGGAGATGAATAGGGAATACCATTTACTATTTATTTTGTTTTGGCAATTGTTGTCATTGGAGAGAACTACATAAAACTTCATCATTCATCAGCTACTTAATTTTTGAATGGTTTTTATCCTAACTTATCATAATTTTTCAATTCAGTCCAAAGACTTGCCACAAGGGTTTGCTTATATAGACAAAGACTTGTCACATAGACATATGACTAACAGTGGAAATTGAATTTTAACGGTAGAGACTTATTTGCATAACGGATGTAAAGATAGAGACTATTTTTTACATTTCAAAAAGATAGAGACTAAATTGCAAAAGGGACCAAAAGTTAAGGACCAAAATGTCTATTTACTCAAAGTGTATATTAACATGTAAAAAGTGACTGCCAATTATGAAAATGTGCAAAGTGTATATTAACTAAAAAAGGTCACAAGTTCTAAAATAATAATAATATGATGTAGACTTGAGTACTAATAAATTTTAACTATTAACATATTGCTGAGTTTGGCTTCTCTGTTGCCATGCTACCCCTGCAGCAACATCCCAGCCTTTTATTATTAACAATAACTATAAAAATATTCTTGCAACAACTTCAAGTATTATAATGGGGATTATATATAATTAACTATAATAACACATAATTTAGTTACCGCACTCAATAAGAAGATAACAGTAAAAAATAAACATGATAAGGGGTTTGACTTGATAAATAGGAGACAAAACTAAAAGATTAAATGGTCTAGCATTTATGCTCTTAAAAATAGCAGTAGTAAACCGTTACGACTATTTGTTTTCCTATATTTAGCATTTTTATGTTCCTTACCTCCAACAGCGTGCATACAATTGATCCATTATTACGACAACCTTTGTGGCCTAGCTTCTTGCGCATCCCATTATTATGGCAGGATGTGTTGCATAATAAAAAAATAATTAAGTTAAAAACAATTGAGATCCATTTAACACACCTTTGCAAACATTTCCAAGCTAAAAAAAATGTTACACTTACAATATCAGTGGATTAGCCGCAAGAGTCATGACATTATATGTTAGTTGCAATTATCAATCCATGTGGACTAACCTGCAAGAAACATCTAAAGGACTAAATTAACCTACTATATTATATTATAATTAACAAATAAGATCTTTGTGTTGTGTGTTAATTTCTGAAAATGGCTAAAGCCTTAATTGGAGTTGTATATGAGAATTTGCCCTCTTTGGTTCATAATGAATTTTTTTCTACCATAAATTTTTGGATTCAAGGGTATGGCTAAAGAGTAAAGAGCTATTAAGCACTTTGGATCTGACCAAGGTCGTCTTTTGAAGACGATGAGGAGAAACAAATTACAAAACAATACACATGAGAAAAGTTGGTCTTATTTTTCCCCATGATCAATATTATATCATTTAATTAGAACAACTTTGATTCAATTAATATTTCAAGTATCAAACAATCCATTCCCTTCAAAAGTTATTGCAGACCAATCTATTTTATGCTATTCAAATTCAATTCACATTTCATGGCATCTAGTAAATTTCATATTTGTTATAAGTCAAATTATCTCACCTGTAATCAAAGAAAATATTCTTATTCATTACAGATACATGATAAGGAATCTGTTTTAAAATTATTAGTATCAATTTGCAAGATTCCTCACACAAAGACTTTTACCGTTGAGCCAATCTTTAGCTTCTGCTTCGGATTAATTCCATATTCATTTGGAATTACACCACCAAAACTTGTGCACTACCAATTTTGTTCTTTGTGACAACTCATAATCCTATAATTTTAGAATTGTTGTGATTCTGAGACAGCATTGCTAAGTTAATTAATAAGACACATCAACCTCCTCCATATGTTCCTATATAGTTGGGTTCAATATAAAATTAGAATACCATATTTTCTCCCTCTTCCATCTGAAAACCAATTTTTAAAGAAGCTTGTAATACTAAAATAAAATGTCTGTTATCCCCAAAATAAAATCATAGCGATATGTATGCAAACAAGACTCTATGAGCAAGAGCAACCAGGAAAATAAGATGAGTGAAGCAGAGAGATAGAGATATTATAGATGATACATAAATCAACACCATACCCAAGGCAATGGAAACATGTGAAATAACTATAAAGAAAAATTACAGCATAAAAAACACTGAAGCATTATCTCCAACGCCCTAGTTTTGGATGAGTTTTGTAGTTTTTCAAACCACAATTTAAAACTTATCTAACCTGAACCTCAATTGCAGCCTTGCGACCTATCATCAGCATCTAAACAGTTCCACGTTCTTTTAAGCAATAACTGAATGATGGTAAAAAGAGTTTTTTCCCCATAAGAAAATTTGTCTCAAAGAGAAAAAAATCATAATTAAGGTATGAGAAACAACAACTACTTAAGCATCAGTCAAGTAGGACAGAGCCAAAGCGAAAGGAAACCATTTGATACAACAACTCCACCAATACCACAATAGCAAGTATCCGACGGAGACCGCTTTTTACATGCTGACAATTATGACTTAGAATGAAATATTTTGAAACATAACTTGATAATGAAGGAAGACTGTGATAGGCATGGTGGCTATTGTGTGATGACTTACCCCTCAGATAATCCATGATAAAGGTATACAAATGTCGTCTTGTTAGTCCTCCATCGTGTTGTTTCTCTAGCATTGCTCTAATAGATCCATGAAACATGACAAAAAATGAGTGAATTTCCTTGAGAACATTTCTTAATGCATCAACTCTCCATATAGGTTATAAATCATTGCTTTTGTCGGCCACCTACAAGGAAACAACCTCATATCAAATGAATACATAATTCCAACCATTGTGATTTGAGAATGAAAAGAAAGAGAGGAGAAACGGGAGATCAAACTGTGACTATCCAGATATCGAGTTTGGCCTTGTAGAAAACATAAGAATGCCTTTCAACTCTGATGACGTCACAAGCAACTTCTAGAGAGAAGATTCTACAATGGTAGAATAAATCAATTAATAAAATAAAATAAAATAATTTGAGAGATAAGTAGGGTAACCTAACAAAAAAACCTAGTGAAAGTGATGAGTCCTTCGCTGAGGCCAATGACAAAGAGTTTCTTTGAAAAATGCAAATCATCGGGGAAGAAGAAGAGAATAATTCCATCGATTCCTTCGAATTTGAAGACACACCCATTGTTTTTGCAATTCAATCTCCTCAAGTAAACTTCTCTAACATCGGAATCCCTTTTTTGCTTCTTGCACACCTTATTTGCTTCTTCCACTCTCTTCAATAGCCCTTTCAAGGGATTGTTTGTCTTAGAAGTCTCCATGATGAGGTCGTGGAACGCTTCCACGCGAAGTGGGTCTTTCTTGAGGATTTCCTCGAATAGTTCATGCACGCTCATGTGGTCATCATTGTAGATGTGCATGATCACCTTTAGGAGCGGTCATTCTAGCTCCTCCGGGTCAAGCTCAATCAAATGGTCTAAAACCCCAAACACTTCGTCCATTTTATGCACTCTGATTTTGACCTCTATCAGGACGTGGAGCGCATCAATGTTGTGCGGGTTGGTATTGAGACGCTCTTTGAGAAGTCTCTTGACTTCCTCCTCAGTGAAGGCAGTGTCGGACTCGGCGGTGAGGGGAATGAGTAGGGTGGTGAAGAAAGGGGTGGGGGTTGTGGTGGAAGTGCATGAAGAAGAAGGCAACAGCGGAGATGAACAAGGTTAGGGTTTGGAGGAAAGGAGGGGAGGGAGGGGGTGTTTCTTGGGGTGCAAAACATAGGGGTTATTTTGGGAGGAAGCTCTGATGGAGTGTAACCTAAACGGCAAAGAGGAAGAGGGAAAGTGAGGTGGCGTAAAGAACAGAAGGAAAAGGAAGAGGATAACATGGTGGGAAATAGGTAAGGCCCTGGAAGGAGAAGTGAGCATGAACATTGGTACTACACAAAAGAAGAATGTGTGTCAGAATGAGGATAAGGCTAGGGTGCGTGAGAATGACACTAATTTTAAAGAAAAATTGTCTTTGAATACTTAATTTTTAAGACGGTTTTGTTAAAACCATCTTTGAACACACATTTCCTAAGACGTTTTTTATAAAACCGTCTTCGTATATATTATGTTACAAAATTGCCACCACCTTATATATTAAGACAATTTTTGGGAATCGTCTTAAAAAGTGGATCGTAAAAAATTACTTTTTTAGTAGTGTATTGCTAACGTAGTGAGAACCTATAGGGTCACACACGTGAAATTTATTAGAAGAGAAAATAAAAATTAAGTATGATTATAATGTTTCTTATGGACTGGGATCCTAATGTAAGAAACCCATTTAAAAGGCAAGACTTAATAGTGAGGAAAAGATTCATTTCTCATGGCCCAAACCTTAATGTGATGGCTTAACATCGCTAAGTTAAACCACTAAGGAGTTCTATATAAACAAAGCTCCTAAAGCCTTATGACACACAATTCTTTAGCCGCACAATGTACTCAATGTGATTGGAAAACCCTAGTCATTAAGACCTTTCTTGGTGCGGCAACTAGCATTGCCTTTTTCTTTCCTGGTCGTCGAGTGATGAAGAGTCTATTTATGTGGACTTTGTAGAGATTAAGTTCTCATTGTTAGGGTATGTGGTTTACTGAAATTTTTGTTTGTCACACTACAAGGTAAACCCTTTTTCATTGAAATTTTTGTCACACTATAGGTAAATCCCTATTCATAGTGTTACGCTATTTTGCAAGGATCCATTGATGGGAAATTTTTTCATTGGGGAAGTTTTTGGTTTGTGTTTCACAATAAGTTTTCATTTCTTTATTTTTTTCATTTCTCTTATTACAATAATCCATTGAATTTGTCTTCCATATCTCATTCCTTTTCATTTTTGTCCATGATTTCTTTGTTTTTTTTCATTTGAAGTTAAATCTGGTTTGGTATCATTTTAGATTTCTTCATTTTCTTATTATAATAATCTCTAAGATTTCTTTTGTCTTCCATTTCTCATTTCTTTTTACTTTTGTCTTCGATTTCTTTGATTTTATAAAAATTGAATCGAAGTATCTTCCATCTTCCATCTAGAAACCTAGTTTTTATTTATTCAAATCTCTTGGTTGTTTGAATTTTTAAGGTAAATGATGTAGATTTAAATGATTTTCTACATGAATGTTTGATTTTTCATATGGTAGATTTCCATATGCGGTTGAGAGGTTGATATTTTCTTGATTTTTGTTTAATTTCTTATTTCTTGGCATTTTATTTGTTCTTTCATATTAATTAGATTTTCACCATTTGTTCTTTATTGTAGTTGGCAAAAGAGAAACCAAGAAATCAAATCTTCTACATGTAAAGGTTTCATACTATATTTCAGTCGAATAATATCTTAAATAATTTCACGTTCAAGTTTCCCTCTTTTGAGTTAAATGTTTTTAGTTTTTTTTTTTTTTTGTATTTTAGTGAGATGGTAGATTAAATTTTACATAAAATAAGGCTAGTAAGTTTAATTCAACGGAAAAAGGCAAGTTGTAATATTTAATTTGAACCACAATTATGTTACGTTAACCTTTTTTTATTTGCATATACCTATTCAAACCTATATAATAACAATTAGTAATGAGATTCTTTTTGTTCAATCAACTTTCACATAGAGTGTTGGTGCACTTTCGCCATGTGTTACTCGTTTAATTTCAACAACTTAATTTTTTTCACTATTTTGGTTATCATGTGCTTAAGTTTTTAAAAGGCATCATAGTTATTATTTGATATATACTATTATTTGTTTTCCTTGGGCACGAATTACACTGCAAAAAATATATTAAAAAATTATTTGACTTAATTATAATGTTATGATTTTGTCTTTGTACAAGTTGCATAATTATGTTTGAGTTTGTCTTGATTTGAAGAATTCCACATCTTCTAAATCACTCATTGTGCTATTGTGTACCATGTAGAACATTGCATTGTACCAGTTTTATTTGCTAAGCACAATTTATGACATATTGAGTTAATAATATAACTCGATTATACTTTGCTATATTCCTTCATGCTAGCAACTATATAGACACAAAAGTCATGTGATGGATCTAACAATGA
This sequence comes from Glycine soja, assembly GCF_004193775.1. NCBI lineage: Eukaryota > Viridiplantae > Streptophyta > Magnoliopsida > Fabales > Fabaceae > Glycine > Glycine soja. The sequence goes on along the minus strand of NC_041019.1, from coordinate 46,102,879 downwards.
GACAACTCAACATTTGAGAAGTTTTTCTTCAGCGCCATCTTCACTGTTTCTTTTATTAATTGCCTTCGTAAAATATTCTAGTTATCTATAAGAATAAACACTAAATTAATTTCTCCGTCCAAAATTAGTACAATTTTTAGTATGTCACAACTTTTTTTGGATGATTTAAACCATCTTGAAAATTTTCATGAAGTTTTAAAAAATGGACCTTGGGGATTATGTATTTTTTAGCAGATATAACCTTCCCACCATAATGGTGGTATTAAATCTTGAGCCAACTAGTCTTTTCGTTTTCCTATTTAATGAATATGCTAATAATATAATAAAGGTATTTATATTTCTCTTAAACTTCAAACTTACATTGTAGGTAAATTTCCAGAGACTTGCATTTCCACTTTTGTACCCAATTGTTCCTTTATCTCTTCTCATGCCTAATTTCAAAAAGTCAAATCAATTTGTTGTATGATAACTTATATTTTTTTACACTCAATGAGTCATATTACATAGTTACATCATATTTTATAGAATAATGAATTATGTTTTATTATTTTCCTAGTTTATTCATTAGCCTTAAATGTTGTAGAATGTTTATTTTAGTTATTTTTTTGAAAAGTTATTTTGAATTCAAGTGATTTTCAAATGTCTTTTAACGGGATATATTGTATGAGATTTCTTTCTAAAGATTGTTGGTTGGCCATTCCTTATAAGTAATTAACCTCATTTCTCTAGGTTTTTGCGAGAGTCATGTTTGGATTAAGTATTGATATGATTGCAATATTGTTTACAACCTTTGTCATCTTTGTTGTTAGGCTACAAGAAGATTTAATATCCTATCACTACTAAAAAATTATGATTTTATGACGCACATTCTAAGATGGTTATCCGGAATCGTCTTAGAATGTGAGGCGGTGGCGTTTTAGTAATTAAGAGGGTTAAATTTGTATTTTACATCGGTTGTAACCGTCTTAGAATGTACATTAGTGGAAAAATTGTAAATAAAATAATAATTGACAACAATGGTTTTTTGTTGAAGACCGTCGTCATTATTGGAATCATTAATTAATTAACTCCCTGCACATTGCGCCTGCACTACCACAGCTCCTTCCCTCACCGCTCCACTGTAGCTCCTTCGATGTTGTCACGACATGAAGCTCTCGCCCCCTCCGTGAGTCACGCCGTCCATCACCGTGTATATTTGCTGCTCCCTTATAGGTAAGATGATATAAGGGCATGTTTGGGTACCCTGATTAGGTTTTAGAACACTTAGTATTTGGGAACGTACCACGAATGGTTTATTTGACATTGAGATTCTGTGAGCAATGTCAGCATACACTATTTCGTGGACTTTGAGTTGTTCGCATTACTACACACCCTAGTGCCATTAGGGTAACTTGTATTTTCTTGCGATGAAGTTTTGTTTAACCAGATTCTTTGAAAATTGTAGGAGACCCATGTTATCTGGTTTTATCTTTAGTTTGAGCATAGGCATGGTTCACGACCAGTTGCAGTTTTAATACGGTGAGTGAATGGCATCAACTCCCTTACAGGTTTTGTTTCTCACTGCAATGCCCTTTTAATTATCAGTGGTTTTCAATTTAGCTTGAGAAGTTTAAATGGAACAAATCATATGATTTCTAGTAAGGTCATTGCAGTAAGTATTAATTAATTAACAGGATGTGACCCACTTCTCATATAGACTAGGAACTTGACAAGAACATTGGGTGTTACCTAATAATTCATTTCTTATATGCTTTCAGGTGATGATTGCAATCAAAAGATCACTTGTCAGTCTTTGAGGTACATACTTAAATGCATTCTTGAGGGTTTTCATATTTCTTGAATCCTTTTAAAGTTGCTTCTTATTTGATGCCCCTGCATAGTGTTTTGTACCATGTATGTGAAGGGTGCAAATTATGTGTACACATTAATGTGGTTTGTCTTGACATAGCTAATGTAATTGATGTTTTGATTTAGTTTCTATATTTGTCCAATCTTTTGTATGGTTTGTTGACCTTATCTCCTACACAATTGATTTTCTTTTTTTTTTCAACACTGAAAATTTGGTCTGTCTCTTTGTTCAGGCAATTGTATCTAACAAGAAAGGTGCATATATACTTAAGTGTGGTCGTAGAGGAAAGCCAAAGTTCTGTCCTTTCTGACTTTCCCAAGTAGGCCATAAGTGCGATGCCAATTTATTTTAGAAGATTCTTATAGTTATGACCATTCCTTTAATATGAAACTTGGTTATGAACCACGTTTCTTAGTACATTTGTTGTCCAAATTTCTTATGAGTATTGAATTTAGAAGTACCATACCCGTTGATGTTCCATACTATATTATTTCCATTTTTACTAAGGCAGTTAGGACCCAAAAACCATCGTAGAATGCTGAGCTTTCTAAGACGAGTTTGGAGACAAAACTGTCTTAGAATGTTCCACTTTCTAAGACAGTTGCAAAACCATCGTCGTACATTGTTGGTCTTTCTACGATGGGCGTTTCAAAGACGGTTCAAAACCGACTTAGAAAGTTGATTTTAATCGAGGTGGAAAGACACTCTTCTAGTAGTGTATTTCATTATCTTTGTAACTACTTTTAGGAATTATTTTTGTATGATGTCATAAGAAATTTATGAAACCTTGTGGCACTTAAGGATGTTTCGTAGGGATGGATTGGAGTGAGAATTGGCACTATCAAGGCTCTTTTATCCACTTAGGGAAAACTTTAGTATGAAGAAATGTCGGTGTCTAACATACTTTAACATGGGTATTGAATAACTTAGGTTAAGAACGTAGGACATGAACATGTGACACTTTGTTAATGCATATCATGTGAAATTTAGGGTATCAAAATTACATTCCTCAAATATTCCAGGATAATGAAGGATTTTTTTTAAGTAAACATACTACATGATCTTGATTGTGTTTATGTTTTTACACTTTGTAGTTTCTTTCTTACTTTGGGTACATACTCTTTTTAAATGAGAAAATATGAACATTCACCCAATTTAAGGATGGAGAAAAAAAAAAAGATAGGAAGATAAAGAGAGAAAATAATAGATATGAGTGATGTAATAGTAAATGTATGAAAAAAGAGACAAAGAAAAAAATAGTGAAATAAAAGAAATAGTAAATGTATGAATACAATTACTCTTTTCTTCTTTACTTTGGTTATAAATAACTTGATTATTTCCCAAAATAAAACAATCAAGTTGTTTGGTTAGGAACTATAATAAAAGAGTAATTATATTGATACATTTACTAATTCTTACATCTCATTTTTTTCTCTTCATTTTCTATCACATAATGCATCACATCTATTGTTTTCACTCTTTATCTTCATATCTTTTTCTTTCCTCTATCCCATTTAAAGATGTATATATATTTATATTGTGAGAACCTTAAGTAATAAACTACAAATTGTGAGAACATAAACAAAAATGAGACAATTTGGTAGTTTGCAAGGTTCATTTCCATATATTGATCAAAATTGGGCATAGGGGTACAGTCAACTTTTGGTTCTTGCATGACATATAGGAGTACATTTACTTAAAAAATCCTTTATTATCCTAGAAAACTTGAAGAACATAAGATATGGTGTCTTGAAATCCACATAATCAACATTAACAAAGTGACACTTGTTTATGAATAACCTTCTCAACCCAAGTTCCTCAATACACATATCAAAGTGTGTTAGATTCCACACTTTTTCATACTCAAGTTTTCAAGTTTCCCACAAGTGGATAAAATAGTCTTAATAGTGTCAATGCTCACTTCATTACATCCTAAAGAAACATCCTTGGGTGACACAAGGTTGCATAATCTCTCATTTCATCCCTTAAATTTTGTTAGTAGGTATTTATAACCTCTTCTAAATTTAGCTAATTAAACCTATTCATCCATCCAAATTTAAAAGGAAACCTTGCCCATTTAACTCTTTAAATTTAAATATCCATGTCACTTTGAACCTTTTATGTGGAAAAGAAGTGACCCCTCCACTACTACAAATAAGACTTTCTACATCGGTTATTCGAGTCATTCTACATCGGTTTTTAACCGTTGTCGTAGGAGACGTCGTAAAAAGGAGAAACTTTTCACGACGGTTGTGAACAACCGTCTTAGAATGTTGAACATTCTACATCGATTCTAAGAGGATCGATGTAGAATGATAACCATTCTAAGACGGTCACGTATAAAAAATCGTCTTAGAATGCTTAGCATTCTACATCAGTCATCTGAGAACCGAATGTAGAATGTTCAACATTCTAAGACAGTCTTTGACACGTGACCGTCTTAGAATGATTATCATTCTACATCGGTCGTCTCAGAACCGATGTAGAATGCGTTTTTTTAGTTAAAGCTACTTTTATTATTCAATTATTAAAGAATATTTTCATAAATATAAGAAACCCATATATACCACTATCAATGCCCATATATCCCTCATGAACCACTAACAGTAAATATAACAGTAAGAAACTTTAAAAATTTGCATAGAAATAATTCCATTCATTAAAATAGAAATATATAAATAAAAAGGACAAGTTGATTTAAATTTTGAACAGTGCAACAATAAGCATTTAGACCAAGACACATGATATTTAGAATGCCAAGGAGACTCAAAGCCAATAATGAACAACAAATAGCCGCAGGGATATTTTGGACCTGTTTACAAGGTAATATTATGTCTCTAGTGCTTCTAGTTATTGATATATTTGGATACAACGATATTTAGAATTTTAGCATGTTTATATAATGATTTTCTTGTTAATTAAATTTACCTCACAAAAGTCACAAAAGACAAGTGTAGATTTTTTTATTCTTAACTCAACTAATGATCTTTAATTATTTTTTATCATATATTTTTATATATCATTATGCTCTTAATTGATAAATATATTTTATTTTGTTTTACTAGTTAGTGTTTCCTTTAACGTGGACTTAACCCAACCACCGCAAGTAGTCATATATATTATTTACTACAAACAAAGAAAGTATGTCTTATATATTAAATGAGGATTTAAAATTTTTACATGTCCTATATAATTATTTAAGAACTTATTTTACAATGCTAAAAAGAAACAATGCTAAAAAATTTACATGTCCTATATAATTATTTAAGAACTTCAAATTTTTCATGCGTTGATTTTGGAAACATGCTGAAAGGAAACAAAATCAGGATTAAAGATAATTTGGAAGAGGGTAATGTATGAATAAATATACACTAATTCAGGTTAAGTAACTTAAATTGTACCAAGCTTCATCTAACAAAGCAATAATACCAATGGGTTTATGCAAAACACAATCATGTGATCAATGGTTTTATGGATTAATTGTGACGATGTATAGTATTCAAGAATCCATGGGGTCTAATCATGTGATCCCATATTTGAACTCATGCCACTTATTGAGAAATATGTATTTCTTTCCAGGATGGGGGTCTAATCTTATTCTTTTTGGGTGTAAGCCTCATTCAGCTAAAAAATAAAAAATAAAAAATAAAAAGAAATCAAGAAAATGCATGCTCTAATTCTAAACAGGAATTCACCTGTAAGCCAACGATCAAGCATAGCAAAGCAATTTCATTTTTCCCTACCCTGAGGGAGATGGGATTCTTAAAAGTGAATGGTGCATGTGTACCAGTACCTAAAAGACAAAAAGTTAAAATTATTTGTAAGAGCTTGTGTTCATATTAGTTCATACTTTACTCATTAGTGTCAAAATTCAATAGTTTCCAAATGCATAATACAAATTTCATTTTGAAACAAAAATGAATGCATCTAACAGAATTGTTTCTAATGTATGACATTGACAAGACAGATGAATGCTAGTAACTAATTGGCACCGCAAGCCACAAATATTCAGACTTCGAAGTGATTAGGTTGGAGCAACATATGAAAGGCAAGTGAAAATTTGTTTCTTTTCCTTTGTTTTCTTTTATCTTATTTCCTTTTCTTCCTTCCATTTTTTTTAGTTTTGAATAATGAATATTTATCAACTCAAGATAAATGTGAAGCATGTCAAGGTACTCAGCTTCACCTGATATCACATATAACTACACAATTAGAAATATGTCAAGGTACTCAGCTTCACCTGATATCCTCAAAATATGATGTTTTCATTTTTCCAAAATGATTTCCTTAGCTGTTCAAAAATTTCAGAGTACATGCCAATTTATGGCAAATGAATGCAAGACTACTAAAGAGACCATGCAAAGGTTTAGTGTCATCACTTGAATGTCTTCCCAATTTTGCTAGATCATCTAGCCTATGCATCTTAAGTCTTAACCAAGAAAGACTTGAATTTTCTTTTTTAGAGTCATAAATAAATAAATGATGAGGTATATAGGTTACTATAAAGGAAAACATACAATTAAAGAAAACACAGCTCATGCAAGAACATATATACAGGTATAAACAATTCAATTTTAGAAGGCCACTTAAATGAGAGTGAATCTTTTCTTCTGATGCTCAAATTGAGTTAATATTTTACACAACAAAAAACACATTTACTGATAGACGGGTATAATAAAAAGGCTTAAAATCAATTAATTTCTAAATATAAAAAAGAAGGTTTGTGGAGACCTCTATATTACACATTGTTACAATATATCACTCTAGAGAAAACAATGTACATGCCCGTGGAAACCGTGCAGCACACTCGACATAATCAGCTAACTTTATGAGATCATTCAACCCATGTATATTCTTCTTAACTGCCTGTACTGGAAAATATGAGATTTTGTGTACTTCCCATAAGATGATGCTCTATTCTCTCATTCTCAACCTTTTTTACCAGAAGAAGATAATAAAGTGAAAGACACTAAGTGGATTTAAGAATACAATACAATTAGAAGACAAAACATGAATATCAGGAGGCTCTAAATAAACAACAAAAGGTCAAATCAGTTTATGAAAGTAATAAGTTATAAAAGTAATAACCTCATGTGCAACAATTAGAGCAGTTTCATGCAATCTCCCATCCAAATAAACAATTCTTGCTCCGCTCAATGGAGTTAGCAAATTTGACTCTAGAAGATCATCAGCCTTCATTTGAGGAAATCTCGAGGTATGTATACAAGTACGGGACTTACTTAAAAATTAGAATAAAGATTAGTCAAGTTACAAATATAATTTGCAACAACCTCATTAACTGAAAATGCTTGAAGATCTAACTATTGTGAATCATGATAAAACACTGTTGTTTTATTCTTACTAAAAATGCTTTATTTTTCCTTCTCATGCATGCACTGATTGCTGGGTAAAACAACACAATCTCAGGTATCTAAAGTTGATATGAAATAGAAAAAGGAGAAAAAGAATTGAGAAATATTAGAAAAAATTTGCAACCTCAATTCATTTATTTTTTCTTTAAATTATGTTGCAGTATGTCCTATTTTATGTTCAACTTTGAGGAGGCAACAGTGACAAGAATCTCAATGCTTATTGTATTTAATTACAATTTCGTTTTGGAAGGGGGAGCTATACAAATAAAAGGAAGAATAAGTCAATAATCATTACGTTTGGTTGTCCACAATGATATATGTAAATGGTGAAGTGCCTTCCTTAGAGACCTGTAAATAATAGCAAGCACAATAAATAAATATAATAATAATAACAGCAACAATAATACTATTATATACATGAAAATTATATAAAAAACAAACACAAATAGGGAAAAATTAAAATTTGAACATCGAATTATACATTGCCATATACTAAGGCTTTTTAACTTTTAGCTGCAAACTTAAATCATACCACGACTTGTCTAAAAATTCAAGAACGCACATAGACATAGTAGTAAATTCCAGATAGTAGCACAGTGCAATAAGCTCTAAAAAAAAGGCTATATTGGTCTAGTGATGTCAAGATTCAGATACATGCTTTGCGGATCTCATTTTCAGAATACACAAAACAATAGTTATAGTGATTATAGGTATAAATTAAAAAATTAAAACTATTTCCATATATTTGTGTACAAAAGGATGAAATTTACAAAACAAGTTTGTCGTGGCTATCAGTATTTACCGTATAGGTACCCTAAAAAGGATTAAAGACTTACATGATACTCACATTATAGAAAAGTAAGACTTTTAAGAATCTAACACCAAGAACCAAAACCAAAACCAAACATTTCCCCCCCTTCCCCCGTAAAATTAGGACACAATTAAAACTTTTTACAAGAAATCAAAGAAAAATGACTAACCCAAAATCCATTTTAACATAGTAGCCTCTCTGTTCTTCTCCTCAGACGTCAACATCCCATTCATCTACACAAACCGTGGCAATGAAAGCATTAATAAAATAAGTACAAAAAACCACTTTTTTATTTTAAATTTTAGGGAAACCCTAAAAGAGAGAAAAAGAACAATTACCTGAGAAATTTGATCCTTGTGACATCGAACATCAGAGACCCACCCTTCGTACTGCATTCAAAGGCGATCTTCAACAAACCTGTGGCGGCTCACGAAGGAGTGAAGCTAGTTCTGCTAGTTGCGCACCATTTGAACCATTGTGAAGGAGTGAATGTCGTGAAGATGTTGTACCATCTGCTGGCTCGCGAAGGAGTGAAGTTGTGTTCCGAAGAAAGACGTCGTTGGAGGGTTCTGCTTAGGGTTCCTTTGCTGGCTGCACGTGGACTTATATATATATATATATATATATATGGCTTTTAAATTCCATTGAGATAACGACGGTGTTTTAATTTTTATAACCAACACACATTTTAATGCGGTTTTCGGTTTTCAATAACCGTCTTATAATGTGTGTCGTACAAGGCATTTTTAGTTAAATAATTATAAAAATACCAACGGTTCGTATTCTAAAGCGATTCCAAAAGAACCGTCGTAGAATGCCTATCGTAAAAATGCTCTTTTCTAGTAGTGCTCTAACGTGTAATGGAAATTCTAATGTTCAAGAAACCTTAATTGATGTCATCCATTTTTACATATTCTTGCTCTTTATATATGTTATATTTTACTATATAAAAATGTAATATCCGTAGCCTTTGTTCCGCTTTCATTTTTGTGGTGTTAGTAGGTTCTTGAGCATTATTTTGGGTAAGAGGTATATATGCCACACTACAATAGCATCACTTTATAGAATGTTTTTCTCCTTGTGACTAACATGTTAAATGTTTGCAGTGTACAATGCATACATATTCAAGCATAATATTTATCATTTAGATTGGAGTATTTTATGCCTTATTAAAAAATAAATTGAAGGTTTGTAGACTATTTGATTTATCCTTTTGTTGGAGGTACATAGTGCAGTAAATTTTGAATTTCTTTTTGTGAGCTAATTCTTAGAATTTAATTTATCTCTACAATATTTTATATTTCATGTTTTTAAATTTGAATTTGATTTTCTTTATATTGGATAATAATATATATAAGAGTTAACATGATCTAAATTCATAAACTACCTAATAGGTTAAAGAGGGAAATGATTTTAGAATTGTCTGATTTTGGATAGTTAATTTTGTTTTTTGAATGTTGTATATTGTAATCATAGTATCCTCTATATTAATCTTTTCGTTTTTATAATTTGGGGCAATACAATAGTTAGTTCATAACATCTTAGTTGGTTTTGAAAATTGCATAATTAGGGGTATATATATAGTGAAATATTTTATTGGATAGTTTGAGTTGTATTATTAATTGATCCACCTTGTATTCATTTCAGCATTTTTTGAGTCATTAGAATGAATCTTTAACTTTTGAGTACCCGTTGATACGATTTAATGTGATCTAACATTAACAGATGATTATTAATTTTTAAAACGTAATATATATATATATATATGTGTGTGTGTGTGTGGTTGAAGGTCTTTTGATTTATTATTTTTGTTAAATAAATAGACAAATTTTAATAATTATATATTCATATTTATTTATTTTAGATTCTTTTTTAATTTATACTTTTCATATAAGAAAAATAGAATTGAAAATATAAAATAAATATTTAGTCATGTTTTTTATTTCTTACTTTATATTGATTATATGAGTGAAAAATTATATAAGTGTGAAATTTACTCACACCATTATTATGATTTTGCTTCAGAACCATTAATATGATTATGTGCTATAAAATTAGACTCACAAAATTATTTTAGAGTTGAGATAATTATTTTATATTTTTTCTTTTATTGAAAATATGATAATAGATTTGATAAACATTGATAACTCTCATATAGAGTATTAGAATAAAAAAATTCATTAGATAATGAACTATTGATTCTGATATAAAGTTTATAATGAAATATTTGATAAATTACTTTATAAACTATAATATTTGATATATTTTAGTTTATAATGATAATCTTGTAAAAAATTAATAATCAATATGTTAATTTTAAAAATACTCACAATACTTAGAAATTTCATTTACAATGAATTGTTTATAATAAATTATAAACTAATAACAAATTTATTCTTTAGACTTTTTATAACACGCGAGTTTAATAAATTTTAATTTGAATAATTATAAATTTACTTTTACTATTATTACTTTTAAAAAAATCTAGATAAATTTTAATAAGATTAATATTTTTGAAGATAATATCTATTAAATTAAAAATGCAATTATTTTTTTACTCAATTTTAATGTAATTATATTTAATATCATACTAAATATTTTTAAAAATGATAAATTTATTTATTTATATATTTTATAAATAATACTAAATACATATAGTATTATTACAAATTTTAAAATTTATAATTTAATCAAATTGTGCTATGCATATGTATAAAAATTAGTTATAATCGAGTCTTCACCCTAAAAGAAGTGCTAAATCTATCTATTTTCAATTTATTTTTATTTATGAATTTTACTTAAATTTAAATTTGTTGATGCATGTGAGCTTGTTGCCTTATATGTAATAATCTGTTATTAGGAAGTCCTAGGTCGTCTGCCTTAATTTTTGGGATGCAATTTATATATATGTTGGACAACTTCACTTAGTGTTCATTAGTTTTAAATTCAAATCTAACATGTTGTTTATAGCCCACCTTAGTTGTGTAAGGAGGTTTTTTTTTTTTTTTTATCAATCTTGAGTTTGATGAGACATAACCTAATGAATGAGATAAACTGATACTAACAAATGATAAATCTATTGTATATTCTTTTATTAAATGAATATTTAAATTAATGTTTTTATATCTTAAAAAGGCTATTTAGATTTATATTTTTTAAATAGGTTTAAATATGTTTTTAGTTCTATAAATTTGGATAATTATTTTTTTAGTCCTTAAAAAATAATTTATTTTTATTACTTCCATAAATTCTTGAAAAATTACTTTTAGTCCCTCTTTGTTTAATGTATTCATGATTTCACAATTTATAAGGATTTTTAACCGCTAAAATTTATTTTTAACTTTTTTTTAAACAAATTTCTGCCAATTTTTAATTGCCAAAATATTTGACTTGGATGATTTGGTGTTTTTTTTTTTTTTTACATATTTTGTTGGTTCTAAAGAAGAAAAATAAAAAGATAGATATAGAATTGTTGTAATTTTTTTACATATTCTAATTGTTTAAAATTGCCACAAATTATTTTTAAAGATTAAATTTTTAAAAAAAGTATTTTTGAACATGACACATCACCACAAATTGTAACAGTATTAAGGAAAAGAATGAAAGGGACTAAAAGTAACATTTTGAAAATTTGAGGGATTAATAAATACAAATTCATTTTTGAGGGACTAAAGAAAATAATTATCCAAATTTAAATGACTAAAGACATATTTAAGTCTTTTAATTATTACAAAATAACAATTTTTAAATGTTATATGCAATTGTCAACTAACATTTTAAAATTTTAACTAAATAAATAAATTAATAAATTTTTTAAATATTGTTAATATTATCTTAAGATGCTGTTAAAACTAACAAATATTTCTAAATGTTACAAATGATATCGTAAAAATATTGTAAAACCATTTAGTGATTGGAGATTTATATCGCATTTGCTAAGATGTTGCCAGTGAAATGTGAACTTTTTTTTTTTTGAATTTTAAAAATATTTTTTAATTGTTACGAAAATCAATAATGTTGCAGTGACTGCGTATTTTTAAATTATGTATATTATTTAAGATAAAATATAATTAATCTCTTTTAAGATTTGTAAAGAAAGAAATTATTTTTAGAAGTATAAGTAGGGAAAATTTGGTGAATTGAGGGAATCTAGCTTGGTTAATCTCTTAGTAGTAAAAGTAGCTAAAAATTAATAAGAAATAAATTAATCCTTTATAATATTAGAAGTATAGGTAGCTAACATTTGGTGGATTGTTGAAAATTCTCATTACTTATCTTTGATTATCTTTGATTTTGACGGATAGAAAAACTAAAACTTGGTGAAAACATAACATTTAATGAAAAAATAAAATTTGAAAGCTATTATGTTGATAAATTAGCTACCCAACATGCAACATAAAGTTGTTCTAGTCTGACTAGTAATAATAAATTAGAGATCATCCAACAGAAGAAAAATTTAATATAAACGGAGTTATTTGAAAGTAATAGCAATAAGTAATATTTTTTTTTCTTTGTTAGATACCATAGATATCTCCTAATTTATTGAGTCAGGACCTAATATAGCTCATAATGCAGGATTGCCACTTAGAATTTCGTACATAGAGAAAATCAAAACTAATTTTTTTTATTAAATAGATTTTTTTCACATGTGAATATAGTGAAATCTTATACCCCAATCTTAACCTATGGATTAATTAAAAGATAATAAATAATCTATAATTTTAAAAAAGTTGAATAACAAGATAAATATGCAATAGGTGAAGTCATACATTTTAAGAAGGATAAGATTATATATATGAAAAAGAAAAAGAAGAAGGAAAATAGTATAATAAGATCTATAGGAAGCATCTTAATTTCATGAATATTTGTAAATACAAAACAAAAATATACACAAGGTTTTTAAATTTTTTTTTTCTAAATTGGTCCATAATTTTCAAAAGTTCTAAAATGCTCCCTCCTAGTTTATTTAATTTATTTAATTAATGGCATGTTAGTCCTTTTATAAAATTTATCATTTTTTGATTTTTAGACATAATTTTAAAACCTTTTTTTTATTGATTTAAGAGGTAAAACTTTTTTCAATAAATTCACCTACATAAAAGTTATGCCAACCAACTAATTTTCGGACTTTTAAAGAGTGAGTCTCACGATCAATTGAAAACTTAAAAATGAGACTCACTTTTTTTTTCTATATTGCTGATGAGCCTCAATTTTCACCATATTTATCACTATTTTTGTTTTGAATATTAATTGATTCTCATAATGTTTATATAAGTGAATCTAATGAGATACATTTCACATCTTCATCTTGAATTAATAAAAAAAAATGATTCGACATCATGTCTGGAAATTGAAAATGATAATAAAATTTATGAAACTACTGGCGTGTCATTAATCAAATAAGCATGTAAAATATTTTAGAACTTTCAAGAATTAGGAGAACAATTTAGAAAGAAAAAGAATATGTGAAGAGGTTATTCATATATTTTAGCCAATAGAAAAAAATATTAAAAAACCTAAGTAGTATTTCAAAATTAATTCACTTTATAGAAAATAATTTTATTGATAGTGAAATATATAAATTAAATAATACATAAAAATGAAGAATTTAGTTATGTTTACTGGTACGAATTATTTCATTCTAATTTTTTTATACTCAATCTAATTAATAATATTTTAATAATGGTTAACAAACAGTATTTTATTATACTTTTGTTATTTTTATTGGTATTAATTATTTCATTCTTAAGTTTTTATACTCAGAATTCCAGAAAGTTATTTTATTCTAAAAATGAAGATTTTGTATAAAATATAATTTATTCTAAAAAAATTAGAGCTCAAATTAATTTATTTCACTCAAGGGGCATTTGGTAGATGGAAAATTTTCATTTTCTCATGAATTTGAAAGTCAGAAACTATGATTCTCATGTTTAATATGTAATTAATAAAAAGAAGATTGCACTATAATTTTTGAGAGAATCAATTTTAGCTCAGTTTTTCGCAAAAACATTTTCAAGGAAGGGGGACAAGAATCTAACTTTTCCATTGGCGAAAAATTTTTAATTACGTATTCTACATTAATCTTTAATCTCTAGAAAACATATTAAGACTAATCAAATGCATTTTACAAATTTTCAAAAATCATAATTATTAGGAATTGATTTTTTCAGGAATTATATTTTGCAGATATACAAAAACTTTTCCCGAGAGGCTCCCTTAAGGTTTTTTTTTTATTACAGAAAAGTGAATCATTAGATTAATTAGGAATTGATAAAAGTTTCCCAAGTAAATATATTCGTTGCTAACATTTTTAAAAAAAATTATATGTTAGTAATTAATCTTCGGACACTAGTTGTTTTTACTCATATTTGGGGTATATATTTGGGATATTAACAATTGGTTACAACCTCAACAAGAGGAAATGAAGTCCTACGTACTGATGGAGAAGGCAATTACTTTAATTTCTGCGCAAATTGGTTAACCATTTTCGAACACAGAGAGTCCTACAAATATTTAATTTTGCTTTTCACGAACTTTCCATACCGGCTAGCTATTATGAATTGAATGACTTACTAGCTAGGGATATCATATCCATGCTAAGAGATATTTCGTAGTAGGTCTTCAATTGTTTTGATTTCTCTAAAATGCTCTCATTGTCTTCCATTCCTTTTTCTTGTATAATTTGAATCTCATCATCTTCGCCACATGCACACGGCATTAGAAATCAAAAGTATCATACCTAAGAAATAAAAAGAGGCCATGACTTGCACGGGTAACAATCATCAAAGTGCTAGCTAGGGGTGGTGTAACACAGATTTAGCGGCCAATGAATATATTATGGAAATTTTCTTTTGACGCTTTTCACACGGGAATGGACATCACCTTGCAATAGGATTTAATTTTTTTCTTCTTTTTCTCAACTATTGTTCTAGACTAAGCCCAAATTAGAATTTGGGTTAAATTAGTTGTTTGGTTTGATATCCAAACGCCACTAAATTAAAAAGGGTAAACTCATTTACAAAAAAAAAAAACGGGTAAATTGGATCCTAACACGTATGCTTGTATTGGACATCATCAACAACATGAGATTTTAGAATACGTTGTCATTTACCACTAAAACTTATGCGCATCTCTTGGAGGTTAGAGGTTTGCTCATGTCACTTTTCTCGTAAGGATTATAAGTATTTTGTTGAAATTTAATAATTAAGATTAATTACTCATTAATTTTTTATATTTTAAAATTCTCATTTTTATCATTTAAGTTTGCAACGTTAATTACCCAATTTTATGATAGAGCTCCTTGTAATAAGCTTTTCCAAAACCTGAATATGAAATGGAGATCTCTATCTGACATGATGCTTGACGACACTCCATGCAATTGAGTAATCTCTTTTTGATGTATGAAATGCACAAACTTCGTAAGATGATCCACAATGACCCATATTGCATCATAATTACCCGGAGTCCTTGGCAAGATAGTGATGAAATCCATCGATACGCTCTCCCATTTGCGGTCCGATGTGCTTAAAAGGTTGCATCTCTTGAGGTGGTCTTTGATGTTCTACTTTGACAAACCAAACATGCAGCCACATATTTTGTTGCCGCTCTCTTCATCCCAGGCCACCGAAGCATTTCCTTCTTTTCCTTTCGTCCGTTTACTACTAACACAAACACACTTAGTGTTTAAATTTTAAAATAATTAATTTTAATTTTGTGACATTTAGAAACTATTGCAGTGTTTAATTTAATTATTTTAAGGTAATGACGATTTTTAATCGCTACAATATTTCTTTTATTAAATTTTTAAAAGTTATAAACCCATAATCCTTTATCCCAAAATGAATCATCCTTCACTCTTTACTCATTTCCCTCATATCACGATTAACAAAAACAATTATCATCCTCAAATCTAAGAAATTAAAAATAAACAAATAAAATTTTCTATGAAAGGAAGAGTGTTATAGTGGAGGAAGCAGCAGTGCGAGAGAAATATCAAGTGTGGGCTGTGGCTCTGAAGCTTCATAGCGTGTTCTTCAAGTTCATCTTGAAGCACCGTTTTCATAATCGGATCCAAACCCCATCGAACACTCCAATCCATTTGCAGGTCGTGATGCTTGTCTCTATTCATTTTTAGGTGAATTTGCACCTCTCCTTCTCCTTTCACTATTATTTAACCACTAAATTAACCTTATATCTTTCTTACCTTTGTTTATCACTAGAATAGAACAAATAAACCCAAAATAACAAAATTAAATTAAAAAAAGTGATGAAAATGTGGAAAGAACAAGAGAGTGTGGTGGATTCTTTGGTGTGTCAATGGTTTTCTTTCTTGCATTCAACAAATGTTAATAACCAGGCCGGGGTGTTCCCAATCAAGCAGAGGGTGCAGAACAAATATTAGAACAGATCACTCGTGAGAGTGACGTTTGAATTGTAGGAACATTCACATGCTGTGGTGGTGGGGGTCCGAAAGCATGTGTACAATTTTAACTGTTTCTGAATGCTGCCCTACCACTTCATGAAATTATATTGTCTGCCACCGTCACATTGCCCTCATGGATTTTCTTTCATTATGATTTGGTCATTTGCTCACTTTTCAACTCTATGGCTGACAATATCTCTAAAAGAAAGCTTGGTAATTTAGAGTAAATTGAAAAATGGAAAAGCGTTAGCATATTTGTAATAGAGAACATATTACATTAAAACGTGTATGATAACCATGTTTATAGGAAAATGAAACTCATGTAACCCTAACCAGGAAATTTGGAGCGTGCAATATCTTCATCAAATCAAAATGAGAAATTTTTCCCTTGAAAAAATATTATATATATATATATATATATATATATTTATTGTTTATTTTCATAATATACACTTAACGGGAGATTTTATTTAAGGGATTCAAGTTAAATTTCACTCAAATCAATTATATGTGGTATATATTGCTTTCAGACATATGCTTACAAAGGCAAGTCCTTTAAAAAGATAAAATGTATTGTAACAAAATGCAATTAAGTTAGTCTTATTTCTAACCTCAATTCCCCCATCTAAACCTTAATTAAAATCTGCAATTTATTAATCTAAATAAAATATTCAGTGTAATATTTTTTGTGGTTTACAACTTCATAAAATATTGACTTTATATATATATATATATATATATATATATAGTGAAGATGACATCTTAACCCTTCTTTTATGTTGAGCTATGCCCAAATACTATATTGTTGTGCACTCCCTTAATTGAATCCTCTATCACTAAAAAATGTTTGAAAAGATTAAAACATCCTAACACTTCCCTGCACGACCACACCTCTTTTAGCTGTGATTGCAATGATCTCGTTCTCCATATTGTGTCACCTCCTTCAGCTTGCCTCCTGTGATGACACCACTACTAGAAATGTGGATTTTTACGACAGTCATTCTACGAAGATTCTTTTAGAACCGTCTTAGAAAATAAACCAGTGGTATTTTTGTAATTATCGTACTAAAAAAAATCTTATACGACACACATTCTAAAACGGTTATTGAAAACTGTCTTAAAATGTGTGTTGGTCATAAAAATTACAACGGGTTTTATTAAAACACCGACGGTATCTCACGCTCTTATCCACACACTGTGGTGTCTCTTGGCATTCAAAAGCGTGAAAGAAACCTAACAACGCCATAGCATTCTCTAACCCATCGTGCGAGGTCCCTCGACCTCTGCCCAACCCCAGCACCAAGGGGTTATGCATGTCATCGTCTGTCATCGCCCCTTGAACAATGAGCAGAAGCAGCGATGAAACTACGATGGCTGAAGAAGCACCACCCAAAGAGTCCCTACCAAACCTCTTCTCTTTGTTTCCTAAAATCAATTTTCTACTCATTTTCCTCCCACCCAACCCTGAGGCTTAGGCTCAGCAAGAGGGTCCAAAGGCTAGCCGTGTACAGTTTCTGAAAACCCAAGTGGCGGTGGTTGCTTCTTCACCTCTGCAAGCTGAACCTGATGTTGACCACTCTCCCGCTACTAAGACAACCAATCCTCTTATACTCTGGCCGGTAGGTTGTTTTCATTTCCCCTTTTTTTGAATAAAAAATACATTCATATGTATCATCATATTAGGGTTTGCTTCCGTGAAGAGTAAATAGTCAAATCAATGATGACAAAGTTATATTTGTGGTCCCTCAATCGTCTTGTGGCGTGAACCTTAGTCTACCCCAGGAAGTGCACGTAATTTGTATCGTTTAACTATTTTTTTTGTGAGGATGGGGGAGGGAAGAAAAATTGCATTGGTTTTACACTCTCATATGCATAATTAGGATTTGGATGATTGAAACATTCTTCTAGCGCAGGATGGTACTTTTGTGATGGTCTTTTGTTTATTGTTTCTGCACATATGGAATAAACAACCACGATTCTTGAAAATATTTTTTCACAGCCAGCAATCATGATTTCATATAAGCACATGTATAGGAATTGTTAGGGTTGTCTAGTCAGAATATGATTCAGTAAATAACTTGTGAAAACTTTAAGGTTACATTAGTTCTGTTCTGGTATTTCTTCAAGTGTCAATGTATATGGATGGTTTTATGTATGGTTTGAGTGCCTAGGATTAAGGACCTACGGATCCCCCTCAATCCATCAACCCTTCTTGTGCCTCTAATCTAGTTTGAGCAGCCAGCCCCTTTCAACCCATTTGCATAAAATTTTCTATTTTCTATTCCTAGCATAGTCACCAACAAGTTGTGTCTTGTATGCAATTGTGCATGTTGACAATTTAATGAGTGAGCATACAAGCTTCTATTATGAAGCTGATACTCTGTTCTGATATCCAAACAAATAGTACATTTGTACTTGATAATATAGTTATCAAATCACCTAAGATAGGATCATCTTATCACTGCTTATCTATATATTTTAAATTTCCCTTGATTCTAGGAGTTAGTTTTTCACAATTGTTGTCACTTGTTTATGCATACATGTAAACATTCAAGAGATATGCACACTCAGATTATTCCCATCGTCCTCCTCGTCCTCCTCAGTCTCCGATTGTGACAACACTCCTTGCCCCCACGACAGTCCCTACTCCGCCATCTTCACCACGGGTAATTAATTAACATTTACTTAGATAATAATCTCTTATCAGAATTAGAGTTTCATATCAATAACTTTAAATAGTTAGCTAATCATTATTCAAATTTCAGCTCGACAATATAAATAGTTATGATCAAAATTAAAGTTTTACTTCGATGACCTTTATCAAGTTTTGTAGTAAAATTATCATACATTAATATTATCGAGACGTGACTCTAATTCTAACAAGTGAACATTTAAATTTTTTTCTTCAATTTATTTTTGAGTTATTTAATTTATGTGTTAATTATGATTAAATTGGATTAAGATTTGGTTTATTTTTGTTGTTGTTGATTTGATTGGTTTGTTGGTGTGAACTATTATGAAGGTGATAACCCTCAAACGGTGAAGACGAGGCTGAGGCAGTAGGCTCAGGTAGTTGCTTGTGCGGTGCGTCAAAGTTAGTTCTATTATATTATTATCTATGTCATATGATATATGCTAGACGTATGTACAAATTAGTTTTGTTTTTGTTTTTGTTTTTTATTTTTTACCAACTACTGAACTATAATTAGTAAGCTATTAGTGTTTCATTGAATTCATTTATGTACCTAATACAGTAGCTATATAATTGTGCAAAAGATTTATTTGGCATTATTATTGGTGCATGACAAGTTACTTTGCAGATTAAGTTTGCATTTTACAAGAAAGAAAGCTAGTGTCACATAAGTAAAATGTGTGTCTTGCCTTTGTGTCCATGTTTCTTCCTCACATGGATCATGTTATTAAATTTGATTTCAGAATAGATAATTTTGCTTTTGTGATGACTGATAAATGTGTTCTTATAAAAGCAGATAATATTATAGTTTTCTTACAATTATAAAAGTTTCCCTTGTATTTTGTATATACTGAGTTTTCTTACATTTTGCAGATCATGAAGCAGATAATATTACAATCTCCCTTGTAATTTTGCTTTTCCATGTTTTTAATCAAGTTAAGATAGAATTTTATACCAGATTTAACTAAAATTTATTCAGGTCTTGTAGGGTTATGTCACGTTGGCTCCAACCCTGGTGTGAACAATGATATAACTTTCATTCTTCACAGTATAATCGTATAGGTCAAGGCATCAATGAATAAAGAGCTTATTAACAGAGGACTTTCCAATCATGATTGTTATAAGTAATAAATTCATATATCTTTCATGCAAGCATATGTATGCAAATAAAATAGAAAATATAATACTTCTATTTTGTAAAACCCATTTTAGTAATTATATACTTAAAATCAATTTTGATTGCAAAATTAAATAACATTATACATCAAATTAAAATAAGAAAAAATAAAGGTCAAAATTAATTAACTCTATTCAAAATGAAAATAGTTATAAGAAAAAGAGATTGGTGATGTTGGGTGAAAGGCCTTTTGGGATTATAGTTCATTTTTCAGGGGATTAGTCATAGGGCAAGTTCTTATTGTTGCAATTCTTGCTACCGTGGCATCAATATATATTCTGGTTTCTTCACTTTCTAATTTTTTTTGTTAGAATTTTATTGCCTTATCAAAATCTTTATATAGAAAACCATAGTCCTACATACACACAACTTAGAACAATTCACAAGGAATGCATGGTACTAAATGGTTTCCTTTCTTTTACTTGAGTGTATGGGTTGGAATAAATGAAGTCGCAACTCAAAATTGCTCTTGCTTTAGTTATTAGCTTGCTTTGGATTTAGCAATCATTTTGTGGTTAGAATAGCATTTTGGAACACACTAAGTAATTGGCTCTCCAATTGTTTTTAGTAGCATAGCTTATGCACTTAAATTTTGGTGCTTGATTGCTTAAATAAAAATTGAATAATATAGCAGCTTTTGATAGGCATCCCATGAACACTTCAAGGAGTATTTAATTTCAGTTTCGCTTTGCATTTAGCACTTAACTCATTTTGTAGTTAGTATCACAAATTACCAATTTTTTTTATTTGACTCTCTAATTCTTGTCATTAGTACCATTCTTGAATACTGATATTTAGGTGCTTCCTGGTTAAATAGTAAAAAGGAAGGAAATAGTTGAATTTGATACATTGGGCATTGCATGGCCACTTTATTCCTGCAATATGAGATAATTCATATTTAATTTCAGTTTTATGTTCTAATATTGAGGTTTTTTGAGTTTTCCTGTTCCATGTTTTACATGTTTCATGTCAGTGATAAATAAAATCCAAATAAGCCAAAAATCCTGGTCTGTTCTTATGCTTGCCATTATTCTTTGCAGATGAAACTTCTGATACATCTAGCTTAAACAAGTGGAGGAGGTGTAGATGTTCTTTCCAAGGGAACCAGAGGTACTCTCTTGCTAATTGTTCAAAATCATGTGATTGCCACTCAAGCTGAGCTTAAGGTTAGATACCTGCTGCAAGCTATAAATATATTAATTGTGAAACTCAATATTGAAAAAATAGATTGTTCTAACATCATTATGTTGTTTAACCACTACTTCCATCAATTAGTGGTTTGATGATTGCAGCGATGATGTCAGAATATGCTGCACCAAAACTTTGCACAAGCTTCAGGATCATTACAATTGGAAGGTACTTCAAAATAAAAAATGCTAATAAATGGTGACTACTTATACTTGATTAAAAAATGCTTCAGGATCATTAATCATTTATACTAAAAGTACTCCTGATTTAAAAAAGAGAGAACATATACTAATAAATAATTAAAAAAATAAGTATTAATGAGTATTTTTCCTTATGTTTTTGCTTCATTAGATGGATTGGCAAGGGCAAAAGATAACAGAGCAGTTAATGCAACTAATAATTGTTGCATTTGCTGTGATTGCATTTGCAACAGGATATCTTATGGCTTCTTTCCAAATGATGATCCTTATATATGTTGGTGGTGTGGTTCTCACCACATTGGATCCTCATATATGTTGGTGGTGTGGTCTTAGTTCAGATGGATTTAACATTTCCATGGTTTTTGGTATTTGGATAATTTTTTATTTTTTTATTGCTATGTGATTATTGAGTTTATACTTATAACAATCTTGCGTATCTGATAAAAATGTTGACTTAGAATGATGGCAAGGATTATATAATCCTAACTTTTCGATAGTATATGAATTTTGTCACAGCAACATATATTCAGTTGATTGATCCTAGCTTGTGCCCACTCAAGAAATAAATTTCACGTTGCTTACAAGGTATGATGCATGATAGTTTCTTTAAAAAAAAGATTCACATAACATCATTGTCTCTCATAACTAGTGAATTACTTGATCCAGGGCCTTCCAGGAGCATATACTCAGGTTAGCTATTTTATATATATATATATATATATATATATATATATATATATATATATTATTCTTGTTTATATTGCTTAAATCAAGACATTTTGTCATAAGAAGATGCTTACTGATTTAGGTATTGCCAAGATTAGTGTAGATGATACTGCTGCAACTGCTAAGGTATATGAAAAATATAAATTTCTTTAACTCCACTTGAAGCAAGCTTTGATTAGGTTGTAGAGTAGCAGCATTTCCTAATAATGATTAATTGGGATATTGTGAACAAGCAGTGCTCTTAAAGGGGAGAAAAGACATTGGAGCTATTGCAGGTTCAAGGGCAGCAAATATGTATGGCCTTGACGTTTTAGCTGAAGGAATCCAAGTAAGATTTCATTTACATGTTTTGGAAGACTCGACTGCTACAACATTTTAGTCTTAGTGTATGGTTTTCTCTTATGACAAAATGTCTTAATTTAAGCAATATAAACAATATGTCTTAATTTAAGCAATATTAGTAGTATCTTTGTTTAATTATAAGGTTTACCATTTCCTTCATATATTGTTCAGGAGATTTTTTGCAAAGCTTACCCAAGTACAAAAAATATTTTCTTAAAAAATAATACATTCTAAGACGGTTGTCTCCACGACCATCTTAGAATGTAACACATTTTACATCAGTCTTATTCACGCGACCGTCTTAGAATATGTTACATACTAAGACGGTCGTGGAGACAACTATCTTAGAATGTTTGCACATTCTAAGACAATCGTTAAAAACCGCCATCATATACACATTTTTTTTACAACGTCTACTACGATGACGGTTGATAACCGATGTAGAAACATTTATGCAATAATGACAACAACGACACTACTAAAAAATAGGTTTTTAACATCAGTTGCTTTCAACTTTTAACAACCAATGTTGAAAACACCGACATTAATAGTATCAATGTTAACATTGGTTTTTAAAAAATTGATGTTAACATACATTACACAACATCAATTTTTATGAAAACTGATATCGTATAGTAAGAAATATAAAAAAGCCAAAATTGCAAAAAAATATCGATTTTGATCAAAATCGATGTTGAATTATGTATTCCAAAATACTTTTTACATCGGTTCTGAAAAGACCAATGTAGAAAATATTGTTACAAACCGATGTTGAATGTGTTTATGACATCGATTTTGACCAAAACCGATATAGAAAGTGCCTTTACAACATCTATTTTGTCAAAATCAATGTTATAATGACACTTTTTACATCAGTTTTAGACTAACCGATGTTATTTTTTGCAAATTTTTATAATATTTTTTTTGTTTTTACAATGAACCAACCAAAATTAATTTATCAAAAATATATTAATTTTAAATTAAAATATTTAAAAATATTTTTTTCATTACAATATCACATTACTTACAATCTCTTAATATTAATCTAAACACAAATTAAATGATAGTTATCAAATTGTAAGATATAAATATTACTCATTTTTAACTTTCTCTCTCTCTCTCTCTCTCTCTCTCACACACACACACACACACACACACACACACACACACACACACACATATATATATATATATCCTATCACAAAGTAAGTAAAAACTTGATTTTTTGTATTTGAAAAACAAACAGAGAAGAAAAAAAAATTCAATCATGATGCTACAACAAGATTTGTAAGAAGTCATTTTATCTTCATTCGCTCACCAAACATTAGGGATTTCATGTACTAACCACCTAGCACTTATTTACATCCTTAAACGCACTTTAAGAAATGTTTTTTTTTTCACTAAAAAGATGCAATGTGGCAGCAGAGTAAATTATGCAGCAAATTTTAACCTTTCAAGGTCTCCAACATGGCTTTTTATACATTATTTAATCACCAATAGACTAAGGAATCATCTGATAACCTTTGTAACACTAACCATACCTCTTAGCACCTTAATTTCATTACTTTAAGGGCAATTTAAAGTGCAGGGAAAAAATTGTAACTCTGTTAGGAAAATCAAAGTTTAAACCCCAATTCGTTAACTCAAAACTTTAGATTCCATCACCAATAAGTTAGGATTTCATACAACCATCAACTAGGGTATCACATACAACATATAAACTAACTTGGAACAAGATTTACATGAGAATAAATTTCCATGGATTCAAGGTTTGAAACACAAGTCACCAATAACCCAAGCAATAATGTGATAACCTTTCAAACACAAGTCACACTACTTAGCATGTTAATTTTATGATGTTAAGACCAATTTTAAGTGCAAGGCAGCAGACACAAACTTATTAAAAAAACCAAAATTTTGATCATTCATACAATTCATCAAACAACTGGTATACACTTTACCTAATATGTTAAATTCATACAGGTCATGAATTATTCACTAGCTATATATATATATATATATTATGCTGACATTTTTAATCTCGTGCAATATTTTGTAATCACATAATCGGATTAAATAATACTTATCAATAAGAGACTTGTACATTCAATCTCAAGCCATGCAATTATCAAGAGCAAGAGGTTGACCAATAAGCCAAACCCATCGGCAACCATAATATGAATAGATTATAGATAGGTATATGCATGGAGTTTAACCAGGATTTCATTTCAATCACATAATCAATCATAAAAGATAACCATTCCATAAGAAGAAGCCACAAACACAATAACAGTTCATAGTCCATGAATAAATTAACTTATTTTTTGGGATTTCTTATAAGATCTCTTAGTTATTTTGGCTTTTACCCTCACCAGAGCTATTGCTAGTCGTCTTAAACGAATAACTTTTGTATAGAAAACATTTTCCAAAACTTGTATAGTTTCCCCAATTTATGGTTATTTTGTAGTGATTTTGTAAATAAATCTTGTTTTATGGTTAAAGCCGTTTCTAAAATATTTCCATTGGATTTAATGATGAAATATGTGCAATTTCAGGTGAAAAAAAAGGCTAAGTCATAAAGTGTCAAAAGTGACAGTTGAGCTTAGCTCATCAATGGGCTAAGCGGGCATCCATCGCTAAGTGCAGCTTCAGCACGCTTAGCGCAACAGAAGAATCTGGCAGAGCATCAATATCAGGGTCGCGCACTAAGCGTAACAATTGTCTTCAACCAGGCTCAGCGAACAACTAGCGCTAAGCTCAAATCCACTTACTCGCGCTAAGCGCAGCGTCGTGAATTCAGAGCCTATTTAAAGCCTGTTTTGTGCAGAATTAGGGCAACAACTTTTGAGACACATTTTTGCAGAGATTCCAGAGCACACCACAGTGCTTATTTCGGGAAAAGAGCTTTGGAGGCAGCAAGAGGAGCTGCTTTTGTAGAGATACTTAGGTTTTGTACTCTCATATTTGTTAGGGTTTCTTCTGTAATGGCTGGCTAAAAACCCTAGTTAAGGATTTCTAATGAACAATTGATGTAAATACTTAATATCTAATTGATTATGTTTTCAGTGTTCGATGCTTCTTTCAATTCTTAATTTCTATATGCTCTTGGTTTGATCATCCATTTGTATGCATAGTTAGGTGACTTTAGCATTGGGAAATGTAATGTTGCCTTAGAATTTGATTGAAGCAGGATTGAAACTTAGTCTTACAAGAGGGATCTACAGATTAAGTTTTGGTTTTAAATATGTTGTTACAATAATGTTGTTTGGTCTAAGTCTAGTCCAACAAGAGGGATCTGAGGACAAAGCTTAGGCTAAATTAGTTTAAACTTTCGTAAGCTATTTAAGCCGAGCCTAGTCCAACAAGAGGGATCTGAGGATGAAGCTCAATTTAAGTTAGTCTAAACCTAGGAGGGCTATCTAAATTGAGCCTAGTCCAACAAGAGGAATCTGAGGACGAAGTTTGGATTGATTCAGTCTAACTAGGGATCAAGGTTTAGTAATTTAGGCTACAACATAGAACACAAAAGCATGTTTGATTAGAGAAACATCTTTATATGCATCAGCTG
This sequence comes from Glycine soja, assembly GCF_004193775.1. NCBI lineage: Eukaryota > Viridiplantae > Streptophyta > Magnoliopsida > Fabales > Fabaceae > Glycine > Glycine soja. Next base: position 46,076,532 of record NC_041019.1, on the reverse strand, counting down.
GTCTATTAGAAAGACTCAAAATCTCTACCTACTGTTGTCAATTTTACTTGCATTTTTATTGTTTTTAGCCTAGATTTTAGTTTAAATTTTGTTTGCAACCATTAATCATTTATGTTTCTTTCAACAATGCCTTATTTTTGAACTTAACCCTGTCTAACATTAGTTCGCTGTGTTCGATACTCAGATTCATCTGTTTTAATTTTAAATACTTGATGATCCGATGCGCTTTCTAGCAAACCGGATTTCCCTTGAACATATTTGTATAAAGAAAAAGTGGACCAAAAAGTAACTGTAGGGGAAATCCAACAAAAGTATTTATGGTGCCGTTGCTGGGGAACTAAATTTGTTAGCAAAGTTTAGTTCAGTTTTGCGGCATTGCTTTATTTTGTTTTCTTTGATTCATTGAATCTTTTGACTAACATTTTGGTATAATACATTCATTGTTCTTTTGAACTGGATAATTGCAGTTCTATTTTCTTATATACAAAGAAGATCTACTGCAGGTGATTTGATCCCCATTGATTTGGAGATTAACGCCACTTGTAGAAGGCGTAATCAAGAGAGAATCAAAATTTTTTTTGCAGGATTTAGAAGCAGCAGCAAATCCAGAAGAAGAACCTCAATATTCTGAGGCATCTTCTAGTTTTCCTATTGTAGAGCATTCTCATATAGAACCTGTTGAAGACCCAATCATGGCTGAAGAGCCAAGAAGAGTAACCCTGGAGGATTATTCAAGTTCTATTGTGCCACAATTTTTCAACAGTATTGCACAGCCAGAAGTTCAAGCTCAGACAATTATATATCCACCGTCATTGATTAAGCTAATTCAGAATAATCTGTTTCATGGTTTACCAAATGAAGACCCATATGCACACCTAGCCACTTACATTGAAATATGCAATACTATTAGGCTAGCTGGTGTGCCTGAAGATGCAATCCGATTGAGCTTGTTTTCATTCTCACTATCTGGAGAAGCTAAGAGGTGGCTTCATTCATTCAAAGGCAACAATCTTAAGACATGGGATGAAGTTGTTGAGAAATTTCTAAAGAAATATTTTCCTGAGTCTAAGACTGCGGAAGGCAAAGCTACCATCTCTTTTTTTCACCAATTTCCAAATGAATCTCTAAGTGAGGCCTTAGAAAGATTCCGTGGTTTATTGAGAAAGACTCCCACTCATGGATTCTCAAAACCGATACAACTCAACATTTTTATAGATGGGTTAAGACCGCAGTCCAAGTAGTTGTTGAACGCTTCTGTAAGGGGGAAAATCAAGTTGAAGACCCCTGAAGAAGCCATGGATCTCATTGAAAATATGGCTGCAAGTGACATTGCTATTCAGAGAGATAGAGCCCATATTCCCACTAAAAAGAGCTTATTGGAGCTAACCTCACAGGACGCTCTGTTGGCACAAAACAAGTTACTATCCAAGCAACTCGAGACACTAACAGAAACACTCAGTAAGTTGCCAACTCAGCTTCATTCTGCACAAACTTCACATTCTTCTATTTTGCAGGTTGCAGGATGTACAATTTGTGGTGGAGCTCATGAATCTGGAAGTTGTATCCCTAATGAAGAGCAAATTGCACATGAAGTCAATTATATGGGGAATGAGCCCAGAGACAATTTCAATACAAGTGGATTTCCAGGATTTCAGAACAATCAGCAGTATCAACAGTAGAGACAGTGGCAAAAATCACCCTGGTAACCAATTTAACAGAGACCAGGGTGGTTCATCTACAAGACCACAACAACAGATGCCAAGTCTCTACGATCATACAACGAAGTTGGAAGAGACTCTAGCTCAATTTATGTAGGTTTTTATGTCTAACCCGAAGAGCACAGAGTCTACCATAAAGAATCTGGAGGTCCAAGTGGGACAGCTCGCAAAATAGTTGGCGAATAGTTCATCAAACAGCTTTAGTGCTAACACTGAGAAAAATCCAAAGGAGGAATGTAAAGTTGTCATGACAAGGAGCAGAATGGCAACCCATATGGATGAAGGAAAAACTGAGAAAAAGGTGGAGGAACATAAACAACAATTGGCAGCTGAGCCGACACTTGAACCAATGGATGATTTTGTTGAACTTGAAGAAGTTAATGAGGAAGCTGAAGGTGAGAAGGAAGAAGAGACACCAATAAAAAAAGAAGAAAAAGAAAAAGAAAAAAAGTCAAAAAATGAAAAACAAAAAGAGAAAGTTATTGAGATTGAGATGAAGAAAGGCAAGAGTGAGGCCAACACAGAAAAGAAGAAGGAAACTACTCCTATTGAAGGCAGGGAGGTACCCTATCCATTGGCACCTTCCCAGAAAGACAAAGAGAGACACTTGGCCATATTTCTTGATATCTTCAAGAAACTGGAAATTACTTTGCTTTTGGAGAAACACTTCAGCAAATGCCCTCTATGCCAAATTTTTGAAAGATATGCTGACTAAGGAGAACCGGTACATTCATAGTGACAGAATTGTTGTGGAAGGTAATTGTAGTGCTGGGATTCAACGTATTCTTCCACCCAAGCACAAAGATCTTGGAGTTGTCCCGATACCATGTTCTATTGGTGAGGTTGTTGTAGGCAACACTCTCATAGACTTGGGAGCTAGTATCAATTTAATGTCTTTCTCCATGTGTCGGCGACTTGGAGAGCTTGAGATAATGCCTACACGCATGACCCTCCAGTTAGCTGATCGCTCCATCACAAGCCATATGGAGTGATTGAAGATGTTTTGGTGAAGGTTAAACACCTTATATTTCCAGTTGATTTCGTTGTCATAGACATAGAAGAGGATGCTAACATTCCTCTCATTCTTAGCCGCCCATTCATGTCTACTGCAAGCTGCATGGTGGACATGGGAAAGAAGATACTGCAGATGGGCATAGAAGATCAGAAGATCAGCTTTGATTTGTTCCAAGAGGACAAAGATCCACCTAGCCAAAATTCTTGTCTTAAAGTGCATGTGATGGAGGAAAACAGACCTGAGTAGAACGTCCTTGAAGTAGGAACTCTCTTGGATCCTAGATAATAGGACGATGCATCAAGCTAGTGACGTTAAAAGAGCGCTTACTGGGAGGTAACCCAGCTTTTCTTTCCCTTTTCTATTTTTCATTCTTATCTCTTGCATGTAGTTAGGATATCTTGCTTGTGATTGTGATTAATTTCTGCTTGTTTAGTAATGAACAAGGAGTTTTGAGCTTGTGTGAAGACATAGACAGAAAAAGACTAAAATTTTTTTTTTGCAATTGTCTATCCGCTAAGCGCAGACCTTGCGCTAAGGGCTCAGTCTTCACACACTAAGCCGAGCTTGCTCACGCTAAGCGCAGAGACCTCTGATTGGTTGGCTGAATAGTTCAGCTAAGCGCACATCACTGCGTTAAGCCTCACATCTTTACGGTAATTGAACTTTAATCAGTGGGCTTAGCATGGATGATGCGCTAAGCGCCACTTCTTCTCTGGAAAAATTTTATTGTAGCAACGTTAAGTGCACTATCCTGCGCTAAGCCCCAGATCCATTATGTAACTTGAGTTTTTAAGATGGGCTTAGCGGGCCAGGAGGCGCTAAGCGCCAATCTCTTACGAGTTTTGAATTCTTGGAAGTGTGCTTAGCGCGCCTGTTGCGCTAAGCCTGAACTACTCTCTGTAAGTTGAAGCTTGATGGTACGTTAAGCCTCACATCTCAAGCTAAGCTCATATTGCAGAAAGCGCTAAGCGCAACCTGCCGTGCTAAGCCTCAGATGCTTACGGGACTTTACAACTTCAAGTTGGGCTTAGCGTGAGGCTAGGCTAAGCGCTTAGGTTTTAAACTCAAACATCACGTTGGCACGCTAAATGCAGTGATGCGCTAAGTGTGCCATACGAATTTCAATTTTTAAAAATCAAAGGCAGAGGCACTTTGGGTGTTACCTTTGCACCCAAACCTCTGCACCTTCCAAACCTTGAGCACTTGCGTATTTTCTTCTTCTTGTGTACTGTTTCTCTGCATCTTCATTGCTTCATCTCAAGAACAATCCAAGTAAGTTAGTCCATTTCTATTTTTATTTTCCATTCCTCAAACCTTAGGATATATGACTTCTTGTTTTCTTAGTTGTATGCTGTTAGGTTAAGGTTATTAGTTTTAGTGTTAGTCAATGTAGGATTTTAGGTAACTTAGACACCCATTAGGGGCAATGTAGATGAAAGGGGTGAAGACCCCTGTGGTTCTGTCTAGAAATCGCGATGAACGCGCTAAGCGCGCCTGTGCACTTAGCCTATTCATCGCAATTGTCAAAATTTTGGATTTCCAGATGAACGCGCTAAGCGGACCATGTCGCGCTAAGCGCGTTCATCCCTGTTGATGAACGTAAGTGATGAGCCTGCTAAGCGTGTCTGTGTGCTAAGCGGGACAAGTGTTCAGACATTTAGGTTTTGAGAATTTTTGTTCAGCGCTAAGCTTGACCTGTCAGGCTAAGCGCCACTTTGCTTCTGTAAGTTTTCATTTGAATAAGGCTAAGCGTGTCTGTGCGCTAAGCCCTTGTTGTGTGTTGAGCTAAGTGTCTTGTTGTGCTAAGCTCAACTCCCTCACCGTCTTTTAAGTTTTTGTAGTCAGGCTAAGCGTGCCCTGTGTGCTAAGCCTGAGTGTTATTCTGTTGAGGCTGAGCTAAGCGCGCCATGCTGCGTTAAGCTCCAACCCTCTTCGGTTTTGAAAATTATAGACTTAGGCTAAGCTTAGCTGTGCGCTAAGCCTATTTTGTAGAAAAAAATGTTTTATGTGTCTTCGAGCTAAGCACCAGCTTGTTGTGCTTAGCGATTGAGTAAAATTTCATAAGGCGCGCTAAGCTCAGCCTGCTGTGCTAAGCGCCCAGTCAAAATTTCAGTTTTATTTTTCTATTTTTGTGAAAATAACATGTGTTAATCTCTTTTGTTTTGTCTTATATTTTGCAAACGGCATCCAAGAAAAGGAAAACACCTTCTACATCTGCCCAAGCCATATTTGATAGATCTAGGTTCACATCCCAAGAGGCTTGGGAGAGGTATACCGACATTGTGGTACCTAGGAAGATTTTTCCTGAAAGGAATGTCATTCTCCATTACATTGAGTTTGATGAATTTACTGAAGAACTCGAGCATAGAAATTGGCACAAGGAGTTGAAAAACTTTGCGGATGGTAGTATTGATGTGGCCATCGTAAAGGAGTTTTATGGGAACCTCTATGACCCCGAGGATAAACCTAAGCAGGTGAGGGTGAGAGGTCGTTTGGTGAAATTCGATGCAGACACCTTGAACTCATTCCTAAAGACCCTAGTAATACTTGAGGAGGGGGAGAACTTTCCAGTATACTCCAGGTTTTGTCGTTCGAAGCCAGAACCACAGGAAATGGCAGCTCGATTATGCATCCCTAGAAGGGGATTCGAGTTAAACGCTGATGGACTGCCATTAAAGATCTTACGGAAGAATCTGATCATGCTTGCTCAGACATGGAGCATTCTATCTTTCTCTAACCTGGTCCCTACCTCTCACACCTCGAATATCACATTAGACAGGGCCAGGTTGATTTATGGAATCATTCAGAAGATGGATATGAACCTAGGCTATATTATTTCAGCTCAAATTTCTATGATCGCCCAACATGACTCTTCTAGGCTTGGGTTTCCAGCCTTAATCATTGTTTTGTGCCAGGCCAGGGGAGTCATTTCTGATTCATTGACATTGGAGAGCCTCGATCCAGCTATTAATGTGGCTTATGTAAAGAAAAACTGCTTGAACCTAGATGACCTCTCAGTTACCTTTAGAGGGTCGTGCAAGGCCAATGGGAAGAGGTCTGAGGCTCCCCCACCTTCTGAGGTTCCCCCTTCCTCAGCTCCAGCACCTACTCCAGCTATTCCTTCTTCATCTATACAGATACCACTTCCAGTTCCTCTATCTGTAGGACCTTCAGACTTTATATTTACACCACAGATGTTGCACTCCATGCTCTAGAGCATCTACAGGGGGCAGTCCATTATCATGCAGAGCCTTCAGGACTTGGGCTTTCCATCCATTATGAGCATGGATGAGTTCGATGCACAGGTGGCCTAGCCAGGAGACTAGCCTTCTTCTTCTGGAGGGGGTGGGGCCTCTGTAGCCCAGGAGCCTGTTCCAGAAAAGCCATTACCAGTAACAGCAGAGGGTGAGGATGAGCTCACTCCTCCTGAGCCCTTTGATTTTGATGCAGGTGTACCTATGGCTTAGGAGGAGGAGGCCTCTCTAGAGATCATACCAGAGCCATCTCTAGCCCCTGCACTTATTCCTGATGATGCCACACCAGTCATGGAGCCAGAGCAGCCTATCCAGGATTCATCAGCAGCTCCAGCACTGGATCTTAATGAAGATCAACCACAAGAGCAGGACATTTAAATTTGTGCATCTTGAACATTTTAGTTTATTTTTAGTTATTTTATGATTTATGCTCAGTCATTTTAATTTCAGTTTTTATATTTCAGTTCTTTTAAATTTTAGTTATTTAAATTTCAGAACTTTGAGTTGTTTGCTTGTACCAAAAGCGTGTTTGAACAGTGAATTGATTGAAAATGATATGCAGTGGATTGTTTTGCATGAAATGAGTGTTTGAGAATGATTTGAATGAGCAATTGTATGAATTGAGTGGATTGGAATGATTAGATAATTGTTTTGATCAAGCTTGTAGCCATTAGAAGAGAATGAGCATGTGATTGGAAGTATGACTGAAAATGTTAGTCAGTTTGTCAGATTGATTGTGAAGGAATGCATTAATCGTATCCTAGTGAGAGTGTGATCCTTAAATTTTGAGAGAAATGACTATCATCTAGTACTGATTTTTGCATGAATCTCTGAAGTATGGACTGAATGCATGGAATTGAGGATGATGAAGGCCATGTTTGATTGTGATAGCCACTTAGCCAAAAAGTTGACCATGTGCTTGAATGAATTATCCCTTGTACCCAGTTTGAGCTGAATGAATTATTGATTGATTGAACCCCGAGCCTATTCAGTGTTATCTCCTGCTACCTTGACTTAGGTTGTAGGAGAGCATCATCTACAGGAAGTGTGGTTCAAAGCAAATTTGTCCCAAATTTGGGGGAGTAATTATCAAGGTAAATTTGTTCCAAATTTGGGGGAGGCACTGGGTAAGAATTGAAATGGTCAATGTAAATAGCATACACACACTATTTCTGTATATACACATAATGTCTCTGTATATAGTGTTAAAAAAAATTGTAAATACATATGAAATTAATAAGTGTGTATGCTGCAAAATAATGAAATGAAGCTGAGTGCCTAAATAAAAGGCAAGTATGAGGTGTGAATGAATGAAAAAGTGAAGGTTTATCTTTGGATGAATGCTCTCCTAGAACCTAAGCTTTTGAATCCCAGAAAAACCATGATTTTGTTGGCAGCCTAACCCCATTACAAGCCTAGAAAGTCCTTCGGATTTATTTTGTGTGTTCATTGTTGTATGATATGAGATGAAATGCAAAGGTTGGGACTTGTGTTAGTTGTTTATGATGGAATGAGCTGAAACACTTGAGCTTGAGTGAAACAATGGTTGTGAGGTTGTGGTTGATGATCCTTCCTTGATTTCTGCCATCCTTACTAGCTTATTTCAGTTGTGACTCTAATGTGTATCTTCCTATCTTTGACAAGCTATATGTTTGTGAAAATCAATTGATTGAAGCAGTCCATGATATTCAGTTCATATGGTTGAATTTCTCTGTGAAGCAAACACCATTTTTGAGTGATCACTGTAGCTTGTCACTTGAGGACAAGTGAACTGTTATTTCTTTGCTTGAGGACAAGCAAAACTGTAAATTTGGGGGAGTTTGTTAGTCGTCTTATATGACTAACTTTTGTATAGAAATTTTTTTCCCAAACTTGTATAGTTCCCCAAATTTATGGTTATTTTGTAGTGATTTTGTAAATAAATCTTGTTTTATGGTTAAAGTTGTCTCTAGAATATTTCCATTGGATTTAATGATGAAATATGTGTAATTTCAGGTGAAAAAGAGGCTAATTCATGAAGTGCCAAAAGTGACAGTTGAGCTTAGCTCATCAGTGGGCTAAGCGCACATCCACCGCTAAGCAGAGCTTTAGCGCGCTTAGCGCAATAGAAGAATCTGGTAGAACATCAATATCAGGGTCGCGCGCTAAGCGCAAGATCAGTGTGCTAAGCACAACCGTTGTCTTCAACCAGGCTCAGCACACGACTAGCGCTAAGCTCAAATCCACTTAGTCGCTCAAAGCGCGAGGGTGACACTAAGCGCAGCGTCGCGAATTCAGAGCCTATTTAAAGTCTGTTTTGTGCAGAATTAGGGCAACAACTTTTGAGAAACATTTTTGCAGAGATTCCAGAGCACACCATAGTGCTTATTTCGAGAAAAGAGCTCTGGAGGCAGCAAGAGGAGCAGTTTTTGCAGAGATACTTAGGTTTTGTAATCTCATATTTGTTAGGGTTTCTTCTGTAATGGCTGGCTAAACACCCTAGTTAGGGATTTCTAATGAACAACTGATGTAAATACTTAATATCTAATTGATTATGTTTTCTGTGTTCGATGCTTCTTTCAATGCTTAATTTATGTATGCTCTTGGTCTGATCATCCATTTGTATGCATAGTTAGGTGACTTTAGCATTGGGAAATGTACTGTTGCCTTTGAATTTGATTGAAGCAGGATTGAAACTTAGTCTTACAAGAGGGATTTGCGAATTAAGTTTTGGTTTTAAATATGTTGTTACAATAATATTGTTTGATCTAAGTCTAGTCCAACAAGAGGGATCTGAGGACAAAGCTTAGGCTAAATTAGTTTAAACTTTCGTAAGCTATTTAATCCGAGCCTAGTCCAATAAGAGGGATCTGAGGATGAAGCTCAATTTAAGTTAGTCTAAACCTAGGAGGGCTATCTAAATTGAGCCTAGTCCAACAAGAGGAATCTGAGGACGAAGTTTGGATTGATTCAGTCTAACTAGGGATCAAGGTTTAGTAATTTAGGCTACAACATAGAACACAAAAGCATGTTTGATTAGAGAAACATCTTTATATGCATCAGTTGGTCTATTAGAAAGACTCAAAATCTCTACCTACTGTTGTCAATTTTACTTGCATTTTTATTGTTTTTAGCCTAGATTTTAGTTTAAATTTTGTTTGCAACCATCAATCATTTATGTTTCTTTCAACAATGCCTTATTTTTGAACTTAACCCTGTCTAACATTAGTTCCCTGTGTTCGATACTCGGATTGATCTGTTTTAATTTTAAATACTTGACGATCTGGTGTGCTTTCCGGCAAACCAAATTTCTCTTGAACATATTTGTATAAAGAAAAAGTGGACCAAAAAGTAACTGCAAGGGAAATCCAACAACTATCATCCATACAATCACTCGCTACTGGAAAATATCCCTTCTACGACAGTTGTAATGTATATTCAAAGATGGTTAAGAACTGTCTTTGAAGCCAAAGACGTTCAAAGTCGAAGACTTTCGACTACGGTTCCATAAAAAATCGTCTTAGAAAATGATATATTTCTAAGACGGTGTTTATGTAAGACCTTCTTAAAAGAAAAGAGTATTCTTTTAAGATGGTATTTAGCTAAAAATCATCTTAGATATACTTTCTAAGACAGTTTTTAAAAGAACCGTCTTAGAATAATTTGTTTTTAAAAAAATTAAAAATTAGTGAGGATTCTAAGACGATTCTCTGAAAAATCGTCTTACAAAGCAGATTTTCTAAGATGGTTTTTTAAAAAATCGTCTTAGAATGTATTTTTTAAAAAAGAAAAAAAAAATCTAAAAAGTTTGAGGATTTTAAGACAGTATTAGAAGGGTACCATTCTAAGACGGTTTTTTTTAAGAACCATCTTAGAATGTATTTTTTTTATAAAAAAATTAAAATAATAAAAATATTATCATTAAAAAATTGAACATCTTACACCGGCAAGGACCTGATTAGAAATAAATTACAAATTTCACCTATAGTGGTTCAAAGCACATGCAGCATTATGTATAAATGCAACATCTCCTAGCCCTGATTAATCATAAAATAATAGGTCATGAAGAAATACACACTGCAACACATGTATATGAAAAACACTTTCTATTAAGGTCTTGTTTGAATAAAATTCTCTATATATACTTATTGGAGAAGAAATAATAAGTTAAATTGAACTAAACTTTTCATATAAGCTAAAATCAACTTATATACTTAACTTTTTTATAAACATAGGCTAACAACAAAAAAGTGAAGATAAAATATATATAAATCAATAATTATAAAAGAAAAACAAGTCTGTCATGAAGTGATTGACTTGTCTTTAAGAGAAGAATAAGATAATGACTAAATATGTGTTTGGCTCAACTTGTTTTAAAGAAATAATCCCTTATTTTTGTTAGTTTCTTAAGAGAGCTTCGAAAAACAAGTACCTTTGGCAATATGTACCATCTCCTGCATTGGTCCACCATTGGACAATATGTCCCACTCGCTTCTCAGTCGTTCATCATGTAGAAAGTCGAACAGCCTTTGCCATGACATTGACATCAAAACAGACGTTGCAGCATTGAGCACAATCCAGGAGGCTCACTAGGGTCATCCATATTTTTCCTTGTCATCACTTTCATGTCATCACCAAGAGTCACAATGTGAAGGTTGTCCCCCTTGCGAGCTAACAAAGCACAATCCCCCAGTATCCAATTACAACATATTATTTATGGTAAGTTTTATACCATTACCCAAAGGGCCAATGAAGCTGCAAAGAGCTAATTGATCAAGGCACTAGTCCTCACCTACCAACATGTCCAAACCCAACAACCACTTCATAATATGTTGTGGACCCACTTTGTGTGATGGAGATAATACAGCCACCATGTCATCATCCCTACCTAACCTATATTAATATTAAAGGGCACAAATTAGCACAACACATGTCAGCATTATATTATAGAAGCAAATGACAGGATATAGGTCATTATGGTCTCGTATGCAATAAAAAAATGCTAGATTTTATATAAAAAGATAAGAACAGAAGCATCAAGTGTATTATTTATACAACGAGGACTAAAGAATCCCATATTTAAAATTTTCATCCACTTTTAAATTCTAAATTAAAAGATGCTAAACAGAAATGAAGTTTAAAACTATTGCTAAACTATATAGGCCTTGATTCACTATTCTCTAGGAGTAGCACTGGACAAATTAAATACAGACAACAAGCGACCCTTTCTCTAAAGTTGGAAGATTATAAAACAATTTAACTAAGCAAGCATCTCCTCAAATAGAAAGATTGATTTCTCATGCAAAGTTCAACCTTATTCTATTTATTGCAACAATCAAAACAAAGTTCACTTAGAAGTCAAGTGCAACTTCTAGCAAAACTATAGTACTAGCTATAACAAAACGCACCCCATTTCTAATCAAAATCAAGAAGATACCCTCAATTTAAAAAAATAAAAAAAATCTAAAAACTACAAAAAGCAATAAACAGTGTCACACAAAGATTAATTAAAAAGAAAATAAAGAAGTCTTAAAAAGAACTTAGATCAACACTTACCTTTGAGTAACCATTTGGCATATCCTGCACAATACAGCCCGAAGGAAGCCTCCTACAAATCATGAATGGTTGTGCATTAGCAGCAGCATGACTTATCTCAATGGAAACATCAACTCAACCCATACACCTTCTGCATGCTGCTTACAGAACCTGATGAATCTTACTTGACGAACGGGGAGTACTGGCGAAAGCAATTGAACCTTAGCATGCATATGAAATGTTGTATACCCAAAAGACATCAACAAGCAAAATCCATTTCAAAGGACAACTAATTGCTATAAGAATATGATCCGGTGCATATATTCAACAAAACATGCACAAAACATTAACATTTGATATAACATGAAATATGTCTAAAAATATCAAGCAAGGGGCACTCATAATAAAATATCATTATAAATGTAATACATGGACAAAATGAATATTAGGTAGTTAGTAGTAAATAGTTTTTAAAAATTAAATTAGTGACAATGAAACATGGACAAAATGTAATTAATTAATAATGAAAGTTAGTGGTGAGAGTATAAATAGTTGGAAATAGTTAGAAACCAAAAAATAAAATATTAAGAATAGGAAATGGTTAATGATAGTTAACTGAAAAAAAATAAATAGATAGTGATGGAAATGTAAATAATTTAGTCATGGAATAATAAACAGTAAGAGAAAAATATAAATAATTAGTAATTGTCAATAGCATAAATATAGATAATTAGTATAGAGTATAAATAATTAATATAAGTTTATTGTAAAAATATAAAAACTAGTGACAAATATTAAAATTAATAGCAAAATGGTTAAAACAATAAGTCCAACATAATTTCATAATATTTTTCACACTACTACATTTTACCTTTTACCTATACTAGATTTAACATCATTCAAGATCAAGACTACCGATCCATACAAGATGGATCAAGTTTTACTTTTTCTTTACCACCATATTTAGTTTAATTGATGACAATAGCCAAGACATGTTGATTTTTAATTATTCTTTTTTTTCTTCTTTTCATAACTTTAATAGAAAGCAATAATCATGGACTGCCAGAATCAAACTTACATCCTTCTTTTGGAATGACTTCCTTACCGTTCTTCAAGATTTTTATGCACTATTCATTTCCCCAATTATGACAAATTCCTGCACATAACAAATCAATCAATCAATTCTCAATATTAACAAATTAATTATTTTATAAATAAATCAACAATCTTCAATAATTAAAATTTAGCTTAATTCAACTTTTGATTCTCTATTTTGTTATTTCTTGAATTTGGTCTCTACGTTTTATTTCAGGAATTTAATCATTCCACTATTTTTAATTGTGTAATTTTGGTGCATTAGCTATCTTGAAATTCAATATTTGGATTTGACTAACTAAGTAAAAATGAGATTAAATAATTACGTCTAAAAATATTTTATTCTTAACTATGTTTGGTAAAAAAATAACTACTATCTTATTTAATGCATTAGCCATTCTCTTATGCATGTAATTTATGTAGCAAATTAAGCCTTTAAATTTGGTGTGCAATGGCAAAACAAAAACTAGAAGTTCTTGGTTCATTGGCTTGTAACAACAGAATTTAGACTCTGCTGATCCAAGGAAAATTCTTGGTTCATTGGCTTGAAAGCATCAACGGTGGAAACTTGCTGGCTGCCACCACCTGATGAGAAATTCTTTGGACTCCAATCCTTTTGGATTTGTGAATCATTGGAAGAACCACCACCACCTATGCCCGCTTCTTCTTGAAGCACAAAATCAAAACTGCTCCCTCTACAAAGAAAGAAATTCACAAAAGATAAGGATATACTTGATAAGATTATGAAGTTCCTTTTTCAAAAGAAACAATATAATGAGAAAAAGCTAAAGAAAAATCAACTTTTTCTTCCTTGGTGGAAGGAAGCTTTGAACCGTACAAATAACAACACCATATATTTGTTTTGATATAGATATAGAATTATCCTTTTATGAAAACTTACAATAAAGATTGACTCCAATTCGGTGAAGTTGAAGATGACATGCCAAAACCCATCATTTGTAAGGTGAAATCGATGAAGATGCTACTAGTTCCACTCTGGTGTGGCTTCCCGGCATCAAGAAAACTAAGAGAAGTATCAGAAGAAACCAAGCTAATATTAGTCTCCTCAGCACAAGACCTTGTTCCCTTCAAATCCACGAAAACAAGATACCTTTGCCAAGTGTTGTAGTTTCCTGCATCAGCTGCTGCCACAGAACAAGTTGATGGCATAAGAGGAAACACACTTCTTGTTGGATTAATAATATTCCACCAACTTTCACCACAAATAGCACCTTGAAACTCCTCAGCCATGGCTAGCAAGACTTCTTGATGCTAGCTATATGTTTTATCTGCAGAATCTGTGTTTCCTTCTGAATTTGTTGATTTGTTAGTATCTTTGAGCTCTTGTTAAGAGCGATAGGCCTTTTGGTAATCCTCTTGGGTTAAGAGTTGTGGACTGGACTGCTATCAACAAAACATTATTTAATTGAGAACACTATAAGAGATTTTGGCCTTTTGGTAATCCTTTTACATGCAAAATAACTCATTTTTTTCTTTTCAATTTCCTTTCGTGTGGATATATCAGTCTTAATTAATTGAGAACACTACAAGAGATTTTTAATAACAAACCCCTGGCCCTCCTCCTTCTACCTCTGGTCCCTTTGGGTTGAACCCACTGTTCCTTGGGGCCAATTAAGGCACCATACAATGTTCCACTAGTCTACAAAAGACAGCAAATGCCATTGCCCTAGTTTATATTCAAGATCAATATATGAAGTAATTAAAATTGTGAACAAATGTGTCAAATCATTAAAACGAGGGCCCACCCAATTCATCTTACTCAAATTGGTGGTTTAAGTTATCAATTTCCTAATTCATAATATTGAATTGACTTGCCAAACTATGTGACATGTATATAGCAGTTGCTATAAGAATAATCAACTTTATCTTTGACAAGATCATGAGCACAAAATTTTCAGGGCATGCAAAACACCTACCTTCAACACAAAATTATCTTAATATAAGAAAAAAAATTAACAGCACATAACACGATCAATGTTAATTTAGAATTGCCATTCTATTCCCGGGAATCCAAAACAACTTCTTTTAAACATGACCTCATAATTTGCACAAGCTTTGCACAAGCATCCAAACACAACTGCATTTCCTGCATGACGGAAGCTAAAATGTCACCAGAGTACATTCCATCTCTATTCATTATATTATAATGTGTCAATACAATGACCAATTTGGAACATTAGATGTGAAGACATTATATCTTTACATCGCACTAGCACCTCTATATAAATTGGAAATAGCCTTAACTCAATTCAAGTATTAACTTCGATCAAATAAGTACCAATAATAAGTAGGCACGGAAAAGGAGATACAAATATTTATATGATCAATTAGCAATACAAATATGTAAACCTCAAAGCAGAAAACCACAATTTGAATGATTAAATGTTGTTTCTTCAAATCAGTAAAGTGAAAAGGCATCCACACGACCACACCTATAAAGCCTAAATACTTGATACAATAAAGATGTGACACATAGGAAACTCTTCAAAAATCAAAATTTGATCTGGCCTAAATATGCTACCATGAATTTGTAATGAAGCATTGCTTATTTCTCATTAATATATATAACCTTAAAAATGATTAGTGAATAAGATACAATAATGGTCAGAGAAGTAGGTGTAAATAGATGCTATGTGCAAGGCTCAAGGACTTTCAAAATTAATGATATTGTGATGCATGATTGGAAGTATAGAAGCAATGTCTAACATCCAGATGTGAGAAACCAGTGAGTCCTAGCCCATTCCCATTTTACTGTGACAATGTTATGGGCAAAATGGTAACATAAGCTTTGGGTTAACACTACAACACAATCATTTCAATTGAAAATATCAAAGTGCCATCATATCTCAAACAGTACCTGAGTATGTATTCAAAAGTTGGAGTGCTCGTGATCCATGGCTTGAGGATTGAGGCTTAAGGCTTAGTCAGCAATTTAGGGATGTGAGAGGTTACAATGTCCCAGGCGGCTTCATCAACCGGTTTTCCACAGTCAATAACTTTGAGTTTCGCTAGTTCAAGCTTTTTCTAATATGTGAGGTAGGGAGAATAATGGAAATAAGGAAAACGGAAAAAAGAAAAGAGCGAAAATAAAATAAAATTGAAATGGCAAGAACCTTGGTAGCGATGGCGTGGATGTAGCAAGCCCGAACGAAGCCAGAAGTAGAGGCCCAATCAGCGCCCTTGTTCCGAGAGAGGGCAACTTTGGCGGCAACAACAATGAGGTCAATGACGTGGAACCAAACCAAAACATAAAGGAAAGGATAGTGCATTACAGCCGAGAGCAGAGGCAAAGCCTAGAGCGGCACTGAGGTGGTGGCTTGAGAACCCTAGAGGGAGAGTGGAAGAGGGAAAGTCGAGAGAGTGGAGGGACCAATTATTAAAAATAATGCAAAATATTCTAAGACGGTTTTGTAACAAAACCGTTTTGGAATGATAGTCTTCTAAGACGGTTATCAAAAACCATCTTAGAATGACAGTTTTCTAAGACGGTTTTTGCAAAACCAACGTAAACATGTTACATTTATTTTCAAAAATGTCACCGTGTTCTTTCTAAGTCGGTTTTTGAACAACCGATGTAAAAGCAACATCATAAAAAGTAATTTTTTTAGTAGTGACTGGAAGCTACTTTGTACTCTCCCTCAATGTGGGCAATACAAATATAAAAGCATTAGGCTTCCGACGCAATACCATTGCTAAAACAACGAACATTGCAACTTGCAATTCATGTGAACTAAATGTCAGTCTACAGTTGAAAAGAAGAGAAAAAAAAAGTACATTTGCATTTGGATACATACAAATAGTCATGTAAAGGTTGAATGTGATTTGGAAACCAAAATTACAAAAAGAAATTTCAAGTCAAATTTAAGGGCACCTGCAAATTTATTGCTTATCTCAAGAGCACTTACTTCTGTTATCTATCTTGACATTGACTATTCATTCATATTGAGTGTACAAATCAAAGAAGATCAAAATGGAAAAGTAAAAAATAGAAGTAAAAACAAAATTCAGCAACACTGCCTCCTCCATGTTCTTAATTTATGCCAATCATAGTCATTTGAAAACTTAAGAGCAGAGTTAATCATATCAAAAATAAAAACTTATCACAAACATATTAATTAATATATCAAAGTGCACTAAGGCATTTAATATAGAATTTCAAAGTCATACATTGCACTCATGCACTAATCAAGCTTCCCTATTGCATTCGGTTAAAAGAGAATATTTGGATTTATAAAGGAAGATGTCCTTTGCTAATCAGTCATGCTTTGGGACAATATTGTTTAGTTGACCTCTCTTTAGTTGTTCAACACATGGGTTCTTCCAAAGAGTCCCCTTGATGGATTTGCAAAGTGAACACTAGTTCTTGACAGAGAAGAGTGTGCTTCAACTCAAAATAAATCCAAAATCATCAATTTCACAGTTTAGAACCAAATATGTAAACATTTACCTACTAAAATCACGTCAAATAGTAGTATTTTAATGTGATTTTTAAATAACCCAACATGCAACTAAAATGCACCAAGACCACTATGGATGGACTTGAATTTGAGAGCACTAGGTAGTATTATTTGAAACTAATTAAAAAGAAGAAGAAAGAGTTGGAAAGAGAACCTTGTAAGTTTCCTTATAGACAGGGAGATAGTGCAACTCGCTAGTGGACTCAACCTAGGCTTCGATCATCATGGGGCCTTGTTGCGGTTATCGATGACAGTCTGAGGGTTATTGATGAGCTTCACCATCTCGTGGGTGTTTACCTTAAAAAAAGTATTTATGTGCGAGGTGTTAGAAAGAAAGTGTAGGGTTCTAAGTTAGGAACCCAAGGTGTTAAATTATAGTGCAATATGTTAAACGTGTTTCAAAACAAGTGTGAGGTCATGGGTATTGTATAATTCATGAGTAGTGTCTATGTGCAAAAGTTATTTTAAGAGTTAGACCTGAATCAGGAAGATAAGGCCCTAATAGATTCTTTGGAGTCTAGACCTTGGGGGATAAATACACTCAGTTTGAGTGCTTATTTAAACCTATGTTGATCCTATATGGTTGGAGCATTCTCGCAAAATAAAGTAACCTTGACTAGTTACCTTATGATTTTACTTAGTGAGAGTGACCTGACATACCGATTGTATGGCGTGTCTTATTATGTACTCCTAAGCGCTCTAGTGTTGTTTTTCACCGACATGGTACCACATTGCATATAGACTGATTCTTAGTATAATTGTCGCATAACACCTGTGAATTGTTTATTATGCAATTGGTGAGCGTTGTTACGTCTTGAGTGGAGTGTGTAATTCATGTGTAATGTGATTGGTGATGGAAAAATAAATTTAAATGATAAAGTGGTGAAGTAACGTGAATTGTATTAAGTTGAGCTATGTGATAAATATTTCTATAATGTATTTTGCTTATGTCTTTGTTTATTCGTATTTTATTTAGAGATGTGATAACTCACTTCCCTTGTGTTGTTTGTGTTTGGATCCTGTGATGATCTCGAACTATGCATTCATGGGAGCAGATGGTTGGGTGGATGACTTTAAAGAACCTCGTGCTAGAGGATGTTAAAACACAATACTCTGGTAGGATGTGACATTGGAACATGAGTTTTTATTTCAATTGCATGATGTTCTGAACATGTTATTTTACTTTATTTTATTACACTACTTAACTTGAGTTTTTTTTGTAAATTTGGACGACCTTGTTTTGAGCTATATATATTTTTAATAAGTTTATTTGGTAATAGTGAAACGAATATGACCATTTTATCCAAGTGAATTTGTTTACGTGATTTGAATAAAATTGATTTAATTAAATTTCACATTTTAATTTGTTTTTTTTATTTATATGTTTGTCAAGATAGAGGGTGTAAAAAAAACACTCACAAATGTAACAGAAAGAGTACGAACAACCAACTACGAAGGACTTGAGAAGTCTTGCGAAGAGCTTCTAATTTAAGAATCAAAACTCAAAAGGGGGGGGGGGGGGGGGCTTGGTAGTAGACAACCCTTTGCAAGCTCCATACTATCTCAATTTTTTTTAAAAAAAAATTTAGATTGCAAGTTTTTATTTAGGAGATGCATTTTATTTCACAAGTTAATATTTTAATTATTATTTTTATTATAAAAAAAATTCTTATAAACCTATCTATTTATTTTAAATTAATAAGCAACATATCAATATAATAATAAATAAAAATACATAAAACATGTACAAATAACAAAAACTCATCTTAGTAATTACATACTCAAAATCAATTTTGATTTAAAGTATCCATGCCAAACAATATTATCTTAAAAAATCAATTTTCTAATATCTATTATCCAAACAAAAATCACATTACCTTATAATAAATTTTGTCATCCAAAATCCAAACACCTACACAATTTATCAACATGTTTGGATGTCTGTTTAATAAATTTGATAATAGGTTTCAAGGAACAGTACATTAGTACAGATTACATTATTTCAGAAGTACACACGTTTCTTTGGGTGCAGTACAAACTACTAATGTGCAGTACAAACAAACCTGCATAAAGCACTACCGTGCGACAAGTGTGCTTCATTTGTGCTGTGTCTGCAACAGATCTAAACTTTGGGGTGGGATATTTCTTTAGGACTATGGTTTGGACGAGTCACTACTCAGCAGAGAACATGCTAATTGATTTGTGTGCACCGCAAAAGGGGAATAAGATTTTCTACCTATGGCGAGGTATATGTCTGTTGATTTTGGTTATGTTCTCATAACTTTTATTGTTTTCAGCTTTTAGTCCAAAATCGTGCAGAGCTTGATAACACAGAAGAGTTCAGTTGCCACTTGTCCAATCCATAGTTTTAAAGGAATGAACCCCTCAAAATTTTTGTTTCTATGAGATTTCAGCATCAAGCTATATATATATATATATATATATATATATATATATATATATATATATGCCCTTCGATTAGGTATGTTTAATTCCATGGTAGCATGTAGTTTATATACCTGCCTTAAAAGTTTGAACATTTGACATATAACTCCTACAAATGGATAAAAGATAAGTATATTTTTAAAGTAAAATATTGATAAAGAAATCTTAAAAATAATGGATGTTTTAAGATTTGACTGCACCCGCATTTATTTTTCCAACCGCAGGGGATCCGGATTCTTAAGTCGTTCTCTATTTGTCCAATTACAGTGACTTATTGCCCATTCGTACCCCGTTGGTGAAATTCCACGTTTTGAAAATTTGGCTGCTGCAACGTCGTGGTAGTACTTTTTTAATTTAGTTTTGGAGATTTTTTATTTTTAGTTTTGAAATTTTTAAATATCAAAATCAGTTTTAGTTTTAAATTTTAGTTTAATTTTTAAAAAGATGTTACATTTGAAGATAAATAAAAATCTTAAATGATCCCCTTATTTTGTTGAATCTCTAATTTTAGTTCTTTTATTTTAACATCAATATATTTGGTTTTCCTATTTTAAAAAATATGTGATTTTAGTCCTTTCATTTTAAAATTAAGACATTTGATCCTTCTATTTTAAAATATATGCGATTTTAATCCTTTCATTTTAAAATAAAAACAGTTAGTCCTTCTATCTTAGAAAATTTACAATTGGTCAAAATATTAATTTTTTTCTCAATTATTACAAACTTATAATTACATTTGATCCAATTGAACTCCAAAACCTAACATATTCATTTAACTTATCATCAATAAATGATTTAATTAATTAGAAAGTAAGAAATAAAACAAGCAAAATTAAATATTAAATCATAATTATAGATTTTCTAAAATACGAGGACCAAAATTATGAATTTTATAAAATATCGGGACCAAATGTTTGTATTTTGAAATAGAGAGACCAAAATTATAGATTTTTTAAAATAGGATGACCAAATGTCTAAATTTTAAAATAGAATGATCAAAATTATGGATTGAGTAAAATAGAGGGACTGAAATTGCATTTAAGCCTAAATAAAATGAGTCAATTATTTTATCTTATCTCGCTCTATTATAAAATAATGGTGATGAAAGAGTTAGTGGGGTGAGAGTGACGGTGGTAGCGATAGTAGTGGTGTCAGTAGTGATGAGGACAATAGTGAAGGTGAAATAATGATAGCGACGATGGTGATGGTATTAGCAATGGAATGGTGACGATTGTGTTTTAAACTCGGATCGATCAGGGCGGTCAAAATGGTTTGACTGAGACCCAGAGGTCTAACTAGGTGTAGTTACCTATCAGGTCGACCACGCATTGAACCTTGTGCAACCCAGTATGATCCAACTGAGCTTGTGGATAAACCAATGACTCACTGACCTAAGTTGGGTCATGCCCAAGGGAAGAAACACGCAGGGCATGTGGGAAATTAAGGTTGGAAATAAAATTTTATTTTTTTAAACAAAGACTGAGTCATGAGAATTAATTAGTGACCCACTAGTTCGATCGTTAACCCAATGACTTAATGCCTTGACTGGGTCAATCACCAATTAGGTTTTTAAAATTATGGGTGGTGAGGTGGAATAATGACAATGACAACAACAACGATCATGGAGGCGACAAAATGGTGGCGGTAGTAGCGGTGAAATAGTGGTGATGGCGCCAGTAGTGTGGTGGTGGTAGCAGCGTTGGCACTAGCAATGGTAGTGGTGATAACAATGGTGGAATGGTGGTGGTGACAACGACAATGGTGGTAGGATGAAATAGTGGTGGTGGTGGCAACAACAATGATGGAGGCAACGACAATGGTGACAATGGTGGCATTGGTGGAATTGGTGGAATGGGGGTAGTTGAACTGTCCAGGGTCCACAAAATACACGTGGCATTCCAAGCCATGTGTTCACCCTTCATGTCAACCTTGGAATAGGAGCACAAACACCTAGCCCTTAGTAGTTGGGCTTCCTAACTGACAAGTTATCTCTAACTTCTTATTATTTGAATATATTGCAACCTCTTTATCTCTTGGCAGATAGTTAATTATCTGCAAAGGCTATAATACAAACAAGGACTCGCAGCTCCATTCCACTCTTATAAATACCATGTTCCTTTGAACCCTCAACACACTCAAGCACACGAGCAAACACGCTTGTGCACTTACATCATCTCTTATAGCACTTACTTGAGTTTACTCTTATGCATACATGCTCATATACGCATATACATGTTTACTCTCCTAACTCATATACTTACTTGAGCGTCAATGTCATTTGTTTTGCAGGTCTCCTCTCTTGTCCTTTTAACAAAGATCACTCTTAAAGTCGACGTGCAAAGTCCAGGAGCCCACTTTGGCCATGTCCACCTTGATGTGTCTCAGCTTCAAGTTTTGGTAAGTATAATAGTGATGGTGTGATGGTGGTGGTGATGACAAAGGCAAGCTGCGGGGGCAGTGGCAGTGGTGGTGGAATGGTGGTGATGGTGGTAGCTATGACAACGACAATTACTAACCATTTAGCAAGTGTACCAAATGTCCAAGTAGTAAAGACTCGGAAGTCCGAGTGTCGATTTCCATAGGGACTTTGTTTTGTATTTGTGTTGGATAATTTTCAATTTATAAGAGGAAAAGATAAAATGAGGTAAAAAAATATGAATTTAAAAGAACAGAATATAAAATAATAAATATTAATAGACAAAAGAAATAATAGAGACTTCAATGAGATGAGAATGTTAGGATCTAACATGCCTTATTTGTTATTTTTTATTTTTCTTTATCAATCAGGTGAATTTATCCTACCCACATCTATTAGATTACTTGCCCCTGATGTCTCACGATGACAAGCCTATTTTACCTATCTATCTCCCAAATGTATTTGCAAAGATTCAATAGATAAAATGCATGAAGTTCTAATTCTAGATGTTTGCTTTGATGCATGGGTATAATGAAATCACTCTATGTCTAGTAAAGATTTTATTAATATATCATTTCCTTTTAGTTCTATTAGAAATTACCCTCTATTGAGCGACTAATTCCTAAAACAGATGCATGCAAGATCTTCCTTGTATTTCTATTAAGGATTACCCTCTATCGAGCACCTAACCCCCAAAGATGATGTAAGGATGAATAATGCATGAAATTAAAAGTAAGGAAGGATAATAAGAAAGAAAACACCTGTTTGGATTGATAAATATGAAGTGTACAATACATCTTTTGGCTTTTTAGGCCTGCCAAACTCTAACTAAAGGTTTAGCCTCTCATAACCATAAGGGGCTTTACACTTGAAAATGGGTTTAGAAACTGATGGAAGAGAAGGGATGGAAAAAGGGAATAGAAAATGATGAGAGAGAAGAAAGAATTCCCTAAGGGAGAGTTCTCAGGCTTTGGGTGTATATTAGAGTGCTCTTAGACTCAGTGTGTCTTTTCTCCTTGGCCCGACTCTCTTTTTATAGTTGTTGGAGTGGACTTGGGTCTGCGTGTTCTCGCTTAGCGCGCCTCTCCCTCGCTTAGCACCAACGCTTGTTTTCGCGTTGAGCATGTCTTGCGTGCTAAGCGCGCAATGGGCTAGGCCTTGTTCAATTTTTTTGCTTATTTTCTTCACCTTTTAGGCTTTTAATCCCTCCTTTTGTAAGCCATGAATAGGAAAAACATCAGTTCTTAGCTATTAAACTTGAATAACTACTAAATAATTATTTTTAAGGATATTTTCATTAATTTTTATTATAAAAAACAACTCATAATCAACAGTTATCAACAATGGTAGTGGTAGCGACAGTGTGGCAATGACAATGACAATAGCAAGCGCGATGATGGTTAGAATGTGTTTTATAATACTAAAAATCAAATTCATAAATTTTTTTCTTGATTTTGGTTATAAATATAAAACTGTTTTGAAATTAAGTTAAAAACTAACTTAGTTCCATCTTTTTTCAATGCATTTTATTTTAAAAATTACATTTGAAAATAAAAAGCAATCATCCCAAACGGGACCTTAAGTTTCACTTTTTCTTAACAAAAAAAAAAATCAACTTAAAAAAAGGTTTCACTTTAATGCGTGTATAACGATAAAATGACACTTGATAGCCGCAAAGTTTGTTGTCCCATAGAGCTGCCACCTTTTAATTTTATTTTAATAAGCAAAAAGTGAGATCATGGATTAATTTATAATTTAACAAAAGTCATGTCACATAGTATAACTTTATAATTCAATTTAAGACATTGTGTTTAATAGTGATAAATGAAAAGGAATGAAAGAGAGATGAGGATTTTTTTATCATTAGGAGGTAATTTTTTTTAAAAAAATTATTAAATTTAGTATTTTTTTAATTAATTTTCATTTAAGAATAAGTCATAAAAGTAGTTGGGCTCTATAATCATAAGTCATAAATTTTTATACCACTTCAATTTTAGAAGATGTAGCCTAGGAGGTAGAAGTCATAAATATTTATGATTTTTGTTTATAAAATTGTTATTAGATAAATAATAAAAGAAAAAAATATTTAAATTAAAGTTATTAGATAAATAATAAAAGAAAAAAACAAAAATTAAGCATTTATACACTTCCAATTTTTTCCCCAGCATGAAAAAAATTGATCATTTTTATTGTACGAAAAGATTTTTTATTTTTTTAATTTAATAGGCATATAATCTGTTATATACCAATATTACCAAAGGCATAATCGATTATATGTCCTTGGGAAACCTTTTTTTTTTTGTTTTTTAATTGCCCATAATCAATTATGCTATTAACATAATTGATTACAGCCTCCTAAAAAAACACATGCAGACGAGACAATATACTCACAATGTTCCAATAAAAAAATTGAGGGACTGTTTTAGAAGACACAATTCAACAAATTAGAGGAACACTTTCAACTTAAGTTTACCTTATTTTTTAGGTGAAAAATTTAACGATATGATCCACAAATTTTCTATAACTTTCGTCACATTTATTGGTGAAACAAACAGAAAAGCTGAAACACTTTCGTTTTGTTTCATCCATGAAAGAATTTCACTCCTCAACTTTCACCCGAAACAAACAAGCTGATAGTGTTTGTTTACCTATTAAAGTTGGGCTGATGGTGGAATTTGGGTAAACGCACAAAATTTTACATATTTTACCTAAGTTCAATTTTGATTGTCACTTTAATAATAATAATAATAATGTTTTAATCAAACTTAACCATGAGGTGTAAAAATGTGAATGGTTATAGGAATGAAATTTTCACCTAATAGATCAGATACTGGCTAATGATTTATTTTGTTTTAGAATATACCAATAATTATGATGTAAGATATAACCATTAATTATATATTCATGTTCTTTGTGGTACATAACCACATAAATTAATACTAATATAATATAAACTTAAATGTATTTAAGGTCATTAATAAATGATTGAATTTTATTTTGAGTTTTTAATATTTTTTTTTGCTGTGTTGAGATTCTAATATATTAAAACTTCTGTTGAGTCTTTGTTGTCAGCTATGTGATGCGTGATATCATAACAATCATTGATAAAATTGAGAAGATTATTTTGTAAGATGATATGTCATCACTTAACGATGATGACAAAAACTTAAAATAAAAATTTTAATATATCAGAGACTCAAAATAACAAAAAAAAAATTATTAGGAACCTATAACAAAATTTGATCATTTATCGGGGGTCTTAAATATATTTAAGCTTATAATATATAATATTATTTTATTATTATTATTATTATTATAAAATTACATGTTAATTTTTATGTGTTGTTTCACCGTTTTCACCATCGCTCTAGAAGCATAACCAGAATTCAAGATACAAATCTACACAGGCCTATAAAAACAACTTGTTCCCACAATAAAGTCCAATGTTACAAAAACTCATTAGCACTCAGTACACCTGGGTTCAAATCCTATTTTATTATTGGGATTACTGTTTGCACCCCCCAAATGGCTATTAAATCCTATTTCCCTGTGCACTAGCCTGCTACATTTCCTTATTTCCATTATTCATTCACAAGCTTGTTGCATATTTTCTTCATGTAGGGACGTGTAAGATGACTCAGAAGTTGTAGCATATGCCTCGACTTCAAAGTCGTAATAATGGTCACGACTTCAGCGTTTGATGGAGGGTGTGGGTGGTTTTGTAGTTCATAAGTCGTTGGGTAGGGCTTGACTTTAAAATCATGTTTAGTTTTTTAAAAAAAAATAATATATGTTATATGTAATTATTACTTTAGGGTTTTAGTTAATTAAAAGTTTTATATGTTATAAGTAAATATTTTGTTAGGGTTTTAGTTAATTAAAATGTTAAATGTTATAAATTAATATTATTTTAGGGTTTTAGTTATTTAAAAATGTTATCTGTTATAAGTTAATATTTTTTAGGGTTTTACTTAATTAAAAATTTTATGTTACAAGTAAATATTTTGTTAGGGTTTTAGTTAATTAAAAATGTTGAATTTTATAAATTAATATTATTTTGGGGTTTTAGTTATTTAAAAATGTTATATGTTATAAGTTTATATTTTGTTAGGGTTTTACTTAATTAAAAATTTTATATGTTATAGGTAAATATTTTGTTAGGGTTTTAGTTAATTAAAAATGTTAAATGTTATAAATTAATATTATTTTAGGGTTTTAGTTATTTAAAAATGTTATATGTTATAAGTTAATATTTTGTTAGGGTTTTACTTAGTTAAATTTTTTGTTATAAGTAAATATTTTCTTAGGGTTTTAGTTAATTAAAAATGTTAAATGTTATAAATTAATATTATTTTAGGGTTTTAGTTATTTAAATTTTTTATTATAAGTTAATATTTTGTTAGGGTTTTAGTTAATTAAATTTTTTATGTTATAAGTAAATATTTTGTTAGGTTTTAATTATTATTATTATTTATACAAAAATGTTATAAGTTATACTCAATTAAATGCAAAAGTACTATACATCAAATGAAAGTCCTGGAGGCTAAAATACTATTCACTATTCATGGAAAATGTATGACTTTCATCTTCATTATAAAAGGGACGATGACTGGCACTCAATGTCACTCGTAATCTTTTCCTTTAACGTCATGATCTTTCATATTTCACAAAATACTATTTATCTTTCATTTTCACATTTTCCTTACGATCTTCCCGATATGTTTTTTATTTAACGTTAGATACATAAATTATTTACATTTTGACTAATAAGTTACATTTTTATTTGTTCAGAGATGGCTAGTAAAGAACCCATAATAAGAGATAATATTAGTGACTTTAATGACAAGGATCAAGAGCACCATGTTCACGAAAGTGGAGAACTAAGCAATTAAAGTCAATGTGAGTCATCTTCATATTTTGAAACTATTAATAGCCAACTTTTAAAAGATCTACAATACTCAAATCCTTATCATAACAGAGGAAATGACAGTATGAATGACCTTTATGAAGGCATGATATTTGAATCAAAACAAGTAGCTGTGTATGCCATTAAGCAATTTCATTTTCTACATTCATTTAATTTTGATGTTCAAGAGAACAAGAGTGACAAGTATGTTGTTAAGTGTAATCAATATGGTAAGGTATGTCATTGGAGGATGAGAGCATCCTTCAACAAAATACGCAGGAGGTGGAAGATGAAGAAAATAAATAAAATTCATACTTGCAAAACTTCACTCATATCACAAGATCATGTTAGGTTAGACTGATATGTAATTGCTCATAATATTGTTCACTTAGTGAAAACAAATCCTGGTATCCAAATCAAAACATTGATTGCAGACTTGCTACAACACTTTGGTTATACTGTGACATACAAAAAAGTCTGGACAGTTAAACAAAAAGCCCTTGATATTGCATTTGGAAGTTGGGAAGAATCATATAATTATCTGCCTGTATGGATGATAGTTGCTCAACACTTTGTGCCAGGTACAATTGTTAGATAGAAAACATCGACTTCAATGGAGGATGGTGAGGATGAGTTTTCTAAGGTGATTCTTAATCATGTATTTTGGGCTTTTAAGCCATGCATTCCAGGCTTTATATATTGCAAGCCAATTGTGCAAGTAGATGAGATATTTTTAATTGGAAAATATCATGGTACTTTGTTGATTGCCATTGGACAAGATGATAGTAAAAACATTTTTTCACTTGCTTTTGCAATTGTTGAGAGCCATAGCAAAAAAACTTGGATGTGGTTCTTGCATTATTTGAGGAGATATGTTACACCTCAACCAAATTTGCGTATTATATCAGATAGGGGAACCAATTTGCTTGCAACTATGTGATCAGAACGAGTTGGGTGGACATGACTAAATGTATCTTCTGTGTATTGCATTCGCCACATTGCATCAAATTTTAACAAACAATTTAAAAATGTTGACTTAAAAAAATAAGTCATCATTATGGGTAAGCTTCTAACCATTTCATGCATCAAATTCTTGCATTATTACATTTTCACTATATTTATTGCTCATTATTTTGTCCTTTGCCATAGGATATGAGATGAGGAAACCATGACTTGAGGCAAAGTTGCTCGCAATGCGATCAGAGTTTCCACGAGCAGCAAATTGGTTGGATCAAATTCCCAAGAATAAATGGACTCTCAGGCCTATGATTAAGGAAAACGGTATGGGCATATGACTACCAACCTTGCCGAATGTATGAATTCCATTTTGAAAGGAGCTCGAGCATCGCCTATTATTCATATTTTGTCAATTGAACCAAACCAATATCTTAGTCTGGATGGATTATAACACGAATAAGAATCTTTCTAGAAACTTAATTATCTTCATGGGGACTTTACGAAGAAAAAGTTTTGTGGATGGATTTGTTCAGTATGAAACTGAAACTACTCAATGGTACTAGCAAATGTGTCACAAATTTTCATTTGTAAATACTGAAACATGAATTTTTTTTCCTCTGCAATTCAAGTACCTTAATATACTATGATTGACAAGCCATTTCTGTTGGTATTTTTTTTTTGGTGGAAGCTGGTATATAATTTATTACAGAGTATGCTTTACCAATTCTATATCAATTAAGTGTTGATATGAATGTTTCCCATGCAGCTTCAATTGGAAAACAAGTATGATATACATGATATGCATTTTATGTATATTTTTTACATGTATGTTAATTGTTATCTTAATTGCTGCTAGTTATATTCACAGAATTCTATTGGATTCATAAACTTCTTCATAAGAGTTAAGACAATTTAAGTTGTAGACCAGCAAGAAGCTCCATTTTATGAATATCTTACAGCGATGCACACTAATATGGCGATTTTTATGATACATAAACCTATTGCAGGGTCATAAATTTATGCTTGCATTTGATTCAATGTGCTTCTATGGATTTTATGAGGAGTGTAACCGAAGGTACAATGTGAGGCTTTGGAAAGTGTTCACGGAATGTTTCAATGGCAGCTCTAATTGATGAAAACATACTTTGTATGCATGAGCAATTTTGGGTCATACATACATACATACATACATACATACATACATACATACATACATACATACATACATACATACATACATACATACATACATACATACATACATACATACATACATATATATATATCATATAATTGAATGAGTTAGGACCATTTTGGCTAAGGACATATATGTCATGAAAGGCTAATTGTGTAGATACCATCAGTGATATTATAATTTGATGAGGGGCCAAATTATAATGATCAAATTTGGGGTAACCGATGGTAGTTACCAATCTAAGAGATTATGGTCCCCATTTGTAGAGAGCAAGCGTACACAGTTTCATGTTTCTCTTTATCCCCGTCAGTAGACAAGAATTCAGAGAAAGAAAAGAAAAAGGCTCTCTACATTTGGAAGATCATAAAACTAATCTTCTGATCAATCTTTCGTCATCATTCCATTATGTCTAATCCAGGTGCGCTTCCGCATCTAGTTTTCATCATGATTTTGAGTATGGGAACACAAAGGGGTTCTATTCATCTTTGTACAATAATTTCTCTCTACATGAATAGAAAGCATGTGATTAGGATTGATGATTGTCTGTTAGAATCAAATTAGACTGATTGATTGAATCCCAACATTTAGAATTGAATCCCAACATTCAGAATTGAATCCCAACATTTGGTATCAGAGCCACCCATACTTGATTCATGTATGATGTTTGGACAACATACATATATTAGATACAATGTTTTTGAGGAAACAAATAAGATTATCACATTACTGAGGAATGAACAATGATATAAAGCATTTGGTATAAATTTAAATGCATCATTTATGTGTTTGTTCTTACTTTTAGAGGCCGCTGCAATATATTAAAGTAATAATCAGGGACCTCTAAAATTTAAAATAAATAAAGTTAAAAATAATTTACTTAAGAAACATTTTAATTTTGGATTTGGTGCATCAATGTTCAAAGTTTAGTTATGATACATCCTTTTAATTATTCAGCATTTAAATGAGCTAATTGAATCAAGATATCACCAAAGTAAGTGACCTCTCTTGTGTAGATTGTTCATGAGAAATGCTAAATGTTAACGTGTGTGATTATTTATATGAATGATGATTGGCCCAAAGGAAAGTTACCATTTAACTAAGTTACACACACACCTGTGATGTTAAACGTGTGATAATTATGAGGTTTTGCATGTGAATAATAAGTCACATCAAAAGATGGGTTTGCTATTTGATATGCTTTTATCATCAATGTTTGAACATTACAATAAGGATATCACTAGCAATTAACATCATTGTCCAAAGAGTTGATATCTTGATATGAGATATACCATTATTTAAATGCATTGATGACTATTATGTGAGCTTATTATATTATTTGTTTTGATATTTTCAGTTGTTGCTTCTATATTTGCTAATATGAATTCGGTTTCGATTCTTAATGGTACAAATTTTAAGGATTGGAAAGAGAACATGCAAATTGTTCTTGGTTGCATGGATCTAGACCTTGCATTAAGGATTGAGAAACCCCCTTCTCTTACGGATTCCAGTACCTCTGAACAAAGGAAACTTCATGAGAAGTGGGATCACTCAAATCGCATGAGTCCTATGATCATTAAGCATGGCATTCCTGAGGTTTTTTGGGGCACTGTTTCAAATGATATAACTAGTGCCAAGGAATTCCTTGTTGAAATTGAAAAACGCTTTGCAAGCGATAAGGCGGAAACAAGTAGTCTCCTTCAAAACTTGATTTCCATGAAGTATCAAGGAAAAGGAAATGTCAGGGAATACATGATGGAAATGTCAAATATTGCTTCAAAATTAAGGGCACTAAAGCTTGAGCTATCAGAAGACTTGCTTATTCATTTAGTGCTAATTTTTCTACCTTCACAGTTTAGTCAGTTTAAGATCTCTTATAACTGTTAGAAGGAGAAATGGTCTCTTAATGAGCTCATTTCATACTGTGTGCAAGAAGATGAGAGGCTGAAGCAAGAAAGGATTGAAAGTGCTCATGTTGTGAGTACCTCTAAAGACAAGGACAAAAGAAAAAGAACTAAAGAGCCCAAGAATGAAGCTGCTAAGGGTCCAACACAAAAGAAACAAAATCAAGGTGACAACTGTTTCTTTTGCAATAAGCCTGGACATGTAAAGAAGAAATGTACCAAATATCATGTTTGGCGTGCAAAGAAGGGTATGTTTCTTACTTTAGTATGCTCTAAGGTCAATTTAGCTTCAGTACCTAGAAACACTTGGTTGTTAGATTCTGGTGCCACTACTAACATTAGTGTTTCAATAAAGGGTTGCCTAAGCTACCGAAAGCCAATTGATTCTGAAAGATGAATCTATATTGGAGATGGTAAATCAGTAAAGGTGGAAGCTATAGGGCATTTTAGATTATTATTATGTACTGATTTTTATTTAGATTTGAAAGACACTTTTGTTGTACCATCATTTAGACAAAATTTGGTTTTAGTTTCTTATTTGAACAAATTGGGTTATTTGTGATCATTTGGAAACAATGTGTTTAGGTTGTCTTTCAATTCAGATATTGTTGAAACTGGTTCACTATTGGCTAATGATAATCTATATTTAATGCAAAATTGCGTGGTACTAAGCGTAGAATTGATAATACAAACTGAGGAGCATTATGGCACAAGCGCTTAGGTCACACTTCTAAGAACAGAATTGAACGACTTGTGTCAAACGGAATCTTGGATTCCATTGATTTCACAAGCTTTGATGTTTGTGTTGAATGCATTAAAGGTAAACATACCAAAAGCAAGAAATTAGGTGCATATAGAGCTACAGACGTCTTGGAATTGATACATATGGACATTTGTGGGCCATTTCATACGCCTTCATGGAATGGTCAACAATATTTTATATCATTCATAAACGATTACTCCAGATATGCATACTTGTTTCTTATACATGAAAAGTCACAATCTCTGGATGTGTTCGAAACATTTAAAGTTGAAGTTGAAAATCAACTCAACAAAAGAATAAAGTGTGTCAGATCTAACCGTGGTGGTGAATACTATGGCAGATATGACGGTTCAGGTGAACAACATCCAGAGCCTTTTGTCAGGTACCTAGAGGAATGTGGAATCGTCCCACAGTACACCATGCCGGGGTCACCTAGCTTGAATGGCGTAGCTGAAAGATGAAACAAAACTCTTAAGGATATGGTAAGAAGCATGATTTTTCATTCTAACTTACCAGAGTCACTCCGGGGAGAGGCACTAAAGATTGCAGCTTACATTCTAAATAGAGTGTCAACCAAGGCAGCTGCCAAAACACCTTATGAGCTTTGGGTTGGGCGAAAGCCTAGTCTGAAACATTTTCATGTATGGGGATGTCCAGCTGAGGCAAGGCCTTATAAGCCAAATGAAAGGAAATTGGACTCCCGAACAGTGAGCAACTACTTTATTAGTTATTCTGAAAGATCCAGGGGATATAAATTTTATGATCCCAAATTAAAGACAATTTTTGAGACGAGAACTGCCACATACTTTGAGGATATTGAGTTTGGGGGGAGAATAAGGTTAAAGACATTGTCTTAGAGGAAGAATCAGTAAAAATTCCAAAACCGATTCATACAGTTGCTTTTGATAAAGCAAATTCAGAACCTTTACAAGATATTGTTATTGAATCCCCCACTCAAGATAATTTGATCGTTCATGAAGAACAAACTTAAGATCCTCAAGAACCTATGCTTCATGAGCCAATACCTTTGCGGAGATCTACAAGAGAAAGGAGAAGTGCTATTCTAGATGATTATGTGGTATTTCTCCAGGAACATGAAGAAAATAATGGTATGATGGAAGATGACTTAGTCAATTTCCATCAAGCCATGCAAGATTCCAACTCAGAAAAGTGGATTCAAGCAATGAATGAGGAGTATAAGTCCATGCAAGACAACAAGGTTTGGGAACTTGTCCCATTACCAGAAGGTGTGAAACCCATTGGTTGCAAATGGATATTTAAGACCAAGCGGGGTTTCAAAGGTAATATGGAGAGGTATAAGGCTCGTCTTGTGGCGAAGGGTAATACCCAAAAGGAAGGGATTGACTTTAAAAAGACTTTCTCTCCAGTTTCATCGAAAGACTCTTTTAGGACAATCATGACTCTTGTTGCACATTATGATTTGGAGCTTCATCAAATGGATGTCAAGACGACATTTCTCAATGGCAACATTGATTAGACAATTTGTATGGTGCAACCAGAAAACTTTGTGTCAGGAGACCCAAAGAATATGATTTGCAAACTGACAAAATCCATTTATGGGCTAAAATAGGCATCTCGTCAATGGTACCACAAATTTCATCAAGTAATTCTCTCATTTGGTTTTGAGATGAATCTTGTTGATGATTGTGTGTATCACAAATTCAGTGGGAGCAAGTACATTTTCCTGGTCTTATATGTTGATGACATACTGCTTGTCACTAATGATATAGGCATGTTGCACGAAACCAAGAGATTTCTATCAAGAAATTTCGAAATGAAAGATCTTGGTGACGCCTCCTTTGTATTAGGAATTCAGATACATCGAGATCGATCTTGGGGTATTCTAGGATTATCATAAAGGACCTATATCGAAAAGGTACTTAAAAGGTTTGGTATGCAGGGATGTAAATATGGTGATACTCTAATTGCTAAGGGATACAAGTTTAGTCTCAAACAGTGCCCAAAAGGAAATTTGGAAATTCAGGAAATGCAGAAGACTCCCTATGCATTAGCTGTAGGGAGTTTGATGTATGCCCAAGTATGTACGCATCTGGATATAGCATACATAGTTGGGGTATTAGGCAGATATTTAAGCAATCCATGAATGAATCAATGGAAAGCAGCCAAAAGAGTTATGAGGTATTTGAAGAGAACAAAGTATTATATGCTCACATATAAGAGGTCAGATAAGTTGGAGATCACTGGGTATTCTAACTCAGATTTTGTAGGATGCCTAGATAGTTTGAGATCCACTTCAGGTTACATTTTCATGTTAGCAGGTGGTGCGGTTTCTTGGCGCAGTGCCAAGCAAACCCTTACTACTTCATCCATTATGGTGGCAGAATTTGTGACATGCTATGAGGCATCAAATCATGGAATATGGCTAAAATTTTTTATCACAGGGCTGCAAATTGTGGAAGGAATTGAAAGACCTCTTAAGTTTGTGACAATAAATCAGTTGTATTGTATTCTAACAACAATAGGAGCTCGACCAAGTCGAAGCATATTGACATCAAGTTTCTAGTTGTTAAGGAAAAGGTACAGAGTGGACAAATTTCCATAGAATACTTAGGGACAAACTCCATGATAGCAGATCCTCTTACTAAGGGACTTCCACCCAAGGTCTTTCATGAGCATGTTGCTCACATGGGTGTTTTACAGTTTCAGGAATCTTTGGTTTAGTGGGAATTAGTCACTTTTATGTATTTTATGTTCTATGTTAGATTTTATGTATGCATACATTGACTTTTGGATATATTTGGTTTTATATATATATATATATATATATATATATATATGATTTATTATTCAGTTATTACACTTTTTACATTAAGGTTATTAAATGATCTCATTGAGGTAAAGTAGGACCAGTTGAAAATAGACGTGTACAGTCCACCTTCACGTAATTTTCATGCTACACATTTCATGATGAGTTTATGTCAGTGATCATTGATGGGTTTAGTTGTGATTGATACAATGAAAACTGCTTTGGTTCTACGTGCGGATGTAATCAATGAAAGCTGCTTTGATGCAGAAAGTACTTAAGGTATGTCTTTTTTTTGTGTTTAATTTTTTGCGCTTGTTATTGTTTTTAAGAGTTTTATTTGCTTTTGAGATGGAATAGCGAACACTGTTAAGACACTAATCTGAGATGTTTTCCTTGAAATAACTTTAGAATACCTTTTTTAGGCTTTATTCTGAAATGTTCAACGATAGACTTCTGATAAGTATAATGTACTATAAACTCCAAAAATTGGGAACACAAATTATAGTTTAAAAATAAATGCATAATAAATTATTGTAAAAAGTTTCCCTATCTGTGTGTATTTTATGATTGCAAAATAATCTCTCTCAAAATCTTAGGCTGAAGAAAAAAAGAAAAACTTCATAAACAATTAACAATGGATAAGCTTTGTGTATGGATGGCTATGATCCCCAAACTTTTTTTCTTTCTTATTCTCATTCCCCTGTCAAGTGAATCTAGGAAGAAAGAATGGATTTGCTGAGCTCTCTTGTTGCTTCATCAAGGCACCACAGGTTGAAAAACTCATAACAGAAGTTCATAGTTCCACTGCTTAGAGAGCTGTATATTTGCTGGTAACTATTTGCTTCTTATTTGCCCCTTTAATATACATGTATAACTACTGGTTGTTTGTAATTTTATATGGCCATAAAAGTTGAGTAAAAGTATAAAAATCTTCATAACACATAATTCTTTTGCATTATTAATTTTTTATTACAGTTGTGACCTGACAGCATTAAATACTATAGGTATCTGTATATTTTATTTTTCATTTTTCCTTTCTTAGATTTCAATTATACTGTTGGTTGTGCATGGGCACACATTAGAGCATTACACATGCATTTCTTGCTTAGCTGTAATGACATTGATCCGGCCATGAAGTACTATTGCAAGTACTCTCAGCTCGTGGAAATTTGAAATTCAGGTATTCTATAAAGATCTTTAATTCAATTGATACTTTCATTGTTTTGTCATGTATTTAACTTTTTGCATAACATTTTATTACTTCAACTACTAGTATGATCATCTATTATCAATTATAGTTCCTAAATGGAACGGTTATGAATATTGAGGGTGAATCGTTTTCTATTTACTAAATTCTTTCTAGGTACGGAGGGAGTGTGGTTATTTTTCTGGGCAGTATTTGACACAAGAGGCTGACCAATTCAGGCAGAGTGTCGAAAGCTGCAAAGAAAGGTTTCTTGATTCTTATGTTTCCATTCTTTTTTTCTTGTTTATAATTTTTGCATGTTTCATATGTAACTATTGGCTTTCATGGTTGCCATTTATTGGCTGTGGGTGCGAAATTTGTTACAGAATGATGTCAATCGTGTAGTACCAAGTCATTATTTTTTAAATACTTGTTAGTTTTTGTTTTTGTCTGTAGTGCATTGAGTTTTTAACAAGTTTAATACTTTATTCATTCAATTCTTCTAAGAAAGAAACTGTAGTAATAGGTGATGCAATAGCAAAATGAAATGGATATTGGTGATTTCAAATTGTCTATTTTAGGCATGCATATGGTTCTCTCAAATGGAGAGCCCTTTTTTCTTATCAAATTTCTTCTTTTGTCAAAGGACAAAATGTTGTCAGTTAGGACAAACTATTATTATTTGCAGTTTAAGGCAGCAATTTGTTTTGTTTAATTAATAGTTGAACTCTGATCGCGGTACTACAAAACTTGATCATTCATTGATATATATATATATATATATATATATATATATATATATATATATATATATATTTATATTACGCCTTAAACAATTAAAGTGGAAGATTTGGTTAATTGTTTTTGACTGATCCCCTTTTCTAAGGGCATCACTCTGATAAGCCTTGTAGAAGTTTCATGTATGCTGGTATTTTTTCCTGCATTTCATTATTATTATCATTTTCAATTGTATATCACATACTAGAAAGTAATTTACATTTTATCTCTATCTGCTGCTATCATCCTTTCCAATAGAATAAAGAAAACTGATCATGGTTGTCCTTGCCTTATATTGTGTTTCGTACTGAACCATGTAAATCCAAGAAGAAATACGAGCAGTTAATGAATGAAGGTGAGGACTTTCTTAAATACGTTGATACTCTGGAGGACTTTCTTAAGCTCGATGCTTGGAAAGTTTTGGTGAGTATGAGTACTGTTGAGGAATTAAAACAGGTTTATGACCGTGCTTGCAGCTGGCAGGTATAACTACTTAACTATATACACTGTTTATATAACTTCAATATAAATATTGCAATATTGTAGCTTTTATTATAAACTTATAGAATTTATTAACAATAGAAGAAAACAAACTACAAGCATAGGGATAAGATATGCTCATAAAAGAGGACATACGAAATTAATAGAGCAGTCTAGACAATAGTTAACTAAGCAAATTCGACTCATCTCTCTTCTTACTCAACAAAAATATTTTGAATATATATATATATATATATATATATATATATATATATATATATATATATATCAATCAATCAATACCATTCTTATACATGTTGTCTATGCTAGTTCTGCTTTTGATTTGCAGGTTGGCTCATTGTAAAACCAAACAAAGTATTAAAAAAATTACAAAAAATAATATTAGTTGGTCTAAAATTGATGTTATAAAGACACTTGTAATGAACTGTCTAAAGACAATCATCGTTTGATAGGACTTATCGTCAATGTTTGATCATTGTATTGAGAGTATCACTTGCAAATAGTTTTTGCAATCCAAAGATTGATGATTAATGGTGTATTAGGTATCTTGTTTGAATCTTTAAATTTACCATAAAGATTAATTGTGCATCGAAAGTTTATTGTTCTCTCTTTAGTAATTGCTGCTACCACTCTTATTTTCACTACTCATGTTTTTGGAATCCCAAACCTACAATTTAAAAGGAGTCAATTGAAAATTTTCTCAATTGCATGGAATTGTTCGAGTGTTTTTTTTTTAACTACAAAAAACTCTAATGAGACTTTATTTATCATGATGCTGGATCAAACTAAGTTTTTTTTAAATAAGAAAAAGAAGAGAGTCGAGGATACTACATAAATTTTTCTCAATTAGAATAGAGACAGGAGAACAAGATAAGCAGTTTACTTGTTACTTTTGTAAGAAGGTGAGACATATGAAGTAAAAGTGTTCTAAGTACATTGTTTGGTGTGCGAAGAAAGGTAAACTTCTCATTTTTTTTTGTTTTAAAGTTAATTTAATTTTTGTACCCAAAGATATTTGGTGGATAGATTCTGGTGTTATTACTCACATAAGTATATTTTTGTACGGTTGCCTATGGAGTCATTTGCCAAGTGATGCTAAAAAATTTATTTACATAGGGAATGAAAGTAAAGTTATAGTTGAAGGTATAGGAACTTTTAGGTTGTTCTTAACAACTTTTCATGTAAATTTGTTTGGGACATATGTTGCACTGTCATTTAGAGGAAACTTAATTTCTATTTTGGACAAAGCTAGTTATTCTTATCCATTTGGAAATAATAGGGTTAGTCTCTATTATGATTCAAATGTTGTTGGTTACGGATTTTTAATTGACATCGAGTGTTGCTATAATGAAACATTGCAAAAGGATTGTCACGGTATGACATGTAAACTAAATGAGAATTTCACCACTCTATGACACAAGAGCTTAGGCCATATGTCTAACTAGAAAATCGAGAGGCTTCTGTTGGAGGAAATTCTTGAACCCTTAAATTTGTTAGATTTCAAGTTTGCTTTAGGTGTAAGAGTAAATAAACAAACAAAATGGATTTTGGTGCCAAAAGAGCTAAGGATGTCTTTGAACAAATACATAAGGATATTTTTGGTCTCTTTCTTATGAATTCATGGAATGGGCAAAGGTATGTTAAGTTCATAGACGATTGATTACTCTTTGTTTAATGAAAAGTCTTAAGTCTTTAGACATTTTAAGTTTTTCAAAGATGAAGTTGAACTTCAACTATGAAAGAAAATTAAGGATGTAAAATTTTTCCATGGTGGTAAATACTAGGGTAGATATGATGGATAAGGTAAACAACGTCTAGAGCTCTTCATGATTTTCCTCAATGAGTGTGGAATTGTTCTATGATATACAATGTTAGACAAACCTAGCATGAACGGAGTTGTACATAATGAAAAAATTAAACTCTTAAGGATATGGTAAGAAGTATAATTAGTGATAATTCTCGACCAGAGTCCTTTTGGAGAAAAGCATTAAAGATTGTAGTTCATATCCTCAATAGAGTACCGAGTAAAGTAGACACTAATGACCCCTTATAGTTATAGATTGGGAAAATCCAAACGTTAGGCACATGCACATTTGGGGATGTCTAACTAAAGCAAGGCCTCATTGGTTGCAAGAAGGTAAGCCCGACTTAACGATAATTAATTTCTACCTTTTTGGTTACATTGAATGCTCTTGTAGGTATAAGTTTTACAATCCCACTATAAGATCCTTCTTTGAGATGAGAATGCAAGATCCCTTGAGAAAGTTGAGTTTGGAGGGGAAGGAAACATGAATGTTGACTTTAAAGAATAACATGTTATTGATAATAGATAACTCTTTGTACTTACTATTGTTCAAGAAACAGATCCGGTGACTAATAATGATGTTCTTCCTGACAGCATTCAAGGATAAGACAACACTGAGATTCCTCTTCAAGCCCCACTTATAATTCAAAATCAACAACCTCAAGAAACGCCATAAAGAAGATCTACTAAAGAAAGGAGAAATGCACTTTAGAATGATCATGTTGTATTTTTTTAAGAACATAAATATGACAATGGGTTGATTGGAGAAGATATGATTAACTTTAGTCAAGTTGTGTGATGTCCTGACACTCAAAAGTGGATTGATGAATGATGGGATAAAATTGATGGTTGATAATGACATTCAAAATATAATCAAATTTCCTGAAGGTGTGAAGCCCAGAGGTTGTAAATGGACATCTATAACGAAAGGGATTCAAAGGGTAAATTGAGATATATAAAACATGTCTTGTTACCAAATACTTTACTTAAAATGAAGACATCGATTATGAAGAGACCTTCTCTTTGGTTTCTTAGAAAGACTCTTTTAGGATTATAATGATACTAATAGCTCATTTTGATTTAGAGTTACATTAGATGGATTTAAAGACTGTGTTTCTAAATGGAAACATTGATGAAACAATTTATATGGTGCAACTAGAAAACTTTGTTTAAGGTGATCCACAATTTATGATATAGAAACTAAGAAAATCTATTTATGGCCTTAAATATGTTTCCTGTCAATGGTGTTACAAAGCTCATTGAGATTACCTCTTGCAGTTTTGAGGCAAATTTGATTGATGATTGCATATACCAAAAGTTCAGTGGGAGTACATTTTTATTTTTGGTATTATATGTTGATGACATCTTGCTAGCCATGATATATAGTTTTACTATCACAAAATAGTTATACATATACAGTTTTTAATAAATTCAATATGAAAGATAGTAAACCAGAAGATATACTTATTGCAAAAGAGATAAGTTAGTCTCAAACAATGTCCTATTAGTAATCTTATAAAAGAATAAAAGCAAAAAATTTCTAATGCTTTAGTTGTGGGGAGTTTTATGTATGCTTAAGTTTGTTTTCGTTCTAACATAGCATTTTAGTGGGAGTCCTAGATAGATGTATGAGTAATCTAAGTATACAACACTAGAAAGTAGTAAAACATATAATGCGCTATTTGAAAAGAACAAAAAATAACATGTTTACTTATCAGAAGTCTGAAAGTTTAAAGATCATTAGGTATTTTGATTCCAATTTTGTGGGATGCCCAAATTACATTCATTCCATGCTAAGATACATCTTTAACCATGGTGGTGGAGTTAATATCTTCTTATGAGGCATCAAACCAAAAGATATGATTGCTAAATTTTGTCACTAGCTTGCCTGTTGTCACCAAATTTAAGAGACCATTAAGTATTTATTGTGGTAATGATTCAACAGTGTTATACTCCAACAACAAGTTCCACCAAGTCAAAGATTGTTAATATAAAATATTTGGTTGTTAAAGAAAGAATTTAGAAAATAAATACATTTATAGAACATATAGGAAAAGACAATATGCTAACTAATGGTTGATACTTTAAGCATGAGCATATTGTTTGTGTGGTGTTATTTCAATTGTTGCCTTGGTTTAGTGAGAGTCTTTCTATTCTATGTTTGGATTCATGTATATTTCATGTATTTTATTTTCTGCTAAAATAAAGATTAAGGGTGACAAGTTTATTATTAAATTTGTTTATTTATATGCAATATTTAACTTGCACTTAAGGACTTTAGATTGATCTTGTTAAAGACTTAAGTTGGACCGGTTGAAAATATAAATGATTCAAATCAAATTTCATGTAATTTCCATGATGCTCATTCATATTGATCTATGTCATTGAATGTATTAATGTGATGATCATTATGGTCTAGTCACATTTGTTGTAGAGACGAAAGCCACAGTGATTCCATAATTGATACATGAAATGAACCATTTGTTAAAGTAAAAGTTTAAAGATAAATAATGTATGAATGTGCGACAAATGAATTGTGATATAATTGCTACAATATGTAACCCGAGTGAGAGATTGTTGGAATTTTATATTTTAATAATTAATGTGAGTTAGTATTGTAAAACAATTATATTGGCTATTTATCCTTAGTGAGCTTTAT
Source organism: Glycine soja (assembly GCF_004193775.1). Classification (NCBI taxonomy): domain Eukaryota; kingdom Viridiplantae; phylum Streptophyta; class Magnoliopsida; order Fabales; family Fabaceae; genus Glycine; species Glycine soja. The sequence continues at coordinate 46,035,160 of NC_041019.1, read as the reverse complement.
TTTATGTGGTCAATTAAGTGAATCTATTAGACTACTAAATAAAGTGATATGGGCTTAAATGACCAAATGCATGTCAATGTTGATCCATTAAGAGATAAGAGAATCATATTATGTTAACATGTTATAAGAAAGTTATGATCCCCAATATACCGAGTTGTCACATAATAGTTTCTCTTCTACCTATCTGAAAGTTACCCAGGTTTGATTGAGGTATAAGAAGACTTTGATTGAGGAAGAACTATAAGGCCACCAACTACATTGTTTGTTGGTAGTTCGTGATGAATAGCTGCATAGATCTTACAGCAATTGTTCAAGAATACTTAGATAAAAAACTAACTACAAATTCCAATTAATATTTTATCTAATCTTTAATAATTAAACATATTGTGATCTTAGGACTTTTGGATTATTGTTATGGAATATAAACCTGTCAATTTTGACTTTCGTATAAAGAATAAAAAATACTAATATAAGGGTTAAAGATTCAAGATTTCTAACAAGAGGAATGAAAAGAATTTCTTTTAATTTTTTGGATCATAATCTTTCTTTTTTCAAAGAAAGGAGTCAAACTTAGTACCATAAGATTTATAATAATTTACATTCATTACTTAATTAATTATAAAATATCTACCAACCTTATATATAATTATTAATTAATTCAAATGTATTTAATTAGATATTTTAGACAACAAATTATCACATTATCACTAGACCCGCCAAGTAATTATTTAATAAATTACATTATTCTTAATATATTTTATAACATTATTTTATAGCTTTTGTTGTCTTGTATTTCTCTTTGTCACATGAGTTAGTTTATCACAATATTTTTCTTCCTCCTAATTATAGATATAGAATTCTGTCAGTTTTTTTTTATAGATATAGAAAAACAAAGAATTCTAAGAATAGAATTGAGTGAATAAGCAATTTAGTCCCTGAGATTATACTCATTTTGCATATTAGTCTCTAACTTAATGTTAAATTCAAAATAGTCTCTATCTTTACATAAGTGTTGCAAAATAGTCATTCCGTTAAATTTTAAAGTAATGACGTTAGTGAGGTCAATTTTAGTGTCACGTGGACTATCCAACATGGCACTAAAGGATGACGTGGTATGACACGTGAACGTGTCTCTTAAAAGATGCCACATCATTTGATGATAACAAAACGAGTAAATAGACAATTTAGTCCCTGACATTGTACCCCTATTGCATATTAGTGCCTAACTTATTAAAAAAATCAAATTAATACCTATCTTTTGCATAAATATTGCAAAATAGTCTTTCCGTTAAATTTTAAAGTAATGTTGTTAGTGAGGTCAATTTTAGTGCCACGCCATTTGATGATGATATAATGAGTGGCTTCTTCAAATTTGATGGTTCTGAACCAATTGAGGCATATATACGAAAAAGAACTCATACACACTTGCACAAATAAAAAAAACCAAAAATTCACAGCAACAACCTCTGTAGTTGTCAACACCAATGGACGATGTCTGCATAACCATTCTCTTTTCCTCTTTTTTTTTCTTCAATTACCCTCAGTGTATCATTTCGGGTTTTGATTTTATTTTGTGTTCTGAATAGGAAGAGAAAAACAAAGTGGAGGAGAAAAAAAGCAAAGGAAGAAGAAAATAAAGAAGAAGAGAAAAAACCAAAGGAATCAAAAGATGACAAGGAATCCAAAGAGGAATCTACGCCGCAAGAAATTGTGCAAGACACAACCTTCACAATGCATGGACACTTTAAGCACGATTTCTGACATCTTTTAAGTTAGAGACTATTTTGCAACACTTATGTAAAAGATGAGGACTATTTTGAATTTTTCATTAAGTTAGGGACTAATATGCAACAAGGATACAAAGTCAGGGACTAAATCACCTATTTACTCGTTTTGTTATCATCAAATGTCGTGACATCTTTTAGGAGGCACGTTCACGTGTCATGCCACGTCATCTTTTAGTGCCACATTGGATAGTCTATGTGACACTAAAATTGACCTCATTAACGGCGTTACTTTAAAATTTAACGGAAGGATTATTTTGCAGCACTTATACAAAGATAGGAACTATTTTGAATTTAACATTAAGTTAGGGACTAATATGCAAAATGAGTACAATCTCAATGACTAAATTACCTATTCACTTGAATAGAATTTCTCTTGTACTATTCATTCATCTTAACAAATAGATATTTTTTAATCAGATAGGGTCAGAATGGGATATATGCTTGATTAGCTTCCAGATTACAACAGAATCAGCTTCATATTCTGATAAGAATTAACGCATGCACACCTGCAATTTTCCCGTTGCTTAAACCATATAAAAACATTACTAAATAGCTAAATGCTGGAATATTAAAATGAAACAACTTGATCGGTGGACCTTAAAAAGGAACCTCCATCTTGCTACCAACCATATATGATCATATATTCTGCAGCATTTCAAATTTTATGTGCCTTTGTGATTGTTCCATAGTTCCATCATAGCGCAAAGTAGATTCTCAATGATATTGACGAAATTCAAGACGTGCACCATAACAACCATACACAATGTATTCATAATAAATCATATAAACCCCGTTCTTATCCTAGCAAGAATGCTAGCTAGCATCACATTTAAAGTAGAATTCATACAAATTTCACTAAATAATAAATAAAATTCAAATCATATAACAAAAGTTCCATAAAATTCACCTAATAGCAGTGTTATCAACTATATATGTTAACACTAATATATAGTATAGTTGACAAATAATCATATGTCTTAAGCTAAGAGATTAGAAATACTTTGCACCAATCATGAAAAAAAAAATGTTCTTCAATGATTATTATTAGCCACTATTGTTTTGTGAGTAATATAATATACAAAATTTAATAGATTTTTGAAACATAATGAAAATAATTTATCTATAAATAAAAGAAATTACAAGAGTTTAAAATTAAATAAAAAAACTAATTATAACATCTCAAAATATATTTTTATTCATAAAATAATTTAAAATTACATTTTTCAGTTATTTCAAAAGATAGTTTTGTTGAATACTTATGACTTAATATATTAACTTAAAATGTTTTAGTTATCAGTTTTTGTCTTCCAAGAGTGATTTTGACAAGATATTTTAGTTAGTTTCTAATTTATTTTTTTTAGTTAAAAAAGTTTGTTTGATTGTTTAATAAACGAGTATTTTTTAGTAACTTCTAGAATTTTTTGAAATGTTATTTTTTAACTTCTAATTTTTTTTATTTCCTTTTTTAAAATGTTACATTTTTCAGTTATCTTAAAAGATAATTTTGCCAAATACTTATAACTTAATAAACTAAAATAAAACGTTTTAGCTATCAATTTTCATCTTCAAAGAGTGATCTTGGCAAGATAATTCATATAGCTTTTAATTTATTTTTGTTAGTTAAAAAACTTGTTTGATAAACGAGTTTTTTTAGTAACTTTTAGATTTTTTTTTAAATATTACTTTCTAGCTTTTAGTTTTTTTATATTTATTTCCTTTTTATTCTTGAACATTTATTAGATTTCCTTTTCAATTTAAGGTAAAATTTTATTATTTTTAACCTTATTTTTTTACATTTGATATTATTTTTTCAATTTTACCTTTTAGTACAGTGATATATAATAAGTTTATGTAGTTTCATTTTTTTTGGATATCTTATACGTAAGAAGGCTATAATTTTTAAAGACTAATTTAATACTAAATTATAAATACCACAAAATATATTTTTTATCAATAAAATTAAATTAAAATTAATATAAAATCATTACATAAATATGTCTATTTTTATAATTTTATATTTTTTAGCTCATTTAACATATAATTTTACGAAATATTTATGATTTAATAAGATAAATTTCTAGATTTTGTGTTAGCTTTCTATTTTTTTAATTTTCAACTAACTTTTTAGCTAGTTTTTTTTTTTAAAATAATAAATTTTCATCTAGTTTTATGAAACATAACTTTAATAATGATCTGAATTCTGTACAAGAATATTCATAGTCTTGCATAAATGTAATATTTTCCTAGAGATGTTCTTGGACGGGCTCAAACCTAACCCCTCATCCTTACTTATACTAGAATTAATGTCATTCCTTCTAATTAAACAAATATTTTATAATTATATTTTATATAATAAAATTTTTAATTTCTCTTGTTATGTTATAAATAAAATAAAATATGTAACAAACTAAATAAACAAGAAATTTTATAAAGATTTTATATGTATTTTTTAATGTTATTATTATTATTGGATTTTTTTTTACAGAAAAAACAATATTTTTGTCAGCTATATTGGAATTTATTTATTGATTTAAGATAACCTTCTAAACCAAATCAACCCACTAATGACTCATAAGATTAACACAAAGGTTTAAGATCAAATTGGATTCATACGTGGATGATCAATATATTTAATGAGAGAACTCATGTTTGATTTTTTTATTATGCAAAATTTTCTTAGACAAGTAGAATCACACATCACAAGCATGATTAGTCTTTGATTCGATGAGTTGGAGGACATCTGTTGATCTCTAACCTAAGAAAAAAATAATCAAGCCACAAATTATTTAAATCAACACACACATGTAATGATAGTATAGATACAGAGACTCAATGAGATTGAAACATAATTAATTGTACTTGTGCCTAAAAATATCAAATTATGTAAATATCAATTTTTATTATTCCTGATTTTTTTGTGGTATGTAAAATTGATTATTGACATTTATAATCTTGGATCTTCAAAATTAAACTTTAACTTCAACATTGACTTAAAGAAATTGTTAGGTGGTCCTAAATTATACCTGGTCCATGATACCGATCAATATCTCCATAACACTTAAATAATCAAGTATTATTAAATTTTTTCTCTTAAAATTTAAAATCTTAAATACATGTTACTTAAAAGATTGATCGAAATCATAAGCAGCTTACAATCCGACACTACCTATTAATTTCTTCCTAACCAAGGATCCAATTACAAATTTATATACAAAATAATATCTATTAGAAAATAAACCTTTTAAATAAATATTAATAATGAAAATTTATTTTTCACTTTACCAAAAGATTATGAGAAATAATCGACATTTTTATTTAATGAAATTAAAGACAAAACAATATAGAATTTATAACAAGCAGGCATCTTGATCAACCACTAAACTAGATCCTTCCTAATACTATTACACTTTGCCAAAAGATACATGCATGGGATCACCCAAAAACAATCCCTACCTATAAATAAGTGCTTCTTCATGCACCTAGCCCACAAATAGCATCTAATTCTTCACCACCATCACAACAACTTCACCAACACTAACTCAACCCGACACACACCCACACAAAAAAAAATGTCCCTCCTTTCCTCCGGTGGCTTCTTCGGCCGCAGAAGAAACGACCCGCCACCCCACCAACCCACGTGGGACCACTACCAGGCCCAGGACCATCACCACCCTCTGGGAGTTTCCCAGCCCCACCACCCACCCCCCTTCATGTCCTTCCCCAGTGACTCCTCGCCGGTGCTCAACACCGCCCTCATAGAGTGGAAGGAGACCCCGGAGGCGCACGTTTACAATGCGCACCTCCCGGGCTACAAGCGCAACGACGTGCGCGTGGAGGTCGACGACGACCGGGTGCTCTGCATCGTGTGCGGGAAGAGCGTCGAGAAGGAGGAGCAGAGGGGAGGCTGGCACCGCGTCGAGCTCTCCAGTGGACAGTTCGTTCAGCGCCTCACTTTGCCTGAGAATTCCATGGTGGATCATGTTAAGGCCTATATGGATAACGGGGTGCTCACTATCACGGTTCCTAAACACCACAGAGGGGTCAATAACCGTGTTAGAAACATTAACATCTCTTCTCGTCCGTGAGTGTTGTTGTTGTGTGTCTCATGAAATGAAAGAATTGAAACCTAGCTAACCGCTATCTTTGCATAAGAAACACGGTTGTCTAGATAAATAAATAATAGTAACAAAAGTTATGCGTCCAAGTCTAGACTTTTGCCTCCTTTCAAGTTTCAACTATATATATTCCATGTATTAGATCAATAATTAGTTTGAGGGATTACCCTTATAACAAACAGTTCCCAATATGAAATTTGCAGAGGCAAACTAATTAATTGACACTGCTTTGGTGTATTGAGGGAATTAATATACATATATATGTAGTATTATATATAATGGAAATTCTGTCTTAAATGGATTTCTTTCTCGTGGGAATCATCGAAAGAAAATCTACTGCATGCATGGTCACAGATCCATTTTTTTTTTTCCTTCAACTTCGGTTTCAAAGGTCAAAATTAAGATTGGTGTCTACTGTCTAGAGAATAAGCTTAATTAGGCTAAAGTGCTGACGAAGTTTTCAATAAATAAATATGATTCGGAAAATGGTTGATTTTAGTAACTAAAAACAATCAATATTTTTAGTACCACTTGTTGGAAAACATGATCGAGCGGAGAGAAAATTGAGAAAAGTGAAAGTTTAAAATTGATTGAAGGAGTAAAGGTGTGTTCACTGTTAATTTACAGGTTGTTACAAGAGCTTTTATAGAAATGGTACGATATGGTTAATTTTGTATCCAAAGTAGTTGGTAAAGAAACCATATATATATAGCCAATATCCGCTAATTAACATGTATTAATATGTAATGTGGTAATACTAATACGCTCTCAAGCTGTAGGATGTGTCTAGTTCGCACTCCAGCTTGGGATGAATAAAATGACATCAATTACTAAAAAGAAACACTGAGTGTAAAATATAAAAAATCATGACATAAACAAATTAACCTGCTAATATAAGTAATTGTGTATTAATTACTACTAATACAATCCCATATTAATTACTACTACGTATATATATATATATATATATATATATATATATATATATATATATATATATATATATAAAATAGTGACTTAATTATCAATTTAGTCTCAAATTATATTAAAAGATTTAATTTGATTTTTAAGTTTTTAAAAGATTCAATTAAATTTCTAAATTACTTTAAAATGGACCAATTTGGTTCTTTCCATCAAATTAAGCTGATGCCTAGTTTTCGTTTACAAATAATAGCAGTTTTTAATTGTCACTATATTTATTATTAGTTTTAAAAAATAAAACGATTGTCATTTTTTCTTCTTTACTTTCCGTTCGGCACTCCACTTTGCCTCGGAAGGGTTTTGCAGAGTGCGATGGTGGCATGACAGAACGATGGTGGTGCAGCAGTGCAGTGTTGGCGCAGGGTGCTGTTTGGGTGGGTTAAGGTGTTGGTGATGGAGTTGGTGTGGTAGGTGAGGTGTGGGGCTCGGGCGCTAGCGATGGGGCCTGGGTGGTGACGCGGCGGCGTGGTGGTTGCGCAGGAGGTGAAGTTTTGGGACTCTTCGGAGGTGAAGTTGGACTTGCATGGATTTCACTTGGGTTCCACTTATTTGATTGTGTTGCTTTGGTTGGAGGAGATGTGAAGAAGGTTGAATGATTCCAATTATGGAGTCCCTTGAAGGTTGATAAGAAGAACAATGGCTACTTCATTGCCAAAGGTAGCTGAAAGTGGAGGAGAACAAAAAATGAGAATCATTTTATTTTGTAAATAATAATAAATACAGTGATGGTTAAAAACTGTCCCTGTTGTTCGTAAATAAAAGTTTCTGGAATTTATTATCCTATCGGTGTTAACTTAATTACACAAAAAAATCAACTTAGTTCGTTTTAAAATAGTTTGAAAACTAAATTGAAAATTTTTAAAATTTGAGGATCAAATTAAATTTTTTAATATAATTTGATGACTAAATTAATAATTAAGTTTATAATAGTAATATATTTAACATAACCTTGCGTTTATACTCGTTCATTATTTGAGTTGTTTGAATGTAAGCACTCACTTTTACTCACTAACATCATCTTAAACACATTAGGGGATTGTTTAATTTTATCAAACGATTCTCTAAACTTTTAAAAGATGAAAGGCAGAATGGTGAAGGAATATTATGTTATGCTAAACTTTCGACGTTTTACTTAATACCTGGTGCTTATCTCGAAATTAAGTAACCAATTCCCGAATACTAAATTGCATATCATCCCACTCCATCACTTCATACTAAGTGCTTATAAAATTATTTCTAAACTGTACGCAATTAGCTTTGAGACTTGAAGAGTTATAAGCTCTCTTCTCTCTTACAATCAATCAGACGGTTTTTTTCTCCTAAAATCCCAATTTTGCATGCAATGGTTATTATAATGAGAAAGGTAATTGATTGAGCCAAAAGTTTAGGTAAAGAATTGAATCCTTAATGGTTATTATAATGAGAAAGGTAATTGATTGAGCCAAAAGTTTAGGTAAAGAATTGAATCCTTAAGTTAGTATGTGGTATGTGACTCAAAAATCACCAAAGCCACAAAAGTGAAGGATTCATTTGTTGATGACATAACTGAATTCAGTTATTATAATTGAATTCAGTTGTCATAACTGAATGGGTGTCTTGGTGCCAAAGGAAAATCTTTGTTCCTAGAGCTAACAACTAGTGTTTATATATTCTTGATCATGTTATAGAGAAACAAAGTTTTTGCAAGAAAAATTCAGAAAGTTCAAAAGAGATAGAGAGCTAGGAGATTAAGAGAGATTTTGTTAGAAAGAAATCGAGAGAGATCAAAGTTAGTTACTGCTTGTATTGAACTTGAATTTCATGATCAATGTGATGATGATGAGTTGTCATTTCTCATGGATGTAGGCACACTGTTGAACCACATAAAATCTGGTATAGATCCTTGTTTCTTTTTGTTGTGCTTGTTCTTGTTTTTCTTTTTTGATCTAATGCAAGTCTAATAGACTAGAAGAACCAACAAGTGGCACCCACCGTGGGGCATCAAGATCAAGAAAGATGGGAACAACAAAGTATGGCATTGAGAAGTTCTCAGGGGAAAACGATTTCGGGTTATGGGGAATCAAGATGGAAGCAATCTTGATTCAACATGGCTGTGCAGAAGCTCTTAAAGGAGAAGAAAGGATGTCTAAATCTCTAAGCTCAAAGGAGAAATCAGAAATGATTGATAGAGCCATAAGTGCAATCATTCTATGTCTCGGAGATAAAGCTTTAAGAGAAGTTGCAAGGGAGAAAACAGTAGCCTCAATGTGGTTGAAACTGGAGTCCTTGTATATGACAAAGTCCCTTGCAAATCAGCTATGCCTAAAACAACAACTGTACACCTTCAAGATGACAGAATCAAGAACAGTCACTGATCAATTGGCTGATTTTAACAAGATCCTTGATGATTTGGAAAATATTGAAGTAAAGCTTAAAGAGGAGGGTAAAGCTTTTTTGCTTCTGAATTCCTTACCAAAATCCTTCGAACATTTCAAGGATGCAATTCTTTATGGCAAAGATCAAGACATTACCCTAGAAGAAGTTCAGACCTCAATAAGGACCAAGGAGATGCAAAAACAGCAAGACTCCAAATCTAAGGATAATGGTGAAAGCCTGAATGTTTCAAGGGGAAGGAGTGAAAAGAAGGGACCAAAAGGAAAGAAATCCATATCAAAGTCAAGGGATTCAAAGAATGGCAAGAAAACAAAGTTCAAATGCTTTAATTGTCACAAGACTGGTCATTTCAAGAAAGACCGCCTAGACAGGATTAAGAAAGGATCCATGGACTCTGCTGACATAGTTGAAGCCTCTGATGGTTATGAGAGTGCAAGTGTTTTAGTAGTATCAAATACCAAAACACAAACAGAATGGATTATAGATTCTGGATGCTCATATCACAACTGCCCGAGGAAGGACTATTTTGAAACTCTGGAATTAAAGACAGCAGGAACTATAATTACTAGGAGACAACTATCCTTGCAAGGTACAAGGCATTGGAACTGTGAGACTGAAATGTTTAATAACAGAGATTACCTACTAAAAGATATAAGGTACATTCCTGAACTCAAAAGAAACCTTATTTCCATAAACATGTTTGATGATCTAGGATATTCTACTAGAACTTTGAATGGTGTTCTTAAGATTTCAAATGGATCTTTAGTCATAGCTAAGGGTAACAAGAATAAAAGTAATGAAGGTTCCACTATTATTGGACATGCATCTGTAGCTAGTAATACTTTGATTAACAAAACTAAACTTTGGCATCTAAGGTTTAGTCATGTTAGTGAAAATGGATTACATGAACTTGAGAAACAAAATCTGTTAGGTGGTGATAAACTAGATAAACTTGAATTTTGTGATCATTGTGTACTTGGTAAATCACATAGAATAAGTTTTGGCATTGGTATTCATGTTTCATCTAGGCCTTTTAAGTATGTGCATGATGATTTATGGGGACCATCTAGAGTGAAAACTCATGGTGGAAGCTTATACTTTCTCACCATCATAGATGATTTATCAAGAAGAGTATGGTTGTATGTTTTGAAAAATAAGTCAGAAGTTTTTCAAAAATTCAGAGAGCGGCATACTCTTATTGGAAATCAACTTGGTACAAAACTAAAAGTGTTAAGGACTGACAATGGCCTAGAGTTTGTTTTAGAGCAATTCAATGAGTTTAATTTGCAAGAAAATAGGTATCAAAAGACACAAAATAGTCCTTCACACACCATAGCAGAATGACTAGCAGAAAGAATGAATAAGACCATTTTGGAAATAGTGAGGTGCATGTTGTTGAGTGCAGGATTGCCAAAGACCTTTTAGGGAAAAGCTACAAACACAACAGCCTATGTGATCAACAGATGTCCATCATAAGCTTTAAACTTCAAGTCACCAATGGAAGCTTGGAGTGGTGAACCCCCTGATTACTCACAATTGAAGGTGTTTGGATCACTGGCCTATGCTCATGTTAAACAAGGAAAGCTTGATGCAAGGGCTGTAAAGTGTGTGTTCATTGGCTATCCTGAAGGAGTTAAAGGATACAAGCTGTGAAAATTAGAACCCGGTGAGTCAAAGTGCATTATCAGCAGGGATGTTACCTTTGATGAGAGCAGAATGACAATGCTAAGTAAGGATCAGAAGGACAACAAATCAAGTATTGAGAGTACTCAATTTGAGGTGGAGCCTGTAGAGACATCAGATCATGGCAGTGAAGATACTGTTGATCACATTGATCAAGCAATAATTGGTGATAATGAAGATTTGGCTACTCAGCATGACTTGACCAATTATCAAATGGTTAGAGATAGAGCTAAAAGGGTTATAAAGCCTACAAAAAGGTATGGTCATGCTAACATTATCTGCTATGCATTGAATGATGTTGAGGAGATTCAAAATTCAGAACCAAAGACCGTGAGGGAAGCAATTGAAAGTGAAGACATCAGCTGTGGCTTCAGGCAATGAATGAAGAAATGGAATCCTTAAGAAAGAACAAGACCTGGATACTTGTGGATCAACTTAAGAAGCAGAAGGATGTTGGATATAAGTGGATTTTCTAGAAGAAAGAAGGTATTCTAGGAATAGAAAGGCCTAGATACAAGGAAAGACTTGTAGCAAAAGGCTTTACACAGGTTGAAGGAATTGATTACAATGAAATTTTTTCACCAGTTGTGAAGCATTGTTCAATAAGAATCATACTAAGCCTAGTCAATCAGTATGACTTGGAACTTGAATAGCTTGATGTTAAAACTTCATTTCTTCATGGAAATCTGAAGGAAAACATTTACACGAACCAACCTGGAGGTTTTGAAGAAGGAGAGAACAAGGTGTGTTTGTTAAAAAAATCTTTGTATGGACTGAAGCAAAGCCCTTGAATGTGGTATCTGAAGTTTGATGAGTTCTTGATCAGCTGGTATAGTTTCATCAAAAATAGGTATGACAACTGTGTATATATCCTGAAAAGGAAGAAAGTGTGTGTTCTCTACCTTCTCTTGTATGTGGATGACATCCTCATAGCAAGTGCTAACAAGGAAGAGATTAGACAACTCAAGGAAAGTTTGAACACAGAATTTGAGATGAAAAATCCAGGATCAGCTAGAAGGATACTCGAGATTGATATTCATAGGGATAGAGCAAAGGGTGAACTATTCTTGTCTTAAAGCAATTACCTCAAGAAAGTGGTGGAAAGGTTTAGGATGCATCAAAGTAAACCTGTCAGCACACCACTTGGCCATCATACAAAGCTATCTGTTATTCAAGCTCCAGAGACAGCTGAAGAAAGGTCTAAAATGAATCAAACACCCTATGCCAGTGGTGTTGGAAGCATCATGTATATGGAATGGTTTGCAGCAGACTTGACTTGGCTCATGCAGTAAGTATAATAAGCAGGTTCATGGGAGATTCTGTCAGTGCACACTGGGAGGCCTTGAAGTGGACACTGAGGTATCTCAATGGATCTTTGAAAGTTGGATTAAGGTACAAGAAGACAGCACACGAGGCAGCAATTATAGGCTATGTTGATGCAGATCGATTTTGTAGGAAATGTAGACACAAGGAAGTCCTTAACTGGATATGTGTTTACCTTGTATGGAACTGCAATTAGTTGGAAAGCAAGTCAACAATCAGTTGTTGCTCTTTCAACAATTGAAGCAGAATACATGGCCCTAGCTGAAGGAGTTAAGGAAGCAATCTGGCTAAAAGGAATTATAAATAAACTTGGAATAGCACAATCCTGGGTCACAATTCATCGTGACAGTCAAAGTGCTATCCATTTAGCAAATCACCAAATTTACCATGAGAGAACAAATCATATAAATGTGAAACTACACTTCATCATATATGTGATTGATTCTGAGAAGGTGAAGGTGGAGAAGGTTTCAACAGAAGAAAACCCTACTGACATGTTCACAAAGTCCCTATCTAGTGTCAAGTTCAAGCATTGCCTGGACTTGATCAATTTTGAGGATGCCTAAAGCAGATTAGTAGAAGTGCAACCCGGAATCACAAGATAGACACTTGTTGATTTGGAGTCAAGGTGGAGATTTGTGGTATGTTACTCAAAAATCACCAAAGCCACAAAAGTGAAGGATTCATTTGTTGATGACATAACTGAATTCAGTTGTCATAACTGAATGGATGTCTTGGCGTCAAAGGAAAATCTTTGTTCCTAGAGCTAGCAATTAGTGTATATATATATATTCTTGATCATGTTATAGAGAAACAGAGTTTTTGCAAGAAAAATTCAGAAAGTTCAAAGGAGATAGAAAGTTAGGAGATTGAGAGAGGTTTTGTTAGAAAGAAATCGAGAGAGATAAAAGTTAGTTGTTGCTTGTATTGAACTTGAATTTCATGATCAATGTGATGATGATGAATTGTCATTTCTCATGGATGTAGACATATTGTTGAACCACGTAAAATCTGGTGTAGATCCTTGTTTGTTTTTGTTGTACTTGTTCTTGTTTTTCTTTTTTGATGTAGTGCAGGTCTAATAGACTAGAAGAACCAACAATATGGGTTGTCTGCTCTCATGATGCCTCTCCAGTAATAATTTTGATCATTGGATTTAAATTTAATGATTATTAAAAATAAAAGTATAAAAAATATATTTATATGTTTAATTATAAAATAGTTAATATGTTGTTGTAGGGCACGGTAGAGAATCTAAGTCCCCCTTAAATTGGGTACTTCCAATGATTTGGACCTTATATGAGTTCTTAATTTATTTATTTATCCTACAACTTACAATAGATTTAAGAACTCCCAACAAGATTTCACTCTAATATTAATGTTCATAATCAAAATCTCAACTTTTGTGTATCTTATTCAATTGATAAATATATTGGTATAACACAATTCACTCAAAGCACAAAAAACAAGCATATATATACGTGTATATACGTAAGAATAAATAAGAAAAAAAGTTGGAAAAGAGATAAAGAAAATACAGGGAATATTCCTTAAAAGAAAAACGTAAAACAAAAAAGATAAAGGAATAAGTTAAATAAAGGAATTGAGTAATTTGTAATTTGTAATTTTTTGTTAAAAATAAGTTTTTTTAAAGCATATATAGGCATGCAAATCTATATCTCATATAAGATTATTCCTACTCTAACAAATATAAGTCAAAATATTTTTATAATTTTCATTTATGAGAGATTTTCAATAAAAATGCAATAACATTAATACTCTAATCCGGATTATTGAAATCAAAATTGTTAAAAATAAAATACAAAATTTTAAAAAAAAACTGTAAAGTATAGCATATAAATTATAAACTATCAAAATCAGTCCAAATCTAAACTTTTGTAATAAGAAAAACAAAAGTGAATTGATGGAGGGTCCCATTCTGCTGATAATGCTAGAGCTAAAGTGCTACTTCTTCATAGCTTGCTTTTCCTTTAATTTCCCTTTCGGTTTTCTTGATCACCGAAAAATGTTAAATTTTAATCATAGTACGTATCCGCTTGCTTGCATACGAATTATGGAACAATTTTTATGAAACAGAATCATATCTTCATGTTCAATTTTGTCATGTCCCAACCGACACTAACGTTGCTAAGCAATTACGCATTCTATATAAACCATAGTAATCCACGTACCATGTTCGTTCCTACGTTATTATTACATATGGTAGTTTTGGACAGTCTCATAAAACCCTTGTTACGTTGCATTAATATCTATAGTTAGTCACAACACTTCATTAGTTTTCAATATGTTTTCAACGGCTACTGCAGACGGTGTTCCGACGCCGTACAATTCTACGGTGGCGACGATGCTGGGGCGGCGGCGGATTCCGATACACACGACGTTCTACTGGGGGCACAAGGTGGACATACTGTTCCGGTGCTGGCCCGGGGACAGCGCCGCCATGTACGCGGTGGCGCTGCTCCTCGTGTTCTTCATGGCGGTGCTGGTGGAGTGGCTCTCGTTCACCAACATAGTGAAGCTCAAGCCCGGGGGCTCAAACGACGTCGTTGGGGGGCTCCTCAAGACGGGGCTATACGGCGTGCGTTCCGGGCTCTCTTATATGGTGATGCTGGCCGTCATGTCGTTTAATGGGGGTGTGTTTGTCGTTGCAATTTGCGGCCACGTCATCGGGTTCTTGATTTTCGGGACGCGGGCTATAAGGAAGAAATCGGATGGGTTGGACTCATCGAAACCGTAGGGTGTGTCCGGTTTGGAGGTTTGAGAGGATACCGTTGGATACTATGAATAACGTGGATCGTGAGGCTGTGCTTTTTCTGAATTCTTGAGCAAAATAAACGAATGAAAAGAGTTGAAAACGGCGTGGTTTTGCCTCTGCAATGGTAAACTGCCAAGAAAAAGAAATTGTGATGGTGTTTTTGGATGTTAGAATAACGGAGCCAACTTTGGGTCTGTTTGCGTTATTTTATAATTCCGTTTCATGAAAGTGCAGAAAAATAAAAATTATTCGATGTTTTTCGAAATTCATGCATTAACTAATCATAGTAGCAAATTTGTGCGAGGTTGCAGAGTAGCTTTTATGCTTTTTACCTAGATTTTATGACAGTGTATTTGGATATACTTTATGGATATAAAATTTCACGTCAAATTAGAAAGTGCTGTGAAAACTACAATTCACAACTTCTGGAATGGCACATAAATATATGTTGAAAACACAAATCATAAACACATGAGAGGAACCCTCTATCCAAAATGTTCAATCAGCTCTGCTTGGATTTAAGGATATTAGTTATCGATAGAATTAATATATATTTTATATTAATAATTGATTTTAATACTAAAAAAACTAAACTCAGGCTTTGTTGTTGATACATAAAACTTGTATATATACTTTCGAGTTAATTTTATGTTCAAATTGTGAAATGCAAATGAGGATTTTATGATTGTACTATTTCTTACTCAAGATACAATATTATGACGTGTAAGACTGTGTTGTGACTAGAGAGAGATGTGAGTATATGGGTTGTGAATTGTGATTCATGGACGGCCACTTTAACTTGTAGTTAATGTGAGCTAAGTCCGACAAAAGCATATGAACATTAGACCATGCGGATTGACTTGTTTAGGGTTGCTTATTATTTTCCACAACATAATTATTTCTTGTAATTTTAAAGTTGATTGTAAAGACAAAAATGCAGTTTAAGTGAACTATGGGCGATTTTTTTTAACACTGATATATTGTCAATTTATTATATTTTTTTGCACAATCATTTTAATTATAATATATATATATATATATCTTCGTTGTCATCAAAATTGAAAGTTTAAATCTTGAAACGATAGATTCCTATACACTAAACTAAATTTTAAATCCGGGCGTTTTACGGTTTCTTTAAATAATATTTGTATATTTTATTTAATACTTTTTAAACTATATATTTATTACTAAAATTATTATTTTTAAAATATTTGGAATTATTTATATTAATTTTGAGGAAGAAGATTACTTATATTCTTTTTTTGCTTTATATTTTTAATTGAGTCTGTTTATAAATGTTTTAAATGTGTTTATTGTAAAAAAATATTTAATTTGTTGAAATAATGTGATTTTTATTAATTAAATATAGTTTTTAGTTATTATATATGTTTTAAATTTTATATCTTATAATTTAAGTATTATAAGGATTATTTATCATTAAAAAATATTATCTCTATCTTTATGCGAAGAAAAGAGGATCATTCTTTTCACCTATATTAATAATATATAAGTAATCGCTCATTTTTGCATTTAGTAGGATTATATTAGTTTTTCAAACTTTAATATTATAATTTTTTGTTATTCTAAATTAAGACCCTAATAATAATAATAATAAAATCTTTCATAATGGTGATACTAAGTTTGATGAAGGTGGTTTTGAAAGTGGGTATGAGAATGATAATGAGGGTGTTCTTTTTTAAGATAGTCAAGAAAAGAGAGCAATTGCAGTTATGACGGTTTTGATAGTGAGGATGAACCTTTAGTTAACCTGATTTTGAAGAAAAAAAGAAAAAGAAAAAAAGATTCTCATGTTGGATCTAGTGGTGGTGATGTGAATATAGAAGAAGGAGATGGTGAATTGAGTGAGGGATATGAAACTGAAGAGCTTTACAGTGCTGAATTCGAATTTAATGAAGAAGACATACATAAGTTTGTTAGATACAAGAAAAAAGATTTGAATTGAGATTTTCAGTTCAAGATTGGTATGAATTTTTGCAGCCTACAGGAGCTCAAAGAAGCAATTGTTGAGCATTCTATAATGAATGGGATACAGGTTGTGTTTTGACCAAATGACAAAATGAGTAATAGGGAAGCACAAAGACAGATGTGGGTACGAGGTTTTTTGTAGCAAGGTTGGGAGGAGTTCCACCCTTAGGATAAGACCTGCAGACCAAAACATCATTGTGGAAGGGACTTTAGCAACAAGAATGCTAACTCTAAATGGGTCTTGAAAATTGTTGCAAAGAAGTTGAAGTTCAACAATGATGTAAAATTGACACAAATAATGGATGTTGTGAAGTTCAAGTATGGTATTGGCATAAGTTTGGCTATTGCTTGGAAATCCAAGATGATTGCTAAAGCAATAATGGATGGGGATGCTATTAGACAATACTCTTATCTAGAAGCTCATGGTGAAGAGCTCAAGCATGTTTGTGAAGGGATCAACTACAAAATTATATTAGAAAGACCAATAGGGTTACTATTGCCTAGGTTTGGGAGCTTTTATATGTGTCTAGAAGGCAGTA
Organism: Glycine soja; assembly: GCF_004193775.1. Taxonomy (NCBI): domain Eukaryota; kingdom Viridiplantae; phylum Streptophyta; class Magnoliopsida; order Fabales; family Fabaceae; genus Glycine; species Glycine soja. The sequence goes on along the minus strand of NC_041019.1, from coordinate 46,017,597 downwards.
AATTGGCCTTTAAGCATGCTTGCAAACCCATGATAAGTCTTGATGGGCGTCACTTGAAGTGTAAGTTTGGAGAGCAATTATTGATTGTTGTTGGTAGAGATCCTAATGACCAATATCTCCATATAGCATTTGTTGCAGTGGAGGATGAAGCAAAGGATTCATGGAAGTGGTTTTTGGAGCTTCTTATCAATAATATTGGAGACATAGAAGCCAACATTCATCAGTGATCAACAAAAGGTTTGTTACATTTGAATCACTGCATTCTTTTAAATCTAAATTTTTCATTGATTAACTATACTTTCAAGTTTTTTTATTTGCCTTTATTTCGGGGATTGGTTCAAACACTACAAGCAATGGAAGCTGGAGATGAGAACCAATTTTGCTTGAGACATTTGTATCAAAATTTCAAAAAAAAAAAAAAATTGGTGGAGGCACACCTCTCAAAGACTTAATGATGGGTGCAATAAAGGCAACATAGGAGGAGGCATGGGAAGACAAGATGTCTCAAATTAAGGAGGTGAATGAACAGGCACATGATTGGCTGATGAATATAGTTTACAAAAATGCATGGTGTAAGCATGTCATTTATCATTATCCTAAATGTGATCTGTTGTTGAATAATTTGAGTTAGTCTTTCAATAGCACCATCTTGGTAGCAAGGGAGAAACTGATAATTACATTGTTTGAGTGGATTAGGTCATTCTTAATGGCTAGGTTTGTTACATAAAAGGAAAAGTTAGAAAGATATAAGGGTGAAATTATGCCTAAACCTATGAAGAGGCTAGCTTAGGAAATTGAACATAGTCGTAACTGGACTATTGTGTATTCGAGTCACAAGAAATTGAAGGTTACTCATGCTTTAAAGGGTGACAAGTTTGTTGTCAACTTGGTTGATAATTCTTGTTCTTGTAACTTTTGGGGCACAGTAGGTATTCCATGTCATCATGCAGTGGTTAGCATTACAGTACGATGAGAAAAATGCTAGAAACCCTAGTTCTATTTTGCCACTTAAGCATAAGAGGGGTCCAGGTAGGCCTAAAAAACTAAGGATAAGGGAAACTAATGAGGATCCTAATCCCACTAAATTAAGAGAAAAAACAACCAAGTACCAATGCAAAAGATGTGGGAAAACTGGTCACAATCAGAGGAAGTGCAATTTGTCTCCTCCAATTATTGAAGAGCTAGAGAATGAAAATAATGTTGAGAATGTTGACATAGTTCTTGACAACATAATTGTTGAGAATGACACCACAGTACCTATTATTCATTCATAACAAGCTGAGAATGAAGACAATGTTGAGAATGTTGACATAGTTCTTGAACCTGTCCCTCAACAAATGAAAAATGTCAAAGATGCAACAATTAATAAGGAAAGTAACTTGGTAAGTCTCTAATATTTATTTACATTAGTTAACATCTTTTTTATGTTAATTACTTAAAATGGAACTTATTATAGGTTTAGGGAATTCAACCAAAAGGTGGTCAGCTGAATAAAAGGAAACAAGCACCTCAAACACATTCTTGTTCAAAGACTATGAAAAAGACAAAACAAACTCCTCAATCACAACTTGTTACATATATCTTCTAGGACTACAAAGTCTATCAACTTGGTGAAACTGCAAGTGATGCTGAACATTAATGTTATTGGTCAAATGTGACATTATTAATGTTCTTAGTTTATATTTACACAGAAATGGAACACTTGACAAAAAAGTTAAGAGGTTTGAAAGATCAACACTTGTTGCACGGTTAGCCCATATTGGAATTGAATAACTGAAAAAGTTATCAGAAATGACGAAAGATCAATCTATTGATGATGTCATTCAAAGGAAAATATTGCAGTAAACAAGATTGACTGAATTGTGTGACAAGTTGGCTTTTCCAAAACAAGCAACATCTGGTGTTGTTGCTAGTCTTGACAAGATTGTTTCTAATTTGATTGAACCCTTCTTCTTGATGTAACAATGTTCAATACTTATAAACTTTTGACTTTTAGCTTTCTTAGCAAAAAAGAGATACAGGGGTTGGGGATAAGGCCGAAGTTGTTAGGTCATCAAAACTAGTGACAAGAAACAAAGTCAAAAGATGGGACAATCTGTTTGAAGAAGTTAGTAGCCTTCCTATCGGGCAGCAAGGAGCACCTAAGAAGTAGTAATGGTTCGGAAGTGAAGATGATTTTTTGAAACCAACATTGAAGAAGACTTATTTATTTTGGTTGTTGGTTTTTTCATATTGACTTTAAGTTAACTTTATCCATGTAATGATGTCATTTTGGTTGGCTTTTTTGTTTGTACCACATGACTTTAAGTTAACTTTATCCATGTAATCATGTTTAATACTCTTTACTTAGTAATTACATTATGACAAGTTTTTTAATGTCATTGTTATTAATGTCATTGATATGACAAGTTTGTTAATGTCCTAACATTTTGTTACATTATGACAAGTTTGTTAATGTCATTGTTATTAGACTATAATTCTGCAATTTGATAGAGACCTCATACAAAATTTTCCAATTTAATAAGGACCTTGTGCAATTTGATAGGGACCTAAAACACAATTCATCAATGTAATAGAAGAATACATAGACCTCATACATGGATTACTACTTCCATAAACGTCATTACTAAACTTGTCCATACAAGCTTGTGCTTACAATAACTAAACACCAAACTCATAACCTTAAATTTGATCACAACACAATTTGAATTAGTACATCTCAAAAAACAAAACAGTAACAACTTACATCATCTACTCAACTATAAATGTAATGGTGACTGTGGAAGCAATGCCTTCCAAGATTATTTTGATGATGCCAAAAAATTAAGAGTCAATCAAGTTTCAAGAATAATCAAGATCAAGATTCAAGACTCAAGAGAAAACTCAATCAAGGTAAGTACTAAAAAAGTTTTTCAAAACATTGAGTAGCACAATCGATTACCATAATCATGTAATCGATTGCCAATGCTTTAAAACGTTAGAATTCAAATTTCAAGAGTCACAACTAGTGATAAAACATTTTCAAATCATTTTTAACTTGTATAATCGATTACACAATACTTGTAATCGATTACCAGTGTTTCTAAACATTTTGATTTTCAAATTTAAACATGAAAAGTCAAATCTGTTGATGTGTAATCGATTACACCTTAATGATAATCGATTACCAGTGACTGATTTCAAAAAATAAATTACCAAAAGTCACAATTCTTAAAGTGACTTGTTTCTGAAGAATTTTTCAAAGGTCGCAACCTTTAAATGACTAGTTTTCAAAAGAGTCACAATCTTTTAAAGTGATTAGTTTTAAAGAAATTGCCAAGAGTCACAAACTTGAGTCATCAAATGATTATAAATATGTGACCATGGCATGAATTTCAAGAACAACCTTTTTACAGAACAAGTTCTTATAGAAATTTCTGATTCATTTCTCAACTTCTTTCTAAGAGTTTTTGTTCAAAAACTTGTGTTATTCTTCTTTTTCATTCACTTCTCCCTTTGCCAAAAGAATAGAAGGACTAACCGCCTAAATTCTTTTGTGTCTCCCTTCTCTCTTCCAAGAGAATTCAAAGGACTAACCGCTTGAGAATTCTTTTTATTCTTCCCTTCCCCTTAAACAAAAGATTTCAAAGAACTAACCACCTGCGATATCTTTTGTTTCCCCGTACAAAGATTCAAAGGACTAACCGCCTGAGATTTCTTTGTCTTAACACATTGGAGGGTACATCCTTTGTGGTACAAGTAGAGGGTACATCTACTTGGGTTGTTGTACTAAGAACAAGAGAAGGTACATCTCTTGTGGATCAGTTCAAGTGGAGGGTACATCCACTTGGTTGTTCAAAGAGAACAAGGGAGGGTACATTCCTTGTGGATCTTTGGCTTGTAAAGGATTTTACAAGGTTGAAAGAAATCTCAAGAATCGTTGGTTGCTTGGGGACTGGACGTAGGCACGGATTGTGGCTAAAGCAGTATAAATCTTGTGTTTGTCTTCTTCTTCCCTACACTCTTTAATTTCCGCTGTGTACTTTTAATTCCCGCTTTTACTTTTGGCTAAGTTTATGTTTCTGTTCCTTACTTTCTTAACTTAGTAGTAAAAGCCGAATTAAATCTAGTAACATTAAGAAGGATAAGTTTTTTAATTATTCAAGGCACATTAATAATTAATTCAACCCCCCTTCTTAATTATTCTGAGTCCACTTGATCCAACAGTGATAACACACAACAAATCCCAAAGGAAGATGACAATGCACCCTAGGACCTTTACTCTTTTTCTTTTGATGCTTGTCTTCATCTGTTACTTTGTTATTTTTTTTTCGTAGTTCTTCAACACCTTTGACATATCCTCGAAATTAAGCCTCTTCTTTTGCAAGCATCTTCTTCAAGTCTTGTACTTGTTCATCATACAAACGAATTCTTTTCTTATGTGATTCAAGTTTCTATTCAGTTGCTATAAACTTCTGCTTCAGCTCCTCTAATTGTGAAAGATAAACATCACAATACTTCGAGAACCTTGGTTTAAATATTTTGCCAAATCATAATCCCAAACCCAAAATTTACACCTCGTATCTTCTTGTACATTATACAATAGCTACTAAGAACCCTAAAATAGAACACAACAGAAACTAACTACATCAAAAGTAAAAAAAAATTATATTCCACTCGGCACATCGTCAAAATATATTGTTTGGATGTTTCTTGGTTCAATATGTTAGTTTAATCGTCGCCTTGTCGCACCAACAACAAACGAAAAGGGACCCAAATGACAAAGAAGAAGCTCCCAATGATGCCATTCTCTTCTCTGGGATCGAGGACCTTCAACTCGCACAAACACCCCTCAACGAAGCCAACACAACACTATATAGAGATGCACCACCATGAATCTTAGACTGTGGGGCTCCTCTTCTCTATTGCAATAACTAGCACTAGGGGAAGAAGACACAACCCTTTCTATTTTTATTGTTCTAATTTAATTTAAATTTATTGAAATACGATGCCATGTAAGACAACACATTGTCAGCTTATGTGTCACATTTAATTTGACATGACATCACAAGTAGTTTGCCGACGTGTTGAGTTAACAACCATTTTAGCATTTAATGGATTCCTCTTAACGGTAAAGACCTCACACAAAGCTTTTCAAACATTAGGGACTTATTGCAAAGGAAAAATTCAAGTATATATAATGGATCAAAAACATATTTAAACTTAGCTTTTATATGAATGGTGTTTATATTTTTTTTTATATCAAAACATCCTTAATTTTTTTAATTTGAAAGTATAAAAAGTTAAAATTTTAAATTATATATTTTATTTATATTACATTAATTCATATTTATATCCATCTATCACATGGGTGATCACACTAGGACAAATTTGTTAATTGGGATGGTTATTTTTTTATAATCATTGATTTTTTTATATATAAATGACAAATTTTGCACTTGCAGATAAAATCTACAATGGATAGTAAACGGGTATCTCTAACGGATACGGATACCTGCGAGTGATGGGTATGGATATTTTTACTACCAGTTTGTTAATGGGATGGGGACAATATCATGATACACGTATCCACGAGTTGCCGATATTCATTAATATTTAAATTTTTAAATATTTTTAATATATTTTTTATTTATACTTATGTTGTGGAATATAATTTAATTTGGACTTATATAATACTGGAGTTTTATTTGAGTTTATTTTTTTAGAGAGTAATTTCTAGATAATTTTGGTTGGAGATCACAAAATAAATTTGCTATTTTATTTATTTATTTATTTTTTAAGAATTATCCGTATATATTTTTAATTTTATAAAATATTTGAATAATTTCTTAAAATATTAAGATTAGTTTTTAAAATAAAATATTAGAATGAATAAATATTATGATAAAAATTTAAAATATTTTTATTTTAAAAATATTTACGAATATCCGTGGATATTTAAAAATCCACAGGTATCCGTTTAATGGGTACCCCGGGATAACGATGCAGGTATTTGTCTCGTGGGGCATGACTGATTAAATTTCTTGCATATCAAAATAGCTTTTATTTTTAAATTTTTTCAGAGGCTTTATTTTTAATTTAAAATTATAAAAATTATATTATTTTCAACTATTATTTATTCTACTTATGTTATACTAATTCATATTTATATTTATTTGTTCCACATATTTTTATAGTAGGATAAGTTCATTTGAGTGATTTTAATTTAATTATATCAAAAGACCCTTAGATATTTATATGTAATTTTAATGTATATAATTTTTATATAATTGATGCTTATATTTCTTTTTATATCAAAACATATCTTTCATTTTTTTCATTTAAAAGTATAAAATTACTATATTTATATCTATCTATCTATATATATATATATATATAAAATATTTAGGTTATGCTAGTCCATATTGTATCCACCGATCACAAGGGTAAACAAGCTAGAGTAAATCTATTTTAATATTTTTTTTTATAATTATTGGTTATTTGATGTTAAGAGACTTTTGGATTTTTTATATTTAAATTTAATGCATACATATAAAAGATGTTTGAATTCCTTTTTAATATCAAAATATCCTTTATTGAAAGTATAAAGTTATATATTTAAAAACATTATATATTATATTTATGTTGTGGTAATCCATATTTATATCTATCGGTAACATAAATATTCACATTACTATAAATCCATTTCAGTGTTTTTCTTTTATATAATCATTGAGATTTTTATATAAATTTTTTTTAGATATTTATATTTAAATTAAATGGGTAAAAATTTTATATCAAAATAATCTTATTGTCAGCATTAAAAATTATATTTTTAAAACTAATATATATTTTATTTATATGACGCTAATGCATATTTATATTTGTTTATTGCACCAGTAATCTTATTATATATCACTAATCGTTAGGATAATCATTCTATTTTATAATCAATGATTCTTGAGGCCAAGAGAGTAGTATTCCATTATACTAATGGATGAAAAAAAAGAAGCTGAAGATTTTAGTAGCTAAAATTCACAATCGTAAAAAGTATCCCCTGTCTTTATTATAAGCACGAAAAAAAAATGATTTTACACTTACTAAGAAATTAATTAATTTCATTTACATTGTTAATCCCAAAACAAAAATAAGTTTTTTTTTTTCTAAATTATACTTCATATATGAGACAAACATAAAAAAAAATCTTTGGTCTTATTAAATAAAAAATATTTTAAAAATAATCTCATTAAATAAAATAAAATTAATTAACTTTTGTTTATATTTAAAATGTAACGAGTGATTTTTGTTGTTTTTAAAAGAGACGAGAGGGGTAGTATTTTCTTTAGACCTAACAAGAGTAATTATAAAACATTGTATATCCAAATACACTATTTTTAATAACCCAAAATTTAGATGTGCTAAAAAAAAATGTAGTAACTATATAACATGTAAATGAAATTTATTTCATGAGATTTTACTTTCAAGCATGTAAATTTAGACATTTAATTATGACTAAACAAGGAGAAGTAAAAGTTATTCTTTACCACATGTCTATTCCCATTTTTAAGGTTTAAGTAAAAAATTTAAATCTAAATAAAACACCAAAATCTTCTGTTTATTTCATTCATCGCATAGATTAAAAAACTAGTTAAATATGATATAAGTTGATTTTTTTAGGATCTTGTTAACCAGTGTCCTTAGAATATTGACTAAACTAAAAGGGAAAAACATTTATTATGTAAATCATAGAAGAGCCTTAAAAAAATATGGACAACATATATAATTTTATGTCTCAGAATAAAAAACATTTCTACTTTAAGTTTCTTAACCAATTTCCTTAGAATTTTATCTGTATAAATTGAATACAATACCAAATAATTTATAATATTTACACATATTACTTAACCAACCAGGTTTGACTACCTTTGATAATGACTAGTTTTTTTTACTGCCTTATAGAAAGAAATAAGGAAATTAAAGAGAAGAGAACAATAATTACACTACTAAAACAAGGACTTTTTACGACGGTTAATAAGTGCATTTAACGACGATTATCAATTGTTGTTGTTTAAAACGTCATTAAAATAAAATTAGTTTTTACGACGGTTATTATAATAACCGTCTTTGAATGTAGAAACCTTTCAAAGTTGTGTCAGAGTTTACATTCAAAGACGGTTATTTGCTAATAACCGTCTTTGAACTATGTGTCAGAATAGACATTTAAAGACGGTTATTAATTAATCACCGTCTTTGAAAGGTGAGTCAAACTTTACATTCAAAGACGGTTATTAGTAAATAACCGCATTTGAATGCTGTGTCAAAATAGACATTTAAAGACGGTTATTTGTTAATAACCGCCTAATGTTGTGTCTTTCAAAGACGATTAATTGTTAATAACCGTCTTTGAATGTTGTGCCAAATTTTAGATAGAGCATGACAATAAACAGGTTTATCACAAATAACAATATATGCTAAATCATTGTCAACCAATTTCAACTATTAGTATGTATTTAATAATCATAATTGTCTTAAAAATTCATATGAATTGAATTTATCATTCAATTAAACTCCAATAGTATCTATCATTCAATTAAACTCCAAGCTTTTAAAGAACAAGAGTAGAAAGACAAATCACGGTAGCAGAAACTAGAACATAAAATAAGTGAAGAAATGAAAGAAAGAAAAAACAATGAAATCATAAACATATTATAAAACTATATAGAAGAGATATATATAAATCATTAAAATTATAAATATGGGGTGGAGTGAAGTTTTTAAATAAATTTAGAGTTTAGTGTCATATAAATAAAACTAAATGTAATAACATAATTTTTTTTTACTTTACAATACATAAACATTAATCTCACAAATTATCCTCTCAAAAAAAAAAGAAAAAAAAAACTAACTGCTAAGTAAATAGTTTCGTTATTTAAATTTTAATTTTTCTAAAACGTTAATTAAATAATGAATAGAAAAACATACAGAACTATTATGGACACAGAAACCAAAGAATAAAAATAATGTATAGTGACATTCACAAGTAACATGATAGACCACATGAAATCATCCTATGTATGCCAAATTGCCAATCAAAGTAGCTGTGGCCTTAAAAATCTACCCATACGGGTTCCAAGTTGTGTCATAACAACAAGTTTCTCATTTTCATGGTGAGCTATTATTGCTACATATTTATTTATTCAATTATTGGAAATTTTGCAGTGCTTGCTTGTAAACATTAAATATAATTAACTTAATTACTTACAAAGTCATAGCCTTTGAATTTGCCAGTGTTTTGCCTCTCTAATTTGCCAGCGTTTTTAAAACAACAAATTGAAAACTACTATAGTATACTAGTATATAAAAAATCATATAAACTAAAATTTTTTAAACAAGTAATTAATTTCGAATTTGAGTCTCTTAACTGAAGTTGAGAATTGATTTTTGATTTGATAATCCAATGATGACTAGAATTATTTTTTCTGGATCTAAATATATGTAAAAAAATATTTTTAAACTAAAATCTAAGTACATTTTAACCTGAACATGGGTAGGGAGGGGATTAAGAAGCATATGGGTACTCACTGATTCTTTTTTCTAATTGTAAAAAATATGATTAAGTCCATGCTAGGCCTAAATACTACTAACTAGTTGGACCTACACGGACTACTGGACCAATTTTATTTTATTCATCATACTTCGATAGTCAATAGGGAGAATTTTTGCAATCCCTTTTTCTTTTCCTTTTCGTACCACTTTTCATTAACTGACTTTTTAAACATATTTTAATATTTATAAAAATTTTAAAATTTTAGTTTCTGAATTATATTAAAAATATTCTGGAAATTATCAACATTTTTTTTAAATTTCTTCTTTTCTTTACTCTTTCTCACAATTACAACAATTAATAGTTGATACACAGTAAATATACTAATGTCAAGAAAATACAGGACACGCGACAAAGCAAGTAAAGAAAATATTGCAAAAATTAAATCAAGTTCATATGATTTGGTTAACATTTAGTAGAGTAAGAAAAAGAAAAAAAAAATACTAACATTTAGTATACATATCAATTAAAAATGATCCCTAATATTTTAAGGTAATTATTATAAATATTAATAAATTTATAATACATTAAAATGTGTGATTATTTTTCACCAAAAAAGAATTTGTGCTTAGATGGTATATTATATATTAAAAAAGGGGGAACATTTCATACCTGTGGTCTAGGAAACCCACCAAGTGGCCACCCAAGTGGCCAATTTACATCTTTCTGCAATAAGGTATACTCTTGCTCAATACCATACCTGTTAGCAGATCCATGAAAAAGTAAATTTAATTATGTTGCAATAACAATTACATGTATAGAGCATCACATAAAAAAGTGATTTCTAGAAAGGGTTTCCAGAAATTGTAAGCATATGGAGGGAAAATGTTAAAAGAATCCAAAGTATGATGATATTAGGAAATACATACCATGTTTTCTCAGCAACAATATCAGGGTGACTGAAAATTTTGGCAGCATCATACCTCTTGTTGGTTGGAAGTGGCTCACCAGCTGGGGTGTGCAGACATTGGCACAAAAGATAAAAAAATGAAGTAGAAAATTATTAATATTCTCAAACTCGTGTGCGCACGAGATAGGAGAAAAAAAAAAACCCTTAACTGCACTCTTGGTCCCTTAATTGGAATATACAGAAAATGAAAGCAAAAGTAGAAATAAAAAGCACATGAAATTGGAGAGGTATTGGAAAGCAAGCAGATCAAACATCAAAAGGATTTTATTTGAAAGACAAAGAGAGTAAGTAACATAAAATGTAAAAAAATTCTCATATTCATCAGGAAATAAAGGACTCTGCATGGTACACCATATTAACCCACATGTACCTATATGAAGGAAAAATGATCACTTGCTTCTTTGAGAATGTCGTGAGTCTTGGATTAGACAAGATATTTGAGAAACCTCCACCCCTGACTTTTGACAAAACATTGACAATCTTTGAAAGTATTTTTTTTCTTCATTGATAAGCAGGGATATACTCTGGGAGAAATTATCTACTATCATTATTTAATAAATATGTGAAATAGAAATTTGACTCACAAATGAAATCTTTTTTCCTATAATAAGAGGAAAAAAGTGTTGGGTTAGTAACCATATGAATCATATTAAATGAAATATTTTTTCCTATATTCTTATTCTAACCATGTCTTTCATTCTTATATCAGAATTGCATAACACTCATACCAAACTAGTTCCGTAAGTTTCAGTCTTTGCATATCTTCTAGGAAATATTCTGAAGTCAACAGACAAGATGCATAAGAATGGGAGAAATCATCTACAAAAATAACTTCATCAACATAAAAACAGAATGCAATAAGAACAATGGAATAAAAAAACTCTATAGTAGCACTTCATACCACAATAACCTTATATGAAGTAACATATGCCCGAAGAGAGTTGGACTCTCCTTCAAAAGAAAGAGAAGAACCACCAAACATGCAGTTAAGTGTACAAACTTGCCAAGAAATAGGTCCAGTTTGCAAGTACTTGTCACCAAGGTTATTGTAGTAATTACAAAATAAAAACGAGGGGAGCATAAGTCAAAAGCCCTGTTATAAACATATCTTCAGTTAAACAAGCTATTTTAATCTACTTTCAAGTCCCAAATTTTCTATTTGTTGGCAAAACATTTGATGCTATTGAGCACACGGTGAAAAATAAGAGCATAGGAACAACAATGACAAGAAAGTCTGAGACAATGTGGATAGGTATGATTTTAAATTCCTATTCCCCGAAGGCGCATCATCATTTTTTTCTTCTTCAGTGAGGCACCTATAATTAATAAAAACAAAAATAAAAAGGAAATTCAAACAATTAGAACGAATCATAGATCGAATGTAATCAAACAATAATGATAAGGAGAAAAAAATCAAAATTAGAATGAAATATTGCAATTGTTAATTGGGGAAAAAATATTATTATTATTAATCGGGAAAAAAGGAAATGAAGAGAGTAACTCTTCTTTGAGATGCTTGTTGGGGTTGAAGGTCAAACCAGTTGAACCACGAGACACTTCAGTACCTCTGAGCGTGAGACATTCACACAAAGGTCGAACCGGTTGAATCGGCAGCCTCAGACTCGCCAAGTCAGAGACATTCACACAAAGGTCAAACCTGAGCGTGGCTGCGCTCTCCACTGCTGGAAGCCTGACGCGTAGCCGGAACGCCGCGAGGATCTTTCCGTAAGCCGGCTCCGCGAGAAACTGAGCATAGTGCCAGAATCCACGACGACGCCGCCATTACCGTGGCCGTCAATTCGAGGCATAGGGTGTGGAGTTTGGTGTGGTTGTGACAAAGACGATTTTTGTGACTCGGGGGGTGGGGGACGAGTTGACACGGCGAGTCGTATGGGGGGAGAAGGAGGTGAAGTGGCGGGGGAGGAAGGCAGAGATGGAGGAGGAGCAGTTGCGGCAGCTGGCGAAAGAGGAAGATCAAACGGTCAAGAGCACGAAGACCGACGAATTGTTCATTCATAGCGAGCGTGCTGAAGAGAGAGAGAGAGAGCGGCGTACTGGGAATTGAAGGGGTGAGCAGGCGAAATGAGAAGACGGCCCATGCTTTCAATTATTTAAAAAATTTTAAATTTTCCCTCAAACAAAGACGGTTTCGTAAAAACCGTTTTTGTTTTACATTATTCAAAAACGGTTTAACAAAAACCGACTTTAAAATGTACTCATATTTACCGAAATGCCATCGCATGTTTAATAACTACGTTTTTTAAATAATCGTTGTTAATCATACGTCGTAAATTCCAGCTTTTTTAGTAGTGCTAATATCTAACTAGTTGTAAACCCAGAGTCCGAAGGCAACACGCTACTCATTCCAAACCTCCAATCCTCGTCTTGAGTTGCTTGCTTTGAAGAAAGTCTAACTATTATGCATCAATCTAACACCCCCAGGCTTCACTAAGTAAATGCTGATAAAATTCTATACAGTTAATTAAAATAGTGGAAGCAAAATTAGACGAGAACTAGTGTTATAACAATAATTTATGGCAAACCGGAAAAATTACTGGCTAAGTCACGAACAATGTCGCTTTCTTTAAGACGTTTCGTGGCACTGCCAAAAATTGTGCAAACAGACTATCAACCACGAAGTCCCCAGGATAAAACAGCCCAGATCACTGTATAAGATTCACACTGCACTGAGGGAACCTTTCTAGAATTACACCCTCTTGTATGACTTGAAAAGTCACTCTAGAGCCACCCGAAAAATATGACTTGAAAAGTCACTATTATAGTCAACCGAAAATATGACTTAAATAGTCACTTTTATAGCCAACCGAAAATATGACTTAAGAAATCACTATTATAGCCAACCGAAAATATGACTTGAAAAGTCACTCTTATAGCCAACCAAAAATATGACTTGAAAAGTCACTATTATAGCCAACCGAATGAAGAAAGGGACTCTTTATATATAGGGAGTGAAACACTATTCAAGTGTTTATCCTGAGCGATGTGGGACTTGAAGCCTTTTTTTTCTCTTTTTTTTCAAACTTTCACCCATTTTCTCCTTTGTTCTAACAACTAGTAATAAAGAAAGTTCGTATAAACCAATTTTTCACCCCAATAATATAATTTTCTTTTATAAAACTATACAAATAATATAACTAAAAAATTATTTACATAAAAGATATAAATCACTATTTAAGGTATGAAATTGGTTCCCCTCAAACCAATTTTTCACCTTCGTTTTTTTTTTTATTTAGCTAGCATGGGTCAAACTAATACTAAATACATATTCAATGATTAGTTTTACAAGCACATTTTTATTCAATTTAGCGTCCGCTTAACTGACGCAAATACAAAATAATTGCAAATGCCCTTACAACTGTTTCAACTATTGTTTAGCCTTTCGTTATATAATTGTATTTAATTGTAAACTTTGTAATTATAATATACAATTCATTTTTGTACTTATATTTTATAATCTTAATAAATAAATTGAAATAAAGATTAACAAAGTAAATATGAATGAAAAAGTACTTATATATTTAAAAGTTTTTTTTGATAAAATAAACAATGGCCGACACCAAACTTTATCGTGCATGATACTTTATCAAGCATCCTCTATTGTACACAACACAAAATACCTATATTTGAGCTAAAAGAAAAATAAAAACTACTTATTTTATCAAAAAATACTTTTAAAAATATAAGTACTTTTTTCATTCATATGTATTTTGTTAATATTTATTTTAATTTTTTGTTAAGATTATAAAATATGTACAAAAATAAAGAATATATTATAATTACAAAGTTTACAATGAAATATAGTTATAAGTGAAAGGTTAAACAATAATTAAAACAGTTGCAATGACATTTATTATTTTCTTGTATTTTACATCAATTTGGTCAACATTAAATAAAAAATAACATGCACATTAAACTAATTTCATAACGTAAAAATAAATAAAAATAAAGGTGAGAAATCAACCGGGGGAACCAATTTTTGATCTTAAATACTAATTTATATTATTTGTATAAATAATTTTTGGATTGTACTATAATTTTATTTTTTTTTTTTTATTATTGGAGTGAAAATTCTTGTACAAACTGTTTATGACTTGACTTTTCAGAATGGGGCACGCACGACTATAGAATTTAAGGTGTGTCAACTGCCAACAAATTTTTGTTTGATTTAGTGAAGTTTGCAGAAGATGATAAGCAACCTCAGATAGTATCACACTATTTTGTTTATCAGTATAGAAAATTAATGCGACTATGTATTAAGAAGAAAGAAAGACAAACCAAACAATTCCTATCCGCTTTGTTCTTCTCTCTCTCTCTCTATATATGTACATATATTTATTTATCAAGAGGCTCACATACATGATATCCACTAGGGAAGGATGATAAGCACACAAAAAAACTCTGGATATTTTACTATTCCTTTCCTCGTTCTTTTTGTATCAACTCCCTGTGTAGTTACTAGCCTTAATGCCGGCCACTAGCACTCTTTGCATTAAGGAATAAAGAGTGGCTCTCCTTACAATAAATAAAAGATCTCAGGGACTCTTTAAATTGCCTTTCTTCATGGGTTGGGAAGGATTGTTTTAAATGGAAAGGTATAAAATGTGACAGCAAAATTGGTAACGTTCTAAAGCTTGATCTCAACCAGCCACAAATCTCCAAAACCACAAATATATATGCATGGCCTACCTTAGGGGGTGAGATAAATCCTTCAATAACAGACTTGAAACATCCGAGTCACTTGGATCTAAGTCAGAATAATTTCGGAGGAATCCCCATTCTCCAATTTATTGGTTCTCTCAATATGTTGCATCACCTTGACTCATTACTGTATGAGAACTTTCTTGTTCAGTTTATTCTAAACTTATTACTGTTTGAGTTTGGCCCATTCTAAATGAGCTATAATACCATGAAAGATAAATGGAATGTGCATGAATTGCACAGTATGTTTGTTTAGGAAGAAATGAGGCTTAAGAATCAAGGAAGTCACTCAGTCCATTATGTAAGCCACCAAGGGAATCAAGGAGCAGGAAAATAATTTATGAAGAAGCATGATAAAGGCAGAGGGTAATTAAAGATCAATACTCTTTGCAAAACTAGAGGAAGGTATCAAAGGGAAATAATTGTCAATTTTGTAGGAAATCAGAACATTTCCAGAAGGATTACCAAGTCTTGGTTCGAAAAGAAAAGTGGGCTTAATGCTCATGTATGTTTTGAATCAAACTTAACTGAAATTTCCCATAATACATGCTGAATTAATTCTGGATGTATGACTCATGTTTCTAACATTATGCAGAGATTCCTTACAATCCAAACCATAAGCCCAAATGAGAAGTCCATTTTCATGGGGAATGGAGTGAAGCTCCAATGGAAACAGTTGAGACTTATTGTTTAAAACTCGACATTGGATATCGTTTAGATTTACTAGAAACTCCTTATGTACCTAGTTTATCTAGGAATTTAGTTTCATTATCTAAACTTGATGTTACTGGATACTCTTTTAATTTTGATAATGGATGTTTCAATTTATTTAAGCATAATCATCTCATTGGTACTGATATTCTTGTAATAGTTTATATAAATTGAAAATAGACAGTTTGTATGCTGAAACTGTTTTAACTCTGCATCATAATGTTGGCACTAAATGTAGTTTAGTGAATGAACGATCTGCTTTCTTGTGGCATAAACGTTTAGGTCACATTTCTAGAGAAAGGATGGAAAGATTAATAAATAATGAAATTCTTCCTTATCTAGATTTTAGGGATCTAAATATTTGTGTGGGTTGTATTAAGGGAAAACAAGCAAAACATACAAAGAAAGGAGCTACAAGAAACACTCAGCTTCTTGAAATTGTGCATACTGATATTTGTAGACCTTTTGATGTTAGTTCTTTCAGAAAGGGAGGATACTTTATCACCATTATTGATGATTATTCACAATATGGTTATGTCTACTTACTGCCTGAGATTTCTCAGGCAATGGATGCCTTATAAATTTACTACAATGAAGTAAAAAGACAATTAGACATAAATGTGAAAATTATTAGATATGATAGAGGTGATGAGTATTACGGAAGATATGATGAAACTAGGCAACACCCAGGTCCATTTGCTAAGCTTATTCAGAAACGTGGCATTTGTGCACAATACACAATGTCCGGTACACCACAACAAAATGGTATATCAGAAAGGCGTAATAGAACTTTAATGGATATGATTAGGAGTATGTTAATCAATTTGAATTTACCCGTATCTTTGTGGATGTATGCCTTGAAAACTGCCATGTATTTGTTGAATATGGTTCCTAGTAAGGTAGTTCCAAAGACACTTTTGAACTGTGAACAAATAGGACACCTAGTATAAGGCACCTGTATGTTTGAGGTTGCCAGGTAGAAATAAGGATTTATAATCCGCAAGAAAGAAAATTGGATACAAGAACAACCAGTGGATATTTCATTGGTTATCCAGAAAAATCAAAGGGGTATATGTTTTATTGTCCTAATCGTAGTATGAGAATTGCCAAAACTAGAAATGTAAGGTTCATTGAAAATGATGAAATCAGTGGGAGTACAGTTCCACGAGAAGTGGAAATTAAAGAAATTAGAGTGCAAGTCCTTTTAGCTTGTGCCTCTAGTTGTAAGGTGATTGCTTCTTTTAGTTGTTGTTACAAAATTAATGAAGAGGAGCAACACAATAATGAACCCATGATGCATAATGAACCTATTATGGAAGAACCACAAAAGGTAGCATTAAGGAGGTCTCAAAGAGAAAGGAGACCAACTATTTTGAATGATTATGTGGTATACCTACATGAAACAGAAACAAACTTAAGCATTAATGATAATGACCCAGTTTTGTTTTCACAAGCTATAAGTTGTGATAATTCTGAGAAGTGGTTAAACGCCATGAAAGAAGAGATAAATTCCATGGAACATAATGGTGTTTGGGACCTTGTAGAATTACCAAAGGATTGTAGGAGAGTTGGTTGTAAGTGGGTCTTCAAGACCAAACGTGACTCTCATGGCAACCTTGAATGTTACAAGGCTAGATTTGTTGCTAAGGGATTTACTCAAAAAGATGACATTGATTATAAAGAGATGTTTTCATCGGTCTCACGAAAGGATTCTTTCAGGATTATCATGGCATTAGTGGCCCATTATGACTTAGGGCTACATCAGATGGATGTGAAAATCGCCTTTCTTAATGGAGATTTAGAGGAGAATGTTTGTATGGACCAACCAATGGGGTTCTCAGTTGAGGGAAAGGAACACATAGTATGCAAACTAAAGAAATCAATATACAGTCTTAAAGTAAGCTTCCCGCCAATGGTATTTGAGGTTTAATGATATCATTGTTTCCTTTAGGTTTAACGAAAATACTGTTTATCAGTGTATGTATCTAAAGGTCAGTGGGAGTAAGGTTATTTTTCTAATTCTGTATATTGATTATATCTTGCTTGCAGCTAACGATCTTGGTCCTCTTCATGAGACTAAGAAATTTCTCTCTAGAAACTTTGAAGTGAAAGATATGGGTGAGGTAAGCTATGTGATAGGGATAAAAATATTCCATAATAGATCACAAGGATTGTTAGGCTTATCTCAGAAAGTATATACATCGATAAAGTACTAGAGAGATTCAAGATGGATAGGTGTTTAGCATCACCTGTTCTAATTTAGAAAGGAGACAAATTTGGTCTCGCACAATGTTCTAGAAATGATATGGAATGAAAACAAATGAAAACTATTTTGTATGCATCAGTTGTTGTTGCATCTGAAAGCTGAATTTGTAGCATGTTTTGAGGCTACAATTCAAGTTCATTGGCTACGGAACTTTATTTCAGGGCTTGGAATTGTCAATAATATTGCTAGGCCGCTAAAAATGTATTATGATAACTCCGCAGCAATATTTTTGTAAGAACGACAAGTACTCTAAAGGTGCTAAGCATGTGAAATTGAAGTACTTTGTCGTGAAGGAAGAAGTTCATAAACAAAGAGTGTCAATAAAATAAATTAGCATAAACTTTATGGTAGTTGACCCTTTGAATAAAGGATTACCGCCCAAGACATTATAGAACATGTTGAAAGTATGGACATTATTGTTATTGATGATCATTAAGTGTAATTTATCTTATGCATTTTAGTGACACTCTGAGCTCAATTATGATATGTTTCTGATTACCTATATCTATGTTTGCATGCATGTTTGGTGTTAGAGTAATGTTAATAGGTTTTGTCTTGAATGAAGACATTATGTTGAACCAATTATGTACTCCTAACTAATGGTCATATTAAGGAGAAGATTAATTTGTAGTACATGGAAGGGACTATGTCGATTAGATGATGTACAACCGCCATAACTCGAATTGGTTCCTATTCTTAATCATGAAATTATGATGTACCCAATGTAAAGAACAATTTAGTCAATTTTTAATGCGCATTATGTTAGT
Organism: Glycine soja; assembly: GCF_004193775.1. NCBI lineage: Eukaryota > Viridiplantae > Streptophyta > Magnoliopsida > Fabales > Fabaceae > Glycine > Glycine soja. Next base: position 45,998,641 of record NC_041019.1, on the reverse strand, counting down.
TAATCTATTTATTTATTTAGTCCATAATGTTTATTAATGTCACATGAGCCAAGTGGGAGAATGTTAGAATTAATGTCTCATGTGAAAGACATGCGACTTATGTGGGGACTAATAAATAAATAAATAATAATTAAGAGCTAAATTGTAATTGGGCTTAATAGGAGAAGTTTCTAGAGGGAATTGCTACTTGATGGGAGTAGTGATTATAAAAGGCGTTAATACCCACTAACTTGAAATAAGGTCTCTTTCCTAACCAGAAAAGTGTTCTCTCTCACCCATAACCATCACGAACGGAGAGAGGCAGAAAAGAAAGGCCTAAGGAAGTGAAATCTTATTTCTCTCCTCTTTCAAGGAAATCAAAGTACACTGGAAAGAAGTCTTCCTATGGAGAAAGGTACACATCATTATCTATTGTTTATTGATTATTTGTGAGAATCATATGTTTCAAGATCTTGTTAGTTTTCTATAATTGATAGTCTAAGAAACCCTTTAAGAGTTTTTTACACAAATTAGTCAGTAACACTATGCATGAATGCTCGGGTGCCATAAATAATAGAAGTTATATAAATTTAAACGTGCAAATAAAAGTCATAGTAGTAATATTTCATTAAAGTATACAACAAAAAATAATAATAAGATTTGAGATAAAATTGTTAGAAAAATATACTTTTAACCGTGGTACGAGATAGATTGTTTCAAAATCATTAAGTTCATGTGAAAGATGATGTTAGAGCAAAAACATCATAAAATGATAATAAAAGAATGCCAAGCTTGCCAATCTATTGTTAATGAGTATTCAATAGCATCATAAAATGGTAATAAATAAAAGAGGATCAGAATACAATCAACAAGAAATCAAAGCCCAATTCTAAACCAACTTGAGCCTATTAGAACCAACAAAAATAGCCACCAGTCAATGCTCAAACTCTTCTACTCCAAGACAAAAATACTCACTAGCCCTAACCCAATCCTAAGCCTTAAACATTGGACTAGAGCTGGTTTAAGTGGTTTGTCAAACAAAATACAAAACTTTTGCTTTCTTTTGTTCATAATTTGGAGGGTATAGTCTCAAAGATATTCAAAATTCATGTGTAAACTATCTTCCATTTTTCCCAATGTCTTTAGGCTTTTAATTAATTTCTATTTTTGATTTTCTTTTCAATGTGCAGCCTTCCTTATTTCTTTCTTTACATCTTACCTAGGCCTGTTTATAAAACCCAAAAACCATGAACCAAGCCATAACTGAACTGCACTAAACCATTAATAGCTAAACTATTTATAAACAAAACTACACGGAACTATTCTTTTAACAAAATTATTCACTAATTGAATCAGTGTACGAACAAAATTCAATGAACGACTGAACCTTAACTTCTTTTTTAACAGGAGAGAGAGTTGTCAGGGGATGTGTCTCTGGTCTATACAAGATTAAGGTAACATGAGTGTAGTTGAATTTTGTTGAGGGAGATGTTGTTAGGAATTTTATAATTCCTAATTAATTAATTAATGTGTGCTACATATTATATTTATCATTTATATCAGTTATTGTTAGGAATTTTATAATTCCTAATTGATTAATATGGGCTACATATTATATTAAAACATTTATATTAGTTATTTATATTTAGATGGGTTCAATATAAAGTGATCTAATTCAATGAGCCCATTAGACTGCCAATAGAAAATTGATATGAGCTTAATGAACGAAAACCAGTTTGGCCCATTAGGGGATAATAAGAACCCTAATAGGTTTAAAACCTAAGGCATGGCTATGATCCCCAATACACCAAATCAAGAAATAGTTTCTCCTCTCCCCATCTGAAGAGAAAACGAAGGTCCCACAAGGAAGAAGGTGATTTGGTTGAGGAAGGTCATTAAACCAATTGTTCGTGACAGCTGTAAGATTCCGTTACGTGTTGATCAAGCTTTATGGATCTAGGTATTCCTTAAAACCTTTTGATAATCTGAAGTAATGTGTTTTGGTGTTCATTTGGTGTTTTATAAGGTTTATTAAAAATTATAATAAGTAGTATCAGAGCCACCATTACTGTTAGATTATTGAGATTTAAAGTTGTTTGATATGTATTATATCTGGATCATTTTAGTTATATGAACCCTAATTTTATTTTGGGGAGAAACTATTTTGATCAATAAAATTATAAAACCCGTAAATTTCTGTGTCATGGTCGTAAAATTTTTCTTTTTTTTTTCAAATGAATAAAAGGCCTCTGCATTTGATTTATGGGTTTGTACACAGTTTTTGTTTGTGTCGCGTGTGCTTACATATTATTCTATTTGGGATAAAGGTTCTACGTATCCGGTGTTGGTTTTCTAGAACAATATATATTTCGCGAGCAAGAAAGTTATTTTTGTTTTATACATATAAGGTTTTCGAAAACTCTTTACATTGAATACAAAGCTACATGGACTTATATTTTTATATAAGGTCATTGTGTGCGATTTGTGAATCTATATGTATGTCATTATCATGATATTTTGTACATGGCACAATTTCATATATATATATATATATATATATATATATATATATATATATATATATATATTGTTTATATGAATCAGTAAAAAGGAAATGGTTGTTTGTCTTATATGAATAATTTATTGTTTTTTTTTGCCAATTGTTTTTCCTTCATGAATCGATGATAGGCTGATAGTTTATGATATTTTTGTGGTTAGTATAAATTTGTGATAGTACCATGGTATGTTCGTTTCGGATGCGTAATTTTTTTACCATGATATTATTTTCAAATATTTACTGCTATCATAATTGGGTGCAAATTTAACCATTGCGGATCCTTTCCATTTATTTGTGTGTCTGATAATTTTAATTAAATTGATTGAACCATTATGTTGTCAAAGTAACCTCTATTGTGTAAATTGATTTAATTAAATTGCACGGATGTTAGTATGGAATTATTTATGCGAATTCTCCTCATCCTGAAGGAAGACATAATTTGGCCAAATAATAACATACCTATGATGATAAATATGTGACAATTATAAAGCTTTTTTTTATGAGAATAATAGTCGGTCCAAAGAAAGACTATTATTTGTTAGAACTAATTGTCAATATTTGATCATTACGTTGAGAATACCAATTACAAATTAATTTCTCTGTCCAAAGACTAGAATTAACGTTGTGCTGGGTATCTTGTGATGGATCTGTTATGGGAAATATTTGCATGTCTTGTTATATATACTTTATATGACTTGCTTGATTATTTGTGAACATGTTATTAATTTTTGTTCTCTCTTTAGTTAATATTGTCAATGTTGCAAATGTTACTACACAAGTGAATTCTATCCCAATGTTGAATGTGACAAATTTTAAGGTCTGGAAGGAACTGTAGAAATTGTTCTTGTCTGTATGAATTTGGACTTGGAACTGGGGACAAAATGATCCATTTCCACTTCGGAAACCTCTAATGAGGTAAAAATTAAGAAGTGTGATCGGTCCAACCGAATGTGTCTTATGATCATAAAGCGCTCTATTCCAGAGGCATTTCGGGGCTTTATTTCTGAGGGTCAAAGTGCAAAGAAATTCCTTGAGAAAATTGAGCAATACTTTTCCAAAAATGAAAAAATGGAGACGAGTAACCTTTTGGCTAAACTTATCTCCATGAAGTATAAAGGCAAAGGGAACATAAGGGAGTACATTATGGAGATGTCCAATCTCGCATCGAAACTCAAGTCACTTAAGTTAGAGCTTGGTGAAGACTTGCTCGTGCACTTGGTTTTGATCTCGCTTCCTGCACACTTTGGGCAATTCAAAGTGAGTTATAACACTTAGAAGGACAAATGGTCCCTCAATGAGCTTATATCTCACTGTGTGCAAGAGGAGGAGAGGCTGCAGAGAGATAGGACTGAAAGTGCTCACTTGACTTTGACCTCTAAGAATAAGAAAAGGAAGAAGACTAAGGGTGATGCGGAAGGGACTTCTCAGCAAAGGAAACAAAAGAAGGATGAGAAATTTACTTGTTATTTCTGCAAGAAGTCGGGACACACGAAGAAAGAGTGTCCCAAGTATGCCGCATAGCGTGTGAAGAAAGGTAAATTTCTTACTCTAGTTTTTTCTGAAGTTAATTTGGCTTTTGTACCTAAAGATACTTGGTGGGTCGATTCTGGTGCTACTACTAACATAAGTATGACTATGCAGGGTTGCCTGTGGAGCTGGCCGCCAAGTGATGATGAAAGGTTCATCTTTGTGGGTGATGGCAAGAAGGTTGCAGTGGAAGCTATTGGAACTTTTAGATTATAGTTAAAAACTGGATTTTATTTGAGACTTTTGTTGTACCGTCTTTTAGACGGAATTTGATTTCTATTTCTAGTTTGGACAAATTTGGATTTTCTTGTTCATTTTGAAATAATAAAGTTAGTCTCTACCAAAATTCAAATATGGTTGGTTCTGGTTCTTTAATTGATAATCTTTACATGCTTGATGTTGTTAGTTCCTATAACGAAATACTGCAAATAAGTTCACATGGTACAAAATGAAAGTTGAATGAGAATTCAACCACCTTATGGCATAAGTGTTTAGGCCATATCTCTAAACAGAGAATTCAGAGACTTGTGTTGGATGAAATTCTTGACCCTTTGGATTTATCCGATTTTGAGGTCTGTGTTGAATGCATAAAGGAAAAACGAACAAACATAAGGAAATTAGGTGTCAAAAGAGCTAAAGACGTCTTAGAACTAGTGCATATAAACATTTGTGGTCCTTTTCCTATAACTTCTTGGAATGGACAACAATATTTCATTATGTTCATTGATGACTACTCTAGATACGGTTACCTACATTTGATACATGAGAAATCTTAACCCCTATACATTTTTAAGACTTTCAAGGCTGAGGTTGAACTTCAACTTGGAAAGAAAATTAAGGCTGTCAAATTTGATCGTGGTGGTGAGTACTATGGCAGATATGATGGATCAGGATAACAACGTCCATGACCTTTTGCACTTTTCCTTAAAGAATGCGGAATTATTCCGCAATACACTATGTCGGGCAAACCTAGCATGGATGGTGTAGCAGAACAAAGAAACTGAACTCTTAAGGATATGATGAGAAGTATGATTAGTCATTCTTCTTTGCCAGAGTCACTTTGGGGAGAAGCCTTAAAGACCACAGTTTACATCCTTTATAGGGTGCCAAGTAAAGCAGTTAACAAAACCCCTTATGAACTTTGGACTAGTAAAAGACCAAGCATAAAACATTTGCACATTTGGGGTTGTCCGACTGAGGCACGACCTTATAGGCCACATGAAAGAAAGCTTGACTCAAGAAGAATTAGCTGCTATTTTGTTGGCTATGCTAAACGCTCTCGGGGCTATAAATTTTACAATTCCGCCTTAAGATCCTTTTTCGAGACAGAAAATGTGAGATTTCTTGAGGAAGTTGAGTTTGGGAAGGAAGAGAACATAAGGAATGTTGTCTTTGAGGAAGAACCTGTTATTTACAGTGATCAAGTCCTCGCACCTATTACTGTTAAAGATACAACTCCAGTAATTAAAGACAATGTTCAAACTATTGACATTGTTCCAGAACAAGACAACAATGAGGTTCTCCCTCAAATACCTTTAGAGAAACCTCAACAACCTCAAAAAGTGCCATTAAGGAGATCCATTAGAGAGAGGAGAAGTGCAATCTCAAATAATTATATTATATTTCTCAAGAACATGAGAATGGTGTTGGTTTAAAAGAGGATGATCCAATCAACTTTTGTCAAGCTATACACAATTCTAACTCTCAAACATGGATTGACGCCATGAAGGATGAGATGAAGTCTATGAAGGACAATGAAGTTTGGGATCTAGTCGAATTGCCTGAAGGTGTGAAACCTATTGGTTGTGAATGGATATTTAAAACCAAGAAGGATTCAAAGGGTAATATCGAGAGATATAAGGCTTGTCTAGTTGCTAAAGGCTTTACTCAGAAGGAAGACATTGACTATAAAGAAACTTTTTCTCTAGTATCTTCAAAGGATTCTTTTAGAACTATAATGGCACTGGTAGCTCATTTTGACTTAGAGCTATATCAGATGGATGTCAAGACTGTGTTTCTAAATGGTGACATTGAAGGAACGATTTATATGACGTAACCAGAAAAATGTGTTAGGTGACTCAAAGTCCATGATATGCAAACTAAAAAAATCCATCTATGGTCTCAAACAGGCTTCCCGTCAATGGTATTACAAGTTCCATCAAGTCATTACCTCATATGGTTTCGAGGCAAATGTAGTTGATGATTGTGTATATCATAAGTTCAGTGGGAGTAAATACATAATCTTGGTATTATATGTCGATGATATACTAGTTGCTAACAGAGATATAGGCTTCTTACAGGAGACCAAGAGATTTCTAACAAAAAATTTTGAAATAAAAGATCTTAGGGAAGCTTCTTTTGTGTTAGGTATTAAGATACTACGAGATCGCTCTCAGGGTATCCTAAGGTTGTCACAAGAGAGCTATATCGATAAAGTACTTGATAGATTTGGCATGAAAGATAGTAAACCAGGAGATATCCCAATAGCTAAAGGAGACAAATTTAGTCTCAAACAATGCCCCAATAATGACCTTGAAAAAACTGAGATGCAGAAGATTCCCTATGCGTCAGCAGTAGGAAGTTTGATGTATGCTCAAGTTTCTACTCGTCCCGACATAGCATTTGTCGTAGGAGTTCTGGGCAGATACTTGAGTAATCCTGGATTGTAGCATTGAAAGGCAGTGAAACACGTAATGCGTTACTTGAAGAGAACAAAAGACTACATGCTCACTTATCAGAAGTCTGACAATTTGGAGATCATCGGGTACTCAAACTCTGATTTTGCTGGATGTCAAGATAGCAAACACTCCACTTCTAGATACATATATATGTTGGCTAGAGGAGCTAGCTCTTAGAAGTCTGCTAAACAGACTCTTGTAGCTTCTTCAACCATGGCTGCAGAGTTCATTGCTTGTTTTGAGGCATCTAATCACAGGATATAACTGCAAAACTTTGTCACTAGTTTGCATGTGGTCGATGGCATTGAAAGACCATTGAAAATTTATTGTGACAATAACTCCGTAGTTCTTTACTCCAACAACAATAGGAGTCCAACCAAGTCAAAATTCATTGACATCAAGTTTCTGGTTGTGAAGGAAAAAGTTCAAAATAGGTAGATTTCCATAGAACATATAGGGACTGATTCCATGCTAACTGACCCACTTACTAAAGATTTGGTACCTAGAGTTTTTCATGAGCACACTGCTCATATGGGTATAGTTCCTGACAGTACCTTAGTTTAGTGGGAGTCCCATTTATGTTTTATATCTTATGTTTTCCAAATATTTGTATTGTTTGGATTTTCTACAAAAATAAAGTTGATGTTTATCATTCTATTCTGAGCTTGTTTTGTGTACAATATTTGTATTGCACTTTGGATTGATCTCTATAAAGAATAAAGTTTGGACTAGTTGGAAATAAACATGATTAAGATCATATTGCATGTAATTTCCATGTTGTTTATCCATATTTGATATATGTCATCGAGTATGAGTAACAATGGTGATCATTGTGGCTTAGTCACGCTGAATTGTGATGAAAACTGCAGTGGTTTCCTATTGCTATATGAGATGGACCAAATTGTATAAAAGGAGTCTAAGAGCAAATAACATATGGTTGTGCGCCTAAAGAATTTTGTGATATAAATATCTAAGGTTAATATGAAGCCCAAGTGAGAGATTGTTAGGAATTTTATAATTCCTAATTAATTAATATAGGTTACATATTATATTATAACATTTATATTAGTTATTTACATTTAGATGAGTTCAATATAAAGTGATCTAATTCAATGACCCCATTAGACTGCCAATAGAAAATTGATATGGACTTAATAAGTGGAAACCAGTTTGGCCCATTAGGGGATAATGAGAACCATAATAGGTTAAAACCTGAGGCATGGTTATGGTCCCCAAGACACCAAATCAAGAAACAGTTTCTCCTCTCCCCATCTGAAGAGAAAATGAAGGTCCCAAAGGAAAAAAGTGATTTGGTTGAGGAAGGTCATTAAATCAATTGTTCGTGACCGCTGTAAGATTTCGCTGCGTGTTGTGTGACACTCTCTACACCATACATATATATACTAATAATAAAATGAATAATTAATTAAAAGTTCTTAGAACATGTTTAAATAAAAGTCTTTCAAAAGAGTAAAAGACTCACATTCACTTTCCTCGCATCATAGTAAACTTGTATGAATAAATAATGAAATCACTTTGGCTCAAATAAGGTCATCCAAGATTTCATACAATTAATATAAAAACCTATACTCCAATGTCACATCCTATCAGAGCATTGTGTCTCGATGTCCTTCAGCACAAGATTCCTTAAAGTAATTCACCTAGTCATCTGCTCCCCCGAACACAAAGTTCAAGATCATCACAGGATTCAAACACAAACAACACACGAGGAGTGAGTTATCACATTCCTAACTAATAGAGAAACAAGACAACTAGATATACATATCATATAAATAAGATACAACTTACTTCAACATAACTCACGTAATTCCACCACTTTGTCATTTAAAATTCACTTTTCAATCATCAATCACATTACACATGAATCACACACCCAGATCAAAACATAATAACACATCAATTTCATAATAAACAATTAGCAAGCGTTATGCAACAATTATGCTAAGACTCAAGCCTATATGTAATGTGGTACCATGTCACTGAAAAACCACCTTGGGGCGCTTAGGAGTACATAACAATACACACCACAAAATGGGTATGTCAGGTCACTCTCACTAAGTAAAATCATAGGGAGACCAGTCAGGGTCACGCTGTTTTGCAAGAATGCTCCAACCATTTGGGATCGACATAGGCTTAAAGGAGCACTCAAACCAGGTGTATTTACCCCTAAGGCCTACACTCCGAAGAGTCCGTCAGAGCCTCTCCCTCCTGATTCAGGTCCAACCCCTAAAATAATTTTTGCATGCAGACACTACTCATGAATTATACAATACCTATGACTTCACACTCGTGTTTTAAACACGTTCAACACATTGCGCTACAATTTAACACTAGTTCCTAAATAGGAAACTTACACTTTCTCTTTAACACTGCGCATCAACACTTTTCTCAAGATAAACACTGGTTGGATTATTGTATAATTCACAACTCACAACAAAAGTAATGTCACATCAAGTATTAACCACACACTTATTCACAACTAAAACTCATGTTCACAATTTCACATTTCATAACGTTACAATCCACCATCACATGTTTACATGTATCTCACAAATTAACACATGTTCAACTTTGCACTTATACTCAATCTTAATAACAATATTATAATCTCAAAGCAACATGTTATTGCACAATTCATCACATATTCAATTTATAGACACTACTCATGAATTATACAATACCCACGACCTCACACTTGTGTTTCAAACACGTTTAACACATTACGTTACAATTTAACATTGGTTCCTAAATAAGAGACCTACATTTTCCCTTTAACACTGCGCATCAAAATATTTCTCAAGATAAACATTGGTCGGGTTATTGTATAATTCACAGCTTACATCACAAGTAATGTCACATCCGGTGTTAACCACACACTTACTCACAACTAAAACTCATACTCACAATTTCATATCTCATTATTTCACAATCAATCATCTCATGTTTACATGTATCTTGCAAATTGACACATTCCACTTTGCATTACTCAATCTCCATAACAATATTATAATCTCATTATAATAATAATTTATCACGTCTCATAACTCATATACACATCACACAATAATAATATTTGCATGACACAATATATATATATATATATATATATATATATATATATATATATATATATATATAGTAAATCAAACTACATTATTTTTAATCAAAAGAGTTTCTATAGCAATTAATTTAAGATTACATCAAAAGAAATTACTACTGGACATTAACCTTAAAACTTTATTTAATTTATTATTTTAGTATTACAATATATATATATATATATATATATATATATATATATATATATATATATATATATATATATATATATATAACATGTTGATCATCATCATGGGAAAATTAGAACAAGATAATAATTTGTATAAAATAAGTCATTAAACAATATTATTTAGAGTAGAATTCACGTGAATAAAAAGAACTCAATTTTTTTAAGGGTTCACACTTAACATAAAAACACATCAATTTCTCATTAGGACATTAATTGGTTCATCAAACATATATAATTCACATTTATAATTGTAAGGATAGAATCAAAATTTGCGGAAACACCCCAAACCCCATTCCAATTGATAATCTAAGGATCTCTACACATGTTCTCACTACTCCCTAATTATGAATAACTCATCCCTTACTTCTATGCGGGCTCACTTGCATATTGTGACAACAATAGCGACATCTCTAGCAGTTTCCTAAGATTCCTCAAGTTTTTCCTCTGATTGCTCTGATAGGGTTCCCAAACATTAGAGAGAAAGAGAAGGGATTGAAACCTCCATTCCACTGTCTACATGCGATGAGCATTTTTCACTCCACAAATCTTAATTTACAAATCCCAACGGTGAAGATGTCCAGAAATGAACCTTGAACCACATATCAAAATTTCAAAATAATCCAACAGTTAACTAGTCTGGGATCATAGTTTTACTGGGATAGCTTTGGGTTTCTGCGGGAAAGAAAAAACTACGATGCGAAGTGTATTTCTCTCAGCTCCAACATGATTTCATAATTCCCAACGGTGCGAATGTTCATAAATGAGTTTCAAACCTAGTGTTCAAATTTCATAACGATCCAATGGTGAATGAGTTCAAGATCGTCATTTTTCTAAAACCAGTTTGGTGATATGCGGGAAAAGAGAGGATTTTGGGAAAATGAAAAGGAAAAACGAAATTGAGTGGAAGAGGAGACGTAAAGAGTATCGCTAGTCTGAAAACTGACCTAAGATGTCTCTATTTATAGATAGGATACTCATAGTCTATTATTACTCTATTTATTCATTTTTATTATTTTATAAAAAGAAACTCTATTTTATTTCCTATCGAAGGAATAAATCAAATATTTTTTCTTCAAACCATTATTTTAATAAAACTATTTCTCTTTATTTATTTAATTATGAAAACCTCACCATTTTCTAAGACTTTATTACTTTTTTTTACTAAAAAATCTTTTTAATTTATTTACGAAAAATGAGATGTTATATATTGATCAAGCTCTATGGATCCAGATATTCCTTGAAACCTCTTGATATCTGACGTAAAGTATTTTGGTGCTCATTTGATATTTTATAAGGTTTATTAAAAAATTCCAACTCCTCGTTCCTTGTTCTAATATCAAATCTAATTTGTATATTTTGGTCTTCTTTTTCCCCCCTGTTTTCTCATACAATTTAATAAATATACACATCCTTTTACCTTATATAGAATAAAAGCACTTATGATTCATTCACACTTATCTTTTCATTATATTTCAATTATGTTCTCTAATTAAATAATAAAAAGATGAATCACAATTAAGAAAGAAGAAAATAAGAGAAATTCCCCTAGCTAATAAAGCGAGAACCTGTTATTGGCCTTATGATTTACACTTATCACTAAACTTATAAAAGATCGGTTCAATTCGGAATTGAAAATAAATGATTCAGTTCAATTCTTCAGAATCATTTTTTCAGTTGGGTTCAATTTTGTTTGTTTAACCAAACATGAAAAACCTTAATTTTACCTGCGCATGGTTGATCATATCAGTTATGATATGCACAAGAAAGACAATTCTTTTTTTGTTACATGAAGCTTATTAACTTTTCATATCACACCTAATATAAAAAGAACTCAATGATAAAAAAAACTTAGTATACGTACCTTGCATCTTTCCATGAATCAAGTCAAAATATTACTTAATCAACCATAATTAATACTAATATAGTTTAGGCTAAATTACTCACTTCTTCTCTTAACTTTATTTTAGATTGTTATTTGCTACCTTATCTATTAGAAGTTGTAATTAAGAGACCAAGTGAATAATTGAGCCTAGATTCTTCCTTTACTCAATTACAATTAAAAATAAAAATAAATGAAAGGAAGATAAGTTTTACTTCATTATTATTCAGTTTTTTGGCATTATTATAAAAAAAAACGCCTAAGGAAAATAATGCAAAACAGAGAACCTTTGTCTAATAAAGCCATGATAATAAAATCTTTATTCTTCATTTTTTGGCATTATTATCAAACAGAAAGCGAAACACCCAATAAACATAATGCAAACTGGGAACTTCCTTGTCCGAATAGTACAGTCACGATGATCAAATTCAAGGTAGGCCATTAGTACCATGAACCATTTTGTTAAATTATTACCAAGTAATGGGCCAGTGTAACTTGTTATGTTTTGATTTCTTTCTTACTCTAATAAGTACATCCATCTCGTGAACTTGAATTTGGATCTTTCTACCGACTGCACTCACATGACACAACTTAGTGCAATAGTGAGTCAACGTGAAACTACAGCGGCTATAAAAAATGAAAATAATTATTAATTCCACCAACATTAGAAAACCACTATAAATTAAGTTTGTTGGGGAAACATAGTGTAGACAAGACCAAACAAAACTTGGCACCAGGTTAATTAAGGAGAGGGTATAGTATGGCCCAGTCTAGTGGCAAAACTTTGGTGCAGTGGTTGGTAGCAGCATTGCTCATTGCCTTGTTGGGTGGTGCACAAGCTGTTGCAATATGTAACATAGACTCAAGTCAATTAAACTTGTGTCGTGCTGCAGTTACTGGTCAAAACCCTCCACCACCGGATGAGAAATGTTGTGCAGTTATTCGCCAAGCCAATTTGCGTTGCCTCTGCAGTTACAAGTCTATCCTACCTTCATTCGGAATAAACCCCAAAAATGCTTTGGCCTTGCCTGGTAAATGTGGTCTGCAATCACCTCCTAATTGTTGAGGTAATCATTTTTAGCTTCAATACACTTTGAACATATTAATTACTTTCAGGGTGATTATGGAGAAGTTATTAAATGGTCCTGGACTACCACTTGTCTATGATATCGATTAATCTCTATGTAACATGTATTTAAATTTTTAATTTAAGAGAAAAGAATTATTAACACTTAATTAAACATCTTTAATATATATATATATATATATATATATATATAGACCAAGTTGAACAATTCGGAGTATAACGTACTCAAACTCATTTTCTACATGCATTGGTTCTAGTTTCTTAAACCCGGACCTGCCAAAAGTCCTTTCAAGCAGGGTCGTGTTAGTGAGACAAGACTCATATATGAACACCCCTAATTACTTTTTGCAGTTTTGCTTATATTAATTTGACAAGATAATGTTTCATTTTTGCAGTGTAGTGAGGCAATCAATGATGGTCACGGACTCATGGTCATTACAAGCACCTTAGTGTTCAATATTGCTTTCGGGTGTTTCATTAACACTGAAGATAAATTTTAAGACAACATTTGATACCCCTCGAACAACGGTGCAGTTTATTTTAATCAGTGTGTCATGTCCAAAAGTTTGCTAGCAGATGTGTATTAGTGTTTGATGTGTACAAGAATACAAGATATCATTACTCTTTTCCCTCCATGCCCACACTTTTAATTTGCTTAATAAAATGTCTGGTTTATGGACTCTGAACTCAGTGGTCTCCTTCACAATAATAATTAATGAATAGTATATAGATAGTAGTGGTCTCCGATCTTCACAACATTTCTCAATTATGGTCTCCTTCACAATATTAGTTTCTCCATTAGTATGTTTAAATTTGAGTTAGATTAAAATTGATAAATTAAATACTAATTTAAAAATTAATTAGGACGACCTACATGCAAATTATTTTTTATTTTTAATTTATTACTTTGTTTGTATAAAGCTTTACTATATAAATTGTGATATTTTGGACATGCATCATTTTAATTGGAATTTTATTTGATTTAAGTGAAAATATTATTCATTTATAGAATTGATATTTATAAAATGTTAAAATTTAAATTAGTAAAAAATATAATGAAAATAAATTTAGGTTGGAAATGAACCAATTTTGTATTGATATATGACATGATTCATATGAGAAAATAACACCAGGAAACATCTAAATTATTGCATCTAAGTTTTGTCCATAATAACAATAACTAATAATAGAATGACTTAATAATATTTTATGAATGATTTAGTTTGATTTAAATTTTGATTTGATTTAATTACTTGTTAATTTATCTAACAATTATATGACTGGAGCTATCCCCGTGTTTTGGATGAGTAAGCAAAAATTAAGCATTATTGATCTATCCAACAACAGTTTCTCAGGTAGAATTCCAACTTCAATATGCTCTCTGCCTTCTCTTTCTATCCTAGAATTCAGCAACAATAACCTCTTGGCAGATTTGTCTACAACCTTTAAAAATTGTACTCGTCTGCAAACTCTTTCTTTGGGAAACAATATGTTTTTTGGGTCTATGCCAAAAGAGATCAACAAAAACCTTCCTTTACTTTTAGAGTTACTGTTAAGAGGTAACACACTAACAGGAAGCATTCCTGAAGAATTATGTCATCTACCTTTTCTCCATTTGTTGGATCTGTCAGAAAATAACCTATCAGGATCTATACCAAAATGTTTGGGTGATTTGCATAGTTTCAAACAGTCGCAAACTTAATTCATTAATTCAATGAAACCATTTATTGTTTTTCCCTCTTTATCATACATGAGGCATATTGAGTTGATCCTGAAAGGAAGAATAATTGAATACATGAACCGAATCGCCATGCATTTCACCATTGATCTTTCTAATAATGATCTTTGTGGAAAGATACCGGACAAGTTAACAGAGCTAATTCACTTGGGTACCCTGAATTTGTCGTGGAACAAGTTAATGGGAAACATATCGAACAACATTGGATTATTAATAGATTTAGAAAGTCTCGACCTTTCACACAACTTTCTTTCTGGTTCAATTCCTCCTAGCATGGTTTCCATCACTTTCTTGAGCTATTTCAACTTGGCATACAATAACCTCTCTAGTCAAATTCCAGTTGCTAATCAGTTCGGCACCTTTGATCCATCAATTTATGTAGGCAACCCTCAACTTTGTGGAAATTCGATGCCAACTAACTGCTCATTATGGTTGCCTGGAAATGGAGGAGAGCAAGGAACAAAACATGAAGAAGATAATGATAAGACTGAAAAGTTGGGGTTATATGGAAGCATAACTCTTGGGTACATTACAGGCTTCTGGTTAGTCTGTGGCAGCTTGGTGTTGAATAGGTCGTGGAGACATGCATATTTTAAGCTTGTGTTTGACCTTAGAGATAAGCTTCTAGTTTTGACTGGTGTTAATTTGGCATGCACAACACGCTGGTTTGGACTAGAAAGAAACTGAGACCACTGGAGAAAAGGAAGACAGCAACAATAACCTGATACTTATCCTATTCCAATGAATAAATGAGGTAGATCACAGACATGCAGCTATTGTTATGAGCAAAGATTCTGCTCTATGGTTCCTAGAATTCGAGGACTAGGGGACCTCCAGAAAAGGGGATTAAAGAGAGGAAATTATTGATTTCATTGCTTGCATTCCTTTAAATTTTGATTCATATATATAGGCACTGAAATGCTTAGTTAGTTATTCTATTTCCTCTGCAGGGCCTAAGGTGTACGAAAGGAAATAACAAAATGGTAGTGGAGCATGATTCCTTGCAGACAACGGGATCTTCTTCGACCAATGAGGGGCTGTCAGCTCAGCGCTTGTTATTGGCACTGGTCACGTGATCCTCCTGGTAGTGCGGCCTGCATATTCTCCTTTTGGTTAGTGGCCGTCTCCACCTTGTCTGCTGCTATTTCTTCTTTGCTTTGCTGCTCCATAACCTTTCCTGCTGCTTGCAATTGTGCCTCATGTGTTTTGTTCATAACATTCACATGCCCTTCAAAAACACCTTGTCCTCACGGTGTTGGGATCTTAAATCCAGACTGCGAAACAACATGGTGGCACAGTTCAAAAACAAAATAGCTAAAACACGAGGTGAGTTTAGAAAAAAAAGAAAAATAACACGTGAGTGAGAGTTGGGCCAGGGTGAATTGGGCTTGCTATGGGAAAGATGGAGGTGTAATAAAAAAGAAAAGTGGGCAATAATAAAAAAAACAAGCTAAAACAACGGGGGTGGATATAGAAAGAAGAAAGGTACATGAATGAAGTTGCTAGGCTGGTTGGGGCCTAACAATGATAATCCTCTAGGGTTACCAACCTCGTAAAGGTGCGTGGGTTGGGTGGTGACCGGCGGTGCAAAGCATCGATCCTATCCCTGTGCCTTTTCTCTGCTAGGTTATGGCTCGTGGAAACACCAGCAACTCTAACTGCTGCTCCAATTGGTGCAAGCCACGAAGGGAACTCACCAAATTGAAGAGATACTGCTGTTGCATGGTCAGAAGAAGAAGCAACAAGAGGGAGCGAGAGTTGTGAATAGAGGTTTGCACGGGCAGACCTTGACAGTTGAACATCACTATCCACAAGGCGCAAACCCACGCCGATCGTGCTCGTGGTGGAGGGCGGTGGTTTCAAAGGTGGTAGTGGAGGTGACGGCAGCAGATACAGTGGTCGAAGGAGAGAGGCAAGTGAATATCTATTAGTGGCGCGGGGGCCGAATGCGTTAGTAGCACCGCTATGCCAGATGACGCTGCCATAGGGGACCGTGTTGCAGTGGCGGTGGCGGTGGCGGTAGTGTTGGTGGTCAATGCGAAACACCTCTGGCAAAACCACTGGCACCGCCACGTGTCGTCACTAGAGGGGGCTGCTTGGCCAAGAACTCCGACGCCGATACGGGTCGCGACGACAACCACACCGCTTGCGCCGCACCGTGTGTTATGGGCAGAGGGGGAACCTCTGAAGACAACTCCGACGAACCCACAGAGACAAGTTCCTCCATGGTGTCACTGGGAACTTCCTTGTCGACGTGGTGACTGTTGATTGATGATGAAGATGGGATCGGGATATGCCGTTTTAGAAGAATGGCATCGAGTTTGGAGACTATGGAATCGAGAGTCACGATGGAATGGAGTTGAGCGGCAACGAGGTTGGCAATGAGAGCTTCGAGACGGTCCAAGCACTCGGAGGAGAGTTTGTCGTCCGCCATCGGAGCTAAATGAAAGCACCAAATTGTTATGAACAGAGATTCTGCTCTATGGTTTCTAGAATTCGAGAACTAGGGGACCTCTAGAAAAGGGGATTAAAGAGAGGAAATTACTGATTTCATTGCTTGCATTCCTTTACAATTTGATTCATATATATAGGCACTGAAATGCTTAGTTAGTTATTCTATTTCCTCTGCAGGGCCTAAGGTGTACGAAAGGAAATAACAGAATGGTAGTGGAGCATGATTCCTTGCAGACAACAGGATCTCCTTCGACCAATAAGGGGCTGCCAGCTCAGCGCTTGTTATTGGCACTGGTCACATGATCCTTCTGGTAGTGCGGCCTACATATTCTCCTTTTGGTTAGTGGTTGTCTCTACCTTGTCTGCTGCTATTTCTTCTTTGCTCTGCTGCTCCATAACCTTCCTTGTTGTTGGTGCTGCTTGCAATGGTGCCTCATGTGTTTTGTTCATAACAGTTATCATATTTGTTTCTTGTTTATGTTGTTTGGTTTTGGAAGTCGATTGTGATTATACTTTTGTTGTGTATGTTGCTTGAATCATTCATGTTGTTGGAAGATAAATTGTTGGGAATGGAATTACTATTGCTTTTTCTTTAGTGGTTTTACTTGATAATACACATTTATGTTAATATATACGCATGTGATTTGGGAAATTATTTACAATTTACAAATTAGTTAGTAACACTATGCACGAATGCCCGGGTGTCATAAATAATAAAAGTTATATGAATTTTAGACATGTATACAACAATTAGCAAATAAGATTTGAGATAGAATTGTTAGATAAATATACTTACAATTGTGGCACAAGATAGATTGTTTAAAATTATTAAATTCATGTGCAAGATGACGCTATAGCAAAAGACATATAACAACATATAATAATAATAATAAAAGAATCCCAAGCTTGCCAATTTACTGTTAATGAGTATTCAATAGCAGCATAAAATGGTAATAAATTAAAGAGGATCAGAATACAATAATAATAAATCAGAGCCTAATTCTAAACCAAGTTAAGCCTATTAGGAGTTAGGACCATCACACAAAGCATCAGCCCATGCCCAAACCCAATCCTAAGCTTCCAACATTGGACTAATGTTGATAAGTCTGACAAAACAGAGAACTGCTTGTTTCTTTTGTTCATAATTTGGAGGGTATCAAAGATAATCAAAATCCATGAGTAAATTATCTTCCATTTCTCCCCATGTCTTTAGGCATATAATTGATTTCTATTTTGATTTTCTTTTCATGGCTCAGCCTACCTATTTCTTTCTTTACTTCTTACCTAGGCCTACTCATAAAACCATAAACCAAAGCATAACTGAACTGCACTAAACCATTAATAGCTGAACTATTTATAAACAAAGCTGCACGAAACTATTCTTGTATCAAAACAATTCACTAATTGAACCAGTGTAAGAACATTATACAGTGAACCACTGAACCTTAACTTCTTTGCTAAGATGAGTGAGAGTTGTCAGGGGAGGTGTCTCTTTGGTCAGTATAAGATTAAGATAAGATGAGTGCAGCTGAATTTTGTTGAGAGAGGGTCACCTCGGCCCTTGTTCTAATATGAAATCTGATTCGGTATGTTTTGGTCTCTTTTACTTTTTTTCTTGTCCCTGTTTTCTCATACAATTTAATAAATTTACAAATCCTTTTATCCTCAACACTTTATTGTGTTAGCCTTGTTATTGTTAGTGTTAGTCATGGCATTATAATCACAGTTGTAGCCTACGTGGCAAAGTCAGTTACTCTCACACTATGAATAAATACCAAGAATGTGAGAGAATTGAATCATGGAAATCATTTCTACCAAAATCAAATATGATTTTTCTCTCTATTCTCTATTCTATTAACATTTATTTGACAAAGTACAAAGTTTCCAGTAAAACATAAAACACAAAAACATAAGTTTCTTATATTTTTATTATGTTTTCTAGTTAAATAATAACAGATGTAAAGAATTCTATGACAGAATAATTTTGTTATGTATTTCATGTTTTGCTAAGGCATAAACATATACAAGAGAGTTACAACAGAATTTCCTAAGATTGAGCTATATAGATTGATTCTCCAAATAAAACTCCTCATATTACGTCTAGACTTTACAAATTGATTTACCTGATCCCAGGCTAATAATACGATATAATAATTGCATATAATTACAAACAGATTTTGTTATCTCATCATGATCTCATTACCCCCCCCCCCCCCTCAAGTTGGAG
Source organism: Glycine soja (assembly GCF_004193775.1). Classification (NCBI taxonomy): domain Eukaryota; kingdom Viridiplantae; phylum Streptophyta; class Magnoliopsida; order Fabales; family Fabaceae; genus Glycine; species Glycine soja. The sequence goes on along the minus strand of NC_041019.1, from coordinate 45,979,205 downwards.
CATGTAAATTACATAACCCCAACTTGCACAACAAAGAGGTGAACTGAGTGGGACCAAGAGCCTTAGTAAAAATATCAACTAATTGTGCATGTGTAGGAACATAAGTAGGTACAATATTGCGAGTGAGATACTCGTCGTGAATGAAGTGGCAGTCAACTTTAATGTGCTTGGTGCACTCATGAAAAATCGGGTTCTTGACAATATGAAGCGCTGCTTGACTATCACAATGAAGTCGCATAGGCTGAGAATGAAAGATACCAAGACTATGGAGAAGACCTTTTAACCATTTCAATTCTCCTGTTACAACTGCCATGGATCGATACTTAGCCTCAGCAAATGAGCAAGATACTATTTGTTGTTTCTTAGTTTTCCATGAAATTGGAGAAGATCCAAGTAGAACAAACCATCCGATAAGGGACCTACAAGTTAAAAGACATCCAGCCCAATCAGAGTCTCACCAACCAGATAGTTGCAGGTCACAATCCTTACGCAACAAAGCACCCTGTCCTGGATTCCCTTTCAGGTATCAAACAACACGGAGAGCAGCCAACCAGTGGGCCTCTTTAGGCGCCTACATAAATTAATACAACACATGCACACAGTATGAAAGCTCGGGTCTATTAAAATAGAGGTAAATGAGACAACCTACTAATCGCCTATATTGATCAAGATGAGGAAAAGGCAATTCTGTTGCAAGTGCCAAACAATCATTCTGTTTAATTGGCACCTTTGATGGCTTAGCTCCCAGAAGTCCAACTTTGGCTATAATGTCCAAAGCATATTTGCGTTGACAAAGAAAGATACCCGTGGAAGATCGCGCCACTACAACACCTAAGAAATATTTGAAGATCCCTAAGTCTTTCATGTGAAAGCAATTGTGTAAATAGGCTTTAAATTCAGTGATAGCTTCATAATTATCACCCGAAATGATTAGGTCATCAGCATACACCAACACTACAATATGTACCCCCGGTCTTTGCAAGACGAAAAGAGAATAATCAGAAATAGATTGCTGAAATCCGTAGTGTTTTAGTGCAGCGGATAGCTTGGCAAACCAATAACGAGGCGCATGTTTGAGTCTATATAAGGACTTGTTAAGTTTACACACCATGCCATAATGCTGAGGAAGAAAGCCAAGAGGGCGGCTTCATGTACACAACCTCCTCAAGGTCCCTGTGTAAGAATGCATTGTGCATATTCATCTGATGTAATTCCTAAGCTCGTGTGCCTGTTACGGCTAACAATGTGCGTACCGTTACCATTTTTACAACGGGTGCAAAATTCTCTGTGTAATTGATTCCCTCCTTTTGATGATTGCCAAGAATTACTAACCGTGCTTTGAACTGCTCTACACTTCCATCATATTTATGCTTTATTTTGTACACCCACTTGCAACCAAGTGCTTTCTTTCCTAGAGGTAATTGTGTGGCTGTCCAAGTTCCATTGGTCTCAAATGCATGTATCTCACTTTTCATTGCATCTCTCCACTGATTGTCTTTCATCGCGTCAATATAAGTGACAGGCTCCTTTTCCTGTGAAATGGATGCAAGAAAAGTCCGATGTGCAAGAGAAAAATGATCATAATTCACATAATCAGTTATGGGATAGGGTGCACCTGAGTCTACCTTTGGAGAGGGTGAACAGTTGGATGAGCTCAATCTTTTGGTGGTATTTGCCACATAATCTTGCAATCGAGTAGAAGTTTGTTTGGTTCTATGTCTTCTACCCAATAATGGCTTAGTTGGTGATATAAATGGAAACACTATATCTTGTGTGTCCATATTTTATAGAGTAACACCTTGTTCATCGAATCCCGCATCTGGCTCACCCCTTCTATCATCCATTATCATATCACCACTTTCTTTAGTACCTCCTATGTGATCTGTTTCTTCTACACCATCAGTCACATCATCAACAATTTCTTCACAACTCCAATTTTTAGGAGGAACATCTTTTCTGGTAGTAACATCAATAGAAAAAGGATACTTGATCTCAACGAATACAACATCTTGAGAGACAAAAATCTCTTTTGTTTCTAAGTCAAACAGCTTCCAGCCTTTCTTGTCATATGGGTAGCTTACTCCTACTTGCAAATTTATCACCATTCCTTCTTTGATTATGGGTGTAATATAAGGAGCCAAATATTCTCAAATGTTCATATGTAGGTTGTTGCCCACGTAGCATCTCATATGGAGTTTTTCCATTCAAAACAGTGGAAGGAGTTCAGTTAATCAAATATGTTGCAGTTAAATACATTCCCCCCAGAACTTAATAGGAAGATTACCTTGAAATCGCAGTGCTCGAGCCACATTCAAATGTCTATGTTTTCGTTCCACTCTCCCATTTTGTTGGGGTATTCCGATGCAAGATGTCTGAAAAATTATTCCACGATCAAGAAAATACCTTTTCATGCATGTGAATTCTGTCTCATTATCACTTATGAATATTTTGACTTCTTTATGAAACTGCCTCTTAAGCAGAGCAAAAAAATTGTGAAGCATTTTCGATACTTCTCATTTATCAGCTAATAGGTATACCCATACAGCACGTGAATAATCATCAACTATTGTCAGAAAATAAAAAGCACAACAAGTAGAAGGAGTTCTATATGGTACCCATAAATCACAATGACTAATTCAAATGCACTACTAGTTTTATGTTCACTCAAAGGAAACTTCTTTCTAGTCTGTTTGGCTCTAAAACAGACTTCATATTTTTTATTCACTAAATTGCTATCTTTGTGTTTTCTAACCTCAAGAATTAACTGGGTGATATTCAAGGAAGGATGTCCCAACCGTTTGTGCCACAAGTTCATGGAATACAAACCATCAGTTTGTGTAAGCTCTCATATTTCGAACTCCTTTGAAGAAATAGAGCTCATCCCTCCGTTCACCTGCTCCAATCAACATCCTTGAAATATGGTCCTACACATCACATAACTTATCAATGAATTGAACAACACATTTCAATTCATCCATCATCTGTGAAACAGATATCAGATTGCAATTCAATTTAGGCATATAGAGAACATTAGTAAGTTTTAAGCCTCCATCTAGCACCACGCTTCCTTATTTAGTCGTTGTTGTATGTTGTCCATTAGGAAGTTCAACTAGACAATTTTGAATATCTCGCAGTTCATGCATATGATTCAGGTTTCCAGTCATGTGGTTGGAAGCCCCTGTGTCAATTATCCATGTATTGGTATCACGCTCACCTACCATCTTGTCATTAGAGTTTGTTTTATGAGCATTTAGTAATTCTACCAGCGTCTGCCGCTGCTTTATAGTAAGCCCAGTCAAATCTAAACTGTCTCTTTCTGAGCATTTACATAGATCCCGGTGTCTGCACTTGTTCCACCACTGTGCACAACATTTGCACACATTGTTCCTCCTTTTCCTCATCCAATTCTCGGGTTGTCGTTGGAATTTAATTCATACGATGATGAAGTCTTCTTCACCATCTTATGTTCTTCTTGCTTATGAGACTTATTCTTAGGAGCCTTCTCTTCATGATGACTCATTGCCACTAAATTTCAAACAAAACCTATTGGCTCTGCTACCATAAAGGATTCTATGATAGAATAATTTTGTTTTGTATTTCATGTTTTGCTAAGGCATAAATATATACAAGAAAGTTACAACAAAATCTCCTAAGATTGAGCTATATAGATTGATTCTCCAAATAAAACTCCTAAGATTACGTCTAAACTAAACAAATTAATTTACATGATCACAGACTAATAATACGGGATAATAATTGAACATAATTACACATAGATTCTCTTATCTCATTAAGATGAATCTCAAGCATAAACAATTAAGAAAGAAGAAAATAAAAAAGAAATTCCCCTAACTAATAAAGCGTCAAAGTAACCTAGCTTGAACCTGTTATTGGCCTTATGATTCACATTTATCTTGACTATTTGGCTAAAATAAAAGTTATTGATGAAGTTATACCATTTTAGTTCAATTTTTTAAAATAGAACCGGCTCGTTGAACTTATAAAAGACCGGTTCAGTTCGGTTCTTCAGAATATTTTTCCAGCTCAGTTCAATTTTGTTTGTCTAACCAAACCATGAACTACCTTAATCTTACCTTGGCATGGTTGATCATGTCAATTATTATATGCACAAGAAAAACACTTCTTTTTTTGTTACATGAAACTAATTAATTTTTCATATCACACGTAATAAAAAAAACTCAATGATTAAAATAACTCTTAGTATATCTTGCATTTTTCCATGAATTAAATTAAAATATCACTTAATCAATCATAATTGATATTAATAAAGTTTAAGTTAAATTACTCGTTCTCTTAACTTTTGTTTAGGTCGCAATTTGGTACCTTGTATATAAAAGTTGTAATTAAGAGTCTAAGTGATTAATTTAGTCTAGATTCTTTTTTTACTCAATTAGAATTTAAAATATAAATGGAAGGGAGATAAGTTTTACTTCATTATTATTCAGTTTTTTGGCATTATTATCAAACAAAACAAAACGCCCTAAGGAAAATAATGCAAAACAGGGAAATTCTGTCTAATAAAGCCATGACGATAAAATCTTGATTCTTCATTTTTTGGCATTATTATCATACAAAAAACAAAACGCCTAAGGAACATAATGCAAAACAGGGAACTTCAATTTTTGTTAAATATTATTACCAAGTAATGGGCCACTGTAATTTGTTGTGTTATGATGACTTTCTCTACTCTAATAAGTACATCCATGTGAACTTGAATTTGGATCTTCTACCGACAGCACTCACACGGCACGACTTAGTGCAATAGAGAGTCAACGCGAAACTACACAGGCTTAAAAAAATGCAAATAATTATTAATTCCACAACCATTCAAAAAACACTATAAATAACTTTGTTGGTGAAACATAGTAGACCAGACCAAACAAAACACTGCACCTGGTTAAGGATAGAGTATAGCATGGCACAGTCTAGTTGCAAAACTTTGGTGCAGTGGTTGGTAGCAGCATTGCTCATTGCCTTGTTGGGTGGTGCACAAGCTGTTGCAATATGTAACATAGACTCAAGTCAATTAAACTTGTGTCGTGCTGCAGTTACTGGTCAAAACCCTCCACCACCGGATGAGAAATGTTGTGCAGTTGTTCGCCAAGCCAATTTGCGTTGCCTCTGCAGTTACAAGTCTACCCTACCTTCATTTGGAATAAACCCCAAAAATGCTTTGGCCTTGCCTGGTAAATGTGGTCTGCAATGGCCTCCTAATTGTTGAGGTAATCATTTTTAGCTTCAATACACTTTGAACATATTAATTACTTTCAGGGGTGTTTATGAAGAAGTTATTAAATGGTCGTGGACTACCACTTTTCTTTGATATCGATTAATCTTTATGTAACATGTATATATATAGACTAAGTTGAACAATTCGGAGCATAACTCAAACTCATTTTCTACATGCATTGGTTCTAGTTTCTTAAACCCGGACCTGCCAAAAGTCCTTTCAAGCAGGGTTGTGTTAGTGAGACAAGACTCATGTGAACACCCCTAATTACTTTTGCAGTTTTGATTATATTAATTTTACGAGATAATGTTTCATTTTTACAGTGTAGTGAAGCAGTCAATGAAGGTCACGGACTCATGGTCATTACAAGCACCTTAGTCTTCAATATTGCTTTCAGGTGTTTCATTAACACTGAAGATAAATTTTAAGACAGCATTTGATACCTCTCGAATAACGGTGCAGTTTATTTTAATCAGTATGTAATGTCCAAAAGTTTGCTAGCAGATGTGTACGTGTATTAGTGTTTGATGTTGCAGAGGTATTTGAAGATATCATTACTCTTTTCCCTCTATATGTCTAAACCTGTAATATGTATAATAAAATGTCTGGTTTTTGGACTCTGATTCAGTGGAAAATAAATAAATGAGACAGCCAGTATATACACGAGACAGAATACTTTAAAGAAAAAAAAAGCTAATGAATGATTTTATTAAAAAACGTTCTAAGCACAAGTAGTGCCCGAACAATAACAAGTAAAAAAGTATACAAATGTGCATGTGTAAAACTTAAATATTCATTAGATTAATAATAGAAAACCAATAAGATCTTAAAATATATGATTTTCATAAATAATAGATACACAGTGCGTATCTTTCTTTCTAGTGAGACTTTTCTCCAGTGTACTTTGATTTCTTGGAAGATGAGAAAAACAAGATTTCGTTTCCTTGATTATTTTTTCTATCTCTCTATGTTTGTGATGGCTAGGGATTAAAGAGAACATTTTTCTGTTAGGAAGAAGACTTTGTCTCACATTAGTGGGTATTAACCCTTTTATAACCACTACTTCCATCAAGTAGCAGTTATCTTTAAAAACTTCTCTTATTTACCCTAATTATAATTTAGTGCTTAATTATTAATTATTTATTTATTAGTCTCTACATAAGTCACATGCCTCTCACATTAGACATTAATTCTAAAATTCTCCCACTTGACTCATGTGACATTACCAAACATTATGGACTAAATAAATAAATAGATTAATGAATAAATCTTTCTATACATTGGGCACATCATAATTTCATGATTAAGAATAGAAACCAATTCAAGTCATGATAGTTGTACATCACTTAATCGACATAGTCCCTCCCATGTACTACAAATTAGTCTTCTCCTTAATATGACCATTAGTTAAGAGTACATAATTGGCCCAACATAATGTCTTTATTCAAGACATAACTTGTTAACATTACTCTAATACAAATATGCATGCAAACATAGAGAATAGGTAATCAGAAACATATCATAAAATGAGCTTAGAGTGTGAGTAAAATCCATAAGTTAAATTACACTTAATGATCATCAATAACAATAATATTCATACTTTCAACATGTTCTATAAATGTCTTGGGCAGTAATCCCTTTGTCAAAGGGTCAGTTATCATAAGGTTTGTGCTAATATACTCTATGGACACTCTTTGTTTCTGAACTTTTTCCTTTTCAATAAAGTACTTCAATTCCATATGCTTAGCACCCTTAGAGTACTTGTCGTTCTTAGAGAAAAATACTGTTACGGAGTTATCACGATACATTTTCAGTGGCCTAGCAATATTGTCGACAATTCTAAGCCCTGAAATAAAGTTTTGCAACCAATTAACCTGAATTGTGGTCTCAAAACATACTACAAATTCAGCTTCCATGGTAGATGCAACAACAATTGATGCATACGAAATTGCTTCCATTTGTTTTCAATCCAGATCATTTCTAAGACATTGTGTGAGACTAAATTTGTCTCCTTTATGAATTGGAATGGGTGATACTAAGCACTTTTCCGTCCTAAATTTCTCTAGTACTTTATTGATATATGCTTTCTAAGACAAGCCTAACAATTCTTGTGATCTATTTTGGAATATTTGTATCCCTATCACATAGTTTGCCTCACCCATATCTTTCATTTCAAAGTTGCTAGAGAGAAACTTCTTAGTCTCATGAAGAAGACCAAGAACATTAGTTGCAAGCAAGATATCATCAACATACAGAATTAGAAAAATAACCTTACTCCCACTGACCTTCAGATATATACACCGATCAAAAGTATTTTCCTTAAATCCAAAGGAAACAATGGTATCATTAAACTTCAAATACCATTGGCGGGAAGCTTGCCTAAGACCGTATATTGATTTCTTTAATTTGCACACCATGTGTTCCTTTCCTTTAACTGAGAATCCCATTGGTTGGTCCATATAAACATCTTCCTCTAAATCTCCATTAAGAAAAGCAATTTTCACATCCATTTGATGTAGCTCCAGGTCATAATGGGCTACTAATATCATGATAATCCTGAAATAATCCTTTCATGAGACCGGTGAAAACATCTCTTTATAATCAATGTCATCTTTTTGAGTAAATCCCTTAGCAACAAGTCTAGCCTTGTAACATTCAAGGTTTTCATGAGAGTCATGTTTAGTTTTGAAGACCCACTTACAACCATTTCTCTTACAACCCTTTGGCAATTATACAAGGTCTAAAACACCATTATGTTTCATGGAATTTATCTCTTCTTTCATGGCATTTAATCATTTCTCAGAATTATAATGGCTTACAACTTGTGAAAATGAAATTGGATCATTATCATTAATGCTTAAGTATGTTTCTGATTCTTGTAGGTATACCACATAATCATTCAAAATAGTTGGTCTCCTTTCTCTTTGAGACCTCCTTAATGCTGCTTTTTGTGGTTCTTCCACAATAGATTCATTATGTATCATAGGCTCATTACTATGTTTCTCTTCTTCATTGTTGTTTGGAACAACAACTAAAGGAGCAATCACTTTACTGCCAGAGGCACAAGCTAAAGGGACTTGCACTCTAACTTCTTTAATTTCCACATCTGGTGGAACTGCACTCCCACTTATTTCACCATTTCCAATTAGCCTTGCATTTTCAGTTTCAACAATTCTCATACTATGATTATGACAATAAAACATATACCCTTTTGACTTTTCTAGATAACCAATGAAATATCCACTGATTGTTCTTGCATCCAATTTTCTTTATTGTGAATTATAAATCCTTATTTCTGCCTGGCAACCCTAAACATGCAAGTGCCTTATACTAGGTGTCCTATTTGTCCACAGTTCAAAAGGTGTCTTCGGAACTGCCTTAGTAGGAATCCTATTCAACAAATATATGGTAGTTTTCAAGTCATACATCCACAAAGGTATGGGTAAAGTTGAATTGCTTAACATGCTTCTAACCATATCCACTAATGTTCTATTACGCCTTTTTGATACACCATTTTGTTGTGGTGTACCATACATTGTGTATTGCGCACAAATGTCACATTTTTTAAGGAGTTTAGCAAATGGACCTTGGTGTTGCCCAGTTTCATTGTATCTTCCATAATATTCACCACCTTTTATCAAACCTAACAACTTTCTCCTTTATTTTCCGTAACACACCATTTTGTTGTGGTGTACTAGGCATTCAAGTAAATTTCTAAGGCATCCATTGCCTAAAATTTCTCATGTAGTAAGTAGACATAACCGTAACGTAAATAGTCATCAATAAAGCTGATAAAATATTTTTCCTTTCCGGAAGAATTAACATCAAAAGGCCCACAAATATCAGTATGCAACATTTCAAGAGGCTAAGTTCTTATTGTAGCTCCTTTCTTGGTATGTTTTGTTTTTTTTTTCCTTAATACAATCCACACAAATATTTAGATCCGTAAAATCTAGATCATGAAGAATTTCATCCTTTATTAATCTTTTCATCTTTTCTTTATAAATGTGACCTAAACGTTTATGTCACAAGAAAGCAGATCGTTCATTCACTAAACTACGTTTAGTGTCAACATTATGATGCAGAGTTAAAACGGTTTTAGCATACAAAACATCTAATTTCAAATTATATAAACCATCACAAAGAATACTAATAACTATTAATTATGAGTCTATTTGGGGTTAAATTATATAAGAATTTGTAATTTTTCTCTCCTAATTCTTTCTTTTTAAGCAAATAATTGTTAAATTAACATCATTTAAATTTGTGTGCAGAGAATATTAAAATTGATGAATTTATGATGCTTAATGAGTAAAATAAAGCCCAAAAAGCATGGATAATTAAGTAAACTAGGACTAATTAAAGAAAGCAGACTAATTAAGGAAAGGAGTGCTAATTAAGGAAAGTAGACTAATTCAGAAGTCCGCTTAGCTAAGCTAATCTGCACATATAAAAGAAGAAGAAGAGAGAAGGAAAAAACACACAGAAATTCTAAGAGAATACAATTCATTATAGAAGGCAAAGGCTAAAAGAAAGAGAAGCAAGCATTAGGAGTCATTCCTTTCCTCCATTTCCTTTCTTATCTTCTTCCCCTTTACTAAAAACCCCCTTCTTGTAATTGTAAAGCCTCCATGACAATGAGAGGCTAAACCCCCTTTGTTGGGAACTTGGCAGCCAACTACTCTTGATGTAATTTTTCTTCCTATCTATTTATGAATATTACATTTGCATTATTTTTTTCTTGTGCTTAATATTATTGTTTGTGGCTTGATCACCCATTTGCATGGTAAGTTTTAGGGGTAGCGTTGAGAAACGTTATTTTCTAACAGAACTAGGAAAGAGTATCTAAATAAAGTCATCGCTAGGAATAGGTTGATATTTGTTTAGCCTGTTATAAATCTCTATTCTTAATGCAATTTACTATTTAGGTTCTGCAAAGGGATTTGGGAGAGAAAATAGATAAATTAGTCTCTTTCATGCAAGGGACCAAAGTTAGAGTATATTAGTAGATGCAGGTGTAAATTAAAATAATTATAAATAGAGAAAAATCATTAACATTACATCAAGGAGTAGCTCTGGTAAACTAAGTTCCCAACATTCTCATCTTCTTAATTTAAACTTATATAATAATTGGCTTTTCTTTTCCTTTCTGTTATTAATTAATTAATTTAATTTCTTCTTTTTTTGATTTAATTTTCTACCAATTTAAATTATTTTTTCTCATAACCTTTTCAAATCAATTTTCTTTAACCTTTTTTATTAATAAAATATTCATCTACCTAAGTACAAACAAAGTCCCTGTGGATTCGACATTCGGAGTTCTGTTTTAACTTTACCACTTGGGATGAATTGGTGCACTTGTCAATCCATCAACAAATATTAGTACCAATGAGATTATTATGCTTAAATTAACTGAAACATCCATTACCAAAATTAAAAGAGTGTCTAGTAACATTAAGTTTAGATAATGAAACAAATTCCTAGATAAACTAGGTACATAAAGAGTTTCCTATAAATCTAAATGATGTTCAGTGTCGAGTTTTAAACGATAAGTCCTGAATGCTTCCACGGGAGCTTTCACTCTATTCTCCATAAAGACGAACTTCTCATTTGGGCTTATGGTTTGGATGGTAAGGAATCCTTGCATAGTATTAGAAACATGAGTCGTACACTTAGAATCAATCCACCATGTATTATGGAGAACTTCAGTTAAGTTTGATTTAAAACATAAATGATCATTAAGCTCACCTTTCTTTTCAAACCAAGACTTACGCTTTGGGCAATCCTTCTGGAAGTGTCCAGATTTCCCATAGAAATCTCAATTATTTCCCTTTGATACCTTCTTCTAGATTTGCAAAGAGTCATCATTGATCTTTAATGGCCTTTTGCCTTTTTCATGTTTCCTCACAAATTTCTTTCCAGCTCCTTGATTCCCTTGGTGACTTACATAATGAACTAGGTGACTTCCTTGATTCTTAAGCCTTGTTTCTTCCTTAACTAACATACTGTGCAATTCATGCACATTCCATTTATCTTTCATGTTATTATATTTGGAACGGTTCATACTCAAACGAGACAAGGAAGTTCTCATTCATAGTCATTCCCAAGGTCTTAAGTCTTGCTGCAATGTTTGTCATCTCAATGACATGTTTATGCATAGTAAATAAACCATCAAACTTCATGGTAATTAGTGTACTCATTAATGTCCCAGCAAGAGACTTATCAATTGTTTGAAAGCGCTCTCCCACTAACCCCATAAACTCTTTAGCACTATCGGTCTTAGGGAGAGTTATCTTAATACTGTTTGCAATAGTCATTATCATGAACATTAGGTTGAGTCTGCTAGATTTTTCTCAATCTTTATAATGGACTTTCTTTTCATTACTACTAGCATCAGTAATAGTAGCATGCTTCTCTTCCAATATAGCAAGATCAAAATTCAATACACCAAGGTGAAATTGGACTTGCTCATTCCAGTCAGAGAAGTTAAGCCCATAAAATATTGACATTGATGATACATGTGAATTCAGTGAATTGAGAACATGTACTACATAATAAATTCACATAAGGGTTTTGAGACATAAAACGCATGTCATACATATAATTCATTTAGATAAGGATCAATGTATATTGATGCTCTCCTTTGGCTGATACACCAACAGACAACATACAAACATGATGATGCTAATAAAACTCTTAACATTATTTGGCAATTAAATATGCATCAATTAGTAGTACCTATTACCTTTGGGTATATAAATAAACTAATGGTACACACAAATTACCTACAATTATATTCATTGATTATAAGAACAATTAATCAACCTTTGGGTGATCCATAAATGTCTTATAACAATGAATTTCAATTACTCATAAACCAATAATCATATAATTTAGCATCCATTATTCTATGAGTAATTGAAGTAATCATTAATTTGAAATTAAATAACCTTATAGATTTGGTCACTTTGGTGACTAACAAATCCATCATACACTTAATTTCAATCAAATATATGGTCTGCACATACTTATTGTTATTAACAATTCATAGTCATTTTATTAATTTCATTCGAGACCATAAAATAATATTCACATTTATGAGAAATTGAAGTAATCATTAATTTGGAATTAAATAACCCTGTAGATTTGGCCACTTTGGTAACTAACAAATTCATCATACACTTAATTCCAATCAAATATACGGCCTCGACATACTTATTGCTATTAGCAATTCATAGTCATTTTATTAATTTCATTCCAGACCATAAAATAATATTCACATTTTTTTGTATTCAAACAAATATATATATATATATATATATATATATATATATATATATATAGCATATACATATTTAATGCTATTGAATTGGTGCACCCTGCAATTTATTGAAACTATCATTTTACCCTTCATTAAAAAAGTTTAAAACATTTAAATAGTTTTCTTCTCCTCTCCCGGAATCACTCAGCCACTTCTTCTTGCTTCTGCTTTTCTTCCTTTGCTTACCTCTTCCGTGAGCCTTCTCCTCCACCGTGAGCCTAGCTGCTGCTTCTTTCGGTTGGACGCCATTTCCGTTCGAGGTAGGTGTCCCTAATCTTCCCTTTGCTTTTATTATGCACTGTAGTTGTAGCATTTAGGGTAGGTTAGAAGAACCTTAGGTTAGCGGAACCTTAGGGTAGAAGACGAGAGCAGGAGACGCCGGAAAAAATGGGGAAATGGCTGACAGCGGAGTCTTTCGGAAGACCCGTTAGGGGTTCTTCCGGAAGTTCCGAAAGAACCTTTTCTGGAAAGTTTCCGGAAGAAGTGTTCTTCCGGAAGTAACCAAACGTCTTCCGGAAGAATACTTCTTCCGGAAAACCTCTTCCGGAAACTTTCCGGAAGAAGTGGTTCTTCCAGAAGAATTCCGGAAGAACTTTCAAATTTTCGGAAGACCTTTCCAGAAGAACCACTTCTTCTGGAATGTTTCCGAAAGAACCATTTCTTCCGGAAGTGGTTTTTTTGTTTTTTTTTTAAAAAAATTTTAAACAGAAATTGTTTTGTTTTTTTTTAAATGAATTATTGTATTTATTTTGGTTATTTTTTTTTAGATTTATGAAAAATGAGGTTTGGGTTTTTGATGTCATGTTTTTTTTATAATTTAAATTGTGTATTTTTACTAAATATTAATTTGTAAATTATTTTTTTTATAAAAGTAGTTGTGTTTGTTTTTGTTTATTGTTTATTTTTTTAAATTAGTGTTTTTTCTTTAAAAATGAAGTTGTCTATTTTTATAATTAAAGTTGTGTGTTTTGGAAGTTTTATAAAAATACTTATTTTTTATAATTAATTAGTTTTTTTATTATAAATGAAGTATTTTATTTTCTAAAAAAATTGTGGATGTTTACTAAATAATTTTTTTTTACATTAGTTGTTTAATTTTTTTTTTAAAATTAAGTTGTGGATGTTTAGTAATGAATTATTTTTATATTAGTTGTGTTTTTTTTTTATAAATGAAGTTGTTTATTTTTTTAAAAAAAATTAACTTGTGGATGTTTACTAAGTAATTTAGTTGTGTTTTTTTAGAAAGGAAGTTTCTTATTTTTTTTAAAAATTAAGAGTTGGATGTTTACTAATTAATTTTTTTTACATTAGTTGTGTTTTTTTTTATAAATGAAGTTGTTTAATTTTTTTTTAAAATTAAGTTGTGGATGTTTAGTAATGAATTATTTTTATATTAGTTGTGTTTTTTTTTTTATAAATGAAGTTGTTTAATTTTTTTTTTAATTAAGTTGTGCATGTTTATTAATAAATTTTTTTTACATTAGTTGTTTTTTTTTTATAAATGAAGTTGTTTAATTTTTTTTTTAAATTATGTTGTGTATGTTTTAAAATAATTTGATTTAAGTTAGTCTTATTTGTTTATAAATAAAGTTATTTTTTTATAAAGAAAATTGTGTATATTTTGACCGAACAAAATACGTGTTCGACATGATTTACAGATCATGGTCAGAACACGAGGTTTAGGTCGTGCCATAGGTAGAGTTGTAGGCAGAGATAGACCTGCTGACGAGGATGCTGGCGATGTTCCCGAGAGGCGTAGGCCTACTGCCTCAGCCCGTAGGCTACGCGTTCATCAGATGACTACGGAGGGACGTGATATGGCTGAGGACGTCGTTGACATGACTGACGATGTCCCTGAGCAGCCTACGGAGGCACCTGAAATGCGTGCGGACGCACAGGGTGCTGATAGTGGTGAGGGGTCAGATGGTGATGATGCTGCAGAGGGATTCCCTGGTGGTCCACGTGACCCGTCAGTGCTCACATCATTTGCCGAGCATGTTGCACATGCCGTTTGGAGTGGACAGGTATTTTAATTTGTTAATTATTTGTCATTGTTGATTTATTTGTTTATGATTAATTTTTTTTAATAATTGTATAATTTGTACTTTAAATCAGGAACGTCCTGATTTGAAGTTAGTGTCACATGGGAGGAAGGTGACACTGATTGGGAGGCCAGTGCCTGAGATTGAAGGCCTGGTGGCTGCCACAGGATTAAGTCAACTGATAGATTGTTCAGTTATTACTGGCGATCCTGGACTTATATCCGCATTTGTGGAGAGGTGGCACAATGAGACTAGCACCTTCCACCTTCCTGTAGGAGAGCTGACGATCACATTGGATGATGTGTCGTCCATCCTACATTTGCTCATCACTAGCGCCTTGCACAGTTTCCACGCTCTTTCTATGGAGGAGGCCAGATTCTTGCTTACGGAGTTGCTGGAAGTATCTGCCGAGGAGGCCAGAGCCGAGACAGCACTCACATGTGGAGCATATGTACGATTAGGATGGGTTCGTGACATTTATGAGACCAGATGTCAGGCCTAGCGGTGGATTGTCGCAGCTCGCGCTTATCTGCTGCACCTTGTCGGTTGCACTCTTTTTGCTAATAAGAGTGCAACATATGTGCATGTGGTCCACCTTGACGTTTTCCGGGACCTTGCTCATAGTGGTGGTTACGCTTGGGGGGTTGCCGCGCTGGTTCATATGTATGACCAGTTAGATGAGGCTTGTAGGACCACCACCCGACAGCTTGCGGGGTACTTGACGCTACTTCAGGTAAATTTTGTGTTTATTAATATGTTAGGTTCAATTATGATTTAAACATTATTTTATGTTATGTTAATCCAATTATTTTGTAGTGCTGGATCTATGAGCACTTCCCTAGTGTGCACCAGTGCGTGACTGACGATACATACCAGGAGACGTCCCCACGTGCTTCCTGGTGGTTGACGTCGAAGGCGCACGTGAAGGGAATCACAGGAGCACCCTACTGGGCACGTTGTGATGGTTTGACCGTCATAGATGTGTCCTGGTTGCCGTACACGGAGCATCGGGGGGTTAGGGCATTTCAGGAGATTTCATCTTTCCAGGGTCAGCTTAGATGGGGTCCTATGGTCGTCACGGTTCGACCAGAGAGGGTGGTACGCCAGTTCGGTTACATCCAGAGCATCCCTCCTCCGCCTGTTAGTGCACGATTGTCACACGATCAGATAGATGACAGGTGGATGCGGTTTGCATATCACTTACTACCTGCGGGTCAGCTTTGTCTAGTGCCTGGGCAGGTATCTGCGGATTACATGGAGTGGTTTTTCCGCATATCTCACCCATTCATGACACCGACCCAGGCAGGTGACCAGCAGAGGGATGCAGCAGCTGCAGACCCTGAGGACTACATACAGCCGCCCAGCCCCCAGGTTCCAGTGGCATTTGACCCCCCTCCACATGTGGTAAGATTATATGCGCGTTTAATGTTTTATGAGTTGTTGTTTATTTTAAATTTCATAATAAATGTTTTTAATGACTTTGACAGGATGATTACGAGGGATATGAGGCGATTGCACAGAGGTTGGAGCGTGTGCTCAACCTTAGGATAGTCACTGCAGGCACAGAGTTATATGACATTATGCAGGACTACCTGACGATCGCGAGAGGGGCACCCAGTGCTGATGGGACGGTCAGGGCTCGTCAGAGACGCCGCACGGACCATTGATCATTGTATTTATTTTTTGTGTTGTAGTTGACATGAATATTTGTAATTATTGCAGTTTTTGTTTAATATAGTTGACGTGTTTTGCACAATTTATTATTTTATAATATAGATTATTATTCCGATTCTTTGTGGTCCTTAAGCAAAGTTTACGGTTGTTTTAAATTTATTTTTAAAAAAAGGGAACCTAGAATCATGAGTTTTGTTTGTAAGAATTACATAAAAAATAAAAGTTTTTAAAATCATTAATAATTCATAATTCATAATTTACACCATTAATATATAAGGTCGAACCAAAAACTAAATATTTTAAAAAAATTACATGACAATGAAATCGCCATATAAGATACTACAAGGATGACTTTAAAAAAAATCCATGTTCAAGTACCCATGTTTGGGATTTTTTTGCGTGGGTGTGCCAGTGCCGTAAGACAATGGAGGGCGGCCATTTCTCATGTTTGGACGTCAAAGAACCCAAAAAAAATAGTCCCGTTCCCCGGTTTCGTCAACTAACACGTCAAAACAAAGCCTGAAAATCCAAAAAAAATAGGAAATGGACCCTTTTAACAATTAATTTTTTGGACCACTGAAACAACACATTCAACTTTATTATGGGAATTAAACACGCCGTAAACAGATAAAGGTTACATCAACGAAAAAAAAATTAAACATCACATTCAGTTGTTTAGCGACGTCCCACTGACCTCGTCTTCAACATATTTAGTAAAGACAACTAAAATTTCTATTGGTCCATATTTTTTCTAGTAGTTAGATTGTACTAACACCTTCAGCAGTTCTTCGTTGGTGATCAGCTCATTTATTTCATATTTTATAACCGTATCTGAATACTCAAACCGAGCTGGTTGGCGGAAAAACAATTGTCTTACCGTTTGTGATTCGTGAATTCCAAGAGGGGGAATCCCTTTAGGTGCAACTTGTTTGATTAAATTCTTCAGTTCATCGATGGTACATGTTGACGGAATTTGAAATTTCTTAGGATTTTTTCCTGTGAACGCGCATCCAACAAATTTGTTCTGCGGTGGCATGTTCCATTTCCCGTTGTAATACAGGATCGCGTCATGAATACGAGGCATAGTGCGTTCAAGTAAGTTTATTATTCCATCTGGTGTTCTTCCAACGGTGCATAATAACTCAATCGGACCAACACAAGAAAATTGATCATTACACATAAACATTGTGTTGACATCGTCATCATTTATCAATTTGATACACTCAAAGCGAATTTGGTTACCGGTATCGGTGAATGTCTTCCGGTAGTGAATTTCATCCAAAAATTATTTGTCGGATACCTGAAGGGTATTGTGTATTCTGGTTTTTAGGCTTGCAAAATCACACCTATTTGGTACTCGAATGGGCACCGGAGTTGAAGTTTGGAAGTAAACCCCAGTATCATTGTGAATAATCGATCCATTTGGATAAATGAAAGCCAACCTTGAGTTGACAATCGTCTGACTGCTAGTTTCTCCTAAAAATGCCATAGTTTGTGTATCAGTTGGGAGATTATTTGAAAGCAAGATAATGTGTGATTTAGTAGCCTAGTCTGCCATATATATAGATGGTTGTCACCGAGCCATTGTTTAACTTTGTTTACAAAAAAAATAGACACGCGTAAATGTGTAGTCAAGTCAGCCAATGTGTTGTCGGCAATGTGTACTCAAGTCAGCCAATGTGTTGTCGTGCTTAAACTGTAATATGCATGCATGTCATTATGTGTTGTCAATTATGACAATGATGTATGCTACACGCGTAAATGATTTTTGTTGGACCAACAATTTCCTTGCTTAACCAAACGAGTACTTGATAATATTAATTGGTTAGTAACGGGTTACAACAAATTATATCGCATAATGAATACAATTACATAAACAATGCATGTTTAGTCTTCATTTAGGTCTACATAGTGTGTTTTGAATGACATCAAGCTTGTGTATTGCTGCATTCTACTAATATATGGAATTGCCCACTGTTTTGCCTGAGAATAATAATTGCTTGACCACAACAGCGCTGGAGGCGGCAAGGGACAATGGTCTTTCAAATAAACCTGTTGTACATGAACAAACATTATATCATGCGCTGACCGTGCCAAATGAACCAGCGAAGTCATTGCATAATTGTTATACTAACTATATTCAATGTACCTGAACAAAATGATTTCCAAACATGTGACTGACACATATGATGCGGTGGCCAGAAGAGTCAGGTGGTGGTTGACTTCTAAGAGGGAAAAATGTCATGCTTTGCTGTTGGGACAACGATACAAGGATTACGTTATACCGTGAAGCAATCACATATCCCATGTCTGTTATATCCATCCACTTGTCCACACTAACCTAAATGAACCAAACATATACATGTAAGTAATTTAAACATTGTTATTAAAAAAAATTAACCTAAAAACATACCTTTGAAAAGCCATCAACAAGTAGGGACAACTTTAATTGTTCAAATCTCTCTGTGCCACCGAAGAGGTTCATGTACTCATGCGACCACCTGCCAAGTTCTTTAATCAATTCATTACGCGCTAACGGCCACGAATCTTCCCCCATACCTAATAAAGCGGCAATGGACCGATATCCATAGTTACCATCCGCTTTCACATCCACAACGTCACGAATGAAACCTTGAAAGAATGACGCAAATTGATCCAACATCGGGATGATCCTTGTTGGCTGACGCGGTTGAGAACATGATGCACTTCGTTTCATTGGAGAGTTGCTGCTTTGAACAGAATGAAAAGCATCAACATACTCCCAGTAAGACGGATCACGCTTTGTGGATGTTTGACTTCTTTTCATCGGTTTCTTCGGTGCACCTTTAGTGTTGACCTTTGACGGAGGAGGGCACATAGAGTTATGATCAGGGTATGCAATTTCTCGAAGTTTACTCTTCAGAGTTACTTTGCCAGCCACATCAAGTTCATCAAACCTTTTAGATATGACCTCTATCTCTTCCTTGATGGTGACTTCCGTCTCACATAACCCTTGGTCTGAAAAGCAAAGTCTCCTCCAAAAAAGATGGACTGACTCCAATGGGATGCTGCCAGCAGTATACCTAGAAAGCTCACATACACAAGGAAGGCCGTGCGTGCTTCTCATCACACAACCACAAGAAGAGAGATTCTTGCCGAGATAACGTAGACGGTTAATCTCAGAAGCAATCTGATTTAAAGCATCCCTCGAAACCATCCCAAGAAGCCTCTTGTATAAGGTTTTTTTATATACATGGCCAACCACATGCGTACTGGTTTCAAAGGATGCTTTAATTTCGACGTGTTGCAGCGTGATCATGTTGTTCATGGCATCCCAAACACTACATAGGTCTCCAACGCTATTTTGTAGTACTCTTTTGAGAGCCCAATGAGTTGATTCAACCCTACATTTAAAATACACAACAAACATGAAAATATACAACAATTAAATACCATTTAATACTAATCATTACTAACAAATAAAATCAGTTCTTAATACCTGTTTGTTGTTGTGTTGCCTAGGTGCATGACCTTATTCGTCCATGTTGTAATAAATTTTTCTATGTGGGGGATAATCCATGTGTCGTTAACATAGTCAATGAACATCGGCCAAGGCGAACAAGCAACTTGAAACTTCTGATGTGACTCATGGAACTCGTGTTCGGACGGACAATCAACCAAAGTACCCCAGCTATCCATTACATAGTCCCACACATTTTTTTCCCCGATTAAAGATTTGCACTTCGCCTTCACATTCTTATCGATATGAAACCTGCACAACAAATTAGTAGACTCGGGAAACACAGTTTTCACTGCATTCATCAGTGCTAGGTCTCTGTCAGTGACAATAACAAGAGGGAGGCGATCGTGTCTTAAAAATAGGCCTCGAAATCGTTCCAAAGCCCATACAATATTATTAACACGCTCAGCCTCCAGATATGCAAACCCAGCAGAGAATGTCATCGCCGTTGGTGTCACTCCAACAAAGTCAAGTAGTGGGAGTCTGTACCTGTTTGTTTTGTAGGTACTGTCTATAAAAAACACCAGATGACATGCATTGCATAACTTTACTGCATCTGGGTGACACCAAAACAGATCACGCACCACAACTTAATCCTTCAATCTATGCCAATGAATGTATTGATCACGTTCGAGAAGCTTCATCAGATGCTGCATTTCGGTATCAACTCCTCTTATTGAAGAACGATATGCACTTCTTGCATTGTAAATTTGCTTTATCGTGGTGCAACTGTCGGCATTGTGTTCCTTCAACGTTAGCAAGATGTTTTTCGGTTTCACCATCGACTTTGTCATATCAACAATAATTTTCTTTTCTTCCTTAGTCAATCGCCCGGCGTATGGATGTCCAACTAAGGACTTCGCCAATTCATGATTGTGAATCCCACAGATCAACTTCATCATCCAACCTTCCCCTCCATGCACTGGTTTCCCACGAAGCCTGAAGGGACAACCACATTTCCTACTCCCGGTGTCTTTTCTAACAAATTCTTTATTTCTACACTTGTACGTACCACTCCTTTCACACCCAATTAAGACAAATGAACTTCTTCCTCTGCTACCGGTCTCTGTGTCAGACCTCATAATCACTGCAACAAATCCATTTTCATGGGCAACTGTTCGAGCCCATTGCAAAACATCATCTCGAGTAGCGAATACCTACAAGGCAACCCTAACATTTTAATTTTCATACAAACCATCAATTCAACCAAATGACTCAAATTATCTATGATTACCTGAGACGTATTAAAAGCATTTGAACAATCCACATGTGGTTCATTCACCCCACATTCTTCTTGATTATCATAATCATAATCCATATGAACTTCTTGTGACATCGCAAAGTCATACCTCCATTGATCTTCGTCCATCTTAAGGACATATGCATCATACACAAGTACATTCAAATTATCATATAACCACATCCAAAAATTTACTACACCTTAAATGACAAAAACATTAACAGCACATATGCATCATACACAATGTATATTCAAATTATCATATAACCACATCCATAAATTGACTACTTATTAACTAACAAACATAGTAACAACTAATACAAATATATTCTAAATTTATAACTATATTATTTACTTAAACTAAACTTATCACTATAATAAACAACTAATAAAACATTTTTTTACCATTATACATTTAAGTTACCTAAATCATTTAATATTATACCATTATACCTAATTAAACCAATAATCCATTAATCCATTATTAACTAACAAAAATATATATATAAATTATCAAATAGAAATAAAAAAATGCTAATAATTTAACATTCCGAAAGACCTTCTTCCGGAAGTTACTAAGGCCTATTCCGGAAGCAGTGCTTCCGGAATTGGCCTTAGTAACTTCCGGAAGAAGGTCTTCCGGAAGTAGTCATTCCGGACCTTCCTCCTGCTGTGCCTAAAATTTCTTCCGGATACAGTTTTTACTGTTTTTCTTCTCTAAAAACTAGACGGAAAACGAAAAAAATACTCATAAACGCGTACCTCTGACGAAATAGGAAGAACAGCCACTAACAAAACTTCAAATACGGAACACGGGACCACCAAATCTTCAAATACTTCACAGGACCACCAATGGAAACTGCAAAAGGGACCACCACCGGAACAACAGCAAGCAACCAAAACCAAAACGGAAGAAACAAAGCAGAGAAGAAAGCACAGTAAAAAGAAGCGTGAACGCGTTAATTTAAAGAAAATTACACAAGGGCAAAATCGTCATTACATACGCATTAAATATTATTTTATTTTTACTTATTATTATAAAATGAAAATTCTTTTTTCTTCATTTTGTTATAAAATAATAAAATTTTATTATACTAATAAATAATTTTGTAATAGAAATTAAATGTTATCATAATAAATAATTTATATTTTTAATAAAATTTACGAATTAATTAATTTTTATGGTTTAAATTATATTAAATTGTCACACAAATTAATATTTGACATGCGCGTAAAAAACAAATTATAAATATTAGTCATAATTACGTTCACTAATTATTTAATTATTTATGTATAATAATATTAATTATTTTATAATTTAGTTTATCCATTAAAAGTAAATTATTATAAAATAAAATATTTTTTTCAAAAAAACTAACTTCCGGAAGAACCTTTTTTCGAAAGTTTCCGAAAGTAGTTTCTGGGTACTTCCGGAAGTCACAAATTCTTCTTCTGGAAGAAGGTTCTTCCGGAAAATTTCCAGAAAGAGGTTTTCCAGAAAGTTTTTAGAAAAAATCTTCTTCCAGAAGAAGAATTGTTGAATGGCAGTTTCGCCACTTCACTGTTTACTGGGTGCCCCAACAATAATGCTGAATGCACGTAGCAACTCCCGTACATGCACATGAGACATTTGTAACAGCATGTTCTACACAACAGCTATTAAATACCAACATAGAAGAACACCCTGCTGTTTTACTTACGAACATAGATAGCCAACAACACCTAACGTAAGAGCAAGCTAAATTGAGCATATAATAAACCAATGAATATTACTCTGCTCCATATGAAGATTGCGCTCCAAATGATAAAACCGAATTTAATCTGCTCCATGCAATTGAGTAAATAAGCCTTCAGAGACAGAATACATAATCTTGCAAGAAATTCTTCAATGAGACACCATAGTAATAATTAATAAATATAGATAGTTGTGTCCGGTCTTCACAGCATTTATCAATTATGGGATCTCCTTCACAATATTAACTTCTTCACTAGTATGCTTAAATTAAAATAGATTAAAAATTGATAGATTGAATACCAGTTTAAAAATTTGGATTATTTACATGGAAATTATTTGTTATTTTTATTTATTACTTTGTTAGTATAAAGCTTTATAATTTAAATTGTGATAATTTGGGTATGGGTCATTTTAATTTTAATTTTATTTGATTTAAGTCTAAATATCATTCATTTATAGAATATTGATATTTAAAAATTGTTAAAAATTAAATTAGTAAAAAATATAATAAAAATAAATTTAGTTAAGAAATGGACAAATTTTGTATTGATATATGACATTATTCATATGAGTAAGTAACACAGTAAACATTTTCGAGAATATGAAAGTAAGAATACCATTTCTCATGTTTGTTAAGAGATTATCCAAAAATATTGATGGACATCTTTTCCAGAAAAAATGGCATTCCCTTGTTTACACTGTTTTTAGTGAGGGGTGAGAAAGTTCATTTCCATAAAGTTAATTTTTTAACCTCACTATAACTTCAATTTTTTTATTTTTAAAATTAAAAAAGTACGTCTAGAAATATCAAAAGTTAATCCAACGTATTTTTATATATGTCCAGGAATAACACTCTAGTTACAATATTTTCAGGAATGTGATTCCTATGGGAATGTAACATTATAACATGAAACAAATGTCTACTAAGAAATTGCATCTAAGTTTTGTTCATAATTATAATAATTAATAGAATGATTTATAATATTTCGTGCATATTAGATTTGTTAACTGATTCATGTTTATCTTTGATTTTGTAATTAATTGAAAAACTTAAATTATAGTTGTTACAAAATTAAAAATATAAAAAATTTAGTGTCTCCCAGTTGATATTTTGTCCACTAGTAAAACATTTTATGTTGTATGGTAAATAATAAATTATTTTAGATCCAAATACTACAAAAAAATGACCTATACCTATGGACGCCTTTTCCCACAGACATGAATTAGTATAGGTAAATCTCAAAAATATTTTTACCTACACTTGACTAATGTAGATAAAACTCAACAGTTTGTACCAACCATTATTTGGTGTAGGCAAATTCATTAAAACTAAAAAAAGACTTTTACCTACAACTACATTGTGTAGGTAAAACTCCAAAAAAAACTTGTGCCTATGATTGATTAGTGTAGGTAAAACTCAAGGATTACTACCTACAAAAGAACAATGCAGATAAAACTTCATAAAACCTATGTCTATAATTGATTGATGTAGGTATAACCTCAAAAAGTCTTATACCTACCATTGGTTGGTGTAGGTATAACCTCAAATGATAGTTTAAAAATTATAATAATATAAAAGTTATACATTTAGAACTTCAAACATAAGTTACTTGGGATAAAATTAACTTAAAAGTTAATTAAAAACTAAAAAATTAATTTATTAAATTATAAAATCATAATTTATTAAATAAGAATAACTAATAAATTATTAAGAGAAAAAAACATAAAAAGTTATAAGTTAACCTTTTAAAAAATACTATTTAATATTTTTAAAACACCCATTACAAAAAAAAAAAAAAAAAGTTTACCAGGTCGGACATATTTTAAAAGATTACCTACTCTTAATCTTTTAAAAGATTGAGCACCAAATATTTTGAAGAAGTAGTAAAACGTTGCTTCCTCATTCTCTTCCGCTTTGAAGTCTCTCTCTCGAGCGCCAATTCAGACTCTGCGTGCAGAACATTCTACAGTTCTCGCAAACCCGCGCGAGCCGGTGGAGCTCCTCCTTTTCGAACCTCAACCGGAGCTAGCTAGGGTTTCAATTTCATTCACCAACGCAAACGTAAACCCCTCTCTCTTTTATCGCTTATTTCCCTTCTCTCACACTTATTCTTTCTTCCTTTATTAGGGATTTACATTTTCCGTGACGCATCTCAGCGTTTTCATTATGACAACATGCCTATTAACTTTATTCCTCTTTACAATTCTATACGCCTGCAATTTTATTTATTTATTTATTTATTAGGGTTTTCCATATCTTCTATCAAACGCAAAATTTAGGGTTTTGCTATAGGCCGCGTCTATGCCACCCCCTCCTTGAGAATTTTTATGCTAATCTTTGTTGAAATTAAGGATTCGTGTTCTGTTTTTTTTTTGTACGTTTTACGCCTAATGATTTCATAATGCATTTGTTTTTAATCAGAATTTTTAATTCAATTGCATTTACTGTTGGGGATTGTGATTTTACTTCCGAATTGGCCGTTGCAACATTGAAATCATATTGATTCACTGATCTTGATTAGAAAGTTACAACTTATTATTATTATTATTAAGTGTGACTTTGTACCAGTCCTTGAAGTGACTGGTAATCTTATTGTTGAGAGATTTAGGTTTAGTTATTTTATCACTCTTTAAGATACGACCTGATTTATCCAACGTTGTTTAGAGTAGGTAGTTTGTAAAGTGATAGCTCATCGGTTTGCTCAATCTTTTAAAATATTTCTCTGAATTGCTCATCGGTTTGTAAAGTGATAGCTCATCGGTTTGCTCAATCTTTTAAAAAAAGTTTACCAGGCCTTGCGCTTTTTTTTTTTTTATATTATCTGTGTTGGTAGACATTTTAGATTTTTGAAATAGTCTGACTTGTTATAATTTTTCCATCCTTGTTTCTTGTTTTGAGGTAAAGTTGTGCCTGAGATATCATGGTTTTGAACTGTTCTTTCTAAACTATTCAAGTTTTGTTCCAATGCATGTGGTGATCAATGGTATTCTTGCAACTTGATTCAACTGCTAATATATTGGTGGTTGTAGGCTTCCAGTGCATTAGACATTTAGTTATTAGTTAAAATTCTCACAAGAGTCAAAGTTATTGTTTTGGTTCATTAATGCAGAATTAGTACACACTTGGAGCCTGTGTTCAGCCATGGTTTCATTGAGCACAACTAGGATTTTCACAGTATAATCATTATGCCATGATGAACACGAATTCTAGATTTTATTCATTACTTGTGTGGTAATTGTTTGTTGAGTCTAGCTGGGCAGTGCTGCGAAGGTGGAAGGATTTTAAATGTCGTTTAATAAGTATTGTAACTGCATACTCTTCAATTGTGCATTGATTGTAGAATGTGCGGAGTGAATGTGAGCTGAAAATCTATAGAATCCACTAATGTAGCCACTGAAAAAAAAAATCCTATTTTGAATACTAACATGCTTCCAATTCCTATTTGAATCTTTACTTCCTTTGTTTCTGTTGGTCTTTCTTGTGGTTTCCTTTCCGAATTTGCCGTTATCATGGTGTTGCATTGATTATTGATATTATGGATAACTTAATTGCTTCCTGCATATTTTTTTTGCAATCAATATATAACATGTTAGTATTTGCTTAAGAGTTACTTAGAAATAGGAAATGGAAGCATGTTAGATTCAAATATGACATCATTTCCAATCAGAATGGAGGCTGGAATTGGGGATAGAAATAGAATGGAAGAAAAAATGACACGAATGGAAACTAGTAAACTACTATAACTGAGAGTCTTTTAAATGAACTGAGGAAGACATTGATATACCATATGAAGGAAGAATTTGGAATTTCCAATCATGGTGAGCAAAGATTTTGCATGAAATGAATCTGGTTTAGATCATCAATACAGTATAGATGAATATTGTATGGCAATTAAGGTGGAGCTGGCTTCCTTTTAATGGAGAAAACTGAAAACCCTGTAGGATACTAGGATGATCACAAGAGCAGAGACATATTTTGAAGTGCCAAATATTTTGAAGAAAGTGAAGATCAAATATGCTAAAAGTATAGGGATTAACCATCCATTGGTTCACTGAAGATTATCTCACCTTGGAGACATTCAAGAGTGATAGTGGCATGATTTGGAGGCAGACAACTTGCAATCTTTATTAATTATCAGAATTGAAGCAATTGGCAACGTTACAGGGATATATACAAGTTTAAAGGTTGTCGAAGGAGCAGTATTTAGGCTATTTCTAATTTACATGAAAGTAATATAGAGGAAAAACAAAGGATTATGCTTTATAGGTGTTGAGAAAATGTCCATCCGTTGCACCAATGTGCAGAGAAACAATTAAGATTGGTGATATTATCTGATGATGAAGCACTACATGATTAGGCTGAAATAATTATTGTTGAAATGGATGGACATAATAAGGAAGAAGCTTTTCTCTGCTATCAACCTTGGGGACAAGGCTGATTTTTCAGAAAGTGGTGATAATGGGAACTGATGATAAGTGTCATGAGCAGTCATGTATTATTGGATACTTGTGTGATAAACACTCATGTTGGCAGCTATGGGTAGAAGTTAGGAGCAAAAATGTATTAGAATCAGAATATAGAAAATAGGTCATCTTGCATTTACTATTCTGTATAAGAATTAGAAATAACCCTGATAAGTTATTCATAGAAAATAACCGGTGGCAGTTATGTATTAGGGTATATCTGATAGTAAGATGTGTAATTAGGGAGAGGGTATTGTTATATGCAGTATGCTTGATTCATAGATATGCTTTTCAGTTGACGTCCTGGTGTCCATATTGGTTTTCGAGTAATTGTGAAACAATTTCATTTAAAATCCACTTTTAATTTTATCTTGTTTTTTTTTTCTTTTTCTGCTTTTTTCCTACATAGTTTTTTTTTTTTGAAGGATCTTTCCTAGCTACGTAGTTCAATGTAAGGCTAATCTACATAAAAGGAAACGTGCAAGCAACGAGCAATGTATCCAGAGAATGCAACATTAAAGATGAGCCTACAAATCATTTATAATTTTTTGAATGTACGAAATTTGCAAGGGTTGGGTCTTAGTGCTTGATCTATTTTGGAATCTTAACAGCACTAATACGAAATAATGGCAGAGAACATTAATTATGCCCAATTCGAAGGCCTTGTGAATTGTGATAAGAAAACAGCAATGCTTTGGATAATTACATATATGGCACTCAATTACGTGGTCCATATGATCAGCTAGCTAGGAACACTGTTACTTTCAGATACCTTGATGTGGACATTACTGAAACTGAACATACCTTTTTTAAAAAACACGTTTAAACAGTAATAAATCTAATTATTTATTTTTATTATTATGCAATGTTTTCTTCTCGTGTTATTCATACAGTTTATCCAATCCACCAGATTATTTTAGGGTTGGGTCTATCTTATGAAAAATTCATGTTTGTCCCAATGAATGCATATTGTATAGGAAGGATTTAGCTGATGTTGAAATTTGCCCTAAATGCAATTTGTCAAGATAGAAATATAACTCTGATGATGTTGAATGTAGAAAAAAGATACCAGCAAAGATTCTTCGTTGGTTCCCTCTTATACCTAGATTGCAAAGACTTTTTGTATCACCAAAAACAACTTGTTCTATGATATGGCATGAGGTTGGTCGAACTAAAGATGGACTCCTGAGGCATCCAGCTTATTCATTTGCTTGGAAGGATTTTGATTGTCAGTATCCTGATTTTACTTATGATGCTCGTAATGTTCGACTAGGTTTGGCTACTGATGGCTTTAATCCTTTCAAAACTATGGCAATTTCCCATAGCACTTGGCTTGTTATCTTGATTCCGTACAATCTTCCTCCATGGATGTGTATGAAGCAACCTAATTTTATACTTTCATTGCTTATTCCTAGTCCAAAAAGTCCAGGTATGAACCTTGATGTCTATATGCAGCTTCTTGTGGAAGAATTAAAGGAATTATGGGAAATTGGGGTAAAAACATTTGATGCATGTAAAAAAGAATCATTCCAAATGCGTGCTGCAATTATGTGGACTATTAATGATTTTTCTGCTTATGCAAATTTGTCTGGTTGGAACACTAGAGACCAATATGCTTGTCCATGTTGTGGTTTTGAGATTGGCTCAAAGTGGTTGCGTTATGGTAGAAAGTTTTGCTATATGTGTCATCGTCGTTGGTTAGAGCCTGATCATAAGTGGAGATACAATAAAAGAGATTTTGATGGAACCCAGGAGTTTAGAGCTCCACTTGATCTACCTAGTGGAGCTTTTTCTTTGAGACAGATGGAATATCATGGAGTTGGGGATTGGTCACCATGGAAAAAGAGAAGTATTTTGTTCACATTGCCTTATTGGCAACATAGTGTGCTCCGTCATAATCTTGATGTTATGCACATAGAAAAGAATGTGTGTGATAACATTATTCGGATGTTGTTACAATTAGAAGGTAAGTCAAAGGAAAATGATAAGGCACGCTATGATCTTGTGGATATGAATATTAGAAGCCAATTACGGGTCTGTTTGGATATAAGTCACAAGTGCTTTTGAGATCTTTTCTACTGGAAATATAGAGCTTTTTTCAATAGAGAAGCTCTTAAAAGAGCTTCTAACCTTGTATCCAAACAGGCTCGTCATCCAAAGATGCACCCAAGTAAAGGCAAACAATATTTTCCTAGAGCTTGTTACCAAATGACTTCAAAAGAGAAAGAAACATTTTTGGAAGTTCTCAAAACAATAAAAGCTCCTGATAAATATTTGTCTAATATTTCAAGATGTGTGCAAGTGAAGGAACACAAAATATTCGGTCTCAAAAGTTATGATTGTCATCTTTTAATGCAAAAGTTTCTTCCTATAGTTATGAAATGTTGTTTGCCAGACAAAGTGAGTTTAGCTATATCCGATCTTTGTTGTTTCTTCTATGGAAGCAAAGCTTCATGATAAATCAACAATGATTCAAAGGTGTTTTGATGATAACAATGATGACAACAAAAGATGAAGACAAAAGTGATGAACAAAAAGCTCAAGTGAATCAAAGAACATCTCAAGTGAATCAAGAACAAGTCAAGAGTTCAAGAATCAAGAAGAATTCAAGACTCAAGAAGAAAGCCTAGAATCAAGAATCAAGATTCAAGATTCAAGATCTCAAGAATCAAGATCAAGATTCAAGACTCAAGATTCAAGAATGAAGAAAAGATTCAATCAAGATAAGTATTAAAAAGTTTTTTTCAAAACTTTGAATAGCACATGATTTTTTGACAAAACCTTTACCAAAGAGTTTTTACTCTCTGGTAATCGATTACCATATTGTTGTAATCGATTACCAGTAGCAAAATAAGTTTGAAAATGTTTTCAAACTGAATTTACAACGTTCCAAATATTTTCAAAAGGCTGTAATCGATTACAATGTTTTGGTAATCGATTACCAGTGCCCTTGAACGTTGAAATTCAAATTTAAATGTGAAGAGTCACGTCATTTCACTCAAAAGCTTTGTGTAATCGATTACACTTATTTGGTAATCGATTACCAGTGACTGTTTCTGAAAAATCTAAATATGTAACTCTTCAAAATGGTTTTGACTTTTTCAAATGGGTTTTAAGTTTTTCTAAAAGTTATAACTCTTCTGAATGGCCTTCTTGACCAGACATGAAGAGTCTATAAAAGCAAGACTTTGTTTTACATTTTCAATTGAATTCATTCTATCAATCAATCATTCCAATCTTGAACACTTTTCCAATTCATTTAAACAATCCTTTACAAGCCTTGAATCTCTTTGAACTTCTTCTTCTTCTTTGTACCAAAATCTTTCCAAAGTTTTTTAGTTTTTCCAAACCTTGAAAACTTGTGCTATTCATCCTTTTCATTCTCTTCTCCCTTTGCCAAAAAGAATTCGCCAAGGACTAATCGCCTGAATTTTTTTTTTGTCTCTCTTCTCCCTTTTCCAAAAGAAGGAAGGACTAACCGCCTGAATTCTTTTGTGTCTCCCTTCTCCCTTGTCAAAGAATTCAAAACGACACAGTCTGAGAATTCTTTTGATTCTTCCCATTCCCTAATACAAAATCGTTTAAAGGTTTAACCGCCTGAGAATTCTTTTGTATCCCCATTCACAAAGTATCAAAGGTGTAACAGCCTGAGATCTTTGTCTTAACACATTGGAGGGCACATCCTTTGTGGCACAAGTAGAAGGTACATCTACTTAGGTTTGACTGAGAACAAGAGAGGGTGCATCTCTTGTGGATCAGTTCTAGTGGAGGGTACATCCACTAGGTTCAAAGAGAACAAGGGAGAGTACATCCCTTGTGAATCTTTGCTTGTTAAAGGTTTTTTACAAGGTTGAAAGAAATCCCAAGGACCGCAGGTTGCTTGGGGACTGGAGGTAGGCACGGGTTTGTGCTGAACCAGTATAAAAATCCTTGTGTGTTTGTTTCCTTCTTCCCTACTTTTTTACTTTCCGCTGTGCATTTAATTTCCGCTTTTACTTTCTGTTAAGTTTCTCTTCTACTCCATATTCTCTTAACAACATAAGTAAAAGCCTTAAAAGAGTAATTTTTAATTGGTAAAGTTTTAGGAATAATTAATTCAACCCCCCCTTCTTAATTATTCTGAGGCCACTCGATCCAACATCTTTGAGGAGTTGTGTGGCAAGGTGCTTAATGAGAGTAATTTAGAGCACCTAGAGCATCAAGTAGCTCTAACATTATGCCAATTAGAACAGATTTTTCCTCCATCTTTTTTCACTGTAATGGTACATTTGGTAATCCATTTGGCACATGAAGCAAGAGTTGGAGGTCCTGTACATTACCGATGGATGTATCCTATTGAAAGGTATGAATACTTTTTAATCATTTTAAAACATTCTAGAGTTATAAAGTAAAATGATATTATCTTAATTTGTAACCTAAAATTTTCTTTTTAGGTTCCTTTTGACTCTAAAGTCATTTGTTCATAATCGAGCACATCCAGAAGGATCTATTGTAGAAGGATATTTAGCTCATGAATGCTTGATATTTTGTTCAAGATATCTATCTAAGGTGGAGACTCATTTTAATCAATCTGCTCGAAATGATGACTCATGTTTTGTGGAAAATGTAAGTGTTTTAAATCCTAGAGGTAGACCATTGGGGAGAAAGAAGCAAGTTGGATTCAATTTGAAGAAGAGAAAAAGAGATTCTCGAATTTCTCTTGATAAGAAAGCATTGGTTCAAGCACATAGATATGTGCTTTTCAATAGCAACAATGTTGAACACTTTCAAACGTAATACAATTTTTTTCATGTTCATTTAGTTATTGAATATTTGTATAATATCTTTCTATCAATGATAATGCTTACTTTTTCTAACCTTTTTTACATAGAGCCCATACTAATCTTATCAAGAGACAAAATTGTCGATTATCTCCATATGAAGTTGACAAAATTCATAGTAAAGAATTTCCATATTGGTTTTGTGAAAGAGTAAGTTTAGGAAGCATCAATAATATTAAATTTTGCATTCATTTAAAATTTTAACCATTTGAAATAAAATTGTGGTAGGTTGCTCGATTAGAAGAGCAAGACAACACTCTAATGACAAATGATATCAAGTGGTTAGCTCGTGGTCCACTAGAAATAGTGAGAAGATATAACGGGTACATTTTTAATGAAGTTAGATTTCATACAAAGACACGTGAAAGGTGCTTGAAGACTCAAAACAGTGGCATTGTTGTAACTGTTAAGACATTAAGTTATGCCAGTTCAAGAGATAAAAACCCAAAGGAGGGAGAAATCCACTACTATGGTGCACTAACAGATATAATTCAATTGGATTATTCTAGAAAATATAAGGCTATACTTTTCAAGTGTGATTGAGTTGATATATACAGGGGTTGCAAAATTGATAACTTCGGTATGACATTAGTGAATTTCAATTATTTGCAACATACAGGGAATGATATATGTGACGATCCATTTGTTTTTGGATCTCAAGCTAAGAAAGTATTCTATGTGGAGAATAAAACACAAAATGGTTGGCTTGTTGTTGTGCATGCAAAAATCAGAAATGTATATGATATGGGTGATGAGCAATCCAATGACACGGATCAAGGGAATGAACAAATCTTACAAGAGATAAATCATAATGATTTGGTCAGACCAGAAGCCGATGATAGTGATGATATCATTGAAGTTACAATACCTATGGAGAACATTTTATCACATGACAAGGATGATAATTATATAGATGATGATGAGAGCGATGCAGACTTCTTTTGATTTGTTTTTATTTGTTCTATTTGAACATTTGGTTATATTTTGAGTATACATGTATTGAACATTTTGTCACATTTATATACTCTTATTCCTTTCTTTAGTTTTTTGTTCTTATTATTGATTACTCTTGTGTTTATTTTTTGTTACGTATAAAAATCACTCACAATATAATGATGTTATCCGTTTTTTATCAAAATTTGTTTCATTATTTCCTAAATAGTTTGATTCTTGGTGATTGGAGATTGGTGAAAAAATAGCTTACAAGCAATCTAAATTCGTATTTTAGGTAATTACTTTATTCTTCTTTTATTTTTTGGCATGGTGTTTAAAAAAATCATAGTCAATAATGTAGTTATATCTAATTTTTATTTTATTTTATTTTTTGGATTGGTTTATTCAGCATACTATGGAAAAACACAGAAAGTTGAATATCATTTAGAATGATTGTCAATCACAAGCAAAAGAGCAATCAATTGAAAGTTCTACTGAAGTAAACCAAAATAACAACTCTATACTTGAAGAAAATACACAATTTGAAGGAGGTATAAAGATTTTATTAACTTAATTTCTTTATTTTATATTAAATTATTTATAGCACAATTGTTTATTAACTAAATCAACAATCACAAACAGAACAACACATACAAGAAGATAGTCATGTTTAGTCTCATACTTCTCTTGAAAGTGCAAGTGAAAGTTCAACTAAAGGTATTTATACACATGCTTTTTTGGGTTAGAATTATATGTACAATTCTGTTTGAGTTGAATATCTTTTAGAATATGATAAGATTAAATTTACTAGTGAGTTTCCTTTTTCCATATAGTTCAAATATGTGTGTGTGTGTTTGATAAATGTCATATCCATGAATGATTTAGGTAAAAAGAGAACCAGAGGTTATACACATATGCTAGATGTGTGGAACTTGTCAGATGGAAAATTCATACTTGTTGAAGTAGATCATTGGGGCAATCCTATGGGTTGGAAAGGGAAAACTCTACTGAATGCAATTGGGAGCTTGGTAAGGAGACACCAGTGTGCTCCTATCAATTTTCTTAGCTGGAAAGACATGCCTAAGGACTATATTACTGACATGGTTGAATTAATTCAGGTCTGGTATAAAACTTTAAAAGTGTTGTTTCATCTTGCTTCTTGTAAAATTTTATGTCTTCTAATGTCTAACAAAATGATCCTTTTTGTTTGTTAATGATACTCATAATAGAGTAAGTTTCGATTTGTTCCTGAATTAACTGAACAAACAAAGAAAATATTGATTGTTGACATGAGTCTAAAATGGAGGCAATTTAAATATGAACTGAAATCAAAAGGATATGATGAGAGCAAAACTAAGGAGGAAATGATTGCTCACATCCCAGATCCAAGGGTTGATCCTTCTCAATATCGTGATTTAGTACATTATTGGTGTTCTGAGAAAGGACAAGTATACATGACAATGTCACAAACCTTTTGCTAACAACAATTATATATTATATGTTTTTTTTTATTATTGACTTTTTATATTTGTTGGTTATAGAAAATAAGCAACATCAACAAAAGGAGCCGCTCAAAATATGAGGACTTGCATTGCATGGGAACCAATAATCTTCCAAGACGGATTCATGAGATGGTTTGTCTTTTTTATATTTTTTATTATTAAATTGTTTAATACAAATAGGATGATTGATTTTTTTAACTAATGTTAGACTACAAAGGCTAAGGGAGTGCAACCTTCTAGGGCAGAAATTTATATTGACACTTGAACTCGAAAAGATGGAAGCATTGTTACTGAAAAGGCTGCTATTGTAATTGTAAGAATTTTAATTTTTATTTCAATACTTTTTCTTTATTTTGCTCAATTTTCTAATAGAAGGTTATGGGGTGAGGGGGAGTAACTAATGTGGAGATGAGTTTTGTTTAGTGATATTGAAGTATTCAGGATATTGGTGTATGATAATAATTTATAAGGTGTATTTATGTAGGATGAACTAAAAAAGAAAATGGTTGAAGCGGAGAGTTCGCAAAATTTACAAAGTACCCAAGATTCTACTAATTGGACAAATGATATATATTCAAAAGTCAAAGGACCTGAAAAAAGAGGACGTGTGCGTTATCTTGGCAAGCTTCCACATCAAGCAAGTTCATCTCAAAGCTCTTATACAAACAATAGGATTCAAAAGTTGGAGAATTTGCTTGGAAACCTTGTAGTTGTGCTTAAAGTACGATTTGCAGAAGATCCACAAATTAATCAAGTCTTAGAAGCTATAGATCAAGAGGTATGAATTTATAATTCTACTTATTCAACGATTTAACTATGATATGATACTTTACAAAGAAAAAACATTCTTTTAATTTAGGTACCTACAAATGGTTCTACCAGTAAAGATCATCAAACTAAAAACAATCTTAACTAGAGGTGAGTTGAAATTTAGATGGTAATGAAGATGCGAGTCGGCGACAAAATGTTCAAGTGTTTGGTTTTTACTTTGTCTATTTGTCCAACAACTAGAATTAACTCTTTTATACATTTAGAAATTTAGAAACTTGTTACATTTTAGTGATGATTCCCTCCATGTAAAGAGGGTCATGGTGCACCAAAAATATACACTTAGGAAGGACTATGCACATGGTACTAAAAAACAAGGCAAAGTGAATTGGAAAATTTTCTATAGCACTACTAATGCTAGATCATTTCACAATGACAATGGATCAAGGGCTACAATATGTTAAAAAGCACACAATCTAGTTAATATAATCACAAATTAGGCTAACAAAAATTTAATTGTATGTAGCAGGTTATTGTAACTTTTCAAAGGTCATGTTGCAGTAGATCTCTAACTTTGTGTAGCATAATAATAAGCTCATGTATATTTAATTAAAAATTATAATCAACAAAGAGTGTAATTAAGAACTATTTTTATTATTATTATATGGCATTTACCTACAGAAGACCGTAGATACAAGTAAATTGACTTTTACCTACAGTTAGAGATTATAGGTATAAATTAATATCTTTTAGCTACACATTTGAAATAGTAAGTGTTACCTATAGTGATAGTTAAATTTGACTGTATGTAAAAATATATCTTTAAGTAAAGCCTATAGTGGCAGACTATTAGTTGTCACTGTATACTTCCTCAAAGTTGACGCAAAAAACGTCTGTAGGACAAAGTCCTTTATACATCTATCTACAGATTTTGGACTTCTAGTGATAGATGTATAAGTCATTTTCCTTGTATTAGAGCGTGTTTTGATGCAATTAACAATGTACATTTACACTTTATCCACGTTTTTTAGATGCAACAAAATGTTACTTTTGTGTCATTTGCACCATTTGACATGATTTTATTGAGGAACGTACCGAGTGGAAGGGTGTCCAAAGTCCAAACACGCACGCTATTAGTTTATGATGTAAAAGTTAATTAAGGTTGTTTTTCTAAGACATTAGAATTCCTTTTTTTTCTAATTCATTTTAAACCATATTTTACATCATCTCAAAAGGTATAAAATAAAAAAAATGTAGCAAGTAAACTTCAAACATCATATATTGGAGAAAAATTATATTAAAAGTAAATATTAAAAAATAATAATAAGAGATATGGGAAATGATTGGACACTAATGTGTGGCGTGATAAATGACATGAAAATTAGTCTATTATATCATTTGTCATATTACTGTTTAATGCAACATCATCTATCATTTCATACATTAATTTCACCTCGGTAAAATTTGTTAAATATATAAAAAATAAAATGAACAATTATAATACTTAAGATATCAAATGGGTGCAATTAAAATGAGACATCAAAATCACACAATTATAATATCCAGGACCAAAAGTGTAATTTCCAAAGTCAAAATATTATTCTTGTCATTTAGATTTAAGAGGTTATCAATTTAATTTTAGTTAAAATTAAAATAATGTTAGTATTTAAATTTAGTGTTATACTTCTACGCTTTATATGGCCCATAAATAAAAGTGAAATTAGCTCCTCCAGATAGTACATCTCCTTTAAAAAAAACATATTTTCTACGTAATAAACCAGTAAAGGAGAAATGAAAAAAAAATAAGATAGAAATTTACTTTAGAAAATGATAAAAAAAATTATTGAAATTATATTTCTTAATTGTATTTATGTCTACATTTAAATTGAATAAAAAAATAAAAGAATATAGTAGAATTAAATATTTTATAGTTGAATTAAAAATGAAAAACAGTAGCGTTAGTTGTATTTTTTTAATTAGCAAGTAATGGATCACTGTAAGTTTGTTATGTAATGATTACCTTCATCATTATAATAAGTATATCCATTTGGTGAACTTCTACCGACTGCACTCACATGACAGCCTAATACCACTAAGTCAACGTCAAACTTTAAAGTATAAGAGACATGAGGATGAGAGGAAAACTGATGATTTTATTGAGTATAAACAGTAAATATTTATACTACAAATTAAAAACAGAAATGTAAACAAATTCAGCTAAGCCAATTAACTAAACCATGCATAAAATTTTCCTAAAAAATAGCATAGAAGTATGTCTTTATTTAACTTATTTGACTCCTTCAATCACATGTTGTTGGAATCACAAAATGCCAACAATCTCCTCCTTGACTCAACGGTAGCATACACCAAGTTGTTGTCGAAGATACTCAAATCTTGTTTGAGGAAGTGATTTTGCTAAAAAAATTAACAAGTTGATTTTCAGTTTTGCAATACAGCAACTCCATGTCACCTTGGTTTTGCACCTCCCTTAGGAAATACAACTTTATCTTAAAATGTTTTGTTTCCCCATGAAACACAAGGTTCTTAGAAATTGAAATTGCAGCTTGATTATCAACAAGAACTTGTGTACTCTCCTTTATCTCCATGTGTAGATCAGCCATAAGTTTTCTTAGCCAAATTGCTTGATTTGCAGCTGCAACAGCTGCTACGTATTCGGCTTCAGTGGTAGATTGTGCTATGACATCTTGCTTCTTTGAACGCCATGAAAAAAAATCCATAACCAAATGTGAAACAGTAGCCTGAAGTGCTTTTCATGTCATCATTACTCCCAGCCCAATCACTATCTGAATATCCATAAAGACTGAAATATTTTACTGGCTGAAACTTCACTCTGTAACCAACAGTACCCTTGATATATCTCAGGTTTCTTTTAGTTGCCTTAAAATGAATCATACTAGCACAGTGCATATATCGTGACAACAAGCTTACTACATAGGTAATGTTTGGCCTGGTTGCAATCAAATACATCAGACATCCTATTAAGCTTTTGTACAGTTTTTCATCAACCTTTTCAGCTCCATCTTCATTGCTGAATTTCTCCTTTTGATTCATTGACGTTGCAATTGGCTTGCATTCCTCCATCTTGAACTTTCTAAGAATTTCCTTTGCATATTTTTCTTGACTTACAAAGACTTCACCTCTATCTTGTTGCACCTGCATACCAAGGAAAAAGAACATTTTTCCAAGATCAGTCATTTCAAAGGCTTCTTTCTTTCCTTCTTTTAACTCTTCAATCAACTCCTTTGAACTTCCTGTCATAAGTAAGTTATCAACATACAAGGAAACAATTACTATTCCAACATCCCTCTTCTTGACATACAAGGTAAACTCACTTAGACTTTTTTCAAAGCCTAAGCTTATCAAATGTGCATCAATTCTGTCGTACCAAGACCTTGGGGCCTGCTTTAAGCCATACAAGGTCTTTTTCAGCTGATAGACTTTCTCCTCCTGTCCATGAACTACAAATCCTTCAGGCTGTTCTACAAAAATTTCTTCTTCCAAGTGCCCATTCAAAAAGGCTGATTTAACATCCATGTGATGTATAATCCAACCTTTTTGTGCAACAAGAGCTAACAATAGCCTTATGGTATCCAACCTGGAAACTGGAGAAAAAGTTTCTGAGAAGTCTACCCCGAACATCTGCGCATATCCCTTCACAAAAAGCCTCGCCTTATGTTTGTTTACAGAACCATCAACATTAAGCTTGGTTCTATAAACCCATTTCACTCTGATGACGTTTTTATCTTTAGGTTTCTCTGTGAGCCCCCATGTTTGATGTTTTTCAATCATATCAAGCTCCTCCTTCATTGCAGTTACCCACTTCGAATCAACTGCAGCTTCATTGTAGTCTACAGGCTCCATTACAGCAACATTATATCTTTGATAAATATCAAAGAGAGATATAGTTCCTCTAACTGGCTGGTCATCCACATCTTCTTCGCTCTCCTCTTGAACTTGAAGCTTCTCACTTTCATTGCTCCATTTTTCTTCTTCAAAGAATAGCACATCTCTAGTAACAATAACTTTATTACTTGGTGGCAAGAATATTCTATAGGCTTTTGATGTTGAGTTATAGCCTACAAAGATTCCCGCTTCCACCTTTTTATCAAGTTTGTCTCTCTTAACCTGTGGAATATAAGAGAAACACAAGCAGCCAAAGACTTTCAAGTTCATCAATTTTGGTTTGAAACCATACCAAGCTTCAAATGGGGTCGATTTTGAAAGAGCTTTTGTTGGCAATCTGTTCAGCAAAAAAAAAAGTGCTTGAAGCCTCTGCCCAGAATTTTTTTGGAAGATCTTTGTCATGAAGTAAACATCTCACCATTTCCAAGACCATTCTGTTTTTGCGCTCCACAACCCCATTTTGTTGTGGGGTATACGGTGTTGTCAATTGATGTTCTATTCCTGCATCTTCACAAAACTTGCTAAACTTATCAGACGTATATTCTATTCCATTATCAGATCTTAATATCTGCATTTTTCTTTCACTTTGATTTTCAACCCATGTTTTAAACTTGTAAAATATGTTGGCAACCTCGGTTTTGTTTTCATGAATTAAATCCAACACATTCTTGAAAAATAATCAATAAAAGCAATATACTACTTACTGCC
Source organism: Glycine soja (assembly GCF_004193775.1). Taxonomy (NCBI): domain Eukaryota; kingdom Viridiplantae; phylum Streptophyta; class Magnoliopsida; order Fabales; family Fabaceae; genus Glycine; species Glycine soja. The sequence continues at coordinate 45,939,324 of NC_041019.1, read as the reverse complement.
ATTCAGAGATGGGGTTTCTTGAGGTCCTCCGACATCCGTACGTACTAACTGTTGCTTGCTTGTTGCTCTCCAAGATTTGCCTTTTGGAAAAGGCAACCTCATTGGTTTTCCATATTGACAAGCAGCACATACGGGTGATTTCTCTTCCAACTCAAGCAGCCCTTGTACAAGATCATTCTTCCTCAAATAGAGCAAAGCGCCATGATGAAAATGACCCATCCTTTTATGCCAAACCAGCATGTTGTCTTCAACCTTGTGCACAACAACCTGCTCTTCATCAATCAAATTCAAGACAAAGCTTTTGCCTTTCATTTGAACTCTGAATAATTCTTTATTATCTGAATTTTTAATCATGCAACTTTTATCTTCAAATAGAACTTTATAGCCTTTCTCTAGAAGTTGGCCAACACTCAACAAGTTTTGGTTAATTTCAGGAACGTATAGAACATCAGGAATTAATTTCAAACCTGTGCAACCTTTGATCACGATGGTTCCTTTGCCCTTCATTGCTATTTTTGCTTTGTTTCCAATTCTGACATTTGTGTTGTAGGTTGCATCAAGATCTTTGAATAATTCTTAATCGTAAGTCATGTGGTTCGTGCAACCACTGTCAATTAGCCAACTTTCTTTTGATCTTGCGGTAGCAAAGCAAGAAACAACAAAAAGTTCTTCTTCATCCACCTCTTCAACAACATCTTGTACATTCTCTTGTTTTTGTGATGACTTGCAAATTTTCTTCACATGCGCTAATTGTCCACATTTATGGCATTTCACATCTGGCCTCCACCAACACTTCGCCTGTGGATGATTGTTTTTTTTTTTTTTACAAAAAGGACATGATGGAAAATCATGAGAGGATTTGCTACCATTTTTGTGATTGAAACTTCCTGACTTGCCCTTCTTTTTTTTGTCCAATGATTTAGCTACCAAAGACCCTTCAGTAGTACGTTCTTGTCTCACGAGTCTTCTTTGTTCCAGAGCCTGAAGTGCGGTCAAAAGCTCTGCCAAGGTGATAATAGAAAGATCTTTTGAGTTCTCCAAGGAAGTCAATGTGGCTTCATATTTTTCTGGAATTGTTACAAGTATTTTTTGAACAATTCGAGAGTAAGGAATTTCAGTGCCAAGAAGACGTATTTTGTTTGCAATGCCGAGAAGCTTGTCCGCATAATCTTTGATTATCTCCGAATCTTTCATCCTCTGCATCTCAAGTTCTCGAATCAGATTCAAAGCTTGCATTCCTTTGATTTTCTTACTGCCTTCATACTCTTCCTTCATAAAATTCTAGATTTTGTGTGCCGTTTTCATCGTCATTATTCTATTGAAAATGACTGGAGATACAGCTGTGAACAAAATTGATTTGGCTTTGGACTTTCGAAGCCTCCTTTCTTTGTGACTTTTCATTTGGGCAACAATGGGATTATTTGGCAAAGGAGGAACTTCGTAGTCCTCTTCTACTGCTTCCCATACATCGTTAGCATCAAGATATGCTTCCATTTTGACAGCCCACATTTGATAGTTTAGTCCATCAAATACAGGTACAGAAATGGTAGTAAAGGAGGTTTCAAATTCCATCTTATGTGTGGTGGCTATTTGGTAGTTGTAGGTGTTTGTGGGTTATATCACAGATCCCATAAGATACCTTATTGCTCTGATACCAATTTGTAGGATTTAAAGTATAAGAGACAAGAGGATGAAAGGGAAACTGATGATTTTATTGAGCATAAACAGCAAATATTTATACTACAAATTAAAAACAGAAATGTAAACAAACTTGAGAGATATATGCTAAGCTAATTAACTAAACCATGCATAAAATCCTCCTAAGAAATAGCATAGGAACATGTCTTTATTTATCTGATTTGACTCCTTCAACCACATGCTGTTGGAGTCACAAAATCCCAACACAGTAGCTGAAAAAATGAGCATAATTATTCCAACAATATTGTGTTATGTAACATAGACTCAAGTCAACTAAACTTGTGTCGTGCTGCAGTCGAAACCCTCCACCACCAGATGAAAAATGTTGTGCAGTTATTCGCCAGGCCAATTTGCCTTGCCTCTGCAGATACAAATCTATTCTACCTTCAATTGGAATTAACCCCAAAAAAGGCTTTGGCCTTGCCTGGTAAATGTGGTCTGCAATCGCCTCCTAAATGTTGAGGTAATCATCTTTAGCTTGAATTAATACATCTTTAACATATAAAGCTCTGTTTGGATAACTTTCTTTGTCACTTACAAGATAAGAACATAAGAAGGAAAAATGAAATAAGTTCTAAAATTAGTTTATGTATGAGTTCAAATTAGCTTTTTGGAGGACTCAAAATCATCTAATACTTATGGACAAACTTATCTATAAAGGGCATAATTACTTTTGCAGTTTTGCTTATATGTGACAAGATGTTTCATTTTTGCAGTGTAGCGAAGCAATTAATGAAGGTCATGTTCATTAGTCATTACACGAACCTTAGTATTCAATTGGTTTCAGGTGTTTCATTAACACTGAAGATGCAATTAAGTTTTAAGGCAGCATTTGAATTCCCTGGAATAAAGGTGCAGTTTATTTTAATCAGTGTGTTATGTATGCCCAAAAGTTTGCAAGCAGGTGTGGTGTGGTGTGGTATGTAGTAACAGTGTCTGATGTTGTAGATGTTGCAAAGGTGTTTGATGTACAAGAATACAGAATAGCATTACTCTTTTCCCCATGTCTACACTTTTAATATGTTTAATATAATTTCTGGTTTTTGGCGCTGAACTCTGCGGAAAATCAATAAATTAGACAGACTGTATATATATATATATATATATATATATATATATATATATATATACACGAGACAGAATGCATAATTTTACAAGAAACTGCTGAATCAGACACCATAGAAATAATTAATAAATATAGACAGTAATGATCTGCTTCACAACATTTCTCAATGAGTATGAATAGAAGCAAATGTGTGCTTTTCTAAGACATCTCTCCAACGTAATTGATAATATAGCTCCTTTAAACAAAGTCAACAAGCTACAAGGGATGAAAGCATCCTAAGTAAACTAGTTCTTAACAACATCATAATGGCAGATTTACTCGTAAAAAAAATAAATGGCAGATTTAGTTGTCAAGTATCAAACAAGAATCCAAGAGAATTCCATCATAGTGTGAAATATTTAAGACCAACCCCAAAAGAACAAATCAGAATCAATAGAAAGGCAACAAGTAACTCAGAAGTCAGACTCTGAATCAGCATCCAATAGAAGAAATGCATTACTCAGCTTTCTAACAGGCTTGACAGATAGTGTCTTAATGTCTTATTAAGCACATAATAGACTTGATTGTTGTGCTTCACCAATTCATGAAGCGTATTTCATCTGATCACACATTGGGAGCAGGTTTTAGTTTTCCTCAAAATCAGGCATTTCAAATTTTGCTGAAATCAAGCTCTAATTTGTTAGATTTCATATTAAAATCAATTGCCTTTAAGTGAAGTTGTCAAACAGATATATAAATTGCATTCCAAGAACTGAGACAGACAATGTGGGACGTCCTAACAAAATTTTCAGTCAAAGATCTTCCTGATGTTTATATTTGATTTTGGACTCATTGAGATATTTGAACCAGAAATGATCTTTTCAGACTTGCTTCCAACTTTCCCAGAACAGGGTTTTCTCATCGCTGTAGATCCTTTAGTAGTGTTTTTGCCAGATGAATTACCAAATTCAGCATTGTTCTTCAGTAGACTCTCTCTTTGGTCGCAGTCTTGCAGATTTCAAACTCTCACTATAGTATTAATTTCTGAAATAGTAGCTTTCATATTGGGAAATTTTATATGATCTCTCATAGGATTCCAAGCTCAGCATTAATCTCATGATTTCTGGTCAAGTATAATCGTCAATAAAACTGTATAGGGGGTTAAAAACGACAAATTGATGCATAATATCAGTTTATAATTTAAAGCACGTACCAGTATACCTCCCTGCACTCAGTTATTTGATGTACATTAGTACAAATCAGATGCATATTCCTCAAGGATCTTCCGAGAATTGAATGATAAATTCACCTGCCATGCACTTCAAAACGTCACAGCAATATTTCCCAAAAGCTGAACCACACATGCAAATTCTCCCAATTAATTTGAATGTTCACATCTACTAATTAATGCACGTGAGACAACAATACTAAGTTAGACAATATTGAGTTCCAATGTTTGAATTAATGAGGATAAAAATATGTAAATCCCTCGTCAGTCATGCATGGATCAACAATCACATTGGTGTTGCTTACTTCATGGTTAAAGTTTAACCTCCTAGCGGCAAAGACAGATTATGAGTTGATAAAACTTAGCAGCAAAATTAATTCTGGTGGCGAAATAAGTCAAAGTGAATTTTGTTTTATCTGGCAATGAATTTCCTCTTTTATCAGCATGTATTGTAGCCATAAAATATTAAAGAGTTCAGCAGCTTAGGCGTTTAACTTTGCACTATATATATAAACAGGACCTCTGTTTCATTATAGAAAATGTTTCAAGAAAAAATCTGTTTCTCTAATGTGACTAAAATTTCATAGTACCTTTGTGAGGACAGGAATGGGACTAGCTAGGTTACTGTATTTTATTGCCTCGTTGGCAACTTGGCATTTTCTTTGATAAACTAAGTCAAGGTTTTCTTTCTTGTCGCATAAAGATGAGTTCAAGCCTTAAAGGTGCTCAATTCAATATGGATGTCTAATATAAATAAATCTCACAATAAAGTTGAAAATCTTACTGTTAATCAAGCTGAAACACGCGTGATCCGATTTCTGTGATGAAAACTTGGACATGGAGCTTACTGTTGACAGTAATTAATTGAACTTAATATACTGTGGTTTTAATGATAAGGTGATGGTGTATTCAGGTAAAGCATTTTCACAAAAATAAAGTTCCAAGGATTGCAATGATTGAGTGATGAATAAGAATGATATCCTTAATTTATATAACTTTTGGATGTCTAAAGTAATAATGATTTGGTGACAATGTTATTCCTCTAAGCTAGCTAGGCATACAATAATATTTAGTTCCGTGATCTCAAAGATTATACAAGTGCATTTTAGGATTAGAGCAGTGATATGTGAACATTAGATGAGTACTTCAAATACTTTTTTTCATTTCAAATTAATTATTTTAAAAAAATACTTAGATTAAGAAAATAATTACTCCTAGATCATAACATTCATTGAGCTTAATTACAGTTACACTGTATAGCAATTAAAAAAAATCATTATTGATATAACTTTTAAAATAATTATTGTAAAAGTTAATAAACTTATGTAATGATTTGTGATTGAATAACTATATTAAACTACTTTACATAATTTATTAGATATGTTTTACTAAAATGTCTTTACAATGCACACAAGCGTGACATGAGTGACTAATAGCTTGTGAATAAAGCAACATTTGTGGGGAAATAAGTTGTTCATAGGATACCTTATTTTTAGCATTAGCAAAAAAAAAATATTTTACTCTTTTTCTTAATTGTTATAAAGATATTATGGAGTATTCGAGCCAATAGTATTTATTCAGTGACACAATTGGAATAGAAATTTTAATATTTCAATAAAAATTAAAAACGTCAATCAATATAAATTTTATATATTATAAAATGTCAATTAATTTGAAAATCAGAAACATTTCATTAACATGTATTATTTCTCTCTATTTATTTTTTTTATCACATTACATTACTTATTACATCTACATTTTTTATATCTTTTGTGCTCAATTTGGAACCTTAAAGAGGTAGAAATGAACAAGGAGGTTTGGTTTCTTTAAAAGTAGGGAAGAAGAATTATAAAATGTGTACGTGATACCCCTATGTATAGTTTTTCTCTCAAAATGAAAAGGGAAATGAAAGAGAAACATGATCTTATATATTAAATGACTAAAATAGCCTTATTCTTGTATTTTCTTTTTTAGTACAATATTTATGTCATTTTGAATACATATTTAACTTTACTCTTTGCATTTCCATTTTTAGCAAATAACTTAGAAAGTCATCTTACTTTCTATTGTTTTTCTTTCCTATCTCTTTCTTTCTTTCTTTTCACTTCCAGCCCTAAATCAAACATAACAATCTAAACTATCTAAAATTTAAGTGTTCACGAATCATTTTTCTAGGACCACTATTGACAAAGGGTGAGTTGAAAAGGCTCTAAGTGATAGAGGTAAGTATAAAGTTAACTCTCATTCTAACATTTTGTGTTTTTGTATTACAATAATGATATATGAACACTTATATATTATAAAAATTTATTTGACAAAAAAAAAAGATTATCTTTCTCTCTTTTCTTATCAAATTATATTACCTATCATATCTATATTTCTCTTTATTTCTCTCCCAAATAGCATGTGGCTATCCAAACATCTTTATCCTTCAGAAAATAGATTCACCTACTTGAACACACCTTTAAATAGGATAGCTAGCTTAAAACTTTGTTAGGCTCATGTAAACATGTACGTTAGTCAGCATACAATTTTTTTTCTTTTTTTATTATAAAAGATGAGGATTTTTTTAAATAACAATATATAGAGAGAAGATATCCAATCATGTTTTCAACCGAATAATATCATCATTGGATTGAAAGTTCTTTTCGCATAGATCATATATGCAAAATTTCATATTAATCTAAAATCATTTGTGATCTAATTTATATAGATTAAAATCAACTTAATATAAATATTTTAAAATATATTAAAATATAAATCATTTAATTATCTTCTTGTTATTTGATTTCGATAAAATTTGACACAAACAATTTTAATAATACATAAATATAATTCAACTGTTGAATCAATAAAAATCATATTTTATATTAAATTATAAAAATAATATAATAATTATCAAATTTGCACCAATATAATTTAATCTTTCCTTTTTCTATAGGAGGAATAAAATTTCAGGTAACATAAAAAGTGTTGCACTAAATCTTACCCGCTAATTTTAATATAATCTAATGGTTCTAATCTAATCACTAAAGTGGCACGTGACTGATATTGTTTCCTGCCCATCTCCCTTGTTTCACGTCTTAGCCTCTTCCTTGCACGAAATAAGGCCTGGTGGCGGCCATTAACAATGACAACTAATTGTTTTCAAGGCTTTGTTGAAATAAGATCCAGCACTGGGTGAAAAAAATGGATTTGTAATTGTTGTGCAACAGAGACTCAGAGAGGGTGTGAATAGAAAAACCCATCATTTCCTCCCTTCATTCCAACCACCAAATTATAGTTTTCAGATTATTAAGACTACTTTAATTGGTTTTCAAATTCATTAGGCAAAATCCAAAGTGAAACAGTGAAACGGATTTGGCATATTTTCAAAACCTTTGGATACTGCGCAGCAAAGCAATTTAGCGATTCCCATGACTGTTGTTCTAATTCAGCAAGTTCTTTATTGAGCATCCACTGTGCATATTAATTATATCGAAACTTATCTTTGAAAATCAATTCGTATATATGTTCTTTTATATTTTTATTATTTCAAAAGATACAAACCATTGTTGAACGGAAACCCAAAAGAGAGGATAAATAAGTTTGGAGAATATTACAGTGTCCATCATTAGGTTTGATTCAGATTAATTGCAGAAACAGAGTAGATAGTGTTTCAATGAATGTCATGTGACTCACTAATTTTCTTATATCATGACCATTAGATGATGATAAAATTAATGAATGAGATTTGGTCTAACATTATTTATATTATTATATATATATATATATATATATATATATATATATATATATATATTAAATATTTTTCGTACATATAATATAGTTTATTTTAATTTATTACCTAACCTCTATTTTTTTTTTTTTATACCTAAAAAAATTGATGTTTGATTTGAGTATATCGATTAAGTAATACTTGTACCTTTGAAATGTAGAGAAACTGAAACTTCAAATATTTCTTGTTTTTTCTTCGTACGTAAATGCAGAGAAACGGTAACTTCAAATATAAAAGTTTACTAATTAAGTCGTTAATATTAGTCTATCCCTTTATGCAACGTTAATTACAATATATAAAACCAGTTTCCGACGAGAAGAATTCACCAGATTATTCTTTAACCCTTAGTATTATCTCTTGTTTATATGGGCTGTCATAGTTCATAGTCGTGAGTTTAGAATAATTTATTTATCATACATACTCTCTCTCGTTCACACTAGGAGAAAGTACACTATTCTTTCACATGTTTCGTTTTTCAAGCAGAAACTGAACTAGCTTTCATAAACTCAACAATGATACCATCACCCTCCTCCTCAGTCAGAACCAAACGGTTGATTCCCTCATCATCAACACTGATCCCAATTTCCCCACACGCTTTGCTGGCACGTGCGCAGAAGACAAGCTTGTACAAGTATTCAAGGGAAGATTTCTCGATCTTAAACCAGCCACTCACCGTGCTCCTCCCGTACCCGGGTAGTTTCACACCTTGCCCTTCTGGTAGACCTTTAACAACGGTCCAGTTCGGAGGAGTGGGGGCACACGACGGCGAAGAAGCGAAGGCGAGGTTCAGAATAAGGCCTTCGGAGATGTAAGCGATTCGATAAGGGGATGAGATTCTTACTGGGAGGCCCCTGAAAATCTGAGCAGTGCGAGATTGCACCACGGTGAGTGGACAGGTTTCGTTTCCGGTGGCGGCGAGTTCTAGTCCGCCGTTCTTTACCCCGAAGAGGGGTAGGATGTGGTATGTGCCGCCGTTTCGAATGGCGGCGCCGTCTCTGTCGGTGACGGCATCGGCTCCGGCTGAAGGGAGGTGTGAGGTGAAGAAGTATGTATTAATGATGTAAAATATATGTAGATGTGATGATGGCTAATGAAAAATTAATATAGAATAGAATATGTATTAATGATGTAAAATATTTATAAAATAATTGAATAGTTTTTTATATAAGTTAAATTAATTTAGGTATCAGTTAGTTTCGTAGAAGCTTCTTCATTTAAATTAGTTTATTTTTTAAAAAATAAATTATTTATATAAAAATAAAGTTTAACTTATGAAAATAGTTTATTTAATATTTTTTATTTTATTTTTTCTAAAAAATTTATCGTTACGTACCCTAATCGGAATTAGATTGTGGTAGAAAGGGAAAAAAAATGGTGTTTTTATTTACTATTTGATAGTATCTCATGCAAAAGATTGTGTCAAAAAGAGTATCCATTTAGGGGGGGAATGTGATCAAATAAAACAAAGTGAGATTAATTATTATTTAAATAATTTACTTAAAATGAAATAAAAAGAGGAAAAATATTTGTTTCTTGCAGAAAGCAAGTATCCTCGTCAGATTTAATTAAAAAGGAAAAATATGGAATATTTTTTTAACAAAATATTTAAATTATAAATGAAAAAATAACTATTAGTTAGAATAATTTTTATTATATTTATAATGATTATAAAAGTCAATAAATTTATCATACAAACATCATGATTTATAATTAGATGATAATATAAAAAAATTACACATTGGAAGTGAATATATAAATTATTTTCTCTTTTTTTCTTAAATGATATAGAAATAACAATGTTGATAAAGGGATTTGTACTAATTGTCACACCAATAACCTCTTGTCAGGTCAGATTTGTCAGTAACCTTGTTAGAGATGGAGACGAAGGCGTTGGTTTATTAACAATTAACTTGGATGGGTATCGTGTAGAGCCGTAGAGGTACGTCATGGTGGGTTTTGTTTTCCTTTTGATGAAATAACAATTAATTTCTTGTTTTTCACTCTGGTTATGAACAAGGAATTGAATTCAGTCATTAAGCATATAACAAGTTCTAACAAAAAGAGTAATTATGCATTTTCTTACATTTTTTATTATTTTATATAGAAAATATTATACAAAAGAAAATATATTTAATTAATAATGTCTTGAAAAATTATAAAAAAAATATTCAATATACTTCATACCAAAAAAATAAGAAAATTAATAAAAAAAAATATTGTAGAAACATTTACATTGTTTATGAATAACAAAAATAGTATATACTTGAAAAATGCAACAATGCACGTTTTAATTTATTTTTAACTTTATTATTTAGGATATTTATCTTTTAGGATTTTAATGCTGGTAACATTTTTTTTTTTTACGTGATAACATAATTACTTATAAGTAAAGCTTTATGTTGAAACGTAATGAGAAATTAACAGACTTGTAATTTAATATTACAACTTGTTAAATCATGATGAAAAATCTTTATTCAAAAAGACTAAAACATAATTACTCTTAAACGTAAAGCAAAACTAAGAAATTAAATAGTTATTTTATAATAAGACTTTAGTAACGTATAATCTTAAATCTTAAAGTACATATATAAAACATTCAAATCAGTGTAGCTTAATTACTAACACTTGAAATTTGTAAGAAAAAAAAATTTAGTTCAATTCTCACATAAATCTTTGAGATAGAGTGATGAATTTTAAATGTGACTAAATTTTCAATTAAGGATTAATAGTTAGTCCAACTAACTGAAACTTATGAAATATCTCGAGATCCCACGAGAGTCAATAGGTTTTAATTTCAATAGTTATATATAAAAATTACATATATAATGTATTTATTATAAATTTTTTATTAAATTTTCTCATTACTTCAAAATATTAAATATATTTTAATTTTAAACTATGCATATTTTTTCATTATAGGTACTTAATATCCATCAACTTTAATTTGCATATAACTAATTAAACTTTAATGAAAACTATCTCCAACTACATTTTTTAAATCTATAAGACTTAATCGAAAATTTTACTTAAAAAATCTAATCTCAATTCTACTTGGAAGTAAATTTTTTTTAATTGAGTCTTTTTTTCATTACAACTCATTTTCAGTCTAATATATGAATGTTCTAAAGAGATTAACAAAAATCATAATATATATTATTGTAAATTACACTCTATTCCATTGTCATTTCACACTTTCTTAATTTACCTTTTACAAAATAAAATTATATCACCAAACTCTCTTTTGTATATCTAAACTTCCGTGACCTTTATATTTTTTTCTTAATTTAACTATAGTTTTAAACTTAATTTAACTATGCTATAAAAAAAAACTTATTAATCACAGTTTTAACTGTGTATATATCCTAAAAAAACTGTATATATATCAATTTTACTTTAACTTAAACTTTAAGAGACATTTACTACAAAAGAAAAAACCTTTAAGAGATATTTAATGATAAAAATATAATAAAATTAAATTAAATGTATTGAACTATAAAAAAATATAAAGTTTTATCCACCCTATATGAACTATCTATATGCTTAACTTTAAAAAAATTACAATAACCATTTTCCAAAATCATGAAACTCTCAATTGGAAGGATGGAGTATTGGAGAATTGGATCACTTTTTAAGAAGAAGAAAAATCATTTGATTCAATTAATTGAGTTTTCTTAAATCATCATTCAATCAATTTTGAAAAACAAAGGAATTAGGAAGTTACTATTAGCACCACCAAGAGTTGTGAAAATTCTCTTTCGTGTCTACTCACCAAATCCTACACCCTCTCAAACTTCTCATTCTGCCACCCCACCCTCGTCCTTCAACATTGTTGTGCACACCCACATCGCACAAATCCACTTGCGACCCCCTCTGAGCAACCATTCAATCCATCACCACCACACCATCTCAGTCCAGATCTGAATCAGCGACCCAGTGTTGACAGCACATAGAGCCAACATAGTCCCAATGCGTCTCACATCGCTCCTAACTCTAGATCCGCATGTGTGCAACCCATTGGCCTAGACACCACTACGTCGTCGCAACACCACCTATGCACTTTCGTTTGGGCCATTGTTCACCCTCACCACCACTATGTCCAAACACCTTTGATTTGCATCAACCAAGATCGATCAACCCAAATCTTCACCACCATCATTAGATTTAGGTACTTTCTCTGTTGTTTGTCTTATGATAAGGAAGTTTCTTTTGCTTATGATGAGGCTATGTTTGGCATGTTGTTTGCATGTATCAACATTTTCATGTGTATGGCTGAACAATGGTTTCAACAAAAATGTAACTCCAATTTGAATATATACGGAATCAGCTTTTTGTTGTTGTAATATAAGAGTGTAAAAAATATGTAACAAAATAGGTTTCCATGTATATTAAATAAAACAAAATCTTGTTTATGTTACTTTTTTACATCCTTTATTTCAACGTCGAAAATACAATTCCGTAGTAAAAAAATTTGTCACCCCAAACAACACAACAAAAGTATGATTTTGTTGGACATGCACGATGAATTTGTACTTCTATTGCATTGCTTATTTCCACACCCCCTAACATTGCAACTGAAGTATGCTTTTGTTGTAAAATGTACAATGAAATCATACTTCCATGGAGAAGGGTATTTTTGGAAAATAAAAAAGTCACCCATGTTGGTGATGCCAATAGCAATGCCAAAGGTATTAATACACGAATAAACTAAGACACAGAATCATTCGGGTTGATTTGGGCCATGTAACTAAATAACTAGTTTGGAGCAATTGTACCTGCAACAGTAGTGAAATATACTAGGCTTTTTGTATTAATAGAAGCTACTAAATATTATGATACACTTCTGAAATGAAATGGCAGTAACGTCACGCAGACTAAGAAGAGAACTAGAACCAGAGGGATAGAGACGCAACAAGGAAATCAGAGGAAGAACAGAGGTATCAGAGAGAAGATTTCTATTCTTCATGCTCCTTTCACTTCTTCGTAACAAATTCCTTATATAGCACATTCGGCCTCTTAATTCGCATGCTTTGCCTGCCTCTTGCATCAGCTGACACATGTCCATTCTCCCTAACCAACTTTGGCGCCAATCTCTTTCTCTCTCCCTCGCATGTTACATTACCCTTCCATTTAAGAACAACCTTGTCCTCAAGGTTGAACTGAGGATAAGTTGTCCCCACCCAAGTAACATCTTCCCATGTTGCTTCCTCTAGACTTGCAAGCTCCCATTGAATCAACACCTACTTCACTTGTGTTGAACCTCTAAGTATAACCCTTGAATCCATCACTGCTATGGGTTGTACTATTGGACCATTAGCACTCATTGCAAGTGGTAATGGTAAGTAAGGTTGCTTTGAACTACCAACAAACTTTTTCAACACCGAAATATGAAGCACCGGATGTATACAAGTTGTTTCAGTCAACTTTAACTTGTATGCCACTGCTCCAATTCGCTCAATCACTTCAAATGGGCCAAAGTACTTCATACCAAGTTTTTGATTTTTCCTCAAAGCCACTGAATGTTGTCTAATGGTTGCAACTTTACTAAAGCCAATTCTCCAATTTCTAACTTATAATCCATTCTCTTCTTATCGGCATTCTGCTTCATGTAATTTTGAGCTCTTAGCAGATTGAGTTTCAACTAATGCAGCAAGGTATCCCTAGCAGTCAATGATTCTTGTATAGAGGTTGGATCCTTTGAATTGCACTCATAAGGAACAACTGATGGTGGATCCCGACCAAAGACAGCCTTGAAAGGAGGCATACCAATGCTATGATGGAATGAAGTATTGTACCCTAATTGAGCCCAAGGAAGCATATCAAACCATGCTTTAGGATAATCAAACACAAAGCATCTCAAATACATTTCCAGTGTCTTACTCAACACCTTAGTTTGGTCATCCGATTGAGGGTGATAAGCAGAACTCATGGCCAAAGTTGTGCCTTGTACTTTGAACAACTGCTGCCAAAATGAACTGATGAAAACATGATCTCTATCAGAGAAAATTGTCTTAGGAAACCCATGCATTTTAACAATATTAGCAATAAAAGCATCTTCCACAATCTTACTATTAAAAGTAGCTTTAAGTGCTATGAAATGAGCAAATTTTGAAAGTTTTTCCACCACAACTAAGATAGTAGAGTAACCATGTGAAAATGGCAAATTAGTGATGAAATCCATAGCAATATCCTCCCAAATTCTCTAGGGAATAAGCAGTGGCTGTAATAATCCTGCTGGCAACGCTTGTTCTACTTTAGTTCGTTGGCAAATAGTGCATTCTCTCACAAAATCCCTTATGTCTTGCTGCATTTTTGGCCAATAAAACTGCTTACATATCCTAGATACTGACTTGGTGACTCCCTCATGACCACCAATCTTTGAAGCATGAAACTCCAGCATAATCTGCTGTTTTAATGCTTGATTCTCAGGAATCATCATTCTGCCCTTCCAAAATAACAACCCATCCTTCACTATATACTTAGTGCCTTTCATAGTACCTTCCCTGCATTGCTTATATATTGCAGCCAAATTATCATCCTCTTGTAACAATTCAACTACCTAATTCATCCATACCCCTACTGCCTCAGACCAAGCCATCAATAAACTTCTTGATAAGGCATCAGCAGGTATATTCTCTCTACCCGGCTTATATTGAATAAAAAAGTCATATCCCAAAAATTTGGGAAGCCACTGTTGTTGCTTCGGAGTTTGCAATCGTTGTTCTAACAACTCCTTTAAACTCTTCTAATCAGTTCTGATAATGAATTTATGGTCCAACAAATAATGCCAAAACTTAGCCAATGCTTGAGTAATATCATAAAATTCTCTAATGTAGGCAGATTGTTTTTGCATTCTAGATGACAATTTTTTTGAAAAATATGCTATTGGGTGCTCAACTTGACTCAAAACTGCCCTAATTCCAATTCCTGAGGCATCAGTATCTAACATAAAGGGTTCTTTGAAATTCGGAATTGCTAAGACTGGAGCTGAAGTCATAGCCTCCTTCAATTGATTAACTGCATTAGTGGTGCATGCAGACCACTTAAATGAATCCTTCTTTAAAAGATCAGTTAAAGGTGTTGCTATTGTAGCATAACCTTTCACAAACCTCCTGTAATAACCTGTCAAGCCTAAAAATCCTCTCAACTACTTGAGAGATGTAGGTAATGGCCAATTCAACACCGCTTGCAGTTTTGTTGTTTCCATAGCTACACCAACTCCTAAAAGAGTGTGACCTAAATAATCAATTTCTCTAACTCCAAATGCACATTTTGAGAATCTAGCAAATAAATGGTGTTGCTTCAAGGTATTTAGCACCACTTCCAAATGAGACAAATGATCCTTCTAGTTAGAACTGAGTATAAGGATGTCATAAAAAAAAAAAACCAAAACAAATCTCCTCAATGCTCCTTTGAAAATATCACTCATCAAACTTTGAAAAGTTATCGGTGCATTGGTCAAGCCAAAAGGCATAACCAACCACTCAAAGTGCCCATGGTGTGTTCTAAAAGCAGTCTTGTATCTATCTTCAGGATTAAAAAGAATTTGGTGATAGCCAGATTTGAAATCTAACTTAGAAAAAAAAAACCACTTCATATAATTCATCAATCAATTCATCAACAGTTGGAATTGGAAATGTGTCTTTGATAGTGATGGAATTTAGTGCTCCATAATCCGTGCATACTCTCCATGATCCATCTTTCTTCTTGACCAAGATTATTGGAAATGAGAATGGGTTTTTACTTGGATGAATAATTCCTTCTTCTAGCATACCATTCACTAACTTTTCAATTTCCTCCTTTTGACTGTGAGGATACCTGTAAGGTTTGACCTTAACAAGTTGAGAGCCTTCAACAAATGGAATATAATGATCATGAAACCTTGGAGGGGGTAATGAAGTAGGAGTTCCAAACACAACACTATTGTTGGACAAGTGGCCTTAATAACTTTAGCAGGATAGGCTTAAAATGCAGAAGAAGAAGCAACAACCAATTTAATAATATTTTTTAAACATGCAAGACAAAATTGATTGCAATAAAATAAATGAGATAAGGGAAGAGAGAAATGCAACCTCGATTTATACCAGTTTGGCCACTTCCCGTGCCTACGTCCAGTCCTCAAGCAACCCACTTGAGATTTTCCACTCTCTTTATAAAACTCCTTTTACAAAGTCTGAACCACACAGGGACAATCCTTCCCTTGTGTTCAGGAATCCTTACAACTTAAGAGAGCCTCGATCTCTTAAACAATTTCCTTTGAATAAGAAGAATAAGAAGTTTCTCTCTTTAAGAGAAGAATATTACAATTGAAGATCAATCAAGATTCCTTATTGAATATGCAAGTGTTTGACCAATGAATCTTTTTGAGAGGATAAGACATTTCAGTTCAGAAAAACTCTCTTGGAAAATTCGTGTCCCAAGTCACCTATATATAGGCCTTTGATGGTCATTCAAAATCATTTGAAAATATGTGACTGTTGGGAGTTATTTTAGAAAATTTCTCACTGGTAATCGATTACCAGAGAGTAAATATATCTTTTAAAAGCTTTTGAGAAAAACCTTTGGCCATAACTTATGCATCATCAATTTGGAAACTTCTTTCTAAGACTTTAGAGACTAACTTCATCATTTATCTTGGATTTCTTGGAGTCTTGTTTTGGATCAAACTTGAGAAGCGCGTTTCTTTGGCATCATCAAAACATCATGATATCTTTGCTTCTACAACTATAAGAATGGAGAAGCAATGCCAATTCAAGTTCCATATCATTGGGCAATTCCACTATGGGAAATTGCATTGAATTAGGCTCAATTAACTGCATGGTGAATATCTCAACAATAGCATATGTATTCAACATTCTCCTAATGTGATGTAATTGAGCCTAGCAGGAATCATATCAGTTTCTCCTTCTAAAGTGGTGAACTTACCATCATACATAAACTTCAATTGCAACTTATCATAGTTTGCAATATGAGGACCAATAGTTTTCAACCAACTAGATCCCAAGATGAGATCAGCTCCTGATATGGGTAATAAAAACACAGGTAATTGGAACCTGGCATTTTTGGCCTTGATAGTCAACTTGCTGACCACGCCTTCAGCAGCCATGTAATTTCCATTCCCCACCATGACCTTAAAAGAAGGTGTTGGTTCCACAGGTAGCTTAAGGACTTTAGCAACTTTTGGCTGTAAAAAATTGTCCGAACTGCCTCCATCCACCAAAACCTTAACTGGAAGCTTATCCATATAGGTCGTAAACATGATTGTGCCTACACCCCTACCACCCTTCAATGCATTCAGTGATAAGTGATGATCTTCAAGAATCACCTCTGCATTACCATCCACATTATCAATTATGTCTTTACTATCATGACCTTCAAGCTCAACATCATCACTCTCAGTTTGTAGCAATAAAATTTGTCTATTAGGACACTTATGAGTGAATTAAAACTTCTCATTGCAAAAATAACAAAGGTCTTTCTCTCTTCAGAATTGCATTTCAGCAGGACTAATTTTCTTAACAGAAGTGTTTCAAACAGGAGGCACATTGGGTGTGGGAAGTAAAGGAGGTAAATTGTTTCTAGGTTGATTTTTTTGTACATTATTATGATGATTTGAAGAAGACAAGGTGGAATATCTAGGTGAAAATTGTGTAGAATGAGTAACAGACATTGTAACATACTTCTCCTCATACAATTTAGCTAAAGAAACAGCACGCAACAAAATTATTAGGAGCTTGAGCAACAACATCACTACGAATGTCTTTGTTCAATCCACTAATAAAACAATTACGCAAAGCCTCAGGAGTCAAACCTTCATATCTATTAGCTAATGCCATAAACTTCAAACAATAATTAGCAATTGTACCAGATTGTTGAAGTTTGAATAATTCTGCCATGGGACAATTGAACAGTGAAGGACCAAATTGTGTTTCCAGAGCACGTGTTAACTCAGCCCAGGTGCTCACAACTTGCATCCACTACAACATCTGAAACCAGGGAATCACATCCTTCTGAAAATGAATAGAAGCAATATCAACTCGATCCAGATCTGGAGTGCTATGATAATTGAAGAACTTCTCTTCTTTGAAGATCCACTCCAAGACTGGTGTATTGCCATCAAAATGCGGAAAACCCAAAGAAATGTCTCGAACTGCAGAAACTGTCGCAATCGAAGTAACCGAAACGCCGTTAGACGAACCTGGAGTGCCACGATTTGATTTCGAACCACCAATGGTATGAGATTGACTTTGAATCAACAAATCGATAGATCGTTGCGTGAGATCCATCCGAGCTTGGTTTGAAGCTTGAAGTTCATCGAAGCGGTCCTGTAATTTTTTATCACGAGTACGTTGATCCTCCATCCATGTTTGAATAGCTGAAACTTGAGACTGGAGATGTTGTAACCGTGTGCGGTCGTTGTGCTTAGCCATTGATGACAATGATGTTAGACAAGTGACCTCAGAAATTTTAAGAAGGGAGATTTGAATTAAGATTTCATTGACTATTCCTAATTGAAAATATCGTTTTCTTAGATATTCCCTAGATTCAATTATTTCTTTAATTATAAGTTACTTGAATAATAAATAAGGAGAAGTAACTTTAAAGAAATATAAACACAACAGAAAGTAAAAGAGATTAAGGAAAGAAAGAATGCAAAATCGGATTTATACTGGTTTAGCCACAACCCGTGCCTACATCCAGTCCTCAAGTAAATCCCACTTGAGAGTTTCCACTCCTTGTAAAATTCTTTACAAGCAATGGACCCCAAAGGATGTTGGTACCTTGTGTCCAGTGATTACAACCAAGAAGTTATTCCCACTTCTTGCAATGAATCCCAAAGGACGTTAGTCTCTTGTGTCCAGTGATAACAACCAAGAAGTTATACTCACTTCTTGCAATGAACCCAAAAGACGTTGGTCTTTTGTCTCTAGTGATCAACCAAGAAGCAAATCCCGCTTCTTGCAATGAACCCAAGGAATGTTGGTCCCTTGTGTTCAGTGTTTCAACCAAGTAGACCGTCTCTTGAAAACTTTTACAACCAAGAGTCGATCTCTTGAAAAGCTTTTTGTAAGAATGGAGAAGAGGAAGAAAATAGAATAGCACAAGTTTTTGTCCAATGAACTTTTCTTGAAAAAGCAAGTGTTGAACAAAAAATTTTAAAAAGATGTTGAGAATAATCATTTTGAAATTCGTGTCATGGTCACATATTTATAGCCATTTGATGGCTCTTGAAGAAATCATGTTAAAAGTTGTGACTCTTGACAATTTCTTCAAAATCAGTCACTGGTAATCGATTACCATAACAGTGTAATCGATTACACAGTTTATTTTATCAAAAGTTGGGACTTTTCATGTTGAGGTTTGAAATCCAACGTTCAAAAATCACTGGTAATCGATTACAAATATTGTGTAATCGATTACACTATTTTGAAAATATTTTTTAATGTTACAAGACAATGGTAATCGATTACATGCCCATGGTAATCGATTACTACTTTGTAAATTAGTTATAAAATATTTTGGGTTTCGGGTAATCGATTACTACCTTATGGTAATCGATTACCAGCGAGTAAAAACTCTAGTAAAAGATATTTCTTGAAAAATTCTCTTGGACAATTTTGTGTTGTTCAATCTTTTCTTTGAAAAATTCTTTTTAACTTACCTTGATACTTTTCTTGAGGCTCTTGCATATCTTGAGTCTTCTCTTGAATCTTCTTGATTCTTTAATCTTGTTTGAATGGATCTTTAATAATCTTTGGCATCATCAAAATAATCTTGGAAGCTTTGCTTCTACAAATGAAAGCACCAATGCAACAGTAGTGAAAGATACTAGGCTTTTTGTATTAATAGAAGCTATCGAATATTATGATACACTTCTAAAATGAAATGGAAATAACGTCATGCAGACTAAGAAGAGAACTAGAACCAGAGGGATAGAGACACAACAAGGAAATCAGAGGAAGAACAGAGGTATCAGAGAGAAGGTTTCTATTCTGCATGCTCCCTTCACTTCTTCGTAACAAATTTCTTATATAGCACATTCGGCCTCTTAATTTGCGTGTTTTGCCTGCCTCCTGCATCAGCTGACACGTGTCCATTCTCCCTAACCAACTTTGGCGGCAATCTCTTTCTCTCTTCCTCGCATGTTACAGTACCCCATTTTTTGCTAGCTATGCCTCCTTGTTTTTAAATATCCTGGGATGTTCCTCCATGGAACCTTCGTCTAAAAGCCTTAGCCACCACAATTACTTCCTTTCCATCCATCTAAAAGACTTTGTCACCATAATTGCCCTCGATGTGTTACTATTCATTGCTCTGTTTTGCAATAACTAACCAAGGTAAGTTCCAAGAATACAACATATGCTATTTTTTGGGTACTTATTTTGGAATTGTGCATGCATAATTCCGAAATGCATAAGTGCTCATTTTTTTTGTCTATTCTAGATTCTCCAATCCAAAATTATAACCATGTCCCAAAAAAAAGGAAAGAAAAAAACAAGAAAAGAGATGTGTGTTAGTCATGCGCATAAAGAAAGAAAGAAAGAAGTTGGGATGTGCACACAAAGAACGAAAGATGACAAAATGGAGGTGCTTGGGAGTGGTCGTCACACAAAGGGATGTGTGTTAGGGTTGAGAGTGTGGAGCCTAGTGAGTAAAAGTGATAACAAATGGTATCTTTTCCATTTGGGTTTCTATAGGGTGCAGGAAGCAAATGTGGAGTGTAGGAAGCAAAGGCCCAAATATGGTTAGACTAAGGAAAGGCCCATGTAAGAACAACACCAAGTGATGGCCCATGACTTTTTTCATCTTCTCATTCCCCACTTATATTTGTAATTTTTTTAATAAAACGACTCTTAACATAAACTTGTTTTTTACAAGAATCTTGTAGACATATTTAATAGAAACTACTTTTTATTGTTTATTTTGACCAGCTTATCCTTTCCAAACCCAATGGATTACGCCCATTTTCAATACCAATAAAAAAAATTGCTGGACAGTTATATAGTCAAGAAATGGACAAATGTGAGTCCCGTAATGTGGTTTGAACCTAATGTTGCCTAAGCCGCAAGTCACCAACTTAACCAAGTCATAGCTTACTAGCAAAATATTTCCTGCCCTACACGGGGTGTTGAGTTCATAATTTATTATTTTTTATAATATATATATCAATTATTTGTTTTTAATTTTATATATGTTACTATATATATAAAAAATAATTACGAATATTCATATATATATATATAAACAAATAGTTTTACATTACAAGTGTACATGTCTTATTGAATTATTTTTCTCAAAAAATTGTATATGATATTGTGTATAGGGATGAGAATTGGAGGGATGGACGCAAGTAATACTTTCCTTTAGCTGTCTCGTTAAATAAATATTTATCATGTGCTTGTTTGTTACTTGCACAGTACAAGTTAAGCGGATAGCTGTGAATTCTTTTAATATCTCAAGATATCCTAAAATAAAAAATAGTTTAAAAATATTTTAACAAATACTTTTATTGTAATTTTTATTTATTTTAATATTTTCTTTAAAAAATAATTTGAATTGTTACAACTAAAGTTGTTGAAATATTCTACAATCTACACAAATAAAAATGCCCATGAATAATTTTAAATAAATAAATAATTTTGTGAACTCCAAACAAAATCATCTATAAATTACTCTTTAACATATTAACTCAAATAAAATTACACTAAAATATAGGTCCAACTAAAATTATGTTCCAAAGCATATGTAAAAATAAAAAATATTTTTAAAGAATACGTACGTATCTAAGTTTGGTAAAAAAAAATTGAGAATATTTATGTATTTTAAAAGAAACAAGTAACACATATCCGTATCTATAAATACCATGATATTCGCCCTCGTGTTCATTAATAAATAGATAGTGAAAATATATACATATACGACTCTACTCACGGATACTTACTAAAGATACTCATTTTGTATCTATTATATGTGGGTATGAATTTCTTTGTCATTCCTAATTGTGCATATTATTTTTAACTAAATATGAAATAATTTATTATATTTGTTTTTCATATTTTTAATTAAATGCTATAATATACTTTCTAAATTTTGTAATTAAATGGTTGAACATAAATAAATTTTGTAATTAAATGGTACTTACTAAAGACACTCATTTAGTATCTACTGTGAATGAGCAAATATTTATGGGTATGGATTACTTTGTCATTCCTAATTATGCATATTATTTTTAACTAAATATGAAATAATTTACTGCATTTATTTTTCATGATATTTTTAATTAAATGATAAAATATATTTTCTAAATTTTGTAATTAAATGGTTGAACATAAATAAAAAAATATTATCAAATATTATATATTAAATTGATAATTATATTACTCAATTTAAATTTAAATTTATTATAATAAATATTTTTAAAAGTTATGAGAATTGAAAGTTTAAGATACATATTTATTTAATTAGAATGAATGTTGATTATATATTTCTATCAAATTTTCTATGGATAATTTTTTTTGAAATTTAAATAGAACTGAAAAATAGAAGAGACAGAAATGACATGTAGAATAAATGTAATGATAAAAAAGAATCTATTTGATTGAATTAAGCTTAAATTATTAAAGTGATAATAAATATAATTTATTATAATAAATTTTGACAATAAAAGAAAGTATAATAAATTTTAAAATTAAATATATTCAATGCATCAATCAATTGGTTATTAACAAAACATCAATATATTAGTTTTGGATATTCTTTTCATATATATTCATATATTTTTCATTTAACATGATTATCAATTCTTCTAAAAATCACAATGTGTTAACAATTCTTTTTTATATATTTTTCATATAACTAGTGACATGTATAAAAAAAATTATACAACATATATATATATATATATATATATATATATATATATATATATCAATTTGTAAAATACAAATTGATCAAATTAATTTATATATTAATATCTAATTGATAATTACTTATTAATGATTCATTTATCAACATCAATCTATTGATTAATTAATTTATTAACATAAATCTATTATACTAATGTTAAATGATTGTATTTAATTATTAATCATATTTGTTTGAATTAAAAATAAAATAATCTTGCTTAATATTTATTAAAATGAATGAATATCAGATTGACACATGACATTATCTCATAATTTTATAATATATATATATATATATATATATATATATATATAGAGAGAGAGAGAGAGAGAGAGAGAGAGAGAGAGAGAGAGAGAGAGAGAGAGAGAGAGAGAGTAGAATCGCATTCTAAACTCTTAATAATGATAAGCATTTGTTTCCTTCATATATATAAAAAATAATAATAACATTAACGATAAGCATTTGCATGGATCGACTCAATCATGCTGTATCGAGTGACTGAGTTAAAAATTTGGAGCTATGTGCCTAATCAACAGTTTATTTATCTGGTTCTTTTTTTTTTTTTTTTGAAAGGCATTTATTTATCTGGTTTGAAATTTAAAGTAAACGACTAGCAATTCTTTCGTATACATTGTGCCTAGCTACGTGCAATCACAACGACACAAAATTCCATATTATAAGAATTGTGTGTATGACTATGATTTTATTGAGCATTTATTTATTAAGGCTTTGTCTATTTGACCCAAGAGAAAACGAGGTTAAATAATTTTATCTTAAATAATTAATAAAATTTAAATAATTATCTTATTTAAAATTTTATCATTAATATTATAACTATCACATTTAGTGTATCATCTTTAATTTCTCTTTCATATCATTTATTTATAAAATTAAAAATTTATATTTGTTAATTAAAATTTAATAATTAAAATTATAATGAAACTATAAAACATTAAAATCTTAATAATAATATATATATATATATATATATATATATATATATATATTTCTAGTTTTCTTTAGGTAAATTGTTATTATAAAAAACAAACTTTAGGTAAATAAATTTCATTTATTTTATAACTTCTAATTATATTACTTTAAATATTTTTCAACATTTTCATTCTAATTTTTAATTAAAAATTATAGATAAAAATTATAAAAATTAAAATTACAGCATATTTATTTTTTATGAGGTGAATAAAAAATATAAGGATTAAAAAATAATTATTAAGATTGTAATATTTTATAATTTTATTGCATATATGTTTATGTATTTTAGTAGAATTTCAATTATTAACTTTAATTAACAATTATAAAGTTTTAGTTTTACACATAAATAATATGAAAGTGAAATTAAAGATAAAACTAAGTGTGATTGTCATAGCATGATTGAATTCAAAATAAAATAATTATCTAAATTCTGTTAGTTATAAAATCCAGGATTGTCTAATCACATTTTTATTTAGAATCAACTAGACAAATCCATTTATTAATGTATGTGTATTACGGCCATGACAAGTTCATCAGATAAAAATATTGCTAGTCATAAAACGATTAACCCCTTTACCGACCAATTTTTTTTTTATGTATACGGCATTTAAAGCAGTTGTGTTAATTAGTTTTGGCTAATTATACCGGAAGCAGCTCGTTATAATCAATAATATTAAAGCAACTATAGTGTTAACGGTAAAGTGTCGTCTTCAGTGATGAACAAGCCATAAGCTAACACTAAAATATTAAATTTTCAAGAAGTTAAATTATAAAGTATTAGCAAAGCAACATTTTAAAAAATGGTTATATTACTTAGGAGTAAATTGGTATATACCACACTAGACTACGGGCATATCGTAATAGTAATAGGTAGACAAAGACGTTACAACCCATGTTCATTTGAAATTAAAAGTGATTATTAAATAATTTCATTTTACTCTTAGCACCGTTAGCATAAACGATCCCAACTTTGTGACTCATTCTTCTAGGAGACTTCCAACGGTTTCCTCCTCTACGATATAACCGAGATTTCACTAGCCAACTTATATGTTTCTCTATTATTAATTTTTTATTTATGTTTAAAGCTACTTATAATACACTACGAAGCTAGAAAAAACAATAATCTTCTTAAATTTATATTATTAAATCTAATTATAACTTTTTTATATATCCCTCATCTCTCATTCATTTTTCTATATTCATACATTATTATTTCTTTCTCTTCTTTTCATAGAGATATAATTAATAATAAAATACTAATTAATATTATTTTTAAAACAATAAAACAAATCAAACTTTCTCGTGACAGACACAAACAAACAACCGAGACACAACATATGTTAAATATTAATCGTGACAAATGAGAATCTTCCTTTTCTTAATTATTTGTCTAACTGGTTTCCAATATGTATATGTAGAGAGTTCAACAAATTGAATGGACTAATGTGACCCCCCTCACAAACGACGATGAGAAATGAACAAAATAGTAGCCAGCGAGAGAACCTAAAAACACAGCTAAAACATTTGTGTAACTCTCAGGTGTCATCACCACATCAAATTTCATTGGTTCCTCTATACATTAAAAGCAAGTCAATCCACCAAGAAATTAACCCTTACAACCTCTCACCCTCTTTCCCTCATTGTGATTTGTGAGTAATTAAGATATGTATATGTCTCCAGGCCAAGACATGTCATCCATGTCTAATGACAGAAACAACATGTCTATGATGATGCACAACAGTTTCTACTGGGGCAAAGATGCCATAGTGCTTTTCCCTAGGTGGCCTGAGAACAATGTTGGCATGTACATCTTAGCCCTAATTTTTGTGTTCTTCCTTGCCATGGCTGTTGAAGTGTTATCTAACCAACCACTCCTCAAGCCAGGGACTAGTCCCCTTGTGGGAGGACTTATTCAAGCTGGTGTCCACTTATTTCGTATCAGCTTCGTTTACATGGTTATGCTTGCCGTCATGTCCTTTAACGCCGGAATCTTCATTGCTGCTGTGGTTGGTCACACCTTGGGATTCTTCGTCGCCAAGTTTCGTGCACTTTCCATCGCCAATAGGAAAGACAAAGGGTCTTCCTCAATCTTAAACAATGTTTGATGTATTTGATTTGTAATATTTCCTCCTATCCATTCTATAAGAAATAAATGACAGTCTATTTTATACTGTCATTTGTTTCTTATAAAGAAGATCGGAGGAAAGTATATGCTTATCAAGTGGCATGGTTTTTGTTCAAGTTTCTTTTGTCTATTATAGATTATTTATCAGTGGATTGGTGCTGATTGTGTTTGTTCAGCTTCTTCTTCGATATGTATGTAGTCTATACTGCAGTGTGTTAAGATACTTTTCTAGATTGTGTATATTGGTATATGTAATTCTCTCAATTAAGTCACTTTTGAGTTTTTGTGGTATTCCACTGTTATGGTTTGAAAGTCTTGTGAAACTTTGGTCATGCGTGGGACGGTTAAGCTAAACTAGCTGAAGCCAATTGTTTGGGCACGTACAGGCTCAAGCTCTGTAGGTCTTATCTATCCCAACAACTTCCTTGCCATTTAATAATTAGGCTCGTAGGCCAATTTACTCCTATCAATTTGATTCGAAACATTTTCCATTTATACATATATGAAGATTAGTTGATGATGAAATAAGGATAGAGTTACATAATAATAATAAAAAGAATTGTTTTTGCCAAGGTTGTGCATGATCTATGTTTTAAGTTGGAATCCAATATCCTATATTATTTTAAATAAAATATAATTTTCTTGAACAACCGTGGGTTAATAATTTTTTTATTTGATAAATAATATTTATATATTTTATTATCCATACAAATCAAAGATAATATCAAAAAATTTATAATAATTCATGTATCATGTTCAATCAACTAAATTAGACTCCTTGACAAATAATATTTATATATCATGACATTATATTATTTTAACTTTTTATTTTAATATATGTAAATATACTTTAATTTAAGTTTTTATATTTTTTTTGTATGATTTAATTATAAATAATGCTAAAATTGATATAATAGTCTAATAAATTAGATTGACTCAATCTTATCTCATATATTATTCTATCTTAATCATGCTAAATTATTGTTTATATAAATTACCCTAATAAAATTTCAAATTTAATAATTATAAAAGTAAATCCATTCTAACTCATTTCACTTTCGCTACTAATATTTGCTCTCAGCCAAGGTTATTGTCCAACGGCTCCAAGCTAAAAGCTGAAACGGTGAAAGAATCTGCCTTACCCCATGTCTCACATTTAATTATCTATTCAGGCAGAACTATTAACCTTTTTCACTCCAAAACTGTTAACCTCTTCTAACTGATTCTTAGGCATGCGAGAGTGGATTTTGGGCCCAATTCCTATCATGAGTCTGTGTTACTCCTATCAGGGTGTGTATGTGGAGAGAGAGGTACCTTTAGATTAGTAGAAACACAAGTACAAATAACATACTCTTTAACACACATTTCTATCCAGAAAAAAATTTATTAAATAAGATATGAGACTTAATAAATTTTATAATTTTTAATAAATTTTAATCAATGATAATAAAAGATATGTCCAAAAAAGTATATTAGAAAATGTGATCCTAACATATATATATATATATAGGCAGTTAGCTTGACCTTGAGTCCTTAAAATATAGGGGAAAAACCAATAAATTACCAGAGTTATTTTACCAAGATACCATTTGGGGAAAAAGTAAACAATTTTGGTTGTGATAACCCAAAATTGGAATAAAGTTTGTACTCCTCTCACTTATTAAGATTAGTTTTTAGTTTTATCGGGAGAAAAAAAGATTAGTTCTTAGTTTAATTCTAGAGTTTTAAATATAGTAGTCTAATTGTAGTTTTATTTGTTATTGTTGTATTTATTTCTCGAAAGGAAGATATTTTTGAATGAGTAAAGGAATTTTCATTAAATCATTCTATTAATAAATAAATGTTTAAAGATGAGACATAGAATCAATTCTTGATTGTTTAATCAATTCTCAATTGAATGAGTTCTTTTTATTAAACAAGCAAGTTCATAGTTTTTAACTTGTCAGACAATTGTTTAATACTTAATACATACAATAATTATAATTTCAATAAACGCATCCATTTTCATTACAATAATATAATAGTTTATAAGATGGTTAGTAAGGAAACTTGATAAAAGTGTTTTCGATTTAATGATTGTTTTAGAAGAAATGAAGATTGAAAAAAGTAAAGGATTTAGAAAGATGCGCTAAAGTAAATAGACATGAATTCATAAAAGATGAGAATTGAATACATATACGATGACATGTTAAACTTGTAGCCAATTTTCGATAATAGGTGATAACGGCTAAATATGAGTTGTTTTTTATAATAAAAATATCCTTAAAAAGGATTATTTAGTAGTTATTCATGCTTAACTGTTAAGAACTGATGTTTTTCCTATTCATGGCTTGCAGATATGAAAATGAGAGATTAAAAGCCTAAAAGCTGAAGAAAATAGCAAAAAGTTGAAAAAGACTCAGTCCAATACGCACGCAGGACGCGCTCAGCGGGAAAACAAGCATTGGCGCTAAGCGAGGGAGAGGCGTGTTAAGCACAAATACAGGCATCGACACTAAGCGAGCAGCACGCACTAAGCGCGAATATAGGCACCAGCGCTAAGCGAGCAGAGTGCGCTAAGCGCAAGTACGCAGGCCTAACTCCACTCCAGCGACTATAAAAAGAGAGACAAACCAAGGAAAAAAGACACACTGAGTCTTAAAACACTCTAATACACACCCAAAGCCTGAGAACTCTCCCTTAGGGAATTCTTTCTTCTCTTTCATCATTTTCTATTCCTTTTTCCATCCCTTCTCCTCCATCAGTTCTTATATATTTTTTCTAGTGTAAGGCCCCTTATGGTTATGAGAGACTAAACCCTTAGTAGGGCCTAACAGGCCTAAAAAGCCGAAAGATGTATTGTACACTTCATATTTATCAATACAACATGTGTTTTCTTTCCTATTACCCTTTCTTACTTTTAATTTCATGCATCATTCATCCTTGCATCATCTTTGGGGATTAGGTGCTCGACAGAGGATAATCCTTAATAGAATATACAATGAAGGTTTTGCATGCATCAGTTTTAGGAATTAATCGCTTGACAAAGGGTAATTTCTAATAGAACTAAAAAGAAGGGTATCTTAATAAAATCATGGCTAGACATAGAGTGATTGCATTATGCACATACATCAAAGCAAGCATCTAGAATTAGAACTTCATACATTTTATCTATTGAATCTTTGCAAAGACACTTGGGAGATAGATAGGTAAAATAGGTTTGTCATCGTGATACATCAGAGACAAGTATTCTAATAAATGTGGGTAAGATAAATTCACCTAATTGATAGAGAAAAACAAAAAATAATACATCTTAAGCAAATAAGGCATGTTAGGTCCTAACATTCTCATCTCATTGAATTCCCTATTAATTCTTTTGTCTATTATTATTTCCTTTGTCCACTAATATCTATTTAGTTATTGTTCTTTTTACTCATCTTTTACCTCATCTTATCTTTTCCTCTTATAAATTGAAAATTATCAAACACAAGTGCAAAACAATGTCCCTGTGGAAATCAACACTCGGACTTCTGTGTCTTTACCACTTGGACATTTGGTACACTTGTCAAACGGTTAACAGTAGACGTTGTCAGTGTTTGAGGAATCAAGTGATAGTGTTTCAACCCCTCAAAATTGACAGTTAGTAGTTTTATTTATGGACTTTTAATACTAATGATCGAATTATATGATTTCGGCATGTGTACAACAATATTTCTAAATACATTGATCTTACTCTAGTAATTGTCTTTCTATAACTTCTCTGCAATTGCATCAACTGATACTTCAATTGTCAAAACAAATTTTGCTTCTGAGCGCTTTCCAATCTCACATCTTAATGAAATTATCGAAATTGTCTATTCCAATCAAAATAACTCCCTTCAATAATAAGTTCAACTTCTCAAATTTTAGACCGTATTTTGATAGCTTTTGAATGGACTCTTCTACTCTTCTTGAGACAAATACATCGAAGCATAATGTTCATAACTTAGTTAAATTTTACATAAGAGGGATAGCACCATGATACCATTTGGGAAGAAAAGTAAATAATTTTGTGATAACCCAAAATTAGAATAAAGTTTGTCCTGCTCTCACTCTTTTCTCTTGTTAAGATTAGTTCTTAGTTTCCTCTAAAAAAAAAGATTAGTTCTTAGTTTAATTCTAGAGTTTTAAATATAGTATTCTAATTGTAGTTTTATTTGTCATTATTTTGGTTTTAATGAAGCAAAAGAGGAGAATCCATAGTAATACACGTGCCACAGTAGTGATGGAAGGAAGAGAGCCATAGCCAAGCATTACCCTTTGGGTCTCCACCCTTTGACTGGAAACATTAGAGGAGCCGTACTCTCATATCATCCATTAATGATTTAATGGAGTTCATTTCCTCTTCACTTTGTCTTTGTACTGTGTCTAGCTAAATTTCTTAGCTGGAATGTTGGTGCATTTCAATTATGAACAATGTACACAGGATTCGCACATAGTTTTCATTGAATTAATTGGCCACCTTTTTCTGTTTTACGAGTTTGTGTATATTAACTACTAAAAAGCATTACTTCCTCCCTCTCATTATAATTATTATATAAGAAAAAAAAATATCCCAAAATAATTGTCAATTTAATTTTTTAATGTAATATAATTATTTTTTTATTTATATATCTTATTACATTAATGGCAGACATGTGTTAAATCCAAAAGGTTAATTACTGATATAAAATCTTGTTAATACGTTCACATGTCGGAAAAAAATCTATTTAATAAGAGAACATATTTTCGATTTGTTTCATGTGCAAAATTTCTTTATATCAGTTGCACTCATGCACCGTAAGTGGAATCAATCTCTGATCCAATAGTTTGAGAGACATTCATGGTCTATCAGGTAGAAAAAAAACTAACATTTGTTAGACAAATAGCTAACCAATCCAAGAAGAAAGTGAATTAAATTATCCAAATGTATATTAAGTTTCAATCTTAGTGTCAATTTATTTATATTTAAAAAATTATTTTGATACACCTTAGTGTCAACCTATTTTATTATACATTTTAATTCAAAACAAAGCACCCCTTTTTTCTATGAGATTCTCCTTTAAAAGTAGGTAATTCTATTTTAAGACATGGTCAAACACTAAATATTTAATCATCTACGTGTGATGATTCAAACACATTATTAAAACTAATCTTTTTTTACTAGATCTAACTTTGTTGATAAAACAAATTACCCTTTATTTAAGCCTTCATTACTTTTTGCATCTTTAATTAAAAAAATAAATTGCAGCACTCTATGGTATAGCTAAATAATGGGATGGTAACTAATAGTTACAATTGAATTTTCTAATTTATTGTTCATTTTAAGAAACTCTAATTTATTTTTACTAATGTAGTTAATGTTTTATCTTCTAAAAGATGTAGCTAGTCCTGTTATTGGAGTTAGCAAAATTACTATTTTTATTCAATAAAAAACTATAAAAAATACAATATTCAAGGTTATGAATGTATTTTTACTTCAACTTTTTAATAAAAAAAATATTTGTTAGTATCATAAATAATATTTTTACAGTACTCACTAATATAACCTTTATTTTTTTTATTTTATAAGTTGAGAGAGTGAGAAAAATAAAGTGAAAAAAATAGTGCTTTAAAGAAAGGTAGGGTAAACAAAAGTGTGAAAGAAAGGTATCCAACTAATGAGGACAAGGTAAGGAATAAGGGTAAGGAACCTTTAGAAGGACTTGGAGGACCTATGGCAAGGGCTAGAACAAAGAAGGCCAAGGAAGCTCTTCAATAAGTGTTAACCATGCTATTTGAATTTAGGCCCAAGTTACAAGTGGAGAAGTTTCGGATTGTTAATTGCACCATGTTACAAGAATAGTAAAGGGTGCCACTTTTGTTGAGTGGTTTTATTAGCATTTTGTTAGTTGAAATAAAGGCTCAAACTTGTGTTAAAGTGGCTGCCAATTCTCTTGGGATTTGCACCACCTATGGACTTGTTTTAATTTAAAGAAATTAAGGTTTAATAAGGTGAAAAATCTAGGATTGTGGTTGCCTCTTGGCTGACTAAGGAGTTGCACAATTTTCCATATGTTTATGTGTCTTAATTTTAGTTTTAATTAGGTATAATGACACCATCAATTGTTGTTATCAATTCTAGTTTTAATTAGATTTAATGACACCATCAATTGTTGTTATTGGTGATCATTTCACTTGTGTAACCAACTAGATGTCATTCCTATTTATAGGCTACACATTTTCTAATAAAAAAGATAGACCTTGAATTT
The DNA here is from genome assembly GCF_004193775.1 of Glycine soja. Lineage (NCBI taxonomy): Eukaryota > Viridiplantae > Streptophyta > Magnoliopsida > Fabales > Fabaceae > Glycine > Glycine soja. The sequence goes on along the minus strand of NC_041019.1, from coordinate 45,907,308 downwards.
GAGTTTTTAATCACCTTCTAAAGTGTGAGAGTGAATCTCCTAAGTTACTTGAGTGATTCAAGAAATTGGTTTATCAAGGAACACCACCCTGTGTGTGACACCAATTCCGAAGGAGTGATTCTTCTAACCCCCTTCTTCATTCTCTTTCTTCATCTTTTTAAACCTTCATTCTTTAATCCCACTTGAACACCATTGTTATCATCTCTATTTTCCATCCAAACACATTCAAACTTTGAACCAAATACCTTACATTCAACCCTCCATAAACTCGTCACTTTCTCTCTCATTCAATAAATTTCATTAAAAAAAAACCTTTGAAGATCCATCTTCAACCCTTGCGCAAATGGGTTTACATCATTTTTGTTATCAGAGCTTCGGTTCAAGGGTTTTTCAAGAGTGCGTGGGTTGAAATTTCTTGGTAACATCCTTCTAATTTCTTCATTGCCATTTTATATTACCTTGTTCATGCTATTTTTTTTTATTGAGGTTGAACCATTGCAAAAATTAGGCCTTTAATTTCTTATTAAAAAAAACATAAACTTATTTAAAAAAAATTATTTGGGCTGAATGGTTCATGCTATAATAGCTTTCAAAAACTCTTGAAGGTAATATAATTGGTTGTTAGAAGGTTTGAATTACCGAATTATGAAGTTTAATTCCTTCAAAAAAAAATCCCATAGTGTAGTTGCTGGAATTTTTCATCCTTGTTCTAAGCTTTTGTTAGCCTAACCCTAAGCCTTTTCCTTGTCACAAATTGGTGGTTGAACTTTGTGTAAAATTTATCTTGAATTGCTTTAGAACTCAAGGAGAATTCTAGAGTGGAAAAAGGCAAGAGTGTACAATTTTTTTTATAAAAAAAGCCATATTTGAGAGATACACTTGAGTGTGTTGAGGTTCTATTTTCTTTATAACAATTATTATTTTTATTTTGAATATGTTAGGTAGTGGTGAACATCAATTGGATGGGGCACAAAGATTCTTGTTGGATGCTCTCAATGCTCAAATGCAATGATTATTGAGGGAGAACAATGAGGAGTTGTATGAAAGAATTGAGAGATTAAAGAATCGTGAACGTCATGAGGAAGAAAGAAGAGGAGGAAATGGTGGTGATCCAAGGCCAAACCGAATTGAAGGAGTCAAGCTCAACATTCCTCCCTTTAAAGGCAAAAGTGATCCAGAGGCATATTTGGAGTAGGAGCTCAAGATAGAGCATATCTTCTCATGTAACACCTATGAAGAGGCCCAAAAATTGAAGCTAGCAGTTGTGGAATTCTCATATTATGCTCTTGTGTGGTGGAACAAATTGAAAAGGGAGAGAGCTAGAAATGAGGAGCCTTTGGTGGAAACTTGGGTTGAGATGAAACGGATCATGAGGAAGCGGTATGTGTCGGCAAGCTATACTAGGGACTTAAAATTCAAACTTCAAAAGTTGTCCCAAGGTAGCAAAGGCGTTGAGGAATACTATAAAGAAATGAAGGTGCTCATGATTCAAGCCAAGATAGAAGAGGATGAAGAGGTAACTATGGCTAGATTTCTTAATGGTTTAAATAGTGATATTCGTGATATTGTTGAGCTGCAGGACCAATACCATCAAAAACTCCTCCAAAAAAAGTCGGGATGTGAAGTGTTTTCGATGCCAAGGCTTGGGACATTATGCATAGGAGTGCCCTAACAAGAAAGCCATGATTCTTAGAGACGGAGAGTACATTAGTGAGTCCAAAGTTGAGGGAGAAGAGAGTGAGGATGATAAGGAGGAAGTGGAGAAAACACCGGAGGGAGAATTGTTGATGATTAGGTGGTTACTTGGCCATCAATTGAAGTCTATGGAGGAAAGTCAAAGAGAAAACATTTTCCACCCTAGATGTTTGATCAATGGCAAAGTTTGCATGATGATCATTGATGGGGGGAGTTGTACCAATGTGGCAAGTGAAATACTTGTGTCTAAATTGAATTTAGTCACAAAACCACATCCTAGGCCGTATAAGATTCAATGGCTTAGTGAGGATGGAGAGGTGCAAGTAAGGAAGCAAGTGGAGTTGGATATTTCCACTGGAAAGTACAATGATAAGGTGCATTATGATGTTGTTCCTATGGAGGTCAGCCACTTACTCTTGGGGAGACCATGACAATTTGATAAGAGGGCTAATCATGATGGTTTCACCAACAAGATCTCTTTCACGTATCAAGGCAAAAAGATAGTGCTCAAACGATTGAGTCCACAAGAAGTGTGTGAGGATCAAAGAAAAATGAGAGAGAGAATTCTTCAAGAAAAGAGAGAAAAGTAAAAGAGAGCCAAACACTTGAGAGTTCAAAAAGTGAGGACAAAAAAAGGGAAACACAAGAGAGGAAAAAGATGATTGAAACACTTGAAGTGAGGGAGAATTTTCTAGCTACAAAAGGAGAGGTCAAATGGTTGTTTCATTCAAAACAGCCCCTATACTTGTTGATTTGCAAAAATTATATTTTGACCACTAACACTTTTGACAACTTTGAATTGTCTTCTAGTGTGAAAACTTTTTTGCAGGAATTTAAGGAGGTGTTTCCATCAAGTGTTCCAAGTAGATTGCCACCATTGAGGGGAATTAAGCATCAAATTGATCTCGTGTCAGGAGCTTTTTTGCCTAATAGGCCAACTTATAGGAGTAATCCTCAAGAGACCAAGGAGATCCAAAGACAAGTGAAGGAACTCATTGGTAAGGGATGGGTAAGAGATAGCATGAGTCCATGTGTTGTCCCGATAATTTTGGTTCCAAAAAAAGATGGTTCTTGGAGGATGTGCTCCGATTGTAGAGCTTTAAACAATATTACCATTAAATATAGGTATCCAATACCTAGACTTAATGATTTTCTTGATGAATTGCATGGTGCTTGTTTCTTTTCCAAAATTGATTTGAAAAGTGGTTACAATCAAATAAGGATTAAATAAGGAGATGAATGGAAAACCGCTTTCAAAACTAAATATGGATTATATGAATGGTTGGTTATGCCTTTCGGTTTGACTAATGCACCAATCACTTTCATGAGATTAATGAACCATGTTTTGAGAGAATTCATTGGTAAATTTGTAGTGGTGTACTTCGATGATATCCTTATTTATAGCACAACCCTTGATTTGCATGTTGCACACTTAAAATCGGTGTTGTGTGTGCTTACGAAGGAACAATTGTATGCTAACCTTGAAAAATGTATTTTTTTGCAAAGACCATGTTGTGTTTCTTGGTTTTGTAGTGAGTTCCAAAGGGGTTCAAGTTGATGAAGAAAAGGTCAAGGCTATCCAAGAGTGGCCTACACCTAAAAGTGTGACCGAGGTGAGAAGTTTTCATGGCCTAGCAAGTTTTTATAGACGATTTGTGAAGGATTTTAGTACCTTGGCAGCACCTTTGAATGAGTTAATTAAGAAAAATTTTGTTTTCAAATGGGGGGAGAAACAAGAAGAAGCTTTCAATACTCTTAATCAAAAGTTAACCAATGCCCCCATACTTGTTTCGCAAAAAATTTCAAAATCTTTTGAAATTGAATGTGATGCTTCAAATGTTGGGATTGGGGCTGTATTGTTATAAGAAGGTCATCCAATTGCTTATTTTAGTAAAAAATTAAGTGATCCTACCCTTAACTATTCTACTTATGATAAGGAGTTTTATGCCTTAGTGAGAGCGTTGAAAACATGGCAACACTATCTTTATCCAAGGAGTTTGTGATCCATAGTGATCATGAGTCCCTAAAATACTTAAAAGGACAAGGTAAGCTAAACAAAAGGCATTCCAAATGGGTGGAATTTCTTGAGCAATTTCCTTATGTTATTAAACATAAAAAGGGAAAAGGAAATATTGTTGTGGATGCCTTGTCAAGAAGACACCTTTTGCTTTCTATGCTTGAAACAAAAATGATTGGATTTGATTGCTTGAAAGAAATGTATGAAGGAGATGACACCTTTGGTGAAATCTTCAAAAATTGTGAAAAGTTTTCTAAAGATGGTTTTTATAAATATGAGAGCTATCTATTCAAAGAAAATAAATTATGTGTGCCCAAGTGTTCTACTAGAAACTTGCTTGTGTGTGAAGCACATGAAGGAGGGTTGATGGGGGCATTTTGGGGTCCAAAAGACCTTAAATACATTGAAAGAGCATTTTTATTGGCCTAACATGAAGAAAGATGTGCAAAAATTTTGTGAGCATTGTATTGTTTGCAAAAAGGTCAAGTCAAAGGTAATGCCTCATGGTTTGTATACCCCTTTACCAATTCCGGATTCTCCATGGATTGATTTATCAATGGACTTTGTTTTAGGGCTGCCTAGAACAAGTCATGGTAAGGATTCCATATTTGTTGTTGTTGATAGGTTTTCTAAAATGGCTCATTTTATTCCTTGTAGGAAATTTAATGATGCTAATCATGTGGCGGATTTGTTCTTCAAAGAAGTGGTGAAACTCCATGGATTACCAAGAAGCATTGTTAGTGATAGGACTCCAAGTTCCTAAGCCATTTTTGGAGGACCTTATGGGGGAAGTTGGGTACTAAGCTACTATTTTCTACTACTTGTCACCCTCAAATGGATGGACAAACGAAGGTCGTGAATAGGACTTTGGGTATCTTGCTAAGGATCGTTTTGAAAAAAAATCTTAAAAATTGGGAAGTTTGCTTACCTCACATTGAATTTGCTTATAATAGGATTGTGCATAGCACCACTAGTTGTTCTCCTTTCGAGGTTTTTTATGGTTTCAATCCACTAACTTCTCTTGATTTGTTACCAATGCCTAATATTTCAGTTTTTAAGCATAAGGAAGGACAAGCCAAAGTGGATTATGTGAAAAAGCTCCATGAAAGAGTCAAGGCCCAAATTGAAAAGAGGAATGAGAGCTATGCTAAACAAGCAAACAAGGGGCGCAAAAAGGTTGTTTTCCAACTCGGAGATTGGGTTTGGGTTCACATGAGAAAGGAGAGGTTTCCGGAGCAAAGGAAATCCAAGCTTCAACCAAGAGGGGATGGTCCATTTCAAGTACTTGAAAGGATAAATGATAATGCGTACAAGATTGAATTGTCCGGTGAGTATAATGTGAGTACTACATTTAATGTGTTCGACTTAACTCTTTTTGATGTAGATCGAGAAGCCGATTTGAGGACAAATCCTTTTGAAGAGGGAGAGAGTGATGAGGACAAGGCAAGGAATAAGGGCAAGGAACCTTTAGAAGGACATGGAGGACCTATGGCAAGGGTTAGAACAAAGGAGGCCAAGGAAGCTCTTCAACAAGTGTTAACCATGCCATTTGAATTTAGGCCCAAGTTACAAATGGAAAAGCTTCGGATTGTTGATTGCACCATGTTCCAAGAATAGTAGAGGGTGCCACTTTTGTTGAGTGGTTTTATTAGCATTTTGTTAGTTGAAATAAAGGCTCAAACTTGTGTTAAAGTGACTGTCAATTGTCTTGGGATTTGCACCACCTATAGGCTTGTTTTAATTTAAAGAAATTAAGGTTTAATAAGGGGAAAACTCTAGGATTATGGTTGCCTCTTGGCTGACCAAGGAGTTGCACAATTTTCCATATGTTTATGTGTCTTAATTCTAGTTTTAATTAGGTATAATGACTACATCAATTGTTGTTATCAATTCTAGTTTTAATTAGGTATAATGACTACATCAATTGTTGTTATCAATTCTAGTTTTAATTAGGTTTAATGACACCATCAATTGTTGTTTTTGGTTATCATTTCACTTGTGTAACCAACTTGATGTCATTCCTATTTATAGGCTGCACATTTTCTAATAAAAAAAGATAGACCTTGAATTTGAGTTTTTAATCACCTTCTAAAGTGTGAGAGTGAATCTCCTTAGTTACTTGAGTGATGCAAGAAATTGATTTATCAAGGAACACCACCTTGTGTGTGGCACCAATTCCGGATGAGTGATTCTTCCAACCCCGTTCTTCATTCTCCTTCTTCATCTTTCTAAACCTTCATTCTTTAATCCTACTTGAACACCATTGTTATCATCTTCATTTTCCATCCAAACACATTCAAACTTTGAACCAAATACTTTACATTCAACCCTCCATAAACTCATCACTTTCTCTCTCATTCAATAAATTTCATAAAAAAAAAAAAAAAACCTTTGAAAATCCATCTTCAACCCTTTGCAAATGGGTTTACATCACCAACCATGCATAAATTAAAGGTGATGGCCCAATTAAATAAATATTGATGTTTGGTAGTTATGGCTTGAAATGACTTATGGGCATAACCATGTTTGACTGAAGATGATTTTATAAATGGCTCATGGTAGTGAGATGGACCATCTACAGTGGTCAAAAGATGAAACCCACTAGATCTTAATTATGATTATGACATACCCATGATACACAACCAACTTAGCTACCATTTCCATCGAAACACTTAACTTCGATATTGATACGTAGCCAAGGTATGAGACCAACATTGCCATCCCCACATCAACAGGAGCAATAACTAAGAAGAAAATTAATTCACTTGTACAAGTCCATGTCTAAGAGCAAATCACCCCAATCCCATTGGCTGCTACTACCCTCCCCATTCATCATTGCTCCAAATCCTTCGAACTGAAAATCCATTGACAACTCACTAACAATGCCCTGTTGGTCCAGGCATGCATATATGTTGTTGTCTTGTTGTGAATCAAGCATATGGTTCTGTCCATCAGCAGTATCAAACGTCAGTGAGGACATGCTACTCTCTTGTTGAACTCCTTTGTCAGTTGGAGACTCATTTTGACCCCTTCTTTTCACTGAGCTTGAACCAACAATGTTCCTAGGCTGGGGCCTAATGACTTGAACATCTCTTGTTATTGGTCTATCTTCAGCTTCTATTACATTTAGTTTTTTGCTCAGATGACAGTTCCAATAGTTTTTCACATCATTGGCAGTCCTTCCTGGTAGCCTTCCTGCAATCAACGACCATCTGAAAAAACAGAAGCAACTAGCTTTAACCCCTATCTAAAATGTCCCCTTTTTATGAGGATCAATATGGTACACATGTTATTACTTTATGACAACTTACAAAACGCAAACAAGCTTTTTTTTTAAAGGTATCCTCTGCATAGCATATAATGCTATTATCAAGATTTTAAAAATAGTCTGCAACTGTGATTTCAGCCGCAACATTAAGGTTTGTTGGACATCTGCAATCGCAATTGTGACCTCATCTACTACATTTGTCCACAAATTCTCGCAACAAAGAACATGACAAAATCGCGATCGTAATTGTAACCGCATCGGCTAAATTAAAACGTTGACAATTATACTCCCAGTGGCTAGCCTACAATGAAAAATACCAAAAGAAATACTACAACTTCCAAGTTAACCTGTTGCCTAGTAATTTATGGAGTTTGATTATCATTTCCACTTCTTCCTCCGCAAAATTTCCTCTCTTGATGTTAGGACGGAGATAGTTCAGCCATCTTAGCCTACAACTCTTCCGGCACCTGTTTAAACCTTCAACAAACCAATATTCAAAGAAGATTTTATCAGTTGAAAAAGAATTGTAAATAGGAGTATTATGTGTTTGGAAATTTCACTAAACATGTCTCTATGTTAAACAAAACAAAAAAACAAAAATAATTACTCCTTCAACTTTAAAACATTAATGTGTTGTTCCTTAGTGCCTACTCTATACATCTTGCTATTCTTGAGGATAATAATTCTTCTCTATTTTTGCATTGGATTGATACATAAATCTCACATATAAAAATTAATAGAAAATATTTTTTATTGGTGGACCTAAAGCTTGAATTTTTGTTATTTTATCCTTGGGCGGACCCTGCAGTTGCTAATCTTAAACAAACCATTTTACTATTAATAAATTATCCCCTTTTAACTTATAGCGCACTCCTTTGCAGAATATAACTTAAAAACTCTAAGAAAGAAAGAAAAAAGAGAGAGGGAGATGAATTGAATTCAGCTTTACCAGCCAGTAAAGGAACACGATGCCACTTTCCTTCTCCATATTGTTGTATGCATTTCTTGAGCAAGTGATCTTCTTCTTCTGTCCATGCAACACCACCCATCTCTTCTCAGTTCTCAAACTCTTAAGACCTCTACTTCTCCCACAGTCAAAAAAAACAGCCACTAGCAACTACTTTTATATATATGTATGTATGTGCAAAAACACACAATTTTGTGTCTCAACGTACGATGTACCAAACAAGCCAGCAAGGCAGTGGCAATATGCCATCGTTCCTCAAAATCGTAGTAAATGGTCCAGTGCTCTTTCTGAAACTCTGAAGCCAAGCTCTATGTTTTTATATAGACATCATAAGTATATGATGGTGGTCCTGAACTTTGAAAAATTCAGACCCTGTACTCACAACAGAAGCTTATCTAATTCCTATTAAAAGCCAAACCACCCCATGTGTTCTTAGCTCATTTGTCATCTCATTTGGATTAGGACAGTCTTATAGTTAAACAACATGGAATCAAACCCGCATTAAGCTCTATCATTAACCAACCTTTTAAATGAATAGAGTAAGGTCCATCTTAATTATTCCTCCTAAAAGTTTTTTTTTCTCATGTTTTCATCTACCCTTTTAGTAAGAGAACTCAAATTGAAGCCTGTGATGGAAAAACCAGGCCCTTAACGTTGTACCACATAGCATTGCACCAAACAAGAGTGAACCAGCTATCATCCATCAATAAGTTTTGGATAGCCTTTATTAATGGTTTGGCACCCACTAGTAGGTTGCTTGGGCAGATCTATGCTTGCGGTCCATGCGTGCATAGTTTCCGAGATAAAAACAAAGGCTCATTCGAGAAGGACCAGTTCAAATCAAAAAATGGTCCTTGAATCTTGTTTTTTGTTGTTGGGTGATCATGACACTGATATGGCTTTTATTTTTGGGACCTATCTTCCTTTAAGTTCTGATAATGCACATGGTTGTCCCTGATTCTTGCAGCTTATGCACTACAACATGAAAATGCCATGATTAAAATGTGATACACAACCATAGGAGATTGATAACTTACAATTTATCACCTTTATCCACTTAATGTTACTTTTCTTATTCCCTTTGCCAATTTGCTATCTACATTAATAACAGAAAAACAATGGGATTAATGAGGATGGAAGATTGTTATGATTTCCAAACTAGTGTTCTTAGAAAGATTATAAATTTGAGTTTAATGTATTTTCAGAGTAAAAAATTTACAATCTACGTGATGATAAATTATGATAGATTTTTTTAAAGTCTTTGAAATGACTGCATCAAACAAAAAATTAATAATATATGATTACTGGTATTTCCACCGACTTATGTTAGCCAACTAAATAAAGTTTAAATTCAATTTAGAACATGGCATACTAGTAGGAAAACCCAAAAATAGCTATTTGGAAATCAGATACCAAAGTAATCACAAGTACAAGTACAAATACAAAGTACAACGTACGGCGAATAAGTTAAAGAATGTTATGTTTACTATCTTAAAACAATTTTAACATCATTTCTCTATAAATTACTAAATAAAAACAATTATTCACTTATTTTACCATTCAAATTTGTGACACTTCACATGTTATGTGCCGTCCAAATATTTCACAATAAGCCAATAAACATGGTGACATCACATGTTGAAAGTAGGGCCGTGCAAAATTTGAATTTTTAAAAATCCCAACTGATGTATTTTTGATCCACTTTGATAAATCAATTTCTGAGTAGTATTTTATATGAGTTTTTGTGTTATTTTGCATGTATTTTTTTCGATAAAAATCACGTTTGGATACTAGTTTTTATTGGAAAAACACAGTCGCTCAATTGAGTGAAAGAATTAGAAATTCCACAAATTTATGAAGATTTGAAGGTTTTACACTTGATCACGACTATGGTACATTTATCACGACCATGGTAATCAGCATAACAACAATAAAGTGATAAAAGTCCTCCAACACAACGTCAAAATCCAACAAAATCGGGTCGTGGTCAACACATGAGGATCGTGGTCAACACATGAGGGTCGTAGTCAATCAAGAGGACTATAGTCAATCCATAATGACCCAAGGCTTCAGTGTTACTTCCAACCACGGCTATTGTAACACCTCGACGAATCACACCGAAAAGAGAGGGATCTAGAGATTTTGTAGGTATGAAACTATACAGTTGATGATGACTTAAATAAATTAATTGGTACTACCTATATCAATAAGATGCATCTACTTTTGGATGGTCTATTACATAAAAATTTCATAGTTAAGCGTGTTTGGCTTAAAGTAATTATGAGATGGGTGACCTTCTAGGAAATTTTCCAAAAAATGTATAAGTGAGGACAAAGCACGTTGAAAAGTCTCATGTTGGTTTATGGGATCAATCATTGATCTTGGAAGTAGGCAGAACTGATTATAGAGGTTTTGGAAAGGGTTACCTATAGAGGATTCTGATCAATGGAAGATTCTAATCAACAAAGATGTTGAGTGAAGTGTCACCACATGAAGTGTCGTAGTGTGAGAGCCATTAAGAAGTCAAAAATCAGGGATGTTAAAGTCGTGGTGGATTCACCATGATCACAATGTGCCTTTTAGTGAGATATCTTTAAGAAGTTATATATAGATCTCTAGACTTTGTAAAAAGAGATTTTTATTATTCAGTTTTATTATTGTCTTTTACAATTTTGAGAGAACCTTGAGGGCTTTTAAGAGCTAAAGAACGTGAACAACACCGTTAAGACGGATCGTGATTATGTAACCGTCCAAATGTATTTCTCTCATTGTTCTTAATGAAATTCCTTATTATTTTATGTTAATTAATTTTCTTCCTTATTTTAATGTGTATTTGAAACCGACCATTCTAATACTCAATCGATTGCATAGTAATATCATTTGCATGTAATTGGTAGATCTAGGTAGAGAATGTTTATACCAAATTACATGATCAAATTGTTTGGGTAATCTCCGATAGATTAGTTAATCTTTAATTAATCATCCCTAGAATTAATCTTATCATTTGACTTAAATTGATATATCCATAACCATTGGGGTATTGATTTAAGGCAAAGAGCATCTTCTCAACTTGATCATAGGTTTTATTTGATTTTGAGAATCGGCAATTAACTGGGTAAGGAATTTCATTAGGGCTAGGATTGGGATATAATTGGCACTAGTGAGTCATAATCCCTTACCATTTTTATCATAACTCAAACTCCTATTTATATTTGTTTATCTGCTTTCTTATAAAAACCAAAACCACAAAAATATTTAAATCATATTTTTAATCAATTCTACTGTTAGTTTAATAAGTTTAACTAATCAACCCAAAGGGTTGGCACAGTGGTGTAAGGCCTTGTTGTGTCCATATGAGTGAAAACAATCTATTTAACGAGAGAACCCGTATTCAATTCCTACCGTGTACAAAGTTTCCTTGGACCAGCAACAACCACCCATTGCGAACAAGATTAATCTCTTACCTAGTGATTAGACGGACACCCATGGTCTCTGACCTAGGACCAAAAATAAGTTTAACTCATTGGGAATACAACTGATCATTTGGGTTCGATATCCAAACTTTCAAATTCATTGTTACTATTGCATAAGATACAATTATTCATGTACTAGCCTAACATATTTTACGCATCATATTTTATAAATCTAGTTTGGTTCATCAAACCGATTTTATAAAGTAAATTAGTTCAATTTCTTTTTAAGCAGTTCATTTTTTAGGTTCAATTTGGTTATTTATGCTTTATACATATATGGGTCATATTATCTAAAGAACTAAATTGTATTACACTGAATCTCTTTTTAAAAACGATTCGGTTAACATGATCGTTTTACAAAGTGGTTTAGTTTGATTTTTTTCTCCATCATAACTGTTTGATTTTTAAAAAAAGGTTTGATTAGGTTTTGGATCGGTTTGGGTTTTTTTCCACACCCGTAGTTGAAAGTAAAATCCCATATCTAAGGAGGAAATTTATTGTTGCATTGGACCTCTTGGAAACAGCAAGAAAATTGATAATGACCATTAACAGGAATGGCTTGTGAATGATAAATGAACTAAATTGATATATTTTTCACGTAGAAAATTTCGTGACACAATATGTAAGTGTTTGTGTTTCCCGGGGTGCAGAGCCTATAGCATCACTGATTTTAAATTCTATTTAAAACTAACATTTTACTTGGAAAAACTTACCTTCAAAACAAGTAAGCTGTCAAAATCACAAGAGAAATCGTGAGGACCAAAAAGGAGGAGTAACAGAAACAAAAGAAATACAACTCGATCAATTCACATTCATGCGTTGGTCTTGGAAAAACATAGTTGATTCATGTGAAAATGTAAGTCCATCACTCTTCAGAAATCTGAGAAGACATGGGAGGATTATTCGAAATATTGAATTGCACGAAGAAATAGTGTAAATCAACCAAGCAGTGTGTTGATAATAGAGAAGTCCATTGCATATTTGTTCCGGGAAAATTCTTAAACAGAAACAGAGAATAATCAAGACAAATGTCATTTATACATCAAATTTTTTTATAATAATCATATGTTTGAAAATACGTTCAGTAAAAAATGGATAGTGATATTTATCCACTTTATTTTGTGATAGATTGGGGTGAAGATAGGATAAGGAAAAGAAGATAAGAGAAAAAGCTAGAGAAAAAAAATATAATAAGTAATGTTCAAAGAAAAGAAAAAGTGGTAAAAGTGAAATAAATAAGAAAAGTAAATGTAAGTTGAGAATTTTCTGTGAAAAATTACATCAAATGAACAAATGATAAAAAGCTATAACTAGTAGCTTCTATTAACAAGAAAATCATATCCCTAAGCTAACACAGATCAAACATGCAAATAAAGAGAAAAGGTAAATGCCTAAAAACTATTATTAAAACATTGTATGAATAATATTAAATACTTGAAGAAGAAATACATGCAAGACTAGCTTATCTTATTTCCTTCATGATTTTTAAACTTTTATCATTTCCTAATGATGCTCGGGACCAAAATCCTTAGAAAGACATATCATTAAACGAACACAAAAATAATAGAACGACAGCAAAAAGAAAGAAACTGGTGACATTGTGCTTGCAAGTTGCATTGCATAGCATGAAAAGAATTAATTATGCCCTAAAATGAATGAAATCAATTGGACAAAATAGCTTTTAGATAAGCTTTTGCCACTTCATCACCTTCAACTCTGTTGGAATCCTTCCTAGACACACCAATGTCATCATGCCTTTTCCTCATGGGAATGCTCTTTCCAGTTGCCATGAAGTAGAAGGTTATCTAATCCAACAACTATGTCTTCAATAAAAGACAATGTAGCATTTCCACCGTCGTTATTTGAGGCCTAATATTGCCTAACTTTCTAGGTTTGGAAACGGTCTCAGTTGGTTATTTAACTATCAATTGATAGGTCAGTCCATGAGAACGAAGGATTGGTGTGTTTTTTCACTCTTTTGTATCATATTGGGCTAAAATACTCTCTCCATTGTTCACCTTAAAAAATATTTTTTTTCAATCATGAGGTGGCTCATAATAAATTATGTAAGGAGAGAGGGGGTGAAGGAATGAGAAAAAGTGCAACGGCTTTGCCAGAAATTAAATTTACACATTCACAATTATTATCCTGTACGAAGTTAATTATGTACCCAAAAAAGTATCCCGTAACTTAACTAATTGAATTGGTTTGAAGGATTTAATCATTTAAATTTTCAACATGTTTATAGAGTAGTCTAGAAAGTAGAAATGCACAGTAGTTATAGTATTTTATTTGTTGAATTACTCATTAGATTTCTGTTTTTGTTTAAATAATTCAATTTGTCCCTCTATTTTTTCAAAATGTTCAGTTTAATCTTCCAATTTTCAAAAAAAAAATATGAGTATTAAACGGGCCAATTCAATCCCCTGAAATATTTTTTAAAAAAAATCCAAATTTTATAATCAACTATAATTAAAAAAAGAAAAAAAATATTATAAAACTAGTAAATCAAGAAAATATTAAAGAGATGATTATTAAAAAAATTAATTTAAGAAGAAAAAAAATTTAAAAAAGGTTGATGGATTGAACCGGTTAACCCAAACCAAGTTGTGACATGTGGACAAGTTAACCAAGTTGTGACATGTGGACAAGTTAAACAGGTTGCGTTATGCAAGTTGGTGGATTGATATGTTTGGGTGGGTTACGTGGGTCAGCTCATTTGGTTGAATCAATTTTAACACCCTAAAAGAATATTCGATGTTGTCTTTCCACCTTATTTCATTAATATCGTTAAGATAAATTTGGATAAAAGGGAAACATTGAACATTTTAAAAAAATAGAAGATTAAATTAAAAAATTTATAAATAAAAGGATCAAATTGAATAATTTAAATGAAAAGGGGGGATAAAAAATTAATTTAACCTCTTAATATTTATTATCTTTTCATCTAACTAATATATTATTTTATGTTATCTAGATAAATTTGAATTTTATTTTGCCTACAATATTTCTTTTATTAGCTAGATAACTCTTCTTCATTTTGTGATCATTTATTTATTTATTTACATTTTTCTATTTTAAATACTCAATTTGTTGCTTGTCATGTTTTTTTAAGGGTTCATTTGGGGTGTATGCGAGTTTTTAATTTTTATTTTAAAATAAAAATTTCAAAACTAAACTTGTTTGGCATAAATGGAATCAAAATAATTTTTAAATCTTTTTCAAAATTCTTCTACACTCATTTTTTAAATTAAGAAAAAAAAATTATAAATGTGATTTTTAGTTTAAAACACATATTTTTCACATTTGATAATGATACTTTTTGTTTTCACCATCGTTGTAACCACCATCACTAGGGCAAAATCACCAAATTGGGTCCCTTTTACAAATTAATTACCAAAATGGGTCTGTTTCATTTTTATTTACCAAGGGGGTCTGTTATTTTACTACAAAGCGTCTACCTGAGGGGCGCGTTCCACCAGAACGTGACACGTGGCGTGACTGGACAGGACGATGAGACAGGGGTGGAAGTGGTGGCTTGGCAGGCACGACCACTAGTGGTGGCCTGCCAGGCGCTACCAGTAGTGGTAGGGCCCCAGGCGCGACCAGTAGTGGTGGGGCCCAGGCGCGACCGCTAGTGGTAGCCTGCCAGGCGCGTCCACTAGTGGTTGGCCCCCTGGCACGTCCCTCTTCCCTATAAAACCCCTTGCCCTCCGTTTTATTTTCACACGAAAACGTTGAAGTTGATTTGAAAACGTTGAAGTTGAGTTGAAACGTGTTGAAGCGCTTTATACCAGTTAGAAATTTTGCTCAAAACTAGTAAATATTTTTTATCTTCAATACATTATAGCATTAATTAATATTTATTTTGTTGATGATAATAATGATTATATTTTGTAGGTGCATAAACAAATTGACACGAACTATAAAATGAAATAGTAATTTTATTTATTTTTTTGTGTGATAATTAGTAATTTTTGGTAACTTAATAATTTAATTTTTGGTTATAATTATGTTATATTTGTTTGTTGATGACAATAATTATTTATTGTAGTAGTTTTTATGTCTAGCACATTATTATTATTATTAGTTAAGCTCATAATTATTGATGTTGTTGGTATATTTTTTAATAGCCAAAATTTATACATAGACATTAAAAATAAATGCCGATTGTTTTGCGTCATGAGTGTGCGAAGTAGGAAATTGTTGTGACAGTAATTTAATTTATTTAGAGTAATTTATTGTTGTTAATTTATTTTAGGTTAATAATTTATGTTATGTTAATATATTTTTTATATTGTAGGTATATTTTTTAAAAATGAATTTAATTATTACACTTGTCTATTTAAATGGTAAGATGTACGAAACTGATGATGGTATCACATTTGAAGGCCCTAAAAAAGCTATTCAAATAAAGCGTGGTATTAGTTTTGAGAGTTTAAAAAAAAGGATACACGACAAGGTAAAATTACAAAAACATGAAAGTATATCTACTATCACTTGTAGATTTTTAGTTGCAGATAAATATATTGCACTGCAAATTTGTGACGATGAAGATGTTGAAATAATGATTCAAAGTTTTGAACAACAACAAGAAATGTCTGTCATAGAATTATGTGTTGAAGTTGATGTTGCGGGTGCTTCTGCAATTAATTTGACAAATTCATTGTTATCATGCGGAAATAATATGTCTCACAATGAATCGGGTAGTGCAACAGTTAGAACAAATTCAGAAGAAGATTTTGATGATGATGATTATTTAATATCTAATTCATACGTTGAGAACTCATTAGATGAGGATGAGGATATTAATGAAATGTCTGACACAGATGATGAAGCTGCCTGTTTGATCGAACCACTTACAGTTGTGCAATCGGGAGAAGGTATATTTATTGTTATATATAAATAAATATTATAATATTTAAATAATTCGCTACCCTTGAATTATAAATTTTTGGTATATTGTTTTTGTAGGTGGAAGTCAGACTCCATTTTGGGATTCTGCTTCTCACTATAGTAATATTAATTGGAGTCATCCTGACCAAGAAGAAATTTGCGGTTTAGATATGGGATCAAATTTTAATATGGGTCAAGAATTATATGTTGGTATGGAATTTGATACCAAAAGCGCAGTAAAAAATGCATTACAACAATATGTAATGAAAGTGCATCAAAGTTGATGAATCTAAATCGCAGAAATATGTCATCTGTTGTGGAAATAGAAGCGATGACATCCCATGCCCTTTTTATATGAGGGCAATTTTATAAAAAAAAAACTGATACATGGAAAGTTACGCAATGGGGAGGACCACACAGTTGCTTGAATATGAGTATAACTCAAGACCATGATAAATTGGATTCTGATTTGATTGCCACTTGTGTACTAGGTATGATTATAAATTTTCATTCTTATTTATCCTTTTTTTGTGTTTGTTGGTGTGGTGTACAATAATTTTTCGTACTTATTTTTATAGGGATGATCAAAGAAGATCCGTCACTCAAGATTTCTTTGATTCAAGAGAGGATCAATGGAATGTTTAATTACAACATTTCGTACAGGAAAGCGTGGAAGGCAAAGCAAAAGGCAATAACAATTGAATATGGCGACTGGGATGAGTCTTATGTCGTTCTTTCTTCATGGCTGAAACACATGCAAAATCATTCGCCAGGATCATATTATCAAATTTGTGATGATGATTTTGTTGTTGGCAATACTGTCAGTCGTGAACACCGACAGTTCCATCGAGTCTTTTGGACCTTCGGTCAATGCAAAGAGGCTTTTAAATATTGCAAACCAGTCATACAAGTTGATGGTACATTCATGTATGGGAAGTATCGCGGTACGCTGTTAATTGCAACAACACAAGATGGAAATAGTCATGTTCTTCCGCTTGCATTCGCTGTGGTTGAAGGAGAAACATTAACAGCGTGGTCATGGTTTTTGGCACACTTGCGTGAACATGTCACAGATAAAAATGGTATCTGTCTCATTTCTGATCGTCATGCAAGTATAAAGTCAGCTGTTGCGAATGAAGCACTTGGGTGGCAACCTCCTCATGCGTATCATGTGTATTGCGTGCGCCACATTGCAAGCAATTTTAATCACAAGTTTAAGAATGGGAAACAAAAAGAAATGTTAAAAAAATTAGGTAACATTTCATATCTAACATATATTATTTCATATATAACATATGTTATTTTTTATGCAAATTTGACTAATGTGGATAATTTATTATGTGCAGGATACACCCCGTGTAAGAATATTTTTGATAGAAATTTTGATAAATTTTGTGAGCTGAGTCCCCCAGTAAAAGCATGGATTGGGAAGATCTCAAAAGAAAAATGGACAATGGCATATGACAAAGAAGGTCGTAGATACGGTCATATGACAACCAATCTATCGGAATGTGTAAATAAAGTTTTTAAGGGATGTCGCAATGTACCAATAACTGCCCTTGTGAAGTCAACATACAGCAGGTGTCGAAAGTATTTTGTTGATCGTGGTCGTCAAGCACAAAGGGAAATACGCGATGGTCAAATATATTGCTCACACGTCATGAAAAAACTTCGGGAAAATCAAGAAAAGACTTGTTCTCACATTGTTCGAACATATGATATTCAGAGAACAATATTTGAGGTTGAGGAGGCTTTCGACCCTATGACTCAACGAGGTGGACATAAATGGGCAGTTAACTTGAATGAGCGCTACTGTCAATGTGGACAATTTACTACTTACCACTATCCGTGCTCTCATATCATTGCTGCGTGTGGTACTGTTAGCATCAACTTCTATCAATATATAGATGTTGTGTACACAAATGACTACATATTAGTGTTTATTCCGCACAATGGTGGCCTCTTGGGAATGACGATGCGATTGTCCCATCTGATGAGCCGTGGACACTTGTGCCTGATCCAAGTTTTATTCGTGACAAAAAAGGAAGGCCAAGATCAACACGATTAAGAAATGAAATGGATTGGAGGGAGCCATCGCAAAGTCGATACAAGTGTGGCAGATGAGGGACAGTAGGACACAACCGGCGTAATTGTCCATTGCAATCTCAACAAGGCAGTTGTTGATGTCATGTATTAGATCATATGATAATGAAATGTTTACTTCTTTTTTTGTTATTCTTAAACACATTTATGTGTCAGTGACATTATCGTAATTTATTTTAAAAGCATTGCATGATAAGATTGAACGTTAAAGTAACAATAATATAAAATTAACATGGAAACAACCATACAAAGTACATGACATTGTTAAAACATGAAAAAAAAAACAATACAAAGTACATGGAAAAAAAACAATACAATGTAAACCCATTATTAATCAATCATGACTATGTCTGTGATGCCGCGACGATGTCCCACATGGCCGATCCCAATTCCTAGTTGCCCTATCAAGGTTTCTTCTTCTAAGATTCCCCCTTTCATCCACTTCGTCAACCTCGACAGAGAAATCATGACGTAAATCGACCCCAATAAGTCATTCATGTCAAGTATATTTCCAGGTACATTCCACGGACCACCAAGTGGGGCATTTGGGGTCGGTAGTTCATTATTTTGGGTGAATGAAGGAGTCCCCCTGAAGGAGGAAAGGATCCAAATATGCCTGTCATACTGTACCCTGGTTGGAAATCATGTGGGTATGAATACATCGGCGCCATCTGCGATGGTTCTTGGGTGAATATTGGCGGTGTGTAATACATTCCATGTTCTCGTTCTGGCATCGAAGGCAAACTGTACGGTGCTGCATCCACAGTTTGCCAACGTCGCCCTAAGCCTCGAGTCTCCACACTTCGCTGTAGTATATTAAACTGCTGATGTTCAAATTGTGGCTGAGAAGGGGGAGCATCTTGATGTGCCTCAAGTATCCTATCCTCTTCTTCATATAGAAGAGTGATCTTCTCGATACATGGCAGTAAATCGTCAAAAGTACAAACCCTTCTCCCAACAGGCGACACCATAAAATGTAGTGTTTCCGGGATTTCACCCTGCATAAAAAATAAAGGAATAGTTATTAAAATAATCTTCAACGCAACATTATTTTCTAAATTATAATGAACAATTTATACCAATAGTCCTCTTCTTGCATGTTTTGGGTCGACATAAACTTTTATCTTATGCCTGTACCACCTCATATATTCAGAGTTCAGACTAAGGGTCCCTGTTTGTGGCGGCGTTTGTTCTACTCTCCTTTCATAGCGACTATTCCATTCATTAAGCGCGGGTTGCATTAGTCGCATCCAATTTCTTCCTTCTTTTCCCTTTAAGGTCAAGTCATGTATGTTATCGAGTTGCATTACTGGGCCCAGAATAGGTTGTTGCATTCCAAACTGTCACATGACTCTATCCGGCTAGTGCCATTCCACTTTTTGAAAACAAATAAGTGGTACGATACATGTCCATAATACAGACCCAATAAAACAAACTTGACTCAAATTCATTTCCACATGTCCAGCATAAGGGACCCAAACAAACTGCATATAAAAATTAAATTTAATAAATTAAGTAACAATTACAACATCATTTAATAAACAAATGTCAAAATTATTACCTCGTCGCATTTCATGACATCTAATTTACGACGAAACTCAAGTAAATTGTCATTGCCTATGTGATGCAACTCACCTCCCAACCATCTTCACAAAAAACCAAATAACAAAATAAGATGTTACGTATAATAATGATTAACATCAAGCAACCATATTTATTAATTATCAATTCAAAATATTAAAGGAAAGTATACCTGTAAGCAAGTGGCGCGTTTTGTTGTTGTGGAGGAATAACTAACGGGGCCAACGTTGGGCATCGTTCCCATGCCCATAACTGAATCGAGAGAGTGAAACCGCCTATTGATTTAGCATGATAGTCTGTTGCGATGCACATCTCTATATAAAGGTTACCCAGAAGAGCAACTCCCCATGCATAAGTGTTGCACTCTCTAAGGTCTCTCAAAAATTGCAAATATCTCATTGGCACCCTTTTGCTGCTTTTGTCAACAAAAATCACGCCTCCTATGAATCTTAAGATCCAAGCTCGAGAAAATCTTTCAAGCCCCTGTTGGTTGCCTATGAAATCATTAATATTTGCAAATTGAGAAGTCAGCCAACTCAATAAAAGTGAGTTCCCGTCAACTGCATCATCGTCAGGCATGACACCCAATAATTCATGGCACAACTCAAACCAGTCAATATTTGTATTGACGGTTAAAGGTCTTCCATCCACAGAAATACCAAGTAGCACAAAAACATCTTGAAGTGTAATAGTTGTCTCGCCACACTTCAAATGAAATGTATGTATTTCTGGCCTCCACCTTTCAATAAAAGCATTAACTAATGCTCCATTTACCTTCAATTGCGCCAATTTCATTATCGGGTACAAACCCGAAACTTGTAATAAAGGAATAATTTCCTCGGGCGGTGCTTCTCTATGATTATAGAGTGGTGTAGCTCGTCGAATTTTTAACGTCCTTTGATTAGCACCATTCCAAATATGTTGTGATATATGGCTTTTTTGCATCCACAATAAATCATCCTCTAATGGTCCAGATGTCACGTCATAATGATTAGATGATGACGAACTTGCCATATTAAAACTCCTGTATAACAAGAAAAAAAATTAATAATCACACATATCATAAATAATTAATAATAAATTACAATATATTTAAATACATTTTAAATACGTACGCAAACAATATTCTAAAAAAATACATAATTTAAATTTTAGAAATGAACACATAATTTAAGTAAATGAATTATAATCATATATATATATATATAGCAGCAATTTCAGCAATTTTTTTTCTTAATTTTAACTTTTTATTTTAAAAGTTATTAATTATAATTTAGAGTTTAATTTTAATTTTAAACTATTGATATATTGTATCAAACTCAGTATGCCTTTCTTTTTTAAATGCGCTCAATAGCAATACTATAGTAATATTTATTATTAATTTTAATTAAAATTATATTCTAGAAATTAAAATTATCAACCCAACAACAACAAAGTCTTACAATTGCAAATAACATCAATTATAACTAATATGATTAAATATTAACAAAAATAATAATATAATATTTAAATAACAAATCATAAATAACAATATTATTATCTATAATTATCTTCAACAATAATTAAAAATTTTATATTATTATAAAATATAAAAAAAAGCACTAAAAATATAACACACTATCAAACTAATAATAATTACCTCTACAAATAAATCCACTAAAAAATATAAACTGCCTATCTGCAAAAAAAAAAATATACATATATATATATATATATATATATATATATATATATATTAAAATATAACAATTTATATACATTAAATAAAATAAAAACACAAAAAAAAAAAACTAACCAAGCAGGGGAAGGGGAACCTGCAAACAGGGGGAGAAGCTGGCTGCAAAAAAAGATTTTATATATATATATATATAAAGATTAAAATATAACAATTTATATAAATAAAATAAATTAAAAATACAAAAAACAAAAAAAAAAAACAAAACAAAACCTGCTGGGGAGGGGGGAACTTCAAGGGAAGGGGACTGTTGGGGGGGGGGGGAGGCAACACACGAAAGGGATGCTGGGGGGGGGGGGGGGGGGACAGCCTGGGTGGGAGTGGGGGGGTTGGGGGAGGGGGGGACCCCATTTAAGGGCGCCTGGATGCGCCTGGGGCCAGGGTGCGAACCAAGGCGCCTCGGGGCAGGCCACGACTGAATGCGCCTGCGTGCAGGGCGTGACCGTACGCGCCTCGTTGCAGGGCGCTTCCACCTCCTGTCAGCACCGCCTCCAGCAGCGGCCACGTGTCGCGTTCCTCAGGTAAGCGCTTTCAATTGCCAAAACAGCACCCCTTGGTAAATAAGAATGGAACAGACCCATTCTGGTAAATATTTTGTAAAAGTGACCCAATATGGTGATTTTGCCGGGTTACGTGGGTCAGCTCATTTGGTTGAATCAATTTTAACACCCTAAAAGAATGTTCAATGTTGTCTTTCCACCTTATTTCATTAATATCGTTAAGATAAATTTGGATAAAAGGGAAACATTGAACATTTTAAAAAAATAGAAGATTAAATTAAAAAATTTATAAATAAAAGGATCAAATTGAATAATTTAAATGAAAAGAGGGGATAAAAAATTAATTTAACCTCTTAATATTTATTATCTTTTCATCTAACTAATATATTATTTTATGTTATCTAGATAAATTTGAATTTTATTTTGCCTACAATATTTCTTTTATTAGCTAGATAACTCTTCTTCATTTTGTGATCATTTATTTATTTATTTACATTTTTCTATTTTAAATACCCAATTTGTTGTTTGTCATGTTTTTGTTAAGGGTCCATTTGGGGTGTATGCGAGTTTTTAATTTTTATTTTAAAATGAAAATTTCAAAACTAAACTTGTTTGGCATAAATGGAATCAAAATAATTTTTAAATCTTTTTCGAAATTCTTCTACACTCATTTTTTAAATTAAGAAAAAAAATTATAAATGTGATTTTTAGTTTAAAACACATATTTTTCACATTTGATAATGATACTTTTTGTTTTCACCATCGTTGTAACCACCATCACTAGGGGTGTACGCGTGTTGGTTTGGGTTGGGTTTGACAAAACCCATGACCTAACAAGTTGGTTTGGGTTTATTTTCTAATAAAAAAAAATTAAAACCTAACCCAAACCAATCTGTCTTTAAACGGTTTGAATTGGGTTGAGTCAATGAGTTAAAACCTTTAAATTTGTGTATTATTTTTAAAATAATTTTTTTATAAGCTAAAATTTTTATTAAATAGAATATCCAATACATTACTTATAATTGTTATGTAGTCAAATCGTGGAAGAAAATATCAGGGGAAGAATCAAATTAACGTCATCATCATCACATAGACTAACATACTATGTTAAACATGGTTTAAAATTGAGATATAATAAAGAAGTTCAAGAGCTATGCCCACTAAGCCTAAAAACCCAAAAATAAACATTATTACAATGTAGTTTGAAAATTCAAATGTTCTCAAATAGTCAAATGAGTAGTACACTTGAAACTTCAACTAAATATAAAATAGTTTGAAACAAATTAAAAGGCAAAATAGATGTTCTACAACCAATTGGGAGTTGAAATCTTAATTTCATATTGACTGAGCGAAATCGTGAGAACTGAGAAAAGAAGAGATGGTCTCACTCTTAGTTACTAAATCTGATAATAATAGTAATTGATTTTTATAAATTTAAAAATATATAATAATAATATTAATTTAATACAAATTAATGAGTTAGTGAGTTCATATATTAAAACTCACGACCCAACCTAAAACTCGACAAGTTTAAATGGATTAGGTCTAGTTTGACCTAAACACTAAAAGTATCCAACCCAAACTGTTGTTTGGATTTAGTTGGGTCAATTTGGGTTCGCGGGTGACCTATACCCTTAAACACCCCTAATCACCACCAATGCTACAACTACCACAATTGTCGTCACTATCACCACTACCAATACCACCTCACCGTCATCACTACCATAATCATTGTCACTAACATAACTGGCTACCACCACCATGTCCACCAACACTACTACTATCACCACTATCATCAATGCCACCACCTTGGCCACCAACATCACCATCAGCATTGCTACCACCACCATCAATGTCACTGCCATTGTCATTATCATTATCATCATCACCACCTCCGCCACCACCAACATTGTTGCAACCACCACCACCACACAACCACTACTTGGTGCCACCACCAACACCAGCGTCACCATCGACATCACCATCACCATCGGCATTGCTACCACCACCACCATTAATATTACCATCATTGTCATTGTCACCACCAACACTACTACCAACAAACCACTACCACCATGTCATCATTGCCACCACCATCGGTATCGTCACCACTGGCTGCCACCACCACCACATTGTCACTATCACACCATCAACACCGTCGCCGCCACCAATTGCACCATGCACCACGACCACCAATGGTATCTCTACTGCTGCCTACTACTGGCATCACCTAGATCGCCATTGTCATCACCACCACACAAAAATGTTCTTAAACTAATCTTAATATAATATGAAACTTTAAAAATGAGCTTATTTTGAAACTAATCATTTTTTAAAACTGGTTTAAAATCTTTTTCTAAAATTAAAAACTTGGTTATTTTTAAAAATTTCAAAATTCAAAACTAAAAAACCACCCTGAACATGACCTAAGGTAATTAAGTTTGTTTTCATTAATCCTTTTTGATTTTAATAATTATTTTAAAAAACTAAATGGACCAATCAATTTGACCAAGAATTAGTTTGGTAAGCGGTGTATTAACTTTAAAAACTCAACTCGTTTTAGAACTTGTAAGAATTGTTCAAACTAATAAAGAAAACTAAGGTATTTTATAATAAAAAAACATTTTTTTCATTTTTCTATTTTCTTAATTTAACCAAGACAATTTTAAGATAAATAAAAACACTTATTTAAAGATTATTAATAGTTATAAATTATTTTTTCAATTTTATTCAATTTAATCCTCTAATTTAAAAGAAGAAAAAAGTGTTTGTCATCACTTTCTACATGATTCAATGCCAAACATTTCCTCAAAGATTCATATTGTGGATCTTATGAAGTCCCACATGGCTATGTGATTCCATACTCAGTATCCAAGTTCCAAATGTTATCCCTTGAGGCATCTTGAGTTGCAATGGGAGAGGGGTAATGACTTTGGGCAAGGCTAACTTCCATAGTGTTACGAATAGTGTGTATAAGACCTGGGATTAAACTCACCATTGTAAGACTAACTGGAAAGTACTAGTGATTACAACTTTATGCATACGAGTTGCAGCCTACAATCCAAATTGAGGACGAGTTTTTGGAGTTGGCTCACCCTCACGGGATCGTGATCCTTTATTCCGTTGTTGCCCTATTGTTGAATTTCATTAACGCCATTGCTGTCAATTTGGACGAAAGGGCAACATTGAACATTTTTAAAATTTAAAGACGGTAAAGGCAAATATCACAAGAAGGGAGTTGAATTGTGATATTTAGAAATTTTAAAACCTTTTTCTAAAACAACAACGTTATCTTCTGATAATAAAAACGTAAAAGAACAGAGATCAAATTTTCACAAAATGGTTTAGACGATGGCCTCAGATTTTATAAAACAAATAGAGATTTTCAAAAGCAAATTAAATTCAAGCCCTGAGTCAGTTTAGAGCATAAAGGAGAAAAACAAGCAAGATAAGACACAAGAAGTTATATTGGTTTGTCTCAACTACCGAGACTATGTCCAATTCATGACAAATCACCAAGTTCCACTAACTTCAACGAGTTACAAGTATTAGTCACTACCACTTCTAGCTCTACAACTCGAGCTCTACACCAAGCTTGTTATAACCAATATTTTTTTGTTACCAAACCAGTGTTAGCTCTAATACAAATTAGAAGATTTGTTTGTTTGTTTGCACACTGACTAACTTTCAATCGTCTTATAAACAGATATACAATCTCAACACATAGTCTTTTCTCTCAAGTTCATCAAAGTGTTTTGAGGGTAATTCTAAACTTTAAAATAATTTACATAAAGCTTTTTTTATAGAAAGAATTTGAATATGAGCGCTTCAGTTAATATTACATGTCTTCAAAGTATTAAACAAAGTCTTAAATTTCATCATTTAATGTTGTATCAGATCATGACTTTAGCTTGTAATTGTCTGAAATGTCAAACGCACATTCGCAAAGCAGGTTCTGATACCATGTAAGACACAACTTTTAACCTTTGCATTTGTTTGCATCTAATAAAATTTTGGTCCAACCTATTATGAGGATCACGTATCCAGCAGCCCGGTCTAAAAAAAGGGGGGAAATTAAAGGTCCTAATTCATCTTCTGACACAAATGTCTTTTGACTTAACAAAGACTAAATTGAACATTTTAAAATTAGAAAAATTAAGTTGAATAATTTAAATAAGAAAGAGAGAGAGAGAGGGAGAGAGAGAGAGAGAATAACATATTTATTGACATGCAATTAATTAGCAAATAGTGTTACTATTAACCCATAGGATTGGTGCAATGATGTAAGGTCATGTTGCATTCACATGTAGGGGAACAGTCTATTAAGCAAGAGTATTTGCGTTCGATTTACACCGTGTGTAAAATTGTCTACGACCAACTTCAATCACACACCATGTGTAAGATTAGTCTCTGATCCAATAAATTGGAGGACACCTGTGATCTTTAAAAAAACTATCATTACTATTTGTGACATGGAACTATGCCTCAAATCATAACATTATGGTTTCCAATTTGTGTCTAAACCATTTCGGTTTTCTCGGACATATCCCATTATTAGCTCTTGAAAACATAAAAAAAATGACAAGGTATTTCCCATGGAAAGTTAAAGACTAATTCCTCAAGGTGTTTTTGTTTATGAATTACAAAAGAGGAAGAAAATTAAAAGCCTCTTGGAAAAGAAATTTAAGTCATATCAACTCTTACATAATCCAACATTGCAAAAAAAAAGATGTTTTAGCGACTGAAGAATTTGATCGACAAATTGTTAAGTTCAGTCGCTAAAACAGTTAGCAACCAAAATAGAGACTGAATTATGTCGCAAAAACCCTAATCTCTAAGAACAAAGAGACTGATTACTAATTCGGTCTCAATTTAGCGACTGAAATCTTCGGTGACACTACACAAAATTTGGTCGCTGCATATTAGGTTGTCATTTGCTTGGGACCAAATCAGCAACTGAATACATCGGTCGCTAATAAATAAAAAAATTCTAAATAAAAAATGAATTAAAATATAATTCGATGGCTATTGAATAATTAGTTTTAAATAAAATTTTAAATAAATAATTTCGTTCAGTATCTCGATCGCAAATAAATAATAAAATTTTAAACAAAAAAAATGAATTAAAATATAATTGGGTTGCTATTGAATAATTAATTTTTATAGGGGTATTCGCGGGTCGGTTCGGACCGATTTTGATCAAATTTAGGATCCAACCCAATCAAATTTATCGGTTTGGTTTGGTTCGGTTTTCACAATTTTTTTTCTAATCCAACCCAACTCATTCATAAACGGTTTGGTTCGGTTCGAGCCAACTGATTACCCATTTAAATTTGGTCTTTTTTTCTTGGAACTACTATTTTATATCATAATTCTTCCAAATATTCAATACAATTAACACAATATTATCAAATGTCTTAAAGTAGTAAAATTGATTCATTTAGCACCATCAACATAATATTCTAAAATAGATTAATACAAATTAAAACAAAATATTCTTCAACGAGATATACTATAAAAGTCTGAAACATAATTATTTTCTACAAACTAATTTCTTGCAACCAAATTTGCTACAACCACATTTGTGCAACCAAAATTTTTGAAGCAAATGAACAAAATATGATCCATTAATATTATAAACATGGTAGAAAAAATAAATATAAAAAAGGTGAAACAAATAATAATGTACATGAAAGTAATACTTTAAGAAGTCTCAACACTAGTCCCAACGCTTGGAGTCCCAATACTTGCAGTATTGAAAGTCAAACCAAACAACTCTAAAAATTGAAGTACAATCCTGTTAGCACAAAAATTAATTGAAATTTTATACAAATATAAAAAATGAAATAAGAGATTACACACCTGATTCAATCTTTTCTGCTTCATTTATTTCAACTTGCAAGTTATTAACATTTTGCTTAGTAGATCTAAGCCAATTTTGGACACAAATGAGAGCTTCAACATTAGTAGGACTCTAAGAACTAGGAAATGAATCTAGAATTCTACCTCCTCTACTAAATGCGGACTCAAATGGTATAATAGATACAAGAATAGCCAATATATCTCTAGCAATACAGGAAAGAATATAATATTTGGATGCTTTCAATTTTCACCAATTCAAATGTCAAACTCAGCATGGTCATCTTCAACATCATCCTCAAAATATCTATCTAACTCATTTTTTTGCACCTCACATATGCATGAACTCTCCATTCAACAAAGTATGCCCATTTCAAACACTCAATGCTCAGGCTAAATATGAAATAGCCAAGTTATCAACACTTGCATTATCCATTGTTACACAACAAACTTTTGAAATCCCCCATTCTTTTAAACAATTCTCTAGGGTTATCCCTATGGTTTCACCTATTTGGTTATAAATCAAACAAAATTTCAATATTTTTTTATCCAACTCCCACCCTTCACCAATGTAATGAGTTGTCACAACATGTAATTCATATTTTGAATTGACGTCCAATTATCCATAGTAAGTGAAACCATTTGTTTATTTGCAGACAACACATGCTTCAACTTCTCTTTTTCATCATTAAACACATGCATGCAATATCTAGTAATAGTTAAACGAGAAGGAATTCTAAATTTAGGTTGAACATCTTCCATGAACTTCTTAAACCCTTCATTTTCAACAAACTTAAAGGTAAGTCCATCAATAATTATCATCTTTGCAAGTGCTATTAGAGTCTGCTCTTCATTAAAATCAACAAGTTTCATACTAACTTTATTAGGGTCACTCTCACTATTACTTCCAAAAACAATTGTCTTTTTCTTTTTATCAACCTGCCTGTGTGGGTTTTTTTGTATATTGTTGGAACGCATGTCTTCTCAAGTTAGAGGTTCCATAGATAGATCTCATATGATGCATTACAGTACTTACAATAATCCCTACCATCTTCCTTCTTAATAAAATGTTCCTAAACATTAGAAGGGGGTCTAGCAACTTTTTTTCCTTACATTTGCTTGTGCAGATTCAGGTTGTTGTCCTTGCCCTCATTGTGGTGGAGTTTCATGTCCTTGTGATTCTGAAGGAGCTTTTGTCCTTTGCTGTGATAGAGTTGGAGTATGACATGGAGAGGGAGTGCTAATTGGTGGAATTAGAGATGGATCATTAACACTCCCTGTACCACTTTTCTTTTCCAATTGTCTTATTTTCAAATTCTAAATAACCTATCCACAATGAAACATTACACTTTACACCTTTATTGGAGAATTTCAAATTGATTTCAGCTTTTTTATTTGATTCCCAAAACCTCATGTTAACCATTAATGCCTGGATCCTCGAGGAAATTAGAAAAAATAACCAAATTTTATTTGGGCATCAAATAGATCAACAAATATGAATCCAAATAATCTAACGTAATAGTTACATTGATACCAAATAGAGTTTTAATAATATTTATAAAAATAAGTGACGAGCACAACACACAATCAAAAAATAAGTGGTATATAAAAAGAGTTGTTAATTATGTTGGTTGGTGAAGAAAATTTGAGAGTCGAAAGTGAATGTAAAGAAGCATGAAACAAGGTTTGTTGTGAAGTGAAGGGATTGTTACAGGATGACTGAGAAAATTAGGCAGGTTAAATCCAAATTTTAGGTTCTCCTTTCAGTCTCGTTTTGGATGGTTTTTATAAGGTTAAATTCAAATTTTAGCCTTATATAAGAAAAAAATAATTTTTGATTTTATCCCAACACGAGAAAATCTTTTAAAATTAGTTATTGTTATATATAAAGAAAAGATAGGATAATAATTAGTCCAAATTTATGAATTATTTTTTAACGAAAGTATTTTTATTTAAATAAATCTTCGACTAACGCTATTTTATGGATTTTTCTTATCTCTTTCTATCCTTTCCATTTTTTAAAGTTTAATTTCAATATTTTTTTAAAAAAAATTATCAATTGTTAAAATTAATCTTATATCACAATATAAGTTATTTATCATAAATTTTAATTATATAAAAAACATTTATCACAGTGTGTTTTTGGCTTCTTGCGATGACGAGGTGGATTTATCCCCCAATTTATTAAGTTCGTGTTTGGATGAGCGTTGATAAAATTGATTTTAAATCAAAGTGATTTTATATAATTGATTTTGAAGTAATGTGATTTTTGTTTGGGTAACATATATTAGAAAATTGATTTTTAAAGAGTAATGTTTGGATACTATTAGTCATAATTGATTTTGAAAGTAAAATTATTAAAATAGACCTTAAGTCTTTGAATACTTATTTGTTATTATATTTTACTATTTTTTGATATACATATAAATAAATTAAAATTAAATAGATATATAAACTCGTATTCATTGTAAAAAATTAAAATTAACATAAGTACACAAATGTATCTAAATTAAAAAGTACAAATAAGGAACATATATAAAGTCAATCAAATTCAATAATAAATACTATATTAGTTTTTTTTTCTTATAGTCTCTCCTGAGTGTTGAAATCATTCTTGAAGCATTCTATTACCTAACCCATGGCCAATCATATTTAAGAAAATTGCAACCATTTCTTGAACCCCATGCCCTTAGTTTCCTTTAAGCCTTGCTCAACTAATTTAGTGCAAAGTTTATGAAAAATAGATTTTTCCATGTGAAACATCTCATAACAACGAATTGAATGTCCTTGTAATATTTCATAAACCTATGTATGACCTGTATGTTCACTAGTTCTACGTGGCTCTTTACATATATGCATTATTGCATACTCACCAACCAATGCAGCCACATAAGAAGCATCTTCCAAAATGTCATTGTCTTCATTGCTTTCAAGCTCAAATTTTTTAATCCAATTATTCATTTAACTGTTAACACCTATCTAAATACATGACTTAATAATGATAACAAAGAAATAATATAACAATAGTGCATTTATACATATTATAATAATCCATTTAATTCATTACATAAATGAAAGAAGCCAATAATAGTCAAAAGCCCCTACTACATTACGTAAATGACAAAAGCAAATAATAGTAAAATAATACATATAATAGTCAAAAGTATACACTAGCAGTCCAACTCCTATGACATAAACTAAAGTGACATATTCATGAATAAGGAATTTTTAACTGCATCTTTAAGCCAATGTAACCTTTTCTCATCTTCACCTCGCAAAGCAATGAACATCTCCCTTGCTGGCTTAAATAACATCAAGTTACAACATTTGGTATGTAGCTCGGTGTCATTTGCAACTTCAGGTAAGGTCTTAAGTTCTTTCACCACTTCATTAATAGATGCACTAGTTACATCTTCTATATGTGACCTACATGTTTTTGCAATGTCACTAACTGCCTCAGCTATCTTTGATGAGGCATTTAATTTCTTTTTACCAATCTTCTCAATACGATCAATTCGCTTGCACTTCTCTCCACTCTTTTGGCTACCAATTGCTTGACAATCAGTTCCTTGTGA
The DNA here is from genome assembly GCF_004193775.1 of Glycine soja. NCBI lineage: Eukaryota > Viridiplantae > Streptophyta > Magnoliopsida > Fabales > Fabaceae > Glycine > Glycine soja. The sequence goes on along the minus strand of NC_041019.1, from coordinate 45,875,639 downwards.
AGCATTTATATTAATGTCTCCAAATTCATTTGTTGCTCCTACACTAACATCATGAGTGTCTCCTGATCCTTCTTCCATATTTATGTTAATACCATCAAGACACGAGCGATACACATCATTAACATCACCACCAAGTGTACTTGGCAATATCCCTGATGATGGTACCCACATAAAATCTCCGGTAGCCACTACATCCTTAAAAACTATAGTTAGTTGATGAGAAAATGGAAGTCCTTTGTACCTAAATTTTCCATATAAAGGATTTTCCTGCATGTTTACAATTCATCATATATAATAGTCACACTAAATATAAGCTTTTACCATATATTAAGTACACTTAAATATGACATACCAGTTGTTTGGTCTCCCACCATTCATTTGGTGCATCAACAGTGTTCCTGATATTGTCTCATCCTAAATCAGTTTCTTTTCCAAATAATTTGTACCATACACGCCAATCTTTTCTCAAGTTATCATACTTATTTTTTAATTGTACCTTGTTATAAGTCCTTCTAGTTAATTGTGTAAACTTGGATTGAATACCTTTCCACCCTACCTTAGTAAAGCTAGAACCAAGGCATTCCCCTTTAGTAATTTTCTCCAAACATGCTTCAATAAAAGCTTCATTTGCTTTTGAATCCCAAGTAGCTTTTTCTTTGTCAATATTTTGTGAAGGATTCACAACAACTTTTCCTCTAATAGTACTCATAATCTAAATAAATTTTTATGAATAAATAAATATTAATTTATTAAAACAAAAGGAAAAAAATAGTAAAGCGGTGTTTTTTATTTTATCATATATGTTACATACACACTTAATATCAACCAATACATTTTTATCCCTACTATACTCATCAAATATATCAAGAACAAGTCATAGAAACTATATAATAAAAATAAAAATAAAATAAGAACAAATGAAAAAGTAAAACATATTATTTTAAACAAAAATTATAATACGTTTGTTTTGGAAGTCCACTTTAAAAAATATTTTGTAAACAATGATAAGAATAAGATAATAGTCCAATAAGAGATGTTAATATTCTAAAACATAAGCATAAATTCGAAACACAACTCTAATAAGATAAAATAATGCAAGAGGTTCTTAAAACATTTCTTTCAACACAACACAATAATAAAATGAAATAGTATTATTAACTTACCTTTGAGCTCAAAGAGTCAAGTACAGTATTTGCACACCACAAGATTTCAGCACAATATGTGTACTACTGTTTCAATGGAGGTCCTATGAAGTGAAGATGGTAATATTCCTTCTTTAATCGAGAGAACAAGTAAATGTAATAATAAATTTTCAACTACCGAAATAAATGAAATCTTAAGAAAATATGGATGTCCAACTACTGCATTATAATATAGTCTGTCACAAAAAGTACAAGGGTATCATAAAGAAACATGTAAATAATAATATTTTATGCTTTCGTGAATCAATTCACGTTGAATTGAAAGCTCCTCCTACCTGCTTCGAAGTCATCGTGGTTTTGAGGGTCGAACGTGAAATTATAAAATGGTATCCAAACATATTGTTATACAGTCAAATCAAGTTTGACCAAAATCACCGTGATTCATCATGGTTACACCACCAAACCAAACATGCTATAAATTGTTACTATTTTATTAAAAGCACTAAAGGAAATAATACATTATCAAACCTTCCTTGATTGTCAAATTATTTTTTTTAGTTTTTAATATATATATATATATAATAAAATTTATATTTTAATTATGGGTTCACTGATCAATTCAACGGGTCAACGAATCTATAAATTTAAACCCGTAGTCCAACTCTTACATGAATGGTTTTGATCGGTTTGGTTTTGTTTTGACCCAAACACATAAATGACCAAACCCAAACTATTCAGATCAGTTTGGATCAGTTTGGGTTTGCGGGTGACTCATACCCATAAACACCCCTAAATTTTTAAATAAATACATTCGATCGCTAACAAATAATTGAATTTTAAATGTAAAATAAATTAAAATATAATTTGGTCACTAATTATTAATTAATTTTTAAGTATAAAATAAATTAGAAATGCAATTCGGTCGCTATTAAATATTTTATTTTTAAATATAAAATAAATTAAAAATATGGCTCAATGGCTATTTAGTAATGAATTTTAAAATAAAATAAATTGGTCATCGATTTGGTCACTAAACGAAAATATTGTGTTTTTTATTATTTTTTTTTCATTTATTACATTTGACCTGTTTAATCATTATCGACTGTAAATATAATTTTTAATTAAACTATATAATCAAAATTATAAATAAAAGTAGACATTCAAAATGTGTAAATATAGCTATAATAACAAAGTTCTAAATTAAAGATTGATAAAGTGCAAATTCAAAGTTTTCACAATTTAATAAAATGTAAAGTCAAAGTTTATAAAGTTCAAATTCATAACTAACATGGCATAATCAAACTTAATCAGGAGTCAATGGTCCTTTGACATGTCATGAGGACAATCAACCGAGTATCCTCAACATGGTGCTCAGTTCCATCCGATGTGGTAGTCAATGGATGGATTAGGAGCTGGCATGATAGGCTGAATATGCAAGTGTTGTAATATATGTTGTATTTGCTCATTTTGTTGACAATTTTTCTCATTTTGCTCTTGCATTTGTTGTCGCATCTCCTGTCTTTGCTGGTCATGATTCTCCATCAGTTGCAACATCTTTTCCTCAAGTGTCCTATTCTTATTTGCCTTTGCCAAAAGTTCAACATTCAGTTTAGTAATTGTCTCATGCATTTCTTCTATTTGGTCTTCCACATGAACAATAAAAGTAGATGGAGCTCATTTTAAGCAATTAAACATTTTGCTCAAAGTATCCAGCTTGTACACGTTCCCCTTATAATTTGAACCTCCAACAACATTCAAATATATTTCATTTAAATTTCTGTCTATGTTACATGTCACTTAATTGATGTGTATATATTTAAGAAAGTATAGAAAGTTGTTCTTGGACAAAAAAACCAATAAATGAATTGAAAACTAAAAGCAAAAAAGAAGTGAAAAGGAGATTGAGATGAAGTATGTTAATATTGATATATTCACGAAAGTTTAAAATAAAAAAATAGTAAAGAAGAAAAGAAAAGATAATAATTATTCTTGTTTAAAAAACTCAAAAGACGTCATTAAATAAAAACAATAAGTAAAATGACGTATAAAAAAAGATTAAGCTAAAGTATATTAATATTGGTATTTCAAACAGGTACGGTTTATTTTTTAAAAAAAGGGTAGTAAAAAAGGGAGAAAAAAAATAAGAAGCCTCGAGAACTTAATTAAAAAATGATAAACTTTTAAAGTTAAACAGAAAATGTTTAATTAACAAATTATAAGTCATTATAAGTTTTTTACTTCACCTGGATGAAATATATTTAAAGAACCAAAGCTTAAAAGAACAAAAAAGTCCCGTAAAAAAATAACAAATTAAGAAAAATTCAAAACAATTCTAAGAGATAATCAAATAAATATTATTCAGCAAGTCAAGCTAATATATAACCTTTACAACTGTTGCAATAAACCAGAAAACACTATAGCATCATAAAATTAATATAAAAAAAAAAAAAAAAAAAGTTAGAACCTAGTCATATCATTTGGACCGTTTTCTTAAAGACTAAAGCGTAAAGAATACTCAATTTCAGCCTATTTTCTGCATGTAATGCCTGACAACTGATGAAGAAATCATGACAGTGGGACAAGGACTTATGGTAAGAGAAATATATATCCAAGATTTTGTTCAAGTATTGCGCAAATTTTCCATTTGAGCTTGCCAATTTTTCTCGATCAGATTCTAGTCATTTTGTATTAGATGAGTAAACCAGAACAGTGGTGAGTCTGGTGCCAGAGAAAGTTAAATGACATACACCATAATTAAAATAGAATCATGCTCATGTTGATTAACTGATGATAACTTCTCATCAACACTAAAAGAGTGTACATATGAGACACAACAGCAAATTTCAGAGTGAGTTTCAGAAAACCATGGTTTCCAAATATTATGGATGGATATCATTCAAGAACCCTTCATCAAACAGTTTAAACTTTGGGGGAGTTGGTCATTGATGATTATCAGGGAAAAAAAAAGAGATTATTGAAGTTAGTCGCAGTTTTTGAACTGTCTTTCTCAATCCAAAATAAAGAGATATTTCTCTGCCTCTGGCATGTGTCTGCATTAAAAAAAAGCATCATCCAAGAGTTCCTATTGTGTATAACATGAAAAAAGAATGGATGGTGCCTAACCTCTATAAATAAGTATAAAATCAAGAGTCACATTGCCATTTACTACAAAAGCAGCACCAAGAATCACAATCTGCCCAATGTGTTCTTAGCAAATTCCGGATCCAGCTGTCTAGCCTGGAAACATATATTATTGTCATCATGAAAAACAGTATGAAGAGTAACATGAAAATGCCATATTGCGAAATTGTACATATATCATGCCAAAGCAATATTTGTAAGCGGGCCCCATGCAATCACAGTGACTTTGCCAGGGTTAACTTTTGCTTGATGAACCAAAAAAAGCAGCAGCTGATTCTTCAATGGGCTTCCCCTTTGGTGGAGGAAAACTTTGGTTGCCAAGTCCATCTGCGCCATGGACAAAATCTGCAACACGGAGTTTTGTTCCATTCTGCAAAAAGAAACAAGGATTACAATAATTAATGGAGTCAAGTGCGACGAAATACTTGAGAAGCAGAACTTTTAATTTCATACTGCAAATACTGTGCAACTTTTTCAGTGAATTGATCTACTACAATGCACCTGAAAGAAATAAACAGATTTCAACTCACAACAAAAATAGATTAATTATCTCAATTAAATATAAAAGTGATAAAACTTTGTGATATTCAGGTTGAAATGAGAAAAATAATTGCATGGTGACTGTAAAAAATTATTACGCATTTGTGCCTCACTGAAATATTCAAGTGAGCTGACAATGTAATACAAATAGTGTAAAGTATCCAGACTATATGATTATTGTATAGGCATTGAATTAAAGATCAAGTATACCAGTAATTAGTTCTAAATGCTCACTCATATTACATTCATAGCAATTTCCAAAACAAAATAAATAAATAAATAAATATATATATATATATATCAAGTTTTTGAATATGTTTTTCCTCACAAGTTTTTTTAATCACAGATCAATCTGGCTTTTGGGATCTTGTATGGCATGTTTTCAAGATCTTTAAAGTAGCAAGAGATAAACAATATATCTCAAGAGTAGTTCTGGTGAAACGAACTTTTGATGAATATGCTCTACTGCCTGCTCTGCTATTTGTTATGGCTAGAGGTTATGTCTTGGATGAGTTCATTGACTGCTTCAATGACACTGCTGTGTGCTTTGCTGTGGCTTGAGACCCTTCAATTTTACTAGCATCACAACAAGAAGATAAATGGATAAACAAATAGAAATTATAAGAACAACAACAAATAACGACTCAAACAAACACACAACATATATAATGGTCCAATTCGGTGTGAATAAGATTATTCCCGTAATTAAGCAGTGTGTGTAAGCGTAACACTGTTGTAAACCCCTTGTACCATATTCAATTCCTATAGAAAGTTCTTGGATTTTACTACCAAATGTTTTGATATTGAACTAATGTATACATCACTCTATAAGTTCTTTTTATGAAATTATTTTATTTATATTCATTTGGGTGATTCCCGAATGCTTATTATAGGTACAAATTTTTAGAACTTTCTGTAATGTTTTAGTGTAATAAGTATGTAACATGATGACTCTAGATTACATATACTAGAATAATCTAACGTTTCTGGAAATAATAATTTTAGATTGAACTAAATATTAAATACTTGTAAATTGTCTTACTATAGTCGGTGCAGGAACTCTATAAACATGCAAAGAAAACGATATTGTATTAAGCTAGTAAAAGCAATACAATTTTACTACAATTGTTCAAAAACTCCGCTGCTACTCCCCAGTATCTATATTCCACTAACAATTTGCTACACGTTCATTACACTATTTCTCTTCAAAAGTCATTTACTACATTTTCTAACTAAACCCATGTCTAACACCAATCAACATCTAACACTTTTTTATTCGCCTAAAATACTAACAATGGCAGGCAAGGGAGTAGGAACGATGATAATAATACCTGGAACGATAAGTTTCAGTTTGTGCATAGCTTTGTGATAACAATATATAGATAGATAATGGAATTGACAGAAAACCCTACAGATTTCTATGTGATTTTAAAAAAAAAAAAAAAGATATACATTTAAAATTTAATAAATTAGTTTGAAAGAATTATCTATTTTAAAAAAAAAATCTTAAAAATTTGTAAATAAATTCACAAGAAGAATTGCATAATACCTAAGGACTTTCCTGCGAAATTTTTAAAATTTAAAATATATAAAAACTAATAAATGAATTCGTAGGAAAATCTGTAACAATGAAATCAGGGATAAGCTCATAAATGTGGATCTCCACTTCAGTCAGGATAGCTTCCTTAGCTGATCTATCACCAGGTTGATTAGTTTCTCTGTAAACATGGTTTCAAGTATTTCTTACAATAAGATTAATAAAATCGCCTTCCTTCAAATTGGATTTTGCTTTTGGGTCAACCTTTTATTTATGGGTCCAAGTTCCATAACTTTTCTGTCTGGGCTTTATCTTTTTTGAAATATGGAAGGATCCTGATTTAATCTTGGCCCAACTTTGTTGTCATCCATTTATGCTAGGGCTACTATACCTTCACCATATCTTATTGGTACAAGCTCTAAAGCTCCATTGGATTGTTTTCTTTTTCGTTTGTTTCATACTTAGAAAATGAAAACCCCAATAACTAACGCAAATGACATTTGACCCAAAGAAAAGGATAGCAACGAAAGCAACACGTTGTTGTTGTCGTGGGTTTGGTTGGAAGTTGAGCAAACCGTTGAATATGTGCCAACCTTATTATACATTAGCCTTGGACTCTTCTATTATTCCTTTGGCTTCTTTTGTCGTTATGCTTCTTCATCCTTTGGCTGCCACTTACAACCACCTTCCAATTTTGCACTGATCAGAATTGGTTCTCTTTGTTTACTTGTTGCACCGAATTTGTAATCTTGTTATGTTGATGTTTTCACAATTTCAGCAGTTTTTTCGGAGTGGTGCCAAAAGGAACAATAAAATCAATAAATTAGGTCAATTGTATTATGAGCCGCTCAATTAAATAGTACACAAAGTGAATGGGTGAATGAAATTGGAAAATTTTCTCATGTTGAATGTTCATGGTCACACGTCGGTACCCACTTAAAACTGTTATGCGAGTCTCACTACATAGAGTATATGATTAGTTGTAGGACTTAATAATTTTGTATTTTGGACAACAAAAGAATTTGTTAAATGGATTGGAGTGCAAACCTTGGCTAAATTTTCATGTCAACCATAAAAAAGCGTAACTACAAATTGTGGCTTTTGCGTAGATATGGATCAGTTGTTGGTAATGTACAATCAAATAAGCACTCGACATACGTGCACAATTGATAGTACAAGTTTGAGTTTTAGCTTTTTAATTTTATTTCAAAATTATTATTTTCTTACTGAATTTTTATTTCAAAATTATTGATAATTTAGAAATTAAATACCTGATATTTTTTCCAACTCTAGCCATTAGTAATGTTTGATTTTCACAGTACATTGGAACAGAGGATTAAAATAGTGGAGGAAGACAAAATTTTACAATGAAATACTAGTATATGACTTTTAGTTGAAAAGAAGAGTAAATAAAGATAGTTAAGTTCAAATACTACCACTATATATCAATTAATTATTGCTATTATTAACCTTAAACATCAATAAATGCATAATGGGCGCCTATCCTTGTTCCTGTCAACTGTAATTGCCTGCTCCAATTATTATCGTATTGACCAATCAAACCAACAAATATAACAAACCCACTCACGTAGTTGTATGATTCAATCATTATAGTCAACAAATAGTATAGTATGTCTTTCTTCAGTGACTATATTTATTATTCAATAAACACAGCAAAAGAAAATTCATTATCGACATAATCCAAAATTCCAAATCACACACCCAACATATCTGGATGCTTTCCTCATAACAGACGACTGAAATTTTTATTACAAAGAAAATAAAAATAACAGATAAACTATCCTTTTTGTTTTTTCAACGGTACATTGTACTAATAAGTTATTTCTTTTATACAGGTGGACCGTACAATAAATATATTTCATTGTCACATATTTCTAATTATAAGCTTTATAATTGAATAGTATCATCTTGTTAAAACTCTTGCTTTTCTTCAAGGAAGAAATTAGAATTTAGAACAACGGATAAGGTACTCATGGTTGAAAATTGAGTACCAAGCAAAAAGCATATTTTGGACCATTAGATATATACATGTATATCTTAATGAATGGTTAAGATTGATATAGAGGCAATAGGAAAGGATTTTGAATAATTTTGGCTAGTGTATTACCTAGCTCCTGATTCAAAAAAAATGCAAACCAAACCAAGCAAATTCAAATATGTAAGGAAAACACAGGACTGAGTGTGACTGTGTTACCAAAGAAAGGTATATGATGTATCATGCCCCACTACCTAGGCAGTAAATATTGCAGCAGCATCCCTAGGGAAAATGAGGGAGCATGACCCTCTACAAAATATGGGAATCCTATGCTAATTTTCTTTCATAAAGTCGAGGCCAGGCTAAATAACACGCATAGAGATCCTGCTACCAGCATCAGATTTCCACTGTTGCAAACCACTGTTTTTCTGAAACAGAATGATCACAAAAGAATCAACAACATCAAGTCAAACGTTCACGCCAAACAAAGTGTTATATTTTGAGTGTGTTTTTGCTGTGATGTTTCCTCTCTGTACCATTTCTGTTTTTCTGCAGCTGCTCCTACAAAACCATGTGTACATGTTTGCATTTTGCAACTGGGTTGGTTTATTGCTATGCGTCTAAATTTGACTTCCACCCTATTGTTTTCCATGGGAACAAAGTTAAATACTGTTGTAGGAGAAGGTAAAGGTTCACCATTATTGACACATTCACATGGTTCTTCTTCCTTCCGTTTCTAGTATATGTTACATAAAATCGTGTGTAAATTATGATTCTATTAGTGTGCGTTTAATAGTGTGATTGGGTCAACCTTAGGTGATCGAAAATTACAAAGTTAATTTGAAAAGCAAGTTTTTTTATTAAAACAGGTTTGACACATTTTTGTTACAATCTTGCTAAATAAAAGTTAATGTGACTGTAGATAAATGTCCACAAGCTTTGTTTTGTATCAAGGAATTGATTTTAGGTCACAATTTTTTTAGTTTAAACAACTTTAACCATATGTTTAATTCGGCAGGGAAACCCTTCAAAAATTGTCTAAAAAAACTATACCAAGTAGTTTTACATTCAATGTGGAAATGGACACGATTTTCTTTTATTGCACAGCTACATCAAACATGTGTTTTAGTAGCTTTGTGTTGGGTCAAAATTTTATAATGATTTTTTCTACTATTTTGATTTTAGAATAAAAACATTACATACAAAAGTTTACTTCAAAATTAATTTTTAGCTAAAATATACTTTTAATCCCTAATAAATATTTATATTTTATATTTTTTTATAAAAAAATTTTGCAATTAACTTCATAATAAAATAATAATTTTATTTTTGATTATTATCACAAATTTTCATTTGCTACTCCGTAATTTTTTCATTTATTATTAGTCTTTTTGAAAGGGACTAATAACAAATGAAAAATTTTATCAAAAAATAAACACAAAACTTAATAATATATCAAAGATTTAAAAAATGTCAATGAAGAAAAATAAAAAAAAATTATCAGAAAAAAATAATAAAAAAATTATTAGGAAACAAACATAGAATTCAAATGATTATTAAAAATCCCAAACATATTTTAGTTTAATTTTAACTAAAATTTTACAAAATCAAATTATATTTCAAATCAACTTTGCACATGCTTAGAAATTTTATCTACTCTTCAAGAAATGTTTCGTATAGAAACATTTTATAGACGGAAGAAAATAGTTCTTGTGCAGAGAGAACTTGGAGGGAATGTATACTTAAAAAGAAAAAAACAAGTTAATGCTATATTGTACAAATCATGAAATAAATTTAAGGATACAGTTGAGCAATAAATTTTTGCCTGTTGTCTCTCGTGACTTTCTGAAATCATGAAACATGATGTGATTTAAAGGGTCCACATTTTTCTCACAACCTGATCTTACTCAAACCTTAACATGTCAATCTAATATGTCAATCTAATAGAGTATATACATGTAAATTGACTTAATGAGTTAGTTTTACAAATTAATTTTTAAAGTGGGTTTCTTTTGAAAGAAATTTTGGAGGGACATAACTCGTCATGCATGCTAGCAAAACATATATGTGATGCGACACGTGACGGCGATTTCATCATTGTCACCTACAAAATGGCATCACTTATTTTGCCAGTCAAACTGGCGATACAGGCCAGGTCAGGGTAGTACAACTAGGTCTACAGGCATGCAGAGCAGCAGTGCATATTTCGCTAGCATGGTTGGCGAAACATGTGTCATGCATATTTCGCCATTACCATTTGCGAAATAGTTGTGGAGTGCAGCCAGTGGCGAAACATAGACCCTTTAAATAGCGACTTCGTTGATGACTTCTGCCTTTAAAATTTCTAAGCCTTCAAGTTTTTAAAGTTTCTGAATAATTTCTTCCGCATCATTTTTATTTGAAGTAATTATTTTTTTTGTTAGAATGAAGATCTAATTTGAAGTTACAGTGTAGTATTTTTTGTAATTAAATTTTTTTATTTTGAAGTTACATAACGAAACCATGCACAACGTGAAAAGCTTATTTCGCCATCACCAATTATGCACAATTCTTTATTAACTCTCTCTCTCTCTCTCTCTCTCTCTCTCTCTCTCTCTCTCTCTCTCTCTCTCTCTCTCTCTCTCTCTCTCTCTATATATATATATATATATATATATATATATATATATATATATATATATTATCAACAGTTAACACAGTTCATTATTTCATGTAGATATACAAATTGCTTGAAAGTCTTTTCATCATTTCATTATTACCAATTTCAATATTTACAGTGCATTTCTCTTTATTATTTGATCATGGCTAATATCGAGAGTATTCAGCTATCATACATGATAATAATACAAAATAAATATATGATACATGTCTATAAAAAACAAAAATTGAAATAACAAAAACACAAAAAATACCTGCCCTAGAAGTGTTTACCCACCACCACTTGAACCCGTAGCCACCACCAGAAGGATTTCGCTATTACCTTTAGCGAAACAAGGAAGGCAGAAAAATATTTTGAGCACCCAACACCACCAACGTGTTAAATAGCAAAATCCAGCATGACCGTTTCACTAATAGGAATGGCGAAATCAACATGGCTTGTTTCACCAGCCGTGCTTGCGAAACCTGCTACACCCTGGAACTACAGCTGCACCTTGCGCGCCTACCACCTGCATGCCTACCTGAGTTGTATCGCCACCTCCTTGACAGGATGCGTTTAAAAAAAGATCACCTTTAAAAAAAATTTCAAAAAAGACCCACTTTAAGAATTAGTTTGTAAAATTAACTCCATTAGATCAATTTGTCATAGATCACATTATCGTCTATTTCAAGTGATCTTACAACTTTCTACACATTACATATCTTCTTGTCTTAGACAAAACTTTACCATACGTTCTTTGGTACCATTTATATTGGGAAAGCAAATGCAATTATATAATGGACAAGTGATAGATACCTCTATGTACAACCCACGACATGAAATACCCATCGAATCCAGTTCGACATCAAACTAAAGATGAAAGATCAAATAAGTTGCACTAATGCATATCCCGAATCCTTTCAAATTTTATTATACATAAGCTACGTAACGCATTCAATATTTAAAGTGCATTTCTCTTTATTATTTGATCATGGCTAATATCGAGAGTATTCAGCTATCATACATGATAATAATACAAAATAAATATATGATACATGTCTATAATAAAAAAAAAATTGAAATAACAACACAAAAAATACCTGCCCTAGAAGTGTTTACCCACCACCACTTGAACCCGCAGCCACCACCAGAAGGATTTCGCTATTACCTTTAGCGAAACAAGGAAGGCAGAAAAATATTTTGAGCACCCAGCACCACCAACAACGTGTTAAATAGCAAAATCCAGCATGACCGTTTCGCTAATAGGAATGGCGAAATCAACATGGTTTGTTTCACCAGTCGTGCTTGCGAAACCTGCTACACCCTGGAACTACAGCTGCACCTTGCGCGCCTACCACCTGCATGCCTACCTGAGTTGTATCGCCACCTCCTTGACAGGATGCGTTTAAAAAAAGATCACCTTTAAAAAAAATTTCAAAAAAGACCCACTTTAAAAATTAGTTTGTAAAATTAACTCCATTAGATCAATTTGTCATAGATCACATTATCGTTTATTTCAAGTGATCTTACAACTTTCTAGATATTACATATCTTTTGTCTTAGACAAAACTTTACCATACGTTCTTTGGTACCATTTATATTGGGAAGCAAATGCAATTATATAATGGACAAGTGATAGATACCTCTATGTACAACCCACGACATGAAATACCCATCGAATCCAGTTCGACATCAAACTAAAGATGAAAGATCAAATAAGTTGCACTAATGCATATCCCGAATCCTTTCGAATTTTATTATACATAAGCTACTTAACGCATTCAATAGATTAGATTGTGATATGCGCACCCCCCCCCCCCCCCCGCCGCCCGTCATTCTACTTTGAAAGTTGGAACGGTTGTTTACTGTAGTTCATTTCATTTAAAAAACTGTACATCTCAAAAAACGCTTTATTAAATAAAAAATTCAATATTTTAACGAATTTCTAGTGGATCCCCCTTAAACTCGATGATAATCAATATACTACTACTCCCTCAGTTCCCGAATATATAACATTTAAGATTTTTAGACAAATATTAATGAATACAATTAATTTATTGAACTTTAAATAAAATATTAGATAATTTTGTAATATATTATTTATTTCTCTAATTAATAATTTATTTTATTTTTCCTATGCACCGTTTTTACTAAGTATTTATTAAGATATCCTTGGAAAAAAATATTTAATGTAACATTGATATTCTAAAATAACATATTTTGAAATAAATTTTTTTCTCTAAAACATCATATATATATATATATATATATGGAATGGAGAGAGTATCTAATAAGGGTATATTTAAACAATTTTGTCATTAAGTACTTTTTAGAGCAAAAAGTTAAAAAAAATATCCATAAATTAAAATTAGCTTATAAGTATATTAGTTATTTTGTATAAAAAAGTTCATTAGTTTCTCCAAAAAAGTTTATTTTTTTAAACTCATCTAAACAATTTTGCAAGTGAACATTGCAAAAATATTTACTGTATAAAACATTATAAAAAAGATTTAAAGTGTGACAAACTGCTTTTGCCCTCTCATTCGGAACTAATAAATGTGTGACAAAGAAACAATTTTTAGTTTTTTTTAGTTTTAAAAGATTTTCAATTAAAATTTTCAGTATTTTCTACTTTATTTTAAATTGAAAACTAGTTATCTTTTTTGGTAGACTCATTAAAGATCAAATAAAAAAGTGTAAGAGAGTAGAAAATATAAGAGCTAACTTTAACCCGCAAATCCACACTTTTCTCACGAAATAAAGATTTTGCAAATCCTAGAGATAAAACTGAGCATTCCAACGAAGCCTATCGAACGTAGATACAGTGCACCAAAAGAGTATAAAGAAAAAATATGGTAAAAGGAATTGGGTGGCACGAATAAAGGAAGCAAAGGAAGCACGTTTTGGTGTTATGGAATGGTGTTTTAATGCTTCGTTATGTGTCTTGCAATTGCAATGACCACCACCTTCCTTTTCTTACCAATGCATAGTTGGGTTGGCCATGCATTTCTCTTGAGAAAGAAGTGAGAACAACGCCCCATTATAGATTGCTACGTTTGCTCAAAAGTCTTGAGAACTAGGCATCAGCCACCCCCACATTTTGTGAGTTCCAAGATTGAGACTAGACATGGATTTTTCAGCCATTAAATAAAAGAAGCATTTGAAAACGATTTGTGAGCATTCCTCTTCTACCTTCTTACACGTGTTAAAGTCACCCACATGGACCATTCCAAACCCATTTGCACCGAAGCTTCCCTCCCAAGCTAGCTATAGCCTAATCCTCCAAAGCATAATATATCTAATGTTTTATATGTAACTCATGTTGGACCCATGAAGACGCTCTCACTAGCTTTTTCTTGCTTCTACATTTATTTTTTATAATTAGAGTCCCCAATTGGTTCGGCAATTTTATTAAATTTTACACACATCCAGCTGCAACCACTCCTTGGACAAAGTGAAAGCCACTTTTAAATTGTACTGCAAAAGCAACCACGCCTTCAGTGAGATACATCTTACAAGAAACCCTTTTCACAATTCCACAAAATAATTATTATAAATACATCAAAAACTGTTTTAATTAATTGGTTATTTTTGTACCAATGCAAAAAGTGGTTTATTTGAATTTTGAATCTATCAAGAACAAAGGGGCTTAAATTAGTAAAACTGGAGAAGGCTAAAAAATACTAGTAAGGCTACAGAACACATCATTGTCCACAAATGTAAAACGAGATAGTGAAAATTCCTTGCATTATTATTTATTGTAGTAAAGTAATGCGGGTGGACAGGTTGGAATCAGATGTTACTTCTGACAAGTATTCCCCCAAAATGATTCCACTGTGATTCAACAATTGGAAGGAGCCGTAATCCCTCTGCAAATATGGTCCAGCCCCTTCCAAATTGCTTTGTTTATTTTTACCCTAAAGCACCAAATAAAAAAGGGTAAAAATTTGACCCATCCACCGTTTTTGTCTTTCCCTTGTTGTGACTTTCGAAGCCCATCAAAAAGAACAAAAGTAACTTGATATCACTGGCAATTTCAGCACTGTTGCAGCATTGCTAGCTTCTTTTTTTTTCATAGGCTCCTAATATTATTATAACCCCTCTACAACTGTAACCAACCAAGCCAACACAAAAAAAATAAAACCATCTTATGTTTTCCAACCAAGTTTTTTCCTTTTTCATTAAACTTCCTTTTTTAACCCCAATTGCCAACAAAAAACCTATTTCTTCTTCTATAAACCTATTCCCCTCCTGTAGAAGACTACTACTACATTTTCATTTCTACCCCCCCTTCCTTCAACCCCCTACCATTTTTCCTAAATCACCCCCACCCCAAAAAAAGATTAAAAAAACACTATTCCCCACCCTAACAAGCAAAAGATTTATCATCATTATCAGTATGTCCACTCCTGTGGCAGCCTAATCTCATGGTACACTGCTGGCTGAGATTTGAGGTTGCGCTTCTGTTGTTGAGAAAGGACATAATTACTCCTCTGCCTGGAAACAGCTGCACCTGGATGAACAAAAAGCCAAAGATACACAGCTCAACAAACCAAACATTTTAGGATTTTATACACTACAAAGAAAAAACAAAACAAAAGGATTTCACAATCACAGGTAAACCAAACATTTTGGAATTTTTTACGTTAAGAAAAAACAAAACAGGATTTTCAAAGGGCAAATATACAACCACAAAGTGTAGAAAAATATTTACCATTTTCCATGTTGGAACTAGCATTAAATCGTTGTAAGTGTTGCGGCTGGCCAGCCATCATGTCATCAAGATTCAGATTTAGGGCCTGTGCCACTCTGGTCGGAACCAGCACAGTTGAACAAGCTGCAAAGACACAAGAATAACATTTTTTAGGTTAAAAAACACCTATGAACATTAACAATTAACATGATTGCAATCAAAACAAAAGGCCATGACTAGGACAGAACATAGCAGAGATTTAATAACCAATAGCAGCCAACATTTATTACAATATTCAACAACCGGTAAACCTCTTAAACAACCCTAATTAATTGTCAACGACCACAATAAAACATTAAATGCAACGCAAAACCTCGAAGATGTGTTTGTGTAATTCACCTTGCTTCTTTCGTGGCTCTGGGGTATCAACTCGCCGAGGGAGGAAAACACCGGTTCCAGCACATTCTCTTCTCCCAGAAGGGTTTCCGAGAAACACAGCCCTCATGCCAGAACCATAATTCTGGTTCTGCTGCTTCGCGTGCTGCAGAGGAGGCCATGCAGATGCAGACAAACCCAAAGGCCTAACATTTCTTCCACCAACACTGTTGTTAACATCATTGTTCCTCCCTCTATTGTGAACCATTTGGTTGTTCTGTTGTTGCCTCTGAGAGTAAACCCCACCACATTGCTTCTGTAAATTCCACACCGAGTTCTGCTGCTTTGCCAGCTGTTGCTGTCTCAACATCTGAAACTATCACGACAAAAAATAAAAGTAAGATTAAGATACAAGAAAGGAGAATGAAAAATTGTAGAAAAAACTTAAGAGTGTGATTGGATTTTCTTACTTGTGCTATCTGCAATTGCTGGTGAGAAAGTGAGTGTTGTTGCGTGTAGAAACCACCCATATCAGGGTTTGGCGTTGAGGTGGTGGTTTTGGAGGGTAAAGGGATGACTGGAGAAGGTTTTCTTTGGGGAATGAGGTTTCCATTTTGATGGTTGAAAGCATAACCTTCTTGCTTCAACCTCATCCTCTCAACTTCCCCTGCAGCCGCATGCAGCAGATCCCAAGTGGTCTTCGCAGAGGACAACTTGCAAACACCATCAGGGCTTCCCTGGCTCGACCCTTTGCCGCAACCACACCCACTTCCGAACGCGCAAAGCGTCGATTGTGGAGAACTAGACACAAACCGACCCTGCAATATAGCCCAAACAACAAAAAATCAGAAACAAACATTAAAAGAAAAAGAAAACTCCGAAATAACACTCACGGTCCCACACCGAACAAAAGAGAAAGAAAGTCAAGAGTTATATCATATATTTATATATCATACCGCAGACTTGGTATCAGATTGAAGAGAGGAGCGAGTTAAGCGGCGAGTTAACTCAGCGACGAGTTGCTCCTCCTCGTCGCTCTCGGTCTCACTGGAGCCACCAACGGTAGAATCAACTGGGGAACCGTACGGCCACTCGGAGGGGAACAAAACAGTGTCGTCGGGCAAAGATGGGAACTTTGCTTCAAAGGGTGTCGGCAAAACGTCGTCGTCGGCGAGGAACTGCGGCGGGAGCCAGAACTCGCCGTCGTCCAAGTTCTCAGCCATGAGGAAAAGAGAGAGAGATAAAATATCGAAAGAGAAAAGATCTTTGGGAGGAAGAGAGAGTGTGTGAGGGGATTTTGCTGATTCGTGAAGATTTTAAAAGGTATGATGGTGTGTGCAGAAACTGAAGGGTCCCATCGAAACGCAAAAGAGAGTGTGGGAGAGAGAAATTAGGGAGTGTGTGACGAGAGAAGAGGGTGTATTTGTAGAGACAAAGTGAGAGGAAAGGGCGGTGCTGGGAAGCTCACGCGTGTGATCGAGAGTGGGATACACGCGCAATAATAAAGAAAAAAAATAAAAAATACTCAAAACAGTGTGTAAAGAAATGATTTTGTGCCTGTTCGGCGAAGAGTCTTGTCCTATCAACTTTTTTTCTTACGCCGGACAGATTTTTAAGGAAGAAATTTTCATTTATTTACATACCTTAAAATTTAATTATATTGGATTTTATATTGTTTTCCCTTTTTTTAATATTACGCGTGCCAGCCAGTTGCTACTCACAATTTTTTCATATACATCGTGACATTTCACATAAAGATTGTGTTAATAAATACTTGTATGATATATATAGTGTTACTTTGTTGTAAAAATCAAGAAAAAATTGGATAGAGTTAACAAAGACAGAGATAGCATTATAAGAAATCTAATGTCACTATATTTTAATATATAATGAGTATAATTTATCTTTTATCTTAATTTTCGTGACTTTGATTTATCGTAATTTTTTAGCGATTTTATTAGTATGGTTTTATTTTTAGTAGAGAAAATTTTTAAAATTTGTTTTTATTAAAATAATATTTAAAAACTGTGTTTAAAAGTAATGGTATTTAAGTGATGATGTAAAATATTTTTAAAAAATTTAATCATAAGTGTATGTTTAGATTTATTTGAGTTTTACCTTTAAAATTTATTTATAAAAGTTAAAAAATTATTTATTTTAAAACTAATTGTATTTAACGTAAAATTAAGTTTAAAATTTACCCAAATAAGAATTAGATAAGTATAACATATTTATTTTTTTGGGGCGAGGAAATTTGAAGATTATATAAAAAAAGCTATTAATCCATTTCAATAAAAGAGCACAGTAGTAGAGCTGTTGAGCTAGGCTAATATTTATAAAGTATTAATTTTAAATTTCTAAAAAAAGTATTAACTTAATGATTTACTCAGTATTTATGAAATATATTGTTACTGGTTTATTTTGTTTAAACTAAATACAGTATTTATGTGCCAATTTCATACTTGATGCTTTCAATTTAAAAACCTAGCATATTGTTTCATTAAAAGGAGATTCTAGCATGTGTATACAAACTTATCTTTGAGTTGTAGAAGTTTCTTTACTTTTAAATTTTGAAATTTGAGCAAAAGCTTAAAAATATCATTGCATTTTAGCCTTTACTTATTTATAATATTGTTGAAATGTTTTTCTTAACAATATTTTTATCATGTTTTATATTTTATACTAATTGTATTTTATAAGTGAGTTGTGTTTTTATCATTTTAAAGTTTACCGTGTTTATATTATTTATATTTATGTTTAAAATATTTTATAATCCATATTTTAGTTATAGAACTATATAAAAAAATCCATATCTTAAGTCAATTCATTTTTATAAAAAAAAACTTGCTAATTGTTTATAAATATCATTTAACTTTTACAAATACATATAACGTAACGTGCGTTGTTCTCAACAGATTGGCCATTGATTATTATTCAATTGTTTAACTATTATGATTTCATCCCTTTTTGTCATAAGTCATTACTTACAAATAAAACACAATCAATCAAAATTAGTTAATGAATATTTAAATCATAATTTTTTATCCCACATAAATATTATCAAATTCCAAAAATCAAAAGTTTATTTTTACTATCAACTATAAATTGGATATACTTTATAATTTTTAATTTATAGACTTTTAATATTGACGTAGTTATAGACTTATAGTTTGCAATTTATAATCATTTGATGCTTTAATTATTTCTTATTTACTATATTTTTTGTATTTATATTTATTTATAATACTAATTTAATATTTAAAAATATATAATTAAATAGCATATAAATTGCCTACTATAATATTATTTAATTACATAATGATTTATTTTGTCAAATTTAAAATTTCACAAAATTTTATAATGTTTTCTGAAATTTAGAATAATTATGATTAAATTAATAATTTTAATTATACTATTTTTAAATATTTAAAAATATTATATTTTTCTTAAAATTTAAAACGTTTATTATGTTTTTCTAAAACTGGATATAGTTGAGATTAAATAATTAATTTCAAATTTATTAGCAATTTTAATTATTTTAAAAGTGTAATAATTAATTTCTGTAAAAATTTAAACTTATAAATAAATGTATAAATACCTTTTTTAGGCATTATAAATACTTTATTGAACTAAGAAGAATTTGGATTAAATAATTAAAGATAATAAAATGTATTGACTGCCAATGTAAAATTTACACTGGAATGCAATGACAGTTCAATAATTAATTAACTAGGTCAGCATAATAAATAAAAATGTATTTTTAATTTAAAATAATAAGATTAGTTACGCTATCAATTGGACTTCCGCTCCTTTCGTAACTTGCATTTTGCGCTCATTGTTCTACCTTATGGTGTTAGACTAGAATCCATCTTCAAAGAACAATTGTGATTATTTACAAAACAGTGCGATTCACCATTCAAATGCTTTTTACAAATTTCCTACAGTGCGTTTCGAAGGAAAAAAGGAAGGAAGCTATAAAAATAAAATTAGAGGTTAGTTAAACTTTTTAAATTTTTTTAACTTAAAACATAGTTTTAAATTTTAATGACCATGCTGACGTGACTCTTCTATCAATTTTTGGGAGGATAAATGGTTGCGTCAGAGACCATTCAGGACTCAATAGGTCTCCCCACAGACATAGCTGCTTCGGTGAGTATGTTCATTGAAACCAGAACAGGTTTCAAAACCGTAGTGTCTCTATCCATGGAGCCATATCAATGGTGATGGGCAAAGTAAGAATCACGGGTAATCACCCCCTTGTTGTCATGAACTCTTCTGTTTCTGAATTGTTGATTATGAAATCTCTAGGTATTGCGGGATCTGGCGGGATTTTTATTCCTTGGACGTTTTGCTTCCAATTTGGGAATTAAAAATTCTCTTTTTGCTGAAAATTATGGGAGCCATTTTGGCAATTGAATTGGCTGGAAAGAATGGTTGACGAAATTTATGGTTGGAATGTGACTATATTATAGTAGTTCAAGCTTTCAGAGAAATAATTATTTGGTGCCTAGGCAGTTAAAAAACAGATGGCTTAACAGTACTACTTTAGTTAGGCGCATGAATTTTGTTGTTGGTCACATTTTTAGGGACGGCAATGCTTGTGTAGACATGCTTGCCTCCATAGCCTCTTCTTTTAATGACTTTTGTTGGTGGTAGTTTGTTCCTAATTTTTTGGCAGCTGCTTATAGTTCTAAGAGAATAGGTCGTCCGAATTACAAATTCAAATAGTTTTGCTTGCATGGGTTTGGTTTTGTCTTCCCATGGTGGTGCATTGACCTTTCTCTTTTTTTATTTCTAATGAAATCTTCTTGGTAGGTTTCGTTAATCAGTCTTATTAGGGGTGTTGATACGAATGGCAACAAGGGGGCTATAGGAAGCAAGGGTCTGTAAGAAGCAAGAAACGTGAGGCCCAAAAGGAAGGCAACAGGGGTTATGTGCACAATGGTTAGCTATGACCCATGCAGCATGCAGTGACCGTACATAAGGGAAGCACACCTTAGGATAGGATCGTGTTTTCTAGAAGATGCTTAGTAGTGAAGAATAAAAGAATATCTTGTTGTTATGATATTTCCTGATTTTGTTCATATTCCATTAGTGTTTGTCGGGCTCTTGTCCCCTTCCTAGTTGATATATATATATATATATATATATATATATATATATATATATATATATATATATATATATATATATATATATATATATATCTGTTTGTAACTGCACTTTCAGAGAATAATGAGAAATAGAATTCCCTTCTTACCTTGCGCTTATCTTCTTCTTCTTCTTCCTCTTTGATCTAGAGGTGTTGACCCTTGAAGTCAATAAACAAACTCAGCACTTAACATTTTGGTGCTTTCATTGAAAGCTCATGGCTACCTTCCATGGCTGTCATACCAGCTTCAACTACTACAACCCATACCACCCTCTAAATAGAGCTCTCGTGGCTGCCTTCCATGGTTGTCATTCCAGTCCAAACCACCGCAATCCACAGCACCCGTCAAACCACCTCGAACTTTCTACCACTTGCGAGGATCGCCTCGAGGCCGCCTTGGCCAAACTTGTTGTTGCTCAATGTCGCCTCGAATCTACACTGGATGCCTTTCTCCTAAAACTACCTCCAAGAACCAGCCACCACTACCCTTCTTCCTTCGTGCAGTCACCACCGCCACCTTTGCCACCCATGCCGATTCCACCTCCATTTCCCGCGCTCATATAGTCGCGCCCCACACCCTTGCCGACTCCACTACCCACGCTGACTCCGCCACCCATGCCGACTCCACCACCCATGCCGACTCCGCTTCCCTTTTCGACTGCGCCTCCATGTCCTGCATCCATGCAACCATCCCTTCCACCATTGTCGGGTTTGCTTCCTAGGCCTTCTCTGCATCTTCCCGCTTTCAGTCACGTTCACGCCGCTATTCCTATTTCCGACAACCTCTTCAGCGCTATCCTTCGTTGTGACCCTAACACAGCTCCTCACGCCAAGCAGGGAGAACATCGAGACATCGCGCTATTTGAGCTTGGACCTGGATTCTTTGGGACTATCATGGTCTCACAAAAGTCCATACCAGTTGTCTTTGCAGTACGGATAGGGGCTAAACTGAGCAAGTGTTGCCGCAACAGACCTTGGGACCCTGGTATTACTTCGGTAGCCATGGTTTGAAGCCTCATCACCTTGAGGACAAGGTGTTGCTTGATGGGCTTGAGAATGATACGAATGGCAACAAGGGGGCTGCAGGAAGCAAGGGGTCTGCAAGAAGCAAGAAGCGTGAGGCCCAAAAGGAAGGCAACAACAAGGATTTGATTATGTGGAGCATGGTTAGCTATGACCCATGCAGCATGCAGTGACCGTACGTAAGGGAAGCGCACATTAGGATAGGATCGTGTCTTCTAGAAGATGCTTAGTAGTGGAGAATAAAAGAATATCTTGATGTTATGATATTCCTTGATTTTGTTCATATTTTCGTTAGTGCTTGTCGGACTCTTGTCCCCTTCGTAACTGATATATATATATATATATATATATAGTTGTGCTTCCGGATGAGAAATAAAATTTCTTTCTTACCTTGTGCTTATCTTCTTCTTCTTCTTCTTTGGTCTGGAGGTGTTGACCCTCAAAGTCATTAAATAAACCTAACACCTAACAGGTATCAACCTAATTGGAACAATCAACTTTTCTTATTTGTAGCCCACCTTGGTTTTATATAATATAAAAAAATAGTTGAATTTAATCATACGCCAATGTAAAAACAAACTTTACGTTAATTCTGGACCGGTCAATTTTTCATAATTCCAATTTATTAATTTTAATTATTTAAAATGTTAGAAATATTTTCTTGAAAATTTAAATGTTCAAAAAATGTTATAAATCCTTTAAAAGAATGTTATAAATACTTTTTTTTAATGGGAAATAGTTAGAGTTATATTAATAATTTAAAGTTTAGTCATTTTAACTTAACCATCTAAGAGCCGCAACAAGACACGGCCTCACATTATAATTGAAAGACTCATTTCAATTCATTTAAAACTTTCTAATCTAATTGATTTATGAAAATACTTGTCATACTTTTCACATTTCAAAAACTAATAGTTTAATAACTCGTAACTCCAAGATAAATGCATCTCATGTATTGTATTATCAACTAATAAAATCATGTGTCTGGTAACACTACAACTCACCCACAACACAAGAGTTTTTCAACACATACATGCAGTCATATAGATCAAAACACTTGAGATGGTAAATTCTATCAAAAAAATAAGATTAAAGAAAAAAGGCAACGAAGAGTCACGTCTTCACAAGGGAACAAGTGAAACTCTAAAACCGAAACCAGCAATCTCTCTTTCTCTACTTTGGTAAATTTCATTTGAAGGAATTTCTTTGTACTTGCTAGAAATATTATAATTATTTATCTGGCCAAAAACTCTGATGGGTCAGTAAAATATATGGTCCATAATGGACCATGTCTTGTGACTGGTTATAGAAGATTGTTTCTATGTTTTTTTTCTTTTTTATGTCAACCTTTAACTTTCATTAGATTAGACAATGACCTTGTTACCCTTGGACTGAGTTTGAGTGATCTCATCTCTTGCAGCCTACCAACCATCGTTTACATGTTGTGCATCGTCGCCTCTGACGATGTCATTTTTATTTTTTTTCCTGCTTCTTCCTCTTCTAAAAATTGCATCCCACAGCTGTGAATGGTGGCCAGAGGGGTCGCTTGAGTAGAGTTGAAAGATCTGTGTAAACTCACTTGATAAGAAGGGGTAATTATGTCAATTACAAAAGGCATTTATGTAAACTCCTATTAAAATAAAAATAAAATAAATATAGAAAACAGTTTCAAAGGTATCAGGTGATACATTCCAACCATCAAATATTTTAAAATAAATCTAATGGTTACAAACTAATACTCCATAATAAACCATATATTTCACTTATTCGCGCAACAATTCAATTGAAATTGTCCAATTTATAAAAGTAGTCTCATTTATATTTAAATCGTAAAATATAACTCCCTTTGTAGCCACTCATCAACAATACACTCTACCATTATACATCCTTACAATTAATATGTGAATTTCTTAAAAGATTTATGGATACTTAATAGGAAAGTGACTTACTATGAATTTTGTTGCAGACAGATAAACACATCATACTAATCAACAAACTTAAAATTCTTAATTATTTAATAGTAAAATCAAGTTAAATAACAAAATTACAAAAATAAACTCTGATACCAAATGTAAAAAATTTAAAACCTTAATTTATGATATAAATATAAATGTCCTCTCAAAAGTAAAAATACATAATATATGGATGTTTATAGATACAGAAAGATCTTCTAATCTTTACTTTTTTTAATGTGTATGAATCAATGAATTATCATATACTTTATATAAACATGACAAGAGACTTATTCTCAAAACCTAATATATAATTATTACTTTATTATTTGGTTCCTCCTTCAAAACAAATAATATAAAATAAAAAACTTTGTGTACTTTAATTTTATTTATATGAGCCACGAAACGATTATATAGTAACATTTCACATATCTTCGCATGCCCTTAGACCATTTTAGTGTCAAAGGGCCCCTAAATTACATTGACTGGATTTTGCTGTGTTCTCTTACAAAATAGTTCAATTTTTGCTTCCAATTTAGGCAAATAATTATTGACACTCAAACAGTTTTTTTTTTTTGGGACAATAATGAATGGTCTCTATATTCTATACACTATGGACACGGGACACTAGCGACCCCAAAAGCATAAAAAGGTCACTCGTATGTGAATACTTGCCAAAACTTCAAGGCTAAGCAAGCTATCTTTTTCCCAATGAATTAATAAAACAAAATAAGTGAGAGAAAGTGCACCAAAAAGGAAAATGTTTGACAATCCCAACCTAAAACATCTAGTAGTAATATAAAGTCTAAATTTTATTTTAAAGGATAATTGGGTTTAGGGAAAATAAGATGGAATTTTTTTCTTGTCATCTCCACGCTTATATCATGTATTTTTCCATTCTATTTTCACCGTTACCTCGATTGTCATTATCATTTCTATAATTACTAGCATGTAACCCGTGCGTAAGGCACGGGTCGTTTCTTAAACCATTGCATAATTTTTTTTTTAATTTATAATATACCTATAAAATGTAATTCAGTGTTGAAGCATAAAAAGCTAAATATTAATAACTAAATAATGATGAGAATAATAAAATTAACAAAACAAAAAAGGTGAATATTAATAACTAAATAATTGTTCAACAACTAAATTAATAAAACATTATTTTAAAATTTTAACAATCCAAACATGGTCTCTGAATATATGTCTTGCTCTGCCACATCCCAGCGATCCATATCACCAGTGCCTCACTCGCAAAATGGTGAAGCTAAGGATGAATTTTCCTGCTAATCCTGTTACAGAATTCAGATTTGATTCCATAATTGATTTAAAGAGGACAAAAATCAGAGATGACTTACTTGTAAGTCCTATATCTGCCATGTTTCATTTCTATTATTACAACTTGGTTATTACTTTAGAAGCAATATAACCTAGTGATATTGCTATATGGTGAAGACCGTTTTTCATCACTTATTTTTGGATGCATCCTTCATATCTGATAACCTGCTTGATTCTTGAAATAATAACAATATATATCTATGCAGCTATGATATTTTACGGGTCATGTTCGCCAATTGATTTCCGATGCAAGAATTAAAAGAAAGGTATTGTAAAAAAAGGAAAAAAAACTAACATTGATATTAAAGAGCTTGATATTGGAAATTAATTCCCAACCATAGGAAGTTAGGCACCAAATAACAACACACATCGCAGCCACCAAATTGCCTTTCCCTCTTGACTCCTCCCCAAAACTCTATTAAGTGTTATATGAAAAAATGAGCAAGTTTGAACTACAATTTAAAGCCTTTGTTTGCACATGCAATCTGGTTTCTCATTCTTTGCAAAAGGATAACTACCATTCAATAATCAAGTTAGAGAATACATACATATAACAAAAGCTTGCATCAATCATCAGCAAACTTAGAATAAGAATATGATATAAATGGTATAAATAGCAGCATACTTTTGGAGGCTCCAATAATTGTGTCTTCAGTTTTGCTATTTTTTCCTTGAACTGCTTGAGATGATACTCTGCAAGTACCCATATTCAAATTCAAATGCATTAAATTATCAAAGACATAGAAGATAAATCCCAAACCAAAATTAGACCATAAGGTAAAGTGAGAGAAAACAAACATGGGAAAAAAAATCACTTTTTGAGAGCAGAGAAATTAGGTTCGGAAAAAATTATTGACTAGAGAGAAGCATACAACTCCTGTCATCACAATATAAAAAAGGACATTCAGGTAGAGCCAACATAATAATAATAATAATAATAATAATAATAATAACAACAACAACAACAACAACAACAACAACAACAAAATTAAATAGAATCATAATCTAGCTTCCTGCAACAACAATAAACTTTATAATTTAAAATGTAAAATTGCAACATGAAATAAACAGTATAAATAGCAGCTTACTTTTGGAGGCTTCAATAATTGTGTCCTCAGTTTTGCTATTTTTGTCTTGAGCTACCCGAGATGATACTCTGCACAATACAGATGATAATAATAATAATAATAATAATAATAATAATAATAAAATAGAATCCTAATTCGACTTCCTACAACAACAATAAAATTTATGATTTAAAAGAAAAAGAAAAAGAAAGAAGGAAATACCTGAATAGGTTTATCGTTATCAAAGCAAGCATGATGAAATTCTAGGCATTATTCTGAAAGTCATTATTCTATTATGTGCATTCACACAAATATCAAAATAAACATTTCCAACAAAATATACAATTAAAAATTAAAAGTATATAACAGCTTACTCCTCCATTATTAAGAACTTCTCTTTCTTGTGGGTAGAGAAGTGCTTGTTGAGCTTTGTATTTTAAAAAAAATTATAATTAAGACATTCTAAACTTATATATATTTTTGTTATTAATAATTTGAATATTCATTTATTATTATTATTATTATTATTATTATTATTATTATTATTATTATTATTATTATTATTATTATGTAAACTCTAGTTGAAGGTCATTTTTTATGTTGTTGTTGTTGTTATTATTATTATTATTATTATTTTTATTATGTAGACTCTAGTTGAATATCCTTTTTTATGTTGTTGTTGTTGTTGTTGTTATTATTATTATTATTATTATTATTATGTTGACTCTAGCTAAAAGCCATTTTTTATGTTGTGATGATAGGAGTTGCATGCTAAAACGAAAATGGTTTTCTTTGATATTACAACCTACACATACCAGGAAGCTCAAAGAAAAATTTCAATGTTCACTTCCGAAATTAGAATATAAAAAAGGGTCTTCAGCTAGAGTATACATAATAATAATAATAATAATAACAACAACAACAACAACAACAACAACAACAATAATAATAATAATACAAAAAATTCAACCATGAATTGACCAAAAACCAAAAATGGCCGGAAAGCATCAACAAAAAAATACCCATAAAAAGATTTACCAAACATGTAGTCCTTTAGAACTTGCAGGATGAGAAAAGAAAGAAAGTAAGAAAGTTCCAAAAAAAAATATGAAGGAAACTTTGGTATTAGAATGATAAAAGTTAAAATGAAAAAGGGGAAAAAATGGATGAAAATCACTACATACCCATAGCTTCTAGTTGTTGGATGAAAGCCATTTGATTTCTCATATGGAAAATATCAAGAAATCAACTAAAAAAAATTGAGGGAATTAAAAACTAAAACAAATACTGATCTTAGACATAAAAAAATTGTCCAATTAAGAACAATGACTGCTAAAGGAGTAGGTACTATAGCAGTGCAATCTGCTCCAAAGATATGTATAGTGAGAGGTTTAGACATAAAAGTTAAACATGTAGTTAAACTAATAGGATGAAAATACTTATCTTAAGTCTACTTTCAACTGGAATTTGAATGACAATGTTATTTCCCAAATAAGCTACTTGTTAAAAAAAACAATAGACCAATAACCTGGGAGCCTTCAAGAATCAATAAACAAAATGTCAAAAGTCTATTATGAATCATGGTCGTGGATAATATGGAGTTCAGCTAGCACAAAGCTGCAAAGAAAATATTTGAGTACTGAATATGATAGTCATTATAGGTATGAGCAAGGAAACTAAATATAAAAGAGCCTAGATATTCATCAGAAGCAAAAGAAAATAATGATTTGACCCAAAAAAATCAAACATATGAGAAAAAGAAAAACATGATAAAAATTACAGAAAATGAAAGAAAAAAAAGTTACCTTTTGTTGATATTGCACCTCTAGTTGCACATCCACCTAACGAAGTAACAATTTATTTTTCTGATTAGAAAACAAACTAAGAAACTATAGAAGAACAGAGCCTACATAATAATAATAATAATAATAATAATAATACAAAACCAAAATATAAGCATAAGGACATTCCTATGAGTTCGGAAAATATAAGCAACTAAAATTTTGATTTCTTAACATCTTCAAAAGATGAACCACTTCTCAAAGTGCATGCTTTATTTAAGGAACCCAAAGAAACCAAAAATTCAATAGCAAAGTGGAATGTTGAAGCATCACAATTATGGGTATAAGGTTTCTAAGCTTATTCTACACATGCATTGAAATGTCATGTATGTCTGTCATTTGTAACATATAAGAGAAAGAAAACCATGATAAAAATGACCAAAAATGAAAGAAAAACAAGTTACATATTGCACCTCAACTTGCACATCCACTCAACAAAACAACAATTTATTTCCTGATTAGCAAACAAACTAAGAAATTATAAAAGAACAAAGCCTACATCATAATAATAATAATAATAATAATAATAATAATAATAATAATAAGAGATAGGAAATAATGTTTGGTTTTGTTTCATTATTATTATTATTATTATTATTATTATTATTATTATTATTATTATTATTATTATTATTATTATTATTATTATTATTATTATTATTATTATGTAGGCTCTGTTCTACTGCAGTTTATAAGTTTATTTTTAAATCAGAAAATAAATAAGAAGGATCAGGGAAGAAAATAAATTGTAAGTCTAATATCTCAACTCTAAACAGCTACATTGGGCAATCCCCCAAAGGAAAGAAAGAAGTTAATCCCCAATATTTACCTGGTTGACTGCATAGGACTTTTTTGGAGCACTGTCATCGTGTTCCAGTCCAAGATATTGCTCCTAAGCACTATATATATCCCTTCTCTAAACAATCAAACAGTGCAAATTTGTAATAACTTAATCATGTAGAAGTTAAACAATATGCCTAAATAGATTCCATTGACCTTGATAGCTCTACACCCAGAAAGTAATTGAAGCAGGGCTGAAACACAGATGGACCAAACTTTCACATAATAGTTTAATTTAACTACAATGCAGAAGAAGAGAAAACAAAATTTTAACATAATTAGTAAAATATGCATCAATCTCCCATAAAAAAAGTTGACCAAGCTTTAAAAGGCCTAAAAAGTAGTGCTAGTGCAGATAATTGAATTAACACATACATACATACCTTTGAAAACTCCACATCTGGAACTTGCAACTTTTTTTGTATTCGCAATTTGACATCAGCTAATTCTCAGTGTCATATATAACAAATAAAAAAGGATCCCCAAAATTCTAATTTTGGAACTGTATATCATTTGGTTTAATGTCTACATTGACTAAACAAATAAAAAACTTGAAATTTAGGGGGAAAAATGTTGAATCTCAAGTACTCGTGAATGTGCTTGTTCTAAAAAATTGAAACTTTTTGGGGCAAAACTCCTCATCCAACAACACTCAGGCCATCAATCATAGTTGTGTGTGAATCAGTTCCCGTCATTTGTGTTGAACACAACTCTACCAAGGTATTCTAAATTAACCTGCAAAATTAAAATGACAATATTCAGAAAAGAAATTTGAATCACAGGATGAAATTTTTTTTCGTTGCATGTAAAATTAAAAGTATTCTATATCAGCAAAGTTAGTATTCAAATTAAAAGTATTCTATATCAGCAAATTGATTTTGGTACTGCATATCATTAACGATTCAAATTGATTTTGGTACTGCATATTATCAAGAAGAACAATATAACGATTCAAATTGATTTTGGTATTGCATATCATTATTCTATATCAGCAAAATTAGTATTCACCATAAAACTAAATAGAGACAACATCTTATCAAGAAGAAGAATATAACGATTTAGATTGATTTTGGTACGGCATATCATTTGCTTTAATGTCTACATTGACTAAACATGATTTTGGTACTGCATATTATCAAGAAGAACAATATAACAATTCAAATTGATTTTGGTATTGCATATCATTATTCTATATCAGCAAAATTAGTATTCACCATAAAACTAAATAGAGACAACATCTTATCAAGAAGAAGAATATAACGATTTAGATTGATTTTGGTACTGTATATCATTTGCTTTAATGTCTACATTGACTAAACAAATAAAAAACTTCAAATTTAGGGGTAAAAATGTTGAATCTCAAGTACCAGTGAATTTGTTTTAGTCTATTTTATGCGTTTGTTTTAAGAAATTGAAACATTTTGGGGTAAAAATAACAAAGAAAAACAATAAGCAAACATGCATGTAATAAAGGATGCATGATAACAGCACCGAAAGAAAAGCCGAACCTCGGCTAACACAAAAAAACAAAAATATAACATGCATGTAAGAAACCATACATGAAAACAACACCAAAAAAGAAGGCAAACCTTGTTTGTATCTGGAAAAATGAAGAAGAGAAAAACATCAATAATAGGAAGTCAAAAGTTACACATTTATAAAAGAAAATACAACAACAAAGCTACCATTAAAAAACAGAACAACAAAAGTACCATGAACAGAGAAAAATGATAAGCTAACATGCATGTAAGAAAGGATGCATGAAAACAACACCGGAAGAAAAACCAAACCTCCTCCAACACACATACACCACTATCTGCACACGAAACACACCAAAACGCGTCAAAACGACAATCCATAAACTCAATCGTAAATAACAGTGATCTAATGTTAAATAAAATGAATAAAAAAGAACACCACATTACCACCAAAAGCCCAAAACTTGTTCAAACCTGCACAACACAAAATCCAATCCGCATCATGGGTGACCGTTTATAAACCAAAAAATAGTAAATTAAAAGAAGAAAAAAATATATGAGAGAAAGGAATGAAATATATCAAATACCATACAAATCTTCTTCATTCGGGAGTCTTTTGAGTTCCAGCCAGCAATCCCCCTCCATATCGTCCGCTTAATCTCCACCTACAAACAAAACCATTCAATGCATCAGCTTTCATTCCCCACCAAAGCGAGCACCAAATGAAGAAGAAGAAGAAGAAGAGAGAATCCATTGCGAAAAGCGGGTGGCTTGAGAAAGAGATAAAGGAGGAAAGAAAAAGATTTAGGATTTGAGAGAGATTATCAAGTAAAATTAAATGAAAGTTGAAATTCGTCAATTTGAGCATGATACATGGAGTTTGTAGCAGAAAACAAGTTGAAAGCAAAACACATGACAGTCAGGTGGCACAAAACCAAACAAAGCTGAAGGGGTATAAAATGAACAAAAAGCCAATAAAATAAACAGGTGTCATCAGCTGAACCACGAGTACAATAATAATTTTTCTAGAGTTCTCTTTTATAATATAATAGATTAGATTTTTATAAATCATTACTATTGCAGTTATTTGTCATCATTACGAGTTTAGGACCCTCAGTGCTTCGGCTATACCATTACTACCAACGTTCAATAAGATAACGACGTTATTTATATATCTATTATTTTTTTTGAGAAATTTTATATCTATATTTTTGTCTACTGAGTTATTTAGTGTGCATTAAAAACCAAAAAGATAAATATTTGACATACTTATATCCTTTTCTATTATTATGTTTCTTTTATTATATTACTCTTTATTTTATTCTAACCACCAATCATATTCTTTAATATATATATATATATATATATATATATATATATATATATATATATATATATATATATTAACCCTTAACTAAAACTAACATTGTCTTTAAAAAAACTAAAACTAAGATTATGTATTAATTAATTAATTGTAGACCACCATAATTATTATTATTATTTTTTATTCAAAGAGTAGAGATCACTAAAATTAGTTTATCTCTTCAACACAGTCTTCGTTATCCATAGTCTTCTAAAATAAATAATATTTCTCATCAACGAATAAAACTCCTGATAACACGCTTAAAGAACTTAACTAACTATTAACTAATGTGTTGGGCTTTGTTGGTATATATTTACTCTCTTAATTAAATATTTTCAAATTTATTTTTGCATCCTTGGAATGTGTATTTTACATACTACGTTCTTGCAATTAGTTAAAAAAAACATCTCTTAACTATCTCAAGCTATCATCCTTTTTGAAAAGAAAAATTATTGAATAAAAATAGTAAATTATGAAGTTAGTCAAATGTATTTTTCTTGAATTTTACAATTGAGAAACTTCACTTTTTTTAAGTGAATAACTCTAAAAAAAAAATATTTGTAAATTTTGAAAATAAAACTTTGATTGAGAGAAAAGAGAAGGTTTAAGTGTTATTAAATCTTCCGTCCGAGCTTGGCTTATCTTCATTCCTAAAAATGTATTCATTCATTCGCACAAATTTAATTTGTGCGTCAAATGAGTTACACTCCTTAAATTGTCAATAATTATTAAACTAGGAGTATAAAATGATAAAATAATTTGCAAGTTTAAAAACAGTTTATAAAGACCCATAATTTTTTAAGCCATTCAAACTTAAAAAAGGGGCACATTAAAATTAACGTTTTCATATAAGCTTTGAATTAAAAATTAAAAATTAAAATAATCTAAAAAAAGAATTTAACTTAATCACAATGTAAAAATCTTATGAGCATGTGTGTGGGGATCCGCGAATTTGCACTACCAAAGATCCATGAGACTAAAACTTATGCACTCGATCAATCCTCCCACCTTGCCACTTTGAACACTTTAATCACAAGTTGATATACAAACAAAAGAAACAAAGCATGTCTAGACAAAAGTGAGACTTTCCTTGAGGAATACTTTTAACAAATACAATTTTTATATTAAAAAATAGGTTAAATTATAATTTTAATGTTTTATCAATGACTTGGCTTATTCTATTTTTTCTCTCCCGCAATTTTAGTTCTCCTCCTGTTATAAAAAAATATAAAATTTTGGTTCAATACTTAATTTGCATATTTTTTATTTCTATTATTTTGATCCAAACAAATTTAGATCTAACTTATTCATTTAAGGTAACATATAAATTAATTTAATCATTTAAATGTAAAAAAATAAAAGAAATAAAGTATGTAATGAGAGACTTTGGGACTGCCTAATGCGTCGAAGTGAGTTGTTTCTATGGAATTTGATTTTGTCATCTTTGAAGTGGATTGTAAGGCCACTGCTGAAATGGTTAACTCTTCCTTTACTGATTTTTCAGAGAGTTGGTTGTCGTTTTAAGAGATTGTAACTGCATTATTTCCAATCATCATAACTTTAGCGTTATTTTTGTTAGAAGATAAGTCAATATGATGACTCATGCCTTGATTAGGGCAACACTTAATTTTGCTTGTTCCACTATTTTTACGAGTATTCCTACTTGGATCTACTTTTTGATTTTTAATAAAATGATATAAAGTATTTTTTTTATAAATGTATGCAAAATTAAATATTGAATCAAAATTGTAATTTAGTGTAAAAAATAAAATATGTTTACTCTTTAAAATGCAATTAAATATAATTTTAATTATCTATTTTTTTTTTACTTTGTTTTATTTTTATAGTTTTTTTAAATATTGACATAATATTCATTTATTTATTTTACCTTACATAGTTACATATCATTTGAGAAAAGCTATTTACGTACCATTCATCATTCATGTCATGTCAAATTAAATAATTAAAAAATATAATTTTTAATATTTATGAAAAACAAAATCAATAAACAAAAAGATTAAAACTAAATTTGATCACATTTACATAACTAAAAAAGTATTTAACCAAAAATGAAATGAAATTAACTTAGTACTATCAATTATTATAATGCAGATCGAGCAAGACAAACTAGTTTTCAAATTAATTTTTGTTTTGTTCTTTGCTTGGTCATCAAACTGTTACTCTAATAATAATAATAATAATAATAATAATAATAATAATAAAACATGCTTCACGATTCATGAATTTTGGAGGGTTCAATTTTTTGGGTCAAATGTTTGAGGGTTGGTTCAACTTGAGCATGTGGGTAGTGTGACAAAGGTGACCCACTAACATGAAGCCACGCACCCAGGTGGTAGAGTGGGACCCCTTATGTGTCGACGAACAAGCCATCTTCCTTCTTAACACTTAACACCTGGCTACAGAGGATCATACCTTTTGCATGTTACTCACGTGACTTTCTCTCCTCTCATTTCATTTCCCAACGTGCTGTAAAAGCGCGTGCTCTTCACCACAATGACCAACATGTTCCTTTAAGTTGTTAACATCATTAAAATTTTATTATCAATAAGGAAATTTTATTAATTTTAAAAAATATTATTATTATGTTTGTTTAATATTTGTCTTGAGCGGGTTGATTCTGATATTTTATGATTACATGACTAAACAATAAATAAAGATCCTTTTGTACAAGTATGATAAAATTCATTTCATAAAACAATACATAATTTCACTAAAAATAATATATTTTATAAAAAAATAGGCTATGTATTGATATTATTAAAAAAATTATATTGTTATCTAATTATAATTTATTGTGCATGATAAGTTTATGATAACTATTATAATAGTCATATCAAATGTCATTTGAATTATAATTGAATGATAATGTTATTTTACAATATGAGTGCTTTGACAAGTTAATAACATGCATTTAATGTTCCAATGAACACTTTCACCAATAAACCATCATCAAACTAAAGAAGATAAATGTTTAGAGACAACAATTACTTCTCCAACAAGTCTACACACACATTTTGTAGTTAGAAACTTTAATAAATAATTAATTACAAGCCTTTAAAGCTCCTTAATCTTTTTTAAGATAATTTTCTTAGCTCTTAAAATATTTTGTATATTTTGAGAGTGTGACTAAAAACTTAATATACATGTTCGGAAGACCAAAACAACAGTCATGTACGTACCTGAAATCTTAAAACAAATCTATTGATTTGTAAGAGTCAAAAGTAATTTGGTAGCAAAGAACACTTAGGTTATTAGCTTGAAATTAGTATAAAACCTTTTTGAATTAAATTAGAAGTAGTTTGTAGGAGTGTAAGTGGGTGCGGATCACCCATGAATCCGAATTGATCAAAATCAATTCAAACAGTTTGAGTTGTGTAATTTTTGTGTTTGGATTAGACCCAAATCGAACCAATCAAACTCGTTGACTTTTGGGTTGCGTCATGAGTTTTAATATTTAAATTCATTGACCTGATAATTTGTATTAAATTATTATTGTTATTAATATACGTAATATATATAATATATTTTTAAAATTTTTTAAAAAATAAATACTATTGACTATTAATTATATAGATTTATCGACCTAAATTGATAAATATTAACACATCCTTAACCTTTAGGATCAAAGGGGCAAATGTTTTATTGATTGAAGCCACTTTAGATGGACTTCTAAAAATATTTTGAATTTTTTTACAAAGAGTAGATATGGTAATGTCTCATTAATTTTGGTAAAAAAAGTGTTTGAAACTCATCCTCATTATCACTGACGAACCTACATTGGACTGAGGGTGTGCACTTGCACCCCCTCATTTTTTAAAATTCACTAAATTTGTAAATAAAATCTTATATTTTTATCTGATTTTATTTTTTATAATTTGCACCCACTGACTCAGGGTCTTGGATCCGTCACTGCTCATTATACTTATTAAAATTTCTTATCTTGAATATGGTATGCTTAATTTTTCATCCTCATGGATAAATAGATAGATAGGAATTAGTGAAATAGAGTGGAGTGTGTCAGCATCATAAATATTTTTTTAATAAAAAATCTAACAAGAAACAATTGTGTCTGATTTATTTAATAAAAATTTTAGTTTATAAAAAATATTGCGTTTTAAAAAAGAACAAATAAAATTAAATGTTTTTACTCGTTAATTCAACCCAACTCAAACTGTTTACAAACGAGTTAATTTGGGTTGTATTTCATTTTTTTTTAGAAAATTGATCTAAACCAATCGTTTAAATTTAATTAGGTTGGATCATGGATTTAACGAAACCAAATCTAAACCAACATGCTTATACCCTTAATAATTTGTAAAAAGAATATTTATATATTTATGAAAGATAATAAAACTTAATGGGTTACGTGTAATCTCATTGAGAAAAAATGTATAAATTTATGTGTCTTTCTCTTGTTCTTATTTGTTTTTGTCATTAACCTTGAATTGTAAAACTCTATCAAAATAGCTCTTAAAAGTTTTTGGTTAAATAGTGAGTTTTGGAAAAATATAGTCTGTAGTTGTTCTTCTTAAGTGTTCTTTTAAAATTCAATCTTTCAGACGATAAGTTCTCAACGAAAAAGATTTGCGATTTTTTTTTAAAAATCACAATTCAACTTTTCTTCTCGTGATTTTTTAAAATCTTGGTTATGATTATTGAGTCTCACACATTAAAATCTAAGTAATTATTATAACAAAAGTTCTTATTAAATAAGTTAAGTATATAAAATTTCATATAATTTAAAAGATATTAATTGATAATTTTTAAATTAAATGAACATTAATATTTTTCAAATATAAGTAAATATAAGTTATAAAATTACATATTTATGAAAATTTAATTCATCTAAAATTTGATATCCATGATTGTTAAGATAATATTACATGATTTAACTATTAAATTTGTTAAATTTATATTTTATTTATTTTTATTTTTTATCGGCAAAATTATATTTTATTGAAATTTATTAAATGTAATAAGCGTACAAAATTTGCTCTAAAAGTAAATATACCCCTTCACTTTTTTTAAATGTACACATACACGTGTATACCATCAAATTACTATGTTTGGTGGAATTTATTATTTTTTATGCTCCTCGTGTAATTTAATTTAAAATAAATACGAGAATAATAAATAAAATGCCTAAAAGTATGGAGGCAGAAATAAGAGAACAAATTTCCTTGACGCAAGCTAATAATTTGAGGGACATCTCAACTGAAAAAAAGAAAAGTTGTAGATTACACTTTAAAAAAATGATAATTGAAGCCGTGAGTTGTGGTGAGTGGCAACTGTGAGTGAGTGGAATCCAGGTGGTATTTCCGGGCCTCATGGCTTCTGACTTCTTATTTTAACAAACTAAATGAAATGACATATCTTCCTCTTGCATGTGTGTACATGCATGATGTGTTTGCACTTATATATATATATATATTCCAATTAAGACTTGGGTTTTCAATTCTCATTGAGTGATTCTTAAGCTTGCTCAAATTATTCCTTCTTTCCCCACTTTTGTCCCCTATTATTTTTTTCAACACCTACACACATTTCTCAGTTGCTTTTTCCACCTATGCATCTGGGCTTTTATTTCAAAAAACAAAAAAGAAAGTACTCTCAGTCTCATGCATTATAAGAATATCTTCTGTTAGGGTCATTAGGGTTCTTTTGTTTTCTTTAATCTTCTTTGATAGTGTCAAGGTCGTGGGACCCTTAGCAAAAGACATTTATTTAGGTGATTCGGTTCATCACAAATAGCAGCAAGAAAAAAAATGATTTAGTTTAAACGGGCATAATGATTGCTTTGTGATATTATACCTCGAGAAAAAATGATATTTAATTAAAGTTTGATGGTATGTCATTAGTCCAAATTCTATCTATCCATAATACACATGAATATCCTTGTTGTGACCCACTTGTGACATGCTATGCGCTACTAATGTAGATTGCTGCTCTTTTGCTCTACCGGAACATTTGCACAAGTCATATATAGCTGCTGCTCGAGGTTTCACTAATAAGCAAACTATTATATGCATCTCACTCAATCGTTGTAATGGGTAATAACTTGTCCTATCATTAAGACAAGTTATCATCCTTTCTTTGTTATATTCTAATTTATATTCGTGATTTTTTTTAATTTAGTCAATTCTAATTTTATTTTTCATTTTTAAATTTTGATATAGTATATCAAATTAATAGACATAAGATATATGTGTTGACTTAAATGATTTACATAATTTTTTTCTTAATTTTGTTCTTATTCAAAAATGATATTTTTACCCTCTATGTATATACACACAATAACTCAATATGAATGAAAAATTAAAATCCTTTCAAAAATAGGAATAAACGGAACTGTAGTCTATTTAGTGTTACAAGATTTTGACTCTTTAATTATTTTATCACCAACATCGTTTTATTCTTGAAAGGTCACCAACATCTTTTACTCACTACAATAATTTAAAAATGAATACTATTTTTATTTCATATCTATTGATATTTAATGTTAATATATATATATATATATATATATATATATATATATATATATATAAGTTAAGGATTATTTAATCAACATAAATATTATATTATATTTAAATTAAAATACTCTCATTTAATAAATTAATATATAAAATTATTTACAACAAAATACTACCTTAAAAATTATTAAAAAAATTATCGAGACTTGAAATTTATAAAACATTGAAATTTTTTAAACATTAATAAATATAAAAGATATATAGTAAGAACTTAAACTCAAAAAGCATTTTGTCATATGAATCCCATCTCAATAAATGAAACCAGTTTTTAATCAAAGATTTAGCAATTCTTTAAAGGGGAGTATACACTTTAAGGATAAAATATAATTATAACTTTTTAGGTAAAATTAATGAAGTTATTAGTATAATAATTAGTTGCTAATTTCTTAGTTAATACTAATTATAACTATAATACTATATATATATATATATTTTATCCTTTAAAATGTACTTTTTTTAGAGGAGTTAACTTACATAAGCTCGCACGAATTTCTAATTAAGGAATCAAATTTTAGTTCGTAGAGAATTTAGGAAGCATATAACTGATCACTTCTCTCATAAAGTTGATAAACCAGTTTTAAAATATTTTAAATAAATCTTCGTAATTAAAATCTCTATTGGTTGAATCATATTTTCTATCCATTTCTTTATAAAAAGCTTTTCATTTTCTCTTTAGATATTATTTTATGGAATTAAGAATATAATATATAATTATTTACAACGAATTAATAACAGTGGAACGTACATGGATGAATCGGATTGAGAACTGGAAGAGGTAAAATTCTTTACGCAACTACTCCCTGCAGGTTCCATTACGATATTTATGTTCATAAGAAAATATCATTGAGAGTGATCCTAGCTTTAATGCCAAAATGGATTTTGACATATTATTTTATAAACTCTAATTTATTGAAATAATGATGATGATAATAAAAATAATATCACCCTAATGCTGCGAGAGGCTCGAACATGTTAATGCCCGCGCCCCAGGATTTGATTTCGTACTTAAAAAAAGCTTTAGAAATTATTATCAGTTAAATTAATGCTTTTCTTTTCTTATAATTCAAGGGTACGTGGAGGGATGCAGGCGTTTTTCACTCTCAAGTGTTCCTTAGCATTTTTTTTTTATATTATGTAAGTATTTAAAAAATTATAGTTATTTTCATTTAAATAAAAATATTAAAATATATTAAAAGACTGATAAGAGAGTAGAAAATACCTTAATTTTATGAAATAAATTGTTTTAAGAAACTTTCCAAAAATAAGCTTTTGATAATTTTCTTATAATTTTAAATAAATTAATTCAAGTACATAATAAATCCCTTATAATTTTGATTTGGGTGTTCATGTATTTTGAATGTTACAATTTTTTTTTTTTGAGAAATTTGTTCGCATGTCACATTTAAATTTGTTAACGTGTATTGATAAAAGCAAAAATTAGATAAAAGTAATTACATAATTAAATTTTTTACAAATATGAGAAATATTCATTATTAGTTCTCTTTCTGTCCCAAAATAATAGTCACCATAACTAGTTTTATATAGAAAAAAACAACAAATATAAGAATTTTTTTTTTTATAAAATTAATCTTATATTATCATTAATTTATTTATAAATTTTATTAGTTATAATTAATATTATCGGAGATATAAGTGAAAAAAATATAATTAATATTATATTAAAAAATTAAAATAATAATTATTTTAAGATAATTTTTTTATACGACATTTATAATGACACCAAGGAAGTATTATTTTTCTTTAAGCAAGTACGTGTTGATCGAATAGCCAGTGCACTCGTTATCAAGTTTGTTTGTTATTTGACAAATGGAGATTGTTTGTTCTTAAAGAATTTATGACTAGTGGGGTGAGGATGCAAGATCGAGGAGAATTATCAGTGAAAATACAGATAATAATAAAATTGATTAAGTAATAAAAACAGGAGGCTGCACATGCGCTATAGTGACTGTAGTGCTTTAGTCAAACCTAGTAGCATCGTAAAACTTGCAACATAAAATAAATAAAATATGCTTCTCAGAGCAAGTAAAAGAGATGGGAAGAACATAATTCTGACAACTTTTTGCAATTTATGAAAACTTATCATGTCTTAATTAATTAATTAATTCTGTATTTGCTTGCTTTCACTTATCAGATTTGATGACACCCCTAATTTGATTAAAAAAACTAACAAAGAAAAGTATGGAAAACTTGCAAGATAAGAATCACGTCAGAAAATTAATTAGAATTTCCTAGATTGAAAATGTTAGACACTACCACTGATTCATGGAGGTTGTAACATATATGGTGCCCATGTCGCAATCATTATTAATAGTGTGTAATGTGTAATAGCTAGTTTTGTTATTATAATTGAATGCAAATGTTTTGAATTATTGGGTGGGTTGGTTTAAATTTTAAAATAAGTATTTTTTATGTAAGTATTTTTTTAAGAAATAAATAGAAAATTATTTTTTTAAGTGAAAACAATTTAAATAAACATATTTAAAAACATAAAATTACTTATTTTATTAAAATAAACACTTATTTCAACAAATAAAAGACTTGTTTAATTTGTTTAAATTTAAAAAAATAATTTTAAAATAAACGTTTTTTAAGGAAATATTTTTTAATATATAGATATGATTTGCTTCTCAAAATAAATAAAAAATAAAAATTTAAGCACAAATAGTTTAGAGAAATATATTAATAAAAAAATACTTATTTTATTGAAATAAATATTTTTTTTGAAAAACAAATCTAAACAAACTCACCTAAATTTAAACAAACTGCCCCATTACATGGGTTTGATAATGCATCCAACATTAAGGTAACTACGAGTATAATTATTATGCATATTTAGGTGTGATGTGGGGGTGGATAATCAGATCAGCAACAAGAAATTATTCTCTCCAATCATTTGGGCGCGGCAAGCAAGTTTTTGCCACTAATTGTAATAGGACTTTGAACCATTAATG
The DNA here is from genome assembly GCF_004193775.1 of Glycine soja. Taxonomy (NCBI): domain Eukaryota; kingdom Viridiplantae; phylum Streptophyta; class Magnoliopsida; order Fabales; family Fabaceae; genus Glycine; species Glycine soja. Next base: position 45,833,997 of record NC_041019.1, on the reverse strand, counting down.
GAGTATTATATAAACATGTATACTGGGACCATATTCATTACCATGTGATATCATACACTTATGGGGATCAGAATCAAATGATAAAGAAATCTATTTTGTAAGCACTCATGCAACCCCACTCCTTATCGGCTTTCTTTCCTTTTCTTCCTATTGCACAACAGAGTGAATGAATAGCTAGAAGACATGGAAATTCTATATATTTTAGTACTGCTGCACTCAATATTAAGATTTCTTAGTGCCAATAACATTTTAATCGGCAAGTTTGCTTATGTTAGGTCTGGACGTACGATCATGTGTATCTTAGATTTTGATGTATAACAATAAGTATAAATTATTGATATTCTAATGAGTTTTTATAAGTTGACATGATTATTATGTTAAAGGAATTTACAACATTAAATATCGTCTATAGAAAGTATGTTATGTTTTAACCAAGCATCCAACATACTATATTTAGTGAGCGTCCACTCTTATATGAGACAACGGTCCTTTCAAGATAACGACGCAAATCCCATAACGGATACTTCATTAAAGTCTATAAAAGGATATCTCCCACGATGAAGCAATTGATGAAAAAAACGTGAAAAAGATAGAACAAGAGCACAAGAAAATACTTGAAGTGAAACTCTACTAAAAACACTAGACGATATACATTGTTTTATTTTTTGCAAAGCAAAGTAGTTTTGTATTTGTGCTTTAACTGTTTATTCACTCTTTGAGTATTAAGAATACTTGTATTCATTCAAACATTTGTTTGTGAAAGCCAGTAGTGACTTAGTGTTAAAGAAATACTTGGGTTCTTAGATTCATGGGGAGTCTAAGAAGATATTAGAAGTGATGTTAAGAATACTTGTAAAGTCAGGAGTGGCGGGTTAAAGTACCATTTTTGTAATCAGTTTTGATTAGTGGAACCCTTTACTAGTGAGTAAAGGAGAACTAAACATAGCTCAGGTTTGGTGAACTAATATAAACTAAGTGTTTCTACTTCTCTCCATAAAGTTTTATTGAGTATTCTTATTACATTTTTTAACATCATTTTATTCCAAGTGTTTATTTGAAAAACTGTTTTAAGAACCATTTATCTGTCACTAGATGATCACTCTGTTCTTCACTACGTATTCTTTTTATCCCCAGTGGATGATCAGTGTTTAACACAGTATTATCTATATTATTCTTGTTATTGCGAAAAGTCTTTATCTTTGATAAACACACTATTTAACCCCCTATTTTAGTGTGTTTCTTGCAGTTTCAACTTGATATGGTACAAGTTAAGACAACTTTATAGGCGTATTTTATAAATTTTGATCATTATGTTAGCTCAGTTGATTGACTAAGACATATGAATTGCAGTAAATTTTTTGCTAACTATCTTTAATTCTTTTAGATAAAAAAAAACTAATGAACTTTTTAATGTATTTGGTTTACTGTCACATTTAATTTTTTTTGGTCTTGGGTTAGAGACCATAATATCCTTTATCCCAACAAGTTAGAGACTAATCCCTCTAGCGATATGATGCGCAAAAATAATACTCGTGCAAGAGCAAGTGTCCCTACGCAGTAGTATCATGGACCTAAGTCCATATATCATAACTAGAGACCAATTGTATTCCCAAAATAACCAAAATTGTTAAACTAAATAGTTGAAATGATTAAAAGAAGATTGAATTATTTTTGTGGTTTTAAGGGAAAACAAATTAACTATCGCAAAAGAGAGATTTAAGTGATATTAAAAGTGACTAGGGATTATGATAAACTAGTACTGATTTTCTCCTCATCCTAATTCTCATGAAATTAACTAATTCCCAAGGTCAACTAAAGCCAATGATCAAGGTCTAAGGATGCGCTTTGCCTTAAATCAACACTACAATGATCATAAATATTTTAGTTTAAGTCAAAGGAGATAATTAAATCCAGGGAGGATCAATTAAGGATTAATTAATCTATCGGAGATTATCCAAACAGTTTGATCATGTAAATTGGTGTAAAATATTCTCCACTCAGGTCTATCAAAACATAAGCAAATGATCACCATCATACATTCTATTAAGCATAAGAATGATCAATTTCCAAATAAGCAATAAAAATAAGTAACATAACTAATTAACATAAGACATTGAGGAATTCCATTAAGAACAGAGAAAGAAGTACAATTAGACAATTACATCATAACCCCCAGACTAAGGTGACTAGCCCCTTATGATCAAATTACAACTAGAAAGCCTATATGAAAATGAGGGAAGAACAATTATCACGATTCGTCCTCATGGTGTTGCCTATGCTTCACAACCCTTAAAACCCTAAAAAATGCTCTCTAATTCGTAAATTGTCAAAAGTTAGAAGTCCCTTGGTTACTGATAACTGCAAAATTTAGGTTTAATTGATAGTTAAAATGATTTCAATGCCTCTACTTTATTGTTTTAAATAGAATAATAAGGATTTTAATATCATTTCAATTCTTGACTAACAACATTTAAAAGAAGGGAAATTACAAGTCCTTTGGAAGAAAATTGATGCAAAAACTTGAAGAAAAATCCTTGAAGAAGAAGTTGATGATTGGAACATCTCACTTAGTGTACAAGACAGGCCTAGCATGGCGCCTCGCTTAGTGGCCAGCCCAGGCTTAACCCAAAGAAGGCCCATGAAGAAACCTGAAGGCGTGCTTAGTGCAAATCCCGCGCTAAGCACGTGATCGTCACCATACTCACTAAGCTCAGATTTCGCTCACGCTAAGCTCGTGATCACCGCCATACTCGCTAAGCCTAGATTGCATGCTCAGTGCAAGATCACGTGAATTTTAAGCTACCTTAGGCCTATAGAAGGAGTAGGAAGCAAAGGAGAAAGACGCACCGAGACTCAGAGCTCTCTATTGAATACACACAAAGCTTGAGTATCTTTAATAAGAGAAACCTTCTTTCTAGAGCCATTATCCCCTCCTCCTCTTCTATCCTTATTCTTCTTCTTCCATCCCCATCAATCCCTAAAGTGTAAAGTCTTTCATGACTATGAGAGGCTAAACCCCCAGTGTTGGGAGCCTAGCGGACAACTCTTGTAATGTAACTCTTCCTTACTATCTATTTAATGCAATTCTAGTTTTTATTGTTCTTTTCTATGCTTTATTATTATTGATTGTGGTTTGATCACTCATACTCATGCATATTTAGGAAGTAATGCATTGGAAAATGGTTATTTTCTAAAGAACTGGGAAAGAACATCTAAATGAAATCATGTCTAGGAATAGAGTGATGTTTGTTTAGACTATTTCGTGCATCTTTAATCTCAATGTGATTTATTGTTTTATCTTTGCAAATGATTTTGGGAGAGAAAATAGATAAATTGGGCTCTTTCACTTGAGGAATCAGGGTTAGAGTATCATAATAGATGTAGGTAAAAATTGGAATAATATTAGATAGAGAAAAATTATTAACATTATATCACAAGTAGTTTTGGTATGCTAGGCCCCAACATATTTGCATTTTGAATTCATCATTCGCATTCAAAATATTGTTTATTCTTCTTATCCTTTTATCAGCTACTTTTTCCCTTTAATTTCACTTACAATTCTTTATCTCTTTGTCTATTGCTTAAAAATTGGGTATACACTAATCTAAGTACAAACAAGGTCCCTGTGGACTCGACACTCACACTTCCATTTTACTTTACTACTTGTGACAATTTGGTGCACTTGTCAATGAGTTAGCAGTTACAAACACCAACACCTTATTTATGGCTTCCTCAGGATAATTACTTGAAATAGGTGCACTACGACTGTGCTGAAATCCACCATGACTATGGTCGGGAACTGTGACGTTGAAACTCTATGATGTTGTGGAATGACTATAACCATCATGGTGCAGACTACGGTCATAGTGAATTCACCATGACCATTTTCAGAAGGTTGACATTGTTTAGAAGAGGAGTCATCGTACTTCCATTGTCATATTGGTTACCACGACTGTGCTGAATGTACCATAGTCGTGACCAAGTGGCAGAGTCTTCAAATCTTCATATAAAATGCAAATTTCAATTTTTTTCACTCAATTGTGTGACTATGTTTTCTGCTAGACAAAACTAATATCCAAACGTGAGTTCTACCAAGAAAATGCATGAACATGGTACAAAAACTCACCAAAAATCACTCCAAAAGTGGTTTGTCAACCTCCCCACACTTGAGCATTGTTTGTCCTCATGTACCAAATTTTTCTAGTTCTAAATCAAACCAAATTCTCCTATGTTAGAACTCATGTACCATAAATCCACATTTATTCAAAAGTAAAACTCACATGTTGACCCAAAGCAATAATAGAAAGTAATGCAACATCAATTGAAGATTAGGCAAAAGAACTCTAAAGTGTTGATCAAAGAAGCAAAAGTAAGGGGTTCTTAGAACATCAAAGCAATGGCAAATCAGAGTAAGTGAGAGAGGGTTCAAGGGATGCACATGGAAGTAAGAAAGACGTAGAGGCAATGAGAGATTTTTTCTTGCTTCAAAAGGGGTATGACAATTAGGTGTAGAAGCAAGAGAACCAAAAAGGAGTAAGCGCCCACCAGATCCTCCTTTTTAGTTTTGGCGGTGGTCACCTTCTTATACACCTCTCGCGACCTTTAAATCTAATTATTTTTGTGCTTTTCTTTTTTTTATTCATTTTTTCTTTCTTTTTATTGTATATTTTTTTACTTTTGTTTTCTTTCCTCTTTCTTTTTCTTTTCCTTTCTTTATTTATTTCTATTTATTTCTTTTTCATTTAACGTTTTCTTTCTTTCTTTCTTTTATTTTTTTACCGTTTTTTTTCTTCTTTCTTTTTTTTATGCTTTTTTTTTCCTTTTTTTTCTTTTTCACGTTTTCTTTTTTTTCCCTATTTTATTATTCCTTTTTTCATGTTCCTTTTTCTTCATTTTTTCTTTTTCATTTTTATACATTTTTTCTTTTCTTCTGTTCTATTTTTATTATTGTTTTTTCCTTTTTTTTGCATTTCCTTTTTCTTTCTTTTTTTTGTTCTTTTTTTGTTTTGTTTTTTCTTTCTTTGTTTTTTGTTTTTTTCTTTTTGAGGGGATCAGACATAAGTAGGGTATGACAATTGTCCTTTTTTACTTATCTTTTAATGAAAGTAAAAGATAAATAAAGACAAAGACACTAATTCCGTTCGGATGATTCTTTAAAAGATGACAACATGAGAATGAAGAAATTTGGAAAAAAAAGAATTTGGTGTGCCAACAAAAAAAGAACTTGAGTTCAATGACAAAGCATGGAAACAAGTCTCATGAAACAAGAAGCGTAGGACTTTGAGTTCTATGAAGCATAAAGCAGAGGATGTTGAATCCTATGAAACATAAAGACAGAGGATGTTGAGTCCTATGAAAACATAAAGACATAGGATGCTGAGTCCTATGAAACATAAAGACAAAGGACGTTGAGCCCTATGAAACATAGAGACAGAGGACGTTGAGTCCTATGAAACATAGAGACAGAGGATGTTGAGTCTTATGAAACACAAAGACGGAGGATGTTGAGTCTTATGAAACATAAAGCAAAGGACGTTGAGTCCTATGAAAACAAAAAAACAAAGGACGTTGAGTCTTATGAAACATAAAGGTAGAGGATGTTGAGTCGTATGAGAATATAAAGACAAAGGACGTTGAGTTCTATGAAAACATAAGACAAAGGACGTTGAGTCCTATGAAACATAAAGACAGACGACGTTGAGTCCTATGAAAACATAAAGACAGAGGATGTTGAGTCCCAATAAAACATAAAGACAGAGGATGTTGAGTCTTATGAAACTTAAAGGCAAGGACGTTGAGTCCTATGAAACAAAAAGCAAAGGACATTGAGTCCTGTGAAACTTAAAGGCGAGGACATTGAGTCCTATGAAAAAAGTAAAGCAAAGGATGTTGAGTCCCATGAAACATAAAGGCGAGGACATTGAGTCTTATGAAAAGATAAAGCAAAGGACATTGGGTCCTGTAAAACATACTAATAGGTACTAGTACCTAAGGGCTCAACCTTATAAGAAAGCAAGACATTGACTTTTTTAAGAGAGCCACTCATCCCAAACTCAAAAGATAGGACGTTGGATTTTGGAAACTAGCATAGAAAGAGAAATCTATGCCCTTATAGCTTGATATGAAGCATATGAGTTTTGGAATGCATAGGCAAGCAAACTTCACCCTAAAATGCAGTAAATGTAGGCTTTGTACGCAACAATGCAATGCAAAAGGTTTTGAATCATGAAAATTGTGCAATGCTCATGACATTCTTTCTCTCTTATTATACTTTTTTTTTTGTTTTTAAAAAAAAACACAAATTGACTGTCTCTTTCTAAAAGGTGTGATAATTCATGCAACCTCATCCTATCTTTTGCAAATCTCTTTGGGGACTCCCTTAGAGTGTATGTTTTGTTTGATTTAATCACTTGAAAATTTTGGATGACGACAGTGGACTCATTTGACATTTAATCAATCAACTAAAATGTTAGTCTTAGGGTTTGTCCTTTTCTTTTTGTTTTAAAAAAACTTTGATTATTCTACACAGCAAGGAAATGTAAGGTTTTGGGACCGATCGCGTGCACATTGAAGGATGGCAATGGATTGTTACACTTTGCTATATGACCAAGTGAAAATTTCCTGATTTAAGATCATAGAATGATGCCATGGATCTATCGATCCCGCTTATGCTTGATGACATGGGCTGATCCTAAAAGAATTTATATAACAAAGACCACCCTTGGATTTGAAAGGAACCCTAGAGTGTTTGCATGAGTGACTGACATCAGATGTACCTTACTATCACAATTGTCTTTGGGAACCTTTCATGTGCTCCTGGTTGAATAAGTTTGCTTCTCAAACGTGCAAGGGAACACCTCAAGTTTTTTTTTAATAATCACAAGCGTGTGCAGGTTCCATTCCAGAATCCAAACTCAAAAGCAAAAATTAGTCATTCCTTAATCCACATGGGTTTTATTGGGCTTGTAACATGGTCAGGGGATAAGAGGGCTATGAAATAAAGGATCAGAGAGGCTCAAAGAGAGTTTCAAGGTTATATTGAGTAAGAACCTTGAGAACCTTGCTTGTACTTTTATTCATTTCAACTTTTTGGGATGGGTTGTACTCTATTTGTCTTATACATTAATCCTTATTGCACTTTTGTGCCTTCCTTGTAAAATTTGGAGATCTTTTATCTCCTTTTGCTTTGCTCGCCTTTGGCAGATTTGCTTTTCTATTGTTTTTATCTTTTGTATTTCATTCTTGCCCAACATAGAGCTTAATAAATCTCATGCATGTGTTGTTTGTATTGCTTTTCTTGCCACTTTAGCGGTGGTTCCTACTCAAGGTTTTTGTTTTGTTTTGTTGTTTTTTTAAAAACAATTATACTCTGGCTTGGAGGGGGTAGCAAGGGATAAATTAGTGTTTGGGATGAAAAAACATGGTTATATGTCATTTCAAATCTTGAATAGAGACTCTTACAGTTTGGATTTTGGGACAAAACCTCTGATAACCATGTTCCTGATTGTTTTTTTTTTTTTTATCATTATTACCCTAACTTTTCTTAGACTGCCCTTTTGGGTTTTCAACCTACCGAGTAAGAACTTCTTATTTGCCCTCTAGTTCGCTTGAAGCTCATGCATGGTGTTGTCATTGCCCCAGTGTAGGGTTCAGAGGTATCTGCTGCTGTCATTTGTCACGACCTTGTAGCAAGAAGAAATGAAAGAAACTGTGCAGGTTCTCGAAAAAGAATTTTCAAGGACAATAAATATTTAAAGGATTTTCAATTGACAGATTAAGCCAAATAACTCTTGCTCTTCACAAATATTTTTTTATTTTATTTTAAGAAAGACAACTTTTAAGAATGATAAGATGAGGTCGCATGAATGTCTGTACTTATTATTTATTGATTTAAAACACAGTCAATCAAATGTTTATTCAACTTGTCACTTACGACACCCCCACCAAATGTGTAGAACACACAATTTCTGATTGGGCAGACTTGGAGATCAACTCAGGAACGCAAGTCAGTTGAGCAAACAAGCCAACAACGTACATTCATATTCCAGTGAAAGTTAAATAAATATGCAAATATGTAATTGTGAGAGAATGAGAGACAACGATATCAAATTCATCCATATTATTAGCATTGTGACTGTTGTTTACAATAATAGCAAAAAACTGAAAATCCGAATGAGTCCTTGGAGACATCTAACAACAACCTTCAAATTGCCCTAAGCATCATGCATAGTATTGCTTGACGACATCAAAATTCTCTAATGATTCTTCTCCTCAAATCTCAACTAGCCTGCATCAATCAGACTTTGCACTTTATGTTTCAGGGTCATATAGTGCTCAATGGAATGCCCCGAAACTCCCCCATGATAAGAACATGTCACATTCGAGTTGTATCATCGAGGAAATGGAGGTTGAGGAATCTTTGTTGGGCTTATGGCTACCATTGCAATATTGAGCAGATAAGGGAGTAAGTCAGCATATGACATCAAAATTGGGTGAATTCTACAGGCTTCTTTTCTGGGAAATTCCTTCTGTGATTGGTGTTTTGGTTGGTATAAGGGGTGGTGTTTGGTCTTGGATGTGTAGTGGGTGGATTTTGTGGCCAATTTAGGGGTGACCTTTGTGGCTGATTGGGTGTTCTTGGTTGGTAGGGTGGTGGGTAATGGAAAGGAATGATATTGGCTGAGTAGTGATATTGCTGGGGAGGATATTGATACATGAGATTATAAGGGGATAGTGGAAAGTTTGGCCATACAGGAACTACAACTACTACATGAGGTTCTCCCTCCTTCTTCCTCTCGCCACTCCTCGTGGGTCCCCTATTACTAGGATTTGCAGAAGCATCATAATTAAATTTACCTTTTCTCAGACTTGTTTAAATTCTCTCGCCAACAAACACTAGATTTGCAAAACTTGAAGGCATGTAACCTACCATTTCTCATAGTAGAACACCGGTAGTGTATCCATTATCATGGTTATCATCTCTCTCTCTCCGTCATCAAGAGCACTACTTGAGCTGCCAAATCTCTCTACCTTTGAGCGTATTCTTTGAAATATTCATTGTCTCTCTTGCACCTATTCTGTAGCTGCATTCTATCTGGAGCCATTCAGAGTTATACTGATACTGCCTAATGAAGGCATCCATTAGGTCCTTCCAGGAGCGGATCCGGGAAGGTTCTAGGTTAGTATACCAGGTAATAGCTTCCTCATCGAGACTCTCTTGGAAGAAATGCATCACCAACTTTTCATCTTTCACATACACCCCCATTTTCCTACAATACATTTTCAGGTGATTCTTTGGACAAGTGGTTCCTTTGTACTTATCAAATTCGGGACCTTGAACTTTGGATGAATAACCACGTCAGGTACTAAGTATAATTCTGACAAGTCAGCAAAGCCATAATTTCCTCCTTCTTCAATGGCCCTCAACCTTTCCTCTATATGATCAACTTTTTCCTTCTCAACTATAGCAGAAGGCCCTCTTCCCATCACAAAATGCAAGGGTTGTGGTGGTGGTCGATATTGAGGATCCTCTAGAGCATCTGGCACGGGGACACCAGAAAATGCATGTCCTTTAGTGGTATATCCCGAATAAGCCTTGAAACCGGTTAGAGTGTGGTCTTGGGGAGCTTCATGTGTTTCCCCCATGGGTTGAGAGACATAGGCATAAGTATGGTCGGGTTGGGGTTGTTGATTCTCAATGAATAAAGGTGCAGAATTACCGATATTCTCACCAATAGAGTATACAATAGTAGGCGGTGTATAATTGGGAGGCAATCCGTATGGTGGAAAAAAAGACTTACTCTGGACATAATGAGGCCTATATGCATTTGTCGTCGCCTCTCCTCCTTGACCTACTACATCTGAGACTGGACAATTCTCTTGATTGAACCCAGACGGGTGAACTGAGTCCCTCTCAGTAGTAGTACTAGCAGCAATAGCTGTAGCAGCGTTGACCTCCATCATCTTCCTTATGCTTATCATTGCTTCCATCATCGTTGTCATATGCTCCTTCATGGCCTCCATATCGGCCTTCATTTGCTCCTATACTTGCTCTATGTCACTCATTATCCTTGCCTTGGCACGTGTCTGGTAAAGGTTCCGTAAAGCAAAGTCTTTCTTTCTTAGCATAATGATTACTTTTTTATTTATTTTAAGGAAAGAATGTAATGAGCAATACATACCAATGCACAAAAACAAATAAGCATGAATGCATATGAATGATAAGTTGCTCAAGTATTGCGAATTTTACATAGAACACTCAATAGAACATAGGGTCGAATTAATTCTAATTTTCATTAAAGCAACATTGTTCATTACATCTCATCAGAGTTAAAGTGCAACTAGAAATAAAACATGAGCACATCAACGGTTCCTAATTTTGTAAGTCGTTAGCTTAATCATGTGTTGGCAATAGTCGAAGAGGTTGTGTAAACCTGATCCATCTTTTGCCCCAACTTTCACAAGTTGTCTACTTCCATACTTTGACCTTGACTTGATAAAACCCTTTCTTAAAAGACTATGCTTGGTTCGATCCCATGATCCAAGGAATAGAAATTTTGATCGTCAATACTTCAACAACCTATCATAGAGATGAATGATCAGGGCATACTTATGTTATGCATGATAAATGTATTTATGAGATTGACACGAGACGCCCGAAAGACCACCCTTTCTTATTAACAATGCATTAGGTACCATGTTCATGTGATTTTCAATCATTTTCATGAGAAATGGCTGTATAACCACAACATGGTTTGTTTATAGCTATCACCATGGTACCCAACACATGTAACTAAGAACGCGGTGTAAACTTTCACGCTTCATTGTGACTTGTTGGCGATGAAGAGAAAAATGCAAGGCATGAGCAACTATGTGGCAGGATTATGCATGAGTGAACATAACATGAAAATGATGACAACAAAATGTATGTAATTGTCGAAACAAAAAAAACATGTTAAATGAATAAGTATGCAATGACTTATGAAAATACGGTGTATGAATATGATAAATGATCAATGCAGAAATGGTATGTCCCTTATGATGCCATGAAAAGTTGCATGATGCGATCAAGGAAACAAGAAGAGGTGAGTTTGCTCTGTGTCCCTAATTCAGGAACCTAACAGAAAAGGTTTAAAAGACCACTATCTAGTGACAACTTCCAAGGGTAGTTTCATGTAACCTCACCGACCTCTAGAGATATCTTACTCTTAGGTAACAACAATGCAGCGATAGGGACTACCAGTGGCAATGCATCACCAAAAGAGGAAAACTCAAGATGAGACTTCACTGTTGTCGCGGTGATTTTTGGATATCAAGCTATTGATTAGCGTTGACTCGCAATTTTTAAGATCACCACCGATCTTTTATTTTTCCGAAGAAAAGGGAGAAAGCTCGAAAAACCCTAGTTTTTAAGAGATCAAAAGGTCCGGGGGTTGGTTACGCAAAGGGAAGGTACTAGCACCCTAAACGTCTATAGTACTCTATAGGAACCTCTTGCTTATTTTATCTTTATGCTAAATTGATTATTTGTTTGGAAATAAATGCTTAAGTGTGAAAAGATTAAAGAGATAGGTTTAAAAGAAAGGAGAAAAAAGTTTTTTGTTTATTATTTTTTTATTGATTTGGAAAGACAGTCTTTTGCCTACATACCCGAATGGGATCAAAATCATGTAGTTCGGGGTAGAAAGTCGAGTGGTTGGTTTTGATTGATTTTAAAGTTCGAAAAAGAAGAGTTTAGGCAAGATAAGAGGCCGAAAAGGCATAGAAGAAATAAAAGAAGTGAGTTCGATTGATTTTAAATTGGAAAAAAAGTTTTGATTGATTAAAGATTGATTAAAGATTTGATTAAGAAAGAAAGAATAAAGATTGACCCCCTTTTTGAAATTTTGATTATGGAAAGTTTTTGGGTTTTGACTTTTTTTCTCTTTTTTCTTTTTTTTTTTAGTTATGCAAAGATAAGTCTAAACGCGCCGGATCCCTTAAAATGACGTTGGATCAAGTGAGGGTCCTTTTCCTCGGATACGGTTCAAATTACATGATCGTCCTCGGCAGAAAACATAAAAATAAATGTGAGTGTCGGTGCAGATTCTCATTTTTATTTTTATTTACATTGGACCTAGATACATTCTAATTGGCAATAATAAAAATTGCAAATGCATTAAAATAAATATGCTAGAAGAAATAATAAAAAATGCATGAAATACAAAACAATAAATACATATGGTACATAAAATAAATAAAGAAAATAAAATGCAAGACATAAAAATAAATATAATGCTGGGAATAAAAAAGAAAATAAAAATGCAAGACATAAAATAAACATGATGCTAAAAATAAATAATAAAAAAAATGCAAGACATAAAGTAAATATGATGCATAAAATAAAAATAAACAAAATAAAAAAATGCCAGACAAAAAATAAATGTGATACTGGAAAATAAAATGCAAGACGTAAAATAGATATGGTGCTGGAAAAATGAATAAAGAAAATAAAAAATGCAAGGGCATAAAGTAAATATGATGCATAAAAAAAAAAAAAAAGTGCAATAAAAAGAATAGAGAAGAAAAAGGGGGTGCAGAAGTAACAGGGAAGTGCAGAAAGTAAAATACTAGAAGAAACAGAAAAAAGGAAATGGGCTCAAAATAAAAAAAGGTGGGCTTAACAATCAAATCTGAATCGTCAGATTGGTCGAAGCGTCCAGATTTGATCATGGGGAGACACAGTCTTAGCCATTAGATCTTAATCAAACATCACAAGAGAAGAAGAACAAAGTAAGACCAAGAGGTGAGACGCATCTGATCAAAACAGGGGATAACATTGGCCGTTAGATCTAGGATCTAACGGTTCAACCCTGATGGTCCATGGGGACACAGAGATCCGCGTGCACCATAGTCTTGGTCATGGCAGCAGTATAAATTAGAAAATAAACCCGAAAATAACATAAATCCAACCTCTTTCTCTCTCTAAAGAAACGCTCAGGAGCTCTCTTCTCTCTCTAACACACACCGCCGGAAGCTGTTTACCGGCGCAGTGGCTGGCTGGCCATGGGTGGCGGCGCCGCCGCGTCGGAAAAAGAATCTCCTCCCTTTTTTTTTAACAAAAACTACATGTTTTGAATTCCTTTTTTTTTTAGTTCTCAAATCCACAGTTATTTTTTGAAAAAACAATACCGATAAAGCCTAGATCTAGCCTTGAATCTTAAAAAAAAGTGAACTACCTTTGTCCTTATGTTATCGTTTAAGCTTCAGAGTAAAATCGGTTACAGCTTGGGTTGTGTGGGTGTGGGTGTTTGACGCAGTGCTTGTGGTTGGTGGTGTTGGGTGGCGGATCTGATGTAGGCTTGGCCGATGGTGGTGGTTCACGGAGGAGGAGGGTGGCGCTGAGTGGTGGCTAGGCCGATGGTGGTGGTTCACGGAGGAGGAGGGTGGCGCTGAGTGGTGGCTAGGCCGATGGTGGTGGTTCACGGAGGAGGAGGGTGGCGCTGAGTGGTGGCTAGGCCGATGGTGGTTTGGCTATTCCGGCGCTTTGACTGTCCGTATTCACTCCTCTGACACGCACAGTAATTAATGC